>NC_071402.1:105692794-106957294 GCF_017976375.1 Cuculus canorus | reverse complement strand
CTAATGCTTTTAAATAAAATAGGTTTTAAATAAATTTGTAGGCACCTGAGTTCATGGGCAGTTTTTAAACAGGCCCTAAGCAAATATATTTGTAGAATGGTAGAAGCCATGGCCCTGAATATTTTGCAAGGCTGGCTTTTAAACACAAATATACAGATTTAGAAAAAGGGATGGACATTGTTAAGAATCTTGGCTAACTGCCCAAGCTGAAAGCTAAAAAGAGATTATGTCCCTATGTTTGTTGTACAAAGGGTATGTAAAAAGCTGAATACCACAGAGAAATTTTGAAGGCAATGCCTATCTGCCTAACTCTGCAGATGTGGGATGAGTTCTGTTCTTTCTCCCACATAATCTACTTGCCTGAATCCAGTGTTGGCAACAGTCACATTATCTGAGAAGCATTTGGTGGCACATTCGGAAGGCTGAACTATCCTGTGAAATGCGTTTTCATTATACTAAACCAGCAGTTTACCACCCGAACACTGCTACTCTCCATAACGTTACCGCTTTAGCCAGTTTGGTTTTGAAGGGTGGAAATATGGGTCCTTTCATGAACACTGAATTTTTCTAAAAGCAAAATGCATGTTGCACTGCACTGCTGCTCCTGGAGGAAGCAAGGACTCTGGGTTATGACTGGCCATAGGGTGGCTGGTTTTGAGATTGGTAGAGGCAGAGGAGGAGTATGGGATTGCTCTTGTTCTGCTCAACTGTTCAGTCTCCAAACATGAAAATAAAATACTTAATTTATTTTCTATTGCCTTGTACAATAGTTCAGTAAGTCTCTTCTAGCATTTGGCTACTTCTGTTTGAATAGTTGGTTTGCAAGTGATCCTTGGCCTAGAACGGTGAACACAAAAATCAACTAGATCTTTGAAGTAAGAGTAAAGGAAACATGTTTCAGAAAAGATAGGTTAGAGGAATGCTATAAGACTGAATCAAAGCCTATTGAAACAAATAACGATTAAATGAGATCTGTAATTAGGAGGCTAGAACCTTATATCATATAAATTGATAGAGAGATTAATTGCAACAACCAAGAGCCTGGTATGCAGAGTCATGGAAAAAAAATCTAAGAACTCTAAAATATAGATTAATTATTGTATAATGAAGTTCATAGATTGGTCCAAACCCTAACAATCTCCTCAAGAATACTTAGATACAGACACCAGCAAGATTGTGCTCACAGATCAGTGTAAATCCAACACAGCTCCGCCGATTTCAGCAATACTCCCGTGCCTCGGACTGATGTAAGTGAGGAGAGATTTTAGCCAATGCCTTAGCAAATAAGCAGAGAGATCATAGCACTCATTTCCTACCTATAGAAAAATGCTATAAAGTTCAAAAATAGTAAGAAATTTATGTCAAAGGCATAATTTTACTGAAAAAGAAATAAGGACATTCCAGCTATACAGATATAGTTAGTACCTGAGAAGACTGATAAATCACCAACCGCAGAACTCGAATGTACTGTCCAAACAGAATAAATACTTTCTTACTGTGTGGTGCAAGATAAGGAACTCTTAAAAATTATATTTTTATGTAGCTCCATGAAGGTTAAGAAGGGGAAAAATTAATAGAGACACAATTAAATAGGAATCCAGAATTATAGAATTCCTCATCAAATCTTCTTCAGAGTCTAATGAATCATTCAATTCCTTTTCATTCGTCCTTTCTAGTTTTCTCCTCCGGGCATATAAAATTGCTTTGCATCGTCGTACTCATAAAAATGAAATTTATGCCCCTCAGAAAAGATACGTAGTTTTGCAGGAAGTAATATAGACATGTCCATTTTAAGATCAGTATAGTCCACCTTCAAAGAAATAAGTCTTTTCCAGAAAGACTGAGCGGCTTAGCAATATCTGGGTAGGTAGATATATGCTTAGACAGGGACTTATTACCTCTTGCCATGTTTAAAATTCAGTTTTCTGCCTCCTGTTGAGGGAATTCCTGGCTGAGGTGCAGGAGAGAATTCTTGAGGTGGTTTTCTCCATCACTAGGAGCACTGAGAAGGACAGGGAAGTGCCAGAACTAAAATTGGAGGTAACCATCACATTTAGTCTCTAGTAAAAACTCAACTCAGGATGCCTGGATATAGCTCCTCCAGAAAGGCTCATAATCCCAAAGGTAGTGTCACTGCAGCCATTCCTGGGTTGAAAAGTCTAGTAGACTTGCCCTGTCTGTTGAAAGAGAGCTGAAAGTTCCAAGTCAGTTTACCGGATAGAAATGCTTCAGTTCTTCCCACCTAATTTTACCTGAGGCATGTATTTTGGGAATGTGATCCCCTCTATGTGTCATCTGGAGTTAATGCACACAGCGAGGCTCCTGCAGAAACTGAATAAGCTGACTGAAGTACGAGTCATTTGGAAGAAGTGCCTGTAATTTTCCACTGGCTACCAATGGCATGTAAGATGAAGTGAGGTGCACAGATTTAGAGGAGTGAATTTGGCCTCAGATGTCGACATATATTTAAGCAGCAGGGAGGAGTAAGCAAGTAAAATATTAATGCACTTCCAGATATACAATTCTGAGTGCTTGGAAATCCTATAGAGTAGTCATGCCATAAGCAGTGATGTAGTTGGAGTAATTTTATCACCATGGTGTGATTTTTCCAGGAATTGGAGGTAGTTGCATTTTGTCCGGTATGCTGAGCCATTCTACTTGTTGAAGGCAATGAGCTCTCTTCACACGTCTTACCTAAGGCTTGGTTTCCATCAGTGTCACTTCAGAAGACAATGCAGAGTTGTTTGTTTGCATTTGTTTGCTGATACTGGTTTTTGTCTCCTACTTACCTCACTCACCTGCTGTTTCACAGCAGTTACCATGAGTTAACTTTCTCCAAGGTGTCTTCTTTGAGAGAAACAATTTAATAGTTTCACACACTGCAGAAACAAGATATCTCTCAGCAGAGAATGAATGGTAAAAGATGAACAAGTAGGACATATTAATTTGCTTGACTGCTTCCATTTTTTTAATTTCCCAAAATATGATTTGATCACTAGGCAGCCTGTAAATAATACAGAAAATGGTACAAAATCCTAAAGCCTATTGCAACTAGGATTTGCTTGACTCTTCAGCAGAATTGTAGAGTAATTCAGATCTGACCAAGCTTATATATCTGCTGATCGTGTGTATTTTGGCCTGTTCCCTCTGACACTCAGCACCGTGAACCCTCCATCAATTTCCCATTAACATTAACAAGCTCTCTGAAATTAAAATACAGTCAGTCACGTACACATGAACAAAGGCCTAATCTCACATACATACGAATGTCTCAAAAAATCCAGTGAATACAGTTCTAGTGAAAGTCTTATTTGGTTTTTCAGGAAAGGGGGAAAGCCGATTTTCAACCGCATGAAATAATAGTTCTTTTTCATTCAAAAGTATATTTCATCTTTAACATTTGTTTTTCCTTGAGCAGATTGCTAATGACCTCTCATTTCTTCATAAAAAATGACTCCACTACATTTTACAGTATCTTTATTTTAAAAGGCATTGATAAATTGAAGGGATATCAAGGAAGAGAATCAAAAATGATTAAAGTGCTGCAAGTATTGACTTTCAGCTGAAGATCAAAATAATTGAATGTGTTTGCGCTTGCTAAAGTGTTCTTACAACTTTGCTCTCAAAAAGAGTGTTTGGTTCTTTTTGATTCAAGTTTTAAAATTGAGAAAATTCTCAGGAAGAATGATCTAATTGTAAAGTTAATGTAATTTTCAGTTTAAAACCTCAAAGTTTTTGACTACTGTAGCTTGCAAAATTCTTTACTTCTTAAGTGTTCTCATTGTTATCAATGAAGTGTTTTTGGGATAAAGAACTACATATACTCAGTAAACATGAATAAACTTAATCTATTAAAAGTAAGCTTTGGAAAAAAAATAATTCCTGAGCAAAGCTCTTAATTCCCCATTTTACGTGTGTGACAATAAAGATTCAGCTAATCAGATTAAGACAGCATTTTTAGAACTGAAAGAGAGTTCGTGCTTGGTTCTGAATCTGGATCTTCTGTCATGATGTGATTTACCTTCGTTGGCAAAAAATAAAAGGAGATCATGCTGCTGCAGAACTAACAGAGGAAAGGAAACGAGCAAACCAGCTGCAAACATAGTCCTCAGTTTATTGTTTCCTTATTTCACAAGTTTAGCTCTCTGTCATGAAGCCACTATCATGTAAGGAGCAAGAAGAAATCTTGGAGGGATATATAAGTTTCAGCCCCAAGTAAGATCCTGGTTTGACTGATAAGAGCATTTGTGGAGGTGCCTCTCAGTGTCATAGCAAAGACACCCCAAATTACCTTGGTGGCTAAACTAGTCCTCTATCTCACCACATCTCATAGTATGTGGAAATTAAATAATTAGAAAAGATTGGTGAGAGCCAAGATGAGTTTTGCGGTGAGGTAGGACATCAGAATCACTTTATTAGGAAGGACTATTAAAATGTTAGGAATTACTACACAGAAATTGAGAGAGCAATAACAGAAAGCATCATGATGCTACTTTTTAGATAGAGTTTGCCCACATGTTGGGTATCTTACCTAGTTTTAGTGCTGTGCCCAGACACAGGGCATAATAGAACAAGAAGACACAGAAAAGGATGACCAAGATGTTGGGAAGTGAATGCCTGGCTTTAGACAAGGGCAAACTAAATAGATCAATCATCTTCACTTAGAAAAGAGACAATAGGGTATAGAGGCTTGCAAGTCATTAATTGCATAGGGCAACCGAATAGGAAAGAGTTATTCAACATGGACTACCCATTGAAATTTGCCAGAGAATAGCTTCAAAACAAGAAAAAGGGCATACTTTTACTCATAGTGTGTAATTTAATTGTTGAACTTGTAGCCATGGGGAGCCGTGGAACCAAAAAGTATAAATGATTTCAAAATGAAACTAGATGTATTAATGAAGCATTAGCTCAGTGGTTTTTCCTGGTAATTAAATTCGGTGGTTTAGATGTGACTTCAGGCTGAGGAAGTCTCCTGACTGTTGATTTCTGGATCCTGGGATGATGCACCAAGGGAAACATCACTCTAACAAGGCCCTTAAACATCATACAAGTCTATCAACAGCTATGGTTGAAGACTGCATACCATGTTAAATAGGTCTGACACCATATAGTAAATCTTACACTTTTGAGAAACAAAGACTCTGAATCCCTTTCCCTGACACCCATCTATACATTCTTTGTTTCATATATGAATGTCCTGAGGCACCCAGGGCCCATGTCACACCTTAGAGAAGGCAATTTTTATCAATATAAACATGTGCCTTTGTACATTATATCTCAGATGGATTTCTAAGATATTCTTTTGTGGTTTTCTTCCCTGATGTTATAATTTACTATAGTATCCAGGGATTCTACTCAACAAAAAGGACATTATGAAAACACTTACTTAGAGAGATTCCTTGCCATGGCAAAGAAATTACAAAACTATTCAAGTGCAGTATTTTGACGACCCCATCTTTTTCATGTGTGTTTTTTTTTATTTTCTTCTACTTTTAATTTCATAGGAAATAATTGTTTATTTCTGATTCTGAAACGCTGCTATTTCTCACAAAATATAAATGATTTCCAAAATAGTTCCATCTTTCTGTGAGAGAATACACACTAAACAGGCCTTCCATGCGCTGTATTGTTGTCTGTGAGTGATAAAACCTTTCTGTAGACAAGTCATCGTGGTTTCCCTCTGTTAACTCTATTCCCATCACAATTCAGTTGGTAGGACCTGATGTAGGACAGAAGATGGGCAGAAAAACTTCCGTTATTGCATTGGGACTCAGTAAGTCATGGGGTTTCCCTATCCTTTCTCAAACACCTCCTCTAATTCCTGGTCTTTAAGTAGACTTGTTTTATATAATCGAAATACAAATCAAATAATTGAAGAAAAAAGGCACACTAATTCTTATGTGAGGTGGCATACACTGTTCTTCCTCTGTTGTAACGCTAATAATCCATACCCTCTTTTGATGTCTGTTGTCATCTTTCACTGTATACATCTAATTTAGACTGTAAGCACCTCAGGGCAGGGTCTTGTTCTCCGTAAAGCATCAGGTTCACCTGTGGTGATGTGTAAATAATAAAAAAAATGTTGAGCTACATCAGTCAAATGGGAAAGGTGACAAAATGGATCCAAACAAGGCCTTTTTGATTAACTCCTATACCTCTTATTTGCGTTCACGGTAACTTTGTGAGAAAGAGGATGCAGAGCTGAACAAATAGAACTATTTGGTTGGGTATTGTTTTTGTTTGGGATTTAAAAAAAAAAAATTGTTTGGATTCTAAGACTTAATAATCTATGTGTTTGGAACAACTTTAGAGCCTGGGGCTGCTACTGTACTATCCTATCTATCCATCAAGTTGGAATCATGGATAACATAATAGAAAGCTAATACTGCAGACAACGAAGGCATGGGAATGAAATTTTTCTGAACTGGTTCTGTTTCTTTGTAGAAGATATATATCAGTTTTTTTGATGAACTTTAGTCAAGGGAGAGAATATTTCCATAGGAAAAGATGCATTTTCTTCAGTGAGAACACAAAGATGCAGTGGCTGCTGCTCTGTGATGCCTTGGTGAACACCAGGCTCTGCACATTATGTGACTTCCCTAATCCAGGTTATACCTGCTCAGGGAGTGCTGGGTTTACTTGTTGTCAGCCCAGTAAAGGCTGTCTTCCCATGTCTGCACAAAGAAGAGATAGCTAATGCATATTAGTGCTATAACAGTAAAACAAACAAACAGAAATAAAGTGCACAGACAAAAAGCAAGAACAAAACCACAGTCACACATCTCTGTGGAGGCATTTAATTTTCCACCATGCAACATTATCATTTAAGTAATTAATGCTGCCAAAGATCAGGGCTGAGCATCTGTCATGCTGTATGGTGAAGTGAGAAGCAAAAGCTTATTGGGAAGTACTGAATCAAAGTAAACTATTTTAACTGCCTTAAAACTGGTGGATGGAGCTATTTCTATGTGCAGACAAGAGAAGAGAGTTTGTATCACTATTCACAGCACTACTAGGATTCTCAGAAAAACAGTTGCACGTTTTTGATAGACATCCATCAGAAACAGTCTCATTGGCAAAGATATAGGAAAAAGGTTGAAAAATGGCTGGAGGGCTGGAAAAGTTTGATTTACATCAGGGAATTTTAAAAGTCTGATGTCTAGCTGTAAAAAGAGAAAATTAATCACAGCCTACAAGTGCCTAAATGAGGAAAGCTGCCCTGCTTACAGTAAAATCCCAACTAAATCAATCTAACAGACAGAGCAAGCTGAAGGTATCGTGAAAAGATGCATTTTGATAGAAGATGTAGTAATTAACCATTGAATAATCAGGACCATGATAAATTTCTCTGTTCTTGAAGTCTTTAAAACAATACTCTGATATCCAAAAGGTTATCTCATGCATGTGGAAGCTGTGCTGCTTAGATGGGTACCAAAACACCTGTTGGGTACGTGGGATAGTACCTTTGTTCTCAGAAGTGTTATTTAAGGTGTTTGAATTAAAAACATCCTAGAATCTTCGCAGGGTCAATATTAAGAGTTTTTTCTTTCTTCCTCTCTGCCCCAGTTATCATTCCTGACTGTTTTGTGAGCTGAACCCCTACCTCACACAATACAAGTAACGATAAGCTGAATCTGGCTTCTTCAATGCTCCCTCTTGTCTCCAGCAGAGCCGCATGTCTCTTGTTATTTATTTTATGCATTAAATGCTTACAGTGTGCTTGGGGCTGTACAAGACATAAAAATAAAGGGAGTCCATGCCCTGTAGGACTTACTGCATGGAAGGCAGAGAGGAGTAATAGCTTGGGTGTACAGTACTGGTTTTTTTGTTCCGAAACAATATATTATTGTTTCAGGAATAAGTTGGTGTTTGAGTCCAAGAGCATGGGTCTGGGGAATGGACTGGGATGAAGAGCAGGTAACCAGGGCTTGAACAACAGTTGATATGTAGGAGACAGAATGTTGGAAGGTAAGGAGCAGAAGTCAGAGGAGGGCTTGAAAGACACCTAGAGTGACACAGGGTGACAGATACACATGATCTGAAACACAGTTACACAGATCTGGAGGTGAAAGAGGAGTTGCTTAAACTTGAAACAAGCATGAGAACAACAAATTACTAAATTCAGCAGAGAGGAGAAGGCAAGAGCAAGCCTGTCTCCTGCTAGAAAATTTTTATACAGAAGGAGTCATACCAAAAGATCTTAAATGGCCTGTGAATGAATGGCATCAAGAAGACAGTTGCAGAGGGGATAGCCATCAGATATTTATATTTATTATTTCCTTCATGACCTAGAATCTCTGTTGTCTGACTTTATTCCAAGTCCTTCCTGTCTTCAAGATAATCATGTTTGTTGAACAGTAAATTTTTTGCCTTCTGTTTATGAATTGTACATAATAAACACCACTATCAATTTATTTGGCAGTCATTTCAGCTGCTGGAAATATTTTATATAACTGGTCGCTTTTTCCCCATATAATCTGAATCAGTAGCACTCTGACTGATTCTTAATTCTTTCATCTCAACCTCCAGATTACATGGAGGTTCTAAGCTCAAATTATGTTCAACAACTTTTGACATTTTGGATGTAAAAATCATCAATTGCTGCAAATTGTTTTCTGGTTGATTTGTGTGCCTGTACCTTGGGTAGAGAAGAGGAAACCTGTTATGTCATAAAATAGCCCAGGTGTGCAGAAAGCCACAGTGATAGGTGTAACATTCTTGCTACAGATTTCACAAGCAGAGTGAAACAACATACCAAAGAAAGGGAATAGGAAAATGATTCTGCTACTTAAAATAATTGCATTATTCATGGGAAAGTAGTTTATAGTATTTGTAGCTCCTCGGAAAATGCAAACTTAATTCTTCTTGACCTAATTCCAGCATGCTGTTCAAAACCCATTTTGTTTAATACATTTTTATTATGCAGTTTGAAAGAGAAACTCATTCCTCACATAAAGTGCTCCAGTGCTTCAAGACTCATGTAACTTGTTTAATCGTGATAGTTATTTGATAGCATTATCTAGTAATCACTTTATCAAACTCTGATGATCACCCAGGAGCAGCTTTGGGCAGGATTGTTGAGAACAGTATAGATTGATGAAGACAGAACTATTTGTTATTACACACTGAGCTCTACGGCTTGTGGGCAGTAAATGGCACTGCTTTTCACATTTGAAACTCGAAAGACATATTTACTTCAGTATAACACCGCATTACATCCTCTGAAAAGGAAAACTATTTTGCAGTCTAACTCCTCTTGTTCTCTGAAATAAAAAACAAAACCAAGTTGCACTCATTTCAATTATGCGATGGCTTCTCTGTAGTTATAACTGGAGCTTGCATTGTGTCTCAAACCTGATTTCACTCCTCTTCACTCCCAGCCTTCATGTAACCATCTACATTTTAAATCTCCCAAGAAATATCCCTTCAATTTACAATTTTGCCTCACTGAATTGGCTCTTCAGGAAGCAGATTTGGGAAAGTTTTTTCTTCTGACATGACGAAGCAGGCAAAAATAAGTTTTCCTCCCATTCTTTGCTCTGGGTGTGAGGCCTCAGAGCAAGCGCCAGAGTCAACAGGACCGCATTTGCCAGCACCAGTGCTCCAGCTGAGGGAAGCAGTTGGTCTTCACCTGTACTTGTACAGGAAGAATAGTGCAAATATAGTGCAAACAGTGCAAATATAGTGCAAAAAAGATATGTGAAATGTGTTGTGTACTTCTTAACCCTGGAAACTGCATGTTAGATCTAATGTAGAATGTTAGTTTATACCCAAACTCATTCACTGAACTGATATTCGTGTGAAATGAGGTGATGAGGTGGCATTTTTTTCATACAAGTGAAAGTCACCAGCTCCAAATAGAAACTGTACTGCTCCTTCTCAATCTGACAGAAGCACAGGTACAGACACGACAGCAGAGTAGGAATGGGATGCAATCTCAAAAGACTCTGTAAAAAACATTCAGATGAAGTCACTGAAGTTAGCAGCGTATCTGGAGCTGAACTACACTGGTTAAGTCTCTTGAGGGTGACAAGCAAAGATTTCATGTAGCTAATGCATTTTACGATGCCAGACCAGACATTCTATGATTCAAGGCTCTCAGAATTTAGGTGCAAACATCCAGTATAGACACAAACTGCATGTATTTAATAACGCTAACAATATTACTCTTCTGTGCAGAGGACTAGACTTTTGATCCTTAGCATGGATGTTTGCATTTGGAATGCTTCCATTAACAGTCCTTTGAGGGAAACTTGTGTGTGGTAAATGAATATTGTAATGTAATGATTACTAGGGCCTGAAAGGTTTTGAAAGCCTTCAGTCTTAGGCTGTTCTTAGGTGCAGGCCTGCCAGCCAATGTCCATGACCCTGGGAGCTGATCAATGGCCAGATGAAAGTGGAGCTCCTGGAATAGTTCATAACAGGAGATGTCAGTGCTTCTCCAGGAACCCTGCTGCAACGTGGCTAAGGTCCATGTGCCATTTACTGACCTTGAAATCTTCTTCCTCCTAGAGACTTGGATTTCCCAGGAGTTTGCACCCTTCCTCTGCTCCTATGGCATAACTCAATGTGGGAACCACATTTGTATTTCTCACAACACAAAGAAACTCACTACAGGGAATAAGTACAGAGGAACTGCTCCGATTATCTGCCTGCCTGCCTCCTGGGGCTTGCTGCCTTGTGCCACTAAAACTGTCTCTCTTTTCAGAGTTTGAATTGGTTTTCATACTCAAAGTATTTTTGCATCCTTAAAATAATTCTGCATCAATGGATGAGAAACCCACTAGTGGCAGAAAGGCCACAATGCAGTGAATATGGAAGTGGCGCAAGTCTTGTTATCTCCAGTGTTGTCAATAGAGCATAGTGGGTAATTACACCAAATTCAACGAAAGCAGAGGAAATTGTCATTAAGCAGCTGTTTAGGCACCACCTTTTGAGGAATTTTTGTTTCATGTTTGTAGGTGAAAAAGATGGATAGCAATCAAGTCCCTGGCATGAATGTTAGATGTTTGTTTTCTCATTCCCAGCTTGTCACAGACATACTGTGCAACATTGAGCCAGTCACAGCCATATGCTGTGTATCACTTTCCCTGTCAGTAAAGTGGGATGCATCATTCCCCATCTGTTAACAGAATTAACTTATTAAGAGCTCTGTGATGCTGGGATGATATGGTGGCATATCCCACAGAAATAAAACAGGTAAATACAGAAAAGTGCAAGCCATCTTCTTCTTATATTTTGCAACTTCTTGTTTGTGTCTTATTTGTAGATTCTTTTCCATCTTGGAGAATCAAACAGCATTGCTAGGTTTGGGTGGTTTTTTTGTATTATAAGCTGCAGTGAATAACATATACTTAACAAAATTACCCACTGCATTTGCTGTGAGCAGCACCCCAGTTCCTTTTCACTTCTGACAAGAAGAACACTATCACCAAGAAAATCACCGACCTCCATTTCCACCTCACTTTTATTTGGCAGAAAACAGTTAAGTTTGCCATTGGCTTCCTCCGGTATTGTTCAGCTCATCTGGTATGAGATCACATTAAAGAAGATTGTTGCAATTTGTCTCATCTTGTTGTGAAAGCACGTACTGTCCCTATGCACTCAAGCCATACTTTAAGTATGAGTGATTGAGTGGACCTAAAGAATGCTGAGTAAATATGTTGCTGCAATTAGGGCTTGAGAAAAAAAGTGTATCCGGTATTTTCCATCCCTTTACCATTTGTGTATAAAAGCTATACATGATCTTTCCCCTGTACACACAAAACTTAGTAGATAAAATAGTCTGGAAAAATTTATCATATTGAGGGCCATTTCCTGTACCATCTGCAGAACACCACAAAACTACTGCCTGTAAAACAAAAGAGGATATGGTCCTGTGGATATTAAGACTGTCATTACTAAACTAACCTAGTAAAACTCTCATTTTTTCATTGCATTTTGTACACAAAGCAGGGATGCCTGAAACACATTATTCTAGAAAAGGGTGCTGCAAGATAGGAATCTCTACTCCATGTCAGGCAATGGTTTGATTTTGCATTTAAATAACATCTTCCACCCAAGATCTTGTACGTTTTTAAAGCTATTAATTTAGCTTCACAACAGCCCGTTAAAGATGTTACAAATGAACAGTAGATAACAGTAGATGTAATAGTAGATAATTTAGTAATAGGTTTATCTTTTTTCTGTGGTCAAAGAGACCAACATAAAGCCCTGTTTTATTTTCTGGATGAATATTAGTTTGTGATGCTTGTGAGTTTTGGATGGCAAACTAAGAGAGGTTGAGTTTCATTTTCAGAAATAAAACACCCGAAATTGTTTTTCATTTCAGCTAAAATTCTGAGTGCTTAGAAAGAAGATCAAGTGAATGTGGTCTCAAACTAGTTTCCCGCAAACAGAGACTCTGTGGTCAATGAGCTGCTTCAGAAAACATTACCTGAGGTATTTTGTATTGTGTTACACAGGTTATGTCTAGCCACATAGATAGACTCTAGCTCCTCTGTCTTTGCTTTGAGATGGCCAGGTATGAGATAGTGCAAGTGTGGAAGCAGAATGCATAAAGTTAATGGCCTGCAGAGGATCGGTTGACTTTCCAGACTTCTGAAATACAATACATAACACTCTTCTTCTTATATTGCTTCAAAGGTGGCTCCAAGTTGTATATTTTTGACCAGGCTCAGATCTTCTGTTCTAAATGCTATTACTGCAACTATGCTGCTATGTGGAAAACAAAAATTGAAGTCAAGCTATTTAAGCAGCAGTAACACTGATATCTGACCCATGTTTTAATTGCTGAAGAGCAACAGCAGAATGCAGTTTTCAGAGTGCTAATGTCTTGTTGCTCCAGGACTTTGGGAAGAGCTTCTTGCAAGTACATTACTATCTGACAATGAGAAGTACAGCCATTGTGCTTGCCGCGTTGAGATTTTAATGGAAGACAATGTTGCTCTTTACATTCACCCTTGTTGACTTTACATTGAAGCTAACAGGAGCTTTGTTGTCTGGGTTCAGGATCAAGTCTTAATAACTAACAAATGTGTATGTTATTGCACAGTGAAGATCTACTTCAGACTTGTTTCCAAGGTACCAACAGTCAGGAGGACTAAAAACTATTTTAAAAATGCCAAGAGTAGGTTGTTGATTAATGAGGAATTTATTTTATTTTGCAGTGTCTCTTATTTAACTGGATTCCTCTGGAGACAGGTTTTAAACAGCAAGGCACTATCTTAGACTGGTATGGTAGATTTTCATCTCACGTTGACTCCATTAAAGAAAGCTTCTATAAACAGACATCAATTACAACCAGTTTAAAGGGTTTTAAAATGTAATCCAGCAGTGCTGCTTAACTAAATGAATCCTGAGAACTGATCTCCAGTGAATTAATAGAGCAGTGTGTGGAGAGCTCACTATGAATCTGAGTTAATGACTGGAGAAGATCAAATTAATTACAACTGTCTCTGAGGACCTGCAGGGAAGAACTCCCCCGGATCAGCTAAGGTTTGATTAACTCTTCAGGTACCAAATAGAGGTTTTCTACAAGTCATTTTTTAGTAACTGCTAAATTACTAAATTATTAATAAATTATGGAGTGAGGCAGCTTGGCGTTTCTCAGGCAAGATTTGATGACCTTGAGGAGAGATTGTGCAGAATTTTATGGCAAATTTCAATTTTAAATAGAGAAACAAGGGTAAGTATTTTTTTATTTCTTTTGACTTTTTTTTCATTAAGGAATTTATATTAGGAATGTTGGGAATATATTTATATTAGGAATGTTGGGAATGTATTTATATTAGGAATTTATGTTAGGAATGGTTGGACTCAATGATCCAGTGGGTCCTTTCCAACCTAGTGATTCTATGATTCTATGTTTCTAAATATTAATGCTAATAACATGCTAAGATTGCAACAAAGTCACTATATGGCATTTTCTCTACATGCTGATATAGAAACCATTGGGACGATAGGTTCCCAGTTTAGATAAACATGCAAGGTTCAGCCAATAATGTCCCTCTGAATTTTTGCATACATCATTATTATTATAACTATTATTCTCTAGAATGTTTATTTTGATCTTGTACTGAAGGTATGATTATTTAATAAGAAGACAAAACCATTGGTTTAAGGCAAAGCTGTGTTGATGTGATGAGGCCAGGAAGGTATATTGGTCTATGTGAAATGAACTGATCCAGTTCTGAGAAATAGATACCCAGCTTACCAAAAAATCTAAGTTTGCTATCTCAGAAGAAGTGTATATGGGCATTCGTCTAAACTTTCATCTCAGAGACAAACTTCTTGAATTTTCACTTCTTGTCCCCCTGCCTGGTACAGCAAATGCCTCATTTTGTAGGGCTGTAAAGGCATGCCTTGTGAGGGGCAGAACAACTTGAAGTGTCTCTAGAGTCAGCCTGGGCACACTAACATGGCATGTCCCCTGGAATCCAACCCCATGGCTAGCTTCTATTAGGTTTCACTACAAAGACTGAGCAGACGTACAACTGGAAAGAGACATCTGTCTTTCCAGAAGTACACACATGCACCAGCCAGCATAAAGGCATGTCTTCAGCCTATGAACCACATTAGCAGCCTGTAACAGCACCGGGCTGCTGCAGATTTAAATTCATTCCCTCTCCATGCTTCGGAATTACTCAAAGCTTTAGAGAGTACCGCTTGCTTTTATATTCAACAAGTATTCACTTGGTTTTTTTCCAGCAAAACTGTAACAATAAAGTCCTACTTTGCATTCAACTTTACAGTACATTATGGGTGTAGTAGGGAGGGGAGACTGTCAAGCAGTATAGCAAGAAAGGCTAAACAGCAGATAATTATCGGTGGCCTATAGTGAACAGTACAAATTCACTAAGAGAGAAGGTGCTAATCAGCTGCTGTGCTGTTAGACAGCTTTTATAGTAGGAATAAGAAGAAGCACTGCATGCAATTAAGCAGATGATATATCTGCACATTCAGGAACAGGCTAGTCACCCAGTCCTGTCTGTCTCATTCCATAAATGAAGCTCCAGAAGTTTAGAGAAAAAGAAGTGATATACTAGGTTTCAGCAATTTTCAAAGTGCTTTATAAGCATAGCGAATTAGGCGTATGATAACATGATGGTTACTCTGCAATCAATGGAAAAACCTCTTTTCTGTGAAGTGAATACAGGGATTCAGCAAGGAGAACTGCAAAACAGTCTCAATATCCCCATTCCCAAAGACTGGCATCAATATTCTTCCCTCTGTATTTAAGTTTTTCCACAAAATCTGCATAGCAAATAGAAAATCCCCAAAGTTAGATTTTGGAGAGGCTTTTTTTCTTCTCTCTAAAATGTTGATTGTATTGCATTTTGTCATTTGGTACATGTAATATATACTTTTTATCCATAAAATGTACTTTACACTTCAGTTTTGTTTATAATTTCAGGTGTTTATAACTAAGAGTCATTTGTTTGTCCAAAATACTTCTAGAATTAAGCTGGCATATTCCTTCCAGAAAGGCATCAAATAATGAATTTTAATGCAGAACAATGGAAAAAATCTACTGTTTTCCTGAGCTCTTTCAGTAGCCTTAATTTCTTACAAGCCACTTTATTTCTTGGTTGCATATACTTAGAATTCAGCTTCTTTTGCCTACCTCGAGGAATCATAGAACCACAGAATCATAGAGTATTTTGGGCTGGAAGCAACCTTAAAGATCATCCAGTTTCAAACCCCCATGGGCAGGAACACCTCCTGCTGGATCAGGTTGCAAAAAGTTTCATCCAACCTGGCCTTGAACACCTCCAGGGGTGGGACAGCCATGGTTTCTCTGGGCAACCTGTGCCAGTGCCTCATTTGCATGGGTTTGTTTCATATTAATTAAAGTCAAGGTCTTTCAGTCTGTCACAGTAGTGTACTTTCTATAACGGTTTTAGCAGCTCTTTTCAGCACCTTTTCTGTTCATCCAGAACTTTTCTTGAACTTTTTTCTTTCATCACTGTAACTTAATATGGTGCTCCAGTACCTTTCTCACCAGTGGTTTCAACACAGCAGTAATGTTACTCTTGTCCTCTTGCACATGAGGTTTCTGATTCTTTGGGATGCAGTTGTGCCCTGGAAGCTCTATAATGCATTAAAATAAGCATCTTTAGCTTGGAAGAGGCAGTTCTCCATTTAGAGATATGTCCTCTTGCCTTATCCCTTCGTATGTCATTCTACATTTTGTACTATTATAGAATGGATTATGACCCAGCTTATCAGGTGTGTCAAGTTACTATTTATAACTGCCCAATTCCTCCGAAAGTTTGCCATATTACTGTAGTGATTATATATTCACTTGTCAGATGAAAATACTAAATGTTACAAGAAAAAATGTAAACTACTTCAGGCATTGCAGTGGTTGTATTCTTCTGTGTCTAGTTTTGATCCGTGCAGAGACTGATAAAAATACCCCTTTCAGGGAACCATGCCCAAGTGTCAAACAGTCAGTCAGCTAGTTCTTAATCCATTTGACATGTACTATATTGTTATGGTATATGCCTGATTTTCTAAAAAGGAAGTCTAAGGAGTTCATGTCATCACAATTTCTTTGTGCAACAAACTTGTAGCTGTCTTGAAGACTGTAGTCAAGCTTGTCCAGCTAAGCCTGTTTTTCATAAAGTTACATCTACTGGTGTTATTTATACTCCTATTTCTTAAGATAATCCAATAGCATCTTTTCATTATTTTTCTTGGGACTGAAGCCAGGTTAGCATCTTTCTTGTATACAGAACAGTACTTGACTCTTTTTCACTCCTAATACACCTTTAACGACATGCTGTTATTACTTCTCTTAGGCCTGTCATAATTTTTCCTGCATATTTTCATTCATCACAACAAATCTTTACAAAACAAGCCTTTATTTTGGGCCAATTGCTTCCTTCTATTTTTTCGTATTTGACAGATACTTGTGGATTTTTCTTATATCTCTCTTTGATTTTTTTATGAAATAGGGGCAGTATTTTAGTCAAAACTATCCTTTTTTTCTTATTTATGCTTGTTTGCTATCAAATGGTAATTTTCAGTAATTTTTCCTATATGATTTCTCTCTTAGTCAGATTTTGTTCAAATTCTTTTATCTTTCAGTAATTTCCCTTCTGAAACCTCAGCTATAAATGTTAGAGTTTAGTCCTCTATATGAAATGAGGAACCTGATGAACCTAATATGGTCGTGATCTCTGGTCACCAGCATGATATCCAGATTTTAATTTATCTTTACCAGTCATTAGGAGGTCTAAATTGGGCCTACTTCTTTTTATATATAGTTAATACTTAATTCAAAGAATTGTCTGCATGTTTTAGAAACTGTGATTGTTTCTTGGTCTGGTTTTTTTTTCCGCTAAGTAGCTATTGAAATTTATCCATAACTTATTACTTCTTCCATCCATACCCTCTCAGCCTTCATATATTAAAAGCAAATACATCTGACAAAAGCCACGACTGATTGGCTTATGGTACAAGGGTTTTGCATCATTTGGTGTAGTTTAGCACATGTTAATGCTTAATTTTGTTTCCGGCTCCACTGTCACTCAATTATGGAATAATTATGTGGTTTATTATGACATCAGAACTAGGCATCCTAACTGTTTTGAAACCATATCAACTTTAGCAGCTCCAAAGAAAAAAATACAAAAACAACCCACAAATGTGTACAGCACCCTTCATTTGGTAGCAACAGTAAGTTGTGACCTTTGTTGAGCATTAAAGAAGGAAGGACTCAGAGCTGAGGTATAAACCATCTCTTTTGTAGCTTCATGGAGTGAGGAAGGGTTTCTAGATTGAGAGCAGTAATTGTTGGTGGACAACAATTACTAGGTAACTGATCTGATACAAGGGAAGGTAACTAGAAGGTGAAAAGGCAGAACTAGGAGAGAAGGCTAAAAAGAAAAGATTGTTAGATGGCAAGAGTTAAATACGGGATACTGGAGAAAAATTAGTTTAATTTTATAATCAAGCATCCGGAGAGATTCGAAAATAATGCAGAGAGACATGAACTTGGTGTGGAAGTAGAGAGGTGAAGTGAGAGGATTCAGGAGAGGGAAGAGTAACAGCAGCTGATTTTGGAACATCTTGCTGAAATGCAGAGAAAAGAAACAAGATGAAGCAGCCAGGTAAATAGTTGTGAGTAGTCAGAAAGGCAGAGATGAGAAAGGTGTTTTTGCCCAGTGAGGGTGAAGGAAAATTATGAAGGTCAGCCATAAACAAGATCTTACCAGTGCAAAAAACAATTAGAGATTACATTGGACACCTGAGGAGAAGAGATCATGGTAGTGTTGTTGATCTTGACAGAAAAAGAGGAGAATTAGGGAAGAGAATAAAGTAACTTTTACAATGTAAATTCCTCATGGCAGGAATCTCTCTTTTATATTTCTCTGCAAAACATCATGCATGTTTATGACTCCGAATCAATCACATGTTCTGCAGATAGTAAGTCTGTAGTAGTAAACAGGCTCCCAAGAAGAGGGAAGATGGGGCAGATTGAATGGAAAGTGACAGTGGGGGAGAAAAAAACTCTTCAGGAATCATGAGCTTAGAGACTATAGCTGAAAGAGTAACAGTGAATGCAAACAACCCAAAACGGCTGGGTAAAAAACATGAAAAGTTTTACGAGCAAGAGAGAAATACAAGAATGTATGAAAACAGCAAGTAATTAAGGTGATATCTCTGTGCCACAATACATGAATACATTGACAGTCTTCTCCATCTGGGTAGTTAACATAGGTCCCCAATAACCACAGTAACTTCTGCCTAGGAAGCAGACTGGAAACAGAAAGTGATGGAAAGACAAAGAATGTTATGTGGTAAAAAAAAAAAAAAAAGCAGAAAATTATCAGCTACATCAAGCAGGTGCTGTAGATCCGGATCCCTAAGCATTTGCTTTAATACCATTCTGAGCCACGATACAGCAGTGAACACGCCTCCAGTATCTGCTGCTACCACACAAAAACATGATCAATGTAGCAAGTGCTACATTACATACATGTCGCTACTTCATTACTAGGTAGGGTTGTAAATGAAAGAACAGATAGTTTCAGGCTTTGAAGGGTCAATTCCAATGCGCCACGCATTGGAATGTGCCATCTTCCACCTGCCAAGCACCTAATGGGTCTCAGCACCAGCCAGGAAATGTATCATTTGTGGTAGTCTGTACAGACAGATTGGAGGGAATTCACCTGCTTGGATTGAAGAGCTAGTATCATTTGCTTTGTGTTCAGCTGGCGCCACAAATATTTTCCTATATCCAGAGAATGATTTCAAAATCACAACACTATATGAAAAGCACTGGTTCTTAATATTCTGCCAGGAAAGGGGATGTTGCAGGTGCAGCTCCATAGGTGACTCTGAATTATCTCAGTTGCAAAATCGCTGTGCTCTCTCCTTATTCTTGCTGAAGGGAACTCTCACAGCATTCCTGTCAATATGATATCCATGTTCTCAGTGAGAACAATACTGCACTGGGAAGTATTCACATTGGGAATAATTTTCCCAGGGAATAATTTTCAGTAATAATGGAAGGAAGATACTCAGGTATTTGCACACTGCATGTTATTGAGCTTTTCTTGGACTATAACTATTCTCTAGTACATTACAAATGTATTGTTGTTATGTTTCAGCTGAAAAAAAAAGGATAACTAGACTGATCATTCTGTATCCTGAAGTTGTTCTACGCCTGAAAAGGGAGTCACAAAGCCATCTAATGGTTATGCAACTGACCAAGTATTATAACAGTTGTGCCTACGTATGATCTGTGTAGTTCCTATTATTTGAACATTCAGAGCCATAGAGTAAATTTGGGCAGGGAAAGTGAAAAAAGAAATTTTGAGAGAGCTTCTTAGCAGTACCCTTTATATCTGCAGCCAATGGCTGGTGAGGCAGGCACCTACCATACTTGTCCTGTTAAGTGCACATAAAAGAGTGTTAGGTATGTAGTATACTAAAGCATTTTGAGTCACAGGCAATGAGACAACAGCTTCCATAAGTTCAATGTGGCAGACTGCCGTCACAGTGAGCAGTTTTGTGAGTCTAAGGATACAGACATTGCCATATTGCATTGGGCCAGGAATTCATCTACCTTAATGTCCAGTCTCCAACATTGACCTCCTTCAGAAAACGACGTCTGACAGTAATCTCACTGATAAATTTTTCATGTAAGAATTGACTGCAGTATAAGGCCCTAAACACAGGATGTACAAATGGATGAAGCTGTACAGGTGGGCATAACAGAGAAGAGGAGTGGAGCTGCTCAAGGACATCTTGTCTTAGTGAGGGAACAGATTTTACTTGGAGATGTATCACTATTAGGGATTTATTAGTGTTTCTGATGTGCGTCTAGAACGTGAAGCATGCAACAAGGGAGGAGCATTGTAGGGGCAGATTCAGGGACAGGTTTTATTAGCAGATCCAGCTGCTCAGATGAGGGTACAGAGAAGAGACCAAGAAGAAAAAAACGCTGTAACTAGTAAGTACTGCAAATAAAGAGAACAGAAGGGAGGCTAAAAATAACGTAAGTCTGCTGTTTCTGTGTGCAGACAGCAGTGTCAAATCCTGTAGGTAGGCCCTAGGTTTGTGTTTGAATAGAAGCATCAGCCGCTTTGCAGGAATTTGCAACATCTGTTTAAGATGTTTTGCAGTCTGTAACCTTCTTCCCAGCACCAACATCTACAAGAAAGGACAGTCCTTTTCATTAAGTTTAGATGTGCCAATTCTCCATTTAATCTATCCCAGCGGCTGCTCCAGGAAGAACAAAATATTAAAAAGCAATAGGAAACAATTGTTTTATGAAGGCTTGATGCCTGCCATTCTTTATAGAGTAGCAGGGTAAATTAGTTTATTGTTTGGATAGTACATGAGATATGCAGTAGAGTGAATAGTATAACATGACAAGTTCAGAAAGCTCATCAATACCAGATATCCTGTAGCCTCCCAGAATAATTATTAGCATGGTTCTTTTCCCCCAGTTTGTCCTGAATATAGAGGAACTATTGACACTTCTTTTTTTAATTATGGAACATCTTATCCCACTGTCTATTGCTGTGGCCTGTCCATTATTGTTTTGATAACTATCTCTCTGGATATGGGTATCATTCTGATCAACAGGTACATGCTGTACAGAAATTTCTGTGCCAACAATACCCAGTTGGAGAACACCCTTAATTAAAAGTTTTATATTGAATTGGTTCAGTTCTGTAAAGGACAGACTAAAGTTAAACTTGAATATTAAAAGTTGTGTAGATGATTGTATTTAAACTTGCCATCTTTTTTCAACATTTAATCAAGTGCTTTTCTTCTGTCTCTTGCTGAACATGCTAAGAAGTTTACATTTGCATAATTGTGAAAGTGATAATAACGGTCACGCTACAGAAATTTGTATTTAGAGTGCACTCATAGCAGGTCATTGTTGCAAGGGGTTATTTTTCCTCCTCCTTGCCCCACCTCTGTCACCAGAACCGTATAACTGGGCAATACACTAGAAAGAAATATTCAATGTAGTTAAGTATAAGATAATAAGAAATAAAACTCAAACCAGCATAAAATGGATAAAACTTTCTAAATTAAATGTAACATGAAAACATTCAGAAATCACTCCAGGTAGCTTAAAGAATATATACTTAATGCACAGTGTAAGCAAAAACATAGGAATGAAAGACTGGCCATTTAACAAAAGGAGTAAGAATTTAGTTAGCATCTTTAAGCATCAACTCAGAATGTTACTTAACATGTATAAAAATTTAGAAAGAGTCTATTTAAACTCAGCAGAGATGTGTTCTGTTTGTACATTCTTATATCTAGGATATGTGCTTTATAAATTACCAATACCTTTATTAAATTAGAGACAAAGTTACCAAATTTGTACTTAGCTATGTGAATGGAATTTCTGGTGTTCTGAGCAAATGGGGCTGAATCATAGAGATATTGGCTAAAGAATTAGAATCAAAGAGAGTAATTTTTTTTTCCCAACATAATAAACTTCCATTTGGAGTTACAGAGAAATAACCTCACCTTAATGTAACTTTATGCAATCGTCTATACATATTTAGCTGATTTTCTGTCTTTGAAGGGTCTCTAGCAGTGGCTATTTCAGGTTGGATTTTTTGGGGATCTTTTAAAGCAAGGCACAAAAAGGAAAGCACTCCATCTGCAACTTCTAACTTATCAGTTCAAATGCTTTGCATGTTGACTGTCTCTTGCAGAGAGTCACTGTGCAAGCAAAAGTAAGCTTGCCCCATGTTTGTTGAAATAGAAGCATATAACTTTTAGTTAGCTAATATGAGAGGGGATACAGAGGCCTCCTTCTCTGGGCTCCTCTTGACCACAGTGTGAATACTGCCTTATGAAATGAGGCATCAGCCAACCCGCTGTGCGAGTAGCTTAGTCCACTTCGCACAGCGGTCTGAGTAAACTAAGGCAATTCTTCCTCTCAAAGGTACACACAAACCTCACGCATTAGCTAATGTACGTGCATGTTATAAAAATATTCCCTCCCAGTATCCCAGCAAGTCACATCTCACTGCAGAAGCATTCAAAGCTGAATGCTTTCACTCCCATTTTCTGTGTTTCTTAAGCTATTAAGAGAGGAAGCAAGATGCATTGCACTTTAGATTGCTGCTGACCTTGCTGGTGCCGTGACCCCCTAGGAGGAACAAGTGGCACTAGGAATGATTGATGGATAATATTTGAGATTTCAGTTCTCTGCTAGGTGACATCATGGGTGGATGCAAGCCCGGAAACCATTCTGCTTCTGAGATTAAACAGCAAGAGCATTGTGATGGGCCTGATCCTGCTGAAAAGAGTTTACACAGGGGGAGCAAGATCAGCACCGAACAGGGAAAGAGAACATGAGGGTATAGGAATCCTGAGGAAGTTGTAGCTGCAATGACAACCCCCCAGCTGACAGGCTTCAGGTTGTTGAATGCTGCCTCCCGAAGTGTTTGGAAAGCCTCTCTCACTTTCTGCAGACTAGCCAGTAAAGAAAATAAATAATAACTCTTAAGTCAAATATGGGTAATTGTTTATTCCTCTAGGGGCAAGATCTAGGGGCAAAAGCAAGCAATTTTTGCAGTCAATGACTATGTGTTGAAAGTGTTGTTTGGAGAATTCAGAAAAGGAATTATGGAAACTAAAAAAGAAAAAAAATGAAAAATTCCATTTAGCACATCACATCAAACTGAAATTATTTTTCAGAGGACTTGGCTGTACCACTTCATAGGAGAAACTCTTCTGCCAGTGCATATGCGAGCTGCTCAACTTCCAAACATTTTCTCCTATAAATGCGTTACAGAAAATTTTTACTGACAGGTTATTATGACTACGTTAATGCACATATGCCCAACTATCTGAAAGAGGGTTAAGATTATAACTGTTCATAAATTTACTGATGCTCTTGGCAATGCTGTGTTACAGCAGTAAACATTTAATTTGATCCTCATTTCTTAAAATAGAGGTATCGCCATGCCTGCAGAAACACGATGCTTCCTGTTGAAGAAATCTATTTCAGGTCTTTGCATATTAGCCCTTCAGCCTAGCTTATATGCATTTGTGACAAATGAAAGTAGTCATATTAAATCTCCATTTAATGTTAAAATGAAAGCAACAAATTCATACAATTCACAGCTTTCTGCATTAAGTTCTTATAAAGCCTTACACCTCAGTTCTAAGAAATTATTTCTGTCCATGATCTTTCTCTAAATTATTTTTTATGTAGTTGTCTGTCCCAGCTACTCATGATACATGCAAAGCATAAAGAATAATCTTGTAACAAGGGAAGCTTACGCATTCTTAACATTCTTACTCAGGAAAAAATCCTTCAGTGAGTAGGAATTATGCTCAAGTGATAATTGCATCATCTGGCTTACAGTTTGAGTATTTAGAGATCCTTCAATACCATAAAATGATGTTAGGATGCAATGAAGAGATACCTATAGTCCTTTACCCTATTGTTCACTTCCCCATATCCTGCAGCTCAAGAACGATCTTCTTTTTCTCTCACATATAAGTAGAAGTCACTTTCTGACCAGAAACTCTCGGGAGCAGCAATAAATTGAAGCTGGAAGAACCCTCATTTGCATTATTGATCTTCTAATTTTTGTATACTCTTTTTTGCTGTGGGGCGTGGGGAAGAGCTCTGAGTTTTACCAGCTGTTGGTTATACGCGCAGAGCTACCTTTCACCAAAGCCAGGCTTACAGGGAGTCTGTTACACACCTTGTTTTCAGGGACTATATTGCTATCAAATCACATTTTGTTGGGTTTGCATACTTCTGGCCTTTTTGATGTTTAATAAATAATAGCCCTACATTGCTTGCTGCTCACACCACACGTTAATTTGAATGGCTCTCACCATAGCTTTCAAGACCCTGACTTTCTGTCTCACAATGTCCATGATTGTTGGTTCCTTGATTTTTTAGAAAAATCCAGTTCTGGGTTCATTTGTAGAATTCATGATGTAAAATTTTAGGACAGTGTTTGAGGAGTCCTAAAGCTTAATCACAGAAGGAAGTGAAGTATTGAAAGAGAGAAATCAGCATGGTCAGAACGTATATGTTGGTTTATAGTGTTTTGCCATAAACCTGGAGTTTATGGGAGCCTAGACAGAAGACGTGGAGATAGTATCAGGCCCAAGTAAAGACTGGAGAGAGCTGTAAAAATGCTAGCATGACAAGTTTATGTAAATTTCATGAAGAAAATGCAAACTTTAAAGAACTGAATATAGAGTCAGGAAAGAATAGAAGTGTCACTGCACTAAAGTTTAAAACCTAAAAAAATTCTGCAAGTAGAAAAATATATCAGATGTCAATTAGGAAAGGGAGTTGGAGATGAAATAGGATGCTATATGTAGATGGGATGAAAAAACACTCCAGCACTTAGGAAAACACGCTCAGCGAAAGACTCAGATGACAGGAAGAAAGGATTATATATATTTTATATTATGTAGATCTGCAAAATGTCTAGAGCTCACACACAGCTAAGTAGAAGAATGAAGTCAATCAGGTAAGTGTTGTTCATGTCATAAAAACAAGGTTGTTAGGAACTGATCATAATGCTGCAGAAAACAGCTGAAGGAAGAAAGTGCCAAAAAGCATGGAAGAGCCTTTAGGTAGATGAGAGTAAAATTTAGCTCGTTGTCTCTCTGCAAAACTGAAGCCCTCAATAAAATGTAAAATAGCATAGAAATTTTTCAAAAATTCACCTCAGTGGGCAGCTTTCAAACTGCTGTTGCCAAAATTGAGAGGAATTCAACTGCTTTTCTCTCATATGGTTCAGTTTCACACAATAAGGCTTGTAAAGATGCTGTCTGATGGTCCGTAGGAAATCCATACAGGGAACCCTGAGGAGTCACAGAATGAAAGGAAACAGAGAGAAAAAATATAAACAAAAAATAAATGGAAAAGATAATTTTTTTGAAAAAAGAGTGGGCAAAGGGGGTAGTTCAAAGTAAGAAGAAAGAAGCAAAGTGTATTATAGGTGAACTAACAGATTTTCAGCAGGCATGAAAGCTCACATACCATCTTCTCTCCATTGCTAAAAGTTTATCATTTGTTATTGGTTTCCACGTAATTAACAAATGTTCTTCAGCTAATCGAGGGGAACAATGCTCAGTGGCACTTACAGAGCTGTTTCACCGCACCTGGAAGTAGTGCTTGACACTCTGCATCTCTTCCAGACTACTGAAGAAACAAGTTTCCTCTATTATATGCACAGGGACTTCTCCTTGCTCCTTGTTCTCACCTGAGCAGCAGAGAAGAATTCACTGCCTCCTCAGCTAATTTCTGTGCTAGATATGACAAAAACACAGAGCTGTGTAATTCCTATGAGCTGTAGGTAGTAGAGAAGTCTGTATCTTGTCAGGAGAAAGTGTGGCAGTTTGGCAACAGTCTACAACAAATTAGTACTCGTTCAAGGATGTAAAATGTGTTTATGGTAGCAGTTCTTAGCACAGTATCATGGTTCTGTTACACTGTTTAGCTAAATGTCATTTATTAATATTTCAGTGAACAAGGCCCCATGCAAAAACCAGCTGGGATCTCATAATCAGTCACCTTGCGTAACAGAAAGAGGCTCTCCTAGGCAGCACCCAACTCCGTTTTGCAATTACTTTAATCCATGCACTTGATCTGATCACACAGTGCTGCTTCCCACATTAGTGATGTAGAGTCACTCCAGGTTTTAAACTGATACACAGCAGTACGCATGCAGAAAGATATCCACACTGTAATACAGCTAGAAAATAAGCCTACTGTCAAACGCAGTGCTATAAGCAAAATTATTTTAATGGCAAGCCCTCTATTCAAATTTTAATTGTTGCCGCTCTCATCCATTCTCAAAGTTTAAAATTCAAATTTTGTTTCCACTGAAAATTCAGAATAAAGAAAAGCATTATGAAGAAAATCTTAGTATTGCAATAAGAGTAGGGGTTTTTTTTTACTTTCCTTCACTTTGCTTCTTTTCTCTTGTTGAAATTTTCTCTAATTTTATTTTCTTTGACCTGAGTTGTTTTGGGTAACATTTTGGAAGTACATCATATTTTTTATGCCCTGAAAACCCAATCAGTTCAATAAGTATCAGTAGTTCGCAAAATTGATCCATTCTAAACTCAACCATCACTGTCAAATATCACAGGAGAGCCAGGTACTCTCAAGTTTTGGATTAACTAATTACTGTCGAATTGTGAACCTCTTGTCTCTGTTTTAAGTAATTCTGTGATCTGCTACTCTATGAGTTGAATTCTGTACATATCAAATCGGTGTAATCTTCCACCTGTGGTAGGAAGCAGAGACTAGCTTGTGTTCCTTCAGCAGCCAGACCTTGAAAGACCTAGCTCTCCCAGGTTGTAAGTAGATAGTCCACAAAGTATTTTGAAATCAGAACTTTTTCTTTTTGTTTTGTCATTTATTTTAATCCTCTCTTCACAGTTAAAATTGATTTGTTCTAGCAAAACCTTTTGAATTTCCTGTCTGAGGTGCTGTTCATGCAGACAGTCTCAGTGAAGTCACCACCTTTGCTTGTGCAGGGAAATTAGACTGGTATGAAATTTTATTACATACAGATTTAGCAGAGGAATTCATGATTTTTTTGCCAAAGAGTGGTTATAAATATTTTAAAAGTTCATTTTTCTAGCTAAAAGGATGTATTATGTCAATTAGTCAACATACTTAAATCACCCTGTGCAGCTATGTGTTTAATGAAAATTAATTTAGTAAATCCTCTCATTCTGTCACCAAAGGGTTCCTTATTCTTCTCCTCTAAACACAGAGGCAGTTCTCATATGGGTAGGATTTAGATGAGGTTTAATTGTTTGCGCAATTTACCCTGAGATCTCTTTGTGAAAAGCACTCAATAAAAACAACAGTATTTCTTTTATATAAATGCACAAGAGGATAATTACCCCTAAATTTACCTTTGACACAAAATGGTTTTATTTGAAGGAGCATCCTTTGGGTCATCATTTGCTAGCTTCAAATGGTACCCCATTTTAGGCCAGCTGAAACTTCACCACACAGGTGTTAATTTAGACATTTAGTTCTTTTTAAGGGAATTATTTGTTATGTTTTTATCTGAATCAGGCACATATAAATCATATTGAGAGTAAGTCAATGGATAATTTCAGTATTAGCAATATTCCAGTGGTATACACCTTGTAATTATAACAAAAAGGTTTTTTTTTCACCTCATAAATGATTTCAAAATACTATATCATGTTGGTTTTTAAGGATTTCAGGTGAGGTGCAAAGATTTAACCACGATTCAATTACATCGCTGCACGGGCTTTGGTCTTGCTATGTTTTAATTACATTTTTGTTCATTCTGATGTTTATACTGCGTGTATGTTTTCCAATCATTCTCAGCAGCAATTTTCCAACTTCTTTGTGTGAGAAAACGATCTTTAAAATTGTCCTCGCTCTGTAGTACTTAAGAAAGGGAAGAAGTACATGAAGAAGAACCTCAAAGATGAAGGCCGGGCTTGAAGCACAGTTTCATTAATACTGGATGGCAGCAGAGGAGCCAAGTCCCAGATAATGAGGAAGGAGTTGCAATTTTTTTTAAAGCTATCTGGTGACAGGGAAAACAAAAATGACATTCAGCTGACGAATGAGCAGAGTTTGACCTAGCCTTTTGACCCTTGACAATCAATCTTACCTGCTGCTTCATAAAGAATTATAGCTGTGCCACTCACATTTGACTCTGGATTTTTACTATTTTCTGTTACTTACTTTCCTTCCTTCTTTCCTTCCTTCCTTCCTTCCTTCCTTGTCCAAGAAGAATAAATGTATGTATGTGTTTTATGCAAGACCACACAAACCAGAAGGCAGTTTTGAAAGAGAAAGAAAAATGATGGAGGAAATGGACAATCAGGACAAGGTGGGGTTAAAAGAAACACAATGATAAAACAGCTTATACATGCAATTCATAAATGCCTGTGATATCTTTGGGGCTTTGAAGGATGACATAAATAAGCAGCAGCTTGGCATCCTCCTCCTAAGTGCCCTGTGCTTGGTGCAGTGTCCCTGGCACAAAATGCCACGTGGAGCAGCTGCTGGTGGTGCCTAAGGCTCTGCAGGACCATTTTGGAAGGTAATTCCTGGACTGTGCAAGGCAGAACAGATTGGGTCTGCCTGAAAACACACAGCGAGCTCCTAATGTGGTCTTACATAATGTACGAAGGAAAATAATGGAATTGTTAAATATAAGCTGCCTTTGCTTAATAAGAACAACACAGTAAAACTGAAATATGATTACATGCAGGAGCTGTGCAAAAGTCAGCAAGAAAACAGGAATTTTGAACTTCTGATGGTATTTTGTTTTATTTTGACTTTTATTGTTTTATTTCTAGTTTTATAGCTGTGTATGCTATTAAGAGTTTGCATACCCTCATTATTGGAAAGGACAGTAAGTCTAGACACCAAACGTGTGCCGTGTTATTTATTAAAGGTGGCAAAGAAAGTATCAAACACAGTGTTAATGTCAAAAGAGTTCACTAGCTGCAAGAGGTAACCATTGGGAGGATTTAGGTTCTAAGGACAAGAATCTCTCTGAAGGAAAAGGAGAAGTCTGTGATAGCTTTCTTTTCCCCCAGTGTCACTGATTACAGTGAAAAATCAGAGGACATGAACAAAGGAAATAATGACTGATCATTTTTTTAATTGCCTTTGGTAAAATTTTAAAGGCACGCAATTACATGATTGAATACTCAAATCTGTAGCAGCTGATGAATAGCCTCCTTCTACGGTTTGTATTGTGTAAACACATTTTTTTGCCCTGCCATGTGTACAGAAGGGCTGACATCACCTTGATTCATCTTCTGCCTTTTTATATTTGGAAGAAAATTATACAAAATATGGACAGGACAAGTCACAGGCCTTCCACTCTCTTGCATTTTCATTGGCCATAACTGTCCATAGTCAGCTGGGCTGGACCTGATCTACATTGCTTTTGCATATTTAGTTCTTCAGAAGAAAGTGCTAAAAGGAGTAACTGTTTTCTTCTGTTTTGAGCTATAATACAGAGAGCTGTTGAGTATACAGCCCACACAGAGTGCTTGTAAAGTGCCTGCAAAAGATCTCACGTGGCAGCTCTCTCTTCAGTTCTTCGATGTTTGCTGTGTGTTCTCAGTAGACAAAATGGTTGAATGTTGCCTCCACACACTTTATAATGCATGAAGGTCTTTCTTGCATGAACATCATAAAATCTACTCAGATTTCTTGATTTATTGCTATTACTGCTTGTAATATATTCACAAACAAACCCAAGCGAGACGTAGCATCGCTGGTCCTGAGACCGTAAGAATTAGGAAAAAGGAAAGAAGGAGATGTTGAACAAGAAAGGGAGAGGAGTTTTTTCATTTCCTATTTGTTCTTCTGTAATTTGGGTAGCAATAGTCATTGGTGCAGGAAGGAAGGCAGCTCACATAATGGTTCAAATTTCATAAGCATAGTAAAAGTCTGGGCAAAAGCAGAGCAGTCTTATTAGTGGACAAAGGGAGGTCAGTAGTCTTCAGCCTCTTAACAAGACAACGGAATTTATGAAGCATCACAGTGGAAGGATGTGGTTACCTGCAGTCTATTCACATAACAAGCCTACTGGGGTGCTACAGTTATCACTCATGAATTTGTTTTCCTTTCTTCATTTTCTTTTGTCATCCTCATGTTTCTTTGTCCTAGCTTACTGCACTGGAGGAATCACTTTATTACCTGTGATGTCTTGGTGAAATTTTCTCTTGGATTTTTTTATTGTTATTATCATTAGCTAGTTTGCTTTAGCTGGCTCCATCTGTGTGTCTCTGATGACAGAGGTGCTCACAGTGGTGTGCAAAGAACTCTAAGTACTAGTCTTCCAGGAAATTTGGGATTGTTTTTCATTCTGAGGCATCCTTTAAACTCGGTGTGACACAAGTGCCTAAAATGTGCCTGAGCTGAGAGTTCATCTGAAAAGACATCCTTATTATTGGAGATCTCAAAAAGTCTTATGAGCTGCAGGGAACAAAAGCATTACCCAGACATTATCAAAAAGTAGGAAAAAAAGAAAATAAATCTGTGCTTTTAAACAATCTATCTCTCATTAACACAGTGTAGGAGGTAGCTGTATAAAAACTTTTTCCATGTGGAAATAAAACTTTGTGCATCTTTGACCCTCTTCATTTTGAGCTTCTTACTGCACATTTCTGTACTTCAATAATTTAGCTTCCCATTGTGAAGGAAGTGAAGTTTTTTATCCCTCCTTTTCTTTTATAGAAGAGGAAAGTGAGGCAGGGAGATTAACTGCCCACACCCAAGGTGGTGCAAATACAGTAGATTCAGGAAGAGGTAGAGATTTCCTCGTGACTGGGAATCCTAACTCCCTGTTTCTGATCTGACTTCTTCTGTCATACAGGATACTTTTTCTTTTCTTTTTTTTTTTCTAATTAGGAAAACTGTGCTTTGCATCTTGGAAGCACAGCATTCAGGTGGGAATAGTATTTGTCAATGCAGCATATTTAATTATTTTTACTTTCTTCTGATGATGATTTGATAGTTATTTATTTTATTTTCCACTAGAAGGTCTGATCACTTAAACAGCCTGAGATCAAACATTTGTCAGTGTTTACAAATTATGAAAATGGTTTCTGATTAAAGTGTTCCACTGGGAGATTAAAGTTTCAAATCAGTACATAAGCCAAGAGCACTCTTCTGAGTCTCGGCAGAGAGAGCTGCTCTATGGCACGTGCCCTGTATTCGTACCCATGCTGGCACAAGGCAGAGGCAGTGGCTTGCACATTTTCCCCATGGTCTTCAAGAGCCTATTTATTTAGATCAGTCTTACAGCAGGGGGAAAACTGAGCCCTTTCAGTCAAGTGAGATGCAGGTCTGCAAGGTACTGTCAGACAGGACCTGAAAAAAAGGCCACTCCCAGTTGTAGCTGAAAGAAGTGACAGAATTGTGCAGATATCCAAAGCTTATCTATCCACTAGATATACTGCGATCAAATGTGAAAATCATCACAGCATCAGTTAAAACAGCAATGCTTCTAGCACTGTGATTGCAGGAAGTAAGTTGGATGTCACTTCGCTGTGCAAGATAATTAAGTGCTATTAGAACTAATCTGTTTAAGAAGAGTGCTACTTTATTTTCCTTAAAAAAAAAAAAAAGAAGAGAGATGGAAATTACTTCTAGTTTTGTCTGTACTGGTCTGTGGGCGGTGTTGGTTCACAGACATCAGAGGCCTTACGTTCTTGGCTTCCCCTCTTAATTTCCCAGTGCAAAACATCAAAGCATAAGATGCTTTCCTAGCATTAGTTTCTTTACGAACTGTGAATCCATGTGATCCATAATCCAAATATACTAAATGGTCAGCAGTATAAGCTGAAAACCCCCTAATGAAATGTGTTACACTGTGTGACTGCTTAAAGGACACTTGCCTTCACTTATGGGTCTTAACTTTGTAAGTGTTTTTCTGATGCAGTTCTCATCAGCCATAATGACTTGGTAGCTACTGGCAAAAAAATATCCCTAAACATTCCTGAAGAAATAAAGGCAAGAATTTGCACAGCTGCTCTTTCCCACAATCCCATAAATAAGGCTTTCTGACAATAATGTTTAGCCAAATGTGCATTTGCTTCATTCCTGTGTTCAAAGGTGAGGATTGCTGGAGTGTCATCATAGTTCCATAAGCTGTAAAGAATTAAATGTCTACAGCTGGTAGGAAAAAGAGGCTGTTGGGGCTATATTTGCTCAAAGAGAGGGCTCCATACGAGAAGAAACATAGTTGAACTGGCCATAGGAATTGCCTGTCCCTATAAAATGCTGGAGAACACCTGTAGAGTTGGTCTTTCCAGTAGTCTTTAGACAAACATGAATCCAAAACCTGTCTTTTTTTGGAAGATTGTGGGAGAGAAAGCAAGAAAGGAGTGGTAGTGTAATCACATGATTCTGGACCTGGCTTTGTCTCAAGGACGGAGATGAAAGCATAGCTTGCCCCATGCTTCCTGGCACTTGGATGGAAAATCAAAGGGAACCATATTAATTTCAGCTTCATTGAAAACACACAGTAGAAAAAAACATCCATAGCTGGCAAATGGAAAAGTTTTAAATTGACAATGGAAGAAATATTCATTTCCAAGCTTCTGAGCGAGCTATTAAAATCAGCAGAGTAAAGACAAAATACCTGGCACTGAAAATGAAAGGACCCGTTTTTTGCATCTACTTAGTTAAAACTTGGCAAAATGAATCTAAAGTAGTGGTTTCAGATTTCCGTGTGCACTAACTGTGCCAGCTTTTGTTCTTAGGGCTGCCATGATAGATAGTTCATCTTACTTGAGAAGCAATTTTTCCTCTAACTTTTTTAATCAGAAGTCAATTTAAGCAAAAACCTAGATCTTGTATCAACACTGACATGTGTTTCTTTATTTTGTACTGTTGAATGGTCCAGGCTTTTCATTTAAATACACTGATTTGGAGCAAACTCATCTCCATTTAATTGACATTGGAGTTACTGCAGTAAATCTAATAATGGTGTTTGCCCAGTATTTATGTAGAATTTTCACCTACACCTCTCAGCTGGCTTCCTCAAGAGTATGAGAAATCCATTAGTTTCACAAGCAAGGAAATTCTTGAACAGTAAATTCTCTGTCTTCCCCCACTTCCACCCCCCAGCCCAACATTGTCATCAATGGCTATATATTAGCAAACAATTTTACATTATGACCAATTTTTTTTATTATCATCAAAATATTCTTAATTATCTAGTGTTAAAAGCTACCATTTGCCTTATTTTATAAAAATGGTATATATGACAGAAGAAAAATTAAGAATAAAAGGTAGCTGTTGTATGGAAACATCACAAAACTTAGTTACATCACTGCCAGTATGTTTCTATAGGATGAATAAAATACACCTATTAAGATACATTCTATTGTGAATTTTATATATTTTTAGAGCAAGTTCTGCAGAATTCTATTATAATTCTCGGAAGGGTAATATTAACAGGTGTGTTTAATATTTATAGCAGCCTTTCTTATAACACTTTTTTGCACATCAACACATTGTTGAATTTGTTTAAAAGACTGAGGAATGTGGACATGATAAACATTAGGAAGAATGTTTTTTAGCATCATTCAGGTTTAGTATAGCTAAACACATGCAGCTAGGACCTAGAGTCTTATTTACAATAACATTTCATTATCCTGAATATTAAAATTAAGGCAATTAGTGCCTTAAGGATGACAAAGACTAGCTTCCTGTGAGCTTTTTGGAGAGTTACTGGTTAGCAAGTAACCAAATTCCACGTTTTCTTCCATTATCTCATCTGGAAAACCATGTATTTCGATTGCTAAGGATAACATGGTGCCAGGTACCACATCAAAAGGACGACAGTGTTCTGTGCTGACTGAATATGTGGACAGAAATAGTAGTTGATTTTTAGGTAGATGTTTGGCCAAATTAATCTTTTGAATTTTTTTCACTTTCTATAACTGGAGACTCCTGCTCCATGTGTGTAAATACATTATTTAAGTGGAAGTATTATTGCTGTGTATCACTTTCAAATTAAACATATTTAACCTTGAAGAAGCAGCTTAATAGCCAACGTGAGACCTAGATGCAGTTTCCTCAAAGACCTGCTATTAACTATTTTGCAGTGTACAAAAATATCTGAAGTATCAAACAACATGGGGATTCCTGATATGCTTTTGAAAGCGATGACGTGGACAGTGCATTGACTGGGCAGAGCAATGCTGCTGCTTTTCTGGACTCCCCAGCCCTTCTGTTTAGCTATGGATGGAGATTCATCCTAACACAGAAGTGTGACTGACTTTACAGCTTGCTAATGAGTAGTGCCTATAAAATCTTCTCTCTAAGTCTCCTACTGAAATTTTCTACTGATGAGCAGTTTATCTATGTGAATAACCAGGTTGTTTATCATAACAGTGAGCAGGAAATTTAGGTAGGTGGAAGCACATGAGCACTCAAAGAGCAGCTAATTCACTGGTGCTGTGTGAAGGTGATAGATATCAAGCACAGCACAGCTAGGATTAACACCTGAAGCAGCAACATATTTGGCTGACGAGCTATAGGAACGGGTAAGAAATCTGATATTCAGCTTCCTTCATTATACTACAAATTAAAAATGAGCAGTTAGACCACTTGCAGCAGATGACCAGCTGCAGAGTTTAGAACTGCTGCTCACCTACTGTTTAACTTTGTTTTAATCTCTCTGCAAGTAAAATAAACAAACTAGGAAAAGGAACATAGACAGATTGCCTCAAGCTGACCTATACTTAGTTCAAAGCTTACAAAAAGAAAAGAGCTACAGATAGTCTGGCGTGTTTTTGAATGCACACAACTAAATACAGCCATTCTTATGTATGCACTGCAAATAAAAAAATCACAGAAGATTCTTAAAGACAGCACAACAGAGCTATAGTGAGTCAAGAGCAGGCAGACATAATGTACCTTGCTAGTGGTACATACATTCAGGAATGGCTTTGTGCTGTAACAGATTACCAAATTAGAGTTCGCTTCCCAGTTTTTCTACAGTTTCTCATGTGGAGGGAGTTGCATAGTCTCTATGTATTGATCCCTTACCTAAAGAAAGAACACCTCCATCTTCTGCTCACGTATTGAGCTTACGGCACCTAGCACAGCCCCTCCTCCCCAATCCAGTGACCTATGCTCAAGATTGTTCCTGTACCACAGCTATAAAGCAATATCTTTTGTCACTTAGAAAAAGTTTCTTAGTCCATTTTTATTCTTCAATGACTGATGAAGAATGCCATGTTCAACATGGTACTGCACGTTTGTCCTTGCTGGTGAGAGATGGCCTTCAGTTCCTGGGAGCTGCACAGGGACTGACAGCATTACAGCCCTTGCAGAATCACTCTGTCTGCTCTGTTTTGTTCTCTGCCACACCTTTTTGCCCCTGTTGCTACCATTTTTATTTTTTCATGGCTTGGTAAAACCAGGAGAAGCTCAAGGCTATATTGAGGATAACAGGGCCAGTTGCTAGCAAGGTTGAAGCCTAAGTTACTGCTTCAGCAGAGCATTTGTGTGTATGGCCTTGCAGCAAGATAGAACCTCCACTTTGGCACCTCGTTCTCTTATAGCTGTTGTGGTTTTGTTGATAGTAAAGGAAAGGACTGCGCTGGGCTACATTTTTGCCCTTCCTCCTTATCGTGTACATGTTGCTTATTCTGAGTCCTTCCACAGCCTGTTCTCACTCCTGCTCAGCTAACTTCCAGTGCTGGAATTTACGTGCTGGAATTTACATGCTGGGAACAGAATTTGCGGTAGCTTGAATCTTGGCATACTTAGGAGAAAACAGAGTTGTCTCAGGTCTACCAGTTTTCAGAATAGACTGGCAGTGGAAAACGATAGAAACATGGGTGTAATAAAAGTCTGAGAGATGAAAGCAACCAGTCATACCAAGTCACTTCATTATCATGATATGCCTCTGCTGCTTCCCTCGGCTGAGGCTGGAGGAAACCACGTTGTCCTTTGTCACTCTTAGGACACTTCCACAAGCTCAGCATCAAGGCCAACCTTTTAAACCACAAATACTTTGATCCACTATTCAATTGCATTGTTCAAATAAAACCGAACACACATGCACAAAAACCCCAGCACATTTCACTTAGCAGTAACTTCACTTTTAGTTAAGGAAACATGACTCACTTCAAAGACTCTTTGAAGAGACTTCTAATAATTCCCAATCTTCAAAGAACCATTGCTGAAACTATACCTGGGTAAATATTTCTTTGTCAGAAGAGCCATTTGCCATAAACAATTACAGAATGCACATTCAGACCATTGTCTGAAAGAATGCAAAATCACCCTTTGAAGCCACCAGGCAGTTTGGCCAGTTCCTCTTGACAAGATGTTGTCCCAAAGCCTCACGTAGCCACCTTGCCAGCAGAAATGGCAGGACACCCAGTAGACTGGGTACCCGTGGCAATATGAACTGCAGGACAAGATTCTGTGCAACCTCTTTCAAAGCTCCTGGGGCGATATGTCTTTACACTGCTTTCTCTACAAGCATTGCTATTTTGAGGCAAGTCAAACGGTCTGCGTAAGTGCCATGGAAATTACTGTTCACATCAGTATCAGAGCATTTGAAAGAGACTAGGAGAGAAAATAAATAAGCTGCAATTTTTGTTATTAAAGGTTGTATATGCAGAGAGTGCCTGGCCTCTGTCTGATGTCCATTATGAGTCACAGTCATTGTTCTCTGAGTCAGCAGTCTGTTATTTCAAACTTAATTTCTCTGTGTCATTCATCTGTTCCCTGTCACATCCCTTCAGCTGTGAAATCTTATATTGGGCTGTGTTGGCTTTCGGATGATCAGTTTTGTCTGTCAATTAGTTTCTTTCAAAGAACTCCTACAGAATTTTTCCCAATGAATGGGAGGTTTTCTGTAATTCTGGTCTGTAGGAATGTTCTTATGTTCTGGAAATCCAATCTGTAGGAGTACCATGCCACTCGATTTGATTTTCCAGATCAACGCTATCCTGTTCGTAGACAATCTGGGATCAGTCCTTTTCTCTGTACCTAGAGAAGTGCTTTTATCTAGCACAGGGACTTGATGTTAAGATCCTGCCCCCTTATCTGTGAAAGAGTCATGTTTCCACAAAACTATAATATCAGGTGGTAAACTTAGGAGTTTACCAAATCTAGAAATAGTTTGTTTGACACTCAGCCTTTGGCATTCAAACACTTACATTGCCCTCAGACCATGTTATGGTGGGTTTTTAATTGCCAGTCTTTGCATCGGAGTCCCAAGACAACTCCCTGATTGATCCCCTGTGTCTTGATGATACCCCGACTCCAGTTAATGTTTCAGCCATCTGTGCAATATGAGGCCTAAGGTCCCATTTGCGCTGAGGAAGCAAATGGCTTATTAAAGTCTAATTTCTCCAGCTTGTTCTTGCCTTTGGGCATTTTAAATAGGTTAATGCAATTTTTACAATACACTCAGGGAACTTTACTCACAGAGTGTTGTCATAAACTAGAGGAAAATAGCCCCTAGATTATCTCAAAATGGGAAGTTTTCCAAATATACTTGCCCTGACACTTAGTCAAGCTCTACCTAGAACAACAAATTTTTCTTCTTTTTTTTCCACTCCTTAATATTTTAGTGGATTATTGTACATTTTAAGGTTTGCTAAGGAAAAAAAATGTCAGATTTATTTAATGCAGTGGATCATTTTTCAGGGAAGTTCCAGTATTCATCAAAATGTGGAGACACCACAGGCACCGTATAAATTATGATGGTTTTCTTCTTAATACTTCCTTTTTATTGCCTATATTCTTTAAAGTGAATTTAGTGGTCATGAAAGGTGCTGGATATGACAACAGCAGAAAGTGATACCCTCTGTTTATCTGCAGAATTTGTACAAAGGACTATTGGCAATCCAGGCGTCTCCCTATAACACCATCTGCCTTCTGCAGCTGTAACCTTGAGGGTTCACATTTAGGAAGGAGTAGATGACTTGGTCTCCTTACCCTTCCTATCCTCAGCCTGTCTGCTGAAAGTACAAATAGAGATGTCATTTGATGCCATCCAAGGCCTACAGTCTTTATGATCTTCCTAATGAGTATTGGGAGATCATCTATTTATTACCTTGACTGTGTTGCATATAGTTTCCAGTACAGGCTCTCTGTGGGTATCTGTGTGTGATTACATCTTCTATGCATCTAATACACCCTCTATAAGGTAGAAAGCACTCAAAAACACCATTAAACTGCAATGACTTTTGTTTCCTGTTTTGACCTAGACTGGATTTGAACCAGTGATTTAGAAAGAATATGCTCTGTATCCCATTACTAATCTCTTCAGCCACAAGTCCAACCCTTCTTTTTTTTGATGAAGAGGATGCTAACATATTTAAAACAACTCACATTTTGCTTTCAAAAAGAAAATTCAAGCGTAGGCAAAAACACGTTGGGTATTTGGTTAACCTACCCCTCATTACCCAGGAGGGAGAGAGTGTAAACACAGGCTTGCATTAGATTCTTCAGCGTGTGTATTCAATCTTTAGAAATCTGTTTCAAAAAATGAAAGGCATATACCTCATTAGATGAGAAACAACAGGGTGGAAAACAAATGCAGTTCATGTCAGTTCAAACGCAAGCCCAGATGCTTAAGTTAGTTATACTTTTCAGTTTAAGATAATGCAAATCCATTCTCCATTACTGGGGAAGTGGAAAAAGGCATTAGACCCTTGAAATGGGAAGAACCAAGTTCTGTGCTCAGTCAAATAGGAAAAGGTTTAATGTATGATTTTCTCCCTTTTAGTACACTGTATGTTGTATCAAGGCACTGAAGAACATCTATGCAATTATGTAAATCAGAGGAGAAAGGATGGAGTAGCACTATAGTTTGTAGGCTAAAATTGCTTCTTATTCCTCCTATCTCTTCTTCCTCTTTACACAGAAACAAACATGCACAAAACACTAATAAAATAAATCAGACATTATGTGAAGCTTATCCACAAGAGCAGATCCTAGACACAAATTGAATCCCTGAACATTAATGTGATCTTCTGCCACGCACTGCAGAAGTCTTGAGAATCTGAGTTTATATTGTCAATGAGAGGTGGAAAAAAAGAATCCTAATTTTTACATTGTTTTCATCATATAAGTATTTGTGGGCTTACTTATGTTCCTTGTTTTTTTGGAGAAATGTGTTTAAACTTCAAAATTTATATTTTTATTTAAAATATAACTAGAACTATTCCCATACTTATGCAATAATATGTTAGCCAGAGGCAGCAGGCAGTTAATACTACTGTCAGTGAATATAATCAGGTTTGAGATTTGAAGACAGACCCTTTCCAGTTTTCTGAATAAGAAAAATATTCAGTTATTCCCCCTGTCACGGATCAGACTGCTTCTTTCAGGATGGTTGCATCAGAGGTAAAATTATCCTATTGCATCACTCTGCTTGACAGATGGACATTTTAATTTCATTTAGTCTCCTGTGTAAGTAACCAGCAAAGGAACATGAAAAGACACATTTTATGTAAGTATTGTATATACATAGCAGCATTGTGCCTAAAGTGTCCCCTCAAAGGAAGTCAAGAAGTGTGTTCTGTAGATCATAACTTTCTCCAAGCCTTTAGAGTAGTCTGATGTTTGTGACAAGTATAGAAGTAATCGGGAATAACTGAATGTCTGCTTTTGCTGCTTCTTGACCATCCATTTGCACCACTTAACTCCATATCTCTAATTCTAATGTAAATGCTTCGATAATGTGGCTAAGCATAATCTGCTTAAAGCAGGATCATAAAATGTGGGATGATCCATTGGGAAACCTGCCATGGCACAGCAGCAATCTAGAAATCATAGTTCAAACTTAGGTTTGAAACCCACTCATGCCATTGTTTCTTCGCAGGTATTCGTTCTTCTTAGACACTTGGTATATATTCAATGCGTATTTTTCTAAATGAAAGTTGAAATGTCACACAGCTTTTGTGGGTTTTCCTGGAAGTTTATCAGAGTGTGCATGCATTTTTTAGTGAATTATCTTTCTTTTAAAGTGATGTGCTTTATGTTGTCCTTTTTAACCATAGAAAGAAATTTTTGCAATTTTTTGCCACTTTTTTAAATTCTTGAATGCAATTTTGCAAGGAAGCAGACACTTCTCACTCTCTTTAATATGTCAAAGTTTTCCCCAGCTGTTAGCCAGTAAGTCATAAAAAGATTCCTGTGAGGTAGGCAGTGCATGTTATCTTTTATACATGCAGACACAACACTGTTGTACCACCTGAAATTCCATCAGGCTCCAAGCTCTGCAGAAAGTGACAAATGCTAGACAGGTATACGATTTATAATGGATGAGGTATGCAAGCAAGCTCTGGGAGTAGGATTGGATTTGATTACAAACAATAACATGACACAGCCTCTGCTGTGGATAGTACACACATTGTGAGAGGCAGTGCAATCAGGCAGCTTGAACACCGGACTGCAGGCATGATCCAGAGCCCTAAATCTACCTTTGCAACACACCTACTGTGTGGCATCAGGAAAGCCTTGTCTGATCTAACAATCCTTCTTCCAATTACCTATGTGTTTGGTTAGAAACAGCATGTTAAAAAATTATACCTCACTAAGGCACTTCAATGCAATTTATAGCTCAGCATGATAGTAGGCTTCAGAGAGGTTTTTAAAGGAATTTTATGAGATTATAATTCATTTGAATAATTTTATATAGTTGCTGGCAATTAACTTGGAAACTTTTCCATGAAATGACTATTCTTCGTCAACAAAATTTTCACTGATTGGTTGCCTTCCACCCTAGAAAGAATGAGTGCGCTTCCAGTACAAAACTTTATGCTAGACACATTGACATTGCTGTATTGGCCAAAATGTAAGTATTGTGAATACTAATTGCAAAGCTTTTCTCCTCCTAGATAGGAAATGAAAAAAATCTCCATATCGAGCCATTATCTCCGTGTTGAGCATACCCACAGAATTTAAAACTTGACGTTTTCCAAGTCAACTTCAGATTCTCTTCATTCATTGGACAAGTCAGCAGAGTGACAGCACTTGATCATATTGTCAATGAACAGAAGTGTGTTGGCAATGGCCATTTGACATTTCTGATATTAACATCTCTGTAGGACTTGAACCTGCAAAATTTTAGATTAAATAAATCTCTTGAGGCATTTTTTAATTTTTTTTCTTCCCTTTGGATTCTGTACCGTGTTTTATGCATTGGCAGCAGAAGGAACGTGCAAAGTAAAATGTCCATTAAATAGAGTATTGGTCTTGTAGAGAATGGAAGTTTAATGAAGATTTGATTAAGAACGTAATTCAACTTCCAGTCAAAGGTGTAACTTGTTAATGAAACTGAGGCCTACACCATTAGAATGACTGTTCTAGCAAGTAAATCCCAACATGTGCAACAATATAGTCTTTCTTAAGCAGATTCACACATTTAATAAAACCACATTTCAATAAGTGTGTATTTTTGTCCAATGGTAAATAAACAGATCAGTACTATTTCTGTATATCAGTACCTGTGCTTCTAACTCTGTAACTTTGCAAAGCTACATATATCACTGTTTGGCAACACCTCAATGAAAGCATCCTGAAAAAAATCGTGTGCTCTGTGGGGAATGCTAATTGAATACTAGTCTTCTGATTGCTCTGAGCTACATGCAAGCACACAAAACAGTAAACTTTTTGCTTTATAATGTAACCACACCTTAGTCTGGTTTTGTTTGACAAGAAACTTCATTTATTCTACACGTTAGACTTCTTTACTATTTTCCTCGTGTCTTGTATGTTACAGTTTTAAGAAGACCAGGCAATGATGCTTTTATCTTTAATGTTGTATGAACAGATATTTTTTGCATACCATAAGTTCAATCATGAAATCATTGACAAAAATTTGGTGCTGACCTCTTCTGTTATATTATCGGAATCACTGTGATCCCTCAGTACTATGAGGTCTGTCACAAAAAACCCTGAGACTAACCCTATAGCTCAAGAATCAAGACTGAGAGGGGAGAGACAAAGAGGTGGTTATAGAACATGATCTAACCTGTCACAGTGAAGCAAGGCTCAACCTGATCGCTTCACTTAGTACTAGTGGACACATGTTCTAACGTAGATGTTTTCTTACCCTCAGTCAGTGTGCAAGAGCAAACAGAGAGTAAACTTCAAGTTTCATGTGAAAATGAAGAAATCTACAAGGGAAACTTTTCAGTTATTGACTGAGGTTTATGGTGATCCCAAAGATCAAGTCGGTGCTCAAAGGAACCTATTCTTTGTCAGCAGATGTACAAGAAAAAATGTCAGAAGTCCTCAACAGCCTTCCAGAAAATGATCTGTGGAATTGCTTTGAATGTTTGCAGCATTGTATGCAGCTGTGTGTCAATTTAGAAGGGAACTATTTTGAAGGTGATGGTAGTTGATTTTCTTAATTTTTTAAATAAAAAGCGTTACAGGCACAGTATATTTTTGTGTGTCTGTCAGACCTTGTATTTTACCTCGTTATCTCAGATTGATGCTTTCAGCATTCTTTTAATTATTGTCCATATTTTCCAGATTTTAGCTGAAAGGTGTACCTCAAGAAACCAAACGTGTTCTGTGCTCAAAAAAATGTTTCATTAGATGTCTTCCTCTCCACCTGTCCCCTTCTACATGACCCAGTTCCCTGCATACAATGTATGGTGTTCTGACAAATCTGTTCTTCCAAGTCATGGCCTTTAGGACTGCCCTGTTGAAGCAAAAGAGTTTGGGAACAATTACTACAAAGAAACCCCACTCTTTCTAGTTTGTTGTAGAGAAAGTTTTATCTCACCCCATCCAGTTGGGTGCATAGAATATAAAACATTCTGTCATTCCTCAGCATGAACTGTGTGAATTGAAAATTTTACTTCTGTGGCACGTCATTGCATTAATTTTCACATTGGAGTCTGGGAAGCACTTTAGGGACTGACGTGTTTGAAGTCTTGGTCCTGGTTATCAATGGTTTGTCCAGACTACTAAGCTATCACTGGTGAGAAAATACCCTGCACAAGGTAAAGAGCTGGTCTAGATTAGGTTTTTTCCTCATGGGAATGAGAAGGGTCTTTCCACTACTGTGTACATACCTCCAGACAGAATTAGTGAATAGTATTCCTTGCCATCTGAGGTGCTTCACGCTGTGGTTAGTATTCGTCTTTGCAGTTGCTTTGTTCTATACAGACCTTTGCCACTCTTTGTTCTCATATGCCTCAGATTATATTTCCACTTAATGCACTCTTGCCTTTGGCACATTTAGGTACAAGTTCTGATTGTTAAGTTGATGTGAGTGTATCCTTACTTCTCCAGACTGATTTCTTTTACATGAGATACCATGGGTGTTTTTAATCTGATAGTCACTATTATACATAGAAGTACAAAACTTCCATCAGTAACTCTCCTGATGGAAATGCATTGGTGTTACCATCCTCCCTCTCTGTATTATTCAATTTCTTTTTTGAAGTCACATACACATGACTATAAATCCTATAAAGGCATATTTGTAGTTTGATTCCCTCATCTGGTGAAAAAAAAAATTAGAGCAGCTATGACTATAGGAATGTATGGCCAACGGCTCTTCTTACCAAGCCTTTTAATTTTCCTTCATACAGCCTTTTCTGGATTACTCATTCTGCCTAATCATTCTTTCTTTTCTTTTCTTTTCTTTTCTTTTCTTTTCTTTTCTTTTCTTTTCTTTTCTTTTCTTTTCTTTTCTTTTCTTTTCTTTTCCTCATGGCTCATTGATTTCATAAGTTGTACCTAGACTTTAGGTTCATTCCTAGGGCATAAACATCTGTAAAGCTGAAATAGGGATGCTGGCATGAAAAGGAAGTGAAGATGATGTGGCTTTATCTGTCAATCCACAAATAATTTGGTAAACAAAGTTTCTAGCCATGAAATCAGAATGCCATTTTAGAAAAAAACAAATTTGATTCATTCCAAGTTACTGTTACTTCTGCTGATAGAAATTAGAATACAGAGTGGTGTTGGCAAAGCAGTATACAGAGTGCAAAATAGTGCAATGACCTTGTAAACTCTTTCTCTTGGGATCTTAGAGCCATCTAACGCAACTCCTAAGATGTTGATTAAAGTGGGTAAAGCCAGAGACTCAGGTGACTTATTCAGGGCATAACTCCAGAAAGCACCACGCTCCTGTGATGTTCTGGCTGCTGCTTAAAACTATTCTTCCTTAGTAACATCCCTGTGGCACTTCTTGCCTTCCTGAATTTAATTCAATTTGAAAGTATCTCTAGGAGACAAAGTTTGCTCCTCTGTGCCAGTAGACTGATGTGAGCCACCAGCGTCCAAGCCTCACATTAGGAGCACAAGCTAACAAAACACAACAGTTCTTTACTACCAGGAGTAAGTGAGCGGTGAAAGTGCACAGAATACCTAACCAATTTCACAAGAATTTTAGAGCGTTTAGATGTGATTTTAGAACAATAAGGAGCAGTTCTAATTTCAAAGGCACAAATATTTTATTGGGAATTTTTGCTACCTATGCATTGTGCAAGAAATTTCACAGCTGAATATTTTATTTCTTGACACCTGCTGTATAAAGACATGACAACACTCTTTTCAGAGCATCCTTTATTTTACAGCTATTACTTTCTCCTCCTTTATATAACAGCACTAGTTCATGTTATAAGTTCTTGCTATGTTGTGTACAGTGACATCTTTTTCACCTCTTCTCTAGGCAGGCAAGATTCCCATTGGTTTTCCTGGTAAGCTTGTCTGAGCAAAAATTGCCCGTCCACTCTGACGCCTATCTTGTGGGCAGAGCTGTAGCCTTTCCAAAGTTTTGCTCCACTGCCTCCAGTGAAGTCCAACTCTTAATGCAAAACTGCACTGATGGAACCACAGGCTGTTGCTGATGGCAATGTGCTTCCTGCCACAACATGAAATCTGAAGCCAGATGACCTCAGTGGGCAGTGTGTCCCATATGTAACCGAACCAGAATTTAATCCACAATATCCAGAAACCTACATAACTCCCTTCCCTCTTTTCATTTCGCAGCTACCTCATCCCTGAACTCCCAGCTTCAACAGCTTCAGCATCTTCAGCAGCTCCAGCATCAACAGCAGCAGCAGCAGCAGCAAGGTCAACAACAGCAACAGCAGCAGCAAAGCCAGCAGCAAACACAAGGTCAGCAGGCACAGACTCCACAGCCACCCCAGCAGACCCAGCAGCCACAACCATCAGCGCCACCACAGCAGAACCAAACACAGTCCCAGAGCCAGACTCAACCACCTCCGGCCCCACAGTCCTCCAGCTCCCCTCAGAAAACCAGCCAATCACCAGGGCATGGCCTTCCATCTCCTCTTACTTCACCAAATCCACTGCAGGTAGGACATTATGTACAAATCTCTAATGGTCTGAAAACAGAAAGTACATACTCTCCCACTGCAAGGGGAAATCAAGTGAAGGTTATAACTTCTGAGCATACAGGCTGAAAATTCCATCTTGTGTTAGTTAATCCTTACAGGCATGCAGCTTAGAACCACTAAAGGGCCTGACAAACCAGAAAAGCGTAACTTATAATGGTCCTAGTCTGCTCCTTTCTGACAAATAAACTTATTTTGCTCTTAAAGTCCAAATCATAAAACCCATAAAAGCTATCTAATTTTTGACATGGGTTCAACATCTGACCTTTGCAATGGCATTTGCCCAGCAGTCACCCTTTGTGCTAACTCATTAGTTCAGCAAAATTGGCTATTCAATAGCACATAATCCCGACTGTCCCTAAAAGAAACAGAGCTTCTACTGCTGGATGTGTGCAAGGAATGTGACGGGTTATCCTTCCTCTTGAAATCACAGCCCTAATGTTTACCCTTCTAAGAACTGAATTCTTCTGTAAGAAGTCTCAGTATAGACTCCAAAGTTAAGAATGTCAGTTAATGCCTTTCTTAGATGCTGACTCCAACGACACAGATATTTTTTAATAGACTAACAGCTATGGCACTCACACTGATGCTGGACTCTGCCCATCTTGGAATTTCTGGGGGGAAACAGGAGACCTCTGATCCAATGGTCTTAATTTCTTATACTTAAGTGTACCCACACTATTTGTGTCACATGGTATGCACGTCCTGCAAGAACATCTTTGACTGTACCCACAAATATGATTCTCCATAAATATCAGGGGTAATCTTTGAAGTGAGAAGAGCCTCTTTCACTGGGCAATGGAACTGCATTTAGAAACCAGCAAAGTCTCTACTCATTTTATTGTCTAAATTTTGATATCCCACTTTAAAGGTTTTACCCACACTGATGGATTTGGCTCCATTTCCTACAGAAATTAAACTGCATTAGCTTAATAATTAAAAAATCCTTTTCCAAACAATTAAGAGAATTGGTTTACAAGGAGTTGTGTTTGCCGTACAGCCAGTTAAATCTGCATTAATCTGAGCTTCAACTAAATTGCATCAAATCTGATTTTTAATGGTTTAGATAATAGACTTAAAAGTCCACAAGAGATGCGTCCTTGCTTCCTAAGCTTTTTCTTAGAGTAAAGCATAATGTTTCGAGAGCTTCTTCCTTGTATTGTCTTAGGGGCTACTTAGACACCACTTAATGCCTGGTCTATCATGCTAGTGAATGCTTTGGGACTCTTTGGTACACAGATTATTGATGTTCAGAGGCAGGAATATTTCCAGAGGAGCTTCTGTTACATTTCATTTTCTTGGTGCAGCTGTAATATATGCACGCTATGTGTTTCTAAAATTGCATGGTAAATAATTTGCTTCAAGAACCATTCAGTTTTCCAATCAAAGCAAATACACACATAAATTGGAGTTGGTTCAGGGAGGAAGTGGGATTATCTAGTGAACATACCTCAAGAAGGTTGTACTAACATTGAATCTGAAGGTTTAGCTCTCATATAGCCCCTAGTCCTAAGGTAAATCTCAACTGAATCTGAGTAATTTCAGTCTCACCTGTGACCTAAATGTTCAGGCTAGTAGAAGCACTTACTACTGTTGGCTCTCAAGGGTCACATCTCACTTGAAGAATTACTATATAAGTAAGTAAAACTAGTGCCCTAATGTTAATGCTTTCATGGACGTATCTTGGCACGTCACTTTCTTTAGCATGCTTGTCCTCAGAGCTACACTTCTGAGGGCAATCTGGATGTGGTAGACTCAACAGATGTGGAAGGACAGAACCAAGTACTCTGAGGTGGTTTAAATTCAAACGCTATCCTCTAAACCTTTTAGAAACTGGGATTAGAGTTAATGAAAGACAACAGAGTGAGAGGTCTGGCATTCCCACTGGGCTGAACTCAGCCAGTAACGCTAAGCCAGCTGCGTGACTGGGACACTTTCAGAACAACAGTCAAGGAATTAGAAGTCATTATCTGTCAGCTCTGGCTCAGCATTAAAGAGTTACTAATAAACTAGGGGATAAGTATTTTTAATGTTGTTTCCTCTCTGATCCTTGCTGCTTAAATAGCCATAAAAACCCAAAGTTCGCTCACAGATACCATGTGCTGACATCCAGAAGAGAAGCCAGAATTCAACACGGTACTTCAGGCTTAAGCTTAGCAATGTGTGTAGGGCTATCAGTTTGGCCCTCTAGCCATTTCTACAGCATTTCTACAGCAAATGTAATATTTCTTATGCTCCTCTAAGAAATATTTAAGAACTTGAAACATGCTGTGTCGTATTGCTGAGAATGGTGAGACTCTAATATGCAAACAAGTGAAACTCAGCAATATTTCCAGAGGAACTGCTGTTGCACTTTATATATATATATGAAGGATGTGTTCAAGTACTTTTCTAAAGCAGAGCAGTGGTAAGATTTCCTCCATGAAATTTGTCTTTCCATTCTAAATCCTACATAGTAAAGCTGTTTTATCTCCATATGTCTAGCTTGAGGACTGGATCTGAAATTGTTTTCTTCTGCACAAACATTAATAAAAAGAAAGGTAAAAAGGAGGGATGACACATTTGGCAGCAGAGCAGCTCATACAACCAGTTTATAATAGCTGCTTAGAATGTGGATTTTTTTAATGTCTAATGCTTTAAGTTAAAAATCGACCTAGAACAAAATTCAGAGATATTATGGTCTCTAAGGTAATGTTCTTTATGAACTAGAATGAAATGGGTTTTGTTTGAAGAATATTAAGGGAATAAAGATCAACTAAGTTAAAGTTTGACAGCTTAAATTTCATTTCTGAATTCTTGATTTTTTTCATGTGGGCTTTATCCTCTTACATTATTCAGGATCTGTCTGAAAGATATTAGTTTAGAACAATGCAACCTCAAAAAATTGTCATGGAAAGTCAGTAATTCAGGAGGATGATTGTGTTTGTTTCAAAAAACTCTGAAGGATAACAGCAATTATATCTCAAAATGTACAAATGCTGTCATGTCCTTCAGAACACAAATTAAATGAAAGTGACTTGCTTGGGTATACCTGGGTGAGGTACTTTTGCTAGCTGATCAGAAATTAATAATACCAGTGCAGCTTACACCATAAGTCTCGGAATCATTCTTGTCAGATTGTTCTGTAATACCCTGCTCTAATTTTAACACTACTTTTTACTCAGTTCAGTGGGTTGGTTTGTAGATAGAAAACTGTTACTTTTAATAAGTCTTTTAATGAGTGTGTAGAAAGACAAAAGAATTTATTTTAGGTGTTAGGGCCTGGATTCTGTGCTGACATTAGCAATGACGCTCCAGATTTACAATGGTAAAAGCGAAACGTTGCAGAACTAGGGTCATCACTGATTTGCAAAGGACCACAAACCAGAGGAGAATTTTACAAAGCAGAGCTGTGTTTCAGGAAGTGGTGAGACACGTGGATGATGGAATACTTTGATCCCTTCGTTCTAAAATTGGGAAATTCCTCATATAAATAATTGTAGTCTGATATTTATTCTCATTGTTTCAATTGATAAAGACAAAGGAAACCAGAAGTGAAAGAAAACCTAACTCCAGAAGTGAAAGCAAATCTAACTCATGTTGTAAACTGAGGTCTTCAAAACCCTTACTTCTGGGAAAATATGCTTCTCCAAATATGTTTTTGCTGTGAATGTTTAGTGTTATTACATGGCAAACTATGGATTCTTGAAAGGTCACCACATTGCAACTTCAAAGCAGAGTTAGCACCTCTAACAGAGTTTCCATTCAATTAAATTTCTGGAGCCATAAGATTTTGATTATATACTGAATAAAATCCAGTAAACAAAGTACTAAGTAGCCAATTATTCTGCTTGATTACAAGAGTAAGGTGCTTTGTATAAGCAACATGTATTTAACTGGCTCCAAATGGAGGTTATCTTATGGTGCTGACAGTCACAGTATGTTTTAGTGGAATGGATAAGAGGAATGTACCCACAGCTAGATCTACAAAGGGAGAACTGCACTGTAGGAAGAGAAGAATTCCCGATGATTTCTACTGCTGTTTGTGTGTGAATAGGAAAAGATGAACAGGAAATCCTCCAGGGATTGCCTCACTGTAAAATTATTCTGACCGTTTTCAGAACTCTTTCCTAAAGCACCTTTTTGTCATAGAAGCCTACCTACAGTAACTGGAGTTGACGGAAGATGATGAGTGAGAAAAAAAATAATAATAAAAGGACCGAAGAAGGGAAGTGAGGAGATGACAACAGCAGAAAAATCTTCCAAGTAATAGCAAACTCAAGGATAGTAAAACCAGAACCTCCTTCAGATTAAATTTTCATACTAATCTTAAATAATGTATTTGGAACCTCAACACTTTTATAACAAAGGAGAAAAGAACAGCAGAAAGGCTGAAACACTCAGCCGTAAATGAGGGAGAATGTGTACACAGATGCCTGAGGCTCCAACAGTCACAAAAATCAAACTGCCCCTTCCCTTCCCCCACAACTTCCTTCACTGGTTAGCTTCTCATTAAGGAAAAATCTGCTTTAAAAAAATCTCAGTGCTTACCGGCAGTTTGATAAATTTACATATATTTAAGTTACAGAAGAAACAACAAAGTCTCATTTGGTTTGAGGAAATTTGCAGAGACTATAGATATGGGCTCTCTTTATGTCTGTTTTCACCCAAGACCTGCTATATTTTTGTCATGCTTATTGTATACTCAGATTGAGAAAACTCGTCAAGATTATGACGCCAGTAGATTCCTCTGAGGGATTTTTTGTTTTGTTAAAATTATCTAGCATCCTTTCTGTGTATGATACTGTGCAATGTATGACTCTCTGAATCTGTTCCCAAGTTACTTAGTAATCAGTTTTACAAATATTTTATAAACGGTAACCAAATGCAGTGCTTTGAATACATTTTCTCAAAATTCCTATCTTTTTTGTATCAATAGGGAGTGAGATATTACACATCACAAGACAACAGGTGATATAGACATGTACAGTAGACATTTATTCAGGAAGGTTCATGCCCATCATCTTCTTAGAGTGAGCCTGTTGAAGTGCTGATCTTGGGTGGATTTCCAGGAGGTGCTGGCAAGACCTAGGTCGCAACTCTAAACTAATAGCATGGAAATTCCCCTGCAGCCAGCTAAATTGAGCTTGGTGAACTGTTGAGTATATTTTGCATATTTTATCCCCTGCTCTTTACAAACAGGTCCAGGAAGATTTAAACATCTTGTTCTACTGACAGTTTTGGATTTCTGAGCATTCTTACAGTATTTCAATTATTTTTCTGGGTTGATAAAGGTGATTTCAGAAGTGGAAGAAGCAAGTACTTATGTAAAAATTTCTGCTGGCTAGAAACTCATGGTCATACTAATGTACCATAGACATGCTTATTACTCATTGGAAATATGCAATATGGCAGCATGGCAGTATGTCCTAGCTGGACACAAAGATGTCTCTGTCCTGCACTCTAGTGTGCTCCCTGCAGAGACATGCAAGGTGGTTTCCGGGCACAGTTAGCGTGTTTGATGGCTGTTACTCTTCACGTGTACCTGGAGATGCGTGGGTGTTGTTTTCACAGAAAGGCTAGTTTCGGTTCACTTCATGCGCGAGACTGAATCCATCCACAGAACTGAATAGGATTTAAGATCTTCTCCTTAGCTGTCTTCCTTCTTCCAGAAGCTCACTGCTTTTTGGGTCTTTGAGGCATTGGGACTGCACTGTAAAGCTGTTGAATACTGCATTTTTAACAGAGCAAAGAGATGTTTAAAAGTTCTCAAAGAGGCTTTAAAAGCAAGTCTTTTCATTCCCTGAGGAAACCTCCTCTCAGTTGGAGCCTTTGCTGCCTGGTCCATCCAAATATACTCTGCAGGTGTTGCTATTTTGAGAAGCACAAGGAGTACTGATGTCTGACTCACATTTAAAGCAAAGGAAATTAATCTTCGAGCAAAACAACTGGCATTATTAGCACCCACGGGGCAGAAGCAGAGGCTAATATAGGAAACCATTTGCTAGAGAATTCTCTGAAGGAGAAGAAAGTGGAGCTATTTGCCCAGAAAGCTCTGGCTTCTGAAATGGGACCTTTTAATAAACTCCCTAAAGCAACTGAAGTATTTAATAAAAGGAAAAATAAATAAATTATATCCTTGCAGGACAAATTTGGGAAAGGACCCATATCCCATAAGGTCTTCTCTTTTGAAAACCTCTCTAGGCAGAGAGGAGGATCCTTGGGGATCTTAGAGACAGAAACAAATAACTTGGTCCTTCAGATACTCTTTTAAATCTGTTTTGCTAGCATTAATTTTTGTTAATTTATTGTTAATTTACTATTATTTATTTTTTTAATCTTTTCTGTCATATTTATAAAAATTTTCAGGGAACTAGACAGTATCCCAAAGAATTAATTTATTTTCTCCTGTTTTTCATACCCCTCACTTCTTTGTAATACAGAAAAAAGGTGAGGGGAAAGAAACATTGCAAGGTATCACAGGTTTCTAGTTCTAAGAGAAAAAAATATTCTTCTACTTGAAAGTAAGTGGACCAAGTGAACACAGAGAACCTAGTGGGCTTGTTAGATCTGATTGAGGAGAATATTATGGAAGTGGTATATCCCTGATGTTATATCATTCAAGGCTCCTAAAAAAGGTTTCATAAAAAAAAAAAAAACAACAAAAAACACAAACAAAACCCAACACTTCAGACTCTATTTTCAAGTTTAAAATTAAGTCCTTTTCAGCAATATTGCTGGTATCTGTCAGAGTGTCCACTTGTGGATTCTGTTGGTGGGTTTAGGAGATGCAGTTTTGGGCAGGTGTTTAAAAAAATAAAAATACTTTCTCTTTTTTATTGGTAGCCAGAATGTTTTGAGAGAGTGACTAAGCACAGGCCTGGAGATTATGAAATTTGCTTAAGTGTTAATGGGTTGATTGCTGAGTTACAGCCTGCCGTCTTTGCTGAAAATTGATTGACTGGTGCTGCAGGTCTTCACACTTGACGCTCGGATTTGACTCGAAAATTCTGCCAAGTCTTTTACTCTGAAATTTATCTTAATTAGATCTGAAAGACCTGCCACAGCAGAATAGTCACACCGATTAAAATGAAAAACAGGAGAAATTACTGATCAAATTAATCATAATGTCGGGTTACAGCTGTAGGTCTGATGTAATTTGCCACTCCAGTGAGTTACATCGGCCCAGGCAGAGGAAAGAGAGCTGGTTTTACGCTGATCCGTAACACCAGGCAGCTTCGGGCAGCCCATCAGGACGTTTATTCCATTCATTCTCTTGGCTTATTCTGACCTTAGTGCTGCAACTAGAAACAAATTAAGAAAAAGAAAAAAAATGTCCTTTTATCCAAGGGGTCGCAGTGGAAACATGAGCTTTCCAAATCCTCCTTGTTTCATTTTTTGCCCTTTCTTCTTCTACTTTTGTTTGAAGTAACCAACAATTAATTATGTGGAAACTGGAAAATTAAAAGGTCAGAGGTTATCACCTCAGGCACAAGTCAGAAAATATGTGTTTCTAAGATCTCCTACTGGGTTAGGATATAAAAAATTAGGATCATTGAAGTTAATGAGTATGTAGCAGCACATTAGAAGGTGTGTCCTAGCAGGTAGGAAGCCAACAATCAGACTTTATATCTTATAGATGTGATGATCCTAAAATTTATTTTTTAGTTATGTACTTGTAATATACCACATTCTACTACAACCCTTAAAGAAATTCAAATGGTACAAATCAGTAGTTGACTCCATGTAAGAAGGAGATGGGTTGCGGGTCTTTAGGGGTCCCATCATAAAATTTTTATCTGGAAGAGGAGTCTTCTGCAAGTTTCTCAGTATTCATTCCACCAGCATGGTCCAAAAGATTTTTGGGACAACCTGTCTTCTAGCACCACTGTACTTTTTGCTGCTGATCCAGGACAAAGTCAAGACTTAAGATATTTGCCTCCAGTTGAGATATGAAATTAAGTAAAGGAAAGAGAAACTAGAGGTGAGCACTGTGAGTTTCAGAAAAAAAAAAACCTTATCTTACCTTTGAAATACAATCAATTTTTAGGCTGCTATGGTAGTATCTTAGACGGATCAGGAATTTTTTAAGTGATTTTTCTATCCATCAGTGATGTAATTGCACAAAGTTGTGTCCTCCCCTGCTTAAAACTTCATTTTAATTTTCTATTTCAGGCCTCGGAATTGGAAAGAACTGAGGATAGGTTTTGTTTAAAATCAGCTTAAGTTGCATATAAACAATTTATTATATTGAATTGCCAAAAAAAAATTATTTAACAAAGGAAACTGAAAATGTTTTAATTCATGGTGATGATCTGAAATCTGCTGAAACACTTCATCATAAATAAAAATACAAGTTTTGTTTGCTGAAACATTTCAATATTCCCTCTTTTACCCGCATTTGCATCAGAAATTACATCTTAAATCAGGACCATTTCCTGCACAATAGGAATTTGACTTATTTCTGGTAGCTTAGATGCGATCAAATATCCTGTGAAGATTCCAATTGGAGAATAGGTTATATTTGTGAAAGGCAAAGCTGAGTTTTCAGGAGAGAAAAACTGATGTATGAAAATAGCACATCATATATTGCTAGGATTATCCTGTTACTAAAGGAATGATGATGGTGCATTTTGGTTCATAAAGGAGCTGAGATTCTTTAAAGCAGCAAGCATTGCAGCAATATCTTTGTATACCTGTTAAGAAATACTTAAATGCTTCTAAAAAAGCATCACGGAAGCAGTCAGACCTAGGAGGATTCTCAGCACTTAGCAGAAATAAAGATGCTACAAAGAAAAGCCTGAAATATGGGGCCTGACATAGTACAGAGCAACAGTCTGTAGAAGTGATGGCCAATAAATTGATATCAGAAGGTTATTCTGAATGAATGTGATAACAAGTGATAAAGCTCTTATGATTTTCACCATAGTAACCTTATAATCCCATTTTCAACCTACTGGATAGAAAACCTGACTGGAGTTCTCTTTTCTTGCTCTAATCCTAGTCTGGGCAGTGCTGTCCTTGTGGACTGGTGGCTCCAGCTGAACAGGACAGGAGGTGGTAGAGGGCTGATTTCTAAGTGACCTTTCCCCAGGGAGTGGGGGACACCTCACAGCATGCCAAGCAGAGCTGCCAATGTGGGTGCTCCATGGGCTGTGGGCAGGGGCAGAGATGGTGAAGACTAGGGCTGTACTAGGATCAATGTCCAGGATTCATCTGAGGGTGCAGCCTGTATAAGTGTGGAATTCCTCAGGGACAGGGACTGATTTTAGGATGGAAAAGGAAAGTGCTGGTAGGAGATGAGGGGAGAAAAACAAGGTCTTTGTTATTCACAGTACCTTTATTCCTACTGACCTTTTCCACTGGGAGAGAAGCACAAAAGAAACAAGGGTTGACATTGTGAAAGGCTGAAATTGTATCACTGATCACCACTCTGGAATAAGATGCTGTGTACAATTCCATCCCACCTCTGGCTGCAACTTTTCACTTTATGAGGAGACCTAACACTCTCCTAGAGAAGTTGGCAGGAGGTTTCTCATGGCTCTCAAATGAGACAGGAGCAAGCTGAATATGCCATTCATATAAGGTTCCCTCTGTTCTCCCTCCCTAACTTTATAGAATTACAGCTTCCTATTTTTATTTAACTGTCTTCTGACTATAAAACGTTCTCCGTGCAATCAAAATGTGTCTGACAGAATTTTCAGTTCATGTAAAACAAATATAAAAATAAACAAAACTTGAGAAACCTAAGCCATTCTAAAAATCCTTGATGTTTTCCCCATAGACATTCAAAGAGTATGTCTAGGGGGAAATCACTGGTACTTCAAATGTACAAGCAGGTATGGAGATAACGTATGTCAGTCTCATAGACCCAAACTTAGCAGTCCGTGCTGTCTTCAGTGAAAACTGCAGGGAAAGGAGGGGAGGGAGTCCTTTTACTGCCACATACAATCTGCATATTTAGCTCCAAGCTCATTATCAAGTTATGACTTTGCTTATTGAATTCACTTTTGAAAAATAATTTGCATCAGGAAGCGAAATGCTCTAGTAAATGGATTGTTGGAATCAGGAGCACCAGCTCTGTCACTGTCTGGCATGTCACTGCCTTTCTGTTCTTTTGTTGATTTTCCCACCTTTGTTTGATCTCCTTAGAATTTAAACTTCTACACTTCTTTACTATAATGCAATGAGGCCTTGATCTTGCATTGGGCTTCTAGGTATGTAACACTAATACTACGAAGCAAGGACTATTCAAAAGAGGAATCGCAGAGCCCCAGTTGCTCGCTTGCTGAATTCAGAGTAGTATTGCTGTTGACTTCAGAAGATACAGAATTGATATCCGTTTTGTTTTCAAGTATATCAAATATTTTGAAGTTTCTGTCAGCTGCTCAGTGTGCTGTCAAATGCACTAATGAAAGGTTTTCCTAAAGTTAATTTTCCTACTCGTAATACAATAACCAAATTTGCTTTAACACTTGAAAAAATCCATCCATACTAAAGAGAATCAGTTGCTTAATCCTAAAATTAAAGGTTATTGCATGCAAGAGAAAATAATTACATGCTCAAAGTATGGAAAAAAGAAAACTTTTTTAATATGTAGGTATTTGTATAATTAAAGACTAATCAAGCATGAAGGCTGCTGACTAAACCAGAAAATGAGATTGTTGGCAAGCAATATTGTAATGTAAATGCCATTTTTGTTTAAGTACTAAAGAGCTGGAGGAACGATATCCTGAACAGATTAAAAGCAAACAGCACTGATAATAAATATTTATCAGATTTCAAATGCAACACACAGAGATTTTTATATTTTACATGCAAAATATATTGGCATTGAAATATTCAGTCACTTTTCAAAGGTTTGTTCACATCTTCACTTTAAAATGTTGAAAAGCAAGTATTCACTAGTAAGAGAAACATCTTTAGAACTCAGTCTTAACCTGTAGCAATGTCAGTAATCTGTAGACAATGGAAAACAGCTGAGACTTGCTAACATACTTAACTACAAATGTATAAGATCAACTCCTGGAGCTTGAGAGTCAGAATTTTAATGGTCTCTATATTTGTTTTCTTTTTTTTTTTCCAAAATGTCCACATTAATTTTTCAAAAAGACCGGGAAGCTTCATAAACCTTCTGCCATAGACCAGATACATAGTGAAGTATTTATGGAGGGCTTACGTACAAAAAGAAATTATCCCAATGTAATCAACATTTTGTTATGGAGGAATGATTTAGTTAAAGGTTTGTATCTTCTTAGGGTAGTGCTTTTAAATTTGTGTAAATTATTGTGTTGGTTCAATTTACTCATCTTACATCTTTGTGTTATGTTACTGTGGTCTAAACCTTGTTCAGAAGTGGATATAAAGATATTTGGCTGTATCAGGAGCTGAGCAGAATGAGGAAAGGCTAGAAATGAAGTACCAAATGTATTCCCATCCCTGTCCATTTTCTGTTACACTGCTGCCAGAGTTTACACTACTCAGCATGCTGAGGTCCAGCAGAAGCCATCTCTTAATCAAGTCTGGCCATGCAATAGTTGTAGCTAATTAAAAAGTCCTTCGACATCTGTGAAAAGTGGCTTAAACTCAATGACTGTGATAGCAAGGCAATGAAGAGCTTTACTTTAGTACGTGCACTGTGGGCCATTGCATCCTTTGTGTACCTCCTGTTTTTACCTCATACCTCTACTTCTCAGAGTAATTTTCATCTCACCTGATTATGACTGAGAGATACAATAGCATGTCACTGACAGAGTTATCAGGGGAAAGTGACAATAGGGGTTTTTGAATGTAAGGCTGCCTACAACATTATCAAATTCTTCCTAGCCTACTGTAATAATATTCTATTAGCCTTTGGACAAAGGGAGCATAGACAAGTTAAAATTAAATAATACTGTGCAAAAGTCTAATGCTAGACTCTTGAATAAGCATTGATCTAATTCTTAGAAGAGTTGAGTCACTCCCACTGATGTGAACTGTAGAAGTTATTACTTAGCCCTGGAAGGGAGAAATAAGCATTTCAATCCCTAGATTTCATAGAAAAGTTTTGCTTGTGTCTGTAGGTTGTATCACAGGAAACTGACTATTTGCAAATGCCAAAATTCAGACCAAGCCAGCCAGGATCATACAATATCCTGTGTTTTTTCTGAGTTACTGAGTTCTTAAATGCATAACTTCACAGACAGGCATAGTAATATGTCATCATTAAGAAACTTTATAGTAAGTAGTTTATAAGTCCTTCAAGCAGTTCATATGTACACCAGTCTAAGGATTACATTCATAAAAATACACAGAGAATAATAGTAGAGAAAGTACAAAACCTTGGGTGTAGACCATCTTTCAATGGTCCAGCAAGAAGACAACTAGAAAAGTTGTAGTAAAGCACATTTAGGCAGTAAAGCACATTTAGATCAAAGCTATCTAATGGATGGTCTTTAAGCCTGGTCTGACCCATAGGAAGTGTCTGTCCAGAGTCCAAGTGAGCAAGTAAAAGAAAAATAAAAGGCTTTTGAAGGCAACTGCATATGTGCTTTGCCCTGGAATATGCTGTAGCCTGTGAGTCCCAGGAGCAGCCCAATTACCCAAGAGAGGTGAGCAGGTGAGAAGTCTGCCTTTTGATATTTGTATGTTTGTTTATTTTTCACACATACCTGAGTGAAGCATAAGTTTAAGGTTGCCTGTTAGCAAAAGACCCTATTCTTCTACAGATATGACTGTGACTCCCAAATATTACCGATCCTGTCAAGCAAGTGATAATTCCTTTTTCGGTTTTCTAAATGTAGTGTTGTATAATCGTAAGTTATGAGAAAGGTTTACCTATTATTTCTAGAAGGGAGATTACCAGAGTTAACTGAGGAGAACATGGTAACATGTAAATTATTTAAAGGCTGAAACAGACACTTTTACAAGTCATTAAACTACTCTATGTCTTGGAACACAAAGAGGATATCCCAGGGATATTTATCTAAGGGATCTGCAGGTCAAAAGGGGAGTGGAGTCAGCAGAAAAAGCAGCAGTCACATACAGAAAGAGCAATTATTCACAAAATAAAAACGAGGATAGTGGTTAGAAGTGTCAGCATATACATCCAAGATGCCTTTGGTGGGGCCATTACTTATGAAAAGAAGTCATTACTGCCATTTTGTACTAGATATCGTGTACCTATTTCATCTTAACCATGGCTTGCACAGCATTCATTTATATGGAAAAACTACACAGATACCTCAAACCATCTAGTAAATGTAGAAACATTGCCCAGCTCTCTGGCTTTAAACTCTTTGACAAGCATCAACCTAAACAGGACCATAAAATGCTCAACACTTATACACATCATCTCCACTTATCTTCGTGAATCAATAAGGACATACAAGCCTCATCTTCAGTGTGTGGTTTTGAAAGTCTTAATCCGATTCCCTCAGTTAATGAAATCCTTTACTTCAAGTCATTAAAAGTAAGATCACAGTCCTAGTTATTGTCTCACTTGGAAGTCCCAGATAGATGCTGCTCTCTTTTCCAGGACTGTTTAGAAAAAGCTCACTTGTTTTCAGAAAGGACTTGCCTCTTGTCTGAGGAACAGGTATTGAAATGTGCAGAATTTTTTTTGGACATACTGTATTTAGTTTTTAATTTCTTCACAGGAGAAAAATCTCACTACTAGCACTAGGCAAAAATCAGACCTAAGGACGTTCCCTGATCTCAACAAACTTTTGACTACAAACCAGAAAAAGAAAACAGAAAAAACAGGGTAGCTGACAAAGTTTCACATGGATGAAATAAAGTTGTGAAGTCTGATTTCATCTGTTTAACTTTACCATACGCACATACACTCCTATGCCATTGGGGAAAATGGACTCAGAATGAAGAGTCTAAAACTGGGGAACCTCCATATTACCAAGACACTTTCTTTGGGAGCTTGTACAGGAAGAGGTTTCCTAAACATAATCAAAATGCTGACCACTTTTGAGTCAGTTTCAATTCCAATGGAAATAAAATAGTATGCAATAAATTTTTCCATAAAAAAAATTTAAAACCTGTTTACAAAAAAACTGTAACAAAATATATTAAAATAAACCTTACCCTGGAAATCATCATGGAATTCAAAAATACTACCTGGTGCTTAAAAAACCTAAGTGCGACATTTTTCTAGTAAATTGAAAAGCTGCACACTATTGAATATAATATCCACATTAGGGTGCTCTTTCAAATTTCCCAGGGGGTGATTCAGTGCATCAAGGCAACAGGAGTAATGATCTGAGGAGAATACTTCTCACAAAATACGCTCCTCACAAAATATACTCCTCACAATACACTTGCCACTTCTGGCAGCTGACAGACAAGGGTTTGACTTATGAAACAAAGTCATCCACGCCAGTGAGCAGGTCCAGGACTGACCAAAGCAGCTTTACCTTAAGAACTGAGGGTCCTGATTATCAGGGTCATAACCATCCTCATTTTCCTACAACTTTTTCCTTTCTAAATGCCTAGCAAACTTCTTTTAAACAGCTGCACAACTCAAGACTTCTTTTTCATTACTTTTTGTTGAAAGCTGTAGAGTCACTAAAGAGCAAGTCTATTAGTGGCATCTGGTTAAATCATGTTGTGAAATGGTATCTGACCTGCAGGTTCAAGCCTTTCACTGCACCTGATTCAGGTATGAGCCAAGGTCTCCACATGTTTGTGAGTGCCCTGATTTGGCAGAATAATGAATACTTGAGGGCTTTTACTTTTCCATCTTGGAGTATAAATAGTTGACTGTTCAACAGGCCAGAAAGAGAATTTATCCTTCTACTTGTCCCAATGTGTGTGGTAACTTTTACAAAAGAAACAATTCTAAATAGCAGTGGAGAAAAGTCATGAGCCTGTAACTTACTATGTATAAGTATGTATTTGTATTTTGTACGAGAATAATCTGCTGGAAATTTTAATGAATAATTTCTCTAAGTGCTAGACAAGCCCACAAGGAGCTGTGTATATATCCCAGAAGTGAGCTAAGATTGGTTTAACTTTGTTCTCTCTGGGGAGAAGGGCTGAATGTATAGGTTACATGATATTTTGTCAGCTGTTTGGATGGGAAAGCTGCCACTTTAGCATACCATGAGCACTACTTTTCCTGGGAGGGATAGCTGGTGTTTGGATTGCATCTGGCTGATACTCATTTAGCAATCATGCAAAATGAAAGGATGTTTCCCAAGCTACTTTAAGGAGGAAATTTTTCAAAGGTAGTTGATACAGAAAGATGAGTATAAGATACATAGGGAGCATGTGTATGACGATTTTTAAATAACTGGTATCTTCTGAGGACAAAGACTAATCTTTAGTGTAGGTATTGAGTGACTTCCTATCACTCAACACTAATTTTAATATAAGGAAGTGTCAAAACGCCTCTAGAAAGTACAGTTAAAATGAATCCCTGAATATCTATGTGCTAGCTCCAATAGGATTGAGACTTGATGAGCAAAATTTGACTTTTATTGATGTTAGGTCAATACAGACTTTAAAAAAAAGAGGAATTACATGTTCTGAAAATAAAGTTTTAGTCTTAGTACTTTGATAAAGATCTGTGACCCCTGGCCCTTTAAATATTGAATTTAGACTGTAAAAATATCACTTCTTATTGATCACATGGTTATTAAAGTCAGTCAAATGCTCAATTTATATGTCAAACACTTGTAATATTTCCTGTAAATATTAGAACAAAGGAAGAGGGTGATAAAATCATTGTGTTCGGTTGCATTAGGTTTTCGTTGTTGAGAAATAATAAAAGTGTCACTAAAAAATGCATTAAATATGCCAGGCATTTATCAAGGCTAAATTAATTTACAGCTGCATCATGTATGTGGTGTATGTGTGCATTAGTTCTTGTATATGAAGGCAAGAACATACCCATCCACATAACTGAGTGTGATACGATATCTTTACCAGGTGTCCTTGTTCTCTCCTTTCAGTACACCTTCTCACTTCCTATCGCATACTTGCAACCCTGGAAAGGTATGGTTTATTTATTGAATCTCAAGGAGAATGAGAAAACTTAATAAGTCAACAGGTATTAATTAAATGTTAAAGGCAGGTTTTAAAGAACCTTCGATATGTATTGCTCCTAATGACATTCAAGTGTGCTTACAAGGGAGGTCAGGGGGGAGATCTTTAGATCCCCCAGGCTCCCCCAAGATGCCTTTCCATAACCAAATGCTTTCATATGAGTAATTGAAAGAAACCTTTAGTCAACCACTGGGGAGTCTTTACAGTCTGGCTTCGATTGGAGTCTGAGTGCAGGCCTGTGAGCAGGAGGTGTTTGTAAGCATTTCTAATGGCATTTTGATGTACATGTACAAAATTGATGTCGGAAGGATCATTGTAAAGTCCCAAACAGTGGAATATTGAGGACATTTTCAGGTGGCAGTCAGATTCTGGCTGGGTGAGCCCAGTATATTTTCTCATGTCACAGCTGATTAGGTTCACAGGGAAGTGGAAAGAGTAAAAAATTCTCTTATTACTGCAGCAATGCCATATCAGCCTCTTTTCCCTTTGAATGCAACATTAGTTTTTGTCCAGAACTCTAACTGCTTTCTACAGTTTGGGGAATTGTAAAGCAGAAACAATTTTCCCAGCTAGACTGACCTTCACAGTAATGAGAAATGACTGGAATTTCTCTCTATTTCTCTAACATTTGGGGAGGGGGTTAGGAGGAATGTGTTTGTTTTACCTGATACTATGTTGTGGGCATCTGTTTGGCAGTTTGAGCCTAATTTTTTTCCATTCAGGAGATTACATGGACTGTTGCGCCTTCTGACCCAGTAGCCAGTCCTCAAGTGTATAGAGTAGCTACAATAATGCACTTTAAACCTTTAGTTATCACCGCAGTGATAGCATTTTGTTTCAGTCATTAAATGATTTATTTTTTTTTCATGGGATGGCTATTTGGCTACTTTGATTTATTCTTCAGTACTTGCTCAGGTGATGAGCGATGATCTTGAGAAAATTTAAGATTCAGAAGAGGCCAGCCAGATGAAGGAGCCTCAGGATGGTCATACAGTTGGGCTTGATGATCTCGGAGGTGTTTCCCAGTCTAGTGATTCTATGATACCTTTGTAGGCATTACTTGTGATGCTAGTGCTATAGTACTTCAATGCAGATTATGTTTTGGGGACAGGATAAGAAAAATTTGCATTTCTGTGCAAAACAAATAAGCTCTCTGTCTGAAGAGTCTTCAACAGTAGCCCATCTGGCTAGAAATATGAGTGATTTCCTTGTTCTTTCCAAGTGTTACAGAATAAAACCCTTTCCCTGGGGAATCTGAGGTCTCTTGCAATGCAGTAGTCCAGGCTAGATCTACCCTCCACGTGCAAAAGTAGCATTGCAGAGGTGTTAACTTACTCAAGCCAGGCTTTGTGAAGCAAGATTCAGTGCCAGGAGGAATGAAGGCATTGTGACAGGGCATCAAATGCAACAAGCCACCCAGGCAAACATGCAGGATCGCAGGCACGCTTTACACAGCTTACACCAAAATCCATACTGCTGCATCTTTGTTGTGGCATTGGCATAAACTAGACGGGTTTGAGTAGGACTCCACTTGTTCCTGACTACAGTGTAGACCTATCTGCCACTTGGCATCTACGCTAAGAAAGTACTCAGAAGTTCCTGGAAATAGGCACAGGTCAAATAATTTAAAATAAAAGACAAATTGGATCAAACTTCTGGCTGCAAATCACTCAGATATGAAAGCTGAGTGGTAGTTTCAGGGAATTCATAAGTTTCAAGTGTTTTCCTTTAATTTTTGCTTTGTTATAGCTGAGACAAGTTATGGAAATGTCAAAATATCATGGAGGAGGCAATTTTTCACCTCTTTTCTCTGTGGAAGAATAAAAGGTCTCAAGTGTAATATCCTGTAAACTCTCCGCAGTTTGGCTGTACTCTTCTACTTTTGCTGTATCTGAAAGGCGCAAAGTGGTGAACGTATTCCATTAAGTTGGAGTTACATTTTCCTAGCTAACATTTCCATATTATCGACATGATTTTAGGACATTGTTTTAATTCCATATTAATGGTCTGAAATATGGGGAGTAAAGTCATGCAATATTACATTTCATCATCATGCTGAAACTCCTATCACGTAATACCAATTAATTGCAATTAGTGGCCCATTGGAGCCTCCACCTGATTTTTTTAAACCTTGATCATTAGTGCTTGCTATAATACTGACAGGTGACTTTTTTTCTCATCTGCTCGTGTGTGTCTGCTGCTCATCGATTATGAACAAGGTCAGCAGGGGGGGAAAATGCTTGAAATTGTAGGGAACATTTCATTTGTACTGTTATGGAGAGTTAAGGGAGGCTTAATTTAGGCTCCATTTTTCTAATTTTATATAAAATCACTTGGCACTCATACTTGCCATTCTTTTCTTGTTGTTTAAGGCAGATGTTTCTTGACGACCTCAGCAGCCTATTGGTTACCCAGGGCTACTTTCTCTCTGTATTCCCATTACTCCATAGACGATTAAGAGTAGATGTACACTTAATGAATACATGAGTACTCTTAATGAGTACATGAGCAAGAAAAGTTGTATTCACATGATCACTAAAATGAACAAAATAAACTAAAGCCCAATCTGAGTGGATCAAAACAGATCTGCTGGCCCTTCCCTTCTAGGAAAGGAGAACACAGAGAAGGTTGGAACAAAGAACAGTAAAGACTTGGCTCACACTATAAAAGTAGCTAAATATGTCAGATCATAGGAAATTTATAACTTCAGAGTATGAGTAGGTTAGATAGTGTGGTGATAGAGAAAAGCATCAATCTCAGACACTACTTGAAGAAACAGAGCTTAGATAATTCCTTTGTCTAAATTAATACGGAAAATAGATTGATAGTCTGAAATCCTTTTTTCTCTTTATCATATTAGCAATGCCCTGATTGTCCACTATTTGCAATGTCCTGATCTCTGGTTCATACTTGCATCCTTAGCCAACTTATGAAGACTTCGTAAAAAGACAGCACATTAATTCAAAGATGTTCAATACAGATCAATATTCATTGTAAAGCAATTGCAGTCATATGATCTTCCTTTTTCTATTGACAGAATTAGTCAGGTTTTTTTGTCTAGTCCTGAATTGAGCCCTAAGGCAGTGTAAATCAGGACCAACCCACTCTGTAGAAGGTCGAGTGTGATGCATCTGTACAAAAGCAGTGTAAGCAAGATTGATCTAAGTGGCTGTGAATTCTGGAAAGTTTGTCTTCATGACACAGCTAAAACTTTATGACTATGACTTTTCTTCATCATGGAGTTTCTTTTAAAAGCCCTGCACATAAGAAATGTCAGTAGAGTTCTCAGCACACCACCATGTTCGGAGCCTTCCCTTCCTGGCAACATTAAGAAGTCCTTCATGCCATAAGGCAGGATATGATCCTGGAAACAGAAAAACATTACTGTGGCTCCAGGACTGGTAAATCAGTGTCTGGTACTAGTAGCCCTCAGTGAGAGAGGTAATCCCTCAAGCATTTCTTATTCGACTGGAGTGGGAAAGTGTACACTGTATTAAATTTGGTGTGCAAGACAAGATATACTCCAACTTTAAAAATAACAGCAGTATCTCCACATCAAGTGCTTTGGGACTTGGAATATACACTTGGCAATTTTGTGTTTGTTTTTCTCTCCTAGGTAGCAGTGACAAATCACTGGGTTAAGAACATACCCAAATAGGAATGATAGGTGTTCTACCTCCTGATCTCTCTCCCTGGTGTGCTCTGTATTACAAAGAAATGTTTTTACTTCTGTGTGTTAGGGGCTAAATGTGTGAAACACTGATCAGCCAGTCTCAAAGCAGTGGGCTAAGATTTAATTATGATTATTAGGAAGGGGGAAAGTGCCTAAGATGTATAACGAAGTTGCCTACAGCTGCTAGGCTATGTTAAGTATCAATGTCATCATCAACTTGGGGCCATCTTCTTCAAATTGAGAAAAGCTGATGGGTGGGCTGGTGTAATGAGGAGGAACATGAGATGTGTGTAGGCAGGGTCCCAAACACATGAATGGCACAAAGAAGCTGTGGCTGTCCTGTCTCCCACTGGCAAATAGAAGAAGCCGAGCCTCACCCTGCTGACAAACTGAGGAGGAGTAACATTGTGTTCTGCACCCATCATGCCCCACAGGTTGAGTCCTTGTACTCCCTGTGACTGTTAGGATTTCACTTTCAGAGGTTAATAAAGTAGCCAGGGAAAATAAAACCGGTATCTAAATAGAGGAGAAATAAAAGCAGTATTTAAATATTGGAAATAGTGTTTTTCCTGGCTCTGGCTGGCAGGAAGCATCTGAGTGTCTCTGAAAACTGCGGAGAGCCAGGAGACTACTGCTCTCTACTCTACATCTCTACAGGAAACTTCAGCATAACCTTTAGTGTGTGATCTCCTAAATGCAAATGATGTTCATAGCAATTATTTTAAGGTTTTTCTCTCCCTCCTACCGCCAACTAGAATTAATTGTGCAGCAGCAGAATGAGTGATCTCTGCATAGAAATGTCCAAGAATTTGTGCCATAAATGTACAGGCCACCTTGCACCTTACCCTGCCATAATTTCACAAGCAAAGTATTCTGATGGAGCTAAACCCTATTCCTCATCCTATTGCTAAGAGGGTCCCCTTCTCAGCCCATTTCCTCTAGCTGAACATATCCACTCTGGACTCTCACACTGGCCTTTGCTGCCCCACCAATAATTCTCCTAGTTTTTTCTTCACTGAATTCCATCCATAGAGCCTAGGAGCATACAGCCACCAGGCCTGGGTAGTAACACAAAAGTCCTTCCAGAGAACAGCAGACAACCAGTAAGTTAAAAGGGGGTATTACAAGATCCCTAGGTTAGGCAGAAAAGAGTAACATGTAAAGGATGAGGTAGCATAATCTGCTTCTGTCCATCAACACCCAGGCTCACTGTCAGCCCTGCACAGCGTACTGAGATTTCTGGAGCTCTAATGATGCAGTTAGTACTTACTCCACTTCTAGCTGGCTAGGAGGCATTATAATTTCCAGGCTTTTCTATTAGTTGTCAAACCAGCACTCTTAATATACAGGTATTTCCTTTTCACTGGTCTAGACAACATTAAAAGCAAAAACACATTAAATAAATCTATTTTGCATTAATTATTGCCCTATCTCTGATAAAATGAGTATTACTAATAAATACACTAAGGAAAAGATAACTTTAAAAGCCATCTTTTCCTATCCAGACTTTTCTTATGCTTTAGTCAGTCTGTATTTTAGCACACTAATTTTGCCTACGCTCCACCATGCTGTGCCTTACTGGAATGTCAGACCCAAATCACGGAGATCGCCACTCATGCTAGTTGAATACTACCGCTATTTTAGAGCAGTTCACAGCTCCATTTGCTTCCACAAAATGAAGATTATATTGATAAAGATGTGGAGTAGGAGTGGGTGTCCAGAAAAGATCTAGAAATGCAGGCTGAGATCACAGACTGCTAGGCTGGATGAAGTTCGAGCACATAGTCTGTAACGTTGCATGCTCCCAAAGACATTACTGTCTTAGCAGACAAGCAAGACAGAGGAATCACGATTATCTCCGCTTTATAGAGAGAGAAATGAGTTAGTAAGAGATTAACTGGCTTGTCCAAGGTCATTCAGGGAGCTTGACAGGCATAGGACTAGGACCTACATTTTCTGAGTTCCTAAGGAAGGATCAGTCTCTCAAAAATAGTGTCCTAAGCTATGTTTCTTAATAAAAGAATCTTGTATTAAAACGTTACAAAAGTAAAAATGCAATTTCTTTACCTTTCAGTTTGATTAATGGATTCTTCACAATGCGACAATAAAGCAAGTTCCTCTTATAATATAGAGTATTTGAATCATTTTTTTTCAGAAAGTAATGATGGGGAAAAAAACCTTTTTCTTTGATTAATTCCAGGTTGATGTTGTTTTCTTTTTTTTCTTGGCCAATAACTTCTAGATATCAAATAGATGCATTTTTAAGCTAGGATTTGGCACAACGGTGAGCCAACTAGCAAGAGACCACCCTTTATAGATAATATAATAGTAGAACAAATCGAGTTTCCAGACCTTAATCCTCTAAGAAAAGCTGAAACCAGAGGAGGAAACTTTCACAGTGTTACTCAGTTGGCTTAGTCTGTTTGATTGTCGGTCAGTACATGAACCCTATTTTAGAAGTGATGTGATTTCTATCTAAAATAAGCTGTTTACAATGTTCTGTGGGCTATTACTGTTTGAATGCTAGTTTCTGAAGTTCTTGAAAGAAGTCTACATTAAAGCAGCATTCTGAAGATTGGCGGATTGTTTTGTGTTCTCTCTGAAATGGAATGTGATTTCATCTGCATCAGGCTGATTTATACGGAGTAATTTTGTTGTTTTGCTTTTGTGCATTTTATGAACTCCCAGAGAGATTATTGACCCAAGCTTAAAAAGTTTGCAATGAGAAGATATACCAATAGCAGTCCTATTGTTAGTAATAATGACCATAATGGGCATAAACTCAACTGTTCTTTTCAGGAGATGAAATATTTTTCTTTACTGTTTTCATAGGCATAAGTAGAGCTTAAAAGCAATATATATAGGTGAGGGGTGTCAGAATTTTCTGCAAGATCCTTTCTATGTACCACTGCTGCAGAAAACAAGATCACAACCAACAGGGGATACTCAGGGAAGAAAAACCACTAAAAAATAATCTAAGGTTTCTTTTTTAATTATTATGTTGGAGTTTTATTTACTCATTTGTTAAAAGTGGGGGCAAGATTACTAACATTTTCCTTCTAACACAAAATACATTCAGAAATGCATCTTTATTGTCCATGAGAAGTTAACATGTGGTTGAAGTGAAACATAATGTAAGCAAAACAGCAGATTTTCTGTAACAAAGCCTAAGGCACTTGGGCTTGCCCTGTGCAATACGAAACCAAGCAGGGGTAGTGGAGCTGGTACAGAGATCTGTCTTCATTAATACTGTACCCAAGGTAACTAGGCTGAAGGGAAAGCAGGAAGAAAGGGACTACCATAATAGCACAGTCAATGTTTTTTGTGGCCTGGGCAGCATTTCAGTGTTGCTGCTCCATACAGTTAACTTTCATTATAAGAAATCATAGAATTAGAGAATCGTTTAGGTTGGAAAAGACCTTTAAGGCCATTGAGTCCAACCCTTGACCTAACATTGCCATGTCACCAAACACAACACCTACTTGTCTTTAAAGTACCTCCAGGAATTGTGACTCAACCGCTTCCTTGGGCAGCCCGTTTCAAAGATTGATAATTCTTTCAGTGAAGAAGTATTTTGTTATATCCAGTCTAAACCTGCTCCGGCACAACTTGAGGCTGTTTCCTCTTCTCCTATCACTTGTTACTTGGCAAAAGAGATGGACGCCCACCTCACTACAACCTCCTTTCAAGTAGGTGTAGAGAGTGATAAGGTATCCCCTCAGCCTCCATTTCTCCAGATTGAACAACTCCAGTTCCCTCACCCTCTCCTCATAAGACTTGTGCCCTAGACCCTTCACCAGCTTCACTGCTCTTCTTTGGACACTCTCCGGTATCTCAATGTCTTTCTTGTAGTGGAGGTCCCAAAAGTCAGCATATATGATCAGAGACTGACCATGAGTTCCTGAAGAGAAGAGCTGCAAGACCCTGAATTTATCACTCTGGTTTAGATGCAGAGATAGATATGCAGTCATGTAATTTAATGATCATTTGACTTAGTCGTGCCAATTGGGAGCTAGGGTGTATGGTCCTATGTAGTTAAGGCTCGGAGGGCTCCGGGCCCTTAATACAGATTCTTACCTCGCTCTGCTCAAATCTAAACTGCCAGGTAATGCATAGACAAAGTCAGGCAGCAGGAATTAGTGTGCAGTGTGTCCAAAAACTGGGAAAACTGCAAAACTCCATTTATAGTGAGTCCTGGTACAAGGTACATGCCTTTGGTATGTGCCTTTGGAACGTGCCATCCAACTGAGCCACTTAAACATATGCTTGGTTGCCTCCACTGTCAGTAGAAGAATTCTCTCTTTAACAAAACTTAAAGAAGGACCCTGACCTACTCCTCAGAGCATGTTTCCCTTTACCAACCGTAGAGACAATGAAGGACTTGTAACTTGGTAACTTTAGTTAGTAGATGTTGGAGGCATTCCCCAAAGATATAGAAAGAAGGCACAAGTGTGACCTCAGTGTGGGATAACGGTATTCCCACAGAGGCTATTCTTACAGGTTTTTGACAGAATATGGGCTTGAGAGGAGCATTATTGCAAGTTTTTTTCCTCCTCTACTGCAGCAAGGTATATCAGAATAGTTGTGATGCTATTTTGTAAAACTAAAAAGAACACTAGTCAAAAAGACTGCATGTTTCTAAGATCATCACATGTAGATTAAAGGCTCATATCTTATGCAATGACTTATGTATGCCTATCATCTCTTCTCCTAGATCTTCTGCACAGCAGGACTGGTGTATAGGTTTCATGAAATGCACAAAGATGACAGAAATACATAAGTGTTTTCATTTACTACAGTCTTCTCTCTTCTACTCCTAATCTAGACTTTAGTGTTTTCGTGATGTGTTGTATGTTGTGTGTCTGATTGAAAATAATTATTTTGATAGTTATTCTTGTGATTTCAGGTTTTTTTTGTTTCAGTATTCTTGCTTTGATATGTTGGAATTAGTTATTTCTTTTGTTATCTCAGCAGTGCTTTGCTTCTGTAAATATAATTCAAGACCTGTAATTTTCTTTATCCTTGGTGAGATTAAACTCTATACATATTTTTTCACTTGTGTTCTGCTTGGGTAATGGCAACATCCTGAAATATATATATGACATATTTTTTAGTTTTTTCTGTGATACAGCATGCCATCTATATTAGGTGGTAGCCTATACTCAGCTGTTATTTGTTCATTAAAGTTTATGGAGCAATCCTACATTTTGCATGGTTCTCTCTTGCGCATTTCTCATACACAAGCACACATGCACACACACTCAGAGTCATGGACTTCCAAGGCTCAGTCTTAAAGGCAATCAACTCAACTGTAATTGGTTTTTGGTTTCTTTCTTATATTCTTTTTTTCCTCAGTTTTACTTTCATACCTGTTGTCTTTTGCAATTTGGCTTCAACGATATTTTTGATACAGGTTTGGCAAATGTATTTCATGTACAACATTACCGTGGACTTCCTTAATTTTTACTGCTGCATGTTTGTTCTGTAATACTGTAATTTGATTTGTCCATCTAATTTTACTCCTAAGTTTCTGGGTTTCTAGTGTTAGGGCTTGACTTTTAACTCTATGAAAAAGAATATCTGACCAGCAGTCAGACACACCCATACATAAAAGCTAAACAAGAAAAAAATTAGGCCAATTAGACCCATCCTTCCTGGAATAGGAGTCATCCCGAAGACACTGTGACGAGGTAGGGAGCTGGCTGCCAACAGGGCAGCTCCAGCTGGAGGCAAAATTATCCGTGCCTCACCAATGACAGACGAGAGGCAGAACAAGAACTCCCTAGTGCTGCCCACCCTATCGCCAACCCTTCTTTTCCACAACAGCCACCCATAAGGATAAGTGGATGAGGCTTTGCATCCATGATTATTCATATCAGCCCACCAGCCTGGAGGCCAGTTAGTGCCAATCATAAATAAATGGCCTGTAGTGCTCTGTAGTACAGCTCTTGTGGTTTGACATACAGTGTTTCCCCCTGATTTTATTGTCTTTAACAGCTATATGATGAGGGTAATTTATATAAGTGAGTCATCTTTTCTGCATAATAAGATAGAGTGATAGATCTAGAGCTCAAGTGTGCATTATATGAGTTAGTGTTATTCTTTTCAAAATAGGCCTTGATAAAAACAAGGTATCAAATCTGACATTTACTGCAAGACTGTGAATAAGGAGAAAGCCACAAGGAAGGGGAGGATGCATCAGGGATTTCCCCACCACTCTGGTGGCAAGCTGAATAGTTGATTTATCTTACAAAGGGTGTCCAGAGCATTAATGGTAAAATTAGTGTTTTCTAAAGAATATATATGTTGTCAGTCCACAACTTCAGAGAGAAGACAAGGAGTTCATTTATGCAGGGTGTTCTGATAATGCAAACCAAGAAAGCTAAACCAGTTAATTTACAAACAGCAGATCCAGACATAGGTACTATACTCTCCTAGATCTGCCTTTTCCATGCGTAAAGTCAGGCTTCACTTTGAAATAGCCTGTTGTAGTTATTTTTACCATTTACGTGCTTCATAATTAAAGACCTACATTTTGCGAGCAGCTTCGCTTGTCACTTAGGTATTCATTCATTTCTGTAGCTCAGGAATTTTTTGACCTCCATTAATATTACCTGTTTATATATTATGACAGTGGCTTAAGTGCCCAACTTACTATATAAATTCATAAATCACTAGGTACTGTTCAGCAAACCGTTAGAAATATTCCTCATGCAGATTTACCCTGGAATAAGAAAATTGTTTTTCATTTGGATCTTGCCTTACTTTGGCGCATGTACATAAGTAACCCAGTCCTAATAAACCTTCAGGTGTATTATATAAAGAGAAAACAAACAAACAGGGTGAAAGAAAGGGAGGTTTATTATTTTCATTTTTCAGACAGGAAATTAAAGAAATGAAAATATATGGAAGAATTGGAACCCTAGTGAGATTTCTAGATCTCTTTCCAGGGACATTAATCACAAGACTTCCTTCCTCCTCAAACATAACTATTACTATTTCCATCACATGTACTCTGGAAAGGTTTTCATGTTTCCACATGAAATACTAATTTTCTAACCCTGAACTTTCCTTTTAACCAAAATCAATGAAAAGCTATTGTTGCTTTTACAGATGCCAGAGAGAATTACTACCATCATAGGCAACAATAAAAAAAATATTTTCACCCTCAGTAGATTGAATTACTGAAAAATAACCCTATAATTACTGTATAAAAAAACCCTCTTCTAACACTCTTTTTAATATCCATGAAGTTTCTGTTTTATTTTTCACAAGCCAGCATCAATGCCCTAAATTCTGCCTTGCTCTGATCTGGTGCCACTGGGCTGACCTCAATGGGATTCCACCTGTTATACTGATGACTGTTAAGATGCAAACTATTTTTGGATGAATATTAATTAGGAACAAAGAGAGAGGTCTGATTTCACTGACATTGTTTTAAATAAACAGCATAGTTTTCTATAATCAAAGGAATTCTAACTGTATATCCGGTAAATCTATTTTAAGTTAGGTCTTCGGCTGACTAGTGGGGAGAAAAAACCTTCTGATATTCCCCAGTGAGGTTCACTCATGGAAATTGTCAGGGAACCCTTGAGTTATAGTTAAATTGCCAAATGGACTTGTCTCACTTGCTCCCTGTAGATTTTGATCCAGATGCCTTAGCAAGCTGTCACAGTCAGTCGACTCATGATCTTCAGGAGAGAGAAAGGAAATTCCCCCTCAGCACACTCATATTTCTGTCTTGCAGATACAACCAAAAAGAAGGGCTCCTGGATCCACACAAAAGTAACAACTTTGGTTTAGTTTAGGCTATTGATTTTTTTTGCCTCTTTTAGCTGGCTCCTGTTCACCAGATCTCCTACAAGAGAGTCCTTGTCTGTCTTTTTGCGGGTGAAAGAGAATTTGGAGAGTTGTTACCTGCCTGCTGATTGCCATTGTTGAAAAAGGAAACAATTCAGTGCAGAATGACTGCACCCTCATTTTGTGTTCAGTTTGTACTTACTTCAATCTAGTCCATCCCTTTTATATTCATCTGTTTTCTCCTAGAATGGTAAGAAACCATGCAAGTTCCCTCTGTGAAATTTCTCTTTTCAAGGGGATATATTCAACTTTAAGTCTGGAAAGCAAATGGCACATACCTTATATTTATAGGGAGTATTAGTTTTATTTCACATACAAGTAATATGAGTACAATAAGGGCAGTGAAAGAGTCCTGCTTTAATTGCACTTGGGCTGGATTCATCACAGTTTGTACCTTGTTGGAGGTGCATTAGAACCAGGTGCATTGTTCAACTAGGTTGCCTTCAAAAACATTTCTGACCTTTGGCTTACTCTTTTTATTGACAGAATTACCAGTATCACCCACCAGTACTTCAAAGAGGTCTGCAGACTCCACCCTTTCCAAAAGCATATTTTGGCAAATAGGAAGACATATACGTTCCTCCCACTCCAAAATGAGATGAGGAAAAGGCATGCAAGAATGATTTCTTTGAAATCAAGTATTGCTACTCAGTTTGTAAAATACCTATCCATGAGGGTGATCCATTTTATGTTTCCTGTCAAGAAATCATTTTGGACTGAACCAGATGTTTCATGTGATCTAAAATTTGTTTTCCTTTTTTTTTTTTTTTCACTCTAGGTCTGCCTGAACTGTATTTTTTTATTGTTTCAGGGTTTGGGGGCCTTTTTTTTGAGGAGGTGAATAGGGCAGGTCAAGGGAATTTTTCAGTTTGGAAACAGAAAAATCCACTAGTTTCACAGCTGTAGGTGTAAATGTTTTGACTTCTGACATCAATGGATAGTTTCTCTAGTTCACAGTGGCACGAATGCAAAGAAAAATATTAGGCTTTTGGTGAGAATATTTGATTTAGATAAAATAGTGTAATTACCTAATTCTAGTATTTCAAATGAGAGTATCATTCCCCTCTTACTGTTTGTTTGAAGCCTGTAAGAAGTTGAAGGGGCTGATTCTGACAGTACATACCTCTGGTTTAACTGATTGCATCTCTTTTGACCTCATTAAAATTTACACCAGTTTTATAATCTGGTGGAGAGAAATCCAAATCACACCAAGACCTTGGAACTGATGTTATTTTTAGCACAAAAAAAAAACCCAACTTATTTTGTAAAGCACAAGAATTGCTACAGGGCCCATAAATATTTTCTGAATCTGGTCAACAGATAAAAGTAGAAAATACTTAGAACATGAAGAAATTCATCTGTCTGTCTATTGACAGTGTCTTGTGGAAGAACAAGAATCTAGGTACAATAAGGCAATAATGAATTTAAAGAAAAAGCTACAGACGCTCACGTTATAAGCTGAGCTGCTGTTTGAAAAGATAGTACATATTTTTGTCCTTATAGCAGAATTCATTGGCTGAATGTCTGTGAGTAGATTTCCATCGATAATAAATATGGAGGAAATTATTTCTTGTAAATGATAATTAGACTTTCCCCAGGCTACGCATTCAGAAAGTAGCAGATACTGAACAACAACATAGGCATTATTTCTGGCATTCTGCCTCCACACATATAAAAGGAAAATAAGAGCCAAACCTTGCCATGACTATTGTTTAGAATACAGTAACATGAGCATAGGGGTAAATTAATATTTGCGTGTGATTTTATGTAATGATATGTGTAACGCAGAGTATAAGGCACACCCCATCTTTACCTGTGAAGTAGAAAAATCAGTCACAAGAACATACTAACACAAACTCTCTCGAGTTTACCCAGGACTGCATTAGGACTTGCATGCAGACTAACTTTAAGCAGTCTTTGCAGGATCTCAGCCTCAGATTTTAACCAATTTGGAATTGATCCTTGCAGCAAAAAAAAATAATTCTTCAGTTTATACTTGCAGTCATCACTCACATTCAGCTAACAGCAGTTCTTCTGTTACCTCAAGCAATATGGAGCTGTGCTTTTGTTATAAGAGGATCTCAGTTTCATATACCCTCTTGCCATCAATTTATAGTGCCTAGCACAGTGGCAATTGCAAAGACCTCAGAAACAATACATTTCTAGCCTATATGTTTTTAATTATATTTCCAAGTTTCATTTGCTGTTGGCAACTTGACGTTATTTTGATTTTGCTGAGGTGAAATATATGAGTTTCAAATACAGCTTTGAAATTGATTAGGAATTAATATGGCAGCATTACAGACGCAGTAGATTTACCGCTGCTTTTGCAGCAGTGTATGAACTCCCATATGGAAAACCAATTGTGACCACCTGAGCAAAGTGGCTGAGACTGAAGATAAAAGATCAGAGAAAAGGAATCAAATAGCTAAAAGCATAAGGAGAGCCTATCAGGGCAAAAAAATTACACCCACCCCCAAGAAAACTCTGGGAGGAGTCACAGGAAAGGTGGGACACGGCTGGATTATGAAAAAAAAAAAAATAATAAAAACTTTCAAGGCAATCAGTAAATTTAAAATAACTAGTAAATGTGCTGTATAGCTCTCAGAAGAACGTTAACAAAATTAAACCTTGAATCACTTTGTTGATGGTGAGCGCAGCCCAGCCCCATGCAGCACACATAAGCACGTTCTGGTAGTGTTCCTTCTGGGGCAGGACTTGCAGCTCATTTTGGGAGCAGGTTTCTTGCTGACACCGAATGAGATGGAAGTGCCTGAGAGGAGAGAGGGTTCTCTGTGGAAATATTTCATATGTGGCTGCATTACACTGTTAACCCTTCTGCTTTTCCTCTTATGTAGGAGGTGCATTGAGGGCACAATTTTTGGCACAGTAAACACACAGTTATTATTAGTTTATATGTATCATTATGTGCAGAGCAGAACTACTGGTGAAAAGGAGAATAGTGAGTGTATGTATGTATAAACAGTGGCTTTAAAGTGCTGTAGTCAGTCTTGCATTGGCCAGTGACTTCTAACACGTTTACAGTCGAATTAAGGTGAATGTAGCAGGAAGTTGCTACCTTCTGAGATGCAATATGCTCACATAGTGCTGATGCAAGGACGGGGAGCACAGATTAGTAAGTGCTCACTCCTCTATCTTTAGAAAAGTGGTAGCAACAGCAATACCCCCACTGACAGACAGCAAACAGTTGAACAGTCACATTCCCAGTCCATCACTGGCACTCAGAATTGTACTAAAGTAATAAAGTAGTGCCCCAAGGAAAATGTGAACAGCATACTGCTTAGGGACCTCCAGCATCTGTTTTTTGCATGCCCTTTCCCTTCACAAAGACTTTTACTCAGGTTTCTTGTTTTAGTGGATATCACTCACCCTTTATTTAATTAAAAATGTGGATTTGACTTCAAGGTCCTCAAATCAAACGCTTCCTTCAACTTTGTTCACATTCCTCAAATCTCAGTTTATATACTGAGATTTCAGCACAACTCAATGCCTTCTAGATATCTGGATTCAGAACGAGATTTGAATTTCGGACTGAACTGTATCTTTACCTGCAATCTTTGCACTGAATTCAGGAGTCACCTGTTCCATTCCTCAACATTGTATCAGATTGGTTCACCTAGTAAAGTCAGGTTTGGAACCGAAAGCAGTGGAAAGGAAAATACTCTGCATAGTTCCAGAGTTAGAACCCGTTTTGCTCATACCCAAGGCAATGAGACTTCAGTGTAAGCACTTGGGTTACATGGAAGCGGAACCGTTTGGTGATGCTATTACAGATGTAGCTTCAGAAAATAGGGTCTTTGCAGAGCAGCTTGCTTAGAATTTTAAAAGAACCCTTACATATATTCTCAGTAAGCAGTGTGTCCTTAAGAATTAAGTAGAATTTATTCTTCAAAGGGAAAAAGAGAAGATCTGTACCTAAAATTTAAAATGAACATTCAAATAAAGAGTTCCATGTATGTATCCTAAGATTGCATATTGTACTGTAAAATAAGACTGTTTCAGAAATATTTTCTCAAACACCTAGCATGAAGTGTCATATTATCACGGTGTGACCTCACATTGCATTTTTAACATTTATATATGCAAATGGTCATATTTACATGAGCATGTGCATTCACACATTCAAATTAAAGGCAAATAAATGTTTTAGATTAAGGAGATTAATTTGGTGTGTCTCAGGTTTGGCACATTCTACAAAGGCTAGATCACTGAGACCCAAGTGCTGGGCTCTTATCCCAGAAGACAGATGGCAATTTCCTTTTGATAAGAGTTCATTTTTTTAGCAGCAAGGGAGCTCAGAAGTAACCATTTTTCTTGTGGGGAAAGCATCTTTCAGAAGCCAGATAAATCATTCTAAAATAGACAAACACAGGAACCGAGAAACTAATCAACCTGAAATGAGCTGAGTTGCAGCTCCTTTCAGAAAGTTTAGGAGATGTTCTTTGCTTTCACACATGGTAAATAAACTGCTTCAGAAAATTAGAGAATTCAGATTTATTTTCTGTAGTCTTTCCTCTTTTATGGGCATCAATTAAATTTATGATTAGTAGTGATGCAAAATTTCATGAAGTCACACGATGCAGTTTGTTTAGAGCATGTTTACATCCTGCATAAAATAAACAGAAGTAGATATTTTAAAGACTGCATAAACATGAAGGTAACTAACCAGCCTAAAACAAGATGTCGCTGTTTAATTAAAATCTGGAATAGTGTGTGCCAGCTTATATGGATCTGGAACATTTCATACTTGTAAGTTATAAATATGGACAACCAGGACTAGACTCTGTGGATAATAAGTACTGACCAGCTGCTAAAGGAGTCAATCAGCTATTCTTTGTAGTTACTGATATATAAATATTATAAATATATTTAAATATATTCACTCTTCTTTTTGGTAAATATTTAAGACCCAGCCTTAGACATGCTGACACCTCCCATTTGGTTTATCTTTTAAGATTAGGCCTAAACAAGAACCCTTTGGTCTAGTTTCCTTTCCTCTCTTTTTTATTTGTCAATAATAGGGCTGAAATGAAAATGGCTCAGCTGGTTTCTACACATTCCTTGCCTGTGCCCTAATGTGTTCTTCATTATTCATGTCCCCAGTAGTTTGGTCTTACAAATCTGGGAATGATGTCTGCTCGTTACTTGCTTTGTCGTGGCTCTATTAAAAATATGCTTTTCTTTATTTTATAAATTATAATTGTAGTTTTTTAGACTGGTTCAGATTTGACCAGCAGCACCTTGTTTACAAAGATACTGTGAGAAATTTTGTACATCCTCCTCCTCTATCCATGTCACATCAAGCTACATGAGCACTGTGTGCTTCCCATCACCTCAGGTCGCGTCGCTTTTCATTGAATCAAGTCATGTCGCATCAGTGATACCAGTATCAGTACTTATTCCTGGTAGAAAATTCAGCATAGATTTAGACAGCAAATAGCTCAGCCACAATAAATGTATATAATGAGCAGATTAAGTATCTGTGAGAACCAGATATTTTAAGTGTCCCTGGCAAGTCACTGCTTTCAGATATTCCGATATCTTTGTCTTTACACTGTATTCTATACATAAATATCTGATATACATGCATAAATTAAAATGTCTGTCTAAGCAGCCTATTTGCAACTTTTACCATCTACAACTATTTGTCAATATAGACCCATGCAGTTGAAATATCCAGGCATCATTACCGCATGGGTCTGGATATTGCATAGCTTATAGGTTGATCTCAGCACTGTACAAACAAATGTTGACAGATATCTTTTTTTTTTTTTCATAATTTGGGATTTGCTTCAAACATTTGCCTGCCGGGACATGTTTTCAAATAGTTATGCATGATTAGGCTCTATGATCGCTAATTTATTAGACATTTTACACTGTTGCTCATTTATAAAAGTTAAATGTTGTAATTATCCTATTGCACAAACTAAAAGGGGGGGGGAGGGTCAAAACTAAAAAAAGATCCTTAACTGATATTGAAAACATACAGGGTTCCCAAAATTTTCGATCATAATACCTTTTTTATTAAAACTGACTTCTTTTGTTTTATATTACCTATGTATTCTCTCTTGTCTTCCTGCATATTGATAGCTTTCTTGAAAATTTGACTTATTTTTGCTTAAGACCCTAAAAATAAATTAAACCGGCAGAGCTCAGGCACCCACAGTTGAAAAATTTGGCTGCAAAATTCTATATAAATGCTAAGTGGTCTTCTTATTGTTGATTATTACAAACACTTATTTGGCACTCATCACTGTGGTACCTAGATGCTTTCCCAGGATTAAGTTGAAGCAGTCTTTCCAGTGTGTTTTTTAAAATTCCTTCAGGAATTATGAGATTTAATGTAGGACCAAGAAGCTATAAACTGGTACAAGATATATATACATATTGAAGACAATTAGGAATATAAGCATTAATACTATGTAAAGAATTTTGCAGAAGAGCTACTAGGGACTTCAAGGAAACTGTGCTTCTGCATCAATCCACTCATGTTTAGAAACCAAGCATACGGGTATCTATGTTTAAATGCCCTGCTTCTATGTCATCAAGTTATTGAAGACACTTTGATACTCCTGTTTGTTAGATATAGTCTACAGGTACTGGAATGGGATGGTGTGCTGGGTTAGCTTTGTCTAACAGCTCATCCCACCACTCACTACTGCCTTCAGTGGGACGGGGAGAAAATAGGATGAGAAAGCTCATAGGTCAAGATAGAAAGACTGCTTACCAGTCAATGTCATAGGCAAAGCAGACTCAGATTGAGGATAATTAACTTTAATTTATTGCCAATTAAAACAGATTCAGGCAGTGAGAACAAAAAGACAAACATTACAAGAACGTCTTTCCTCCCTCCTCTCCCAAACTCAGCTTCAATCCTTCACTCTTGACTCCTTTATTTGCCTCCACTGGTGCAGGGGGCATGGAGGACTTTAGTCAGCCCAGAACAATTCCTCCCTGCTGATCCTTCCACTACACATTTCTTCCCCAATTTTGTGTGGGCTCTCTACAGGACACAGTTGTCATCACAAAATACCTGTCTGTTCCAGGGTAGAGTCCTGAAGGGCTACAGTGTAGATACACACTCTGGTGTGAAGCACCTCCTTCTTTCTCTCATCTTGGTGTTCCGTCTGTTGTATTCAACTTTTTTTTCCCTCCTCCTCCCCTGCAAGTTCCTTGCTACAAAAACCTTGCCATCTACATCCTATACAGATGATAACACTGGGCAGAGTAATGGAGAGAGTTCCAGAATATCCTCAGAAGCCTGTGCTTAGTTTGAAACAGTCTTTTTTTCCCCTTAAATCCATGTGACTGCTACCCAGAATCTGTCTTACAAGCCAATCTGAAAAAAATGGGAATAAAATCCACTAGATTTTAACATGTAATTCCCTTGTAATCTCAGCACAGATAAATGTCTCAGATTATCAGTTAAAAATTCCTAGAAAAACAAATGCCATGCTAATAAAAAGTTCATTTCTATGTTCATTTTCCACATAGTCTGGATAGAAAAATGTCATGTGTTCTGATTGAGAACCATTGCTGAATTCTTGACAACTTCTGTAGTTATTTAAATCAAAGGATTTTTCTATTTTCCTTTGAAAACCATTGGTTTAGGCAAACACACTCAGTAGCTGATAAGTAGTGTGATGCTCCCTGAAGAAAGAATTATCTGAGAACATGAGGCTGAGGACCTGTTGGTCCCTTATCAAATATACTGCTTTTGTATACCAGTTCAATCTCTAGGAGATATCCAGGAATGGGACTTTTTTTTAACAGCCTTCAAGAAAAACACTGATACTTTTTTGCTAAAATGAAGTTATGCCTGTGTTACTCCACTGTAGGTGCCTCCATGCTCCATTGCTGCATTCAGGTAGTGCCTCTTCATTCTTAGACTTTCCTTCAAGTCCTTTAGGAAATACAAAAGATCTAACTTTATTCTTATACCGACACTACATAAAGTGACCTTACCTTTCAGGTAATAGAACCACTTTTTCATATGATGCTCTGGAATCCTGAAATGTCCCGGCTTTTCATTTCATCAGTCAAATAATTTGTTTTTTTCTTTCTATTTGTTGAATTAATTATGTTGTAATGAGTAAAGCTGGCTCTTTTATTTCCACACTAGGGGAGAGAAATTTCAGTGGGACACACACATTATAAACAGAAGTAAAAGAGAAGTAAAATTGCTATGTACTTTATCAAAACTTATCCGGTGTTCAATGCATGAACTGATCGTGTCTGATCATTTTCTCATAGTAAGTTCACTGAGATTCTTAGTTAGCTTTGGAAAAAGAGAGAGGTTATTTTTCCAGAAGTAAGGGGTATTTGTGGCTCTCAAGAAATCTGCTTGCAGCATTGACTCTACCACACTTTTCTTGATATTGTGTTTCTTGAAGACTATTTCTTATGCCTAGAAACTCTCACTTTACATGTCACAGTTTTAAGATCTTGAAAGTAGTGCCTCTTTCATCCCCAGTGATCTTACGGGTTAGTTTTATTTGTGCGAGTTCTGTTTGCGGCAGTGGTATGGCTCCTGCTTTACACTGAGTTGAAGCAGAACAACTGTCATATATTTTTCTTTAAGACTTCAGCTTTGGGAAGTCAGAAAAATGTACAGAAGCTACTCAGTTATTACAAGATTCTTCTTCAAATAGTTTTCTTCTCCAAATAATCACGTCCTTAGCAGAGGCATACTTGAGAGGGCTGGCCTGTCACTTTAAGCTAAGATCACTATTACCTGCTGTTATGGTTGGTGTTTTGAGTGGAAACAGAAATTTGAGCACTGGAATTGACAGTTCCAAAGGCCTCAGCCAAATTAAATTATTATTTAAATACAGAAATGAAAGGGAAGGGCCTTTTGTAGGATCTTTCATAACGCATTTCTAATATTTCTCAGGGATCCAACCTCCACTGAGATGGAATAAAGCTCACGTCAGAGATTTTATTTTTAAAATAAAAGCAAGATATAATACGTCAGAGGTTACTGTGGTGTCCAGATATAATGAAATGAGGTGTGTTTCTCCATTCCCAGTTTGCACATGATATAACTCGCAGTCAACAGTGTCCCAAAGCACTCAAAGAAAAATGCATCTTCTCTTTTTTTAATCAGACTTATGAATAGATAGGGATGTTTTCATATGCACTTGTAAGTCTTTTACCCGGCAAGCTGGCCCATTCACTACAATTTTTCCCGGAACATGGTGCTACCTAGGGTACCTATGCATATCATAGCCTCTGCCATCATTTTTAATAAGTAGCTTATCTCTATGATGCAACTAAAAGCAATTCTGAGTGTCTCCAGGGTTTGTTGTAATTAAATTTTATTGTTGTATTTGAAAATGTACAGTTTTTGAAAACCGGAGCAAGAAAAATGGAAAGGAGATTCTAGGAGATGATAGTCTGATTTTTTAGAAGGCTTTAACCCTTTGTAGTTTCCAGAAGCACAAGCTTACTTATGCATCCTAAGTAACTGTTTCTGTACGCAACTGAGGCTGTAAGCTATTGCAGCTAGTCTAGTTTATTAGCTGATGTCAAGTTACCATGCAAAGACTGTAATTTGTACGTATAGTCCGATGCAATAGAATCATAGATGCAGTAATTTGTGCATGCCTAATGAGACAACAGAAGGCCTTTTCTGAAAGTCTTATTCTCCTGCTGTGGCCCCTTTCTTCTCTGAGTATTTACAGATACAAGGGTATTACTCCGAGTCCTAGTGTTGCCCATGAAGTGCCGTGGAGAAAGGCAGGGTTTGCCAGCTTCTGATTTGGACAATAAAGAAATGTTAATGCTTTCAGCAGCAAACTGACAAGTTTATGTATCCTGTTATCTGGCATTACACTCTGCTGGGGCACCAACACCCAAGTCACTGAGGAGTTTATGCAACTGCATTTTGGGTCATTCCTTCTGCAGTCAATGGAATTGCTTGCACTTTGGTCTCAGGGACCGCACTTTGCTTTGGTGATTGTGCCCAACTCCAGCCCCTTCACAGCTCATCCAGACTGTTAATCAAGCATTCATTCTGGTTTACCCTTTTGTGTTCTAGTCCTGCTTGGTTTTCTTGCTATGGGATGCTGTGGACTGGTTGTGGAGATTCATATAACAATTTTTTCCAAATCAAAATATTTCCTCCGACAATGTCATTTTTTCTGTCCAGCATTGCTACTAATCTTTATTTAGTTATTTACTTCACAATTTCTGGAGGGATTGGATGTGCCCAAGGCGCTCCTTTAGGCAACATTTTATATCAAGGTTACATTTATAAATACTTCATGAAGGGCTAATGAATGATTAATAGATGTTTTAATGTATGACCAATCAATTGTTGCAGATTTTGCAACATCCAACAGATGAGGAGGTTTCTTATAAGCATAGATTATAACCATATCTGACATCCTCTACTGATGAGCTTCTAAACATCTATAACATACACACTACTCATATCTGTAACATGCTTAAAACATCTACTAATCACTGATTAATTTTTTATTACCTATTTTGAAGCAGAGCTTGTCTGTGGAGTACATCCCCTACCAGTGTCTGTGACTCTTCATTTCCGTAGGATTGATAATTTACCTGTCATCCGAGAGTTTAGAACTCCTACTAATTTCTGCTCAAACATCAAGCTTTTCTGAGTTAGCTTCAGCACTTTCACCTTTGCCTAATAAAATGTCTTTGCTGTTCCCGGACTTTTTTGCCTTTCAAACTTCTGGCTACTTTACACTGCTAATGTGTATTTTGCAAGCTTTGCAAAAATGCAACAATCCTTTGGGTGCAAACTCCCTCTAAAACTCATTTACAGCCTGTTGAACTCTGTTTGATTGTTCTTAGGGCAGCTGTCCCAGTGATGATGGCTCCCAGCATTTTTTTAATTATTTTTGTTTGTTTTACTGTCATCCCTGTGTGCCTGGTTCAAAGTCCGTCCATTCTCAGAAAAGGATGAGAAAATACAAACTTCACAATAATCCAGTGAACAAGCCGGCTCCCAAACGACGTTTGATTCTGACAGAGGAACACACATTTTATATGTCTGCTAAATCCAACTCTTGATAGGAGTGTTCCTCTGTGGGATTCTCATAGTCTCCTAAGGTTAAAGCCAGGATGGCACTCTTTATACAGAGCATCCAGGAGGAACCAACAGAATTGAACAACTAACTCACTTTCTGAAAATTCATGCAATTAAATTCACTCATTCCTGCAATTAAACAATCACTGTTGAGATGCAGTAAGCTGCTTTGTATCATATTTTGTGAATTCATTTTGAATTTTTAATTGATTTCTCCTGTATTTCATCACAGGGTTGGGTCCCCTTCTGTGATTTACATCTTCTAGACACTGAGACCAATTCTTTAACGATTTTAATTAACAGGGTATGCAGGTTTTTCTCATTTTGGGGGGTCATTAGTGAAATATACTCTATTCTGAATATCCCTAAGTGAATATCCCTAAGTAAATATCCCACTCTCATTCCAATCAAATGCTAATCTTGCACTGATTGCTGTTTACAGCAGGATTAGGGTGCTACACCTGCAACATTAGTATGTTCAACCTGCAGAAACACATCAAGCATTACTCAAAATAAAAGGTAAAATAGGAACTTTTATTCTTCAATATTAGCATGGAATTTCCTCTGTTTTTTTAAGACCATACTGTCTTTTTTAAGACAAACTGTCAAAGACACCAAAGCCTCAGAAATAAGAATTCCTCAAAACCACTGAAGCTTTTGGAGTAAGCAACTTTTTTCCTGCTTTAGCACAATCACCTTTATGTTATCCAGTTAGTACTCTGTGTTTCTGTGTTTATCAGGGGGTTTACCATGATGTTTTCTTTCTTCTTTCAGCTGGTTAATAATCCGCTAGCAAGTCAAGCAGCAGCGGCTGCAGCAGCAGCAGCCATGGGCTCGATAGCAAGCTCACAGGCCTTTGGCAATGCCCTCTCCAGTCTTCAAGGGGTCACAGGTCAACTTGTCACTAATGCACAAGGACAGGTGAGTAGAAGATGGAGCAAACAGTGAATTCTGATGGCAGGCTGATCTTGGGACAAAAATGAGTTCCGCTTGTATGACAGCAATTTAAAAGTGCACATATTGAAGATAAAAAAATATTGATTTGCCAGACACGGTAAGAAATGGAAAGCCTGAGAACTAGGAGGAAGTTAGGAGGTGTTAGAAACTGGTTTCAAGTCAGAAAAGGCTTAGGGTTTGTTTTATTTTAATTCAGCCTTTTGAAAAGATCGCAATAGTGCAATAATATAGTTTTTTGAAGGTCCAGCAATCCTGTGATTATTAACAAAAGTACCAGCTGTCTTCTTCCACTTATATATGCCCAATAACAGACGATATTAGAGTGCTACTGCACTATTAATACTGCACTTGCTTTTTGGTTTTTTTTTTTGCAAATTGTAGCAATTCTCTATTAATTCATTTATTTAAAAAATACTCTTACATGTTTTAAGTAAAGAAAAATTGCATCTTAAATTGCAATGAGGTATCTGGGATGGTTTTAACTGGATAGTCTACTCATTTGCTGAATACGTTAAGCAATTTGCAATGAATCTGTCAGTCTGTAACACAAATCTGGGAGGAATTTTTGCTTTAAGGAAAATTTTCCAAACAGAAATTTGAGCAATGTTTTTATGGTATGTCTAAGAGAGAAATAATGCATTATCTTGCATGTAAGAACTGTTTATTTATTGCAAAATATTTCAGTTTTGGTCTTAATGTGATGCAGAAAGATACGCATCTGAATTCACATATATATAAATAATTCCACTGATGCAGCATTCTTAAGTAGCTTTCAGATTGTGGCCACTGTCATTCTTTATTGCAGTTACTAAGACTAAAATTAACCCAGCTACTTGTTTTACATAGAATCACAGTACAAATCTGTCAATATAACTTATGATTGGACTTGGTAGCTGAGTAATTTGAATGTCATTATTCTAAATGTTACAAATTGGGCGTATGGTGATATACACAGTGCTTATGTGGAACTTTGCCCCTGGTAAACATTTACTGAAATGATGTGGCTTGGATGATAAGTAAATCTAAAGTTTAGTTTCTACTTTTGCTGTTTACTGTAGGGAAAAAAAAAATTAATAACAGGAATTTTCCCAGTAATTTTCTACCACCACCTTATTTAATTGGAATGGGGCAAGATTTTTTATTTTGGCCCATTAAAAAATAGAAGACAACACTTTATAGGATCCCAGGTTTTTTTACCATAATACATAAACAAAGATGCATCCTGAGCTTCACCATCTCCATCCAAGTCCCAGGGAAAAAAAATGCTGACCTTGTTATATTTACTGGGTGGGTGCAGAATTGTTCCATCACTACCCCGAGGGTTGAACGATGGAGCTTGTCAAAGTGAGGCCTTATCTAATGAATCATCTTATCGCAGGTGCACACCACACATATTAAAGGAGGATTGTATGAACAATGTGCCCTCTACAATAACCTTTCAATGTCTACTTTAACCCTTGTTTCAATCCCTTTTCATCAAAGGATCATTTTATGCAGCCAGCTTTAAATGGAGGCTCTCAAAAGCCTATTAAGATTTCTGGAGGGATGGGGTATTGGTTTGGAAGAAAAGTTGGTTATAATACCTATAACTCATAGTCAGATCAGCTCCGACCTAGAAGACTGCTTGTTTCTATCTGTGCTCCAGAAATGGTTCACAATCACCACTGACATGAGGGACTTGGCACCAAAGATGTTCATTGTAAGAGCTGCAGATACAAACCTAGCCTACTTTTTTGATAGTTTTCATGTTCCCCTCAGAAAACATAAGTGAAGTGTGGCCATTCATTGTATGTTTAGAAAAAAAAAATGCTACTGTGAAGATATCACTGAATGAAACTATAGATTCCATCAGGCTAGTCTTGTTTATCCCACACATAATATAAAGTCCAATAATTCCACAGGTTGCAGAGAAAGAGAAGAAAAAGGAAGAATATTTCCTATTGTTGGATAAAATTGCAGAATATATCTGTTTGCCCAGCTCTTTTAAATAAGGACTGCCTTTTCATTACTTGTTTTTATAAATGCTCCTTGGTTCATAATCAGTACTGCTGCCTTTGCCACAACATATATAAATAATGATAATAAGCATGTAATATTACACCCATTTTTATAATGATCAGCATAAACCCATATTGCTTAGAGCACACTCCTGAAACTATCTGTCTATGAAGCAGGACTATTCAGTGTAACTGAACTGCATTCCAGAAATTAAATTACATTCCCTGAAAATTAATAAAGTTACAGCAGCTAAACAAGAACCAAAAGGTATGTTTATTCAAAACTGGGAGCATAAGTTAATAGTAATTTGGGATACTCCATTTCTGAACAATCTGCCTGGACTCATTAAGGAGCCAGATTTCCATCATGTGTTAAGAATCTGCCATTTGAAAATTGCCCCTTTCAAAGAATCACAAGTGTGACACTCAGAATTTACTCCTGCAAATAGAAGTCTGCATGACTTACCAGACTGTTTGTATGTGCAATCTTTGTAATTATACGCTACTTCTGTTATAGAAATTCAGGGCTTGTCCATCTGTCTGCCTAAATACACGGTGAGCAGTAATCCCTGGAGACATTAAGCTATAGGTCAAATCCAAGATCCTATGGCAAATTTAGGGAAATGATCTTTTAAATTACATATGGCATGGCCTTAATTCCCAGTAGTCTAGGATTTCTTATGATCACAGCAACCAAATTGCATATATTAACATATAGCATATTTTTATTAATTTAATTATTGAATTCAGAATTAAGGTATGATTTTTTTTTTTTTTGATGGCAATATGAACCAGATCCTTCCAAGACCACTGTAGCAAGGAGATGTAATCCATTGGAATAATATGATTACATCACCTGATTAATTTGATACAGTACAGGTAGAGGACTCTAAATCAACTTTTCACTTTCAGAGGCGTATTATGAAGAGTTATTGGCCCATGTAATGTTGCTTATTTTCTGTTTGCCCCCAGCACTTTCCAGGAAGCATTTGCAAGACTAGGCTTTCATGTCTTAACTGCAAAGGCCAGGGCATCGGAATCGCTAGGATCCACCCTGTCAGTAGATATAGTGATTTCACAGAGAAGCTGTCTACCTGCTTGGCTTCAACCTGCCCTTATATTAGGATGCTAATGCCATTGCTACACTTGAATTCTTGAGAGATGCAAGAACCAGACTTTTATCTTTTTCACTCTGCTATTGCAAATAAAATAAAATATTAGGAGTTTTAAGAGGGGGTTATTATGTCTATTAAGTACATGAAATGTGTATTTTGGTGGTATGAAATGTGTATTTTGGTGTATCTTTGTAAGGAGAAAAACCACAGAAATATGGAAGCTAGGTTGATGCTGTGGTTTCTATAAGTGCTAACTGCAAGCCAGATTCCTTCTTGGCTAAAACAGTGCTTAATTGTCATCATGGTGTAAGTCCCTTGTTAATTGCGTTTATGTAAGTCCCTTGACTTCAACAGGATTAAAAACATTTTAACTATAGGTGCTGAGTAAGTTTAGTTTCTTTTCTGGAAAGACAGGAGTTGTCTAATAGGAGGAAAATCCATCCTAATTAAGCAATTGTGAAATAGCATTTTCCATAAAGAGAAAAAAAGTAACATGATAAGAGTTGGCGTTATAAACTGTCTCGTGATTAGAGAGGTTAATAGGAAAGGCCAAGTAAGTATGGTGTAATTATACAGTACATACTTTAATTGAACATTAAATTTAATTGGGATCATATCAGTATAATCTAAGAATGCCCTGGGAGGAACTTGGGCTTCATTGCGCCCATGCTTCGTTCGCTCTTTAGATGCAAAAAGGTTCTCTGCCTGAAAACTCTTGACCACAGCTCCACCCTGGCGATTAACAAAAAATAACTAATTTTTGAGAGTTGTAGGCCACCAGTATCTCAGTAAACTTAATAGAGAGAGAGGCATTGTTGATCCAATTAGATAATAGAAATACTTTGGTCCTCATTATTCTGATGAGAGGGTACACGTTTGTGCTTTGAGCTTCTTGATGGTAAATGGTGCTAATGAGGCCTGATGGATTCCCTGCTCCTAACAAGCCTCTCAGCAGTGCGAGTGATTACAATGGAGATAGATTTGATGGGATGCGTTCCCTTTTGTAGTGTCTCAGCTGCTGACACTCTGCGACATAATCAGGTCACAGAGCCGGTCACAGCCATCAGCAAAAGCCATAGCTCTATCCCTCATTATTAAAGTGCATTATTCAGTTCCAGGCCTTCACAATACTGCCAAAGGCCTTTTATTCATCTTATTTTTTTGTTAAGCATCAGTTCTCAAATACAAGGGTTAATAAAATCATCAGCTAAAGAACTAGTAAATTAAAGAAATGGAAATAAAGCACTCCTTTTCAAATTCATTGAAGGATCACAATTAAATAACCAGGGAATTTCTCATCACCACGCACTGTACAGTACAATGTACTATGTCATGCGCAATGACAACAGGGAAAAAGATTTTAAAAAATAACATTGTCCTCATTGTGGACTGGCTTGGAAAGCACTGCAGCATCTTTCATTCAGAAGTGAATTTCTATCCTCCCAACTATTACATATGTAGATGGAGGTTCAGTTAGCTTCACCATTTTCTGTAACTACTTTTTTTCCTGGAGTGGGAAGATTTACTTGCAAGATGAGTTTATAATTTTAAGTGTAGCAGCCGTCTTGTCTTAGTTAAAGTGGCCGAGACCACAATCTGGAAAACATGATTGGCCAGTGTCCTAGGACCACTCTGTTCCCATATACAAGGCCACTGCTTTCCTTTGGAGGGTGAGATAATTACGAAATTATGGGGGAAAAAAGCGATCATTTTCTTTCTATTCTCATGATATTTAGTAAGGTCTATCTCCCTGCCAAGACAAAACATACTTTTTAAGTCTGAGGTAGGTTTTGATGGAGTTTAGTTAAACGAGTCAGAAAAATATAGGAGCCCAATCTTATTATTTATTTGTTTGTTTGTTAACATTTTGGTTCCATCTAATTTCAGCTGATTATGAGCAGATTTCAGCTAAAAATAAGATATTCTATTATTGAAATATTGAAATTTATACTTTACAGGGGCTTAAAATATTTCTGTTAAATTACTGAAGTACATATTCAGTGAAAATAGTACCATTTTGTGTAAAGAGATAACATACTGCTTTTATTTACTATCTTGTTCAACTCTACAATTGTTCCTCTTTTTTGCGCTGATAGTATGATGAGCGAATGAGTATGTGTACACAAAGTTGCTTATAAAACTTTCAGCTCTTTTGAATGACAGATACAAGAATCTCTTGACAGTTACACAAGTCAAAGTACAAAGTTAGTATTGTCAAATAAGTAATCGTCTCCAAGAAGATACATAGAGATTGGCATGTGACCTGTTTTGATTTTTTTTTTGTTACATTAACCAATAAAATTGGGAGCTGTCAATCAATGGGAATGAAAGGTGGCTGTCCTTATGGGACTTAAAGGAGGATGTTTTTCATTTGTTGGAGTTTGGGGGACTGGGTTTTGGTTGTTTTTTTTAACTCTCCCAGAAGTCTCAGGAGGCCCAAAGAGATGCAAGGCGTAATGCTTCTTAAAGTCTTTCTGGATATGTGCAATTCATCCAGTTCTCCAAGTGCGCACTGTCCATTAGCCTTCTATCTTAACAATTGTTATTGTTGCTACATCTGTTTCAGCTATGTGGCAATAATACAGGATAACTACAAATGTTTTAGCCCTCACAACATCTAACAATGTTCACAAAAATGTGAACAATAGTCCTTTAAATTATGACTACTAACAGTGTCTTCCCAGTACTAAGACTGACAGAGATCTGTGCTGGTGATATTAAAATAGTATATAGTAAGAAAATTTTACAACAAGCTTGAGAAAATAACGGAGGCCCATTTTGAGGGAGAGGCTATAGGGAGGGATTGTAACAGTCAAATAACACTAGCATTTAAGAACATTCCCTGGAAAAACCTTTGCCAGGAGACTCTGTTTTGACAGACCTTCCCATTAATATATTGAATTTCTACAGGGTGGAGTCTGAATCTCTATTTCTCCCCTTCCCACCCACCCCCCCCCCCGAAGTTTCACTGGGCTGAATACATGCATTTCTGCTGTTTGCAGAAGAAAAGGGCACACGTTATGAGTAAAGGTCAGTTGTAAAGGAAGATCTGTATTACCATTGGTTTCCTCTGCCCACAGCTAAACAACGAGGAGGCTCTTTGTTTAATTACCTCCCATGTGACTTTGAATCAAAAGACAAATAATTCTTTTAAAATACTTTTGCTGACTGTGTCTTTATTTTACTGTACTATTTATCTAACCTCAGTTTTAGCCACAGTGGCATAAATGTAAAACGTATAGCCCAAACTCTCAGGCCCTGCAAACTGGTAGTTTCCTTGAAACAGACAGGCGCAGAGAGTGAGACTAATTATGCCAAAACAAGACCCAGCTAGTCTATTCTATTTTAGGTAAATCACTGACTATCACTGATAAATTCTGGATATAAACAACTTTGAAGAATTTTGAAATCCATATCTATGTCTTTTAAAACAGTGATGAAATTTCCAACAGTTACCATCGCCATCTGCAACATGTTAAAAATGATATCCAATTAGCCTCTTATAGCAACAAGAAGTTCAGACCCACTGTGGTGCCACCTTATTTAATGGACAGAATCTAACTTTTGCACAGGACAGAAAAAAAAAACAACCAAGCAAGGTAAAAAAGATTAAAAAATCAGTTATCTAAAGAACCAACTATTACAAAAGTGCTGCAAAAATGCTGCAAAAATGCAGTAAGGCCAACTCACTACTTGCTTGTATAAAGAGGCTGTTCATAAAGTACAAACACCCCCACTTTTCTCCAATGGTCCAGGAAAATTAGTAGTAGGAAGTAGTATTTCAAGACTAGCTGAAAAACTAAAGTGAAACCTCTAGTAGAGGACATTCTAATATTCCCCAAAAAACTACCAAGACAACAGTGGATATGTTAAAAAATATTTATTGCAAATGGGAACTGTGAGGAGAACACTGTTATTTGAGAGAAGTGTGTAACATTTCCTTACCGTAAAACATTTACTGGAGCCATACTGGATTACAACTGAAGTCTCCAATCAGATACCAAGGGAAGGGTAATTGTATATTGAAATCTCTTTCAGCTTGAAAGTGATCAGCAGAAAGGCCTCCAAAATTTATTCCGTCTAGTTTACAACAAATCTTACTTTGAGCTCCACACTTCAGATTTTTAGCCTCTTGCCTGGATCTCTGCCAAGGTACTGTATTTCTGACATAGAATTTTTCAGAGGCACCTAAGTCTTACTTCCAAAAACAACTTATATACCTGTAAGAGACTGAGTTTCCTTCAGTCAGAATCTTACGAGTTATGAGTCTAAATGCTTTAAGGCATGTCTATGCACTGTAATGGAGCATTGCAAGCAAACTCCAAGAGACAGTAGATTTATATGTCTCAGTGCCTTACTAGCACAGATCCCAGAAGCCAAAAACCTTGGTAGTGTGGAGTTACAGCTGCACTAATTAATTCTGCTTCTCAACAAGGTGACATACGATCTACCTCATTAGTTACTAGCTTTGGGGTCTTGGTAGTACGCTGTATTATATGGAGTAAATATACTTTGAAGAGAGGTTTAAAAGCCTGAAGCATTTAAGTACTTTTGAAAATGTTGTTCACTTATCTAAATTAATTATTCCAGTCAGAAATACAGGAATACCTGTCCTTTTGTCATTGCCTTCTTAATTACTTTTGCATGGAGGAGAAAACAAAACTAACCACTAGTTCAGCTTACTTAACTTTCATGAAAGTTGACTAGTAACTAAAAGAAGCACCTACCACTCTCATAATCTATTCATCTCAGCACCTTGAAGTCATTCTAGCTATGGCGAATATTCATTGTTATCACCAATGACACAGATCACAGGCAATAAAGTCTTTCTGCTCTATGGAGGTACATACACTGCTCTCATTATCATAATTTATCAATTTCCCATTAAGAAACATGACTAGTGACTGTTACAAATTGGTCTTCTTCCCAGGAGAAACTTGTAGAACAGGGTTGCATTTTTGATAAGGGTATTTGGGTTTGCCTGTCTTTGTTAGAAATGTTTTTGTTTGCTTCATTTTCCTTTTAAGGATTCGTTTTCATCTGAGTTTAAAAATCTTTATGAAGGAGTTTCCTAGAGATGCTTATTGCTTATATTTGCATCAAAGAAAGACAGATAACAGGAATGTACTTAACTTTTGCAGCAGAATGTGGTGAAGTCAGAATTGACAACTCCAGGACTGTCCCTCAGCTACTCTTGGAATTCGTTCCAAGTCCTTGACCTTCCCCTGAAAACAAACTCTACTGTACACAGAGAACATTTGACCATTATTATCCTGCAAGACTAATATGGCAGTTTTAGCTTTCATCCAGGAGCATTAGGTGGCCATTGAGATTCCCGGGAACCAAACAATAGAACTTAGAATAGAATAGAATAGAATAGAATAGAATAGAATAGAATAGAATAGAATAGAATAGAATAGAATCATTTAGGTTGGAAGAGACCTTTAATATCATTAAGTCAAATCATCGATCCAGCCCTGCTAAGATCATCACTAGACCACATCCCCAAGTACGACATCTACTCATCTTTTAAACATCTCCAAAGACGGTGACTCGACCGTCTCCCTGGGTAGCCCATTCCATTGCTTGACAATCCTTTCAGTAAAGAAATTCCTCCTAATATTTAACCTAATTCTCCCCCGGCACACCTTGAGGCCATTTCCCCTTGTCCTGTCACGAGCTACCAGGGAGAAGAGACCAACCCCCAGTTCACTACAACCTCCTTTGAGGCAGTGATAGACAGCGATAAGGTCTCCCCTCAGTCTCCTTTTCTCCAGGCTACACAACCCCAGCTCCTTCAGCCACTCCTCATAAGGCTTGTGCTCTAAACCTTTCACCAGAATTGTTGCCTTCCTCTGGACAAGCTCCAGTACTTTGATGTCCTTCTTGTAGTAAGGGGTCCGTGAACACAGTATTCAAGGTGTGGCCTCACCAGCAATGAGCATAGGGGAAGGATCACTTCCCTAGTCCTGCTGGCCACACTATTCCTGATGCAGGCCAGGATGCCATCAGCCTTTTTGGCCACTTGGGCCCACTGCTGGGTCATAGTCAGCTGACTATCTATCAACACCCCCCAGGTCCTTCTCCTCCAGACATCTCTCTAGCTACTCCTCTCCAAGGTTATAGCATTGCATGGGGTTGTTGTGACTCAGGTGCAGGACTGGGCACTTGGCCTTGTTGAACCTCATACAATTGGCCTCAGCCCATTGATCCAGCCTTTCCAGGTAACTGTGTAGATCTTGTCTACCCTCGGGCAGATAAGCACTTCCACCCAACTTATTAGCACCTGCAAGCTTACTGAGGATGCACTCAATTCTCTCATCCATGTCATTGATAAAAATATTAAGCAGAACTCACCCCAGTGCTGAGTCCTGGGGAACACCACGTGTGACTGGCCACCAGCTGAATTTAACTCCATTCACCACAACTCTTTGTTCCTGGCCTTCCAGCTAGTGTTTTATCCAGTGAAGCATATGCCTATTCAAGCCATGAGCCACCAGCTTCTCTAGGAGAATGCTATGGGAGATAGTGTCAAAGGACTTACTAAAGTCTGGGTGGACAATGTCCACAGCCTTTACCTCATCTACTAGGTAGGCCACCTGGTCATAGAAGAAGATCAGGTTAGTTAAGCAGGACCTGCCCTTCCTGAACCTATGCTAAATGGACCTGATCACCCAGCACCATTGTGTAACATGGTGCTTAGTTCTATTTAGATTTTAATTAATTTACCTTGTTTATATCAAATGAGGTTTCCCAGTGTTAGAATTTTTCTTTCTGTTCAACTGGCATTGATATCAGGAAAAAAAAAAAAAAAAGAAACAAGAAGGACCGTTTGGGCAAAGTGGAAAAAAGCCAGATCACTCTGTCAAAAATGGAAGTTAATGTAAAATGATAAATATTTAAGGTCTTTGACTTACTGGCAAAGCACTGATGTTGTTTTGGAAAGGTTTGGAATTTCTTAGGTTATAAATTTTCATGCTCAAACAATGGCTATAGGCTTTCTTTTTGGGCTGCAGTCTTAACATCTCTATGGCAATGTCTTAGGGATACAAGCGAGGAGAGGAAATTTGGGGCTACCCTCTTTGCAGTGCCGTCAGTATTTGTTTTGAAATCTGGCAGGATGAGAAGTCCAGATATCTTAGCAATATCTTATGAAAATTTTGAAAATGAAAAAAATGTTTCTTTCCAAGCAGTCCTAACATAAAGAGAAGGAAATTACAGAAGAAAGTGATTAACTCATTTGACAGTAAGCCAACAACTGACTTGTATTTATGCAGTGTTCAAGGAGATAACCAGCCAGATGCAGACCCATACGCTTCCCCATGCAGACTCACAAGATTCCAAGCAACACGCTAAACAGGAGGTGTCCTGTAAGAGGAAGGATTCTCAATCTTCTGATTGTAACCTAGAGGATTACAAAGAATTGCGCGGTGTCTTTTCCTATGTATTCAATCTGTGAACAGTGGCAGAGAAAGTTCAAGCAGAAAAAATCACAGTCCTAACCATGAATGGACACTCAATCTATCTTTCCTAAAGCATATCTCAGTTTGTCATTTTTCTTCAGATACTGACAGTGTTAGGCTTCAGCATGTATGTATGCAAATGGCTCAGATATCAAAAAGAAAAAAAAGGACTTTGAAATATCTATGCCAATGTTATTAAATATATATGATTTTTAAAGTACCTTTTTCACTTAAACTTCCCTCTTTGCACATTAATTAAATATTATCTCTAGGATAAGTATCTCTCGTAGAAGATTAATATATTATAGTCACATAATAATGGAAGAGAATGACAGAATCTCTTTCCTTAAGCACAAAAAATAATTTATTAATATAAAGAAAACACTCATAGCCCTTGAGCAATTCTGTCTCAGCTTCATAGAGAACCTTCCCTAGTCTCACTTCATGCTAGATATTCAAGGAAGCAATGCATATATCCTGCCAGTTTAAAAATCAATCCACCTTTCAGGACATAATTTAATATCAAGACATGATGTACCCAATATCCAAATATACATTCATTTTAATGTTTGACGCATCAAATACTCTGGCATAGCCAAGTTTCAAAATAAATGGTTTGTTTTAGAGGTTGGATATGTCATATTAGCATCCACCCAGCAGATAGAGAAATAGATCAGAGAGTGATCAGGACATCAGGGAGACAGTTTAGAGAGAGATGAGAGAGGCCAGGTACATCTTGCAATGTTAAAAAAAGCTAGCTAGCGAGAGATAAAATGTATAAATAGGTCATTGCAGCCCAACTGAAAAAAAGTTTAATTTTAACTTGTTATTCATCATCTCCAGAGGCCTAATCCACTCCCTTCATTGAAAACTGTACATTTAAGCTGATATATGTCTTATTTGATAGCACAGATTGACAGACAGCCTCAAAGTGAAAAGATGGTATCAGGTTCATGCAGTGTGCAAGATTTGGGGAGGAATTTGCACCACGCTAAACTTTCCCTCTTCTCTCCTTATTAATTCTTTTTATTAGCCTTCGCTTGTTGTCACCTGTCCTGGATTTGCTCTTTTGGTTCCTTCTATAAGTAGAAATATAAAACCCTGTGGAAAAAAAGAGTACAGATCAACATATACCTGGTGCAAATGTCAGTGACAGACCTCCAAATATCCCAAGGCATCCAGTTCCCTTGTTCCTGTTCTGCTTCCCCTGTCTCTACCATTTTTTTTCCTGACAACAGCTCTTCGCTCCACACTGTATCTGGGATTCAGTTAGTTGAACATAGGTCTTCATTCCTGGTTTAGTTATTGCGAAATACTCCATTAGGCATCCTATGGCCAATGCGGAAAAATGCTCATCCCTCTAAATCTTATTGCTATATCCTGACAAAATTCTAAAATATTTCAAATGGAGTAGATGTCTACAATTTTTTTGATTTAATTGCTCTCCCCTTATATGAACATATGTGTGTGTTTACATATACACATACACAGCTGAACATAACGCTTACCCAGACTTTCAAACTCATCTCCTCAGGAAAGATACAAATACCCACATGGATCCTGGATTACAAATATTTTAATTACCTCTTTGAGTCATGCTTCTGTCTCTGAGATCTGTTGAACCTTTTTTCTGGCGGCAAATGAAAATAAACTAAACCTTCTCATCTCGGCATGAGAATTGCTGTGCTGCTCTCTTTTACCTCAAATCTGTCACTAGCGTAATTTTAGAAGTGTATAATCATGGTTATACACAGGTCATAATTGTCTGCAATCTGGGGAATCTACTAATTAGGCCTCAGGGTTCTATTTCTCACCAAGACGTAAGTCTCACTGAATGCCTGCAAAGTGAGAGTTAAAGGATACTGTGTTAGCATTCTATCTTTTCACTACTAGGAGGTCCCTTGTAGACTGATAGTATAGGCAGCACTGAACAAGAGTCCAGAATGAACTATTTAAAAGGTCAAGAAAATGGAGGTTTTTTAGCAGACCTGCATGGGAAAGATTTCCCAACCCCTGCCCACAGGATGGCATGGTCTGCCTCTTTCTTGATATGACTCTCATGTTGATGAACATCACTTCCACAGAGCACTACAAGGTGTTGGAAGGCAACTTCCATTTTTAGGTGTTTAAATCATGTCTTCTGGGATCTGCACTCTAGATCTGTTAATTTTAGTTGTATATATACTGATGTACAGGTTTAATGTGTGCAGTCTTTCACTATGATTATTAGCACCTACAGTGCACCATTCTGTATGTTTAAATCTACATGTCGTTTCGCTGGATAGTCTGTACTTATTCCCAGGATTATGAGTCTTACAACTCTGATATACTGAAATGTCCTGGCCATCACACCTACTCCTCAGGCAGAGACACATGTAGAAGACAGTCAGCTATCTTTTCTCTGAGGTAGATATATGAATTTGAAAGCAGAAGTTTTTTATGGGCATTGATGAAAAACACTCCTTTAGCTAAAGCAGAAAGTTTAAGAACCTGTGGGCACAGAGGGCAGACATAAGGTCCCCACCTTCGAATGAGAATATCATGCAACTTGCTTTAGCAAAGAACACCACATTCTTCTCTATCGCATCATAGCATTTTTGCCACAACAGCCAAGATAAAAATCTTCCTGGAGACTGTGAGTAAATATTTAATGACTGCTTAGAAAACTTAAGATTTCGATTTTTAAGTTTCTTCACAAAGGTCCAAAGAGAACAAAACTATCTGATGTTCAGTTCACCAGACAAGTGAGGCAAAGGAAGCCCTGATAAGGTTCTCATCTTTGAAGTCTAAGAGCTGATTGAAAATGTACTGAAATCACAGTCACAAACTATGTTGTTTTCAAGGTATAATGGGGTGTTGTAAGGGAGTACAGGACAAAATCTAGACAAGCTTTTTGCCAGATTTTCAATTAGGGTAATTAGTTAAAATCTGAATGTTAGACTACCAACCTAGAAATACTGTTAGTAATACACAGAAGAATTTGCCTGTTAGGATACCTTTATGTTTCTGTTATATATAACAATGAATAGTTAGATCTTTCCTTACATGGAAATCCTTAACCAACAATGTGCTACATCCCATATGTTGAGAATAAAATGTCACAAGTAAGTATGCTTCAACAAAAGCCTTTTTTTCTGAATACTGATGAAAATATATATGTTAAATATTACCGAGCTGAGCTCAAATTCTCACAACCTTACCCATCAATAGAAAGGGCCCCTCCTAAAAAGCATTTACTGAGGCAAGTTGTACCCTTGGCTCTCTCTTGCCTTTTATTTCTCCTTAAAATCATATGCAGTGAAAAGAGAGAACAAATATGAATGATGCATGCCTGATCCACTAAATCACTATGGTCTCCAGGAAGAGCACAAATGTAGAAATGTTTAAATCGGCCTCATACTACTCAACAAATGATGCAAAAGGAGCCCTCAAAGAAAACAGAGTGAGAGGAGATAAATGAGTATCATGTCAAGAAGGCAATTTCTCACCGAGTTTGCACAGAACATGGAAATTTGACATCCAAGAGATGGTTAGGGAATCTTTCTAATAAATCTTCAGTCTGCAGACATTGCTGTGTCCTTTTTTAAAACTTACTTTTTAAGAGCTGTGTAAGTTATACCCTCCCCAGCAAAATGTGTCAAGATATTACCAGTCCAGTTGAAGTCATTTAAGTGAATCATCTCTGTCTCTGCGTTTGTGTTTGCAATAGGCAGGGATGGTCAAACAGGTTTCATTTTGTGTATATGTTGAACATATGAAGCAAAGTTGAGCCTCCACCCTTGAAAAAGCCTCCGTGAATTTTTTTTTTTAATGATTTTATCCTGCTTTTTTTTGTACAGCTGAGTTATTCAGATGATAAATAAGAAGGCAACTGTTTTCCAAATGACTTAAAGCCTGTAGGTCGGTATTAGACTAGTCCTCAGTAAAGTCCTACATCTCATTAGACTCCTGACTTTGATTCGGTTTCCCTAATTTTAACCACATGAAAGTTAGCTTAGGTTGCATCAAATCTAAGCTAGTTGCTTAGTGTTGTCTGTCAATACCAAAAGAAATAAACACTCCTGAAGAACAAAACGTCTGGCTGATCTCTGGTGTGCATTTTAAGCTGAAATGAATCACCTTGCAAAGAGATTCATTGCAGAGAGAGTTAGAATGGCCATCTACCATGGGATTTCTAATCTTATATGGCCGACATTAAATGGCATAAATTCCATCCTTGGACTACTACACACCAGTTATTTTTAATGGGACTTGAGTCCTTTTGATAATGTTATCCTTAAGCTCCCCATGACAGTCACCAGGGTTTTAACTCAGATCCTGGTAGCAGCTGATAATGGCCACAGAGAGCTCAGTTCTGACTGACCTGCCTTATTTTTGGGAGGATTCTAGAGGCACTCTTCAATTTTTATGAAAATTGTGCTCCTGTTTTGCTTGCTTGCTTCTTTGTGTTTTCCGAATAAATAGAGAAGTGGCATCCCAGAGACCAAGGTAATGGTATCTGTTTGAATTATTTAAAATGTACTTAACTTTACTGATACTTTAACTAAATGATGGATAGCAATGTGAAGGGATGGTCTTTCTGTTGAGTATCTTTTCTTTCAAGTAAGATTAAGTATTCGACCAGTAGCATGTTGTTATTTAAAAATCAGTTCTGCATAAATGAAGACTTTTTATTTCCGAGGTTCTTCTCTTTTTAAAAAAAGAAACTTTGAGCCTGTAGTAGTGAGGAAGGAATCTTTCCCTTTGGCAGATTACTTTTTTACATTTCTTTGGGCATTTACCCTGTTGTTTTGGTTAGGACAGAAAAGGGTTGTACTAAATCTTCACATCACAGGCCAGCTTAAAATTATTTCCAGCACAAGTCCAACACATAGGTACCACAAATGTACTTTAGAATTTCTGACCTAAAAAAGAGCCAACACTTCCAGTGTTCAAATAATTTTAGGTACATACCTTAAGCCAAATTGATCAACAGCCTTTTGAAGCTGGGCTATCAGAATTACCAGCTTTACCAAATAGTATTTAAATTTATACTCATTCCCAAATACTATGTATCCTTAGAAGCAATGGTACATCCCCTAATTTGATTCCAAATGTTCTGCTTTAGTTCAGAAATGAAATGAATGTTGCTCATGGAATTCTCATCTTTTACCAATGAAGTACTTGCTTTAGTCTGTATTGTGGATGGTGTCATTATAGCACATAAAAAAAACCCCAAACATAGGAATGAAACAGCTTTTCTACCCAGGCCTTGACCCACTGCACTTCAACATCCATCTCAGGACTCACACTGAGTGTATGGGACACAAGATAAGGTTTTTACTACAGTGTCACTTTAATATCAACTCGAAGAAAGAAGGTGCCATCTCCACTTTGCACCTCTCCAGCCAGTCTTCTGCGTGGGAGCTGTAGCCTCTTGTCAATTAACTCACTTTAATTGGTTTCTGTTTCATCTCTAACTATGACCCTTTGGCCTTGCCTGCTGCACAGCGCTGTTTATTCTTAAGCACTGAGTTTATATAAACTTTCTACCAAAATCATCCCTTTGGAAGGGAAGATATGTGATAAGGAGTTTCAATACTTGTGCTATCTTTGTTATCTCTTGTGGCTCACAATAGGACCTGAATCATCGTAAAATTGCACCATAAGTTTGTGTTTTATATGATGAACATCTGTAATAGAAGGAAAAATAGGAGCCAACAATTCTCTGCCTGATTATCTTTAAAATAAAAAAAATAAAAACAAACAAAAAAAACCCCATGATTGTCATGGCTAGGAGTGCAAACTGTTCAGATCTTAAAAAAATAAGTGATGCAACTTTTTTAGGTATAAACTCATCAAAATAATTCTAATGAGTTATGGTCTTTGTTGTAAGAAATGAGAAATCCTGTGGTCTCACTCTAAAGAACATTAAAAAAACATTACTGACAGGAAATTGAAAAAGTAATATATGTCTGAATGAATATGACAACTTTTTTCTGATAGAGCAGATAGATAAATGTCACATACAAGTTTCAAAATACATTTAATTTTACCACCACAATGGATATTCTCTTCATAAAATATATATGAATCAGGTTTGAATCATGAAACTTGACTGTGATAAACAAATGCATATTTGATAACTTTCTTCTTTTTTTTTCTATTTTGAGATGCTCATTTCTTTTTTGAGGTTATTTGTTGTTTACCCATCTTTACGTTTTCATTTCTTAGTGAAGCAGCCTGGGTGACAAATCTTATGCACGCTGAGCCTGGGTGAACTTTCTTTTTATTCCGAGAAACGGGTTTCTTTTCTTTTGGGAGAGTGATGAAGGGGAAAGTGAGGGAAGGAAGGAGAGGCTGGTAGATGTACAGACTCTCTTAATTATCACAGAATCATAGAATTGCTTGGTTAGAAAACACCTTTGAGATCATTGAGTCCAACTGTACCTGTCCACTACTAAACCATTTCCATGAACAAGTCATCTACTCGTCTTTTAAATACCTCCAGGGATAATGACTCAGCCACCTCCCTGGGCAGCCAGTGCCTGATAACCCTTTCAGTGAAGACACTTTTCCTGATGTCTAGTCTGAATCTTCCCTGGTGCAATTTGAGGCCATTGCCTCTCATCCTATCACCTGTCACTTGGGAGAAGAGACAAACACCACCTCTCTAGAACCTCCTTTCAAGTAGTCGTGAAAAGAAATCATGTTAGACATCACTGAAATTTCTGAACATCATTCAGGATAGGGGGATGGAGGAGAAATGCATGCAAGTATTTTCAGAGCACAAGGCTGGAGGAAGAATCAGAGAAGACAGAGAAGACAGTCTTTTGCATTTTTTTCCCCCTGAGCAGCAATTCTCAAACTAGGGGCCAAGTTGCCCATGTCCCGAGAGGTTAAAAAAAGGCTCCCTGTAAAAAGCTACAGCGTAAATGGAATATTTAAGGTCTCAATACATGACTATAGCTTTGTGGAAGAGAGGTCAAGAAGGGAGCTCCCTTCTCTCTTGCATTTTTCAGGCACAGATTCACTGGGGAAACAGAGGACTTTATTCTGTGTCATTGGATCATGCCAGCATACTACCATCCTGACAGTTTGAGGGCTTCTTCTCCATTTTCAAAACAGGGACTGTCTCAACCCTTTCCTTCTCCACTACCTGGCACATCAGGCTACTAGTCCCTGGCTGAACTATTGGAGGCTGCCCTAGTGCAAATGCTCTTGCAGACTTTATTAGTAATGAATGCAATGGGCTCTAGAGAACGAAATATATTAGGTATCCAGAAGCATCTTTCAAGATTCCAGCATTGCATTTGAACTTATGTTGAACAGTGAGGTGTAATTACATTTTACTACTTCATTTATCAATCTTTTAATATAAATTCCTGCAGCATTGTGAGCAGAACTGAATGACATTTTTTTCATTGCTGACTTCTGAAGGAAAAATGACATTTAATCTGAATATAAAATATGTCATTTTGACAAATTTTATTCAGTAAAAATTTAAAGTACAGTGTCTGGATAAGACTTAAGTGTCTCATTTTTACATGTTCTGTTTGAAAATGTGGGGTTTTTTTCAAGTTTAGAAAGGTTAAGAGGAATATGAATTATTCCAAATCAATCAGAATGGCTCAATCTACCCCAAACAATTTTTTCAGATTTTTATTTAATTTTAAATTTATTTTACATTCCATTTTGAAGTGCAAATAAAAATGAAAGAACAGAATTTTCCACTTTCTTTCTACCACTAGTCACAAGTCATCCACTTGGTTAGCATGGAGCTGCTCCTTTGGGCAAAATGGGTTTTGCATGAACAGGAAAAAAAGAGAAACACTACAATTTTCTGGCTTCAACTGGAATCAAAGTCTGAGATAACCAGTCAAAACCAGACCTAGGCTGGGCAGGGCACACGTTAGCCTGAGACCGTTCATAATTTAAAAAGAAATATGGGCTGCAGCTAGACCCAAACATCAGCCTGTGCCATCTTCAAATCCTGGGGGCCATTGCATGCACGTCAGTAGATTTACTTCTGTTTTTTATTAGTAGAAGTCAAGTCAGAGAAAATCTTGATAATATAATGCAAGCATAGGTCCTAACTGAAATGGAGTCCAGAGATAACTGGCATTATTATCAACGAATGCGAAGCCAAGAGATGAAATCTTCCTGGAAAATATTACCTGGCAACTGGCAGCAAAACCATGGCAGACCATGGAGTGCAACTGAACCAGCGAACCATTGAGTGAAGCTCAGTGGCTCTTGTAAATGACTTCTGAGATTCCCATTATTCTGAGATTCCTATTATTCTGCTCCTAACTTGTAAGATCTACACTGTGATATGATCCCAAACAGTTTCCTTCCCCTAATACTGGGGGCTAAAAAGATGGAGTTATTGTGTATGTCAAGATCAAATGTGTTTGACTACTAATGACTTTGCCTGAATGAAGAGGGGAAAAAAAGGCCATTGTGCCCTGAGAGATTCAGTGGGGTAGAAGTATGAACAATAAATAGTCCCAAGTACTCCTTAATACACTCAGTGTGTCACTATTTTGGGATATTATGCTATTTTGGCAATTAATAATATCTCTTTTCTGTCTAGCCTTTTCCTCGATATTTATTGGCACTGTTCTGGTATCTTTAAGCATTCAAAAGGATCAAAGAGCTTTCATCTTTTAATGCATTTTACTGTGCTCTGCTTGCATAGGAAGAAGTATTGATACTGTTTCAAGGGCAGTTAATATATTCAGTTCTGTCTCAGAAATGATCACAAATCCTTGACTCATAAAATTGAAAATCTGCCATTACTCACAATTAAAATGTTCCATATACGAATTATACCGTGGCATTTGCACTTCACTCATCCTCTTCTGCTATAATTCACATACACCAGGGAATGTTCTCCACTATTGTTTCAAGAACTAGTAAGTGCTTTATGGAGGTTTCACATTATTGAGACTTTGTTGTTTTTTTAAGAAATGTATTGCAAGGACATTTCTAAGTACAATACGCATTTTGAAAACACTCAAAACTAGGTTTCATTTTGCAGTTGCTGTTTCCCCATTTCATATTAGCTTCATTGCCCTTATAGAAGCTTCCACTATTTTTAGTCTTATTAATTAATATCTTACTCCATGGATTTGTATCAGAGAGACTATTCGAAGTATGGCAAAGCCTGAATGAAAGAAGCATCTGATGGTCCTTACTATATTTGTGAATTTTCATATACTAAAGATTTCTGTGGTTACGTTCTGCGGTTCTTTCAGGCAGTTAGCATAGTACATCACTCCATGAGGAGCCTTCTTGCTTTGTTTGGATCACTTCCACATTAAGCAGTTTGAATTCATAGGAAAAATACACCTGTCTGTATCAGGAGCATATTGCTTCAGTACAGTAGCAATGTACGTGATAAAGATGGGATTACCTCAGGGCCACTGTTGCTTTTAATAAGAAAAACATAGTTATTTAATTCTTCCTTAAGGAAACTCATGCATCAGCCCTGAAGAAAATTTATCATTAAGCTGCATATCTTCCTCATAGGTTCATAAAACACAGTCTCTTGTTATGTTTTCCACAAATTTGAGAATAATTCAATTAGATTTAACGTTCAATTTTTTGTGTACTTGATTTAGTTAGGAGTATCCTGAGTGTACAAAAATATATTGATAGCCCTGATAGGGACTCAGATCTGTATGTAAACTACTGCAAAAAATGTATTTTGGTTAATGGAAATGGAGCAAATATGCATCTCCAAATCTACAGACAGCTACCTCCTCAATTAAGTGTTGTTGCATCGGGAGAATGCTTTGATCTGAGACGCTAGGACTAGTCATTTGTAGTAGATACCATTACATATACTAAGTGTTTGTATTACAAAACTTATCATTATATCTGTGATTTGTGTTGAGTCGTGTCTAGAGTATAATTAAATCAAGCAGTCAAGATGTAAGCAGAACACTTTTCTTTCTCTTGTATCCGTCAGGTCAGGTGAAATGGATTAATGATACATTTCATAATGTGAGCTACTTTAGCCATTGCAGTTTTAAGCAGTGAAGCATACACTCCTGCTACTAACATTGAAAAAAAGAACCAGCTGATAGTGCATTCAGTGAAACAGTCACCTTTGACACAAAACCCTCCTATCTTTATATGGTGTCTTTTCTTGATAACTCTTAAGTAACCATACAAAAATTACATAAGGCTCGTAGGAGAACTGGCAGGGAGACAAATAGTATTTATACAAACTTACTACAGATGACTGGCAGAACAGTGTGCTGAACCACCAGCTATACCAAATTTCACAAGAAAAGAAGTACTAAGTCTGGTTTGTATTAGGTCAGCAAATTTTCAAGGAAGCATCGGTACTGAAATGAACGATCAACTCTCTTTCTGATGATTGCATGGCAAAGAGAAGTTATATTTGATCTCAGGAAGGATTTTTTTCCCTAGATATTCAGATCTAGAATCTTGGAGTTATGACCATTTTCCATTCAAACCTTGCCTATGACCCATCTACATTTTCTCACCTTCTTTCACTGACATTAATTTTTCCTTCTTGCCCTGAAATTCCATGTAATTTTTATGTATTATAACCAAAATCCACTTTATAGGCTGCAGTATAGGTTTCCATAGTGAGGATCCATAATATAGAAGAAATTAAGAATGGTTCATTCCACCACAGTCATTCTGGTGATTAGTGTTGTGTTTTGTTCCAAACAGTCTGAAAAGCTCTTGTTGAATAAATGCATGCACTGTATAGTTTAAAGTGTTTCAGTAGTACATTTGTCTGGCCAGATGCAAAGGTTTGCACAGGTGTTTACATGAGCCTTGCCTTGATATTTTGTAGAACATCATATTAAAAATTACAATTCTTAATTAATAAGTCCAGATCATCTAACATTGTAGCAACATCAGCTGAAGTAGGGCATGACTTTGTATTTAAAAGAAGGTCTTGTTGCACAGATGCAATGTTGAAGTGGTGAGTTGAGTGACAACTACTGTGTCATCCATAGTCATTGCACTCACGCAGCAAGCTCAAGATTTGTAACAGTATTTGGAGAAATACAGTTGTATAACAGCAATGTTCAATATCATTGCTACTGATTGGTGGCAATATCTGTTTGCCTCCTTGTAACAAATTTTGGCTAAATCTGAAATGATTGAATGAATCAGTATGCCTAGCTGATTTCACCTTTAAGAGTTACAGACTGAGAAATCTAATGATCTCTGATAAATATTTTATATAGTGTATGTAATTTGATAATGAGAAGATGAGAGTAGATTAGTATATTGATGACCTAGAAATCTTTGACCTGTAATCTAATTAATGAACTGTGGGCCTAAAGATTGTATCTGAAGATTGTTTGACGGTTAATAATTTCAGTCCAGTTTATCATGGGGAACTGTCCAAGAAAACACACACTGGTATTCCAAACAGACAAGTAAAGGCTAGAGTAAAACATCATTACGCTTTCAAAGTCATTTGTCCGGTACAATTCTATTTCTGGAGGAAATTTCATAAATGAGAATTATAAAGAGAAATAAATTTTTGAGGGTTCCAAATTTAACATATATGTGCAAGACAATCATACTTCTGGTGGAATATCTTCCTCGGGAATGGTATCACAAGATAAAGTAGCAACAGCAGTGGCTGCCTATTGAAGGCAGTTAAGAGCGTGCCATCTCCTCAATGCAGCTCTTGTCTTCACAAAACAAGTTGAAAGAAATAACTAGAGAGAAAAATAAAACTAGAGCACCAAATTTTTTTCTGTTCACCCAGACACAGACACTGACAATAGCATGTAAGATCCCATTTTCAAAAGGGTAATATTACAACTAGAAAATTTAAAACAATGTTATTTCAATGAGAACTATTGCAACAGCAGAGAACATTATCGTTTTCACGCCTACACAAGATTATGTCTCAATAGCAGCTCTTATTTAAAAACCACAGGATCAAAGAGCACTTACTAAATTCTGCCTCGTTCTTGCTTCCAACCTCTAGATAGAATCTCTATAGTAGGCCAGCACAGTGCAATACAACACCAAGTAGCAAAGCTAGTTCCAAACAAGCTGATAATGTCACCATAGCATGGAAGCAAGCTAATCATATTGGCAAGCACTCTGCTTGGCCTAACTAGGCTTGCTGAGAAAGGGCAATTGGTTTCTCAACCTAGCCTTGAATGGCTCAGCATGTTATGTATTGCAAAGTGTAGGGAAGCCTACATTTTCTTCTGTCCAGTATTTTAGATTCTGATACGGCTGAAAGCAAGTCCACTTTTTATAAGGGAGAAGTAGCAGTGAATATTTATATTATATTAATGACCAAAAGAGACAAACCTTGTTCTAAATGGTTTGTAATCCAAAGACAGAAAGTAAAAGAGGAGTTTGCAGATGCAGCATATATACAAAGCTTGCAAATGTTGAAAAATTTTATTTCAGAGCAGCCATTTCTTGTCTCTGAGATGCTTGACACTTAGTGGACATTGAAATCGTCAGAGAAGATGAAGTAGCAATGATACTTCTGCAGGCAACTGTGAAAATCTCTGCCTGCATGAAGAGAAAGTAGAGGTGAATGAGTGTTTACCAAAATATTTTCTCTCTAATTAAATCTAGACATTCATGCTGGTGGCTCAGCTGTGTTGTATTCACTTCCTTGAGAAAATTAATACCATTACTGTTTGTTCTCAAGAGTATTTACATTAAAAAAAAAAAAAAAACCAAAACCACACATACAAAAGTGTATTTGCATGTCTACACACTCCTGTCAGCAATCAGGAAAGCTGTTTGTGATTTATGAGACAAGCAGACAAATACCAAAACCAGAGACTTCTTTGTGTGATCATTAAATGTTATTAGAAATTATGGTTGGTTTGTCCTAACAGTTCTGTTATGATGGTATTGGCTCTTTTGTCATAATGCAATATCATGGATCTGTTGCCATAACAAACAAAAGCATTGCTAAAACATTTTATACAAGTCATCCATCAAATAATTTAAAATAATAAACACTTTCATAAGAATCTAGCAAGCTGATTTTCAGAAATGATTGGGACCTGAAAATCTAATTAAAAATCATAAGCTGCTTTACTCAGCTCAGAGAACTGTGACCTCTAGGGGTCCATATGCCTCACTTAAGTCTTGATTTTAAAATCAAGTTAAATCCAATAGGTAGGTTGCTTGGAAAGGAAAACTCAGCAGACACTGAATTTAATTTTTAATCTTTAATTTGGTAATTATCTATCTTGAGGTGTTTCTAATGAGAAAATGTTATGTTGTATTATTTGGGAGGTCTGATGAAGGAGGCATTCTGGTTTTGTGACAGCATGCATGCCCCTGCTAAGAGAACATAACATATTTGCTTGAGAAAAATTTCAACACCTAATTCCTAGAGAAATGACAAAGTCCTTTATAACTTGATGTTAGTATAGAAACATTATTTGCTAAAAAAAAGCACTGAGAAAGTCAGACAGAATGTCAGGCTCAGTGGTCCATCATAATGATTACAAACCATATACCATCCCCTATATTGTACGATGCATGAATAATATTTAGCCTTGAAAATTATAACTCCTTACATGAAATGTTGACTCAGAAGTGCAGTTTCATAGGTGCTTGTTTCTATTATTAATTGATGCTTTGTTCTCCAAACAACATTTTTTATGCCAATTTTGAGTTGTCATCAAGAAATATAATGCAGCAAAGGAAATTTGCAAGTTTTGCATAAAATAATACTGCTTTAATTAGTAATACTTTCAAAGACACAGGCAGCCTGAGCCTCATCCTGTCTTGAGAGTCAAGAATCATACTCCAAAGAATGAGGTGGAGTTGCATTTCTTTCAGACTAAATCTGCAAATTGATCTTGTACTCATGCTTCCAATTTCTCAGAGTGTGGATTGGTACTTTACATAGCAGCATACTACATATAAATTGCTGGGTTTATTGATATTGGTAGATAATAAATCATACATAGATATATTAAAAAAAGTCTCTGTGCTTATAATTTATATAGGTAGTGTGTGTATATATATATATCTGTGTGTGTGATTAAGAAAGGCCCAGCTGCACAGAGGCTAAAGAATCCTGTGCAGATTCTCATTATTCTGTCCTTTCCTCAGTCATTTTCTCCTTAGATTATCTACTTAAATTAACTCCTGCTGATACAGTGACCATACAAGACAGAACATATCAGAAGCAGCTTCTGGAGGAAATTTGCAAAACTGTAGAAAATGAACCAAACCATAAATGCTGTCTTAAGAAGTGCAGGTGCTATGACTGCTGGGGTTCAATTAGCTTTTGGCCCTGTAAAACTAAAAAAAAAAAAGAGTCTGAACAAAAGCCAAAGATGGCTTTCATTTCACATTATATTCTAAGGACTAGAAGATAAAGATGACTGAAGAGTACTTAAATCAGCAAACATTCACTCAAATAGTGATTCCTTGGCTAACTATAGAAGAATAAGACTTTCATGCATTCTGTTTACAGCTTGAAGTGTTAAATTAACTTATGTGTATATGGTGGTTTGTCTCATTTTACTGAACAATTCTCCTGTTGTTCCTTTTATTTTTTCCCTGGTTTTCTATTTACTTTTCTATTGTTCTTCCATTGTTCAAAACGGAATAAGTAACCTTCAATATTTAAAGGGTCGTGACAATGATAAAACCAGAGACAATCATTTTGACGATACTACTGAAAAAACATAGCATTTCCCTTTTTAGTTAAAGGGTTTTTTTCAGATGAAATGGCAGTATTTGCTTTATGTCATCCCTGGCTGATAGTAGCAACAACCTAGTGTAGTCAGTCTTTGATTTTACTTAGCCTTTTCCCAGCAGAAACAAAGACAGATGTTGAAACATTTGGCTACAGTTTATAATATTCCTTTTGTTGTGCTAGGAAAACAATGAAGTAAGGCAGAATCCCTGTTTCCAGTCAGGGGAGAGGGAGAAGAACTTAGTAAAAAACAGCTGTATGCTCCATTTTAGAGTAGCATAGTAACTTTACCTAAAATCAAAACACAACTGGCTTATTAGGAGCCAGAAGGAAAGACTCACTGCTGGGAAATAAGCAATTAGTCTTTCATAGTTATGCAAAGTCTGGTTTTATATCTGCAGCACAAATGGGGCTACAATTAGACATTTATCCCCAGAAGTTCTGAGCAGTCACTCAGCTTCTGCCTGCAGTTTCAGCCTGGGAGTTACAGCAAAGTAATCCACAAAGGCAATTAAACATGAAGATGTGTTGCAGACAGAAAAGAAGAATGGACTTTATTTTTTTTGTTATTCTTTCTTAAGGTTGAGTTGTTTAAGAGATCATTTTTAGGCGATCGGATGTTTTTATTCCATTTCTGAAAAGATACTTTTACTGAGCAAGGCAAGGGACCGAAATCTGTTTAACAGTACAATAGCAACTAGCACTTCAGCATATCAGTGCTAGGCCATTACCCTGCAGTTGGGGGCAACACTTACAGATATTGTTGGTATGCTGAGGCTCTGGGATTTTTCTCCTCCATGATCAGCCCCATTCCTTGGGATTTTTACATTCAATTTAGTTGTGCACTTGTGCTTTCATTGCAGATGAATTTACAGGACTATGTAGGTAACAAACACTGAGCCAATGGTATATAGAAGATCAACAAATTAACTCCATGTGCAAGCCAAGCCTTACAACTTTATTTTATAGAATTAACACTTAATCATAAATTGGCAATTATTCTAGTTATAAGGTTTGAGAGGCCTGATCTCAGATATCTTGAAATCTTAGCATGCTAAAATGACAGTAACAGATTCATCAATGGAAAATACTCAGATGCTATTAAAATTCATGCTGAATTTCCTCTGAAGTTAGAAGCAAATCACTGATTTTCAAAATTTAATTAACATTGGGAAGCATAAAAAGCTAAATTAACATCTGTAAAAACTGCTCTCTATGTACCTCATGATGCCCTTGACATATCTAATAATTGATAAAAATGAAAGAATCTTACTGAATACTTGCAGTGAAAATCTGACTCCACCAAGGCTTCCAACAACATTATGTCACTTGAAGAGGGCCACAATTACAGCCTTGGTGTTTCAACCAGAGGTGGACCAAAATCCTATCTGTGTAAAAAAGCTGAAATCTGGATTTACATTAAATATCTCAATGGGATTTCCAATGTCAAATCTACACTATAATGTCAAATCTGCCTATATCTGGAACCTGTACCTCAGATAGATACAACTAGGTGTCATTTATTTTAATCAACAGCGCTCGGCAGATTATTCTGCCTGAGTCTCTTACAGGTTATGGAGAACTGACAAAGGAGTTCCTTGAAATAAACCCTGGACTTTCAAAGCTGCCTGTTGTTTTCCATGCAATACCTATTTTGCAACTCCTCTATGAATGTTTAGTGCTTACTTTCAGTTGTATGAGATACAAAAGGAACTGTGACAGTCCAGTGTGTCGTGTAAAAAACGCAAAACTATATTTTTGTAATATGAGGACTTTTAAGGATATGGTTGGGGTTTTTTTTCTCAAGAATTGAGAAACACTTGAGTTTGTTTATGAATTTGAGTCCAAACATTGACAGAGTAAGAAGCCTCTTCTACTATGACCCAGAAAAGCTGTAGATGCTCCATCCCTGGAGGTGTTCAAGGCCAGGTTGGATGCGGCTATGAGCAACCTGATCTAGGGGAAAGTGTCCCTGCCCATGGCGGGGAGGAGAAGGGGTTGGAACTAGATGATATTTAAGGTCATTTCCAACCCAAACAATTCTATGATTCTATGTCCCTGCCCACGGCAGAGGGGTTGGACTAGATGCTCTTTAAAATGTTCCTTCTAGCCCAAACCATTCTGCTACTGTGTGATTCCTTAAGTATCTTGTGGGGTATGTCCCTGTCACATGCTGTTCCTGAATTGTCCTTGAATATAATCTGAAATAGCAGCATTTGCTAGAAAGGAGAAATGCCTCCCCACTAGGGAAATCACTGGCGATTAGTCTGTACTGTCATGGGCCAGCACTGCAAGCCTGTGGCATAGTCTTGTTTTATTTCTTCAGAAAATTTAAATATATCAAACCCGTAAATAGTCTTCATAAAATGCCAGCTTTTAAGGTACTTTAAAAGGACAGATTAGCAAGGGCCAGGATGGTCTTTCTCACGAAAATTATTGGAGGACAGTCTGGCCCAACATCAAGACAGTCATACGAGGTTTGAAGAGAGGTATCCAGACTCCTCCTTAGTCAATATTGTACTTTTTAACACAAAGCAGAGTGGATCAGGGAGCTCTTGGGATATTTGGGACAGGGCACTTGGAGAAGGTAGAAATTGAAAGGAGAAACCTGCATTTGTGTTTAGCCGTGTCAAAGACGCATGCCATAAACAGCAGCCCTGTTGGTTAATCAGAGACAGGTGAATGTCTTGTTAAAAACCAGACAAGATTTTACTTTGTTCTGAAACAGAAAAAAAAATCTTGACATTTACATATGTTTCACAAAGTGGGAAAACTGTTTCCCATTCAAATTTACTCTTGACTCCTTTGATAACATATCTGAGGGCATTTATTCCTTTGTCCTTTTGGAACACTTCTCATAGCTGTTTGTTTTCCCTGCTCTGTCTCTGGCTGTGTGCACGTACAGCACAACACGTGCAGAGTGGTGTGTGACACACATTAATACATATAGATAGCCTTCTGCTTCTGACCTTACAAACTGTCCACTTCAGCACTGTCATTCTATAAAATGTCCAACTGCAGTCCAAGAAATGCATTTTAAATGTGAATGCAAACATTTCTATTACTGATAACACCAGCGCAGCACTTTTTGCTTTGCTGGGATTAGGACCTTGATAGTTAAAGTTACATTGGAATAATGGCACTCCAAGGTCAAGTCCTTTACCGATATGGCAAAGGAAGGATGGGCCTTTGCTATGTTTCTGTTGATAAAATTAAGAAGGATTATTCCTTGTGTTTGGTGATGCACGTTAAAAGTGAAAGAATATGTGTGTGACCTATAAATACTTTACCTCACCAAAAACTGGGAGAGATTTACACGTTGCACTGCATGAAAGTTGTATTTAATGCTGAAACTCAGGTTTTAGAAAACATTCTGAAATCTGATAATGTTGTAAATAAATGTCTCCTTCTTTAGCAGTCATCTTAACATCTGAACTGCAAAGCAGCTGCAGTTCAGCTAGGAACACCTTCAAAAAATATAAAAGTAGCGTGGTCTGCAAGGAGAAACTTCCAGGCAACTTCAGCTTCCAAATCACCACCTCTGTCTGAATATGCTCCATCGTGCTTCGCTTTCATGCTCTGTAAAATGGGGGCAATAATCTTTATTGATCTGTCTGCACTTTAGGAATGCATTAAAGAGAACTTAAATGATATCTTTGCAGGGTTTTGAACAGTTTTCATATATGCAGCTCTTACAATATGGCTTAGTAGGTGCGCTTACCGTTTTACCAGGTCCTCCCATAGGAGAGCTGCCCTGCTTCTCTTTATGGCTTTCTGTTCTTCCCATACAAACTTCCTCTAACTGGGCAAGTTTGGTAGATTGACGATGACTTCAGCACTTAATCACTTGTTAGCTGAGCTGAGCTAGTGCACTCTTTCCACTCAAGGAGCCTGTTTAAGTTGTTACATTGGACTTCACAGTTGAGCCTACCGAGAGGCACACCACAAAGCAGTGACTGCTGAGGGAGCAGTCTCTCATTAGGACACTGTCACTTGATTGAGTCCTATCTTAGCCTAATGATAGAAGGAAGAGTGTGATCCTCTGACAAGAGCCACCTGCTCCCCCAGCTTGGATACCACTGCATGATGCTTTCTCAAAGATGGATTTTCTGGGGCTGTTGCATATCCCCTCTGGTGATTTAAATACGCAGACTTCTCTGCAGATCCGTTATTCTTCACAATGCAGTTCATACACACATCTTTTTTATATTTTTAACAAGAGATTCAGAGTTGCTCCTTCAGTTTTGCATTCTCAGAAAGTAACTTCGAGGTCTGCCCACAAAGCCACTGATGTTTTCACTACACAGTTATTTTAGAGCTAATTTTATACTGTACTGTACAGTTCCTGTTGATATAATATAAAGTAATTGTTGAAATCAATAGGAATTTTATATTTTTTGGAGACAAATTTTCCTTCAAGTTTCATTAGAAACATCCTAACATTTTTTCATGAGGAAACTAGCCTTATGAGTTATTTTGTCTATCTTTCTCTCCCTCTTTCCATCCATACATACCTAATGGCTTTGAAACAGCTGACCAATTTCAACAAAAATTATCAGAAATATAGAGATCTAAAAAGATACTTAAGCTCCTAAATGGAATGAAAATCAGCAGACTGAGGGAAGGTACCCTGTTACTATCCCCACTGCGGAATAAAGGGTACAATTTAGCCGTAGTTCACCCTATTTCTTAGCAGCCAAGTAGGTCTACACTAATCAGTGTATGCAATAATTGACACGGGGCACCTGGATCATCCTAGTGGGGAAAAGGAGGGAGGTACACTGTGGTGGATGTTGCAAATAAAGTGGAAGAAGAAAGGCTTCCAGAATGGGAAGACTGGAAACATTACAATGGGATAGATTGGCGGGGGCACCATGATAGAGAAAGTCAGAGGAGAGGTGGTAGAGAAAATAAAGATGTGCTTTGCTTTGAAAGGTTTTTTTACTTTTCTACCATTTTGGTTTTGTTTTTACTTTTCCTGTTGCAATAATTTAGCTTCATTTGTTGTTGTTTTCAAAAAAAGAAAGTTTGTTTTTATTCACAAGTTTATCAGAAGTTTGTTTCAGATGCTCTAGGAGTCTTCCAACAGCATAACTTTCTTAACCTAGCAGCTTATTGACTGACAAGCTTTCTTACAGTATCTGTTTGACATTTTATCCTAATACTGGTTTTACAGGCACAGTCACATTTTAGGAAATCACTGTATTCTGAAATCTGGGCTGTCACAAGTGTCTTCTTCTGCAACTACTTGCCCCAGAAATGTTAGCTAAAATGTTTTATCTAACAGCAGCCCTCCCATTGTGTTGTACTACTTCGTTGTCATCCAAAAGTAGCTGCATTTTTATGAATGTAGCTTGGTAAGCTACGTCCTGAAAGGCAGTAATAACTCTTTGTTCCTTCCTGAAACTGCATGGGAGTAATATATGGTCATCTAGAGCACTAGGTATCAGTAAATCAGGGAAAATTACATAAGCACCTCAGTTCACAGTTAAGAATTGTAGGAATGAGTTGTAGAAAGCAAGACAATAGGACTGATATTTGCACCTATTTCACTCTGTGTTCAAATGAGGGGTGGGACAAAGCATCAACTCCGGGCCAGAGCATGGCCCAGCATTTGTTTCACACACTCTCATTCACCCTAGATTTGCTGGGGATGAGAGTGGATGGTGGTAGAACTACAGGTGATAAGTGATGCAACAAATGAGTTTGAAAGTCCTCATCACCTCAGTGAAGGTAAAAATTGTTTCCCACCCTCAGCCTGCCATTTGTCTCATTGTGCTTATTTAATCTACATTTGATTTAAGCGACAAAACACGTAATTGTGCATGGCAAGTATATGTGGCATGCGTGCATTTTCTCTTTCTATGTCCTTTTCTCCAGATTATTGGAACAATCCCATTGATGCCTAACCCAGTCCCCTCCAGCCAGGCAGCAGGTGGAGCTCAGGGACTTCAGGTGCAGCCGATAACTCCACAATTATTGACCAACGCCCAGGGTCAGATCATCGCTACAGTCATCGGCAACCAGATACTGCCAGTGATCAATACCCAGGGAATAACACTATCACCGCTCAAACCAGGCCAGCAGGTAAAGTGTCTGTAGCCTGAATAATTATCAAAACAGGTGTGCAGAAATCTTCTACTCCTCACAGACTTTCTCATTGCCTTCTAAGGACTCCCACTTCTTTCTCATTTTTATCAGCCAAATATGATTCCTATTATACATAGTCTATTAGTGCTTACTATATATGCAGTTATAATATAATGTCATATTATGCAATCTGTTTATACATTATGGGGTAATCCAGCTATTCTTTTTTTTCTTCTAAAGGTCAGTATAGGGTCAACTGAGAAACTGCAGTGAAAAGTGCAGCAAGAATATGAGACAGCAGAGGCCCGTCTAGCCTTTATAAAGTTCAGTTCCTTCATTAATGGTCACTCAGTAGACTGGGGTATGAAGTCTTTTGGAATGTGCAGAGAAAATAAAGAAAAACATAAAAACTTCTTCACTGGAAAGTCAGATATGGTTGTCCCTATTTGCATACAGGAAGTATTTTTAAGGAAATTATCATTCACTTTAAGGCACCAAGTAGTTTACAGAATTCAGGATGGGTGCAGCAACTTCACCGAGGTCTGAGAAAAACTCTGCAGGTCTTTTCATAGTACTCTGGAGTCAAATCCATTAGTTTTGTCCGCATCTGTAGAGCAAAGGCTTGTAGTGCCAACTTTTTTCTCTGAAAGGAAATTACGGATGGAAAAGACATCAAATGTGATTACCAATAAAAGGTATTTATGAGTGTCACTCATTTAAACGTCCGGCTTAGCTGCTAGTGCTTCTTTGCTAGTCCTGCCTACACCTCCTGTTGCAGGTAACAGCCTTTTGTATGTTTCTGAGAATCCCAGAGCTCCCTGCACTCCAAAATGATAATTTTTTTTCACATTTAGAAGTAGAGAGCCTATGGATCTTCAAGATAACTATTTTTTGTTTATTTTGTGTCATATACAAGTGGTTACACTCTCTTTTTTTCCATCTTATGCTCTATGGTATCTAGCAGAGACATTTTCCAAAGCACTTGTCATTTATCCAACTTGTATTTTCTTTAATGGGAGGGGACCTATAGTACTGGCAAATGCTTTTGCAACTGTTGCATATATGTGGTTCTAAATAAAGTGGGATGGATGGGAGAGTGGACTCTTGTGTTTTCCAGTATTGTAAAGCCTGATAAAGAAATAAGAAACTCAGGAGTTTCCATTTGTTTCTTGGGGATGAGTGGGGTGAGATTGTTTGGGGTTTTTTTTGAGTCAGTCCCCTAAAGAGTTTAGGTCTTTCCCTTCCTTAAGGGGGAAGCTCTCAAAAAGCATTGCAATCCTGAGATCTCATTTGAAACACATAAAGTTTAGAAGTACAGAGGATAGATGTCCCGTATTATTTCCTAAGACCATCACATCTGCAGGGCGATGCACCTTCTGAGCTCTGCAACAAAGCAACCTCTTTCAGGCAATGTCCACCAGTAGGATGAGTGGACAGAGTGGGGACAGAGATGTGACCTTTCTCTGCACGGCTGGTGGCACTGGGCTCTCATAAGGAGACAAACCACCACTGTAGGCTACAGCTTGATGAATGAGAGCAGGTATTCAAGGTAGAAAGTCACTGCTTAGCCACATCTTGCTGTATTGTAACAGTTCGTCCAAACTGCACGCCCATGTGCCGTTCTCAAACGGCTAATTAGCTGGGACAGACCATCACTCAGCAGAGCTCTGATTATGTCCAAGAGCCAGAGATGTGCCCCATTTTGTGCTGGTCTGCCCAGCAGTGCTGTCTGACTAGAAAAACTTATTTTGCAAGATCAGTTTCATAGGGTCCAGCCTCTGCCTCTCACACAGAGTCCTGAGGTCCCAGGGGTTGCAGAAAGAGCCACCAAACATCACAGAGGCTCCTTATCTACACCTGTTGGAGCCTGATCAAGGCAGTATTTTTGATTGGCATGAAAGAAATAATGCAAATACTATATTAAAAAATACCTCACATTATAACGTTTATAGGAGTCGCAGAAAATTATTTCTATGTATTTGTGCTCCCTCTACTGGTTCCTCTGCTTTTACTGAAGGAAGGCAAAGGAAAATTTGCCATTGATTTCAGCGGCAGCAGAAAAGAGGTGTGAGTACTAGATTCCTCATAGGATTAACGCTGAGGGACAGTCAAAAGCAATTGAGCTAGTACTATGAAAGCTGTCATATCATTGGAAAAGTAAGTAGAGTTACACAAAGTATAAGGAGATTCTGAATTTATCTTATTGCCTGGGTAAAGGCTTAGCCAAACTGTAGTTTTTGGCTAATGATAGCATATTTAGTCATAAGTTTAAAACCTTGTTTTCATGAGAGCTCAGTGTTCAAACTCAGAGAGCTCAGCAGGAATTCAAAATATTTTTTAAATGGTGTCACACTGCTTTTGGTGCCTTGTAACTTGATGGCAGAAGCTTCAGGAGGGGAAAAGATGAGTACAAGACAAGTTTGGGAAAAGTTTTCAGAATGTCACAAAGAAATAAATGAGAACATTATAAATAGTGTAGTAAAATGTTCTGGTTGCAGATTATCGTAGTTTAACTTCGGACTTGTCGCTTCCTTGGAAACAAAGTATTGCAGGATAGAGAGAGAGTTGATAGCAAACAATGATGGTAAGCTGATGCTTGTTAGCTGAGTCACAGTAATTGAACCTGCGTAGCCTGTTTCAGCTGCTAAGTAATGCGTGCTAGTGCTTACTTTTTGCCTGAAGACTGAAGACTTAAATGCCTCGGATATTGGTTTTAGTCAGCTTTACTTAGGTAGACTACATGCGTTATTTATTCATACAACTTTTTCAAACTTGACAGACTGAAACCTCAATGTCTCCTGATGGAAATGAGTTCATAGATTACTTACATGTGGTGTAAAGTGGTGCTTCTTTTTCTACATTGTGCATATGTTGCTTGTTGAGGTAATCAAACAATTCCATTGTAATCCTATTCCTCTTGTTTTTAAGAATAGACATTTCTGATACATGTTTCATAAACTACCTACAGTAAGGATCGTTCTTTACATTACACTTAGTAGTTAAAACTTCAGTGTTTTCACTGTTTTCCAGGATTTTGCTAATCTAAGCAGCAGCATCTATGCACAGACTGAGAATTCTCCTCAAAATTGTAAAGGCTTTCTAAAGCGGGCAGCTTTTTGCACTCTTGTTGTAGCCTGTATCCTTTCTATCTCTGTTCATAAACACGCTTTTCTTTGCCTTTAATAATTTTTACTGCCCATCTCCCAACTATTTCAATTTCCACACTAATCTCTCGGAGATTTTGTGATCGGAGCTGAATGTCATAGTCACAGTGAATATCCATCACTATTTTACATAATAACATTGTAATATTTTCGGCATTATTTTCTGTCTTTATCTCGATACAGCCTAACATCCTGCTTTCTTCTAACTATCTCTGTTCATTGAGCAAGTTTTTCAATAAGCAGATGCATCCACCATGATACATCTTTGGTTCCCCGGTTGTTACCATGTGAGTCACTAAAATGGTTCCTTTTAATGTGAATCACTGTGCACCTATCTAATCTGTATTTAACCTGTCATAATGCTGCCCCAGCATATTGTAAGCAGGATCTGTAAGTTTTTCACGGTATTCTGTCCTAGCTTAAAAATTCACACGTTCCTCCTGCTGATTCAACTTCACCATTTCACTCTCTTTTCTCCATGCTTGCTAAAACCATTAAAAAAAAATTGGTATAAATCCTTTGATCTCTACTTGTAGTCTCCTTTCTTGAAAAGAAGATTATTTATTCCTTCATTTTATGTTTCTTGGCGTTTTTTTAAGTTATTTTTAACACATGATAGAAGAGTCCCTTGTAACCTTAACTTCTGCACTTGCCTCCCAGGAGGTATTTTGTGAAAATCCAGGTTGTATGGCTAAATGTAGGGCTTTTTTCAAGAACAGATGAGCTTGTTTTAACAACTTATTAGTGTTGTCATTTCCTATCAGATTTGAAAACCTTGTTTTAAGGTGTTCTTCCATATCTTTAGCAACAGTTGTTAATACCAACACAGCTGACAGAAGAACCTGGACCATGAATTGGAGTCTTGTGAAATTTAAGAAAGGGTTCATCTTGCTTAACTTAGTTATAGAGCAGTTAGGTATCTGGTGAAAGGTAGTTAACTAGATTTCCCATAAAGACAAAGACACTTAGGCAAGAAGACATATGTATGTCCAAGGGGCAACACAAGTGGCCAGAATAGAATTATTTTTAGATACATTGAATCTCAAATAGGTATCTTAAGGTATCTGTTGTCTCCATTGATATGAGAGGGGCCTAGGATAGCTATTTTAGAACACACAACAAATTCTTAAATGAGTGAAATTACATAAGAAGGATCCATCTGCCAGTGGTCTCTGAAGTTCAAAACACATTCTTGTTTATAAATTCCTTAAACATCTTTCCTAATAATTGGTGTTTTCATAAGTATTTGCTTGCCCATAGCACACAGAAGCTACTTCTATACATTATTATTACACAGTGTTCTACAGTGTACCTCTTTATCAGGTTCCTTTCTCACCTTTGGGTGGCTCTTTCGTTCTACATACTAGATTCATTAAATAAGGCCTGTAGTACCAGTTGTCCTCTATCTCATTTTATCTACACTGCCTGTCAGAACTTTTCATATTTCATTGTCTTATAGCACTACCAGCTTTGGCCTTCTGCCAACTCTTAACACAATAAAACAAACTACTAGGCAGAATTTTCTTATGTAGCCAGTTCCCCATCTTCATTGTCATTGGCTATCATGCTCCAGATAAACTGTTGAAAAGACATAGACAGCTCTCAGATGGGTCTGTGGTCATTCTGGTATATATGCTTTCCAAATTTCATGCCAGACTTTTTCTTTCTGCAGTCTCATTCTACCACATACATCCTACCATCTCATTATCACAACTCCATGCAATCTCTTGTTTTCCTCTCCCGTTAAAATTTAAGCAGCTCTTAATCATTTTTTTTCTGTAATGTTTTTATTACTCTGATGCTGTCTTGTTTTATAAGAAATGCACTCTTCTTTCTCTGCGTTTGGATATAGCCAATAGGCTGTGCTGTCTCAATCCAACTTTGTTATTATTTTGTTTTCTATATGACTTTCAATGATGAGGATGAAAATTTTTCTCACTTCTTCCTCTTTCCTTACCACAAGCATTGCATAATTCTATTTCATCCGTGTATAAAATTGCTACATTTTTTAAAATCAAAATTACCAGACTATTTACTTATACAAGTGACTTGGTCAGATATTCCATGCCATAGTGTGGACAATTGACTTGTAAATTATGTCTCATCCTGACCAGTTTTCTTTGTGACATCTACACTTGTAGGAATAGTATATCTCAAAATTCAATATAGTTGCACCACACCATTGGGAATAGGAAGATATCACTATATTGCCTGTGTCATTCTAAGGAACTGAGGCATAGAAAGAGTAGAGCACTGTTCACTGTTTCTGTTACCTTTGAATTTTGCACCTACCTACACATTTAAGCCCATTACTGTAATATTGACATTTAATCATTCCTGATGGGGGTCAGAAAGATTACCGATACGCCTGATTTATGTAGAAAATTACATCTTCTAAGGAAGCCTGGGTGTGTCCTCAACCTTATTTAGCGAGCCCAGAAACCTTCAGTTACAGTGCATACTTTGAATGTAGTTCTGACCCCACAGAAAGGCTTTGAAAGAACTTCAGCAGATGCTATCTAAGTCCTACCCCCAGCTATGTCCACAACACACCAGCACTTCTTTGCTGTGGCCTTCATTTTGAGCTGAGTATGTGCAGAGCCTGTGTGAAGCCAGAGAGCGCTTTTATTCTAGTTTCCAAATGTAGCTTTTCTCTCAGTCTAAGCCGCGTGTATAGAGGCCCTTTATACTATATTATACTAAAAGAGAGGATTTTCTAGAAGATTTAAGAAAACATTTTTGAAGCCTATGCCTGGTCATGGAGTATGAGTAGGTTTTAAGAAGGACGACTTCCTCTCCCATGGTGCTCTTAAATCATGCAGTGGCCACAGCACACCACTACTGTCTCAAAAACAAATGTATGGCACATTTTAGGAAACACGGATGAAGCAGAGAATTCCGTTTACAGGAAAAATGGAAGCATGAAACACTTAAACTGCTACTTCTGCAAGGCATTATTATGGCATTTCAAAGTGTTTGGGAATGTCTTTTTATATCAAGGTATTTATTTTTGAGTACCTTCCATGGACTTTCATCTTTACCAGAGCTAAGGTCCATATTTCCCAGGAAGAACTAGCTGACATCAGAAAAAATTGAAAATCTTTATTTGTATCATAAAGGGGATTTTTTAAAATATATTTCTTGCTCTTTGTGCCACTCCTCTTAGTTTCATCTCTTTTGCCCTTTTTGTTATACTTGTCTTCTTCGCCTCTGTCTCCTCTAATTTGTTGTGTTTCCTCATCTCTCAGATTTCCTTTTCACTGAATCATAGAAAAATAGGACTGGAAAGGACCTGAAGAGGTCATGCAGTCCACCCCTCCCCCTAGGCAGGATCAACTGTCCTTATATCATTCTTGACAGATGTTTGTCTAACCTGTTCTTAAAAACCGCCAGTGATGGAGGTTCCCTGACATCCCTAGGCAACCTAAGCCACTCTCTTTAGCATTAGCAAGGTCTTCCTGCTGCATGACCCTAGTCTCCCTTACTGCAGTTTAAACCTATTACTTTTTTATCCCTTCCACTAGGGCCACGTTTTGTCCTTGCTGTTTTACTAGACCCTGTAAAACCAGCAGCAGTTCTTTGGTGGTACAGGGCAATATTCTCTCAAAAGTTTGTTCTTTATTTCCGGTCAGTTTCTTCCTCTTTGCTTAGCTTATGCAAAACAACTTGTTACTCCATGACTATCCTGTAACTTTCTGGATGCAGGGAACACCACCCCTGATCTCACAAGAAGATCTCAATACAGGATGCCAATCAACCATCCTAGGTGAGGGAATATCATATTTCAGAATAAAATTTAATTAATTAATTTTTCACTTCTGCAATTATCAATCTATACTACCTTCACTGTTGACAGCAGCATGTGAAACTGATGTAAGAGAAATAAGAATCAGGCCCTTAACATTTTTCAGTTTATTCTTATAAGGTATTATGCCACACTTTATGCTTCTCATATTCATCTTCTTCCTCTAGCTGTAGTGTGCATAGATATATTCCTGCCAGATACTGATCAGTGTTGCATACAGTCATCATTCTCGGCGTGTCTACTATATCCACCTACACAGAATGGCATTTACAGCAACTGCTTCTGTAATTTCTGTGCCTCCTTCTGTCTTTGGATGGAAAATGCACAACAGCCATAAATATAATTCATATCATATATACGTGTCCAAAATTGAGAAAAGTCTGCTATTCCAAGTTTGAATTGATTCTGTCATATAGAATCTAATTCATAATCTAATCGTCGCCTCTCCTTAAGGCTATTTCTGGAGTGGAAATTATAGTGGATGAAAAGAGAAAGAGTATTTTAATGCAATTTCATGACACAGATAACTATCATTGTTCTTTAAGCAGGACATTTACAGCTTAACCATCATGTCTGTAAAACAGAGGGTGTGCTGAAAATTATGTAGGGAGTTAAACATGGAATCCTCCCTCAGTCCCAGGTCAGGCCTTAAGGTGACTCTTCACCCTCTCCAACCTCATTGCTCCCTTTTCCCTCATAAGCAGTGAGGTTGGAACAACAATCAGTAAATATCCTTTTTATATTGCTACTACAGCTGAGGTCACTGTGCATCCAGGCTTCACTACACATACCCCTTTTTGCCCAGCCAAATTTTGAGAATTTCTTACATTTGTCCAAAGATTTCTGGATGTCTGCCAAGAAAACTACCAAGCTTCTGAGTATCCCAGATATTTCAAAAGTAAATTTAAAGATGCAGTGTGAGATACATGTGCAGCGAATCAGACATTTCCTAGACTTAACTGACATACTGCACATGGCCTATGTAGTGGCTATGGCTATACACACACTTTACATGCACAACTGGAGAATGCAGAACTCCCTCTCATTCTGGTGCTTCCTGGAAGCATCAAATTTATTGCATTCATGTTCAGCAGTTGAACTGTTCAGGGACTATACGTGTAGCATGGATGGGAAATTTTGGACTTGCCATGTCTTACATGATCATGTATTTCTCACTAAGAAATACTGATGGGAAATGGCATAGAATCATAAAAAATTAAGGTTGGAAGGCCAGGTTTCAAGAGATTATCCAGCCTGCTCTGCTTTCTCAGGTGGAATAGCTATTTCAGTATTTGTCTAACTTGATCCTTAGCACTCCTGTAAGAACTTCAGAGGTTTTCCCTGCACATTATGCCAGTGCTTCACTGCCACATCGGACAGCTTTTCCCAGCATCTAATTCAAATCTTCCATACTATTGAGCCTCATTCTCTCTCTTATAAAATGTAAGATAGACTCATTCTCTCCTCTTTTCATTAGCTCTGCCTGTATTTGAGGCAAGCATCATATCCCATTCAGTCTTCGTTTCTTTAGCTTAAACATCACCAGTTCATTCTAGGTGTCTTCATAAGTCCCAAATAACTCTCACATCTTCAGCCCCTCTAATTATTCTCCTCCGGTTGATCCAGATTTTTTCTGAAGTGTGCTGTCTAGCCATGCCTCTCCTGCAGAGTTCTTTTCAGTGCTTAGTAGAATCATAGAGTCATAGAATCATTTGAGTTGAAAGAGATCTTTAAGGGTCATCTAGTCCAACCTCCCTGAAGGAGCAGGAACATCTGCTAGATCACGTTGCTCAGTGCCCAATCCAACTTGATCTTGAATGTTTCCAAGGGTGTCGCATCTACCACCTCTGTGGGCAACCTGTTCCAGCATCTCACCACCCTCATTATAAAAAAAATCTTCCTACTATCCAGTCTAAATCTACCCTTTTTTAGTTTAAAACCATCATCCCTTGTCCTGTTGCTACAGGCCCTGCTAAAAAGTTTGCCCTCATCTTTCTTACATATTGTATTAAAAAGCTGCAATAAGGTCTCCCCGGACCATTCTCATCTACAGACTGAGCAACCCCAACTGTCTCAGCCTCTTCTAACAGGAGAGGTGTTCCATCCCTCTGGTCTTTTTTGTGGCCCTGCTCTTGACCTGCGTCAATGAGTCCATGTCTTTCCTGTGCTGAAGACTCCAGAACTGGACACAACACTCCAGGTGGGGTCTCACCAGAGTGGAGTAGAGGGGCAGAATCACCTCCCTCGACTGGCTAATGAAGCTTCTTTTCATGCAGCCCATGGCTCAGTTGCCTTTCTGAGTTGAGTGCACATTGCTGACTGAGGTCCAGTTTTTCATCCATCAGTACCAGACAGTCCTTCTCTGGCAGAGCTGCTCTCAGTTCCTTCATCTTCTTCACAAGCACTGTAGGCTCCACTCCTGTTCACACATCTTGGTATGGGAATTGGTTTTTCTGCACTTTTGCAACACCCCAGTGTTGCTGGTAGCATGTTCAAACTGACAGGATCATTTTGAATCCTAATCCTGTATTCCAGTCAATCGAAAGTCCCTCCTAGCATGTCATTGGCCTGTAAATTTAGTGAGTATATTCTCTTCTCTACTATCCAAGTCATCAAGAAAATACCGAATAGTGCAGAACCAGGACAGAGTTTTGGAATGCACCATCCATACACACTTCCATTTCAACAGATATTTATCTGTTCTCTCGGTTTTATTTTCCAACTACTTTTGCAGCAATTTCATCTAAACTATGTTTCCCTAGGTTATAAAAAATGTCACACGAGGGAGTGTCAAGAGACTTGTAAAGTCAAACCACCTACTGCTTTTTCTCTGTCCGCAAGGCCAATTACCTTGTCTTAGAGGGAGATCAGATTGGTTTGACACAGTTTGGTCCTAACAACCCATGTTGTCTGTTGCTACCTCGTTTTCTTGCAGGTGCTTACAAATTGTTTGATTATTTTCTTCAGTACTTTACCACAGGTTGAAGTTTAGTTGTCTGGTCTATAATTTTGCAGATCTTTCTTTTTAAAGATAGCTACTATAATGCTCACAGATAAGCACTAACACTTTTAAGACTGTTCCAGATCGTGCAAAAGCATCTAACAAATCTAAATACAATATTTTTCTTCCCTCGCCTAGGCTGAAATCTTTAGTTTTGTCAGACATTCCCTCAGACAAAAGACTTGGAGCCCAAATGCCTGCCAGTTTCTGAAAGCTGCAGTCTGGAGTGATGTGGGCGTAATGGATGGGCAGTCCATTTCTGCAGTATTCAGAGGAGACCAGCTCTCCTAGTGGACTGCTTCGCTAGGAAAAGATATAATAAAAGTAGACATTCTGGGTTGGGAGCTCTCTATAGGTAAAATTCAGCCTTTACTGATTTTTTTTTTTAAGGATGCCCATGCTTGCATCAGTCTGAGATCTGGAAGCCTTTCAATTGGCTTCTCAACTATTAACCCTTTGATACAGTGCCAGTTTTCCTTTTTAAAATGTATTTGATCCAACAAAGCCCTCTTAGAAATGATAGACTGTTTTTGTTGATCTCTAGGGAAGACAGAATGGGCTAAAACTGGTCAGAAAAAGAATTTTCATTATTATTAAAGGGTAACTCAGAGTTTCTTTCTTCATTTTAAGTTATGTCGTTCCATGTGGGAGGTAGAAAAAGGAATTGTAATTTTTTTCAGTTCTTAAACAGACCCATAAGAGGAATAATGTCATTAAAATTGTTCGTATGTGTTCCACAGAAAAGTGTCATCTTGAATGTGATCAGCTACCTTTATCTACTATGCCATACAATTTGTTGCCTACTGAACATCAGCCATTTCCATGTGTTTTGGGAGCATATTATATATAATTTGAGTATTACTAACGAATTCAGCTCCTTCTCTGAAGTCATTTGTTCAGTTAAATATCAAAAGAGAATTCAAGAAAGAGATTTAAATCACTGACTTCAAGCAAGGCCAAATAGGCTTTATCTTTCTCCCTTTTTGAGACTGCAGACAATAGCTATCATTTAAAAGTGAAGCCTTTTAGTAGATTTTTGCAGTCTTTTTTGATCACTATCAAGAATTAACATAAAATAAAGATATAAGTAGCAGTCACCTGAGTGTATTTGGACTATATTTCTGTATTATTAGGCTCTGAACAGGCTGTACTGGACTACTAGAAGCCAACTCAAAGGTGTAAGGTCTATTGTGTCCATTCTGCAGAGAGTCTGCCATTTGAATTTGCTGGGAGTTTTATGTAAAAATCAGTACTAGGGAATGTTCCTGGTTTTCAGTCCCGTACAAAAGCTTATTATAGGCAGAAGGGGTCCTTTCCTTTCCCCTAGTGAATAATCAAAGACTATACTGTTGTAAAATCTATAAAAGAAAAAAAAAATCATGAAGCCAGATTCATGTATCACAGTGTATCAACGATTTCCATCTACCATACTCACTAGACTTTTTAGGCATGTCTTACTTGATACAGTCCTGAGGTGAATAGGACTCAGGAGTTTCACTGTGTGTTTTAGACAAGGACAATTTATGACAAGTAAGAGTTCAACATTTTGATTTGTTTGCTAGATATAATGTCATAAACCAAATTATTCCTCTCTGGAATTTTCCAGAGGAATTTTTCCCCAATTTCTCTTATTCCCCATTCCCACTCTTCTTGGCCTTTGTCCTGCAATATGAAAGGACCTCTCTAAAACAACACCGATTTATATGAGAATCCATATAGAGAATAATACTGTCTTCCTGAGTCAGAAACAGGTAAGGACTTGTATTTATCTGTTGCAAACAAGTACTTAGTTTCTAATTAGCTTAAGTTTCTGATTAAACTGAGAAAAAAATGGGAAGTCAGAATTCAAAGGAGCTCAGTTTGCTCCGTCTGTAACACTGTCACCTGAACTATGTCCATGGTATTTAATAATTCTATGAGATTTGTTCCCCAGAGGTAGATGGGTGAGCTGGTGCACTGAAAGTTTCCTGTTACTGCTTCAATTTTCTAAATACCTATTTTTACATTTTAACATATAGCTCCATCAGCCCTCCCAGACGCAAGTGGGACAAGCAGCCTCACAACCCAATCTCCTGCATTTGGCTCACAGTCAAGCATCTATGTCTCAAAGCCCAGTGCGTCAGGCTTCCTCTTCTTCCTCCTCATCTTCCTCCTCTTCAGCTTTGAGTGTTGGCCAGTTAGTCAGCAGTAAGTATTGCTCCCTGGCTCTCCTTAATTCTCCCCTTTGTTTGTCCTCCTTGCTGCTGAGTTTCCTGATCTGCTTCCCCTCCTTTTATTTGCCATATAGTAGATTGTATATTGCTAAGCAGAGTGACTCTTGCCAGTAAGGACTGCTAAGTTCTGTCATAGTGAACGTACCTTGAGAATTTGTAATTAATGCTAAAAACAGTCATAAAAATGGTAGCAGCCATTAATTGACTTATGAGGGCAATTCTTTTACTTAAAATATAGTTTATATTCTTTGGAAATTAAAAGGTTTTGGATCAGTCAATATAAAGAATTATATTGCTCAGAATTTGGTAGGGAGACAGATCCTCCTGCTTTTGGTTAGGCTACTTGTTTGTTAATGTTTGTTTGCTTGGTTAGTGTAGTAAAGTATTTTACAAACCCTAGTACCACATAAATAGAATGAGAGACCTTTCCTGACAGAAAAAAGCTTGCACAATTGAAACAAGAAAGAACAGTGACGTGGGAGAGGAGAGAGAAGCACACTGTGGTGAAATAAGAGTTTCAATGTTAGAATTGTAGCAAGTGACCTCCTGAAAAAAACTTTCTTCCAGATCCCACAGTTCAGAGTCTTTGCTATTACATTATCTTTACAGAGCAGAAACAACAGGTTAGAAGCACACCTAAGATGCGTTAACAAGTTTTGCACATCTGCAAAAATCTGACTGTATTGGATGACCTTGTTCAAAGATTCTCCACGTACATATTTCACGTAAACAAACACAAGAGCTCACACCGTACTGCTAATGTAAAATATATGACTGATACAAGCTTATGAAGGGCTTGGAGAAACTGTCATGCAAAGGAAGATGTGAAAAAAAAACTCGGTTAGATTACTTCAGAGATTGTTTATATGGGGAAATTACTAGCAGAGTATAGTAATATATACTATATATACTGGTAAATAGTGGTGAAATTATGCTGGTGTAACTCCCAGTGTGAATACTTTTATTCTGGAATGAAAATATCTGCATTGGTAGCTGTAAGTACATAAAATATATAGATATAATTATAGTGATATAAATATACTTCTATTGCTCTGTCAGTAAATTTTCTCATGTAGACAAGCTTGTAGGAAGAAGACAAATAAGAGGCTTCATGTTTAAAATACATGAAGTTACCCCTTATCTATGTGGGAAAGTTGACTAAAATAGCTAGTGCAGAATAAGTTACATTTCATTGGCTAGTCCAGAATAGCCTCCCTTGTGCAATTCTTATTAAAAAATATTCTAGAATAACTATTGAGGGTTACTCTACCCCACAATATTTATACCAGTCAATTTCCTCATGTGGATAAGCACACTACTCAATAAAAGCAGCATGGAAGAAGCCCTTTTAAGTTTACAGGATAAATCCATCAAAAGTTAGGAGATGCTAGGAAAATAATTTTTGTTCAACTGCATGCAATACCTCATAGAACGTGTATTTTATGATAACAATATACAAGGTCTGACACATAAAAAACCCCAAGACTAACCCTGTAGCTCAGGAACCAAGAATGGGAGGGGAGAGACAAAGACATGGTTATAGAACATATTCTAACCTGCCACAGTGAGACAAGGCTCAACTCAATTGCTTCACTCAGTACAAGTGAACACGTGTTTAAATATAGAAATTTTCTTACCCTCAGTTGGAAAATGTCAATGTGTAAGAATGAACAGCAAGTTAACATCAAGACAATGCACCAGACCACAACACTTTGTCAGTGAGGCAGTTTTTAGCTAATAACATCAGTGTGCTTGAGTACCCACCCTCTTCACCAGATCTGTCTCCCTCTGATTTCTACCTCTTCCCAAAGATCAAGTCAGTGTTCAAAGGAACTCATTTTTTTTGTCAGTAGAAGATGTGAAAGCAAAATTGATGGAGATCCTCAAAAGTATTTCAGAAAATTGTATACAGAATTTCTTTGAATGTTGGAAGCATCGTATGCAGATGTGTCAACTCAGAAAGGCACTGTTTTGAAGGTGATCACAGTTGATTTAATTAATTTATTAAATAAAAACAATCACAGACACAATTCTGGGGTTTTTTTTTGTGTCAGACCTCATATGTTGTGATTAAAATCATGCAATCATGATTATTTTGTTATCCTTCTTTCAAAATATTCTCAGTGGAATTATTCTAGGGATGCATCAAAGTCACTAATGCAACAGGCAGGCTGTTGTCCCAGGGTTGTGCCCTACCTGATTCACTAAACTTTTTCTCAGTTTGCATAGTATTTGAGACAGGGAGTTGCAGAAGGGTGAAGGACTGTCTTGCTTCAGGCAGTAGAGGGCTGAGGAGCCAAAGCATTCTGTCTGCCAAGACAATTCCAATGCAATGGCAGACAAGTCACTTAAAACAGATTTTTCACAAGTACTCCCTCAATATCCAGCTTGAGACTCTGAGCTTTAATTTACAGAAGAACTTGGTCTTCACAGTTACAATTTTAAGTGCACTTTCACTGTGGAACTGTGTAAAGAACCATTTAAAGATGCAGTCTAAAAAATCATCTCCTACTTGACCTAGGCTGGGTACCCAAAAATGCTTTTTCCCGTAATATCCATCCATTTCTCTGTGAACGAGAAGGGGAAGACCCTCATCTTGTAGAAACACAAGAAAATAAATTAAGATTTAATAAAACAGAAGAGCTTGAGAGGAAATGAATGAGTGTGTCTTTGGTGAAGAGCTTTAATAGAGGTCTGGGGCCACACACTGAACATGTGAAAAGGCAATACATCAGTCAGTTCCTCTGTAATGAAGCACAATTTGTCCTGTGTGCTGGAGAAGGCAGGGGTCTGGGAAAAAAGAACTGGTAATCTAGCGCTTAAAGACTATGCTACACTGTGTTGTGGGCTACTGTAACTCCAGCATTTTGCAGCTTCTGAGTATTTATTTGTGCAGCTCTAAAGACGTTCTTTTAGCTTCGTTTTCAAGGTTGTTACAAAAGAAAAATAGTAATATAAGTCAGCCATATGGTAAGATAACGCTTATATTCATAGTTGGAAATATGAGATCTTCTGTCAGATGAACGAGGGGAGAAGCTGATAGGTTGTGTCATCAACTTGTTGGTCCTGCTTATGGATTTGGCTGAGAGCAGAGGGGTGTGAAGCACAGGAATATCAGTTTGGGGAATAGAGGGAGATACGCTAATAAGCATAGACTTCCTGCTTCATCCTCTCAGACTTGACTCCTTCCACCACTTGTCTTGTTCCAGTCCTATTACATCTTCGTACCATTCTCCACATCATCTGTGCTCCCATTGCCTCCATGCTTTTTTTTGTCTTGCCTTCTCCCTGTAGCGGTTTCTCCACAGCCCTTCATTTCTCAACTCATCTTTCCATTTCAACTCCCCTCCAGTTCCCAGTCAGTCTCTGTTGCCAAACCATATCTATGTCCCTTTTACCAGACTTTTGATTAGGTAATTTCTGTTCTGCTCTACCATGTTTTATCACTAGTGTTGCCTTTTTTACTGTTTTCTTCCTCTGCCACATCTATTACTACTGTCTGCACAATCAGGTCCTCTCTCCCTCCACTCTAAACTCAAATCCCAGCTTCTTAGTAGGCTTCAGGGCTTTTTTTTCCTTTCATCATTTCTTTTCCTTCAGATTTGAGGTAAATTTTTGCACCCTCTGCATCCAAATCACGCTGACGCTACTCCTTCCATCCCTGGAAGGCATCAGAGCAGTGTGGAAAATGATCATCAAGAAGACAGGCGAGTCAGTCTCTCTATCTTTACTGCTGTTCTGACCCAAAGCAGGCCAGAGCCACAACCATAGGAGGGGGTGGTTCTTCTCCATCTGCTTCTGCCTTAGGTTCAAGAGTCCTCAATGCAGAGAAAATCTTAAAACTCTACACAGAGGTCTAGCAGATCTCTACGGAGGAGACATGAGCTCTGGAGGCCCACCTGCTTGGACTTGTTGGAGACAGACTTTTACTCGGGATGGCAAGAACCCAGTTGCTGTCATAACAGCTATCTCCCTGACATCTTTCAAAGCCATATTTCAAGTTGTAGGGAAACTGAAACTTCTTAAAGAAAAGAGGTTATTATATTTTTTTTTACCCTGGGCAGGACAACTTGCTTTATTACCCTCATTCTCAGAAGCAGTTGCCCTGAACTTTGTCTTGTAATGGGTCATGCCAGGCAAACTTAGCCATAGTCCATGCTCTAATACTTGTGATAACAAATGACAGGGAGAAGACAGTTGGATTGCTTCTCCCTTGCTCAAAAAAAGAAGAAAGCTCAATTAAGTCAAGAGAAGCGAGTATTCAGAGTGAAGGGAATACTTGTGTAAAATCTAACTGAGGAAGGCATTGTGCTAGGGAATTGATTCATTAGGACCCAGATCTTATGATCATTCCAAAAGGAAAGGCTGTTGATAAGGATCTCTTGTAAGAACAACTATTATACATAAATAAAAGTATCTGTAGTTCTTTTAAATGTACATTTCCAGCTTCATTACTCCCTAGCTATTCAAGACCAACAGACTGAGTAGTGAGAGGGGACATCAAGTCATTTCTGATGTTTACATAGTGTTATCACACAGACAGAAGTAACAGTCATCTCTATGACCTTTGACTGCTGTCTAGGATGTCCATATGCATGGCATGTAGCCAACCATGAAGTGGAGCTAACACTGCAGGTATAAGCCTTCTTGAGCCAGCACGTAAATGACAATGATCCATGGCACAAGAGAGCTACCTGCTGATTTTTAGTACTACAAGAAGACAATATGGTCAGTTCAGCAGGGAAAGACCAAACTACCTGTGTAACGAAACATGAAAAGGCAGACAGGATCCTTTATGCCTGTTTGTTGTTGTTGATAATCCCATCTTTTTAGATAGTCTTAACTGATCTTCCAACCTAATGATTCTATCACTCTATGATTCACAAATTTGAAAATTGTTTCACGTGACTAAAAACCCATTTGCATACAACTGTGACTGTACACAGGGAAATGAATAGACAGAAGGTCATTCATGTTTTGCTCTCTTGCAGAATCCATTCAGTTTCTGGGTGCAGATCCCCGAAGGGCCGGAGCACCACTTTGTCAAGCCTATGGCTCATAATTGAACAAAGCCTTCTTAGTGCCCCAGCTCCCACGCTGGTTAGCAGAGCTTTGTGTAACTGGCCTGCAATTGAAACGTAGTGTCTGCCAAAGTCGATTCAGTCTTTTAGTGGGATGAGATCTACAGTGCGTCAGTGCCCCTGAAGGAAATCCATAGGCATGGTGGCAGCAAGAAACAACTTGTGGACTCCTGAATATCTCTTTGATTGCTTTACTCCTCCCTAGGCAGGAATGTTATTGTTCCCTTTTGCTTATTCATTTCAAAGCTGCAGCCCAGTCCTCCAGTGGACACCCTAGTGTCGAGTACCTTTGTATACATTTGCCGTATTCCAGTAATTGTTGCTAAATATAGTAAAGTTCATGCAAAACTAAGCATATTCAGCAGCCTTATTCTGATAATCAAATTTATTAGAGCCACATAACTTCAATACATATTCCTTTGGGGCAAGGTTCTGCACACTTACTGTAAAGAAAGTAACTCTGTTTACATGAGGCTGCCTCAGATCAGTGAAATTAGTAAAGTAATATGAGAAAGAGATCAGAATTGGTCTTTAATAGCTTTAGTGTTCCATGTTCCTTGCTTTTATGACTTTTACTTTTCGTTCTAGTCACATGTTCTTTATGATTTTGCATTTTTTTTCTTTAATGTGTTTCCTGTTTCTTTAAAAGGTGAATTTCCTTCCTTTTCTTATTTATTTTTATTTTATTTCCTATCTTTTTTTTTCTTGGACTGTTGTATTCTTTATAGTTCTTCCTTTTATCTTGTCCTTACCCCTTTATCCTGGACCACCAACAAGTGCTAGTTCTTCTAAAAACAGAAAATTAATGTTGTTTCCAAAGAAAGGATATTTTAAAAGAAGCGCTGCCTAAGCAAGGCCTACAAGATTCATCTCCACTTTTCCTGTTACTTCTGTATGATTTCTTCATGTTTTCTCGTCCTCTCTCATCTTTTCTCTTCTTCGTTTCTCTTCATTCAATTCTATATCATTATTCCTCCTTTTTTTTCCATTTCTTTTCCCTCTCTCAGATGCATCTCTTTTCTCATTTCTTTAACCTCTCCATCATATGTTCTCTTTGTGGATATCGCTGGCTTTCCCTCGTGCTCTGAGATTTGTGTCTCAAATAAGTTCCTTTCTTCCTTCCAAGTTCATTTTACTGTCATTTATTACTATAAAATTAAAATCCCTCCCACAAACAAATTATTCTTCATTCTTTCCCCTGAAATCCAGCCAATTTTCCATTAACAATGTTTTCTCCTGACCCTGTTACCCAATTTGCTTTTCATTGGACTTCCTCTGCCAGCTATTCCTCCTCCTATCTGACGGGGGAAATCATCCCTGGTAATCCCTCCATGGTAGAGCTCTGCACAACAGAAATTTGCTTTATCCTTCAAGTTGCACTGATTAAAATTAGAACAAATTTGTACTTACTAACAAACTTATGCATGATTTTAGAAGAATTCAAAAGTGTGAATCATATCCCCTTCAGAAAGAAGAAAAAGGGGGTTTGGTGTAGAAAGAGAGACTGTGGATTTTATTTCTTACACTCCACTTGCCTACCTTCACCATCCACCATTACATCTGAGGGAATTTTAGCTGTTTTCCTTTCTGTTAGGGCATATGTACATAAGCGGTCTGAGACAACTCCCTCACCTTTCTCCAGCACCCAGTAGTTTCATAAACACAACAACTATTGTTTACCATAATGAATGTGGGGAGTCTTTGAATGCTGTTACTGTCAATCCCAACCGCTTAATGACACTGGTATTCTTTATTTTCCTCTTGGCACTGTGCTGCCTCCTCTACTAAATCCATTTCATATAAAAAGCACCAATTTATTTACAGTCTCAAACAAGCCAGTCTTCCTAAAATATGAAGTGCGCTATACACTTAACTGTTCTGAGAGCTCAGCATTTATTAAAACAAAGTCCATTAACTATTTGTATATGTTCACGTACGTGCATGTATTAGTCCACAGAGTCCAAGATTATGTACCGATGGCATTTTAATGGCAATAGAGTAGAACAGAGCAGGGCTGTTATATGATGATGTCAGTAGTGTGGTCTTCATAGACACACTATTTGAGTTTTAAGGAGCTGACAGAAATCAAGAGACTATTTCCATGAATTACAAAGGGCTTTGAATCACACTTGAAGTAGAAATGGTTCTGATTTCACACAAATGTTGTTTTCCCTAGAATTCAGCGATAAAAGGCTTCAGTGTTTTGGTCCGTGTCTGTTACTATTTTCCACTTCCCCAAATACTATGTAAGAATGAAGCTGCTTTCTGAACAGACACTCTGCCATATACCGCAATCTGCTCCCGTATTCCTGAAGTGCATCACAGGTTTTTTCTCATCACAAGGAGAGGTCAGCTTAATTGTTCCCTCATTCAAGCCTCCCCAGCGGGCAAGGACTTTCCATGATACTCACTGTTGCAACACTGCGGATTCAGAAGGATCCAGTAGAACTTGGCAGAATTTCTCTGTAATCATGCACAAGCAAATAACTCCTTAGATTTCTTACCTTCTTTTTATTATTAACAGGATTTGGGGATGTTTAAAGGTGACAGTTGCCACAACGTTTGCTACTTTGAAAGTTCTCCTTTGTCACATTCCTAAAAGCCTTAGATAGAGGCCTAAAAGTGAAGGAAGGAAAGAGGTGAGGAAGGTCATCATCTTAGTGCACTTTACTCAAGGGAATCTTTGAGGCCATTATCATTTATGACATTTTGTACATTTACCAGTTGCTCTTCAGAAACCCAAAGGGCAGGTAAGCATCCAGCTCCATTCTGTGTCTCTGAAAATCAGAAATGGTGTGCTAGATAGACTGGGTATGAGGTAAGCAGGAAAATGTCACAACTCTAAAGGCAAATAAAAGTTACAAATCTGAGTATCCCTTGTCATAGCACCAACTACCTAAAACTACTTAATAAATACCCTAGCATGGGTGCACAGGTGAGCTGAAGCACGGCACTGATAACAGGAGGGATGATTCTGAGGGTGGAACGTTGTTAAAGGCAGGTTCAGCCTGCAGGTGAGTTTACCTGTATGAAGAGTTCACACAACCGCCGGTTGCATACACAAGTGTTTTTTAAATACTATTGTTATGTGTGCTTCTTACACTCAAGCTATGATTCGGTATAGGCTAAATTTATATACCAGAAAAACCCCTTCCCTCTGTCTATTATTGGACTAAAAGATTTTTTTAAAAGGATATTTCCATCATAAGGGAATTTTACATCAGGTTTATAAGGCCCTGAAAATAAAAGCTTTATTACTGTTAATGCTGACAAATTTTTAGCTATAGCAGTACTAGCAGGAGACACTCTAATATATGGTTCAGAATAGTAATGTAGTCTAGCACCGTCCTTGGACAACTGCTTGTATTTACAGAAATTGATGGGTTATTGCGCTGCAAAGTTTTCACCTAAAAAGTCTGAGGAATGAGGTGAAGAACAATAGAGATGTCTCACTGGGAGAATAGCTTCACTACATGCAGGATTGCACAACACTTTGAAATCTTCCACCATCCCAGTCCCATGCTGTCTCTGACTTGGCAAACACTTTCATTTAGCCAGGGATCAGTAGCTTGGGAGGGGGGGAAAGTTCCGTTCTCCAGCTGTTGTGTCATTTCCCTTGATAAGTCCTAAATTGACCGAGTTATCCAGCACCAAAGGAGCTTTCCTGTGGTAAAGATTCTTTATTATGTGCCCTTTCAGGGACAAAGGCTTCTGTGTCAGTAAACTGCTATGGAGAGAAAGGACAGATTTATTCTCACAGCATCATAAGCATTATCTTCTGAGGGGCTAATGTAAAAGTAAAAAATTGTGCAGCATTACCATCCGAAACCTAATGGCTGATGTTGCTGCTCCTTGATCATCAGCTTGATGGGAGGCAGAATGAAAAGCTTGAAGGGTTGCTTCGCAGAAAGGCATGTTTTAAAAGATTATTTATAAATTAAGGAGTTTTTAAAGGCAGCATTTTATTTGGTCCTGTTCATTTGCTAAGCTATTGGGGACTTTTGGCTGGTGTTTTTGTTTGGGAACTGCAAAACGAAAGGAAGCTTTGTGAAGCTTTGTTTTTTTATTTGGCATTAATTTTAGATAAAGTAGAAAGCCTTGCTTTCAAATTAAAAACACAAGCAGGTTGTGTATATCTATCCCTCCTCACATACTGAAATTATATACATATTGACACCAGCCTTCCTTCTGTATGTGATAAGAAGGGGAAATGGGGAATGTGACTTGTCAATCTGAGGGACATTTTGCAAGACACAAGTGGCAGAAAGGAGCCTGGGCATTGCCTCTCTTGGACATGAACTGGCCATTTTCAGGAATTTGGCAACAAGCTGAAAATATTTAAAAATCTTTGACAATCTTTCACCAGCACCTGGAAACACTGCAGCATGGTTGGTATTTTAGCAGTCTGAATAAACTTCATAACACAGTGGATAAGGCAAGCCTGTTTCTATTTGGGGAACAAAAGAAAGGGATAAAGATTTAAAAAAAAAAAAAAGAACATGAACATCTTGACACTGGAAGCTGGTGTAAGCCTTGCCCGCTCATATGTGACGTGAAGGACTGACATGATTAAAAAAAAAATATTTCAACAGATCCTCAAACAGCCACAGGAGAGGTGGATGGGGTGAATCTGGAAGAAATCCGAGAATTTGCCAAAGCTTTTAAAATCCGGCGCCTGTCCCTTGGCCTGACGCAGACTCAAGTTGGCCAAGCCCTAAGCGCCACTGAAGGCCCAGCCTATAGCCAGTCTGCCATCTGCAGGTAACAAGTTACATCATAAACTCTCCCCTCCTCTCTTTCTTCTTAATAATTATTTAGCTTATTGCAAGGAATATGCTTGTGTTTGAGTCTCGTGTCTTCAGAATGCATTATTTAATCTGGGATTTAAATTAAGCAATACTGTTGGTATATGACATCAAAAATGTTCTTATTGTGTACCCCTAAAGTAACTTTAGTCTTTTTTTCCCTCTTTTAAACAAGTGAGAAACAATGTTCCTGGCATTGAGACTTAATTCAGTATACAAGCTGGAGACCCTGCTGATGCTGGATAAGCACCAGCTGACCCTCTTCATACTGTGCCATTTTCTACAGATAGGGTTACTGAACAAATATTTCATGGCTGCATCCCTGCTAAGTTAAAACCTGTATTACTGTGGTTAGCACTTCACATACAGGATGTTAATGATGATTTACCTAGGCAACACAGAAGGGAAAAAATTATCCTTCTTGCTATCTTGCAAACCAGCAGCTATTCATCTCTTATCACCCAAATGTTCGCTAAAAAAAACAGACAACCCATGTATGCAAAGCAGACGTAGAAGTATGCCCTAATCATAAGAAATAACATTACAGCCTTGACAGAGTTAAAGTAGGTAGAAGTGAACACCATATATGCCTGTATGTGTGTTACAGTAATTCCATGTTTATGCATGAGGTAACAAACACACTTAGGTAACAGCTTTTTCCTCTTGGGCAATGCCTTATAGTCCTTCTCCATCAGTGAAAGCCAAGAAACCAACTCTAAGCTCATTTAAGTGGATTTTGTTCTTGGTGATCCATGAAATGCTCTGTCTTTTTATCTGCTCTTTATACTTTTAATGTATTCCCCATAGAACGGAAGTGTACTTTTCCTGCAGTTTAAGACTAAGGTTATAAATAACATCAGTATGGGGTAGTGAGCTTGCAGCTCACATTTTGCTCAATGATTTTCCATAAAACCCATTGATTGTTGTTAAATACAAAAAGCTCCATAGGATCCTCTCACTTCTATGGTCTCCCCTACTGTTTTTTCTTATAAGATACCTCCCTGTAGAAAATAACCTTTATTCAGTCTATACAAGGATACTACTGCTGGGAAATTTGTTTCAAGACTTGTATATCGTTATACCAAACAACATGTACTGCAGTATCAACACTAACAAGCAATGCCAATGATATGAATGCTATTGCTCCCTGTTGCTAAGGATTAATTTTTTATTTTTTTTTTTACTTCCCTCTGGTCAATCGGTAAAAAATGCCTAAAACTGGTGTAGTTTTTAGCAGTTGCCAACTTGTTGTAGCCTTACCTTGTTGTTTAACATACTATACTTTAAAGTGATAAATTGCAGTTTCCTCTGCTTTTGTCTAGCCTGATGCCTTCTCATTTCCTCAATCCACCTTGCAATGGAGAAATCCACTGGGGATGGTTTGAATTTCACTAAACAAAAGGGTTCCCCACTAACTAATTATCATGCAAACCCCAATAAAGATGCAGTTGGAGCACAGGCGTGGCTAACAAACCCAGAATGAGGAAACCTTTTACAGAGGACTCCTTAGAAGAGAAAATTGCTCAGAACGTGAGGACTGGGTGCGGAAACTGGTCCCAAATACTTGCAAGGGTATGGGGAGGGGGTGTTATTTCCTTTGTCCCCTCCAGATGGGGATATCATTTTGAGGTGTAAAAATCTTCTACAACTGTGCATTTCTTGTTAAGCATGAAGACATGCTGCTCAGTGGCAGTATGCTGTTCCTCAGAAACAGTAGGTTTAACTTTTCTTTTAATGGTAACTAAGGAGTTTCAGTATGAACTCCAGGGTAACAGAAAGGGCAGTAAGGTAAGCAAGCTGAACAACCAACTCAGAGGCAGAAGGAAAGTCCCCGTGTGCCCTGCGCAGATCACATCAGCAATATACCACCCTGCTAGTATACTCTGCATGCAAATAATGCCATTTTCTTAACTTGAGACAACGCATTCTAAAACATACAGTTCAGCCTGGAATATCACTGGACACCAAGGAAGGGCACCTTGCAGTCAATACCACACTAGAATCCCAGGCAGAAGTTACAAATTCTCTGGAGTGTTGTTATCTGAAATTATTACTTGTGTTATTCTTTGTTTATGAGAAATGCTTTGTTTCTTGGAGTATTTTCTGTGGCCACCATGTGCTGAATAGACTCTAAAAATGGCAAACCCCAGTCACCAAGTTGCTTTGCACAAAGGCATTGATTCACTTGGCCTCATCTCCAGAGCACGTCGTGATTAGCGGCCACACTTCAACACCGAGTGGGCTGGGGACCGCAGCAGTGCCATGCAATAGTTATTGCCTTTCTGCAACGTTAAATACTGCAGCGTGCGGGGTGGGCACAGGCGAAGTGGGGAAATACTGATGGGTGGCATCAGAGGAGCTGTGTTAAGATTCTTTTAATGCGTAGCAAGAAAGGATGAACTCGCTAAATGAAAGAAGTACTTATTCTGTAAGACTTGAAATGTGAACTCAGCTCTTCTGCTTGTTTTTTGAAAGGATTAAAGCTTTGTGTGGCTGCTTTTCCAGATGTTTTATAATACTTGTAAAATCTGGTTTGGCAAAAGACTTTTGATGGCAAAATGATATATAGAAGACCTCATTACAGGAAATGATATCATTCTGGTGCAGTTTGCAGAAATCCCACAATAAACCCAGCTTGGTGCCACAGCATATTAGTAGACTATTATGCTGGGTTTCATCTGGAAAACATGAGTCTGTCTTTGCACATTGTGGGGGCATTCAAGATAATTGCAAAGTGTCCAGCTGTTTCAGCTGAACACCACCGCATCTATGGGGATCTTTTTCCGACCCAGAAAAGGGATACAGCGTTAACTTGCAAACAGTGAAAATTGCTGAAAAATGAAAGGAAAGGAAACCTGATATTCAGAGGCTAGTAACTGCCATTGGTTTGTGTTATTAAACCCATGGTGTTTGGACCACATGGGATGGGAGGGGAAAGAAAAGGATTAATCACAAAGACGAGATGATAAAGAGCAATTGCCTTTGATGTCATTTCCTGTATTAGACTTGGCCTTAAGGGTTTGTAAATTCATCAGAAATATGAAAACGCAACTCATAACCTGTATTACTTAGTGTACTTAGAATTTTGTTGTAGTGCTCGTTTTGTGTTAGCTTAAATATCTAGCTATTTATATATATATATATATATTTATAGATAAACCTATCTGATAGTTTTCGTAATCCATTGTAAATTACCTCTGCCAGTCAATTAGTCAGGCAGGCAGGAAGTCCCACCCTGGCAGAGCATCAGTGTAAGACTCTTCTTTCTCAATTTTCCCTCAGACACACCATCCTGAGAAGCCACTTTTTCCTACCACAGGAAGCCCAAGAGAACACTATAGCTAGCAGTCTGACAGCCAAACTGAACCCTGGCCTTTTGTATCCTGCCAGGTTTGAAAAGCTGGACATCACCCCTAAAAGTGCCCAGAAGATAAAGCCGGTGCTTGAGCGGTGGATGGCTGAGGCTGAGGCCCGCCATCGAGCAGGTATGCAGAACCTTACCGAGTTTATCGGAAGCGAACCATCCAAAAAGCGCAAGAGGCGTACCTCATTCACGCCACAAGCCCTTGAGATCTTGAATGCCCACTTTGAGAAGAACACGCACCCCTCTGGGCAAGAAATGACAGAGATTGCAGAGAAACTGAACTATGACCGGGAAGTAGTTAGAGTTTGGTTCTGCAATAAGAGGCAAGCACTGAAGAACACAATTAAACGTTTGAAACAACACGAGCCTGCAACAGCAGTTCCTATGGAGCCTTTAACAGACTCTCTGGAAGAAAACTCCTAAAAACAAAAACAAAAAAAAATCAAAACAAAACCACACACAAAAAAAACCCCGCACCAACAGAAACATAACCATTCGAACTCTGTGAAAATACCTGTTCATCACCCTTGTAAGTAAAAGACTGAGAAAACTACAAGAAGGACAAAACAGTTTATAAATGTCTATGGGTTTTCCTATTTAAAAAAACAAAACAAAAAAATACACAACACTTAGTGTGTATGTGTGTGTTGTAGAATTAGTTCCCCCCAAAAAGAAAAAGCCAGTTTTTTTAAATGGACTTAAAGTAAACCAAATAACTGCTTACTTTTTTTCTGTATATTATGGAAATGTGAACACATTTTAAGGAAAAACAAAACAAAACAAAAAAAAAACCAAAAAAAATAAAAGAAAACTTTTATCTGTTTAAAAGCGAATACAAGCCTGCCACCTGGAGGAGTGATTGTAGCCTTTCAGGTATCAAGTGCTGATTCACTATGAAAACTATTAACCAAAGTCAGAAACATGGCATTGCAAACTAGATTGTTAGTCTACTCTTTTATGAGTGTAAAATTGTGTTACGAATTTTTACATTTGTATTTTTCAAAGAGGATGACAACAGGATTAATTTCTCTCATTGTTTGCACCTCCTGCGGGTGTATACAAACAGCTGTTAAAGTCATTCCATTGTGGTCACCTTCTTTCCATCTCTTGTAGTCAACAGTTTTGCAGTCTCCAAGTGTTTGGGTGCCAAAAATAATTTATTTTTATTGTGATTTGCAGGGTGTGGTATTTCTCTTCGAAGGGTGTATGTCTTGGTTTGCATTTCTATTTTCTTTTCTGATTCTTTTTGCTGCCTCTCCTCTTCCAGATCATTCTCTACCCCTTCCCCAAACCCACATAGCTCAGCACTGTTCGAAGAGTTTTAAAAAGAGAAGTGAAATCTGAACACTTTTATATTGATATGCTGAAATGCAATAGAGGACAAAGAAGGATTAGGATTACGTCTCACACACTGAGTCCACACTGAACATTGTACTCATTGTCGATTATGTAGCTTGGGATTTCTCTGTCCTTTGGCCATGAACCTAGAGAGGTTAACCAAACTCATTTTGTAGTATAAATACAAACTTCACACTTGGTTCAGCACTGCATCTATAGCATGGTTCTGTTTGAAGTAATTTCTCTCCAAAGTCCACTAGCCAAGGAAATTTCTTGAGATTCTGATGAAAACAAATGGACAGGAAGAGAAGTGATGAGGATGTTTTGATCATTACATCACGATGGACTGTTTTAATGGTAGTGCTTTGTTCCTTCTGCCTTTTTTTCATGCCATCCTGATACTGATGCTGGCCCTGTTGACCTCTTCATTAGGAGGCTATGTTTCTGCAGATGTTTGCTGTGACTGCTGGCTAGACTAAGCAATCAGGACAGAGGGAAACCCTTTATCTTTTGGGAATAGTAAGGTGGGTCACCTGCAATATGTTTCAGATGAATTGATTTTCCTTTAAAGACAACTTACCTTTGCGGCTTCCTTTTTGATTGGACAAGCATCTTCTAAAACACTGTGGCCTTTGAATCTCACAGTATACTAAGGCTCAGAGGGAGGGAAAGGTATTGCAGGTTATCAGCGGGGTATGGGCTGACCCGTGAAGGTCACCTGCGATTTTAATCTTCTGCTGAGTTCTGTTCCAGCCTTTTGGGTTCAGCCCACTATGAAGGTAGAAGCTGCATCTTGATCAGGACTTTATAAAAGATAACATTAGGGATTTGGTTCAGCTCACTGTAGAGATGGAATAAAATTCTGCTGGTATAACACCTGATTGCATTCACTGACCTCAGGATGGTTGTACTGTGTTTTTCTCGTCTACCCAGGACGTTGAAGATGGTTCCTGAAGTGCTGGAGTCTTCAAATAACACCTTTCTTACAGCATTTTCAAGAACTCAAGGCTATATCAAAAACTTAGCGAAAGAAAGGGACTTCCATTGATTTCCCTAGGCTTTGAATCTGGCCCCAGCTATTTTATTAATGGGATTTGCCTTGTAGAATGGGGTATTTACTGCATGGTTGGTGGAGTTTTAAGGCTTCAGAGACCATCATCTATGCCAGAAACTACCTCTAAATGTGAGCACTCTCAAAGGTCAGGGTTGGAAAGCATTGAGAATCCAGTACTCTGGGCTGGGCTCACATCCAGCAAATGCATTTTAGGCTTTAAGCTTCAGCAGGGTATGTTTAAGGATATTTTCAGTATTGCTTTTATGAAGAGAAGAGTGAGAATTGTTATTGACTCTTTTCAGACTGTTGGCATATAAATATCTCCTGGGGGAAAAAACACCTCAGTAACCACAGGCAAATTGTGAGGGACAAAAAAGTTGCTTTACCTAAGCTGAACATGTAAAGTAAAGAGACTCCCACAGCAACATCTGCCCCTCTGGTTCTTCTTTTTCCCTCTCAATCCACAGAGACCCGTATCCATAGATATATCTATATTGTCTATACCAAACATCTCTAAACTTGCAGCCACAATTCAGTTTACATAACGATCAGGAGACCACTCAGAAGCTAATAGGAAAGCAGGGCAGAACAAACCGTATTGGAAGCAGACACTGCTGAAGTCCTATCCATGTCTCCAGGATGCTGCTAATTGTCCAGTCATTAATGCCACATACATGATTCAGCCACCCTTGAGGCCGTATGTCCCCCTGCTCCCTCCACCCCTATCATCAACAGCCTGGGAACAAACCCATCGACCATTCTTTGCCTAAAAACTAAATTGCCAGTTCTCCGAAGGACTGTTCTAAATTTTGTGAAGAAAAAAAAAAACCAAGAAGTGAACTAAAACAGTGTATGAAAGATATTAAATGTTTAAAAATCTTCTGGCAGCAGTTATATAAGCTCTTTTCTGTTCCAAAGTACATATCGGGAGGATGTAACTAGGACAGTAAAAATGTAAAATAAATACAAATTGCCAGCTTGGAAGAAAAAATTATGTTCATCTTACGGTCTTAAAACCATTCATGTGCAGTGATTTTTTTTACAGTTTTCTAATTTTGTATTATGTTTTGTAAATTATTTATAAAGTGTTGTAATGCTTCTTATATTAATTTTTCTATAAACAAATTTTTGCTATGAGGCATAAATGGTGCCTGAACAGATTCTTAGGAAGATAACTTACGTGTGAATCATGCATCTTTGGGGGGCCATAAATATTTTGCTTTATTTTGTTACTTGCAACATTTCTGGTTTCCATTTGTAAACAATTTTCATGTATTGATTACATTTGAATACTTTTTTAATTTTGCATGTGACTAAAAGATGGATTGCTACCAGCAAATGAAAAAAAGTCTCTTCAGTCATATGTGAAGGTTTAATGGTTTTCCAATGTATTGATCATTGAATTTTTAAAAAAAATCTATATATATAAAAAATTATTATTTGAATAATGAACCAAGGGTTCCCTTACTGTTCTGATTTTGTCTTTTTATGTTTTTCACTGAAAAGATATTTTGGACAGTTGAAGAAATCAAATGCATTCAAATGGTTCCAGTTTCTTTATGTTATTACTGAAAAAAAAAAACATTAAAAAAGAAAAAAAAAAGAAAAAAAGAAAGAACAAGGAAGCAAAAAGGAGCTAAGAAGGAACAAGTAGAGGCGTATCAAAGAACTCAAGCTATAACCAAAAAGAAATATGTAAAATGCCTTTGCTCGTCTTCTCAATGCTGGACCAAAGCTCAATGTATGTAGGTATATGCACATTGTATAGATATGGCTAAATGTTGCTGACAATCTCGCAATACTAAACTGTTACTATTTAAAAAAAAAAAAAGAAATACAAAAATAAAACTGTTCATCAGTGTTTTACCTCAGCACTCTACTTGTACCCAGTTATTGACCAACATTCAAATAAGAAGATAAGAGAGGAAATTGATTTCCATGTCAATGTTTGACTGTAAAATCTGTTTGGAAAACATTTTGTAATGAGCTTTTTGTCATGTGGTTTGCTTGTTTCCAACTTGAGATTATGTGGGGCACATTTGTTTATTTATTGTTAAAAAGTGATATTATTATTATTATTAATTATTATTATTACTATTATTATTATTTTTGTCCTATGTGCTATAATCTACAGAATGGTCACCAGGGTCACTTATGAAGCACTGCGAAGAGATCTGTTTTTCCATGCATGGAGCATGCAGCAGGAAAGATGGCAGTACAAAATGGACTGTATTGTGTTGTTGAAAAATACGAATAATTACAAAAGGAGTCGATGTGGTGGACTTGTGACCAAGAAACCAAACTGGATATTTAAAAGCTCCTTACTACTCTGACTTTGAAACCAAAGCTGATTTATCTGCACAGGTTGCTTAACATGAAAAAAAAAAAAAAACATTAAAAAAACTGACAAAAACTGTACTTAATCTAGAGCAATATCTGTATGGTCAGTAAAGCTGCACTTTGTGTATTTCTTAACAGCTTCAGATCTGTCACTTTTAATTTGTACCATAAAAAATAAAGAATTGTTTGACATGAAAAATAAGCTCCTTTCATGTATTTGTCTTAAATCTCATGCATTATTCACATGATCAGAGCTCATGTAATTTCACATCAGCTCAATACAAAAATAGTTAAATGCTTGAAAGAAAGGAAGCAAACCCATTTGCACTCCTGAGCATCACTTTTTCTGCAAAACTAAACACTTTTTCTGTATCCAGAGTGGGCATGTACATTGGTGATGTCTTGTTTTCTCTACAGATATGCAGAGTAGAGGACCTGCTAAGGAATGTTGTCGAATCAGTCAGGTGAGTAAGTATTATCCCCCAGGCCAAGCAGAGCAAAGCCGGGGCACACATGAAGGCCAGAAGTGGTGGATCTCCCAGTGCTTCCACAGCTCCCACAACAAAGCTCCGGTAAGTGAGGGAAGGGGATTGTGGTAGCAAGCTTGGGTCAACATTTCAGATGATTTTGCTTGTGTTTTTGCAGAGCTCCTGAGGTTCATTCCTCATTTCTTCTTGTGATTATTATAACAGGTAGCAAAAATGCCTTTTTTTCAGGCCATTTGCATTGAGTCATGTTGATTTTTGTCTAAATACATGATTCCGAAAAATCAACAATTTTTGAGAAATTAATTAGTTGTATTATAAAGTTATTTTAGAAAAATGCTCTTACAATATTAGAACGTTGTGTTTGAGCCTTGGGAAAAAAAACTTTTGCAAATCCTTTTTCTTTTGACTTTTTTTTTTTAATATTGTTTTACATTTCCAATACCACATGCTCAATAATAAAAAATGAAAACAAAATACTTACTCACATAGAAAATACAGGGAGTACCTGGGATATTTATTTACCCTGAATTTTTCCAGATTGGAATTTCCCTTTTCCATGGGTTTTATGGGATATGTAAGAAAGATAGAGGAAAAAGGTAGCGTTCTTGAAAACAAGATGATCCAGGCACCATAAGCAGGGCAAAGATGATAGAGGTATAGGCTTTTATTTGACCAGCTAGTATACGTGGAAAAAGCGGGTAAGCTTTTCTGTTCCCAACTCTGCTTTGATCTGAACCAAAAGCACCTGAATCCAAAGGTAAATGGAAGATGAGAACAGAGAGAAAGAAGAGCCTGGAGTACCATAATCATTTGAAGTCATATCTTAGTACTACTTCTGCTGCCATTTCCTTGTATCATGGGCTAAACTGTTGTGTGCCTGTTTCGTTTCAAAAGTAGTGACCACAGGTTTCTATGCACCACCTACACACAGGGAGTGTGTCACGGTTGACACCTGGCCGAGCTAATTTCAGCAGCTAAAACCGTGCAGTTGGACTCCTAAATCCCTCAAGGGAAACAAGAGGAAAAAGACTTGTGAGCTGGAAATTAAAACTACAGCTTTAATGAAATTAGAAGAGGAAGAAGAAGAAAATAATATAATATATAAAAATATATTTTATTTTAATCACCCCTCAAAGATTATATGTCACCATAAATATTGTAGAGCAGACGTGGGGAATGGGTCCACAGCTAGGAGGGACCTGAGCTCAGGAACTGGATTCAGGAAGGCACAGATCCAGTATTAGGAGCAATCAGACAAACAAGGTCCTCACTGGATGCCGGCTATCGCAGAAGAGGGATAAGAAACTTGTTATCTCTTATCTTATACCATGTAGGATGTATATGGCATGGAATACTCTGTTGGTCAATTTAGGGTCACCTGTCCTATCTGCTCATTCTTGGAAGTGCGGACCTTTTCTGCCAGCTGGATGGCCTTGGTTACTAGAGATAAATACAAGCATTGGCCTTTTTACATACCAATGCCCTGCGTAATCACTTCTAGAAAGGAAGCTGTCTCAAAAACATGCAGTTATATTTCACAAAATGAAGTTACTTAGAGCAACTGAGTTAAGAGCCAGAAAACTGACTCTAAATTAGCTCAAACCACAGTGGAGTCCCAACACTGTTAATCCCCAAGAGGGATGCCTATACATCTATCCACTGGTAAATACCTCCAAATACCTGTCCCACAGCTTACGTCTTCCAGTATGGATAAGAACAGCCTGGGATAATACAGAGCTACGGAAGTATCAAAATCACACCAGCTCCTCTAGGCATCGTGTCTCCACACCATGGTCTAACACCCATATTTCAAACCCACATAATTCATCCATTTATATGATACAAGGTTGTGGAAAATGATTCTTCATGCTTTCATATCAGCTACTAAAATCCAAATACGTACCTTTTCATTCAACAGTGACGAAACAACACTTTAACATTGGTTAAAGGCTTCCCGACCCTCACCCTATCTAAAAATGCAAAACGTTCTCTTTGGATCATACTACAGGTATTTTTTTTGCCTCATAGGTACATGACCCTACTTAGCCATTATTTAAATAACCTGAATCTATTTTGTCTCAAGAAATAGTGACTATAAGACAGCTGACTATAAGACTTCGCACCCCATACTGACTGCTTGAAAACACAGTACTTCAAAGCTCTTTATGTGCAACATTAAGAGCAAAGAGCACAGTTCTTTCCATGGCCTTGCTTTTGCACTTCTTGCAAAAAACAACGTATTTGCAGTACTCTTGATAAATAATAAACTCCGTGCCCTGCCCTTCCCTTAAGACAGGTGTGATGGAATGAAACCTGGCACTGATGTCAGAGAATTACACAGGGAACACATGTCTTTATATGGCCTATTCACCAATGCAGCTTCTTTACAACCAGTCACTATCTAAATCTGTATCAGAGAGAAAAACTTGGAGCATTAGCAGAGCTTTGGTAAGCAAAGATTCTCTTCCACTGACTTAAAACTTCAATTAAACAACCACTCAGGAAGCAAAACAGACTTACCAAGAGAGAACGTTCTCTTGGGGTTTGTTTCTTAATCTGAGAATTCAGATTTAATATGAATCACTCCCATAGGAGATTGTGGTGTTCTTGAAAGTAATTGAGAATTAAAGAGTTGGAAGGGTTTTTTTTCTTCTCTCTCCCTCTGCTCTATAGACACAGAGATTTGGGTTTTTTCCCTCATTCATAGTCCTTCCACTGTTGCATTTTGCCACATTAGAGACAACAATGGCTGGGACTGAGCAGAGAGTCACCAGGTAGCTCACCAGCAATTACCATGTATTTTCAATCCAGACGCCAATCGCCCTGATTCCTTCTGAAATGCCAGCAGCAGCATTTTCTAATCAACTGAAGCAGCTGCAGGGAGCGCCTGTAGCAGCTCATGTAATAATGAGTCTTTCATTTTATTGAGTTCATAAGGGCACTGAACTTCTTGTATCATTATATGACCACTGGCTTCATGTCAAAACATCAGTGGACTTCTCAGCCCAAGAGCTGTGTGTGTGATCACACGCACACTCAGTGTGGGTAGATGTTGGTTCAGGTCACAAATGCACACAGGCTCAAAGGGCAGCAAAAAAAGGCTTTGATGATACTAACACTCTGCTAGCATATACATGAGTGGGACAGTCCTAAAAGAACACAAAAGATTCTGTTGCTCCAGCACAGCAACAAACAATCTTAGGTCTGGACTTGCTTCCTTCTTTTCAGACACCCCATCCTGTTAATGTGCAGCTAATGAGCTCCTGGATTTCAGTTAACAAAAAATCCATGCCCCATCCAGCCTATCCATCAACACCATCAACAGGAAGATCTCCCACTTTGTACATTTCTCTCAGTGATAGTCCCATGGTGTCAAAGGTCTCAGAGGACAACTAAATCTCATGGCAATTTGCAATTGGTTCTGTGGGAGCCAGGATTGCCTCAGCGGCTCACCAGCTACCTGGCTGCATTGTGTAACCTCTGCACAACTACCTCTTTTTTAAATTCACTGAAGAACTTGTGCTGACATTCAGTCATTCCTGCTAGATTTTTGTTCCGGTTTGAGCTAAAGTAGAATCAGGTTTTGAACTTTTCAGCCTAGCCTCATCTAAGTAACTTCATTTACTGGAATTAACAGCATGTTTTTCAGGCAACGTTTGTCTCTAAAAGTGATAACAAGGGGCACTGGTATGCAGAAAGACCATTGCTTATACTTATACTGCTGCTGAGTCCAGCCCAAGATGTCTTCCCTGTGGTGACGTATCATCATGGCAGGGAGCAATTTCCTTTATTTGTATATATTTTCTTATTAATAGTATTTATTATTGTTGTTATTGTTGTTGTTTCATTAAAACCTTAGTTCTAGTTTCCAACCCACACATCTCTTTCTGTCATTTCCCTTCCCCTTTTCCAGGAGGCGTAGGGGGTGAGAGTTTTGAGGTACAATTCGCTTGTGTTTTTCTGCCAATCAGGCTGGGATGGGGTTAAACCATGACCGTTTCAATACTATTAATGCTATTAATTTTAAACTTTTCATACTCTAGTGAACTGTTGATACATTTTTTCTAAAATTTGTCTTTTAACTATCAACTGCAATGAAAAGAAGACAAAGCTATGAAGATCCATTAATTTCTTTTTGCGAAGAAGGCACTTCGGTGTTTTTTACCACCTTGCCTTTGTCCTTTTGATATTCTCAGTTCAATTATGTGTTCTTATACAGAGGAGCATGAAACTATCCCCAAAATTACCCCTCAATTCATCCTGGTTAAGCTACCTGAAGAGAAATGAAGCTGTTATTTCTTGAAGAATAACAGCTATTTTCAGTTACTAGTTGTGGAAACTAAGGGGACTGATCTTGCAAATGTGTAACATAGATAACTTTATTTACCCAACTAGTATTATTGATGTTTTGATGTTACCTTCATAGATACTTTTAGTGATGTGCATAAGTCTTCACAGGATTGGGCCTACCCTAGGCATTTGTGAATCAATACTCATATTTATCACTTTTTCTAGCTGATCCAACAGTAAATCTTGATGTGTACTTTATTATTTTTGAAACACATACAACTCAGAAGGGACTATATCCCAACAAGAAAGGTACACGCATACTCCTTCTAAAGTCAATACTGCTATTGTTTCTGGCTCAACAGACAGCTAGCAGAAACGCTTGCTACTGACAACAGGCTGAGAGAGTTGGCGTTGTTCAGCCTGGAGAATAGAAGGCTCTGAGGAGACCTTAGAGCAACCTCCCATTGCCTGAAGGGGTTACAAGAAACCTGGGAAGGGACTGTTCATAAAACTTGTAGTGATAGGACTAGAGGCAATGAGTATAAACTGGAGAGAGGCAGATTTAGACTTGACATAAAGAGTCATTTCTTCATGATGAGAGTGGTGAGGCAGTGGCACAGGCTGCCCAGGGAAGCTGTGGATGCCCCATCCCTGGAGGTGTTCAAGGCCAGGTTGGATGGGGCCTTGGGCAGCCTGATCTAGTGCGATGTCCCTGCCCATGGCCGAGGGGTTGGAACTGGATGATCGTTAATGTCCCTTGCAACTCAAACTACTCTATGATTCTATGATTCTAAGATAGTCTGGGTAGGGAACATCGGGGGAAACAGAGTAAATGCAAGAACATAGGCCATTAAATATTTTTAATATACTCTCTATTGTTCCACTCCATTTAAGATCCTTTGTTCTGAAGGTGCCCAAATTCCCATACTGACCATTAATAAAGAGAACTTAAAGCAGCACCATTTTGTGCCTGCGGTATACCTAGTCCCAAGCATGTGCATCAGCAACCTGACTCTAAGACTTATCAGCCAGTCTGTGGAATCAAAACTCACTAGGTGGTCTATACATCCAGAGTGAGAAACACAAAGAGCAGGGATTAAAAATCCACTCTGGCATATGCACTTTTACAGGTCATGGTATCTTCAATCAAATTACTCAACAGGTAATAATACATAATAAAGATGACATCTGAGAAAGGAAAAGACAAAACTCATAGGCATTGGTTAAAAAAAAAAAAAAAAAGGAAAAAAGGCACAACTGACAGAATATGTTTCCTCCGAAGATGTGTTAGAACAGCTGCACACAGTAATAAAAGCCTATCAATTGCTTGGTATCAGCTGAGCATACGCTCACTGTACATCAAGCTTGTGAGGGGTCTGTATTATTTATAACGTGCTTTCTTCTTCTGTGGTTAAAGGTGCGATATCAAAAGCAGGTACTGTGGCCCCAGACATCTACTAAAGATGAGAATATGACAAGTTACATTTATGTCTGGAAATGGCTTGAATTTCACACTAAAATTGAAATCTGACTGTTCTAAAAAAGTTAACATTTTTTAAAAGATAAAGGCTAGGTGTAAGACTATTTTACTGGACTAATAGAAATAATTACCCCAAAACTAATTTAAATCCTCTTCTAAGTCTTTCTAAAATCCCCGGCTGTAAGAAAAAAACATATCACACTGAGCTCACAAGCCACGAGAACACGTACATCCTAGGAAATAAAGATTTCATTAGTCCTAGTGCTGACAGTTCTTCCTAATTTTCAAGTGATTTACAATCTTATCCACCAGTGCTTCACAGCAGGCATACCATGACCAGTGAGCTGTCTGGTCCCACATCCTTCCTTTCACAAAGCCCACTGGTAACTTCTTCAGAGATGTAAATATTCAGACATTGCAAGGGTGCATTCGAATTACAGTAAATGTGCACAACTGTTTTTCCCAGCCTATAGGTAGGCCTTGGCTTCCTTTAAAACTGTCCTTTCTGCGGAGAGTTACAGTCTTTAAAGGAAAGCAGTCTGTCACTTCCATTTCCAACATAGCAGTTATATTGTAATTTAGGATGAAAAAAATCTCTAGCTGAAAAAAAATTGCACTGGGAAGGTGATTAAAAGGAAGGGGGAGAGGAAAATAACTTTCTAGTAGAAACTGTTTATGAGGTATTGTATTAGAAAGTCTATTTTTCTGGCTCAGGGTTTAAATCAGAAAAATGGGTTACTTGTGAACACTGGAGAGAAATAAACACAATTTTTCATTCATTAAATTAACAAAATCTGAAGCAGGTTTGAGGCTATTTTTATTTGCTACTGTCAGCAAGATTTTGCACACTGGAAGCAGCTTATTTAAACTGGGGGGGAGATTTGCAAGTGTATGAGATTATAGATTTACCTTGAATAGCTTCATTGTTTAGATGCTTGAGTGTTGGTTCCAGAGCTGAGCAGGATTTGGACATTTCTTTTCAACACTTTCCTTTTCTTTTCTTCTGATGGTCATCTGCTTTCAAAAAAGCTCTGAAGTTCACTGCCTTGAGCACCTGTGCAGTAAAATGGGTTAGAGGAGGCCAGCAAAGTCTACAGCCAATTCATTTTATCAGAATAAAGGTTGATTGTGCTTGTCAGAGGGCTTTATTCTTTTCTCCTGAACCTATCCATCCAAAGAGGAAAACACATGTCCTATCCCAGAGCACTGTGCAAGCCAAAAGTGCTGTAAGGCTAAACGAAGCCACACCAACCTCACAGGCAGCTCTCTACACTGAAGGTGCATCTTCAGCATCTGTCTGTTAATAAACCCTATGGCTAGAACAGGAGCCCCTGCAATGCAGGCACCCAGAGTGCCCAGTCTTTGAAGTAAAAGGATACTTCAATATGCCAGAACAGGAGATATGAATAAGGAAGAAAACTCATGGTTCAGGCACAGACACTGAGGAATGGAAAACACTGCAGAGCTGACCTTCCAATCTCCAGAATAAAAAAAAAAAATTGATGAAATTAGCTAAAGAACATAGCTAATTCTGCTAAAATCCTGGATGCTTTGTCTTTCATGAGCTGGTAAGGTAATTTCAAGTATAATCCAGATAGTCAACATGTATTTTTTCCCCTTTGCTTAGTCAAGCTTTTTAGTGCCTAATCCAACCGCTTTCCTTTGCCTTTGATGTTTACAGCACAACTTGAGTGGAGTCAGAGACTACGAATACAACTTGCAGATGCAATTTACAGTCTTCACCAGCACCCTGATATCCAGGTCAACTAGGCAACAAGTTTCCAAAGATTATGATCCATAATATTCCCTTGGTATAGGCAAACATTTGCAACAACAGAATTGGCTGCTACACCCCTCCCTTTACTATCCCCAATCACCAAAGATGACTGCCTCTTCAAATCTTCCAGCAGATGCCCTCTTCTTCTCATTCATTAACTCATTTCAGCTGGGACAACCTCAAGAAACACTTAGTATTCAATTTTTTTAAGCTAACTCGCTTCTCTATGACTGAAACAAATTGAAGAGCAATCGCACAAGCAACTCCAACAACAAAGATGCATTAAAAAGGAATGTGGAAAAAGCTGAGAACAGAAATGTCATTCCTGAGCAAGCTGGATCCAAAACCTCAACCCATCCAACCCCCACAAAAAGCAGATAACTATTCCCTGCCTCAGAGTTTCAGTATGTCTTTAGAGAAATTCACACCACCTGCCATTGTGCTTTGAATTTTCTGCTCTCCTACATCCTCTCCACAATACTGAATCTTTTTTTTTTCCTTTGGCAATGTGAAGAATATGCCATATCTGTTCTGAAGAACAAGAAATATTTGTTTGAAGACTGACTTGCCAGAAATACTTGTATTTTTGTTAATGAAGCTCAGATACTTTTTTCTGTGAGAAAAAAATAACCGAAAAATACCACTATGACATCACCAAGTCCCTTATTTGCATCTCAGTCTCATAAATTCTAATGTACGCTGCCATTCTAGTGAAGAAGAAAAACTAAATTTCATTATTTTTATTTCATGTGGTAAGGAGGCCCTAGACATGAGCACGTTGGAATAGAAAGCCAGCTGTTTACCACTCCCTGCTACCATGGTGGGAGGAGGTTTATTGCACATGTGAAGTATCAGAGTGACAGAAAAAATCAAGATCTACCTTTCTCATTGATGCAGTATAGCACATATAACAAGACAGAAGAAAAAAAAAGATTAAGCTCTATACCCCATACATAGACCTTGTCCTTCCACTTGAGACTCCTGACAGTGCAAGATGCTACCAATGTAACACAGTTTTCCTGTTACATATACCACTCTGCTTTGAGCCTGATTTGTCATCAACAATTCACCTCACACAGGATGCCAAATGGTGTCCCTCAAGTGAAAACAACTTGTAAACTAATAAATATGAGGAAGAGATATTTAATAATTGATAATGAAATGGAGTAAAACCAGTGACCTTGGCAGGAAACATTCTGTGTCTTATTTGCAATTGCCAGAGCCAGTCATCCATCCTTCTTAAATCCATTTCCTGTATGTGTTGCATCTCTTGAATTTATACTGCTCCGGCATCAAACCTTAAACATCGCATTTCTGATATTCACTGTCTTGCAGGCTAAATCCAGCAGATTTTGCTCATCCTATCAACAATGCCCTCTTTGCCTATTTTTCCTACATACAGGTATATACGCTTCTCTAAATTTTCCACAAAAGTCTAGCTGTAGAAATATTTGTGAGTTCAATAATTTTATTGATCTTGGTAGCCTCAGGTTGCATAGTGCCTGAGCACAACTGGAGTTTATGGATTAATGGCATGAGGTATATATTTTAGAGTTATCCTTAGAAGCTAGAGGAAAAATGAGGGCTGTATTATTCCTTCTAGAGGTTTTATGGTAGAAAAAAAAGTGCATTGTAGACAATGATTACTCAGTACATTGTGCAAAAATCATTGCCAGGGACCCAAAAAATCACCTCCTATACAGTGTTGTTGGCAGTACAACAAACATTCTACACCAGGATTTTTATAAGTAATATTAATCTTTCCTGCTGGAAATGGCCACTGTTAATGCACTGTCATGGCAAGGCTGTACGTCTAAGCCATTCAGAAGTCCTCTCATTTTAAATAAACTCTTTGTCTATTATATTCCAACCAAACCAACTGTAACTCAATTTCCTTTCTGCATCTTCCAGATGCTTAAAAGGAGCATTCAGCCTTTTGGAAGAGATGCAAGGTTAATCATATTTACCATCTAGCTATATGAATATATGTAAATGAGCATATACAAGTTTATGTGAATATATCTATTTGTGTAATTTTTATATATATACACAAAAACATGCCACACATATAGATGTTGTTACATAAAACTGTATCAATTGTGGCCATTGTAGCTACATTTGAATCCACTACTGAATGAATGGCTGACCCACATTACTGAATGAATGGTTGACCCACTTAATCTTTTACTAAATAAATACATTGCTATGCTATTTTGGGTTTCGGTTGCATTTTAAATCACTCACCCCTAAATTAGAACTGGGGAGGTTCCAAGCTTCAAAAAAAAAGGCTCGCATTCACTAGCCTCCAGAACAAGAGCCGCCTATTCTCTGAAATAAGCCTTCCTAACTATTTTTCCTACTATGTTTGTGGATTTGAAGGGCTCAGCAGCAGCAGGGGAACAGGTCAAGTATTTCTGATTATTTCATTCCTTACACCGCACAGCTAATTATTTTGGAAGAGGTTTTTTCTTCTTATTTATTTTCATCTTTTCATTCTGCACAAATATGGATTGATTTTTTTTTCTTCTGCCATTGCCTGCAGCAAAGTGAAACGCACACATAAAATAACTGTATAAAAGCCTAACAACTTTTTTTCAAGGTGTTTTCTTACACATCCTCCTGGAAGAAAATTCACAAAGGTTTGTTGTCATGGACGTGGAAGATGTTGCAAGAGGAGGGGGGATAGGATATTCATAAACCTGCTTAGATTCAAAACAGTTTTAGAATAATAAAACTTCTTATGTGCAACTGCAAGGAAAGAAGAAAGTAGGAGAGAATTTGGATTCCAAGTGATTAGATATAAGCAATGTCAATAGTAGAAGACAACAAATGAGACTTCAATGAAAACTGAACAAAAATATTTCTCTGCATGTGTGTTGAAACTCATTAGTGAATTTTGATTACTGACCTTTCTGTGTTTGCTTTCTGAACAAATCTGGAGGATTGAACTACAGTGCCATCTTTACTGTCCGAGTCTAAAACTCAAATAAAGTACTTGCACTAAGTTTCAAGTGACAGATGCACTATCTTCACTAGCTACTTTGCACAATGCGATATAAAGCACAAGTAAGATAAGTAGCAGAAGCATCTCTTTGGGGTGTAGAAGAAGCCAGCTGCATACTTAGACTTCAAATGCATAAGGGGTCTGTTTTCCTCTCAGACGTGGTGGAAGACTCCAGTTCAGCGTTGAACAGCAATTTATGTTGTGAAATGGATGAAATTCAAACATAAATTATCCTGTCAAGATAGCCTGTCACTACTGGAGATTACTTGAAAAAATCTGCACTGGTGTTGAATGATACAGGCTGTCGGTTATTTTCCTCTACCCAATACAATCTAAAGTAATAGAGATATTTACATGAAAGTACATAAATTAATTAGTTCCAGTAACGCTGACATTTTCCATCCAAACAACCACTTGGAAGATTGTACATATGTATCCACAGCTTCAGAAGTGTTAAACCTTTGTGTTTGCATTTTGGTAGGGTACCCCCTGGGGAAGAGCCCTATGGACTCTGCTCTCCCTTTGCTACCCAGAAGGGCAGATTGCCCCATTATCTTTCTCTGAAAGTCTTTACAGCAGCATCCTTGCCACTTCTCCACACAGGCGGGTACAGGGTACACAGCTACAGCACTCACACAGCACCCACCACCCAGAGCATCAGTGACTGCAGCCACCTCAGATCATCTGGAGGCACTTACAGCTTCCTCCCTGTCTTCCTGAGAGAAGAAGTCACCATAATCTTGGGCCAGACCACTCCTCTCCCATGAACACAGCATTCACATGAACACAAAGTGAGCTGGAACAGGTCTTCAGGGGCTGGACGTCTGCCAAACTAAAGCATGCATCTACTGATTTTCTTTGTCAGCTCTTAGTAGACGATGTTTTAACATTTACAGGTAACTGAACGCTGCCATTTCCAATACATTTACAGTAAGAAACTCTCTCATCATTAATTTTACAGACTTGTATAGATGTTAAAACGGTGCTGACATTTAAAGCACGCCAACTCTAATACTGACAACCAACATAGATGTCTGCATATTTGAAAATAAAGTTCCCCACTGCAGACAATTATTCTGGTTTCTAGCAATCAGCGTTTGTCTTGGTGGGTAATGTGCATGTGTATTAGCAAATATATGGAAAAATGAAGAGACAATTTTAAAGGCACTTCCCTGCAATTTCTGAGTAGAAAAGAGAGAGTTTTGAAAACCAGTAGCTGTCTCAGGAGGTAGAGTTGGAGTGAGGATGGACCATCTTGGATAAGATATGTAGGGCTGGCAAGATGGGAGGTGAGCTCTGGGAGTCACTAGTCTTTCTCGCTTTGAGGGGGAAAAAATCCATCTGCTTTTTCAGGCTTTATCAGTTTGATTTAAGGTTTATTTTCGCAAGGATGTGAACTTGTGCAAAGATTGATACTGTGAAGGCCCTAAGGGCACTAACAGAGCCTAACACCCCTGCCCAGATCCCTCAGGACTTCCCACACCACTGTCTACAGCTCAGGACCCCATTTCAGCCTTGTCCAGGACCATCAGTCTCTGCCACAGGAGTGCTGACCTCCAGCTTGACATAGTCCTGTCCTAGTACTTCATCCCAGCAAGCTGGCCCAGCTCGCTGCCTGATGCCCTGGAATGGCCTCAAAACTGCTTTATAACTACAAACTTGTCTGACAAACCGGGCTGAGCTCAGCTTCCCACCCTCACTAAGCCTCCTTCCCTCACCTCTCTTGGGGATGATGGAACGAGTCCTTTCCAGCAAGTCCTGCTCACTGGATCATTCCCCTTCCAGTACCCTTGAAGAGCTGCTGCTTCAAATGCCCCAAACAGGTACTAAGCAATGTTAGCTTCATTATGGGAGAAAGGCTCCCTTGAGCCTGAGAGAAGCAGTCTCCAATCATTTATTTGGATCATCCTGGGGACTGGAGCCACCTGAATGATCAGAGGTGGTTGCTCTACAGTTTGACGAAGAAACGTTTGCATCCCCAGGCACATCCTGACTGTCTACTGAGAAATAAGTGCATCCTTAGACCCAGAAACAGGACTGAGCAAAAAGGCTTATTGAGGCACATTGGCAGAACAGTGACCTTGGGGTGCATATTCCCAGTCTATTGCAAATTTGAAGTCACTCTCGTTAGCGTAGCCCTCTATTGTTGAAGTTGTGAGCAGACCCATAGCAGAAGGAGCTGCAGCAGCTTAAGATCTTGATTCACCAAGAGCTGATTCAGACCACCTTTTTGCTTGCTTTCTTTTTTTGTATTGCATTCTCTCCCTTCCCCAAAAAAAAGTGTTTCAGCAGTCTCATTTCAAATAGCCCATGACTGTGGGTTTAAGTGTGTGGTGAGGCAACACAGCTGAGCATCTCTGAGAGCTTACAGGTTCCAAAATAGGGTCACTTCTTCCCCCATCTCTACTACCTCCAGTACTTTTTCCTAGCTGTTCAGTCCTTCACTCTGTCTTCTACCAGCTCTGATGCTCATCTAACTGCACGCTAAACTCATCCAGCTCATTAACCCAGGAGAAAACACAATGGGTCAAGGGCTACCTCAGTTAGTTTTCCAGTGAATTACTAAATTGAATTTGGCTTACTGTGCTATCAGAGAAGCATCACAGGCAAGACAAACAACAGCGAAAATGGGGCTACTCTCTTTTTGTAGTAACAAACTGCTAGATAATCTTCTGTGCATTGTCTGACCACACAAAAATGTGTCAGACCTACCACTGATACAACTACAGTATAAATTCATATTATATACTTGTAAGAGCCTCCAACATAAGAGAAGGTAAAAAAGGCAGCTTGGAGCAACCAACTATTAAAATTACCCAATTGGCTTCACCACATTTTGGTGTACTCTGACCTTCTGATCATTCTAGGATGAAGCTAGAGGTTTTTATTCCATCTTTGCTATCAATTAAATGCCAGCCCCAAGTCGGCAGTGCTGACAGCATATGAGGATTTGATATCTGCATTCCTGAACACACACTTGAGGTGTATTGAGTCATCAGAAAGAGTTCCAGCTCTGCAGAAAGGAACCCTCAAAACAAGGGAGAATGGACTGGGTAAATAAAAGAATGAAATATGATGAAGAAAAAGATTAGTGGGGGCAAGAGGAGGAGAGGAAAGGCCAGGAAGCGAAGGGAGAGTAAACATTTCATCTATTTGGCAGCCTTTTGTTGAAACTCTTTGCTTTGCTTACACTATGAGGACTTAACTTACAGGTCAGTAATGTTAATTAGCAACTAGAGTTACTAATAAGATATCTTGAATTACTAGCATCTGTATGAGATAGAATAAACTGTAATGTAACGGCAGGCATTCGCCAGACCACATCTTTACCTAACTGGCCAAAACCACTTCACCTTTCCACATATATTTGCTTTCTGTTCATTAAATCATCGATTATTCTACTGAGACTATTTCTTTCTCGGTATGATGTCCTGCCACGCTTAATCAGCAATGTTAGAACATCCCAGTGTGATTCGGAATGCCTCTTAGTCTCAAGCAGCTAGTCCTGACCTAAACCAATTAAACAGATATACTTCTAATTAAACAACTCACCTTTTGTGTGATACAAAGCAAGAAAAGAAAATGGAAAAGGTATGTAGAAAAAGAGTGTACACTATCTTTTTCTATTTTCTTTTCCCTGACTGCATACTGTATGAAATATGCCACATGGTATAGCTTATGATTTGTGCATCCTTATGTAGGGGTGACTGATAACAAATTAATAATTTTATCAAAGGGAGTATCTGAAGTTAAGCTTTGAAGTCAAAATGGAGACATTCAGCTGTGGCTTCTATCTGAAAGTAGAAAACACTTCGTTCTTCATTGTTCATTCCAAAAGGAGATGATGGTGACTCAACATGCTTTTAAAGTTGAGTTGAAAGTAGGGGTCCTAAATGTGATTTATATTTTTAATAACATCTTGCTCCCTTTATCATAAAGAGTGGTGCCAGTTGAACACTCCAGGTGCTAAATAAAAATGTGCCTGCTTAAACTATGAAAAATTTGACTACTGACTCTGAGGTGTCAGAATTTTGTTCAAAATTTCTATACTCTGCACGGATAGATATCTAGCTTTAGATTTGAAGAAGACATAAGATATCTTCACATAATACCTCCTTCTGCTCACACTGCAAAGTGCAGCAGCAGGCAGCTAAGGAATTTACAGAGCCAGTGATTCTGTTGAACAAGAAATGTATTTTCCCTGTTAAGCTTGACTTTAAAGAACAAGAAAAAAAATTGTTGTGACTTCCTAAACAATTGATGGTATGGAGGACAAGGAATTATCAGCGTACATCTGAGAATCAGGAGACTTTGACTCTGATATTGGCTCCTCCTATAGTTCATAGAATCATAGAACGGTTTAGGTCAGAAGGGACATTAACAATCACCTAGTTCTAACCCCTGGCCATGGGCAGTGTCACCTTCCACTAGGTCAGGTTGCTCAAAGCCTCATCCAACCTCGAACACCTCCAGGACAGGCACATCCACGACTTCTCTGGGCAACCTGTGCCAGTACCTCACCATCCTCACAGTAAAAAATTTCTTCCTAATATCCAATCTAAATCACCCCTCTTTCAGTTTCAAACCATCACCCCTTGTCATATCCCTGCACTCCCTGACAAACAGCCCCTTCCAATCTTTCCTTTTGGCCCACTTTAAATACTGGAAGGCTGCTATAAGGGCTCCCCAGAGATAAACAAGCCAAACTCTCCCAGCTTGCCCTTGTACAGAAGGTGCTTCAGCCCTCTGATCCTCTTCGTAGCCCTCCTCTGGACTCACTCTAATGGATCCATGTCCTTCACGTGCTCCAGAACAGAACACAGCACTCCAGGTGAGGTCTCACAAGAGTGGAATAGAGAGGGAGAGCTGCCTACCTTCACCTGCTGATCACACTTTTTTTGGTACAGCCCATGATACAATTGGCTTTCTGAGCTACAAGCACACATTGCCAGCTCATGTTGAGCTTCTCAACTATCAGGAACCCTAAATTCTCTTCAGGGCTACTCTCTATCCACTCTCTGCCCAGCTCGTGTGTTTGGGATTGCCCCGACCCAGGTGCAGGACCGGTTGTAGCATCCCTTCTCTGTCAGAGATGTAAAACCTTGTACAGTCACTACTGAGTACATGCGAAGGAAATTTTTGTCCACGTGGATGCAGCATACACAATTAAGGCTGTAGCTCTGGTATGGAAGCTATATCAGGGGCCTATGTACCACATGTTATTCTGCAGACACTCCAAGCACTGTTGCCACACTTGTCAAGCAGAGAAAGACAATAGCTTGTATATGCTAGTACCACATGGATGGGCTCCTGACACAAGCCTCCAGGCAAATGGTAATACAAATAAATAATAGTGGACAGGTGGCTTCTGAAAAAGAAGGCTCACCCTTTAAAGGACAAGAAGCCTGTAGAAATCAGGAGGTCAAGTCCTATACAAATATTTAAAATCCTATTAGTATTTTGACAGTTGGGAATGTGACTGATTTTTGCTTTTATTTGTCCCCTTTCCATTAGGTTTTCAATCAAAATGAAATCTAATCACAGTCAAGTTACTAGAGCTCTGCTGACAGATGGTAACTTGTTAAGCCAAGGTGGCGTGATTGTGTTCATTTGCCTGTATTCCATACCACAGCCAGTAGCCCTCATCTGGTCTCAAAAGCATTATTAATGTAACTCAGTTTGGCTCAGAAATCACTCTGGCCCCTTCTTTACCCCTACTGTGTGACATTATCTTATTTTAGGTTAAGCTAATAACTGACTAAATATATGGCTTAAGGAGTGTGCTATATTTAAGTTTTGTCTTGAAGGTTGGAAGACAAAGTTTAGAAGTAGTTTTGTTACATTTACTCTAAATAAATCACTACACTTTTCTGTGTATATAAAGTTTAAGTACACTTGAAGAAATCTTAAGTTACAGTAGTTCAAAATCATGTTGTCCTTCAATCAAGCCACAGCATTAGGCTAAGTGCATTCTCTGTAAAGTAAAACACAGCAGTTTAAATCTCTCTTTGCCAGTTAACCTACAGATTAACCTGTTTCATCACAATGTAAGCTACCGTGTGTTACCTTGAAATCAGACTGACCTATGACAATGTCTGTGGTCAGTCGGCACATCTCAGTTGATGGGGATAATCAGTTAAACCACTCACTATTTCAAAGTGGCTTCACATACTAAGTGCATTAACCATTTCCATATTTTAACCACTTGAAGGTTGAAAGGCATTTCAATTTGAAATTTTCTCATAGCTCTAATAAGCTTGATTCTTTTGCAGTCTGCCTAAAAGCAGTGGAATTCACCTCTTGGAACAGATGTACAAATGGATGTGTCTTTGATGTGTTTAGAGCTACAAAAGTTTGATGTTTTCAATTAAAACAAGTGCTATTTACTTCTATACTTATGGGTAATGGAGCACTTTTGACTTTTACAAAGTGCGTGTTATTAAAGCACTTTGCTAATGTACAAAGGCACTTTCATAAAACAAGGAAGAAAAGAAGCAGCCCTCTTTCAAACTGTCTGTGAAAAATGAGATGAAAGTAGAAGAAAACTTGCGAGAAAAGAGTTCTTTAACAATAAGAGAGCTGTCTTCAACTGTTCCCATGTATGATTTCAGTCATCATCTTTATGCCTAGAAGCACTTTTATAAACATTTGTAACAATTTAAACATATTCTATCACTCAAAACTTTTCACACAAGGGCTCTTCACCGTAACCTTTCTGATGAGGCCAGAAAACACTTACCTTGTGGTTTCCAAGGTATTCCTAAAATAGTACAATGGAAAAATAATATGATATTGTTAGTGTTCTGGAGTAACCATTACTGATTTATTATTTAATATCATTATTGAAACTCTAGGTGGACCACTTACTTCTCTGTATCTCCGTCTACTTATTTTCAGCAAATATTTCCTGTATTACACTCTGGAGTTGCAGTTTTCAAGAAATCAGGTCCTGATTCAGCCAGCCACAGGATTAGTTTAATTTTTTTCTGAAGCCATTTTCCTCTTCTACGCTTCTTGTCTTCTCCTGAATTTAGCACTGGCAATGATAGAGTTCCATCACTTAGAAATTTGCACAGTCAGATCTACATCTCAAAACTATCTGGTACAATATGCCTAAGAATGTACCCAGTATGTTAGGTTTGTGGTGGCTGAGCTGAAGGAAAGACGGGTGTGTTTTTTCTCCAAACCTTTTCCTCTTAGGCCAAGAAAGGCTTTTGTGTTTCTTCTATTCCAAGTAAAGCTGAAAGGCTGTTTTATAGAGGGGAAAAAAAATTTATTTCCAACAAAATACCTCTCAAGTTGTGAGTGTCTCTAAAATGGCAGAGGGAAAAAAGTATTATTCTTCAGGTCATATAGCAATGTTTCCAGCAATGTGGCGTTTCTAATGGAGAAATCAGCAGCAGAGATGTTGTTATTTTTCTGCAAAGACCTTTGTGCAAGATGCTTAAAACCTCTCCCTTTTCAGTTTCAGAGTAGGGCAAAAGGATGGGCGCCTTACCCAATACCTCTTAAATATATGTATTGCTTCTCATCTCTAAGAAAGGAGCTTTAACCTGGAAATGGTGACTACATTGCATTATGTTGCCTCTGCAGTGGTACCTTCAAAAACAAAAATGCCCCATCTTAGTGTTCTGTTTAAAAACTGGCTCCTTATGGCTTCTTCTTCACATCTTGTCCCATCAGTTTTCCTGTCCCTAAATGATGTCTAGCTTTTTATTCTGTTGTGTTTTATTGTTTCATAATGATTTTTCATCTCTCCCCATTGGTGTAAGTGGTAAAATAAGTAGAAAAAAACCGCTAGAACAGCTATTTAGTAAAGAGCATGCAGAGAAGCAGATACAAAGCAGTCTATCTTGTAGGAGAATCCAAAAGCAAAGCATAGCTTTTGGTAGCGGGACTTCTGAGGCCAAAGTCAAAAAAAACATCTTTTGGGAAAGGATGCATTATTACGCTTCTATGTGTGTAAGTCTTTGTTTATTTATTTATTTGCTGTAGGTAAAATGTCATCTTATAAAAGCATCAGCTGCAACCAGAGATGCTATTACAGGTTTCTTATTATTAGCATCCAAGAGTGCTGGGGGTGAGGAAAAGGTACAGGAGCAGGAGGGGACTGTTGCCATAAACAGGATTTCACAGAGTCATGGGTCTTTTGGAGACAACTCCAGCTTACATTACTTCTAAAGTTAGCATTATTTCTCCATTCCAAATAATCAGAAACAAAACATTAGACAGTAAACAATCCCTCAGTGACTAACTGTGTTGTTTGGGTCTTTTCTTCCCCCCACTTCCCACCCCCCCACTACTCTGCAGAAAGAAAAGACACTAAAAGTTCCTTCTGTGAGTTGCCAAGGTGCTCCCAGCCCATTGTGCAGAATCATTGTCAGGTTAAATTAGGGAGTACAGACTCCATGAGTGTAAAAAAATCAATACTTGATGGAAGATTGCTCCCCGGAAAATCTGTTTTGATTCCAGGATTAATTCGCGACCAAAGGCTTCTGCAAAATGACATGCCATTAGTCAGAAAATGAACACATTCTACCCTTGAAATTGGATGGAAATATGTCAGGTGATTGACCTATTCATTCTCTTCGCTCTCTGGGCAGAGAGAGTAGGTGTGGTAGCTGTGAATTAGGCCTGCGAACCAGGTCCATTTTCCAAGCAGTAAAAAAAAAAAAGAGAAAAAAAGTCCAATGTGAATTGCAAGTATTCTCTAGACCATTGTTGTAAAGCTATTGCAAATGCATTCCGTCAAGGTAAATGCATTTGTCTGGAAGACCTGACTCTCTTGTGTTTTCTAAATCTCAGAATAAACCATACTAAAAATCTTAAAATAAAGCAGGGATTTTTTTTTTCTTCTGCAAAAAAGGCTTGCAATATTAATGACGTGTAATTTGTTTGCCATATATAAAGTAACATTCCACCCCCCTCCCTTCCCTCACCAGTTTCTTCCACAAAAACTTTCATGACACAAACCCAGCACTCGAGTTGCACTGGCTGTTCTGTGCTTATCGGCCAGCCATGAGCCACGCCAGCAACCTCTGGGCAGGCTTCCGAGCACTGTGCAGCCAGTGCGTTTTCCCATCTCACAAGGTGCCAAACTCTAGGACAAAAGGGCGTTTTAATCTTTGCATTTATATATTCTGAGCCTGAACTATGTCTGCTTATACTGTTGAAACATGCTGAATATGTGGAACGGAAAGGTCGTGACATGAGATATTTGTATTTATTTATCTGGTGTGGAATTGTCAAGGTGAATCTAACCTCTTGGTAGATAGACTTTTCCAGTAGAGAGGGAAGTTGTAGGTGGCAGTGTTAGACCTTGTATCTGGAGAGTGAGGAGGCTCTGTGTCACTCAAAGTGACCTGACTGAGATGGAAGAGGTTGCTCCCAAATACATTAAGGAATGCAAAACTGCTGTGTAGACTTAGCTCTTTCAGAAAGAAGTCACCAGAGTTTTCTTTTTGCAACCCCTCTGAGGAACGTTGCCAGCGTTCATACTAGGATTCAAGTGATATGGAACTTTGCTTAAAATACTCCTAGAAAAATGCAAAATGCAGGCACAGGTAGAATGGAAGCAATGAACAACATCACCAAAAAGTGTGTTGGCACTGACTGAATACTCAATAGCCTAGTCCATCAAACTGCTAAGCATTGACATATCAGGGGAATGATTCTCTAAAAATAGACTCTCTTTTGGATGCAATCCCCAACCAGAAATGGTTCTAACACAACTTTGGAGAATTTTGGACCTGATATTCTGCAGTTACTATCTTCCATTTTAGTTGTGATAGGGTATTCATTGTCTTTCTTATGAAGATACTACAATAAAAGCTGAACTTCCGTAAAGATTAGAATTTTATGTCCAGTTGTGGTGATCGTTTCACTCAAATTTTGAAAGTAACATATTTTGTAAAGAGTAGGTCATTGAAAGGGATGATCTGTGTGCAATCACACAGGCTGGAGCTTTAGTGGGTTGGTCGATTAGTTCTTCAACATGAGATCAAGCTAAAATTTTCAACATGGCCAACAATATCTCTAGGGGGAAAAAGCTGTTGGGGTGTCTTGTGCTGGTGATGCTGGAATGCCCAGCTTATCTTTGTTTGTCTAATGATTTAACAGACTGTCTTCCAAGAAGTCCACTTAGAATTACAACACTGAGTTTAAAATCAGCAGGATACACTTCTCTTCCCAGATTACAGTGGTCCTCACTGACAATCCACTGCACCATTTCTATTGCAAATGTGCACCAGACTAATATCGTAACCTTCTGGTCAAGCACAGAGGATCATGTCAGGTGTGTTACACAGAATTAATAGTTATTTCTACTTGGTGGGATCTCTGGAGATGTAAACCCATCCAAACAGCAAAAGAAAGTAATGTCTATGTTAATATCATAGAGTAGGATCAATTGTTTCCCTCAGAGTCCGCATCTCAACCACTCTAGCAGAGTCTAAGCTTTAATCCAAAAGTCTGTGCAGCCACTGCTTTATTTGAAGAAATAATCACCGTGAGCAGAATTTATCTCTTCTGCCCTTTTCTCACCTAAATGCAGGATGTCAAGTTTCCTTGTCTTGGAGAGACGGTAACCTCAAAGAGAGGGAGTAATCCCATGCTAAAACAGGAATGTTCCCTAATTAAAGCCGGTGTGCTCTTCTCGGTGGCAAAACTCTCACTGATTTCAGTGAAAACAAGAGCAATCATTAAGTGTTTTGAACCCAGTGGATGTTAAACGTGGCATAGGTTAGAGATGCCTTGGAGACAATTTGGTTTTGACAGAAAGAGAAGCAACAGGCTTAACCTGCAACAGAACAGGTTAGATTAGATGTTAAGGGAAAAAACTTTCTCAGGGAAAAACAGGTGGACATCTAAGCAGGCAGGAATTACTTACAGGCACATGATTCTGTTTTCAAACAGGAACTTAATTTTTATAGTTCTGTAGCAGTTTTTATACTCTCCTTCATTTTTGGGGGATTCATCTAGAAATTTAACATGCAGAAGGTCTGCAGGCATAGAAGGTGTGTGAGACTTTTCCAAGTTTCAGTAGCACAAGTTGTCAGATATTATGAAGGTATAATAACTTCTGGGCAACAACTACATGGTGTGTGCACATTTCCAGACATGTGCTTATCACTGACTTCATGTGCATCTCCTGTGGTGATGTGTCAGTAAAGCAGCTACTCCTATTTTCAATAGTTGTTAGCCAAGCTTCACTCTTAATGCATCTAGAATTTGAAATAAGTTGGCAGATTATACTAAGAGTGCTGGTGGAGCTCGTTCATCAAAGAAAAAAAATTATTCCCAAGAGCATGGAAAAAAGTATGATTTTTTTTTCTAAAATTACCATGATCAATTATTTAATTAATACAGCAAATTCTGTAAATAAAGCCCTTGACTGTGGAGGTCCTCTCGAACTACAACATTGAAGGATATAGTCTAAAGAACTCTGCAGTGCCTCATTTTCCTGCACACCTTAAATACCAGCAATGGTTTCCGCTTCATTTTTCAGTCTTTCCTGTAAATGGCCACAGTTATACACTTGTAAGGGTAGTCATCAACCCAGATTTTGTGATGTTCAAAGAAACACGCCAATGCTTCAACTACGAGCACCTTTTCTTCCTGTTCTCATCCAGATCTCTCATCTCTTCCATAACACAGAATTAAACTTCCAGTAGGACAGTTTCTGTCCATATCACAAATACGGTAACCACCTACATTCAGTCTGAAATACAAAATCATCTCCATCAGACACTATGAACAGCTTTTCCCTCTTCCTCTGCCCATAACTGCAGGCTATGTCTGCCTCGTGCCTGATCATGAACTCTTAAGCTCTCTAGACATCCACACTTGAACATGTGACACAATGATCTGCTGGACACAAAATTTAGTGAATAAAAAAAAAAAATCAAACTTTTATGATGAATATGACAAAAAAAGGAGGTAAAGCTGGAGTGAGCCTGAAATCTAGGTATCATTATATTAAAATGCTATTAAAGATGCAGACATTTCTTTCAAAAGAATGAAAAATAGAACTTAAAGCCAATGATTAGCAGAAGAGCAAAAAACCTGTAAAGCCAGAAAATTGACTGTACGGAACAATCAAGTTTCTTTGTGAAGCACTAAATGCTTTCTTAGAAAATTCCCTATAAATTAGTGATTCTACGAGAAAAATCTAAAGGAAGGTGAACTCTTGGCATAGCTTCCAATCACAGTTTGCACATATGGTTCATAACAGTTAATGACATTTTTCTTCTCTTCAATTTCACATAAAAAGATAAAAAGGAAAACTGTGAGAATTTGTCTATAGCATGATGGCTGTGGTCAATACCTTGCTATTTGCTCTGTCAATGCCATCAAAATATTGTTTAATAATTTAGAAGCAACCATGTAATTTTCTTCTCCAGTAGTAGCAAATTAGGCACTTACTAAATAATTGACAAAAATACTTAATTCTAGGGATGCCTTGAGGAACATACTATTAGCTGACAGGTTTAAAAACTTTTCCTTGCATTAGTGATTATATTTTTTAATTAGTTTCATGCCAGTTCTTACCAGCACAGGAAACTGCACAGCTTGATACTTCAGTCTTCTCGTTTTCAATAACTAACCACCTTCTCTCACAAAAATAGAGAGGGAAGCATGCAGAGGATTCGTGAACAAATATGTATGAGGGGAAGAATTCACACAGGCAGGGGTATACCCTTCCAGGCTCTATATGACAATGTATTAAGTTTGCATGCCTATTTCTATGAAGGCATTGCAAAAATTAGGATTTCAAGCAGAAATGTCAACAATTTAAAAGAACTACAAATGCAGGTTTACAAGAAGCTTGAAAAAGACAATTTTAAATAATGAAGCAAACTATACCCTTAAAAAACTTTCCAAGAAAAGCTTGCCCATAGTTTCATGCAGTTGCCTTCTTCAGACAAAGAAGTTAAAATACTGATATCAAAATATATTAAAAACACCTTTAACCTGGAAATGTAAGCCCCATATTCTCAAAAAAACAAAGGAGGAATTCCATTGTGAAGTGATGTCTAATGATGACGTGGCAGTTTTATATGTGGAATTCTTATTTCAGGAAGGAAAAATATAACATCTGGCTGAATTCAGCTGTATCCCACCCATGCTACTGAGCCACAGCCACCTCCTTTGTCTGAGGATTATTTGGGGTGATGATGCATTCTCAGCAAATAGAGCCAGGAGAATTGTATGCCATTGTCCGCTTGCACCAAAGGTGTCTCTAGGCATTTCAGTGAAACGACTTGTGTAGACGAGCTAGGGAGAGTTGCCCAGCAGTAAAAGGCTCAGCAGTTATGTTGGAAGACCGTTTTGTCTTTTGCTTTCACATTTTTTCAAAAGGAATAGAACCGGAGTAGATCCTATGAGCATTTTAACCAAGATGCCTATAATTACTGTTTTCCAGTCTACTTTTCTTTCTCCAGAGAAATAGATGTTACTGAAGCAATTATTATATGGGCTCCTAGAACAAATACCTACAAAATACAACTGAACTATTCACTTGCAGATTGTTCATTTTAATTCCCATCATTCCATATCTTCTGCTTTGCTTTGTTTTGTACATGCAGGATCATTTCTTTTTCTGGTCATAAAATCTGTTTCACCAGTAGCTCTTCAGCAGGTTAATGATATCTTGAAATTTTCAGATACAAGCTCAAACACTGCAACATCCTTTAGGCAATTCTCTCTCTAAAATCTGGCACCTCAGTGCCTTTGAGAATGTTGATTGTATACCGTTATTATTTGTCCTAGTGATAATTTCTTTGAAATCTCTGAAAACAGCTGATTATCTCCTCTACAGAGACACTGACAGAGAATTGCTCAGAGGGTGGAAGAGAAAGGACTGGAGCAAGAACTCAGTTCCTTCCTGCTCTCAGTTTTACAAGTTGTTTGTTTGGGGTTTTTTTCCGTGTAGTGCGATTGATTTTAATTCCACAGTAATGAAATTAGTTTTTTACCAATGTCACAGAGCCCAGAAGTCCTGCCTCATGTCCTGTATGAACCCCATGTAACCTACGAGGCCTTAAAGTTGAAAGCTCAGATATTTGTATTTCTTCTGCTCATGGCTTTAGTTGTTCTGACCAACTGTTATAAAAGTGAAGGGGTGAGTTAGCTGTTACTTTGTTTTGTAAAAAGAAAGACATTTCCTGGGCTTAAAAACGTTAGTATCTAAGTGGTACAAATTACAAGCCTGGCCATTCACACCTCACTGGGGTAATGAAGTGGAACAGGGGTAAGTTGCCATCTGCTGCTGTTTGGCTGCAGACACTTTTCTGCAAGAATAAGTTAACTGGTCAGAAGCACATCTGTTTTTCTTGTGATCTGTGATGCCTGTAATTGCCCACTGCAAAAAATACAAAAGCATTATTTTAAGATGAAAATTGAGAATTTGCAGCAGATTGTTGAAGGCAGGGAAAGCCAGCAGGGCATCTCCAAGACAGCAGTTTCCAGAGTTTTCTTATATTCCACCTCTGACTGGTATCTGAGAAGAACCGAGTGTCCACATTTCAATAAGACATTGTGGTCTCTGCCTTGTGGGCTGGAGAAAGAAAATTTGTAGTCATTTTACAGGTTCACAGAGAACGGACAGGATCGATATCTCTTGTGTTTGTGTTTTTCAAATAGGCTGATTAAAGTGTTAATATTTGTCACAGCAAAGTTCAGCTTTAGTAGATTGCTAAGAGCAACTCAGAATTTAGTCAGAAGTATTAATAAGATTTAGAAATCTAAGCAGAGTCAGAATAAGTTTTCTATTACTTTTAATGCCTTGTTTAATAAAATGCTCTACCTTATTAATAAGATGTTTTTATGTAATGGTTCAAAAGCCATGCTTGCTGTAGATCTGTCAAAAAATCTGTCATTATAATACGGAATACAATTTGATTTGGGATTGGATTTAGGGGGAATGTTTGCTTTTGATTGGTTGGTTGGGTTTTCTGCCAACATGAGTTTGTGGGGTGGGGGTAGTGAATTTGCACGGGTGTATGAGAGCATCCTGGAGGGGTGGTATTACCTTTCACACTTTCAGAGCTTTTGTTCCTAAGATAAGAAATGGGCTTTCTTTTTAAAGACAAAATACATTTCTAAGACTCTTGGGCAATGGACCGATTTGAGTAGCTAAGGCTGAATCCATGAGAAAATCCATCCAGTTTAACACACAACTTTGCCCCTGTCATTTTTACATATGTCATGCATCTACCTTTAGCTACAAAAGATTTGGCTATTATGTGTACACGTGAAACTTGGTAAGAAAAGTTAAACAGAAAAGATTAAACCTTAGTCATTTTTATGTCTGCTTTAGAGCAGTTTTCACAGGATTGGTCCAGCTGAGGGGTAAATTTCCTCTCTTGTACATATGACAGGTGGGAAACACAAGCGTCAGGTCATTGTCAGTCTGGGAAGCTCTGTATCTGTACAGAGCCTTGCTCAGGACACTGGCTTGAATGATTAGGTAAAGCATGTGCAAAATAACAATTTTCTTGGTTAAATAAATCGTTTAAGAAGCTGGTAAAACCCTTGAATGGGCTTTAAATGAAAACGCCAGTGAAAAGACAATTATTTAAAAATAGGTTTCTTTTGGCTTTTTAGAACAACGGCTTAACTTTGGAAGGATGTCATCTGGTTCACCCTGCACATGCTCAAAAGAGGGGTAGCTTCAAAGTGTAAGAAGCAAATTATACAGCTGGTTGGTGATTTTTTTAAAACTTCATGCATTTGGGGGAATCATTTTTGTCTGTAAATTATTATTGCACTTTCCTGTACTCTTCTTGTCTCCTGACTTCAGTAGTGAAAAAAAGAATGTGGAAAAGGAAAATCTAAGGCTGTTCTCATTATGGTAACTGTGAAATGACACTTTTATGATTCTAGCACATATTTTCTCTATCACAATCGTGTCTATTTTTGTTTGGTTTTCTCTGACTTTCTCCACCCCAGGATTTCCTATATAACTGAGCTATTGGTGGTTTCAGCTGTTACAATGCCTGGGCTGTGGGTCTAAATATATTGACTGTATCAAGAGAGGCCAGAAAGGAAACAAATAATGAGAGGTGAAAGACCAGTAGTGCCAAAATCAGCCAGAAGATTAAGGAGGAAAAAAATAGAGAAGTTCTGAGATTTGCCCAGGAGGAAGATTTGGGTGATTTGAGTTTGCGAGAGCAAACTCCTATCAAGTGCTGTGTTCATGAATGAAAAGGCATAGATCATATAGAAAGCAGGAAAAGTACCAAGGAGTTAAGTGACTGGCTAAAGAGGAAGGGACGTCTGAATAAGGATTGCAAAAGTGCTGTGTATACTTATGAAGGTAAACATATGCATTTGTGAGGTAGTTTCTAGCCCAGAGTTGCTAGCTGCCTTACATTCCAGCTCTAGCTTCTGTGGCTTAGTGGAAGGTACAGCTAGCAGGACAAGAATTGAATAGGAACCAGCGGTTAAGGCAGATGCTAAATGATAAGGGAACAAAAAATTTCTGAGGATCATTTAAATCATGTATGTAGAAGATACACTGTATCATGTACTTTGTAAATGATCTTGCGTAAATTCTACAGCTGAATTTGTGTTTGGCCACAAAAAGGAGAGATAGCACACCTAATTTCCAAACACACACTGATAGTGTTAGAAGCCATACAGAGTACATCATCTCCTTACAATACAAATCTTTGCCCACCACCCACTGATTCTCCTTGTTCCAGTAATCATTTGTAGTGAAATTCCAGGGAGAACAACTAATACAGTCACAGCAGTACACCTTCATTATAACAGGAGGGGACTGTGATTACCAGAGGAAAATTTAAACAACTCAGGATTAAGTGATGCCCTACCTGTTCTAGTCCACACAAAGACCTCAACGTACTTAGGCAATTCCAGTTTCAAATCACCCACTGCCCATGAATTTTTGCAGTTCTCTATGTAGAATAATGCACTATTGGTTCATGAAAAAAAAAAAAAAAGTGAAGCGACGCGTACCGTCCCAGTTAAAGGATCTTGCTGTCAGTTTTGCCATCCATTGATATCCAGAATAAGAAAAATATCAATCTGACCTCAATTAAACTATCACACCATGCACTGGGGAGATTAAGCAGTAAAAAACAATGCACTGGATAGCATCAGGTAGGGTTTGTACCGCTTATGCTTTGAAGTATTGGGTGGTGGCATCTGTTCAATTAGTACTTGTTCTTTGCGGAACCCATTGATGGGGAAAGTTGGGAGAGTCATTTTTATAGATGTCATACATAAAGGTAGAAGAATCATACAATCACCAGGTTGGAAAAGACCTTTAAGATCATTAAGCCCAAGACCATACCTATTGACTACTAAATCATATCTGCACAAGGTCTACAGTTGCTGTTCTCAATGCCCCATTATCCACAGTTAAAGTTGGGTTAATATCACTGCATAGAAATGGATGTTTCCACCTCTTCCAATGAATATAAACACAGGTTGTCACAATAGGATATAATTAAAATTTCCCCTTCTCACCTCTCACGAAAAGAAGACCTAATTGGAATAGAAGATGAATAGACTAACTTGCCTGACATGAACATAGATATTTATAAGGAACAGGCTAAGTGCACTTCCCACAAGTTACGGTGAAATTTTTGTGAAAAATAAAAAAATAAAACTATAATGCATAAATCCCTTTGAACTAAAACTCTATCATGCTAAAGTGAGGTAAAATTGTCATATTTATACTCTTTTCTGAATCTATACTTCAACTTTATCCTTGAGGTCTAGAGTGTATATTCATGGAAAGATCATGACCTAATGCTGATCAATATATATAAAAATTGATTCATGTCTAATGTAACTCTAGCGCAGTTGATGGGCTACATCCATTTGTGGTGCAACTGCAACGACATCAGTACAGATGTTTCCAGGATAAGTCTCGTCTTGCTGCAGTACAAAGTCTGGGAATATGTAGAAGAGTGTTATTAGAAGAATTCATCACTTATCATTGTTTCCTGGACACATCACAGAAGTTAGCACTTTCACTTTAAAATTCCTCTAGACAATCAGCCAGTTCAGCTACCACATAAATGTTCTAAAACTCAAAGCTGAAGGGCAAAGAGGTTGGTTTTAGGGGCAGTACGCAGAAGTTTGAATTTGTAGATAGAGCAGAGTTGTTTGAAAATGCATCAATAAAGCAAATTGGGCAGAACAGTGGCAGTCAGAGAGGTAGAAATCAGAACAGACAACACGAGCATACCTTTATTTTCCTTTTAAATTTGGTAATGCAATGAATGTACAGCATGATATGCAAATTCTCATAATGTCTAACGCGATCTATGCCTGTGTCATGAAAGTTTTCCTACCAAGTTCTCATCATAAGTAAGGCAGAGCAAGATTTCTGATTGCTCATCTGGTAGACATGAAAGGCTTTGAGAGATTCCAGTTCCTTCCGAGTTAGTTTTCTGTCTGTACAAAGAAAACTGGCAAAGAAAAGAAAATCCATCTGATCCTTGGCTATGCCTGATAATTTCTCCTTACATGTAAGACTTTCCAACTCAATGGCTTTAGAGTTTCTATCATGTCAAGAGAAAAGACGTATCCGAATGCTGCCTATACCGTGGTGATTTCTCCCTCTCCAGTAGCCTATCAAGAGCTACCGAAAGATCATGAAGCATTTCTGTATTGAACTAGGAATGAAACATATATAGAAGTGCCATGACTTTTCAAATTTTTCCAATATTTCTGTCAGACTGTCAGATGAAAAGAAATTTGAAAGCATGCCAGTTTAAAAACTTTTCAAGAAATATTTACTATTATTACTGATCTTGTTGAGATTTACTGCCATTTCCACAATTGAACATTGTAGTTCTTTAAGCAACACTGACTGTCTTCAGCAGAGATTTGCACTCAAAGAAGACCATAAACCAAAATAACACCAATGTTTTTTTCCAGGTCGGTCTCCTCCCAGCTGATCAAAGGAAATTATTATGTGGTAAACATAGCAAGCAAGCCACCGTACAAGCAGAGATTATTTAGCTGCTCAGGACTGAACTGTATGTTTATGGCTTAAAATGGAGGTTGACAAAAAGCATCCTGAAGCTAGTGCCAAGCCATTTTTCTACACGTTCTCCTCTGCTGTTTCTGTTTATAAAGTTACATGATAGCAATACACATCTTTAATGTGCTTTAGTCTGCCTCCAACATGGTGACAACTGTCAAAAAGATGCCAGAACTGTATCAGCCTAGATGTTGACTGCAGATGTTCAGACAAGTAGACTGAGAGCTCTTGTCTGATTAGCAGTCTGGGTTGGGAGTGCACTCACGTGGCTGCTCCATGCTGAAAGTCACAATCTCACCTTGCAGGATCTATCTCTGAGCTGCTGCTGACTTCATTTTTTCCCATGTGCATCTTTCACAGAGTCAATTCTCTCTATATAATTCAGCACTTCAAGGAATATTTGTACCTTCTTATTTATCTATCAGAGCTATGTTAGTGATACCTTCAGCTTTATCGTGATCTACATGTATATCTCTTTCAGGAATGGTACTTCCATCATACAAGATTTAAGTTTTCTTTAGTTGAGTTCTGGTTCTCTCCATAGTTGCTCGGTGCCTCCAGCCATGCTCAGCTAGTGTTTTTTCCTGGATCAAAACGTCATTCCATTAAACCTTCATGCCTTCCACTGCATCAAAATATTGATGAATTTCCCCATAAAACACCCTGGGAGCTGAATACACACCAGTTCCATTTGCTGTTTTTGCTGGACTGAAACTTTGAGCTCTGCAGGACTTTCTGCCTCAGGTGGCTCATAGTGGTTCAGATTTTCTTATGTCTTCAAGTTCAGAGCACTGACCATCCTCCATAGTATTACTGTAGACTGGTTGATTTTCTTTGCCTGGTGAACTCAAAATGTTTCATGAGGGGTCCATTCTCATTTTTTTTCTCTAGTAGCCCCCAGAATATTTTGATTCTGCTCACAGACTCATCTCCTGCTGAGAACATATCTGGCCCTCAAAAATTGCTCTTCAGCCTCAGTTCTGCCACAGACAGTTCTCTGGTTTCACCTTCAGTTTGTATTTTTCACTGTTTGCAGTTGTGTGGTGCCATACGCTTTAAAGTTCCTTATAACAGTCACAGCATTACCTTCCTTTTGTCTGAGCTACATGGAAATTATTAGACACACAGAGCACTTTTAAAGACTAGAAATAGGGCAACCTTCTATGATTTCCTCTGTTGCTGGCATCCTAATACAGATGCTTCTAAGCACAGCATGACATGCTATTTAAAACTTCCTGTGCGTTTTCCAAATCTGCAGAGAGTTTGGGCTCCAATGGAGCTTCTAGTTGCCCCATTCTTTTAATCCAGCTTTTTCTTGTTCCATTGTACAAGGACCAGGAGATGATCAGCAGTCCTTCAGAGCTTACCATTCCCACTGGAGTTCTTCTTTGATTGTTTTTGTCAGCTGGTTTGTGTGCAGCCAGAGGGAGCAAAGCAGTGAGGACCCTTGCCATATGCCAGGAAGGAACCCACAACTGCTGGCAGGGAGGAAAGGGTGACAAAAGTCACTGAGAGCTCTGAAAGGAAGCAAGTAGGGAATGGCAGCTCCTGGTGGGTGATGGAGAGCATAGGTGATCAGCTCCTGGCTCTGACACATGCCCTGAAATCAGTAAAGCATGCAGCCCTTGGCGCCTGTTGTTTCAGATACATCAGCTCATTTCTTAGCAGAAGAACACATGCTTTGCAGCACGTGCTCTTGTCAATCACAAAAGAGCCAAGCATTCAACTGCCACCATCAGGGCTCCATCGTCTCTGATAGATCTGACCACACTCATCTGGAGCCTCCCCACCCCTAGGAGCCCTATTTTGTCTCAGCCCAGCACATCCCCTTTTTGCCTAGATGGAGTCACAGGAGCGTGTGTCTCCGTTCTTGAGTCTGGCCTTGTTTCCTGGATGGAGCTGGATGTGTGTTGTACGTTGCTGCTCTCCAGCCCAGCCTTCTGGATGGCCCTGGGACCCACAGTGCAGCTTGCTTTCCAGCTCTGTCTCTGGCCAGATCCTGGTCATGGCTTATTATTTCACTGTGTCAAAGGGTCTTGATGGACCCTGTTTCAAAATCCCAGCTCTGCTCACTCAGCTGAGACCATGGGGGTGGTACACTGTCAGTGAGGGGCCAGCCTGCTCTGGGGTCACCTGTGGCTCCAGGCTTGGCCCATGTCTTGGTGTAGCCCTGCTCATGGGCTCCCTGACACCCATAACCTCTTCTCCCACTGCAGAGAAGAGCAATGTTGCACCTTGGCATCTCCTGATAAAAGGCAGGTGTAAGTGTCAATGCAAGCAGTTTGATCTCCCGTTATGTGACATTAACTTATCCTGGATCTATGCAGAGGCCATAAAATACAAATTTTCATTTGTGCTTTTTTCAATGAAAAGATTTATACTTGCCACATTAGACGACCTAGACTCAGATTGCCCGGTCTGTATTTTCCCACCCTGGTATTAGAGGGGAATAGCTCCCAAACACATTCAGCTCAAGCACTTCCCAGCTGACAAGTGTTGAGCTGAGACAGAACAAGATTAAAACTAGCAGAGGGAATAGCTGAGGGAATCAGGAAGGCAGGAGAAGTTCTGTGACAACTTTCTCAAATGTAAAACTTGAGTCTGAAGTCCCTAGGGAAGACTGTCAAATCTCACCCTGCCAGCACAAAAAGGAAGGGAAGAAAGCAAGCTGCTGTCCTTAATGTAGCAGTATCTGGAGAAGCGATACTAACAACTGAGGATAGTTGAGAGGAAAGACATAACATGCAACAGGTTTTTCTAAACGTAGTTGGGAAAGATGTTGCAGTGTACAGACTTCATATATAATAGAGTCCACAATGAGGCTCCTGCTGGGACGGGTATTTGCCCAGCAGGGAGAATTCACAAGCAGTTAAACAACCATCTGAGACAGGAAGAAAATCATACTTCTCATTTTTAAATATTGCATCTGAACATTCAGTTCCAGAGCTACCAGAAATAATAGCACACGTGAAATCCTGCATTTAAACACATAATTTTCTGCTAATAAGGGTCCAAAAGTAAGCTTCTTCTGACATGTGATTAAAGGCAGTCAGCCAGATAGGCTGCTATTCCAGTTAAGAAATTTTGATGAGGTTTACTCTGAAGCCATGTGAAACACTTCAATAAATGCCAAAGGAATTCATAAAGATTTTCCAGTTTATGACTAATGTAGGAATATATTTGACTGATTCCCTATAATATTGTTGCATCAAAATAGGACACGGGAATTTCCATCTGATGATAAAAATTGTTCATATTTCTCTAAAGCATTTGTTGATTCAGCCTTTCATCATAAGCAATAAAACTTGTGAGGAAAGACTGATATTGGGAGGTTTTATTTGTGGGATTTCCCTATGTGTTTGTCTTCAAACTGAGAAGAATATGATGGTCAAACTATTCTGTTTCCTCACAAAACTAATTCTCCCCTGGAAGAAATCTTGACTTCTGAATTTCTAAAATAGGTATTTAAATTTCTTAAGTGTTTTTTTTAAGAAGATAATTCTAAACAGTTCTGTCCTTGAGCAAAAGCAGTGAAAATGTCACTGTATTTCTATCTGCATCAAAAAAAAAGTCTAACAAAACAAATACAAAAAAAACCAAACGACCAGATCCCTGTGAATTACTTTTCCTGAAGTCTATATTATTAAAGTAAGTGTCATCTATTAACATTGGGTCTGTATTTTGTAATTCTGCCTCTACAGGAAAACAAATGGAACAGAAAACGGAAAAACTGTTGAACAAACTGATTGCATGAATGTTTATGAGTTATTAGATTTAAACCCAAGTTTCCATGCTGTTCCTTTTCACTTCCTCTGTCGAGTTTGCTATAGGATTTACTCAGTACTAATAATCCAAAACAGGAAAACTAAATTAACTTTAATTTATTATGTTACTATGAAACGGTATTAGCAGATTGAGGAGCATTCTTCCCCTTATCTTTGTGAAGAATCTCATGCTAGCGTTTCGAATGTAGATACCACACTTCTGGTATATAAAGCTATTTTTATGCATATCTACATGGCGTTATACATCTGATACCAGTTACTGAAATCTGTATTTCTTCTTGCTGAGGTTTTTCTACACTGTAGTCCACAGAAACAATCTGTGCAAAAAGGCACAAGCCTTTTCAAATGTAACACAATGCAGTTCCACCCTACGTAAAGTCCAGCTTCATTCCATGAGAATTTGGTGAGGAGCTGGACACAGGCTCCTCTGAGGAACTAGTTAAAATGGGATTTTTAATGTTGTAGTGCAAATTAAAAATAAAACCTTTTCATTGTTTTGTGAAACTGAGTGAAGTGTAAAACTCCATTTTGTATTACTCTGAGGATCAGGTGCCTGAACAGACAGCAAATAATCACTGTGCTAGTAGTGGTGAAACTGAAAAATTCTTTATGATGGATTTGTTATTCTCCTGTCTACCATGGATATAAACAGAAAGCAAACACAGGGTTAGGGCAGGGGAGGTGGGAATAAAAATTCCCATTTATTTTCCACTAGAGATCAAGGCAAGAATCCTCTACTTCTTGTCCATTTCTTTATCTTTCCAGTTCCTGAGTAGAGTTCAGTGACTTTTCTTTCCTTTGGTAGGCAAAAATTCACCCTGAGACTGAAGTTCCTAGCAGCCCTAGAATATCTCCCAGATGAAGTTTTAATAGAAGCCCAAAAGCAGGGAACAAAGGAGCCTTCTCTGAATTGGGCTAAACCCGTTACCACTTTTTTCTAGGATATTAAGTAGCCACATAAATTACTGATATAAAAGGGCTTCATACTTATTTTTGGATTTGAGTGCAACTGCCTTAGTCATGGGATCTGCATAATCTCTAATTATAGATCTCTCTTACACAAATAAGAGGAAAAGCTCAGCATGTTTTCCTCACTCTTCAGTGCAGCTGTAAAGAGCAACGCTCAGGAGTGCTTAATCCCAAGTCTTACAGCACCACCTGCTGTTCACCGCTGTGGTTTTATGTCATTTTTAAATCTATCTGTACAAGAACTTGTTAAAAATATGTACATAAGTAAATAAAAAATCTATTTAGGTCGGGAGGTGGTAAGTCCACATGCAAGACCTGTAGGAAGAGGAGACTGCATTAATGGGTGGCTGGAGTGCAGAAAGTCTCATACTTGTGATAACTCCAGGTTTTGTTCCCTAGGCCAGTCTTCCTGCCATGGCTTTGGCAAGAATAAAGCACTGTATAAACAGAAGCTCTTCCTTGACCTGAAGGAACTGTAGTAGCTGCTGAGATCTCTGCCTCCTCCATCGTGCTACTGCAAGTTAAGTTCAGTCTGGGATATTTCTGTCCACAAGGAAGTATTCAGCAGGACAAACGCTCACCTAAATGAAAGTCTTAAGGTGGGTTCTACTCGCTGTGGTTGACTGTCCTCACGACCTAGACAAAAATCTTCATTTCTCTTTGTCTTAATTCCCTCCTAGGGAGTGCCCAATGGATGTTGCACCCGGGATCTGTAGTCCCTAGCTCTGTCGTTCACCAGATGGTTACTTTTGGGCACTACCTGGTTCCCCAGTTTCCCTACCTGTAAGACATAACCAACAGTTTCTAGTTTGCTAAGAATAATGCAGCTATTTGCATTGTCAAATAGCTCAGCACTCTGTTATTGTCCCAAGTCCTTGTTTCTTGACTGTACTGCTTTATGCTTTTACCACACAGTACTATCATTGCTTCAGGTATTTTGAAGAGGTGGGAAAAAAGAAACCTTTTTTGATATTATTATCTTATGGCCACTGTACTGGGGGGTCTGGTCAAACACTATGTACTGCGGCTGTTCTGCTGCAAAAAGAGACCAGCCCCTTGAGCAATGTGGATTCAGGCCACTCTACTCTGCATGGCTGATGGGTCAGGGATAGTCCCCTGCATGCAGTGCCCTGGGCAATGTCAAGCTGCAGAGTTGGAGGCCCCTCTAGGCTACACAGATGAGCCCCATTTAGATGCTGTGGGGTGGTGTAACTCCTGACATTCTGATGACTTGCAAACAGAGGGCAGCCATTCCCTCAATATTAATCTAAGTCCATTTTAGTGAGATTTAACCTGACCCATAAAAGTACACTTCATTTCTTGCAGCTTCACAAGCTCTTTACCATGTGTCCATGTGCCTATTACTATTTTGTAAGTCGTTACGATGATCTTTGTTTCCCAAACAACAGCAGAAGACATTTGATTCTCTTCTTCTGAAAGAGGACACAGAAGAGGCATGATTCTCCTCCTCCACTGAAAATTATTCTCTACAGAGGATCACTCTTCAGCCATTTCCCCACTCTTAATACAGCACTTGTCTTTATACAATTCCACACCTGAATCCCAGCAGCACAGGATGCAATTTCATATGTGGCACAGCTCTCCCACTCTGCAAGTATATACGCAGCACACAGACACGGCTCACTGATGTCTTCACACCAGGAATCTTCTCTCCTTTCAGCAGTAATGGGTCCAATCCAGATCCAAACAATACAAAGGGGTCCTTTTCCTGTCACGAATTTCCCCTAGTGCATTGTTGCTTTGAACTTGACTAAACCAGCAGGAAAAACAGAGCCCTACACCATTGTACCTAAAACAGGCATGTCCTTTTGCACCTAAAGCAACAGAACTTTATTAGGAAGCTGTCAGATATAGACAGACCGATTCAGGAGATTACAGCCACATAGGTCAGCGGAAGAGAGCAGCAGTAATAAAGAAGATAGATGGTCTGCCATACTCCTGATTGTTGCTGCTATACCAACAGAGGTGTAAGTGCTTCTACCACACCTAGAGAGGCTAATACTTTTGTCCTTGGAGATATTGCCTGCACATGGAGTTACACCACCTCGACAACGCACTGTGGGATGTAGGTGGGGACAAACGTGTCTCCTAAAGTCTCTCTGTCACACAGTGCATCCTCATCCTTTGTGGTGCAGCTAGGACATTTTTGCTGCTATAACCCTACTTGTAAAAAAATAATCTTATAACAAACATCATGCAGTCGCTTGCCTCTAAGATCGGCCTCTTTCATGCTCAGTTAGAACATTTTTGCTATCCCAAGAGTTCTGAGAGACACACTGTAATCAAAGACTATTGCAGGAAACCGCTCCTTTAATAATGATCTTCCTTCCTTTTTTTCTGTTTTCCAAACATGAGAGAAGTGACATTTTTCCTTAATAAGAAGGATTGGAAGGGCTGAACCAAACCAGTCCCCAGCACCATAGCATGCTGCTGCTGCTGCCGTTTCAGTGGAAGCTTTGTCTCATTGACAGTTGCTGTCACCAGCATCAATAATTTAAAGCCACAGACACTGTGAAGTTGTAAATAATTTAAAAAAAAAAATAATTCATGTCCATTCTTATTGCTGCAGCTCACTCAGGATCCAAACATTTTATACTTGTATTTATACTAAGGAGCACACACAATGGCGAGCCTGCAGCTGTCCCTTCAAAATAGTTCTTATTATTTATTATTATTTAAATTATAATTATTTATTATTTATTCTATATTATTTAGTTAACATTTCAACATTATGTTCTTGAGAGCAGAGGCTCTGGCATACTGCAACACATTGGAGCAGCAGGTTCTGAACAGCAACTTCTGTTAAAAGGTTCCCTACAAGAATGGGAGCATCATTAAGTCATAGCAAAGTCTTAAATAAATAATAATTTGACAAAAAAACAGAGTTCTCGCTGCTTGCCAGAATGTTATACAAAAATATATTGATTCAAAGTACGATTGAGATGTGCTGCATCTAACAATTGTTCCTCCAAGAAACACTAAAACAGACAAAAACTACAAAAAAAATCACTCCTCATTCTAAAGTTACCCGGGACTTAAAAAAACTCTACCAGATTTTTTCCTTCTTCATAGAATAAGAAATAATGCTGGCTGCAAAGAAACCTTATAAAGTTTTCCTTAAGGACATCTTTCTGACAAGGACCCTTTCCAACAAGTTCAGTTTTCTTTCCTGATGAGAAGTAATCGTAAATCAGATGCTAATTAGGTATCAGAGTTCAAACAATATTGGGCCAGATAAGTCTCCAAGTGGCAGGTGCCTTTAAACCACAGACATTCCAGTATTATGGGATATATTGATGGATTACTTCTTGTTTACTGAAAGGAAACATCAAAACTCAGTAGAGTTGTTCCTCATGAGAATATTCCTGCCACCAATGGAATTTACATGCATTAATATTTTTTGCCTATATGGGTAAGTTTGCTTTACTTAGTGAACTTCGTTACTGTTATGCTGTTTTTTCTGATGAAGATCATAAATGTCTTCTGATATGGGCCTCATACAGGGTTCAGGAAAAGGTTTTCCTTGGCTACTTTTTTTTGTTTATTGCTTTCTCTTTCTTTTATGAAAGGCAGAAAAAGTTGTGATTTTTTTCTAAACATTGATCCCCTTGCTTTAATAGGCTGTCCGGAAAAACCTTACCTCTAGCAGGAAGTCTTTGTTGCATCTCTTTTCAGTTGCAACAGTAAGTTTCAGAGCTTGCAAAAGAAAAAGTGGTTTGTGTGCTGACTAGCTATGAAAAAGGTAAACCAAAATAGTTGCAAGGGCACAAGAAATCCCTAGATACAGAAAGGAAGAGAAAAAAAATATTCAAGGTTTCTAAAGAAGATGCAGTCTTGATTTTTTATAAACTTTTTCCAAACTTTTCTCGTTCCATTAGCACTCCCTGCAACCTATGTAGAAAGTTTTCTTTTAAGACAGTAATATCTCAGTCCAAAGGAAGGGTTACGACAGACCCTGCTTAAAGGGACCAGATTAGATGATGGGGGATGATTTTATTCATCTTCATATAATTGTTTGGGTTCATTTTTTTAAACCATCTGCATTCTTGGTTGCTCTTGCTGCAATTTAATCCACTGTGTGACCTACTCTAACTGGGCAGTTGTAACTCATACACGATTTAGCTATAGTTTTAGGTACAGAAACGTCCAGCAGTATTCACATCATCCAACCTTCCAGCTTATTTTTTTTGTGTATTCAGACTTCCTTTAAGTAACTGGAAAACTTCCTTTTTGTTTCATTGGTTTGGCTCAGGCTTTTTTATTAAAATTTTATGTGAGTAAATGCAGGCTTACCTCTGAATTAATAGTCTTGAGCACCTTCAGAATCAGTAGAGGAAAAATGGACACTTCTAGGCAACAACGAGATATGTCAAAAACCATGTCTTTCAATTGCCTATTTCTATTCAATAGCTACAAGGGGAGGGCAAGGATGACTTCTTCAGATGTGTAAATATCTATACAGAAGAAACACAAAGTTGTGTGAAATGAGTCAGAGTCCCTGTCATTCTGAAAGGTATGGAGATCATCCACAGGACAGACCAAAAAAATGTGCTTTAGATGTAGCCTTCAAACATAGGCAAAGCATAGTATAATTCCTAGTGTCACTTGCACTTCCAGTTTAGCCAGAGCACAACTTTGCATAACAAATTCAGACATGCTTACACAGCAGGTGGACAGGCTGGACCTCTTCATTCAGCCAGTACTAGTCTGAGTAGCGTGGAAAATAAAACTCTACGTATCTCAGACTTCTGTATATCAGAATGATTAGAAAAGTTTGTGGGTGCACCCAGATTTTCAAAACTTAAACTAATATACTTTCCATTGGAAATTATGGGTAGTGTCCTCATGCCTTACCCTTCCAGAATTAAAGAGCTGATTCTGAGAATCTTTTACCCCTTTGTCTTCAACAGCAATTGAAGCATGGTGACCGCTGTATTGTTCACAGCAATTTTTAGGCACCACTTTCTTAACAGACTATCCACAAACAGATTGAAATAAGAGACCACAAAGCAAACCCCACCATTTCTTTTAATAGCAAATAATGTCTGACAGACATATGCTAACATCTGAGAGGGCAGTATCCTAGAAAACTGCTGTTATCTCCTAGAACATGTTGCTTTGTGTTACAGCTGACTAAGGGTTAACCATACGGAGTAAATGCATGATGAAGTGTTTCACTTTTTAATGTGATCAGCAATAAGACTGTTACAGAGCATGAACCTCAAAGCCTACTGTTTAGCTTCACCACCTCTGTCTTTGATGAACTCAAATTCCTGCTGAAACTTCCACTGGAGGAAATTATATAGTTTCTACAAATCGTAGTACCTGAGCACTGGCCAAGCAGAATAGCTGTTGTACCCTGTTTCCAAAGTTGTTTGCATAGCAATGCTAGATTAAACAACAGTTACGTAAGCAGCCTATAAACGTGTTATCAGGTCCTATTATAGCTCATCGTTACTGTGAAACTGGACTAGTTTTAACCCATGTGACTTTACATACTTCTCTCGAATGTCGTGTTACGAGTTCATGGCTAGCTTCCTCTGCAGCTGGAGAGAATCTTGGGTAGATCAATGTTCTTCTGGAGATGCTTGAACACTGTATACAGTGTGACAAAGTTTTTATTTCAGGTGTTCATGGAAGGCATCAAGTTAGCCTTGGTGAATCTAAGTTTTGGTGTCCTTAACTATTTAGTAGGCAACAGTGTGAGAATTGCCATTTGATATTACTGGTTTCCTTAGATGTTTGCCTAGTAATCACTGTGGCTTTATCCTGTGGCCTTATTACAGCTACAGTCCACCACTCTGCTCCATCATGGTGAGGGGGAATGTGCTGCTTTTTCATTCTTTTCAGTCACTACTCTGAGCCTTATCTGAGATAGACAGATATTAAGAAGAAGGAAGAGCAAGAGGGAGAATGGACAAAGAGTGGGATCAAGACAGCCAAGTTCAGATTTGGAGACCTTGAGATAAGACTTTAGAGAAAAATGAGTTTTAGCTGAGAAACCTGAGAAATTTCACCTTTGGAGGTAGAGAATGTGCAGTGAAATCCTTTATGTTGTATGCTTGTCTACACACTAGAGTAGTTGCTTCACTTCCAAAGCTTCAATAATTAATAATACTTAGCAAGAGCATTGTTTTACAGAAAGTTGTTTCATGTAAGTAGACTAGTGGTCATCTATTTCATCCATATTCTGACTATGACACCTACAGGCCAGAGGAGAGCTGTGCACAAGAGTGAAGATTATCTTTAGGAAAAAAACCCTTTTCTGCCCACTCCACTGTGAGATAAATATTTGTAATGAGGCATATACTACTCGCATTATTGAGCTAATAATAGAACTAAATTCACATGCTTTTCATTTTTTCTTTTAATTTAAAGGGGAGTAAACAACTGCATTCCTAAATGTCTCCAAGGATATCTTTAAAGGCATAGCTGTAGATTAGTGAGAAAGAACTTTACAAAAGCATTGTGTAATATCTGAGAAGTCTATTCACTTTGAATAGCTACATTGTTCCATATAAGAATACACAGATATTACAATATAGTGCTTTTCACCAATGGCTATTGAAAAATTACTGCCTGAAGACAGTTGTGACAGTTTTTATCTTCCTCAAATTGAAAGAGGTCAGGAAAAAAGGAGTGTTTGTAAGAGATCAAGGGATGCTGTAATTTCTGTTTGCCACTGGGTCCCAGGAAAACAATGAATTTGAGTTGCTGTGGGCTGGTGAGACAGGGTGCCCAATCCAGGTGTGATTACAGCTCCAGTAGTGACTCTATGAAATGAAAACTTGTTCGGGAGAACTTGAACAACTGAGGAGGGAGGAAAGGTGTCAATACAGAATCAAAAAATAGAAAAGGCATGGTAAAATTTTTATCTCTGAAGGCAAGATATACCTTTTCAGATATGTCACCAGTCTTTTTTTCTGTGGACCCCTTAAACATATGTCACATTACTGGAAAAACTACTTGGATGACATGCAAAAGCTAGAATACAAAAGATCGACTTGAATTAACACCAACCACTACCTGCTTCTCAGCTCTTAATCATGTACAGTATAGACATACTACTGTCACAGTCATCAGAGCTGGTGTCCATACTTCATATACACCAGCACTTCTGCTCTTTTTGTTGAGCATGGCAAAATACCGGGTGTTTGGTTTTAGGGTTTCCAGATCTCCCAGTCTTTGCCTGCTTTGAGCCCCCTTCTTCCTTTCATAGCACAGTTTCTAATTCCTCCTAGCTATCCCTGGGTACTTTCCAATGGGAAGAACCATATCCTGTGCGATAAAACGGTATGCTCATTTCAACCTAGTCTGCAAAATAAGTGGAGACTCCATCCAAAGCTCTATTTATTTTAGTGAAAGACTTCTAAGCATGATTTCCATTAATATTGCCATTACCAAGTGACTTAAGGAGACAGATCTAGAGGTTACTGAATATCTTTCACTACCAACTCCATCTACCACCTCACTTGGACAGTTTGGATTTAATTCAGTTTACCAGAAAGGAATGTTCCTCTTGTAGCATATACCAAGCAATTGGTACCACTGCTTCGTATTCTTCACTGCTAAACTTTAACAAAGTGCTGTGATGTAACTACTTCTTTGCCTTGTCTTTTTTTGAGACAATTGTCTACAGTCCCAAATCCAATTTATTTTAGCTTTCCTTCAGCACCGTGTCCCAAGACTTACTGATTCATAATTGAAGGAAAAGAATTCAATTAGCTTCACAACAGAAGCAGAAGGAATTATGGAGTTAGTATTTTGGCATCATGGATTTATCTAAGGCTATTCTTTGTTTCTATTCTTCCTACATATATTTATGGAGCTGTGTTAGTTACTTTTTCATCTGACTTTGCATGAAGTTGTGGAATTTTGCAAGAGTAACGAACCCAGGAATTTTTCATGCCAGTTTCTACATCTGTACACAGAAGGATTACCAGCATGTCAATTAAGATGTTCTTTCACTGGAAAATTTTCAAAAGCTTTTCTGGTATCTACTGTGGGAAAACTCTTCCTTGAGGATGTATGACTTAGCTACTATTCATAATGCTTCAGACATTAAAGACTGAAAAGACTATTCCATTATTTGAAATGAGGAAAGACTTCTCACGAGTACCAAAATCTTTCTGTGCCTTTCCTATTTCAGGAAGGGATTCAAGGTGGGAGGTGGGACAAGATCAGTATCACCCAAACAAACAATACCATAAAATCAGTGTCCCTCCCTGGAAACCAGGGACCAAGATTTGTTTCTCATACAAGAAGACAACTTGTAACATTGATCTCTGCAACACTCAACAGCAAAGACTGAACCTGAGCCCAGTGGATTTGATGTGAACCAGTCTACTATACTGAGGAGGAGGTATTGAAAGGGTTAGGCAGGTACAGGTTTTTATACCGCTCCCAAATTATGTTTTTAATACAATGTTAGGCACTCTGGGCTTCTCCACTTAAATGTCTCTGATGACGAGATTTTAATGGCTTGTTTAGAAGAGGCTACTAAGAAAAGCTTTCTTAGAAACTGATCTACCTTAGGTTTTTTTCCTAACTTTAAATCCCCAAAATCATGAGTAGGAACACAGCAAGATATGCATTTGGGCTGAAGATCTTATCCCTAGAACCAAAATCCAGATCAGTTCAGGCTTTTCTCTTAAACTATTATTTGTAATAATAATCTGCTTTCTTCACCCTTAGCAATCACTTCTCTTCTGTGATGTTAAATATTGCTCAATTTCTTCTTTCACTTATAGAACATCTTCATCATGCAGGCACTCAAATCTGAGATTAAAAAAAAGTTCCTAAGAAATACTATAAAAAACAAAGACCATCTGGTAGATATAAACATAAATGAGATGCGAACCAAAAAATCTCAATAAACACTGAATCACCATCAATCTAGTGTACATGCAAAGTCCTGAAACAACAAAATTAGTTTCCAGTGAGTAATGTCTTGCCAGTGGGGTACTATGCACAGTGTGATTAATTTTCACAGTCTAATGAGTTCCCCCCATCCAAAAAAAAAAGCAGTTCAAATTTATTTTGCAGTATCAGTCTTAAATTTAATTCATTCATTTAATCTAAAGTACATTTGTTGTGATTGTTATCTATGGCACTGTACTGGGAAACATGTTTCACGTGCAAACACAAATTCTTGTTGTTTTAGCTTCAGAATGTGTAAAGTTCCTTGCTTTCTGTAACAGAGAGGGAAAAAATACAGCAGGAAAACAGTGACATGGTTAAGGTCAGGCCACTACTCCTGATCCAGCAAAGAACAAGCAACACATCAATTACCCACAAAGATCTGACTTAAGGTTCTTTTTTTCACAGATGTAAAATGCTGCTGAACAACCCACACCTTACAACTCAACATTGAGGGTGAGTCTCTGCCCTCGGCTTGTCTGGGGCACATGGGTTGAAATCCTGCCTACTGAGTCAACGAATTGTTGAATCAATGTCAGCAAAGTCAAAGCTTCATCCAGGACCCACGCCTCACTGTCACACACTGCCGCCTGAAAACAGGGCATGGGAGCTACTGAAGGGACGACCCAGACTTCTTGTGAATCTGCTAAACGCTAGCTGAAGGGAAAGACACAACATCCTGTTCCCTTCTGTGTACTCAGGAGGAAGATGCTGAAGACAGCAGATAATCTGCCAAAGAAAGGGTTTATTCTCACTTCAAATAATCTTTCTTTTTTCCATTCCCAACAGTCACCTTAAATAAATAACGATTTATCCACTGTTTTTCCACTTTCTCTTAATGCTAAAGACTGAAAAAATAAATTTCAAAATCAAGAGTTTAAACCAAAGCCCATGAAACTGCCCTTACAATTGTATGCAGAGCAAACAGGAGAATAGATATAATTTCAGGACCATTTCAAATTGCAGATAATTTTAAATTATTTATTGATATTTAATGAATGAGTGATACATGCTGTTACATTATTTAGTAGTAGGGTATTCTTTTGAAACACTTTAGATTCTGTAGCTGTCTTTACACAGCATCCCTAATTTTATTTTTGTCTATTTTTTTAAGCACCAAATACTTAATAAATGTCCACTGAATGGAGTAGAAACAGAGCATCTACCATCTGCCTCACTTTTTTATTGGGTTCAACTACTTTGAATCTACTGACACTTAACCAGGTACCAGTGTAGAATCTACACTCACAGCAGAAGCTGACACTGTCCTTCCACTTAGCCAAATGTCATGTGAAATGATAGGACATCTTCTAAGTTCTCAGCTACAAAAGCCACAATGAACTTGCTCCATCTGACAAACAGCCCTGTTCCCACCAGCAGTCCCCATGCTGGTATGCTCAGCAGCACTGAGGTGGGATCCGCTGGCATCTCCCACTGGCAGATGCTCCTAGCTTTTACCATGTTTTTGACACATTTTAGAAATGGGGTGAGCTGTAAGTGCAGAATAGATTAATAGTTTCTTAGTGGTTATCATAGAGTTCATAACCATCTTATTCCACACCTGAGCTCTAGAGCTACATGGTCCCTACCAGTAACAACTACTGTCATACACGTCAGAGATAGTTCTAGAAGAGGGTTTATTTAGTGAACAGGAGAGAGCTACCAGAAAGCCAGGTTTTGGAGGATCTTTTTCCCACACAGTCTGCACTATGCTATAAAGATCATTAGGATCATTATGTGCTCTGTATTGTAAAATATCTTCTGTAGCACAGAACTCCCTAATATGTTACCATATCCTTCTCCCAACACTTTTCTTCAAGAAATTGCATTAACATGGAGACTACGCTCCATTTACTGTGCCCCTCCATATCATTCTTCCCATTCTCTGCAAGTAATCTTTGTTTTTATTGCCCCAAATGAGGCAAGATTTTACCATATTTGCCTCCTTGCTCTCCTTTTTTAAACCAAGCCAATTTTTCTACCCTAATTTCAAACACTTTTTGGGCTTCAGAATTGTGGAGGGACTGATGGGTACCAGTGACCCTTCACCATTCTGAGCAACTTTGTCTTCCTCTTACTGTTGCCTACATATTTGCACACTTCATGGTATTCAAGCACATACTCCCCAGTCTCTGATTACAGTTGGTTGGGTCATTCTCACAAATCATGCACTAGTGGAATTCTCATCCTTTAGCAGTAAAATAAATTATTCATGTTCTTTACAAAATGAGTTTTATTGCTGCTGATTATATAATATGCCTAAAATACGTTGTTGGCGATATTTTTTGCCCATCAATCATTTCATAAATTATTCAGAAATATTTGTATTATGCTGTCTCCAGCACTGGTTATTTGAAGTCTGAGAGATAGATAAATATCGTCTTAACATATTCTTCCTCAACAAAGATTTGGACTGGGAGGTGGCGGAGGTGTTGTGGGTTGCTTGCTGTGGGTGTTGTGTGAGACAATGAATAGGCCAGTAGGAAGGATTGAACGCTGATGTCAATTAAACTGAAACCATGAAATAAACTTCAGGTTTCAGTGGTTGTTCTTCATAGCCACTTCAGTTTGGTATGCAAGGGAATGCTTCTGTTTTATTGCGATAGTAAATTTCAGAGCACAGGGAGAGAGTATTGGCATTTCAATCAGGACAGCTTCACACACGCGCACGCAGCCCACTCAACTCCGTGTTGAAAGCTTTATGAAAGAAAGCCTGTAGGATATCCAAGAGATTACTTACAAGATTCTAAGGGATGGATTTTTACGAAAGCCTTATAACACAGACTGGTGCCCCTGCTGAAGTGAATTTGAAATATGCCCCTGAGCTCCTCGGAGTCTGCAGACAATGCTCACAGGTATCAGGGTATACACGCATACCTACATTTATTACAACAAACAGATATACGCTTGTTTCAAACACAAAGATAAGGGCGTCAATCTTTGAGATTTTAAAAAATCAATGGTGTTTGTAGGGGCTACTATTAATTTTCATTACCCCATCAGTCATTCAGGAAACAAGCTTTGTCTGTGTTGCTTTAGCTTCTGAAAAGGGAGAACAGCAATTGCACACGAATATGTGGGTAGGAGTGACAGATAAAAAAACGTTTTACATTTTCAAGTAATCACAGGCTGCACCATCTTACATCTTAATAGATTCTGAGAATTTTCTTGAGAAGCTAATACTGCACGAGGATAAAATATAGTCCTCAGCACGTCAGTAAAATATTTATACACTATTTTCTTTCTTGCTAGGAAAAAAAGAGATCTATTCCACGTGTCTTGAGATGATTCTCAGAGAACCTGCAGATTTCCCTTGGCCAAATTATTAAATGAGAGTCTTTAATAAACTGGAAATGTCTTTGCCACACATACTGTGCTCCTCAACAGAACATGATAGTTCACAAAAAAAAAACCAAACCAAACCTCTAAAATGTGAAATTTTCATAAAGTTCTGACAATTCATAAAGAAACTGACAATTAATTTCAGTTTATGCCATATTTATAAATAATAGGAACAGACCCAGATACCAATATTCCACAGACAGGTGATACTCTAAAACCTTTCCATATACAATGTGTTCAGTCTGCAATTGCTATATTAAAATGCATAATAATTAAAATTATAACACAGTTCCCATTTTGCGATGCATTTTTTACCTCAGTTCAACTATCCAGACAAAGCTATTGAAGTGAGGAAGTATTTCTCAGAGGAACTGATATCCATCTGGGAGTTGGAAGAGAAATGGTTGGAGGAGAAATGTGGGTTTAGGGAGAAATAAAATTCAGTAGCACATTTCTATAGAGAGCTTTTTGCCCTCTCTGTGCACAAATTGCCTCAAATCAGTTTCCTCTACATACCTCCTCCTGTAACTTAGACTGCCTGCCACACTGCCATGGAATTTAATTCTCAGCCTTCAGCTAGAGCTGAATTCATTGTGATCATGCTATCTAGTTGCTGCATTACTTGTTTGGTCACTATTAGTCAGCTGATGCATTGAGTCAGTGGCAAACCACAGTTTTGCTGAGTGTGTGACCTCATTTATTTCACAAAAGGGCAGGATAATTCATAGCTCTTTTCTTCTAGTTCTTTGAAGAACTTTGAAGCTCTTTATTGCCATTTAAAATAACAGCCAAGCCTGCCTGATGTATCCCATTGAGCCACTCTACCCATTGCAGCTTTTGGATGAGCAAAGAAAGGCATTGGACATTGTCTATACCATATTACTACGCTGAAGTCAGGATCGGAGCTTGTAACATGACCACTATTGTTTCAGGTTTTTTCAAGAGCTTGCAAGCGTTCTCCTGCTGCTGAAAATCTGATGAGAAAGTTCCCTTTCTCTGTGATCCTGCACACTGAGAACAGTGTTACCCTGAGTGCAAAACCCTCAGAACTCAATAACTGCCTCAACAGCAATGTGCTTCTCGGCATCAATCAGGGTGACAGATACTGACCACAATAATTCAAAGGAAAAAAAGACCTAATCTTACTTCTTTAGATGGTGGTTTATGATGGGTCAGAGGAACCGCCTTTGTTTGTTCCTCAGCAAAACACAATGGCAAAGTAAAGACAGGTAAGTGCATGTAAATGTATATAGCTAAGTCCTGTGCAATAAATTTGGAGTAACTACAAGTAACCATGGTCAGTCCTTTCTAGACTATTGAGAAATATTGAAGACATGCCACATGTAATGGATCATCTCGTTTAAATGTTAAATTCCCTGTTCTGTTAGCTGCATGGCACCTGCTGTTGCTATTGCAGATAGCACCTTCCACTGACATCAGTGGTAATTGTGGAAGACAGGCATATCTGTACTTGCAGGTCTGAAAAAGTAACTCCAGAGAGTGGTAATATTCCATTCAGGAGAAGGCAGGATAATGAATTCCTGAGCATTTAGCTACATGTCATCACCTCCAGGTGGTTGAGCATAGCTCAGTGCCAGAGCTGCAAGCAAAGCAACACTTGTGCTTTCAGAGCAGTCGGTCAAGAGGACAGGACCAATAAAGGGAGAAAGACAGGAGCTAGGAGAAGGAAAGGTCACTGCCCACCTGTCCTGCTGGGGGTGATGCAGTAGCATCAGTCACCTCACCTGGCTGTAGCAGCATGCCAAAGGTAAAAATGGGCAAAAGGGGCATAAACACGTTTCCATGCTGAGCGATATGTTCTCTTGGGCAATTGCTTTGTCTCACCTGGCAGGGTCCTACTCAGAGAGCTCCAATGGCAGTTTACAGGTGACAATGGCTCTGCATGGGGTGTTAGCTCCCTGTGGAAGAGAGCCAGCCCCAGTGTCTAACCAGTTCCCCAGAAGCTCAGCAATGTCACCTCACTTTCTTCCACAGCTGAGGATGAGTTGCCCAGCAGCCTCTGTGCTAGCACAAGCAACCTGTTCTACACTGCAGATAAGGCATACATGCTGTACTAGAATTGTTCACAATCCACATGCAATTCAAAAGTCACCATTTAACCACCCTTGTCATAACCTCAACCTTTCAGAAACTGTGCATAGCCACTGAAACAATTGTTTTCTCATGGTTGCAGGTGCCAAAGAAATTAGTGTACTCCACAAGCTTCATGCCTTCTAGCAGTTCTAGTCACTTCAGACAATTGGATCAGCATTGTACAGCTGATATTCCTGCACTTTTTCATCATTTGCCTGAGTTTATACAAGGCATAAAACAAAGAGGGCAATTCGTCTCTTAGCCAAAGGAAAAAAGCTGGCATTCTCTCCCATTGAAGCAATGTGTGATAAAGTCTGTGTAATTTGAATAGAGTTGCAATTCACTGGGGAAATTCATAACTAGAATACAGCATCTTGCTTGGACCATCCCTGGAGGTGTTCAAGGCCAGGTTGGATGGGGCCTCAGGCAGCCTGATCTAGCGGGATGTCCCTGCCCATGGCAGGGAGGTTGGAACTAGATGATCTTTAAGGTCCCTTCCAACCCTACGTAGTCTATGATTCTATGACTCTACGAACAATTACATCTAGAGTAAGTATTCATATGTTACAATCAATTACTACACAAAAAAAGAAAAAAAAAAGGCAGCACTGCATCAAAAGATGTAACCATCTTGTATACCATGTAAGGTATTACATATTATATATCCTTATTGAAGGATATCTGAGTCACAGAGCTACAGGTTCCTGATTTATTGATGATACAAAATCAGTCAGACTCATCAATGATATTACAATTTCAGTAGACACATGATTCAGCTACAGAACTAAAATGTAGAATTTATTACATTTTCTTGTCCTTACTGACACAACCTTGTTCAGTTCACATGGAATTTCACACTGTAAAAAGCTCACTGTCAACAGGCTGAAGACAATTAGGAGTATTCCTTCCTTGCTTCTTTGTTGTATATTCTAAAAAGGATAGTGTAGTCGTATATTACACTCGTTTTGTGGCCATAAATCTTGAACTGGGATATGTTTAGCATAAGTACCTTATTTTGATCTCACCCATGCCATCTTTTTTGCAATGTCAGAGTTGTTATTGAAGTTCAAAAATGAAAATATGGACTGCATCTGGGGACAAGACATTTCACTCATTTGAGGAGCAAACGAGTTGGAGAATGGTTCGGGTTGGAAGGGATCTTAAAGATCATTCAGCTCCAATCCCCCTGCCATGGGCAGGGACACCTTCCCCTGGATGACATTGCTCAAAGCCTCATCCAACCTGACCTTAAACACCTCCAGGGATGGAGCATCCATGACTTCTCTGGGCAACCTGTCCACGTGCCTCACCACGCTCACAGAAAAAAAATTCCTCCTAATATCTAATCTAAATCTCCCCTCTTTCAACCATTACTCCTCCTCCTGTCACTACACTCCCTGATATATTTATCCCCAGCTTTCCTATAGGCCCCCTTTAAGTACTGGAAGGCTGCTATAAGGTCTCCACGGAGTGTTCTAGTCTCTAGGCTAAAGAAGTCCAAGTCTCTCAGTCTGTCCTCATATGGGAAGTGCTCCAGCCCTCTGATTATTTTTGTGGCCCTCCTCTGAATTCTCTCTAACAGACCCATGTCTTTCCTATGCTGAGTCCTCTAGAACTGAACACAGGACTCCGGGTGATGTATCATGAGTAGAGTAGAAGTGGACAATCATGTCCCTTGACCTGCTGGTCACGCTTCCTTTGATGCAGCACAGGATACCGTTGGCTGTCTGGGCTGCAAGCGCTCATTGCCAACGCATGTTGCTTCTCATCCACCAGCACCCTCAAGTCCCTCTCCTCAGAACTGCTCTCTATCCATTCTTCACCCAGCCTGTATTCATGCTGAGATTGCCCCAATCCAAGTGCAGAACCTTGCACTTGGCTTTGTTGAACTTCATGAGATTCACACAGGCCCACTTCTCAAGCCTGTCAGGGTCCTCTTAGATAGCATTCCTTCCCTTCAGTGTGTCGACTATGCCACAGAGTTGGGTATCATCAGCAAACTTACTGAGGGTGTCCTCAAGCCCACTGTCCACGTCTGTGACAAAGATCTTAAACAACACCGTTCCTAACACCATCCCCTCCAGAACACCACTTATCACCAGTCTCCACTTGGACACTGAGCCATTGACCTCAACTCTTTGAGTACAGTCATCCAGCCAATTCCTATCCACTGAGTGCTGCATCCATCAAATCTGTGTCTCTCCAATTTAGAGACAAGAATGTCATGTGGACAGTGTCAACTACTTTGCACAAGTCCAGGTAGTTGACATCAGTTCCTCTTTCCTTATCCACCAATGCTGTAGCTCCATTGTAGAAAGACAACAAATTCATCAGGCATGATTTGCCCTTAGTGAAGGCATACTGGCTGTCACCAATCACCTCCTTATTTTCCACATGCCTCATCAGGGTTCCCAGGAGGAAACCGATCTGCTCTGTAATCTTGCTGGGCACAGAGGTGAGACTGCCCAGCCTGTAGTTCCCCTGGTCTTCCTGATTTCATTTTTTAAAAATTTTCCCTTTTCCAGTCAGTGGGAATTTCAGCAGACTGCCATGACTTTTCAAATATGATAACAGCTTAGCAATGTCATCTGCCAGTTCCCTCAGATCCCACAGATGTATCTCATCAGGTCCCATGGACTTGTGCACCTTCAGGTTCCCTAGGCGGTCTCTCACCTGATCCTCTCTTACAGTGGGTGGTTCTTTGATCTCCCAGTACCTCCTTGTCTTTGCCTTCTGCGACTTGAGTAGCACAGCCTGAGCCCTTGCTAGTGAAGGCTGAGGCAGAAAAGCCATTGAGCACCTCATCCTTCTCCATATCCTGGGTAACCAGGTCTCCCATTTCCTTCTAGAGAGGGCCCACATTCTTTCTAGTCTTCCTTTTGTCACTGACATTCCTATAAAAGCTTTTCTTGTTGTCCTTGATGTCCTTGGCCAGATTTAATTCTATCAGGGCTTTAGCTTTCCTAACCTGATCCCTGGCTGCTCAGGCAATTTCCCTACATTCCTCCCAGGCTACCTGCCCTTGCTTCCACCCTCTGTAGGCTTCCTTTTTGTGTTCAATTTTGTCCAGGAGTTCCTTGTTCATCCGTGCAGGCCTCCTGGCATTTTTGCCTGATTTCCTCTTTGTTGGAATGCATCACTTCTGAGCTCGGAGGATGTGATCCTTGAATATTAACCAGCTTTCTTTGGCCCCTCTCCCCTCCAGGTCTTTATCCCATGGTACCCAACAAGCAGATCCCTGAAGAGGCCAAAGTCTGCTCTCCTGAAGTCCAGGGTAGTGAGCTTGCTGCACACACTCCTTGCTGCCCTAAGGATCTTGAACTCCAGCATTTCATGGTCACTGCAGCCAAGGCTTCCATCAAACTTCACATTCCCCAACAGTGTTTCCTTGTTGGTGAGAACAAGATCCAGCACAGCACTTCTCGGTGGCTCTTCTATCACTTGGAGAAGGAAGTTATCAGCAACACATGCCAGGAACCTCCTAGACTGCTTGTCTCCTGCTGCGTTGTCCCTTCAACAGATATCAGGGTGTCTGAAGTCTCCAGTTACGACCAGGGCTTGCGAATGCGGGGCTGCCCCTGTCTACAGAGCGCCTCATTTGCTAGCTCTTCCCAGGCTGGTGGCTTATACCAGACCCCCACTACAACATCACTTGTTCCTGCCTCCCCTTTAATCCTGATCCATACAATCTCGGTCAACTCTTCATCCATCCCTAGGTGGAGCTCATTGCACTCCAGCTGGTCATTGACGTAGAGGGCAACACCCCCTCCTTGTCTCCCCTGCCTGTCCTTCTTAAAGAGCCTGTACCCCTCCATTCCAACACTCCAATCATAGGATCCATCCCACTATGTCTCTGTGATGACAGTGAGATCATAGCCCTGCTATGACAGATAGAAGAGAACTGCATTGGTGTCAATAAACTGTACCTGCTGCTCTGTTTAGCACACAACCGTTCAGAGTACATTTTTTCAGACTGCAAGACTGTCTTCCCTACAGATGTTCAAAGCAAGCCCGGGCAAATCAAGGGGAAAAAAGACTTAGTCCTTTGCTTAAGCACTTCCACATATAATTCAGCACAAGCCAAACTGCTGGCAGTCCATGGAATATTCAGGAAAGATTTCTTTCTTCGACAGGATCTGAAATGGTAATGATGCTCCACATAGGGAAAACTGCCCTGTTGTAACATTTAACTATCAAAGTTCCGTGCTTTGGTAATGCAGGGGAGGGAAGAGGCAGAAAACTATCCTCTCCCTTGAAGCCACTCGTGTGACAAGTAATGACAAAATGATTATTAAGATTACTATGGTGCTTTGAAGTGCATGTTAGAAATTTACCCTTGATATATTCAGAACTTTTTAGCTCTTTTTCATATTCTCCTTTTTCTTCTGACATTAAATGAGACATTTTGACGCAAAGTGTTGTGTAATATTATTGCATGTCATTAAAGAAGAGAGAAGTGATTTCACAAAAATGGAGAAGTGTCTCCTATGTATTACTTACCTTCATAAGGTAAGTGGTGATAAGGCTTTACTAGCAAATAGCCTTAATATCCTGAATGAGAAATGTTATAGAAAAACACAGAAATGTACATTTATTGACATGCCCTGGTAATAAACATTGATCCTAGAGGTTTATTTTTACTCTCTTGCTTAATTTAGGGCCATTGTAGTCTTCCGTGCTATGTGCTGCAATATTTAAAACCTTGTTAAGACTATGACCTTGCAGTTAAGCTCACTCTTTCCTTCTGTGTGGTAGGTCTGGAAGCTGAGGATTTAGGCACTGGAGGTCACTGTATTATTATTGCAACATTCAGCCAGCAGCAGAAAATGCTATCACCCCTCACATGAAGGAAAAATGCACAGAGAGCCAAGATCAGGACAGAGACGTAGGCTGCATGCGAGCATGAGTATGTTTTTCCAGTTGCTATTGTAGGCAGTCCTACCAATGCCCTGTTGTTCACCATATTCAAAAGAAACGGCCTAGAATCTGACTGGAGAGTAGAGCCAGATACCCAGAAAAGACCGCAAACTGGACAATAGGCAAAGTACATATTTTGGGAGGCACTTATTGTTTAAGGCTCTTCAGAAACTTTGTGCAATGTTTGGTGAAAATACATATGCCATCTTTAATATCAATGTTCACTCTCCTCACATTTCAATAAATGATTCTTTTCCATTATATTTTAGTCCTATTTACTACAGTGAACCAGTGAACAGTGATTTAAGTGTCTTTGAAATTCATCTAAATAACATTTAAGAACTGTGATTCCTTAAAAAGATTCTATTACTCCCAAAATTAGAGCAAACTAAATATGGCTCTGTCGATCCAAGACAATAAACATCATATGAGCAGAGAATAACTTACATTGTAAATAGTCCTGTGCCCTGGGCCTCTCATAAGCCCTGGCTCAATTCTGCCAGAGACTGTAGTACACAGCAACAGACACCACCCTAATAAGAATGGACCATCCTGCCCCACAGAACAGCCCATACACAGCACAAGTTCTGGCTGTGATAACCAACCACCCTCCAAAAACCCTTGAGGTCTTGACGTGTCTTTGTGCATTATGATGAAATCCATTGCCTGCTCCCATCAGTTTGGGTTTGAGATATTGATGAGCAGAAGACAGGAGTACGTAATAACTATCTGAATGGGAGCAATGCTTTCTCTGAAGCATTACATACACTAATAAAGGTGTAAAAGGAGCAGCTCCTGCCACTATGTTCACATATTTTACTTTTGGCAATCACTTGTGGCAGACTGCTTAATGGCCAACCTTACATCTGAGACAATGATGACAGAAATCCTTGGTAATGATCTCCCACAAACATTTGGTAGCCTTAATCTCTGTGTGACTGTGTACTGGCCCCTCTGGAACCTCTCCCCAGTACTCCAGGTGTGCAGGGAGTACCTGTTAAGCCAAGCACGTTCGTGGCTCAGAGGTACCTTTGGTACAACAGATACCACAGGCTTAAATTAGCCAGTTTTTAATCTTAGATATGGCAGTGACAAACTTTACAATGGGTCACAAATCAACTGCTTCTTTATTCTTCACATTTTCAGGTAACTTTTCTCTATCCTGCAAAAATGCCAGAACTGTGAAATATTGTTCTTGTGTTTCGATCCTTTGGCGTGTGAAATTACAAAGTGTCACTCTAATACGTAGACACTGCTTTATTTGGAACACACATAGGTGTGAAAAACATCCACCTCCTGAGGCACAATACCTCACCCTCAAGCCCTGCCAGCAGCCCTGTGAGGGCCATCAGCATGTCATCAACTTGTCTTTAGGTTGCAACTGCACTTCATGACCTGCTCTGCGTATGTGATGATTCACCAAATTACCCACACACAACTACTGAAAGAAACGGGTGGGAATACGAGCTTTCTTCATTGTTTCTCATGGTTATAAGGACTTCTCTTAAACCAACAACTGTGTGAAATGATAAACTTTGATTAATGTAAATTCAAATTACATTTAAACTGAGATAGTGCAAATTTGGGAAACTCATAGTGACCCTTAGCCATGACCTGGGTATCTTTTCCAGAAGAGCAAGAGGCTGAGGGGACAGAGTGCAAGTTGATAAGCAAAGGGTTAACCCAAGTTTAGTAGTACTGTTGTGACCAGTCATGAGGGGTCACAAGTTCTTGTTGCTGGCTTTTCTGCGGCTGTGCATTTGTGCATGCAGGCTATATTCAGCATTATTTCCTGTTTAAAAAAAAATGACAGAACTAGCTAAATAAGCCTCTAGCAGACAGGAGGTGGAAGTGATAGAGCTAGGCTAGGAAATCAGCAGTCCTAGACATGTATAGTAAGTGTTGAGGGACAAACACACACAGTTCTGGCCATCCAGAGACACCAGTGTTATTTCATCCCGACACACCAGTTTCTAGACAGATCTGGATTACTTGGCCACTTATATCTCAGCATGCAACCAGCAGTGAGTGCTCAAGAAGGGCTGTGAGGAGGACAGGCTACCTCTGCAAAATAAAAGGGTCGAGGGGAATGTGAGTGCTGGGACTGTGTGAATCACAGCAGGCAATCACTCATCTCTTGGCATCTGCAGCATGAGGACAGGCTCTACCATCACCTGTGTCCCCAGCACTGCTGTAGTGAGTCTTACCAGCCATCCATGGGACAGGAGGTGGGACGACTGGCAGTACCGGGAAGTGAGCATAGTACCATGGCCAGCCCAACAAACAGGGAATCAGCCTCTCCAGATGAGGAGCAAGTCTGCTGCCACCCAGGAACCCACAGAAGCACTCAGGGAATGAGGGCATTTGCTGTAACAGGAGCTGACCACGTAGAAAAACCCAAAACTTGAATTCAAGGTTGATGTACAGCACGTTTATGAGGATTAACTAACTTTAAACTCATACTCATAAACCAAATGCAATACACGCTGAGGAAAGGATGCTGAGGGGAGATCTAATCACTGTCTACAACTCTCTGAAAGGAGATTGTAGGGAAGCGGGTATTGGGCTCTTCTCCCAAGTGATAGGCATTAGGATGAGAGGCAATCACATAATAGTTTGGGTTGGAAGGGACCTTAAAGATCATCTAGTTCCAACCCCCCTGCTATGGGCAGGGACACCTCCTACTAGATCAGGCTGCCCAAGGCCCCATCCAACCTGGCCTTGAACACATTCAGGAAGGAGGCATACATAACTTCCCTGGGCAACCTGTGTCAGTGCCTCACCAACCTCATTGTGAAGAAATTACTCCTTATGTCTAGTCTAAATCTTCCCCTCTCCAGTTTATACCCATGGCCCCTCGTCCTATCACTACAAGCCTTTGTAAACAGTCCCTCCACAGCGTTTTTTGTAGCCCCCTTCACGTACTGGAAGGTCGTGATAAGGTCTCCTCTGAGCCTTCTCTTCTCCAGGCTGAACAACCAAAACTCTGTCAGCCTGTCCTCATATGGGAGGTGCTCCAGCCCTCTGATTATCTCTGCAGCCCTGCTCTGGACCCATTCCAACAGCTCCATATCCTTCTTATGTTGAGGATTCCAGAACTGGACATAGTATTCCAGATGAAGTCTCACAAGAGAGGAATAGAGGGGCAGAATCCCCTCCCTCGACCTGCTGGCCATGCTTCTTTGGATACACCCCAGAAAACGGTTAGCCTTCTGGGCTGCGAGCCCACATTGCCAGCTCATGTCAAGCTTCTCAAGCTGCATCAGGGCAGGTTCAGATTGGATTTCAGGAAAAAATTCTTCACTTAAAGGGTTCTTGGGCCCTGGCACAGGCTGCCCAGGGAGGCGGCGGAGTCCCCATCCCTGGAGGTATTTAAAAGACAGACAGATGAAGTGCTCAGTGATATGATTTAGTAGTGGACAGGTACAGTTGGACTTGATGATCTCGAAGGTCTTTTCCAACCAAGCAATTCTATGATTCTATGAAAAACACATCGTTCTGTTGTATTTATGCCAAAACAATATTATTGCTTTGTCTACTAGAAGCAAGCAATGGAACACCGGTCTCCGGCTGGCATCATTTGTATTCAAAAGGATCATAAACTCATAGAATCAGTAGGTTGGAAAAGACCTCTTAGATTATCGAGTCCAACCAGTCCTGTCTGCCACTAAACCACGTCTCCCAGCATGTTCTGGAATCATAGAATGGTTTGGGTTGGAAGGGACCTTAAAGATCATCCAGTTCCACCCCCGCTGCCACGCGCAGGGACACCTCCCACTGGATCAGGCTCCTCGAGGCCCCGTCCAGCCTGGCCTTTATTATCTTTGTTTATTATCTCTATGCGTAAACGCTGCAGCGGGCAGCCCCGCCCGCACTCAAGATGGCCGCCGCCGCCTCCCGTATCTCAGACGGGCTCTGAAGCCGCGGGGCCGCCGGAGGTGGTAGGTGGTGGCTCAGAGCTTGCCCTCAGCCAACATGGCTGCCGCTCGCTTCCGGCGGCAGCGATACCGCTTTGCCCGCAGGTAAGATGGCGGCGCGCAGGTGGTGTGGCGGTGGAGGTGAGGGGCTGGGGAAAAAGGGGGGGCTCCTCGCAGCGCGGCGGCGGCTTTTGGGGAGCTGTGTGTCCGCAGTGGGGGCCTGGGGCCGCGGGGAGGGAGGCCGGGGCCTCGGCGGTGGCTGAGGGGGAGCGGCGGTGGACAGTTATGTCCCAGGAGAAGCAGCGTGGCCGGGGGCGGGGTGGGGGGCTCCCAAGCCGTAGTTCCCTCAGCGAGGAGCAGCGCTTGCGAGTTGTGGAGACACTGAGAATGCCGGCAAAGAAACTTTCCGAGTCTCGTTTAGAAGTTTCAGAAAGCAAGCAGCCTTTATCAGGGCTGGGCAACACGAGGAGTGATCTCCATCCATCGTGTGCAGGGAGACGAGAGTTGGGACAGGATGGATTCCCCACTTACATGCATGTGGATAAGTCCTCCCAGAAATCTTATGCGTATTCTATCACTTTCCAACAACTCGTTTTAATGTTATTATGAACTTCACAGCAGCCAAATTCACTTATTATGAACTTCACAGCAGCCAAAACTCTTGCTAATTTGGAGTTGGCTCCAGCTCTGCCTGACCTTGCCTTTAAGATAAGAAAAAACTCCAGACAGAGGTGATTACAGAAGAAACATCTGTTTGGCACAGATCATGCTTCACACGAGACGTTATCATCTTCAAAGAATGAACAGTGTCTGGAAAAAAATTGCTTGAAAGAAAACATGTCTAACTTTAAGGGAACACAATTACTTAGATGCAACTTAGCTCTGCTTTAGCTTAAATCAAAAAGATTCCACTTTTTGTAATACTAACTACCTCTTGTATCAGTGGGAGCTACACCAGTGCAGGGACCTCACTATGAGAGGCTTTCTTCAGTGCAAAAGATTAAATAATGCAGTTAATATCTTCTTCCCTCTGCAGTAGAGGTAGCTAAGTCTTTATTCAAAATATGAAGGAGTACCAAGAGTTTTTTTACTGCAAGGGTGGTGAGGCACTGGAACAGGTCGTCCAGAAAAGTCATGGATGCCCTATCCCTGGAGGTGTTCAAGGCCAAGTTGGATGAGGCTTTGAGCACCCTGGTCCAGTGGAAGGTGTCCCTGCCCAGGGCAGGAGGATTGGAGCTGGATGATCTTTAGGGTCTCCTCCAGCTGTGAGAAACATCCTCATAGCCAGTGGAGTCAGGCTCAGATAGATTCCTTAGTGAAGCACACTTTATTCACATCCATGCATAAACAGGTGTCCCACCAAGTAGGCACATGTGGGTATACTCTTAGCACACTTGTATTTTTAATACCAACAACCAGATTGTCCCTCCATTATTTACCCATTGGCTGGATAGTTTAAGGTTTACAGCCTATCTGATGCTTCTAATTAGCCGATCAGGTCTTCCACCCCTGTTCATTTCTCCCACCATACCTCTCCAGTTGCCCCCTCCCCTTATCTAGACACTTCCTTCCATGGTTTTGGGTTTCTTAGAACTTCTTAGTAGTTACCTCCTTAGGCTTGCCTGGCATGAGGTTTGCACTGGTATTATCGTGCATCATACAAAGATAGTTCTGTGTTTTAATTTTTGACCACAGACCTAACTTACATGAGGTCTTACTAACTTATAAAGTTGTAGGTGTCTTTGCCTCTGGTCCTTACTGGGCAAAATTCAGTACCTGTATTGCAAAAATAACATTTCTTTTCCTAACACAGCCCAAATTATTTTATGATTCTGTGATTTCTAGTCAAAGTTTATAAGGTGGTTAGGTATTTGGCATAACCTGGAAAGTGGAAATGAAAGTCCTTGCCAGTTCCTAACTCAGCAGGCAGTTACCTGTGCCTGTAACTTCATGTGCTGCATGGAAGACGTATGGGACTGTTAGTCAGCTGCTGTCAGCATAAAGTTGTTTCTGCCTGTTGTTCGCATATCAGCAACATCTAGAAATGCTTACTTGACATGCATGTGTGTGTCACTGCCATAAGAAGGGAAACTACTGTCTCAGGTTGTCTTTGTAAACCACAGAAGTTGCTTTACCGGCAATGATCTGACTTTCTTATCTTGACAGATACACCCTGATGGTAAACGGCATCTGTTTTCCTTGTGGAAATAAAGGTACAGGTTGAATAATCAGCTCCATACATTGCTTCTCTTCAGAACTCACATTTTTTGCCTGCGCTTCTCATCTGATGCTTAGCCAGAGGGACTTCTGAGAGTTTCTCAGTATTTTTATTAGCATATCAGCAGAGGTTGTAGTCATCACTGCTACTATGTCCTGGGTACAAGCTGCAGTCAGCCGAGCCAATGAGGATATATTTGATGAAGATGCAGATGAGATGTATCTACTACAGAAAGAGTGGAACAGCACCATGAAACAAAGGTTGAAGGTACTTCTGTAATAATGATTTAATAGTCTTTTTAACCATTTTAGATTTACTGATACGTGCCTTCATATATACTTGGCTGATTTAACGAGAAAACTAAGAGTGGCTGCTTATAAGTTACTGTGGCTTAGTTTCTTCTGAATGTTGGGAAAATGTACCAGGGATTTACAGAAACTCTATCCTAGTAGTCATGAGAGCGAAGTACTGTTTTACCAAAACATGTTGGCTCCCTCCACACTGCCATGTGTATTTGTAAAAGGCAGTGCTAAATTCTGATTCTATTTCCTTCATACTTGTAGGGTTATCACCAGAAAATGTAGGGCAACACAGCTAATAAAGAAACATGAGATGTTTGGGGGGTTAGGTACAGTACTTCATCAGTCAGATTTAATGTGTGACTCCATGTGGAACTGCAGTTATATAGTGTGGTCTGGGTAGTTCTTTGGCTTATTTATTATCCTAATGAAAAATACTTCTTATGAAAGCTGGTTTCCACAGCTCTTCCCTCGCTGGAATTCTGCACGGAACAAAACAAGTCCATAAACCCAGGTTACTTCAACAGATACATTATCATTCAGAGTGGGGCCAGTGGGGCTTGTCTGCTCACAAGTGACTGGCATTTGGCCGAAGAACATGAATGGAAGCTGTTGTTGTAGGCTGTTGATGAGGAAGGATATTACAACACAGCTGTTGTGTTATTCTCCAAGGAGAAGTTTTCTGCATCTGAGTCCCTCAAAAAGACTGGTTTTCTTAAGGGGCTATTTAGTGTTCTTACACAAATCCCTCTGGTATTTTACAAGTAGATCCTGCAAAATCATAAAACGGTGAGGCTAGAGCTGTATGATGGGCAAAATAAAAAAACAGTCTTGCTCCTGGCTATTTCTGTAGCAAGGCCACCAGTTTTCTTCTCTTATGAGCAAACCAAATCAAAGTTTTCACTCTTACAACTTGCAGTTTTGGTGTGAAAAATGTTAAGAATTATTCCACATTATGTAGTAATGTGATTAGAATACAAAGAAATGAATTTGCATTACAGTCATTAGCTTTTTCTTACAGAAAGCAATCACAATTTTATGTGTATATGTGACTCTCCAATCACCATATTTTCCCTGTGTAACTCTTGAATTGAGCGAGATCCAGCAAATTGAGTAGCAAGGCTCCATAATTAGTTTTGTGAAAACAGGTACGTGGATCATGGATAGGAGAGTACCTCTGCTAAAAGGGAGGTTTTGCACCTGTCTGTTCTTACCTGGAAAACTACATGAGGTTATTCCTCAAGGAATTTTTCATAAGGGACTTGGTCATCACAAAATTAAGCATGCTTTCGTGCAAATTTGTCTTATTTTTTTATGTTTCTAAAAATACTTTTCTCATTTTCTGAGCTTGCTGGGGAAGCTTTTGGAAAAAGAACTGGATCTTGCAGATCAGTAAATTCTAATGCACTGCAGAAAGCATGTTTTGGTTTAGCAGTGGGAGAGAAGTGCTCAAGCATAGAAGCTGTAATTGAAGAGATTGAATACCCATTTAAAATGTTGTAGTATGAAATTGTCATGGGGCAGATTTTTCACATTGCGAACAACCTGTTTCACCACTCCTGTTATAGGAAGGCTACAGGGATGGAATTGAGGCTGGGAAAGAACTTGCGCTCCAGGAAGGCTTCAATCAAGGTTATAGGCATGGTGCTGAGCTGATGGTTACCTGTGGCCAGTTCAGAGGAACCCTGAAGTAAGTTACAAACTCTTTAAGGCCATGTGTGTGTAGAGGGTATGTATGGAGGTAGTATGCATGTAGGTTTGGGGTTGTTTTAATTAAAAAAAAAAAAAAATTTAAAAAAAGACATTGTGATTCTGTCCAAAGTAAGCAGCCTGAGAATTTGCAGGTCTTGAATACAGAGAATTGCCTACCTGCATATAGAATGATCATTCTTAAAAATATTCCTTCAGTTCTCTTTGAAAATTATCTAAATCTGTATCTTTAAGCTTAGTATTCAGTTCTACTGCTTGAATTTCCCAGAAAATGTGAATGAAACATATATACTTTATATAAAAGGTACAGATTTCTTGTGAGATTGCTATCTCCTTCCAGCACCCAGAAATCTGTGTGGATACATCTAATCGATTTTTTGCTATTGTTGTTCTTCACTTTTCAGTGCTCTCTTATCCTGGTGTCATCTTAATGGACATGACTCTGCCTTAAGTAAGATAAATAATCTTCTCGATGCAGTTGGAAAGCATGAAGAAGATGTGCTTAAGTGTCTGAATTCTACTGAACAACAGCCACATCTCAAACACATTTTAGACTGTGTTCACGATATGGACCTTAATCATACAGCTCCAGCTGGGACAGAGTACAATGGAGGTAAAGCTGGGAAACACGAAGACATTGGCAGCTCTGGTGAAAACATTTGTAGAAATAATGTTGTGGTTGGTTCCTTGCAGTCTGAGTGCAGCAAGGCAAAACTCTGTACAGATCCTGAACAGTCAACCCTTGCTTGGGTTAAAAAACAGACAGTTTGGCTCGTAGAACAACTGGGCTTATCTTTGGATATACTCCATCATGTCCAGCAACTGCAGCACTAGTGTCTTTGCCTCATGGTATTCAGAATTATCTCAGCTGGATTTGATTCTCAGTTTTTGGACCATGTACAGGCTCGTGCCTGACTTTGTTTTAGGGAACCCTGATTTTGATACTTCCTAGGAGATATTTATTTTGTAAATCTTCACCATGCTTTGGCTTCTGGCAAAAACACCCTTGCTTTCAATCAGACATAACTGTCACAGAAAGGGGAAATGACTCGTAAAGCTCTACAAAGATTTACTAAATATGTTTCGATCCTGTGGTGAGGATTTTGCCCTCACTTTCCCTTTTGGCAGCAGTCTAGAAATTGGGCACATCCCTTAAATAACATCTCTAAATAGGTTCCCTCTAATATGTGAAAAACATGCCCAGAGCTATGGACAAGCTATTCTTGCAGAATAAGCTGCTGTTGATGATATGCTGACTCTGTGCAAAACAGAACAGGATTTGCTGCTGATTTCTAGAGTGCTATGACTCTCGCTAGTCACTATATAAAACATAGGAGTTTTTCACCTTTTGTCAAATTGTTCCTCTTTTGTAACCACTATGCAGTGCGCTTTCACAGTTGGACACTATTTTTTCCCTCCTAATACAGTTCTATTTATTTAACTTTTGCTGAAAATCCACTATTCTCTTCAAATGTAGAATTATTGACAATTCCATTGTTTTACTCTTAGACCATCTACTCTTACTCTGTTTGACTACACTGAACAGATTTCCAGTCTAACGAACTTCCTTGTGTTATTTTTTGATTTATTTTGCCAGTCCCTTTAGCCTGACTGTCTTTCCCTCATTCCTATAGTGTTTTTCCCAAACCCTTGAAGGAAGCCAGGCTTTTTCACTTTCTCTTAGAAACACGTTGTCAACCACACATGCATGTTTCTGACAACTTCGTGTTTCTGTGCCAACATTCTATATTTGAGACCTTCTCCTAGTGCCTGCCTTAACTGTAGCTGCTAATTGCTCTGGTCTTTTCTTTGTCAATGCCTATCTGTTTTACACTCATTAAACTGATTTACAGTAAGTCAGTTTACTTGTATTAAGTTGCTTGTAACTTTCCTTCATGTCTGAGACAAAGCAGGTCTAGACAGAGAAGAACTGGAATTTTGAACACTAGACTTAGCTATACGTTGAAAAAAAAATGAAACCACAAAACAATTTTATACTTCGAGGCTAGAAAAAAAGCTAAGGTAAATATTACTTGATTTTTGGAGACTGATTGTACAGCTTTCTTCCTTAAGACTCTTGTTACCCTGCCATGTATTGGTAGACTGGAAGTTTGGATGCCAATCGGTACCACTTTTGCATCAAGAGAAAACAGAACTGCAATTAAGACTCCCTTATTATTATTTCCAAAACAGTGGACAAATAGGGCTGTCTGTGTTAATTATATATGTAAAGAATTGTTCAAACAACTTTCTCTTTCTCAATTTATTTAGCATGATGCTGACATAGATAAATGTTAATTTCTACAAGTGCGTGTCTTATGTTATATCCTGTATCACATACGTGAGACAGAAATTTCTTCTATACTGTGGTAGAATATGGTGCAGACAAAAATGAAGCTTACTAGGACAGTGTTAAGACTTCCCAAATCTAGAAGTTTAAAAGTGCAAATTCAGGACTATTACTTCTACGTATTTAATATTGTCCAAAGAGGAAACTCCGTTCACAAATTACTAACTAGACAATGAGCTTGCCAAGTTCTCTCTGACTACTTCTATGAAAGCAATCTATGCCAAGGAAAATATTTCTTGTTTGATTATCAAACAGTAGATGATGTGGTTTACTTATCTGTCATAACAGTTTCTGTAATAGCTGTGGAATCACTTTCCTCTACTCTGCACAAAGTTTCTGTGCTTGCTGTGGGGTTAATTTTTATTGTGTTATCACCCAGAGTTTCCACTTTGGCCATGGAGAGATTTTCTTTTAGGCTGTGTGTAATACTTGGCTTATCTCTCACTACCAAATCTTGCTGACCAGCCACAGAAGGGCTTTCTTCGGGGCTGTTAGAATCCGTAATTTGTTCACGTGATGATTCAGGTTTTTGTTTCTTGTCTATTTCCATGGTTTGTGTTTTGCTATCAGCTTTCACCTTGGCAGCATTCCTGAAAATAGCTCTCATGACAACTGGGACTGACATACAACTGAAGGAGGAAATGAAACGTTAGTCACTACTACAGACTTCACCCATTCTTCAACATACTTCTGTTTTTAAACAGTGGCTGACACTTGAATGGGGTGTGGTGAAAAACATCAGTACCTCCTCGCATCTTTTTGCCTTGTGCAAGATACAGGTATTGCACTGTAACTACAGTATAACTACATGTGCTATAGAGGAAACACAGATTGACACAATGAAATCAAGTGCAATTTGAGCTTACCAGTGTAGAGCAGCTTTGATGGAGTCATTAAAGGTGCTCTTAATAAAAACCTAAGCTAATAATATTGAAATATATTCATTCTTGCTGAGTTTTATAACTGTAACTTTCATGTTTTGTATAAGACAGACACAGAGGATGTAGTCTCTAAAACACTATCTACAGTAAATAGGGGCAGGGGTCTGCTCTAAAAATAGTTACCTGGTTCCAAGAATAGTATCAAGTATCCTATGGCTTAAGACAGGGCAGGCTAATTAAACAAGTTAAAAATCCAGCCTGCATTCATCTTGCTGTCATCAAATAGAAAATAGTTGTGTATTAGTTTGTGCCAAATGAATTGGTGCTCCCAGTCATTTCTCTAGCATCTGTTCATATATTGCAGCAACTTGCCCCTCTTGGAATTTGTTTCAGAAAACAAGCCAAAGGCAGTGTTGTAGATATGCCACATACATCTGACTTTCTGAAAAGCACTGATTGGTATTAGGTAGATGTGGAAAAGTCCTTTTCATGCTCTTCTAAGTTACACCAGTCACAAGATTGTCACGAGGTGGAGTCTTCAGGAAAGCATGTTTATAAAAGAAAAAAGTATCTAGAAGAGGTAAAACTGTCTTCATGCAAAAGTGTTTCCCTGCCCCACAGGCTTTCTACTAGAAAGAAACACTTTTCATCGGTATTAACTTTAAATTTCTTGAAAGAGATACTTAAGTCGTTGAAATAACTTATTCTCGCTATTATAATCTCTTACTAGAGTGAAGCTTTCTGGTTGCTCAGTTTATGATGTTGTGAATGCACATGCTGTTTCCTTTACATGGACATCGAAAGTTCATTTCAACTGTTATGAAATAAAATAAAATGAAACTACTTACCGCTTCAAAGCTTTTGTTACAAAGTCATCACTAGAATTTAGAAGTGGATCTTGAGGATTTAAATGAAGGTGACATTGGACTTCTCTGGAGGTTATAACATCAATTATCACTAAGAAAGAACAATATAAGTATTTCAATATACAGCATTTTTATTAGTATTGAAAGCCATTCTTTCATTGTGATGCTTAAGACAGATAAGACTTAAGTCAGTGGGAAGGGGTTTGCAGTAATGCTCTTGCATAAGGCTTGCTGTTTCCCTGATATGCTTAACTCGGAAATAGTAGAAGTTTCAATTTATTAAGTGAAGGCCAAGACAGAATAGGACTTGAATATTTGCTTTTGCTTTCTGGTTTATGCTGAATATGGAACACTTTACATAGGCAATTTATACACAAGTCCGGCTTTGTGTTTTTCATGGGTGGCACACCATTGAGAGTAGCCCTTAGAATGCATTTGTAACAGAGAAGCATAGCGTGGGAGAGCCTAGATAGAACCAAGTTCTTTATCAACCCAGTAGGAAAGTTAGTATCCATTATTACACACATACCACAGGCTAAATTCTCTTTCACAGGATGAAGGAAAAAGACAGAAAAGCTGGTGTTCTTGTATGGTAGCACTTCAAAGTAAAGCAGTTCTGAATCATCTAGAAATAAAATTACTATTTAGTGATATTCACCCATTGAATCTGTATTCCTTTTGGCTGAAGCATATGTCATAATTAACAAAATACTGATGTAGTACAATCTAATTATTAATTACTTGGGCAACTTATTTTATGCCTATAGAAATGCCAGGCCTAGGAGACTTTGCAAAAAATACTCAGAGTGTAATACTAGAATTAAGGAATTTTTTTCTCATTTAAAATACTCCCTAAGCAATGACAGTTTTGGCAAGGGAGCACTAGATCTGCTAGCCCCCAGCTTAGAAGCTAGATTCTCTCTAATACTCTGCCATTACTTCTCAGCACACAATTTACCTTCATTTATATGCTCCTCTGAGACACAGCTGCTAATAAGACCATTATATGCCACTTGATGTCGAAGAATCTCTATTATGCCAGGCACACACTTTGGATGGCTAAATGGGATCTTACTGACCAAGGCTCCTACTAAATCTGAATTTTCCAAGCCCTTGTTTATGAAATAACAGTGCTTTGGGCAATCTGGAAGAGACTGAACAACAAATATGGTAATATTTCAAGCACTGAAAACAAGAAAGTAAAGCTTGATGTTATCAAGCAATTGCACAATCTGAAAGCAAAAATACTTTTGGAAGGCACACTTCTAGCATTTCCATCGTGTCTCTGCATCTCAGTAGAAATATAAACCTTAGAGAAAGCTGAACGAGATCCACTCTCCCTCCCAAATGCATCGAAATTAGGTGAATATACCCAGAGTCATGTGGTCAGGAGTTCATGGGCCACCAGTTCTTCCAATTACTCTTAAGAACCCTGTAGGCTATAGAAATGTTAACAGCCAAGATCTCTCAGAATAATATTGTGGCAGTGCTGCTTGACAGTTGTACAAATAGGATAGCTGTTTTGCCTGAAATCTCTTTGGGGCATCACATGTTGTTCCTCCTTCCATCACTACTGCTTTCTTTGGAGAAGTATATTTGGCTAGAGTATCTCCCAGTGATTAATTTGAAGAGGAGGAGGAGAAGAGGAGCTAGTAAGAAAAAGCTGCCACCCGTCCATGTTGACAGCGATTCTCCGACAAAATTAGAAGTGCAATATTGTGTCATCTCTTTCAGGGTGACAAAAGGGAATTGTCACCTTAACAACAGGGCAGGGCAGTTAATTAGCAGAGTCTACGTTAAAAAAAAGCTGAAAAGCAGAATAAAAGAGCTTTTCCTCGTGTTCATAAAGCAAAAGGGTTTCCCTTTCCCTTTCAAGGTTGGAATTGATTTGAGTAACTTATCTTTAAACTCAAAAGCAAAACCATTTCCCAGCAAGTAATAATATTTTAGGGAACTGCTGAAGAGTTACAGAGCCTTTTATGCGTACCCAATGGAAATGAAAAATTCCTCCCATCTTTTGGGTTTTATAGAGGAGAGCTTTGCTAAACCTTACTTTAGCATGGTGTAAACCTACTACTACCACCTTCTGTACCACCAGCTCAAAGTCCAAGAACTATGTAGGTAGTGGGCTGTGCTAACACTGCTAGTAGAAGAGAACAAGGTGCCCTCTTCTGCAGCCATCAATTGCAAAATTATAGTTTCCTAGCAAAATAAAAAGTAGATCTTTGAAGCTTATCTTGTAGTTGCCCTGTATATAAGTCTCGCAGAAAGCATCTTAGCCACCATTTTCTATTCTAAAACTTTATGTCTAATGCAGCAGAAATTGAATATTTTTTAATAAAAAGGTTATTAAAAGGGAAGCCGTCCACAGTTAAGCAACCATGGCTCCAGACAGTAGTTGACATCCCTGTTATAACAATGTACACTTTTCTTTCTGCCAATCCTATCAAAAGGAATCCATATTCTCAATGTAATCTAATAAAAAAAATCTTTTTAGTTAAAACAGCATGATATATGCAACATGATAAACACCTTCAGAAAGCAAGTTAGTACCAACTTTGGATTTGCTCCTCCCACTACCAAAGAAGTTTCCTTCTTTTAAGGCATTAATGGCAAAATTCTGAGCAACCTGAGTAAATATTCGGGTTTCACACAGACAAATTAGTACAACTTCAGCAGCCATGCACACAGTGTTTCATTAATGAGGATGAGTATGAGAAGCTCACTTACTTGAAAGGGCCTAATATTGTTTCGTAAATAACTTGAACTATTTCCTAAGGAGCATTTATACACTGTTGAGATTCTGGGAAGTCTGCATTGCTTGCTTATGAGGAACTATAATTCAGTATATATCTTGCACAAGGTCAGAGTGTGTGTCAAACACACTATACTCACCACGAAGAAACAAGATTTGTGTGTAGACAAGTTTTCACTGCACTTTTCTTTGATGGCAGACTGAACAATCAGCTCATATAGAGGAGCAAGTTTCAAGCCAGTAATCTGAATTCCTGAAACCAGGTGATTTTTTTTGTTGTCATTTAGGTTATGACTGTACATGAAAGCTAATATTAAAAAAAAAGCCCCAACCTATAATGTTTTGAAAAGACAAAAACATTAATCCTCTTTCTTGTTCCTTTTCATGCTAAGGGGAATTTGAGGTAGTGTTTTAACACCTTTGCCTGTAATTGTTATATCTGTCTTAAGAACTTCTGTGGTTTGCACTGGTTACTAAAATGTTACAGCTGTGCTGATAGAACAGCACACCTTCTGCCCCAGAAACCAGTTTTTCCTCTTCCAATATTAACACAGGGAAGTAGAAACCAAATGGGTACTGCATCGTCACAGAAGTACTTGGTCTTAAAAACAATTGTAACATGCCTGTGAGCCTCTGTATCTCTTCAATACTGCATGAGGACATAGGAATAGGCTGATGAAACTTCAACACAAAAAAAGCTGATAAATCCATGCTGAGTTCATCAGACAGCGGCAAAAAATCAGGGTTACTGAGGAAAAAAAAAAAAAAAGAAAAAGAGGTCAGAATGAAAGCTTCTGATAGAACGTGACATAAGAGGGACTCTCACTGCAAAGCCACTATCAGGTCACTCACAGTTTACTATATTCCATACTTTCTGTCTTCAGAAAAGTTTTGCTTTATAAATGCAACTTTAGCCTTTAACACTTCAAAACAAGGTTACTGTGAAGACTGGTGGAAAGGAAAAGCACGCCACGATAAACTGAGCAACCGTGCACAAGGATGTTTTCTGTAAATCATTCTATAGTGATGTATTTTGCAGAATGACTTCAGACTTTCTCTCCAGCCTAGCACTGAAGTAAACAGAGATGATGTGTCAGTATCCATAGTGGGATAACAAACTACTTTTCTATAGTTAAGGTCCTTCGATATGTGCTTTATTTATTCTGTAACTATGCAGCGTTGCTTTTTGAATACTAGGAAGTTAAGTAATATTGTTCCAGTGGCTCTTTCTGGTTTCAAATCTATGAATAAACCTATAATTCAGTGCAACCGACACACTTAAATATGAACACAGTAACTTTGAAGTCCATTTGGGAGAACTGTAAAAGCCACAGGTGACAGAGGGGGCAGCCATGGAGCACAATGCCATCAATAAAACAGAGCTCCCTGTTCTAGCAGAGGCTGCATGTAAGTTATGCTGAGGTTAGCACCAATGACATGTAAATCCATTTTTGTATTGAGAAGTGTCCACACCCTCACCTGTCCCCTCTAGCTTGAGAATCTACAAGCAGTGGAGAGAGAGGAAGTCGGTGAAGCGTATCGGTGCCTTCAACAATTACAATTGTTTTTGTTCCATATACCTGAGAACCTAAGAGAAAGAAGAAATAGAATGGCATTATTCCCCTCCTGTCCATGTAGATTAATCCTGTGCATAAAAAACATGCAATGGTAAGGGCTTTTAAAGGTCAGGTCCAGCTGACAGCCACCGTGCTTGGGCAGCAAAGAGAAGCCTGCACATAAGCGCACCCAAATGGCCAAAGTGTCCAATGGCGACAGCAGCTATAGCTGCTTTTGGGACTTGCCATGAAAGAGATCAAGCAACCACCACTCATTTGAATGCTGGGCAGTTATTTTGTTTGATCGCTCATTTCAGTTTGGGTCAACAGCCAAGAAATGAGAAGTGGTTTCCTGATGTACATTCTAATTGTGCTAAAGTGCATCATATAAGTCATTCTGCTAAACTAGAATTTTAAATCTTATTTCTGAGTTTCATTAGTCAACTTCACTTCATGAAACAGGTTGTGTTGAAAAAGTTATCACGTTAGTAATTTCTGCTTTTCCAGCTTTACCAGGATTTAGTTCTGCTTCCAAAACTTGATAGGGAGAAATGTAAAATTCAATGTTCATAGGAGTTCCTGAGAAATAAGAAAATAGTTACTACACATTAATAGAGGAAATCTGTTAGGCAACTTGACACAAAGGGGGGAAAAACAGGAGCACAATAGCTTTCAGTGGCTATTCTGAAATAGAAGAAGTTGTAATACTGGCGTTAAGGGACACTTGCACGAACCTGTGCAGTAGGATAGTGGTAGAATGTAGTAGAAGTACCTTTTTGAACTATAACACATGAATAGGTAAGGCTCACTTCTGACAGTGCAGATGAGCCAAAAAACTTATCAACTGACTGTAGTTGCCTCTTCAGCAACACGAGTTTTATCTCAGCTGCTATCACTGTCTTCCCAGGGTTACTCCCCAGCTGTGGTTTCCCACACAACCTCAGAATATTGCTGGCTTTGCTTTTAGGCTGCTGCAAAGTCAGTGTTGCAGGAGCTGATAAGCCACCTGGTCTCTTCATATTTTCTCCTTCTGTATGTCTCTGCGCTATCTGAGAATACAGACACAGTAAGTTCCTACAGCATGTTGTATTTGTAATAGAGGATCTTTAATGCAAACAAAGATCGTCTCAGGAGGGGTTTTTTATTACAATTCTTGGAATCCATGAAGAAAAAAATAGAAAAAAAAATCACCTCCAGTTCTTGGCACCAGGTGTCCTACTTTTCCATGAAGTACTTCAGTAACTCTGTTTACATCCTGTGTTCTAGTTCAAAACACATCTTGATTAGTGTTTCCTGAGTTGCAGTGCGAGCTAGGCTAATGTAAAGGATAATTTTCACCCTTAATCAAAGGGAGAGGATGCTTTCTTGGAAGTAGATTGTCTCTCCATTTGTTATGACAGCTTTCAAAACATCATTTTACTCATGCATTTACTCCTGGGACTTGGGCTTCCAGTTTCAACCCTGTATCTAAGCTGTTTCATGTTGCAATTTGATTTGCTATTTACCAGAAATTAATGGGGACAAAAATATTGGAGTGGCAGGTTGAGCAAAGAGTGAGGAAGTAACCTGGATAAACTAATTCAAATAGAACCAATCTCTAACTTCAAATGTGATTGTACAGCTGAATACATAGAGCTATACAATTAATGTCTGTGCATTAAAACTCTGCAGTTCATTAACTTATATCATAGATGGGATAAATAATCCATGTGACTAATAAATACTATTTACTGAGGTATCAGTGATCAGCAAGGATACAGTATATTTGTTCATGGAGTTAATACACTTCATAAGGGTACAAAAATAAGCCAAGAATGTGTTTCAGGTCACAGATGGTGATACTTGCTGGATTGCTTAATAGGCAAGATAACAGGGAAGATGTTTCAAGAATATAAAAGGAAAACACTGTCCTCAACTCTAATTTTCTGGGAAAAATAAAAACAGAAACCAACAAAAATTGTTGTACAATTACCAGAGGGTTTAGGAAAATCTCTTCCACATCTACCTGTAACCCTGCTCTTTGAAAGGAGAAATGAGAAAAGGAAAGACAGGAGGAAAGCTAGCATCCACGACTCCTGATCTAAAACCTGAACACAAAGTGAGATACCCAAACAGCAGGACCCCGAAAGGAATATTTTACTTCTGCTGCAGAAAGATCTAAACATGACTTCTGACTTTCAGAGGCACTGTTGGCTCCTAGTGGGAGCTCACATGCACACAAACACAAGTTCTGTAACCAACCAGTTTCCCAGCAAGTCCCTTAGATAAGGCCCAGAGTTCAGTAGATCATCTTGTTTGGTGTGCCTGGAGTTGGCAAACTACAGAAAGACTTCAAGCTTTCCAGTGGGATAAAACTCATTAGTCTTCCACATCCTGCTCTATAATTAGATTGGTTAACTTGGCTTTTAGTGAAATGAAGGGTGGGGGTAGAGGGAAAGGGAGAAGGAAGTAGACTTCAACCTTACCTGTCTAGAAGATACATTGAATAAAGATCTTTTTCAAGGGCCTGCAAAGCAAGGTATCCCTTAGCTCTCATTTCACTGGGGGAGAGAGAGAAAATATTTTTGTAAGTAAACAAAAGCTAGGCTATGGATTTTAAAAGTTTTTCAAGTAATAACTAGTTGCAACCTGTTTCCTGGAATTTTATACAGATTTGACAGGTCTTCTAGAGTCTTTCCGAAGTCATCATAATTCTTCATCCTACCAGAAAGAAACAACTGCTATCATGCTACTCAATGAGATGGATAATAAGTCTTTTACATATAACCTGCTAGAACAAGCATTTCTGAATGACATGGCCCCCTCCTTATCAGATCTGTAAAGTAGCACTACTGCTTTTCGATTTTCTTGGAAGAGACCAGGAAATGTGAATCCTTGGCTCTGCTGCAAAAAGCAATGTAATTAGAGCTGATGCTGGTTAAATATGCGCTACTGAAAGCAATAGATGTGCACGATACACAAATTTGACAGCTCATTGGCTGCAAAGCACTTTTCCTGATGTTCCAATAAAGCTACTCATTTAGTAAAACTACCCTAATACAATGCATTTGTACATTGTCCTTTCCATCAAAATACCAAAGATTGTATTAATATTGGACATTCCCATTCCATGCAGATGTGACTGCAATGGGCATCAGCAGAGAGACCAAATAAGCCTGCCTGGACTTTCACATTGGGACAAATCCTTTCCAAACAGAAAGCTAAACAAGTTAGTGACCAATTCCATGACTCTTTCCAACAGGACCGGCAAGGAAGCAGGGAAAAGGGAGGGAAGCAGGCATGCAGGTACAAGCGCAGACACAGCACGAGCCTATGCTTTAGCTCACTGGTTCATCATGATTTTAAGGTTGAGACTCACTGGAAACATTACACACACAACAAACTGCCCTATGACCAAATAAAATACTACACCAGGAGGTGCAGAAGAGATACTTGCACTTTGCACCAAAGCTTAACAAAAACAGGAAACAAGAGGAACAAGCAGTACCCTTCATGCTAGTGGTAATGATATGTCATCACTCAGAGCCAAACCGCTGGCATTTAACATCACTAGCAATCAAACCCCAAGGAAAATGCAAGTTAAAGCTTTAGGACAACTGTTTGCACCCTTAAATCTAATATAACTTAATTTCTGAGGGCTGGAAAAACTGAAGAGGCATTACAGGTCAACATAGGAAAGAGATAAAATATGCAATGTCCACGATTAGTCTTTCTCTTTTTACCTCCCCTTTCAACTGTTCTGTCAAGGTATTTCAGTAAGAATCCACTGAATTCTTAAATACACTCATTATTAGTAAAATCTAGAACCTTTATCACATTTGCTAGAGAAGTTCTGGATTTTTAAGGTGGTGGGCTGACTTGGAACAGCAACTATTTAAACCAAAATGTAGTAAATAAGAAAAAAAAATTATATAGTGACATACCGATGCATGAGACAATTAAAGTAACACCTTCTCCAACAAATTTGCAAAGAAAGACATGCCATGTGATCTCCCCCTGCTTTCATTTCTATGACAGAATCCTGAAGGATGTGGAGTTAAGACATTTGAATTTACAAAGCGGAAGCAGGTTATAACAGTTACAATAACCACCAACCTCCAGCACAGAGCACTGGAACTGACTTTCCACATTAAAAATGAAATTAAAAAAGTTGTCAGTTCTTTTGCTGTTTTCTGCTGGTTTTTTCCATTCAACAAAGGACTGCATATGATTCTTTACCTTAGATGCTGCACCAAGTCCTCACAAACCTACAAGAATAAGAGCAGTTTCATGTTTCTTGCCATGTTCTGTGAAATGTCTCTTTAAAGCATTTCCTTGGTAACAGTAAGATTGTTCCCAATTACTTTCAATTAGCTGAATGGTTAGCGAAAAGAAACAGCCAATGAAAACCAAATTAACATTACAAAAGTTAAAACATAACATTTATAGGATAAAATTAACATAAATAGTTTGTTGATAAATTCTTCACAGAAAAAAAAATGCTTTGATTGGTAGCTACTGTGCTAAATTTCTCTGGATATGCAATTCCATCCTAATAATATTGTCCAGCACTTGCTGTTCGAGAGCCTTGTGCTGATTAAACAGGACTACATGAAATTCCTGGGCTGCCTGCAAGTGAAAAAAGGACTAAGTAAACTCCACATTAATGTAACCATTTGGATTCTTACTGACAAAAATCAGAGTTCATGCTGCAACATCTCCTTGTTATACCTTCGATCTGAAAGATTGTCTGTAACACTGAACAACTGCAGAACACGTGTGAACTGCTGAGTGATATTCTGCCAATATTTTAATAAGAAATTTTGCAATAAAAACATCCCCATTAGTAGGAATGCACATACTACTAAAGAAGGCAGAAGGAAAAAGGAAATCTCTGGTAACAGCTCCAAGACATCCACTAGTAATATATTTTGCACTACTCATGGTAGAAAATATTTTAAGACCCTATTATTTACTGTATATTGACAACATCCAAGTATGAGAATACAAATATTTATGCAGGATACTACAAAATTCTTGGAAAGGTGTACTGTCAGCTGAGTTTTACCTCAATATTTAGCACTACAGTACTCAATATCTGTAACTGAGTTGTAATTTTAGGTGAGATTCAGATGCCTAAAGAGGCAGCCGGTGCCATGCACAGGCTGGCAAATGTGACCAGACCAAAAGGAAGCCAAAGGCTTTCTGGCATGGCAGCTGGAGACCAGGTGGGAGACTACAGGGAAGCGAGAGACAGAGAAAATTAACTTTACCACAGGAGCTTCTCCAAGGTGAGCCAGCTTTACATCTGTCACCTTTCCATCCTTCTCCAGCTGCACTTCTATATAAAACATGTCTGACGTTATGTAGCAGGCAGTCCCACTGGGGCTGACATGAGCATTAAGTCTAAACAGAGAAGAAAGAGAAAAAGAAGAGAAAAAAAAAGATTGTGTATCTAAAAATTGTGTCACACGAAGAAAGGAAACGAGCATAGTTTACTTGGTCATGGGAAGAGACACCAGGGATGCTTCAAAAATAACTCTTCCTTGGCTCAGCTTCTGAAAACTATCCAACTAGGCACTGTATTTGTGCTCTGCTCGTTGCAGTCTCGTGTTGGTTTGCTGACAACTATTTATCTCAGCTTGTGGCTTTGGGACCTAGGCACACATGCCCTCTCTTCACCCAACAACTGCCTCCATGAAAGACTAATCAAAACAGGCAGTTATGCCCATTCCAAGTAATACACTCCATTAAAACACTACACCACAGAAAATTACTGTTGACAAGCCACCCAGATGGTATTCCTCAGTGGACTTGGGGCCATGCTTGCTCATTTGCATTTATCCATAAACAAACTTACCCTTTTTGTTTGGATAAAGATTCCAATCTGTTCATCACAGAAACCAAAGATTTCGCTGCAAAAAACAGAAGTGGTACTTAATCGGGCTGCCATGATCAAGAAGTAGAACCAGTATTATCCTGCTCCTAAGGGTAGGATTTAGGTAATGAGAATAGTATCTCTTGCATGACTTTTTGTTATTAATAACAACTATTACCCTATGATTAATGAGTCCTGTGCTGAGTAGAGCTTATTCTCAGACTTTGAGAACAGCTCTAGCCTGAAGGCTTAGCCCAAAGATAAGTAAAAAGTCTCTTGTATAATATTTACCTCTGGGTTTGTACATTTGACTCTGTAGTGCAGAACATCACTAATTGAGAAGGATGGGTAGTTTCCATAGAATATTAAAAAATACACTTTGAGTTATCTGACAGTACATTACCATTTAGTGTCCTCTGTATCTTCTCCATGCAAGACAGCAATAGATCATGTGAAGCATCGCTGACAGCCCGTTGAAGTGGCTTATCCTAGCACATTTGTGAAATCAAGAGACAGAGAAAGACTCCTTAAATTACTAGTCAAAGAGGAATATCGCTGCATGTGAGACAGAACATTGATGTCCAAAAAAACACTACTTCTTTTTGTCAAACATAGAGGTGACTATGACTGTAGCTGTCTCTAAAGTGGCAGCACTGAATGGATTCAGGAAGACTTTCTTGTGCGGTAATTATATATCAGAGGCCTTTGGAGCTGCGAGTGGCTTTCCATTATCTTTTCTTTTGAGCTGAACACAAGCTATGTCAGCTAATCTCACCATGATACTGAAGATCAAGTAAGAAAATACTTATTTTAGGAGGAATCTGCCCGAGTGAAAAGGAGAGATCAGTAAAAGCCACAGGGGTGCTTGGTTAGATTCAGGGTGCAAGTTCCAGCTGAAGAGATCAACTTAAGTAGCAAGCAAACCTTCCCAGCCTCTCTTCTAGCTCTTGTCTGAAAAATTCTCGTACTTCACAAAGAACACTTACTGCTGAAAAGTTCTGACTATGTTCAAAGTTAGCATATTGTTTTCAGAGTAAATCTTTAGTTAAGCATTAATAAAAAGAAGCATGGAAACAAATGAGACTTTTGTATTAAGCTCACAGCAGCTGTGTTAATTTGCTTTTTACAAAGATGATTCTTAAATATAATTAGCTACTGGAAGGGCTGAAAGCATGGAACAACTTATGGTATATCACAGCAGGAGAGTCTAGATAGTGGGTTTCAGGCCAGTTTCTGAAAAACAGTCCTCCCATTCCTGTTGGCAAGAAATATTCATATATACTATGAATGCACTAAGGATAATGAATGGAAAATAACCAGAAGTATTGGGCAATAAGTGCTAACTCCTGATGACTTAAAATAATGCGAGAAACAACCTCTAAAGTGTTAAAATAATGCAGGAAACTTTTTTATCCACTGTTGTAAGAAAAAACAGGATACAGGCTATAATAGGCACCAGGTTTTAGCATGATTTTTTTTTTCTTTTAAAGTCAAGCAGTTTTTGAACCTTCTTGACAACCTGTTCTTGCACCACATATTCTTCTGTCACTTAATCCAAGATTCTTACCATGCAAAAATGGACAAGTTTCACGGTTTCATTCCATGGTTTTTGTTGGTATTTTAAATGCAACCGTTCCATTAAAGCATTTGTAGAAGTACCTGTCATAGCACCTGAAAAACATACCAAAATGTACTAAATATAATGGCATGTATCTACACTGGCAACCGGAAAACTTGGAGGAGGAAAAACAGAAAAACTTGCTAAGGTCATAGGTGTTATGCTTGAAAAGAGGCAGAAAAAATGGTTTAGTTGAATTTTGCATACAAATATTTGTTTTTAAGGGTGGGGGAGATTTTGTATAGAAAAATATTCTCAATATTAAATACAGATGCAGCCCAATTTTCAGCTTGTTAAAAAACTAATCTTTCTTTACCCATGTACGATCTCCTATGTGTACTCTTAATAAATACCAAGGCCTTGCCATCGGTTTTAGGCCTCCAGATTTCAACACCTACCTAGAGCTCAGTAGAGCTAAGTTTTATTAGAGATAAAAAATTAAAGAGAATTGGGATGGCAGGGAAGGAGAATGGGGCCAGGCAAAGGAACATTTTCATCCCATCACCAGTCTCCTTATAAATATTCTCTATGGTCTTACAGAGAATCCAGAGGGTCAAAGAAAGATTTTTGCTGAGATATGGTGCACTCACAACCACTAATTCCATCAGGAATAAAACTGGAGTGAACTTCCTAATCCATCATCCTGAGACAGGCAGGAAGACTCTAGACTGATTAACAAGAAGAAATTGAGTCCCTTCAACATGCCACCCACTGTGCTCTGCCCCTTAGCACCAGAAGAAACACTGCAAAGTACTTCTTTGTGCCTAGAAGGCACAACAGCCACAGAGAATTGTCCCCTTTGAGGTAGCAGCACTGCAAGGGGAAAATGAGACAGACCAAGAGAGGGACCTCCACACCTTTTGCATACACCAAACAGAAGTGGTGAGTCAGAGCTAGGAGCATTTTCCTGCTGCTAGGAGGATGAGAGAGCAGAAACCACAGTCACATATAAAGCAGGCCACCTCCAGCCAGCTGGAGATAGGAGAAGCAGTGGACCCCAACGAACTCTTGCAAGCCCCACTACTGGGGAACACCACCCCACAATGTTCCCACTTGCCCATGCCTTCACGCCTACACAAGGACTGCTGCCCACCCTGTACCTCCATCTCCATCCAGGGCTCCTACTTCTAGCACCTGCACCACAGAACCCAGAGGTGCTATGCAGGGCAGAAAGCCTGCTCCTTCACAAAACTGGCCCCTGGGGGTTAGTGTTTGAACTTAAGAATCTTGATAAGCACAGCAGCATTACTTCTCAGCTCTGCTAATTTTCAGAAAGGGAAAAGTATCCAGTCAGTCACGCTCTTCCACATGTAAGTCCTAAGGAGAAAGCATAATGTCTGTCCCCATCTTTGAGAACGCGTAGCACCCTCAGGAAAAGACTGGATTTACCAGCGGTAGAAGGGCAAGGGGAGGTATGATAGCAACAGTCACTCAGCAAAACAGGGAAGCACTCCAGATTTTAGTCTAGCTCAGGGGCGGAAAGGGTGACCAACCTATATCTACCTATAGTGTTTGCTTTGTATTTTGGCATTATTTTGTGGCCACCTGTTGCTAGTCTCCTTTTACATATGAATTAGTGCACAATGAAGTGTGAGATTCCAGGTTTAATCCTAGACCTTTGTAAAGGCATTGGCTTGAAACTGGGGAATGCCAGGTCTACAGCAAGAAAAGCATGTCTCCTACGTAAACCCTGTGTGACAGTGTTTCAAGATATCTTACAGCATACCTGCTGTTTTCAGCTCTCATAAATCAAGCTGCAGTGCCTATAATACTCTCATAACACATAAAGAAGATGATCTTGGACTTAGTACAAGAATAGAAAATAAATAGTCCAGTAGCCACATTAAGATTGCAGAGGAAACTCCATTTGGACCTATAGTCCTAGGAAAAGTATAAAAGTATGTGTCCAAAAGCATTGTCTCCAATCAGACAGTTATCAAGCATATTACTTAGGGAAAGGCAATGCAGCTGAAGAAGTTAAATATGTTTGCATTTCAGCTTTTACAAAGGAGGTGAAAGGTGATCAAGTAAATTGATGATGTAATTCCACCCTTGTGGTAGATCACAGTGCCCTAAAATTACTAGCTTGGCTGATGCTATTAAACATTCATTTCTTTGTGAAACTGACGTTAGAAGTGACCATAGGTGTAATCATGAGCTTTTCTTGTGACTTGGTGCATCCATTTAAAAACGTGTTTTCGGCATTTCTATAGAGGCATTTTAGCTTAGGTTTGCTTGAACAATGTATTTAAATGCTTTCTGCTGAGCAAGAACATATGCTACGGCCCATGTAAAGCGAGTAGGTTGCCTCAGTCCCGACCATGTGAATGGGTGTGTGCATATAACTGCACGCATGACATACAAGTTGGCAGTGTTTAATCTTTTTGTGGTAATTTTCATAAATGTTTGCTATGATCTAGAGCTCATTGGAGTCTCTGTGATCATGACAACAACCCCCAGTGCTTTGATCGTGTCCTGAATAAGCAGAAAAGTAAATTATTTGCTGATCCTCTTGAAGAGAACAGTTCCAAAATAAGGCGGGGGGAACCTGCCACTGCTTACCTTGTCGGCACAGTAGCTGTTCTGCAAACAGAGGACTTGAAGTTTAAGTAGTCACAGACCAGCGTTGTTGATAAGCCTAAAATTCACTTTAATTTTTAAACAAAAAATAACTTTTTCCATTGTGCTCAGAAGTATGTATCTAAGTAGATGAATTTGCATAATTTCTTCAGGATAGGGATGGTGCTGGATTTTCATACTAAGACAAATATTCTGATACAAGTAGGAGCCTCCATACCGATGTAAAATTGTAATGTTGGCTAAGACGACACATGAGAAACAGCAGCTTAAGCATTGTCAGAAAGCTCCTCGGATCAAGGTAGAGTTCCAGTATTCGGAACTGTTGCATCAAGTTACCACACTCAAGAGGAGAGTTAAGAGTGTTGAATAATTAAAAATGTTCTAATTATAGCATCTCAAGCATATAAGATACACAAATGTTTAACTGGGTCAGTTCACACAAAAGAAAACAAGCAACTGGCCAATTTTTACTACCAACATAAAAGATAACAGGGATTATTGCATGAATCCTGCATGCCCACCTACTCTAGATTACTCTGGCTTTGTGTGTTCAGCAAAAGCTGCTGCCGAAAGAACTTTTCATGTGCATAGTTACAAAATAAGTTGTCCTCAGAGGAAATCTTCTCTTACTCTCAAATACTTCAGATACTTGGAGGATATCTTTCCCCTTTTATAGGGTTAAAACTGGTATGCTTCCTTAAGGACCTGTTGAGAAATTCATTATTATTACTACTTTGTTTATTTTTTGCCATGGTTTTCTACGTTTTGCTAAATTTCTGACTCCTTAATATGCTTCACAAGGCATGCTCTAGGAACAGGAATGCCTGGGAACATTGTGATTCACATAAAAACGACGTTTTGTAATTTCACAGTTCTTCCATTTCTGATGATTTTTCCATTTCATTGAACGGTACTTCGCTTTTCTGAGAAAGGATCAATGTATTTTCTATTCATATTCTTGCATGAATTCAAGTGAACTATTTGTTTCAGTGAAGACTTAACGCAGAACAAGGGAAAACTTTGCAGACTGTTGATACATTTTAATGAGAGCAGTTTGGAAAAGATTCCAGGAATTCCATATTCAGTGCAACACTGACAATTTTTTATTGTTTCCAGTTTCTTTTAGGGGCTGCTTTTTTTCTGTTAATCTTGCATCAGGTATTTATTCTTTTTCATCCAAATAAAAGTCAAAATAAATCACCAGGAACATCTTCACTGGCCTGCTTCCAGCACTTCCTTGGAATTGCATCTTTCCAGAAGCCCTCAGCTGAACTGTTGAGCAGAGCTACGTAACAGCCCCACGGGAAGCCTAAATTCAGAACTGGGGCCTAGGGTGGTCAGTGAAAACCAGTGGTTCCAGTTAGAACTGCAGGATGTGCAAGAGTTGTCACTGTGATTATCTGACTTGACACTTGGTCAGGAGATCAGAGATAATGTTGTGTTCTTTCAGAAAGTGCCATGGGATTTTAGAGTGAACAGCAGTGATAGAGCTACAAAATGGGAATATAACTGGAATGTGAATCAGTGTTTATCAAAACCGTCAAGCATTCAAACAATTCCTTTATCCGTCCTAGCTGCTTTTCCATCCAAGGTAGGCTGAACCCAGTGCTGCTTAGCTTCTATGAACCACACTTTAGTCTGATATGGCTTTAAAACTCATAAATACTACAATATGTTTTGCTGTCTTTCCTTCATTCTCTACACCATCTCCACAGTGGAGTGTAAATATTTTCTTCCTGAGAGTTAACATCAGAATGTTGGTCTCTGCATTTTATTTCACTACAGTCATATAGACTAAACCAGTCTTACTTCACGACTCGCTGAATAGTACTTCTGGCACTGTAGTCCGAGGCACTTAACACTATCAGGCTTTGACTGTTTCCTACTCCTTCACTGGAAGCAATTGAGATCCATCAGAGCCAAAGGCTGTATAGACAGACATGAAAATACAGGTTCGTAGCAAATGGCCATGGATGTAGAAGTGTATTAACACTGAGAGGACACATCTTTTCCTCATAGTAAGCAAGTCAAGATATGGCTAACATTTCACTCTGCTTGACATCAGCATTATAATCTCCAAGTAGCTCTTGTCTAGGTCTTTTCCCAAAGGTATTAGAGACATGCAGCCTCAATTTAAGTAACCTCATGAATGAACATGGGAGGGCTGTCTTCACATGTGTACATTTTCCCTTTACAACCTTTCATAAGACACTATAACTGGTGTTCATAATGGAACATTTATCGCTTGTTCCACACCTCTTGCATTTCCAAGGCTCTTTTGATCATTTATATAACTAAAAATCAGGTGTTGCATCATCATTCATGTTCTTTACTGACATCAGTCAGCTGAAATCAATGGAACCCATCACTTAAGAGCTGCAATAGCTCTCCTTCAAGATAGAGATAAAGTGAATGCATCTGGCACATAACCTGTAGAAGATGGCAGAATTAGTAAAAACCATAATATTTTGAAAGTCCACATTGAATATGTTACTTTAGAAGGGGGGAAAAATGGGAGCTAAGAGTTATTTCAGGAACTGAAAATGATGAGCATTGAGGAGGTACCTGATGCAGAGAAGAAGGAAAGTAGAGAAAGAGAATAATTGTACTCAAAGGAGCTTCCCAGCAGTATGTCTCAAAGCTAACCACACAGAAGGCTGGCTTAATTAAGGTTGGCTTAATTCCCAGACTGGGAAATAGGGAGATGGGTAGAGGAGGTGACTCTTGAAGCTGGCCACATCCACAGAACTAGAAACCAGACTTCAGTTTACCTGACTCCACCAGAGCACATCCCCACCAGAAGTAAGAAGGAAGCCTTCAAAGAGTAAAAGAAAGAGACTAGAGAATCACAAGAAGAAAGGCTGTACAAAACCTGAAGTATGAAACCATATATGAAAAACAGGAGCAATAGAAAAGGAAGGAGATGGAAAGCAGAAAAGATAAACAATGGAAAAGTTAAGACAGTTATACAGACAACTCTACGATTAGAAAAATATTTTTACAATTTTTTTTGTGTTATATACATGACTAAAATTGAAATTACTTTAGTCTACTTTAAGCTATTTTAAACCAATATTGGTTTGGAGATTATTGTATTCTGATTGAATATATATCTGGATATGGGTTACATAACATGCAGGCTGAAAAAAAGAAACAGCACGCAGTGGCAAATCACTGATTTCAGTAAAACACTATGTGGGAAGGACACATTTTTCATGAAATACAATACCATGAAGGAATTAAATCCTAACAAATGCCAGCTAAAGATGTTACTCCAGTAACAGGTAGGCAGGTACTCCATATAAATTACATATTTTACATCATTCTCTTTTGGTTAAGCAATTTGATGCTACTTTTCATACCTTACAAACTATGAAGACTTGTTAATAAATACACGCGATAAATGTTGTATTATACATTTTACTGCCTGTGTACTTTTAGAAGTTTGACAATTCCTTAACCATGTTCCTAATAATGCTTATTCTGATACCTCATAAACTAACTGTACCGTAACCCTCAGATTTCCAGATTCCTAGACATCTACTAAACCAGTGTCATTCCTCCTAGCTCAGTTGAATGAGAAACATGAGTGACTGTGAACTCATCATTACTCTTGGATTCACTGTTATTCAAGTCACTTCATTGCACTTTATCTACAGCCACAATGCATTTGGGGATGGATCATCTTTTCAAAATGGTACGAAAGCCATGAGTGTTAAGCACCATGACTACTCAGATGGAGTACTGAGAATAATGTTATTTGGAAAGCTAATGGTGCTAAGCAGATGCAAGTATTTCACTACCCATCAGTTTATTACAGTAATCCCACTATCTTGATTTTAGGGAGTATGTATCTGTTTGCAAGTGTATGGGGATACATACACAGATTTGGAGGCAGTCATAGACGATGGGAAACTCCTCTGTCAGCTGACAGATTAAGAAGTCCTCACATTGAGCAAAAGCAGTAGAAGCAACTGCCTACATAACATTCCAAATCTGGACTGGATTGCTTCATTTTGAAAGCATAGCTGATGTCTGTCTCTGCACATTACAAAAATATTCCCTGGGTTGTATGTGTTGCCAAATCATAGAGAAAAACTATTGCTGCCTTGTAGAGCTTAACCTCCAAATATAAAAGGCAGGTGCAAGTTGGAATGGGAAGTGGATGGACAATGGACTGGCCAAGATCAGAGCAGATCAGTGATGCTGCAAGAGTATGTCACTATTTAATGCCAGCTGGCAACTAAGACCCACACAGCCACTCACTCGGTCCTCCCCAGAGAGATAGGGGAGAGAATCAAAAGGGGAAAAGTGAGAAAATCCATATGTTCAGATAAGGACAGTTTAATAGGTAAAGTAAAAGCAGCACACATAAGCCAAGTAAAACAAGGAATTCATTCACTACTTCCCATCAGCAGGTAGGTGTTCAGCCATCTCCAGGAAAGCAGGGCTCCATCACACATAACAGTTACTTGGAGAGACAAATGCCATCGTTCCAAATGTTCTCCCCTTCCTTCTTCTTCCCTCACCTTTATAAGCTGAGCATGACATCATATGGTATGGAATATGCCTTTGGTCAGTTGGGGTCAGCTGTTTCAACTGTGTCCCCTCCCAGCATCTTGTGCACCCACAGACTACTTGGCTGGTGGGGTGGGGTGAGAAGCAGAAAAGGCCTTGACTCTGTGTAAGCACTGCTCAGCAGTAATTAAAACATCCCTGTGTTATCAACACTGTTTCTAGCACAAATTCAAAACATAGGCCCACAAGAGGTACTATGAAGAGAATTAACTCTATCCCAGCCAAAACCAGCACAGAGTAAAACTAAGATTACGTGAATCTCAATCCCATAGGCTGTCACCCAAGACCTGGAGTTGTACTGCCTAATAGCAAGCACCAAAATAATCTTCGTTCCATCAGATTCTCCTGCTAGTTTGGGACAGCAGCAGGCACACTCAAAGGGAGATTAACATCTTATACATGCACTACCCTGACAAGGTAGCCATCGTGCCGTGTTTCATAAAGTCGGAGCTACATACCAAGTCTGCACTTGGGCATGCCAGTTACACCTCAAGTACAGTACATCCCTAATATCTGACTATCCCTTACACAAAAACACACAGAAACACAGTTACTAACTTGGGAAGTGTGAGTATGTTCAAGTAATAGTTCATCATATTATTCATTCATTGTTACTTCCGATTTGTCACAGTTGGTATAGATTGGAGGTAGGTGAAAGCTTCTAGCTATTTCCTTTTGTTGATGGGGGATTCTCCCCTGATTACATGGTGGATTTGAGCTGGACGGTTTCCTTCAGTCCTGCTGCAGAGAAACTCCATTAAATCACAAATACATTTCATGTGTCCTTATGCATTGGTAATAAAAGGTTTCCTAATAATTTCTAATACAGTTGTGCCGCCAGCACAAAAGAGAAGAAATTACATGTAATACCAGGAAATCCTACCTCCCTGTACTGATTTCAGTTCAGCAATACTTCACAATACAAAGGCCCACAGACACAGCAGATGCCAGGTTAATTGATTCTGAGCTGAAATAGGAGGGTGCCCTCAAAAACCACTAAGTGGCTTTGTTCCCTTTCTATCCTGTCCATTAGAAAAATGAAGTCTCTCTCACCCTGGAAGATTTATTGAGATCTTGAAGGAAGAACAGTTGTTTTATGTGTGATAAGGTGGTTTTCCAAAGAAAGTAATTAATTCATTCATGTCAATAGAAATCTAAGATAAAATTACACTGTTTAATTATGCATACTTTAGATATATATATTGTGTGCTATAAAATGTGAGCTAAGGTAAAAGGAACAAGTATTTTTTGTTCCCTGGGAAAGGAAGTTGCATATCAGTGTTTTTCCCAAAGATTCAGAGATGTTTTGTCTAACACATCCAAAATAAATGAAACTCATCAGCATCAGTTGATTTCTCAGTTGTATTATGGTAAATAATGCAGCTACTACTAGCACATAATTAATTACATCTCTCTTTAATTACACTTTATAGTTTTTCCCTGCAAGTATTTTAACATGCAGAGCTGTACTGGAACACATACTAATACATAACAAAGCAAAAATCACTACATACATCCTTAGGGCCACATTGCAAATGTCTGCTACACTATCTATATGGTTTTAGGTGCCCACACCTAAACACCAGAGAACCGTGAGCAAATCAAATTTGCTGCTGCCTTGGGCTGCCCAACCCTAAATTCCTATGCAGTCAATGGAGCTGAATAGTTAGCAATACCTACTGTCCTCTGACCAGTTGTTCTTTTACGCTGAGGAGCCACAATCAGGCCTAAAAACGTCACGGGTGCTACAGAGATGCTCTCACTACGGCCTCTTGCCAGCAGTTGAAACGGAATCATTAATGTAATGCATTTCCATAGAAATATTTCTTTTAGTTCTGGGTTGAAGAGCTCATTTTTTCCCACTTGGTTAGGCAAGGTTCCAGGGAACATTTCACAAACAGAGGATGAGGGGTACACTATAAACTAGTTCTTATTGTATTGATATGCAGCTTGGATCAGGGGATGACATTTCAAAATAAAATCACATTTGTCATCTTAAACAAGACAGCTTTAAAGGGAGATCAAAAGGGCAAAAGCCATGCCCGTTAACAAGCAGCACAGTCCAAAAGAGAAGGCTCCAGAGAGACCTTGTAGCAGCCTTCCAGTACTTAAAGGGGGCCAACAGGAAAGCTAAGGAAGGGCTCTTTATCAGGGAGTGCAGGGGTAGGATGAGGGGTACTGGTCTGAAGCTGAAAGAGCCTTTCCAATTTTAAGCTATTTCCTCTTGTCCCACGATACAGTTCAAGGCATCACTGTTATTACTTGAATTAGTCATTAACATGAAAATTCTCCGTTCACATCATCCCGTTTTGTTTGCCATCACTAAAACCCTTCACGCATGGACGGGTCCAGGACTACAGAAAACCCTCAGCGCTTCGTGTCCCCTCCTGCCGGTGACAATTCTTAAGCCCAGTGTATTAGATGTTGCCTCAGCTCGGGTTTGCCCCTCGAGGAAAGCTCACGCTTTGCTTTCAGCCCTACAAATAATCGTGTTTATAAACCTAGCGACAGATGTCGGGATCTGATCTCCTTAGGGCAGCAGAACCTGCCTCAACTATTCGCCAAGACCGCGGGGATTAGCTGGGGGGGAAGGCGGACAACGACGTGAAGCTACGGTGTCGCCGTCCGCCATCGCCTAGCAAGGCGACACGGGCAGAGCAGCAGGCACTCTGCCGTCGTTAGGCTCCCCAGTTAACACCTCACAGGGGCCGCCCCGAGCTCCAGGTGGAGACAGCCCGCTAGCTCCCAACCCGCCCCACGCCCCCCCCCCCAGAAGCGGCGAGCGTACCCGTTGCTCCTTCCCCCCACGCTCCGCCCAGCCACCCTCACGCGGGCCAGGGGGGTGGGGCCGCGCGCCGTGACGTTTCGCGCCACTGCGGCGCTGCCTGGCCACGCCCTCACTGGCCGCGCCCCTTATTTGGCCACGCCCCTTGTTTGACCACGCCCCCCGCCCGCGTCCTCGGGGATGCAGCGCTAGGCGGCAGCGGCGCTCCCCGGCCCCGCCCACGCTCCCTGCTTCTGGCCACGCCCTCAAAACTTGGCCATGCCCTTTCTTCTGGCCACGCCCTTGGAGAGCAAAGGTAGTGCTAGACGGCAGGGGCGACCCTCGGTCCCGCCCGCGCCCTTGGCCACGCCCCTAACTATGGCCACGCCCCCCGCCGCGGCTTCTGGGCGCGGGAGCCGTGCAGTGCTACGCGGCGGGATTCCTCTCCCCCACTCCCCGCCCTGGCCCCGCCCCTTCTTCTGCCCCCGCCCCTTTTGTCTGGCCCCGCCCCCTGGCGCGGGCTGCGCGCGCGCGCGACGGCCGGCGTGCGCGCGGGGGCGGCGCCAGGCGGCAGCAGGGCTTCCCTCGCCCGCCCCGCCCGCCCCATTCGTTCCTCCGCCGGGCAGCGGAGCTCGGCCCTCCGCCGCAGGTGAGCCGGGGCCGTGGGGACCGGGAGCCGCTCCCAACGCTGTAGAACCGTGATGTTCTGAGCTCCCCGTCCCTGGTGGGGTAATGGAGGGGAGGGGCGGCTGCCTCGTTCGTGCCCGCCGGCCGCGGCGCGGGCGGAGCCTCCCCCGGGGGCCGTGCACGGGGGGCTGCGGGGCTGCCCGCTGCGGCCTGAGCGGAGCCTCCCGGGGCCGCCCCGGCGCACGGCGGGGAGCGCGGACACGCCCGCACCTGCGCAGGGCGGAGCGCGGCGACCGCGACCCGAACAAAGGCGCCGCGCCCGGGGACGACGGGGAGGGAGGCGGGGAGGAGCCCCGCAACGAGCCTGGCGCCCCTTGGCTCCCCTGGGCTCGCCGCCGTTCTCTCCCGAAGCCCCCCGGCTCCTCCTCTGGGCTCGGCGCCGTTCGGTTCCTGGAGCCCTTTGGCTCCTTTCCCGAGCTCGGTGCCGTTCGGCTCCCGAAGCCCCCCGGCTCGTCCTCTGGGCTCGGCGCCGTTCTCTCTCCCCGGAGCCCCCCGGTTCGTCCTCTGGGCTCGGCGCCGTTCTCCTCCGGAGCCCCTCGGTTCGTCCTCTGGGCTCGGCGCCGTCTCCTCCCGGAGCCCCCCGGTTCGTCCCTCTGGGCTCGGCGCCGTTCTCTCCGGAGCCCCCCGGTTCGTCCTCTGGACTCGGCGCCGTTCTCTCCCGGAGCCCCCGCGGCTCGTCCTCTGGGCTCGGCGCCGTTCGGCTCCTGGAGTCCCCCGGGCTCGCCCGGGTCCCAGCGCTCCAGTCTCAGCAGCCCGGGGCTGGGGCGAGGGCAGCGCCCTGTAAACGTGCGCGTTGAAGGGGCGTTGCCTGCCCGCTATGGCTTGTGCTCACCCGCAACAAAAGGAAGAAGTAGCGAGCTTGCCTGTAAAGGCTCATAAATAAAAGCCTTTCAACGCTCGCCTGTTTTGTTAAGTAAATGGTTTGGTGTTTACTTTGGGTTTCTTTTGAATGGGAGCTAAAGCGTCATCTCCTTCCTCTCTGAGTCCTCATTCCGAATGAAGATGTTAAGTGGGCCATAGGTATCCCAAGAGTCACCTGGAGAGAGATTTCTATCTGTGTGTCTGCTTTGTAGCATCGCTGGACTGTCCTGGCAGAAAGACCACTGAAACGTTCATTTCCAGCCTGCTAATGACCCTAATGTTTTGTTTCAAGCTTGAATTTCCAGTTCTCATTGGAAGAAGACTTTGCATTCTGCAGTGTAAGCCATTAGACTTCCACAAGTGGGAGCGATACACACCTCTGCTGGCATTTCAGTGTCTGGAGATGGGTTATGGAGAGGTCTGCGCAGAAAGCTGTCAGTTCTTTTTCTTCTCTAATGGAAGTTAAAGTGAAATGAATGGAGCTCCTAGGAGAGGGACTGCGTGGACTGGGAGGAGATACTGGCATGCTGTTTGTTATCAGTATAATTAATAGTGATTATAAGTGGATTCCTAAGTAAAAATCCTCTTCAGCTGACTTACTCATCTAATGGCATTTACCGCAACATGTAAATATTGGACTATTGAAATATTCTAGTTCTAGTAGAAGGAAGAACGACTATGTGATGCATAAATCTCTGATGCAGATTTAAGCCCTTTAGTCAGTGAAACACCTTGACATTTTTTTCTGGAAGCCTCCAAATGGTAGAAGTTACAGGGATTGCCAGTAGTAGTGATACTTACCCTGTAAATTGGGAGAATGTGACGTACTGTTGCACAAAACAATCAGAAAAAGCCTTCAATCCACCGCATTAGAGGTCAGCAGTGGGGTTGAATAAGTTGTGATACTAAATAGTGAATGTACTCCTTTACTATTGTGAATTCCTTGATCTCAGTCTTCACTTTGCCATGTTCTTCTGAATTTGAGGAAAGGGAGTAAATATAACCATTTTAAGGTGAAGTCAATATTATGAATTGCATGCACTTTGGCAATGTCGAAATATTTCGGGAGGGGAGGAGAAAGCTAGCATGTCCGTTAGCTATGCATTTATCTGTGTCACTTGTGGGCACGTACTCATTACATAAATAATCCTTAGAAATTGTGTAGGCTGGTGGGGGGGGGGTGGAAGTAGAGGAGGGGGGCAAGGAGAGATATGGTTGTGAGGATAAGGCAGTACTGGCTGAGGAGGAACTCCAGAATGTTAAAATGTTGGAGACCTTGTGGTGGTCTGTCTTCTGTATTCAGACTGACTTCCATAAGAGCAGTTGTGTTCTTAATCTCAGTTCTAAGTCACGCCCTGACACCCTTGTGTATACATTTGCTAAGGGATTACCCTGAAACAGGTGTGTTGTGTCTAAGATGAACTTTTACGTGTGCTAGCTGTCAAGTGCATTGGACTTGGAAGAAAATAACTGCTTTGTCAAAGGATGGTACTGTGTTAGAAACTGATGTACAGCAGTCTCAGGTGTCAAAGAACCATGTAGGTACGGTTTCTTGTTATATACAAAGTTGTTTAGGCAACTGCTAATTGCTAATGTCATTCTTTTTCCTGCAGTTTCACAGTTGAAGAGATAATTGTAAGAGAAAAATCTTGGAACTTTGTGATTAGATTTGTTTGGTTTGCCAGCATAGTAAGTGCTCTAGGATATAGTGGTCCTGGTTGCTGATCACATGCCTGGTGTGCTCTGGGAACTCCCCACCCCCTTGACAGTGCTTACAGCCAGCTTCCAGTAAACTTCCAGTGGTTCTAAGCTGTTGAAATTTGTTTGCATCTAAATTGAAATCTATTTTAAGTGAACAAGGTAGTTTGGTAGGCTAGGGACAGCATTCTTGTATATTGTAGCCTGCCCACATCACACACACAATTTTGTGACAACTGCAATTTTCCTTCCTGCCTTATGAAGAATCGATGTGAGGAACCAAGAAAATACAAGAGATGGTATAATTTCTGTACATCCACTGAACATTCTGCAAAAATGTATTACATTTATAATTACTAAGTAGGGAATAAATGGTTATATGTGATTTGTCCATTGCAGTATTGAAAATCAGCTCTCAGGGTGGTTCTAAAATGGAATTGCTAAGTTCTACTGTCTGTAGAATCTGAAATTATTTCTAGTCCTTATGGATGTAAAAAACTTAGAGTCACTACATCTATAGCAAATGTGTGTTGCATACAGAGCAGGGAGTTATCAACTCCTGTCCATCTTCTTGTCTTGTTTTCTTAAGTAATTTGAGTCGGAGTAAGAGCCAACCAAGTTTTTTGATTTGTCAGTTGGCTGGCTTTCTTGTCAGGTCTCTTTGCTAGATGTGCCATCAGGTGAGGCTTACACTGCTGAGTCTGAGGAGCTCTAGACAGCAAGCAGTAAAAAAAATCTGAAATTGCTGCAGAAGAAAACAGTGCTGGATTTAAGAGTGGAAGCAAGTTGGAGAGAAATGTGGTGTATAGTAAGTAACACTGCTTTAGAATGGACCAATGAGAGAATTGGTTGCCTTTGCCTAGAAAGTTGGCTTAGTCTTTACTACTACTGTTTTGTTTATTGTTAGATTTGTGTCTATCAATTCCCAGAACATTTAGGGTAATAGATTGGTAACACTGAAGTGTCTGGTCTGTGCCTAGAGGGGAAGGATGGAGACAGAGGTGTGTAGGAGAGGTTAGACCACATAAAGAGAGGAAATGTAATGAAAGGTAGTTACTATAGTAAATTCAAAATAAGCTATGTAATCAGTTTATAATCGTAATATGGAGAGGAGCCAAGAATGCAGAGAAGGTAGAACAAACAAGAGATATAGAGTTGGTTGCATAGTAACTCTGCAGTCATTGCTTCAGTGGAATTAATGATGCCTATTTTGTGATACTGGCCCCTTAGTTCAAGCACTTACAATATACACTGATTCCTACCACTACAGTTCATTTAATGTATTATATTTTCTCTGTACAGTTTAAGTTTAATGACGTCATTTGCTACAAGAGTTGGGTATGTCTGGTGCAGTGGCCCCGAGGTTTCATTAAAAAAATGGCAAGTAAATACACTGTAAGAACCAAACAAGTATTTCTGCAAGTTATGGAAAAACACGGTTTTGCAAAAGAAGCTTGGCATCTGTGCTAAGTAGGTAGGTAGGTGGCAGGATCAGCTGCATTCAGGCCTTGCTATCTGTTTCATTTTACTCTCGGAATGCTAACTTAATATCCTTCTGTGCTACTGTTAGACCTAACCTTTACTCTGATCTTTGTCTCCAGTGTCCTGAGAATGCTTGTGTAAACATCTACTTATAGGCAGGGCAGAAATGTTTCCATCAATATTAAAAACTGCAGTAGACTGGAAGTCTTACAGACATGAAACTTTTGTAGTTGTTAAAAGCAACTATGTGTGGTATAGCTTTTCTATTTACTCATACTCCCACTGAAGCCCATCATACAGTGCAGAGTAAAGCTAATCTGTCATTTCAGGACTGTACTAGTGCTGTCCTGTTGGTATAGCTGTGCTGTTTCGTGAAAGAGCTTCTAGTATTATTTCCAGCAACGCTTTCACCAATGGGATTTGTTTCAGACTCAAAATAAGATCAATGACATGAACAGGAGAAGTGTGTTAATACGACAAGGGCTTCTGCAGGCATGCTGTTGTTGCAAAACCTACACTTGACTGGTGAGGTCAATACAATGGAAGGTGTTTGAGTAGAAAGACCCAAAGCCCTACTCAGAGCAAGGGTCGTAGGAGCTCATACCTTAAGCCATCTGCCACTGTTACCCATGGAGAGATCAAAGTAAGCAAAATCAGATACTGAACCAAGTGATATTGTGTGGAAGAGCTATTAATATTTTGGTATGATACCACTAAATTATAAAGTTTTTACACAACCCACCTGAATGAATTTCATCTTTGCAGTGTAACATGCAAAGAACGGGCTTTCTTCCAATCCTCGAAACTCTTGTATTTTAAGAAAATGCTTTAAATTGCACGCTCTTACTGGTCTCTGTAAGGTCAAAATTTATATTTAATAATATACAAATTAAGACTTCATTCCAGTATTTCAGTGACTGGTCCAGTATGGTCATGACTGATGCTCAGTACACCTTATAGCAACTCTGACTTTTTGTATGTTTACGTCTTTGAAGTAGTCATTGTTTTGAAAAAATGCATATGAAAATTTGGCTTGCACTGATATAGTTCACGTTATGAAGTCAGTGGTGCAGCACTGGTCTGTATGAGTACAATTCGTTAAAGCTCTTTCCTTCATACTCCAGGTTGTGTCTATTTTTTCTGCTGCTGATCAGGCATGATGGCTTTGAGATTCCGATTCATTCATGTGCACGGGAAGTAAGGAATATAGTAAAACCAGGAAAAAACTTAACCTGAAAAGAAAAACATTACACTCTGGACTCCTTCTCTTTACAGCCACTATTGTCATTCAGAATATAAAAGTGCTGGTGTTTTTTAGTCTAGAATATCAGAAACTGCTTTCCCTTAATCAAGTTCACCTTTTAGAATGTTATTAATGGTTAAGTGTTGCATGGAAGAAAAGATGGCTATATATGTCTCTAATCATGAAATTCAGTGTGTTCTGCAACACGTTGGGAGTACCCCGGTAGTAAAATACCCACTGTAACTTGAGATGCATAAAGTGCTAGTACTTGATAGTTTTTTCCCTCTTTAGTGAAGACTGTGATAAGAACAATAGTGGAAAAGTGAAGAGATTGTAATAAAGAAACAATAAGAAAGCTGCTAGCATAATTATTAATTTGTTTTGGCAGCAGTACTGGTTTTGGTTTAGTGTATCATGTAACATAAAGGAACAATTTGAGACAATTATTTCTGAAACAAATGCACCTGTATTTTAACTGTTGAAAAACTTGAAGTTACCAGTGTTTTTTCCAGGTGCAGTGGTTCTTTCTGGGAAGACTTATCTTGGTGTGGTTTGTGTAACACATTAAGGAGGGAGTTGTTGCCTTTTGAACTTGGAGATGTTATTAATCCAAGCTATGTCTCAGTCTGCTTTCTTACGTCTTATTTTGATACGTGACTTGGATCTTAAGTCATGAGTCTCGACTTTTTTACCCTTTGAGGTAAAAATACATTATGTGAGGGGAAAATACATTATGCTTCTTCCAATGTCTCTGGGCTTTGTGAAAGAACTTTATTGCAGACATTGGCAGCTGGTCTTTCCTGTGTTCTAGAGCTAGGGAGTTGTAATTTGTAGATTGATGATGTTCTTGGAGGCCAGTAACCGATCCACAAAACATTTTAGGAAAGCCTGTATACATACTCACCAGCAACTGGCTCCATGTCAATCACTAACTTATACTCACGGTCTTACAGTTACACTTAAAGATTTTATAGTGTGGTAGAATTTCTCGACTTGTCTTTGCCCAAGAACCAAAGAGGGATGGATGAAATGCTTGATTTTGAAATTATTTTAAAAAACTTACAGTCCTGACTTTTACTTTGAGAAATCTCTTTCCTGTCCTGCCTATTAGTGGTTTTCATTGAATCTTATTGTGAAAGTTTATCTTTTTAGGCAACCCAATTTGGCACATGTTGAACACTTGTAACCTGGTTTGGCACATGCTGTAGCAGAACAGCAACCGTTTTTCTTAAAATTAAATGAAAGTTAACCTATATCTGTTGTATTTTCTGTCTTGCAAAGGTTGAGCTTTATAGTTCTTGCAGTCAAAAATGGTTAAAGGATAAAAAATCTAACAAAAGCATTCTCGGCAAGGTGCAAGTTAGAACTGAGACCATGAGTGTAACACGCATAGTTAAGTTACTTTCTTCAGGCTGGAGTATTTTGAAGAGCGTTTCAAAAGCAAATTAGTTCTGATGGTCTTAAGTATAGTTTGGAAAATTCAAAGAAAATGACCTGTTGCTTGAGGAGCAAAGTTTTATATTGTAATCTTTCTAATAAATTTTACTGCAGTTTTAGGAGGTAAAACTTTTTTTTTGGGGGGGAAGTCATCCTGTGAGGAGAAACCGAAGCAAAAACAATCTTGTGGCTAAATACTAGAATGTGTATAAAAAATATGAATAGTGAAATAAAATGCAATCAAATAGTGAAATGATCATAACTAACCCAGCCAGGATGGCGTAGTTACTGGATTATCAGTAGTTTGAAGGAGGTGTTTTCAGGAACTTAAATTCTGTTTCTTGGTGGACTGAGATTTTCCATGCTGACCATTGTCTGTGAACAACAGGAGTAGGTTTTAACAACACTAACTTTTCCAGACTTTATGCAGAACTCAGACTGTGTATGTATTAAGAAGTAAACACTTAAAGTTAAAAGCTGTAAAATTAGCTTCTCACTCTGTGGAGAACTGATACTTTTAGAAGTACCGTAGCTGAATTGAAATCATGCAAGTGACCATTTGGAAATAAAATGTTTTTGTAAGTCAGCAGTAGTGAAGGTTTTGTGGGATAGAGGAAATTTTATATTTCACCATGAAGCATTGAAAGGGTATTAGGTCACATACTTCTCACTGGAATTTAGCAGTTCATGTGTACAGAAAGGAATATAGCTCACACTTGGTAGTGTTTAGTGTTGCAACATGTGTAGAATTAAATCAATTAAATGTCGGCAAAGATAGATTTCACTGTAGACAGACTTCTGTAGTAGTTCTTCCGGGGGGGAGAGGGAGGGGGGTCTGAACTTCAAAATAAGCCAGATTTGATCTGTGACCACCACTGGAGTGCCTTTAGCACTTGCATTCTGCGTCTGGCCATAGAAAGACACACATAAGCTTGAAACTCATCTAGTGATGTGCAATAGTATACCACTCATAAGCATGCATTTTCGAAGACTGTTAGGTTGTTTATCAGAACCTTTTGATAGCTGCTTTGCTTAGTTACCCAGATAGTCTAAGATGAACACTATGCTGTGATCCACGATTTTCACCTACATTGCTATATAAAGAACATTTGGTAGATGTCTTATTCTGTTGGAACTTCCACACTTACGTTCTTGTAAGTAATTTAACAATTCTGCAGTGTACTGAATTGTGTGTGATAAGAGCTATAAGTATTTAGCTAGAAACAAATTAAAGCTTACTACTTTACAGTTTCAGAGCATTTAACTCAGACATCCTCTGTGGAACTGCAAGAAAAGTCCTGCTTAGTATTTAAGCAGGGCAAGATCAAAAACCACCTTGCACTGGCGTATATTGTGTGAAATTGTTAAATTAACCTAAGTATTAATAATTTCATAGTAAGGTTCATTAACTGAACTCTGTCTGTTTCTAGCTGCTGCCTGCTTTATGCCCATAATAATTTGAAATAGCTGTGATCTAACCATGTATCAGATGGTTGGCAGCATTTATTGCACTAAAAAAAGCAATTGCTTGGTTGAGTCTTTTAGGTCTGCTAGATGGACTATCAGTTTTTCAAATCATAATTTAGTGATTTTAGAATAACAACATCTAAAAAATAGTGGGCAGGGGCATGGATCACATGAACAGTTTTAACTTCAAGATGCTATATTAATATGCAACGTCAGGTCTGTGACCACTTGTGTCCTTGAATCACCCTACTCAAAAGGTTTAATTACGAGTGTATTAGCAAACCAGTCTCAGTTGAGTCATGCATGTGAAAATGATCTTCCCCAGAATAAAACAGAAAAAATGTTAGGATTTTAGGAGAAAGAATTTATACTGCATAGAGATCTAAACAGGAGGAGGAGAGTTATCAGAACAAAAATATGGCTACGAAAGTAATACTCTTGCGAATTAAGAAAAAAAAAAAAACCTAGTACTTACACATTTGTAATTGGGTAGTAAAACAGATGGCGAAGTCATAGAATGAATGAAGCAACTTACTTTGCCAAGTCAGATTTCACGAATGAAATTTATTTGCTACAGCTGGATGATTCCTTAGAGGAATAAAAGTACTTTTTTGAAATGCAAAATCCAACATCATCCTGTCTTATTAGGTTCTGTTTGGCTGATGCAGTCTGCCTGTGGGGAGAGAGAATGTTTGCCTGTATTTGTGAAGACGAGAGGGAGAATTTGTTGGTACTTGCTTTTTCATGTCTCTTGCTAGTGATTTGTGTTCAGTCCTGTGTGTTTGCGCCATTTATGTTGTGTTCTTTGATATAAACATGCTTGCACCTCCTGGAGCACTTGTTCCTTGCATCCTTCATTGCGAGAAACTAATTAATAAAATGTGAAGGATAGCATATTTTGGTATTCCTACTCTGCTTTTGTTGAAACTTCATCCAGCTAGGCACTGACCACACAAAAGAAGGCCGTGCCTGCCTCAAAAAAAGCTTTATTTGAAAGCTTATACTTTTTCTATGTCAAGAATTTCATAGGAGTGTTATTCAAACAAGGCTTCTGTGTTCATTCTGACTGTGCTAATACCTCGAAAGAATTTCAGGGTGTTCTTGTAAGTTTTCAGTATAATACTATATGGCTAACGAGGCAAAATAACTTGTTTTGAGCAGGATAAACTCCCTGAGCTATCAACATCAGAACTTGTCTCACTATGAAGCAAGATGCCTGCAACACAACAAGGCTGCTTCTACCAACCAGAATACATGGATGGTATCCCGTACATTCCTTAAGTGTTGAGTGCGGCCTGCCCTGAGCCTACTGGGAACTTGGTTTTGCTTTAGGGATACCATTTGTTTCTACATTTCTGTCACAAGTTAACATTCCTGCCTATGAAGCAGTGAAACTATTTGGGTGGAGTTTGGGGTTTATCCAGTGTGAATCTTAAGTCATTTTCTGTAAAAAATGATCATATGGATATTTGGGTTTTTGCTGCAAAATGCACACATGATGTTCTGAACTTCTAACTAAAAGAAGGTTATAGGGTTGTTAACAATTAATGAAATACTTGTGTTAAAGGAAAACTTGATTTATGGACTTGTTCTGGCGAGGCTATATTTTTCAAATATGTCTTTCGGAAGCCTTAGAGAGACTTCAAAACATTTACTTCATTAAGCGAAGTCATAATGCTTACGTTTAAGTATTCCTTAAATTTCTTTGGTGGATTCTGAAGTATAAGTGTACAGGGGCAAAAAGGACACAGGGACGTTGTCATGTGTGGTTGACAAAAAAGTTTTTCTGAAACTGAATGTGCTGAGAGAAACTTTTTGAATGCAGTACACTTAAACTACTAAAAGTGAACTGTCAAAGCTCACGCTGCAAGTTCTGGCATAGCGCCTTCAAGGGAACTCCATTTTTGTTCTTTTCCAGAGTGTGAGTGACGCCTGACTTATCAGTCAATAGCTTCCAAATCTGCTTTCTTGTACTTGAAGCACGGGGTGGTAATGGTTGTAGCTAGTACATCTTGGGTGGCAGGAGCTTAAATATGTCCTTGAAGTGCTTCTGTCGGTCCTTAGTTGAATAGCAGTAGCTTGAGACTGAGTTGTTGATCTTGTATTAATAAAATTCATCCTCGTAGGCTATGCCTTGCCCCTTATGTATTATCAAGAGGGTGGCAGGGAAGTGTTATGTATATCAAATGCTGAATAAAATTCAGTAGTGGCAGCTGCTTGAATGTAAATTGACTTTTTTCAAGGGGCTCGATTATGGGTATTTGGTATGGGAGCCTCTTTTGCAGATGTCTCCCTTTTGTTTTTGTTTCATTCCTTAGTTTTGCTTATGCTAGGAAGTTGGCTGTAGTACCATAGTTCCTGTTTATCTGTCTTGCTTCTGGATCCATGCAAGTCTCTGGCATGGATAGCTTTGGCAGGCTAGTGACATGTAATTGTTCATTCTTCTGCCATGACTGCCACTACTGTTAATTCTTTCCTCATGGTATATAATGTTAAATCAATACAAAATGGATGTGTTCTGTTAGTATTCTAGATGAGAGCTCTGTGCTTAGGAATTTAATCTTGTGAGAAAATGTGACTCTTAGACTTCGACGCTTCAACACTGTCAACCTCAGAAAGCTAAGTTCACTAGGTAATTAGAATAGATGGATAGGGCACCAACGAAGTAGATAACTTGAAGAAACAGGAACAATATTATAGACTCTCCTGTAAATATCTAATTTCCAAAATTACAGTGTAACTTTAGTCAATTGACCTATGAAAACAAGCTTGCTGCCGGTGTTAACGTAGGTGCTGTGCTTGAGTTTGCTGCTTTTCCCACTGTCTCTGGATCAGTCTAGATAAAGCATTGCAAATATCTAGAATTATTCCATCATGTAACTTATAAAAAGTGAGGAATCTTCAACAGGTGCTAAATTGTGGTTGAGGAAACTTACAGCACTTGTGGTGTTATTCTGTAGTGTTTGTAGGCTGGAGATGCTGCGGTTCAAGATTTCTCCATGCTCAGCTATGTGTTTTTCCGGTTTGTCTTTAGTGCCCACAAGCTTGCTTAGGTCGCTAATCTGTCAAAAAACGCTATAGGTTAATTTTTGTCTAGAATGACTTTCAAACTGCTTTGTCACCTAGTTGTTGCAGACACCAGTGCTATCAGAAGGAAGGATATGGGAGTTATCAGTCAGGCTGGCAGATACAGCCTTGCAGACACACATGGTTGGGCTTGAGTGTTGTGTGTTTTGTCAGTTCTGTTTGTGGACAGTAATGTAGCTGCTTCATTTTCTTGTCAATACGCTGCAGAGTTTAGAATCTTAAGACCTTGATTTTGTTCCAGACTATTTCTGCTGTTAAGTTTGTCAGGATTTTCTTGTGCTGTTCCTCGTGTTTCAAGAAATTTCTTTATGGAAGTGCCTCACCAGAACTCTTCCTGCAGGATGACAAGGAGGCTTTTTGGTGAGAAAATGCTGAAGCGAAGACTTAAAGCATATGGAATAAATGTCTGTTCTCACTTTCAGAAGCTGCTGCGTAGTTCACGGCTGTGCCCAGAAGCTGGCACTAAGGCCCTGTGGGGCCTTGGGGAGACTGCCAGAAGGCTGTAAACTTTTTTCACTATTTGCTAGTGTTTCAGTGACTTCTTGTTGGAGGGATCACAATTCCTGCGATGATATCTTAAGAGCACAAAACTGTGGGCGTGTGGGGACCACCAGGCTTTATAGCAGCGTGATGTAATTTATAGGATGGATGAGGCCTCAGTTACTTGATGAAGAGTTCACTGGTTGTTTCTTCCAGTTTCAGTGCCTGTATAGGATTACAGTTTGAACTACCTGTCTTGAGAAGCTGGGAAATGTAGGTCTTCTGCCTAAGGAGATTTGCCTCTGCAGAGAGATAGAACTTTAGTCAGTTTTGTACCCTTTCCTTTTGTTATTAGATGCGTAGTCACCTTAGTAAATTTGTTTTGTGGGTGTGGGAGAAACAAGCACCTTTTATGGTGTGCACTGGAAAGCATTGGAAAGAAGAGTTCTTACTAAACCCTAAATGTGGTTGAACTACTTGCTAAAGTCATGAGAAGCTATGACTCCTAATTCCTAGTTAAACAGGTTTATGCCAAAGGATTATTGTCAGGGGAAAGGAAAAGACTTATTCTGAAAGTGTTTCTAACTTATTCTGAGGCTGAGGTTCAGACAGCCTGTTTCATTGTCTAATGAGACTAGTCATTTCTAAGATAGCTTTGAATGTTTGGGTTCAGTTTCTTCTTTCTTTAGGTAACTACTTAAAATTTATAGTGATTATTTAGTATTTGAAATATTTGTTCTGCCTTAATAAAATACCAATGTTACATTGTGCGGAGCTTGACAGATGTTGCATATTTAAACTAATAAAAACACCAGTTAATCTCAAGACATGGAATGATGCTTATTACAATAATGCTGACCTAACCTAAATAATTTCCTTACTCTCCAGTTCTTAAAACAGCTGGCATCATGTATCCCATCCTGTGTCCTCATGTATTCTATTTCTGGGTTATGGGGTATTTCTGCTGATCTGGTTTGAATCTTGTAATTGGAAGCATCTGTTGGGAGGGTTAGGCTCTGCTTGCTTGGAGTTGCCTCCCTCCATTTCCAGGAACAATTTTGTTGCAGGAATATCTGAGTCATTCCTGAGGTGTCTTTCAGATATTTTGCATCTGTTATGCTAGTCAATGCTGAACACTTTCAAACAATACATTCTCAAGCATAATTGTGCTGTTGTTAACCAAACTGAAACTATTGGACTCAATAAACAATGAAGCAACTGGATGAAATTGTGATCCTTTAATAACAGATAAGATTATGTTGCTTGATGGTCTCTGGGGACATGAAGTATGTTGATGCTTTTAAATATTCTTGGCCCTGCACATTTTCTCAAAAAGTTGGTCTTGTAATTTGTAGGTCATGCAGGTCAGCAGAGTTGCGAGTCACTTTGTGGGGCATATTCAAACTTTAGAAGATGGGGCTACTGTCAAATAATTACTATATATTTTCAATTCAGTTGTAGCTAATATTTCTGGAAGTATAAAGTACAAAATATTTAATTTTTTGTAGAAGAATATGAATCTCCATGACTAAATTTTTCTTTAGTTGTTCAGCAAGTGTTTGATACAATATTTTGCCTTCCTGGAAACATTCTGGGCAAAGCATGCTAACTGTAGTTCTTAATATTGTGCAGGTAGCTTGCATATTTCAGTTAAATGATTCCTGTTCCTTCAAATGCATCAGATTCTAACTCGGTTTAAAAAACAGTAAAAGCAGGTGCTGTGATGTATCAGCTAGTGGTTGTAATTGATGCTTATTGTATAAAACAGTCTTCAGGGAAGAAAGTTACTTATCATAAAAGGGAGTGGGGTAATAAGGTTAATGTGACAGTGTTGCAAATCTTTATGTAATCTTTTTAAGGAAAGGAAACAAAAGAACTGGAATTCAGTTTTGGTGTCATATTTTTATAGCTCTCATAAAACTAACATAAATTGTTTTGTAATTGAAGAAAGGCACCAGTATCTCTGCTTATTATCTAGAATCTACTACAGTAACTGTACCAACTATCTTTAAACACAAAGCTGTGTTTAACTAGTCCCCTTCAAACAAATGCTTGCAGCAAATCAAAGTCCTCCTGGTAAGGACAACTGCATTTTCACAAAGCCTGCATTCAGTTTTATGTATAGCACTGCAGAAGATGCCAGCTGAATTTGTGCCTGTAGTGATGCACCTTTGGTGTAATGCTTCTGCTTCCCTGGTCTGCTCTCACAAATGTTGCATTTACGAGACTCCAGGGGATCAAAATGTACAGGGTAGCTTCTTGACCTCTTGTACTCTCATTCTCTAAGAAAATTAGTCTGATCATATGCTCTGTTCTTTGTTAATTCTTGGCCTGTTGGCCTGTTTTTGGGTACATTTCGACAGAGGTTTAGGTGTTTTGGATATGACTGTTCCCATTTATTTCCAGGATATGTACTGCTGGCTAAAGCAGGAGAAATCTATACCAGTGCTCCCTGTGAAGGAAAGGAAGCAATTGAAGATGGGCATCTGCCGCCCTGTTTGGATTGGTGCACAGCTGCTGTTTGCCAGTTCTTTTTACTCCTTTTTAGTGTGTGAACATTGGGATTATTGCATTGAGGAGAGTTGTAAAGGACAAATGGCTCAGATACATAACGAAGCATGCTTTGATTAATTGTTTTGGAGCAAGTCATTCTGTAAGAAAAAGGCATCTGAGAAATAAGACAACTTAGGAGGAATCTTCTGAACTTAATCATATGAGCAAAATGAATGAAAAGATGAGAACCATAAGGTTTTTTCACCCTTAGTCGTATTTTTAGTTCTCAATTTGTTGAGCTGATGAAGTAGGTGGGAGAACAAAATAAAGATTAATGTAGAGATCAAGGATTCTTGCTTCATGGGACTGGGTATTTTTGTTTGATTTTTAATTTGTCTGTACCATGTATTTGCAAAGGTATCTTCCCTGAAAATATTGTCCCTGGAAATGAAAACTCTGCTGGCACCTGATCATCTTTATTACTCTTGTGGATCTGGATAGCTACTCTGTGCTCCAAGACTTTATGTAGAAGTTAACATGATGCTTACTGTGTCCAAGTCCTGTTACAGGAATGAATTAGCTCACTCCTCTGGTGGGTGGGGCTGGATGTTGTGTTTAAAACCATAGGGAATTAGAGACAAAAATTGTATTTCTTGCCCAGGGGACCTCCTATGTAAGGTATGAAGCTCTGGAGAAGTTAATATTGATAGAGGTAGAAGGCAGTCACTCAAGACAGTCAACAGTTTTACAACTTCAGCTACAAGTTCCTGTTGCTACATGATCTTAATCGTGTAGGATGTTCTTAAGTTGTTTAGTTACCTACTCTTCTTTCTATTGACCAGATTTCTAGACTGTTGGACAAGATGCCATTGCTGATGCTAACATGAATTATAATTCCTACTCCTGCAGTTCTTATTTAATCTAATTGTACCCTAACCTGGCTCTACAAAAAAAATCCTGGCTCCAGCTAGAAGCCTGCCACGAAATGGAGCACAGAATCGTGGGGGTGGCTAACTGCAAGCAGGCAATAAGGAGCTGTAGGAGCTTTGAGAACTGCTTGCTTTCGATGCACAGCCACTGACATTCATTTGTTTGTACCATTACCTGCTCAAGCACGTTGGAAAAATTTCCTAGGAATTTATCTGCAGCAGAGGTGGGGACAGATCCATAGCATGATCACTAGGTGATGCTCTCACCCTTCTGAGTAAAGGTGTGACAGTATATTGTTGAGTCAGTTAAGCTCTCGCTTCTCTTCCAACTTGTTGGATTACACAAAGAACTCTTTAGAAATGAACCCTCATTTATGTCATCAGCTGTATTGCTATGATGGGGATTACCAGTGGGTGTGGTAGAAAGCTGACCTGTGTAAGTGGATAATCAGATGTTGACAACACCCTGCTAGGCTCTGCATGAACCTCTCTGCTGTAGGGTGACATAGGATTCTACTTCAGGATAAGTCTGTGTTTATCTTCTGACCCACAAACATTTTGCACTGTGAAGATTAAAAAAAAATAATAATCACAGTGCACAGCATATGAGAGTATGCTTTTTTGAACTTCGTACAACAAAGTTCTTGCCACAGTCTGTCAGCTTTATCATAAAGCAGGACAATTCAGAAACTAGATATGACCCAAATTAATACTACTTAGGAAAATAAGTCAGGCTACATAAATTAAGGGGGAAAAACCCTAACTTTGTATGAAAATTCATCTCGGATGCTTTACTATTAGAATTGGAATTTATGTTCTTTGCTTTTGAAAGCCGACTAAACAGGTAGAAGTGCATGGCAGTGGCTTAAAACGTTGCCACTTTCAAGGTTTTCCCACTGGCAGAATGCTTGCTGTGAAGCAGTCTCCTTCTGGATTTGAGTGTAATTTGCCCATGTCAGAGTGTGCTTCCTTGTAACATGATTTCCTTTTCCTTTCACGATTGTCTACCATGTCAGCAGGCGTATTTTTGTCAGCGTTATGTCTTTATTGGGCTGTGAAGAACTTGAGAACAAGCTGACCTCTCTTAGCCTTCTCCCACTACAGAAAAGTGGCAGAAATATTTATGACAGCTTATTTTTAAGTTTTGAAGTCTGTGGTATCTTTATCTTACTAGAATGTTGTTCACTACTGACAGTTATTGATGACTTGACTCAGGATACTGCTTTTACTGGTTGGGACCAGTTGTGTTTAATTCTGAGTTTCCTTCTTTGGCCTCAGTCTCTTATGCTTCTTTGAAAAGGATGTTTATAGAGGCTTCTGAAATTGATTGGCTGCCACAAAAATCTTTTGGGTAAGAATTTTCAGTGAAAAGGAGTATTGGTCACCTAATTTGATTATTAGTAGGGATCTTATTGGTTGGACGTTGTTGTTTTGACTTTTCCAGTATGTGTCAACTGTTGCTCAAAGTACAAAAAGTGGCAGCTTCTCTTTGTCACACTGGGGCACTACTTGTTGAATTGCAACTCTAGTAAAATATGAATTTTCACGTTGCTCATTCTAGTTAAAGGTTGTAAATTAATTTACAATAAATATCACGTCGAAACATTACTGTCATGTGTTAGAATTTTTTCAGATGGAGTATTGATTTTGTGCAAACTCTCCTGTCATAGGTCCTGCTGAATTCATTTGGATATGTTTCGGTATTGAAATACTTATAGAGGAAAAATCTGTTTTGTTCCTTAGTAAGGTTAGTACAGACCATATTCAGGTGTGCTAATGCTTCAGTTTCTGTGCTTCTAAGAGTTTGTATTGTAATCTAGATTTGACAAACTAAGCTGTTGTCAGTTGATGACTGGAGTTCAGAGGAATTTTCTTCATATGACTTGCCTGAAATACATACTAAAAACAAGTAAGCATGACTTTCAGGTTACATTTTTCCTTTTAAAAGAAAAGTGCAAGGACAAAACAGTGTGCAGTATTTAAAGATGCAATGTAGTAGTTGAAAATATACGCATGGCTTGGGCTATTTTTGTGTTCTCATACTCCCTCTTCAGTAAAAAGAAAGCAGTGGTTCTTTTTAAGTCATGATGGCCAAAACAGAAATATTTTTTTGTTGTTGTTGTCAACCATCTCCTTTTTAAAAGAAATTGTAACATAATGTTAATTATCTTTCTCTGCTCTGTCTCTATAATTAGTACAGCAGCTTACTCATGATTATTTCACTTAGATAATACTTTCTGGGGAAAACACAATTAAGCAACTTAATTTTCAGTTGCATTTTCAGAATTTCTTTGACAGCAGAGATGGGTAGGGTTACTAATGTGATCCAGAGAGTTTTTCCATATGGATTTTGGGTTAATCTTGGTAGGCAGCTCAGCACCACACAGCTGCTTGCTTACAGACCCCCCCCCGCCAGTGGGATAGGAGAGAAAATCGAAAGGGTAAAAGTAAGTAAACCTCATGGGCTGAGATAATGACAAATTTATAATATTTTTTAAAATTAAAAATAAAAGCAAATATCAAGAAAAAGCAAGTGATTAATAAAAATAAATTAAATAATTGCTCATCACTGACTGACTGATGTCCAGCCAGTCCCTGAGCAATGGCAGCCTTGGCAGAATTCCCTGTCAGCTGTTGTATTGCCCCTAATAGCTATGGCATGAGATATCCCTTTGGGTCAGCTGTCCCAGCCATGTCCCTCCCTGCTGCTTGTCCCTAGCCGCAGCCTACACTCCAGCAGGGCAGCATGAGAACCAGAAAGGCCTTGACTCTGGGTAAGCACTGTTCAGTGACAGCTGAAATATCTGTAAGTTATCTTTGTGTTCAACACAAATCCCAAACATGGCACTATATGCAGGTAGTCTGAAGCAAATTAACTCTATCCTGCTCCAAAACCAGTACACCTTTATGGAGTTTTTTGTGATTTGAGTTGAGCTTTTTGGGGTTTCGTTTTGTTTTTTTAAATTCCAGGAAGGATTGGCTTAATCTCTAATGAAGCTTCAGTCAAACGTGCTTTTTAACACGTAACTACCTTCATGCTAACAAAACATTAGTGCACGTCCTCAACAAGGGATTTTGATGGAAGTTTTACAAAAATTGTCATGTTTCACATTCTGATTGTTTAAGCTGCACACAAGGGTGATGCATTATGCAGGAGGGTATTGTTTTAGTGTGAGATTGTCAAATGATCAGTGGTGGGTAAAGACTAGTGATGTAGTGGTGTCTTGTTGCTGTGCTGTATTATCTGATAGTTCAGTGTGTAACTAAACTGTGTTGCTATGTAAATGTGCTCTCTTTGAGCTTTCCAGTTAACAAGATCTGAAGTTACATTGGGCTCTTAGTTGTTATTATAGGTGTCTCCTGTATCTAAGTCTTCTGTAACATAGATGTTGTGGGTTTGGACATCAGAGTTTGTTTTGACCTTAAATCTCTGGCAGAGGGTACATTCTGTCACTGTGCAGGGACTTTCCCATGTCTTAAGAACTGCACAATCAAACAAAATATTCCATCTTCATATAACACAAATGCTATTCTATTACTAGTTGGGGATGGGTAGGGAATGAAATGAAGGTGTGGAAAATAGTAGTTGGAGGTCTGCTAAAACGGTAATGTGATTTTTAAGAAAAGCTAATAGAACCGGTACGATTTGTACCTTTGCACAAGCGCATTTGACTCTGTGAATTAACTGTCATAGAGCCCTTTGGTACTGGTGAGGTGCAGGGAGTTGTGTTTGAGCAAGCAGTTGTAGGACTGAGACAACCATTCTAAATATTTGGAATAACTGCATTTGTAGCCTAGGAGGGCAAGTCGAATCTTTCCACTCTGCATTCCACTATTTTCAGTTCCCAATTAACTTTCTGAAACTGGTTATTTTTAGGTTTTAAATGACACATTTGCTTGCTTTTCTCTGAAGGAGTACACAAGTTAATCCTTACTGCTGCTGCTGTGTTTGGGTGCTTGCTATTTATAGCTGCAATTCGTTCAAATGTCTGTTTTCTTTCCGCTGGCAGCCTGTCCTATCTCATGTTTTCCTGATATGGTGTTGGCTCATTGTATCTTCCTCTTTTAAGTCTTGCTTACAGAACTAATGAGAATTTTGATAAAATACTGTTGTCTCTAAAAGAAAACACTGCACACCAAAATGTAAGTCTTTTTCCTTAATTGCTCTTGGATGCTGTGAACCCGTTTGTGCCCTTTCCAAATTGTGAAAGCTTTCTTTTTGCTCCTGCTACAAACAAAAAAAAGATGAGTTTGGTGTAGTTTGTAGAATGGCTTCCTGTGAAAAAAGCAGATTGCTTTTCACTGAGTATAGCAGAACTGAAATTAAGCTGTTGGATATGTGGAGATTTAAACCAAATCCACTTTAAACAGTGCATGTGGGAGAAGGAAGAGAAAACTAATGAAGCAATATTTTTCTTCTAGATTTTTTCATTTCTACCTGTGAATTTTCTGCAATCCAAAGATGGCAGCAAATAAGCCTAAAGGACAGAATTCCTTGGCTTACACAAAGTCATCATGGTGGGAAGCGGTGGTGTAGGAAAATCTGCTTTAACACTACAGTTTATGTATGATGAGGTAAGAATCTGCTCTAGAAAGTATCTCAGGAGATGTCTGCTACATAGTGTTTATTTAGGCATTTGTTACTACAGTTATTTTCTGAAAGTAGGGTCTAAATGGTGGTGTGGCATTAAAGTCAGCAATTAAATTGGACAAAAATTTTTTTTGAAGATTAGCTATTTGCCCTGTAGAGAGAGCTGTGAAGGAGTAATGTGTGCATTTTTCAGATTTCTGAGCAACTAGATTATCTGTTATATAGTAAGTTGTTTTGTCGTTGTTCACTAAACCTATTAGAACTTATTTAGGTATTATAGCTCAAAGCTTACTTCACGTAGGTGAGTTGCACAGTACCTGAAATGATGACCAGTTTTTTTTTCCATGATTTTTTTATGCTGCTGTTGAAGAGAGGCCATGAAAATCGGTTCTCGTTTCCTTACTTTTTTTGCGGAGAAAGTCATTCTTATGATTAAAATGCAGAAGTTATGGCTTCAGTATCCTTTAAAAACTGGTACGAAATATGTTCAGTCACGACTACCTGATAGCAGAATGGAATGCAGCCAGATCTTGTGCTTGACCAGAAGCAGAAGCAGTGCACAGACACTGATGTTTTGCGTTTACCTCCAAAATTTCCTTGTAATGGCTGAAGAAAGCAAAACCTTAAACTATTTGGGCTGACAGAAAGCCTGCATTTAACTACGAATCATTTGAGTACTTCTCATAGCATAAATACCATAAGCTTGTTTATAGTTTCTGTAACCATATAAGAAGCTTGTTGTATCCTTATATGAATAGAAGCATTTGCCTTATACAGGCATGGATTTGTATCATGAATGCATTTGGGTTTTTTTTCTAGTTTGTTGAAGATTATGAGCCCACCAAAGCAGACAGCTACAGGAAAAAAGGTGGTTCTAGATGGCGAAGAAGTCCAAATTGATATATTTGGACACAGCAGGGCAAGAGGACTATGCTGCAATTAGAGACAACTACTTCCGAAGTGGAGAGGCTTTCTTTGTGTCTTCTCCATTACAGAGTTGGAATCCTTTTGCAGCGACTGCAGACTTCAGGTAAGTTCCAAGGCAAAGGTAATTATATAATTACAGAGAGGTAATTATAAGTGATTTGTTTGTTTGGTTTTTTAGAATTCTTATGATAGTCCAGATTGGATGACAGCTCTTACTGTAGTCACGTAATGTTTTGAACAGATGCCTAGCCATGCCTTTCCTATCTGTACTACTTCAGATATCTTTGCTGCCGTCTTTCTGAATACCAAAAAGGCAATTACCACAGAACAGACACATAGCAACATTTGGAAGGCTTCTGCCCTTTGTAAACCAGGATGGCTTGGCACCTGTGCTTAGAAGCAGTGTTTGTGAGTAGGTGTACTGCTATGCAAGTAACAGATCTGAGAAAATTGCTTTATAGACTATATAGTTGCATGTAGTGTATGTACAATACCACATACTCCCCGTAGCTGTCGTTTTTCAGTTCTTGCTTCACATACAGGATTATGTTGTGTTCTCTTACCTATTAAGCACTGTCTGGGATAAAAAGGGCAGCTGTAGCATGTCCAGCTGTTATCTACTAGAATACTTCATAGTTATAAAGATGATGTGAACAATTCCCATTGAAACCCGCACAGAAGAACAGGGTGTTGGTGAGATCTGTCTGAAAAGTCTTAGACAGTGGTAAGTATGCACGTTGTTTTCTGGGAAAGTGAAGCGCATACCATCAATAGCACAAGTCTTTCCACCTCTTGATGATTTTGTGAGCAACAGAGATGAGAACTATCTTTGACTCGTCTGTAGTAGCTATGCATTTTGTGTAGAGGCTTGCTGCAAACCTGTCTCTTCAGTTTTGCTTTGATGGATTTTTTTTTTCTCTGTAGAAGATACTGATGTAAATTTTTGGATTTACAAGACAAAATCCTGCTTAGAGTTCTGCATATTATTCACCCTTCCCATTAAAATCAGTATTTTACTTAACAGGGAGCAACCTGATCAAAACAAAATTTAGAACTTATCTTTCTGATGTAATAAAGATTTAACAGGATACAGTGTTCTAAGATGCTTTTTAGACATATAGCTTATTAAAACCCCTGTAATGGTAACAGACTATTAAGCAGGGAGCAGTATATTACCGGTGTTTAATTTTGGTTGAGAGAGAAAGCCTGTTTAAATAACTCTTAACTATATTCAAAATAGACAAAAGGGATCAGGCATTTTTTTTTACCAGTTTGAACTATGATGAAAAGGGGAGAACATTTGAGAGAAAAGCAGGGAAACTAATATCAAAAGAAATTATCTGCATCTCACTGAGATAAGGCTTCTTAGAGATACTGTCACATTTCAACTTAATTAACACTAAGTATATGTTTAATATTGTGTCTAAGGGAGGAGGAAGGCATATGGAGAGGGGAGGAAGCGAGGTTTTCCTCTTCTGTTCTTTGATTTTAGTTTTATTTGTATGTCTGTGTATGTGTGCTTATATATTTTGGGAGGGAGAAGCAGCTTTGATTGGTTTTGCGGGCTTAATTGTCAACAGTGAAGGACTGCTCAGTATAGTTGCGTTCCTCTACAGTGCAAAATGACCTATTCAATTATTGCTTCAAAATACACCATATTCTGTGGCTGTGGAAAAGTCCCTACTTTTTCCATCAAAGCGAGTGTTGACAATATGCATGCTGATACAGCAAACTGGGAGGGGACAAAAATCCCTTCAACGAGGAGATTAAAACTCTCCTTAATCCAAAATTGAAAGTGACTTTCAAGTTGCCTTTGAAAGTCTGGAAGCCTGATGCTAAAACGTGACTCAGAAAAATTACATTCTTTCTGCTCTGTGTCAGAGTAACCTGTATCTCTTGAAGGTCCAGTTAAAATACCTCTGGCATCGTTGAACAGCCTGAGGGAATGCTGCTTAAGAGACATGTAGGAAAGAAAGTAACAAGAAGAATTTGGATGTTTGATTGTTTTCCATGAATTTTGTTCTGCTGGAGTGGCAGAACTCCAACAGGAGAGCTGTTTGCTGCTATTCAATATTTTCAATGGTGTTCCTGGTGTGCTCTGAATGCTGTTGCTCCAAGTCATTTTCTTCAGTAGAAAGCAGACCTGCAATGACTAAGCCTTTAAATATTTGAAAGGCAGTTTGATAAATATGGTCTTGCATTGAGTAAAAATGGTCTAGCTGTAATGATTTTTTTTATTTAAGTTTTAGATTTCTAGCAGGAATATCCTGAATTAGACATTTCTTGCTAAGGAGATAGCACCTTCAGTGAGGGCTCAAGGAAGAATAGTCATCTGGACTGCTGTTAGATTAACTCCTAACAAGGCAGAATTGGAATTGCCTGAATAATTAGCGTTGAGATCTACTAGTTTTTATCAGAGGTCTTGTTTACACAAATACTGCAGTGGTGCACTGAGTTTTCTTCTGGCCAGCCTTCCTAATCCACTGACTATTCAACTAACTTGTGTAGCTGTGGACCCTGTTAAAATATTTGCACTGATATTTGTGGGGGAGAGAGGAATGTTGTTTTAGTAACATCTCAGAGAAATGTGGTTTTACAAGCTGACTCAAGTACATATTTGTTGGCTTAAAAAAAAAAATTATGGGCTATCTGCAGTTTCTTGCCCCTGTGAGTAGACTTCCTACGCAAGATTGCATGCTGTTCAGAGCTTTTTATAACAGCAGGAGGATCCTGCCATAAACCAAATCAAGGTCCTTTAGCATATCAATTAATTAACTCTCTTCACCTTTTCTCCATTCAGTTCTAAATCTGGCAATAGATTTCACTTTAGGCAGGAAAAGGAATTTGTTTCTTTTTTCTTTTTTTGGGGGGGGGTGTTGATATTTCAAAAATTACTAAGTGATAAAGGGCTACATTTCACTACTAACTTTATATTCCTTTCTGAGGCAGAATAGAGAATATCAGTCTTCAGGGGAAACTGCTTTTCCCGGTAGTTTTACTGCATTTCCAATTAAAATGGTTTTGGTTTTGCTTTGTTTTTTTTTAACCATTGAAGACCTATATATCAAACCATTTATAGTACCGAGTTTCATTTACAACTTGTAAATCCTTCATCCTAGCATTTCAAATAGAAGGAATCTGTCCTGGAAAATCTAATGTGTGTACAGTTTGTGTCTGTACGCTTGGCTTAGAACTGAGTGAGGATCTCTGCAGATGCTGCATATAATTTACTTGAGAGATTCCTGGAAGGAAGAGGTTTTCTCTTGGTGTGCTATAGACCATTTAATCAGCATTAAAAATAGCAGATGCATGTTATTAGGAAAAAACACAGTGTAAACCTGAAATTTGGGTACCTTAAAAAAATGATAGTCACATAGCAATATAAAGACCATGGTGAATTCTCTCAAGTATTAAAAAGAATACCTTATATATATAAATTCTCACTTAAACCAATCTCATTCTACCCTTTTAGTTTCTTCCTGACTCGCCTCCTTCCTCCTGAAGGATTAGCTGGCTGTCTCTCTCTGTACTTTGTATAATGTCGTAATGAGGTTTAAGATTTTACTGTTACATAAGCTTCGTAAAGGAATAAGTGGGTTTTCACTGTAAGATGGAAGAGTATCTAGTCTGAAGAGTTTTTATTGTGTTCCAAGAATAGTACTCCATGCAAAGCTTAATTTTCTATTTATTTTGTTCTTTTACTCCAGGGAACAGATCTTAAGAGTGAAAGAAGATGAGAATGTTCCTTTTTTGCTAGTTGGTAATAAATCAGATTTGGAAGATAAAAGGCAAGTTTCTGTAGAGGAAGCAAAAAACAGAGCTGATCAGTGGAATGTTAACTATGTGGAAACTTCAGCAAAAACACGAGCTAATGTTGACAAGGTAATAACTGGCCTCAATACAAAGAATGTCTCCATCAGTTTTACTTTCTACTTGTTTTCTGTGGTCATACTTTGTTCGATTACATTAGCAGTTAATGTTTGTGAAATTTGAATTAAGAACTCTTACTCCCTTAGCTTGCAAGAAGTGCATGACTAGGTGACTTCATGTGGATCATAGAATGGTTTGAGTTGGAAGAAACCTTAAAGATCGTCCAGTTCCACCTCGCTTGCTATGGGCAAGGACACGTCCCATTGGATCAGGCTGCTTGAGGCCCCATCTAGCTTGGCCTTGAACACCTCCAGGGATGGGGCATCCACAACTTCCCTAGGCAACCTGTGCCAGTGCCTCATCACTCTCATAGTGATGAAATTCCTCCTCGTGTCTAGTCTAAATCTGCCTCTCTTCCAATTTGTAGCCGTTAGGATCAGTGGAAAAATCAGTTAATATTGGGCATAACATCCTAAACTGCAAGGAGACATGGTGCAATACTTTATTTCATTAAAAAATTCTTGTGCGTTTATTTTGACCTAGGCTTCTTACTCTGTTTTCTATAACTAGTAGACAGTCTGCTTCTGAACAGTGAGGAATGCTGTCTGATCCTTAGCAAGAATAAAATGGCTTACAAAAGCAGGTAAGGGAGGGATTGGAGCCCTCTCTATCCTCATCTATTCAGATGCCTGGTTGTATGTTGCTTCAATGAAGAATGGATGAACTCCTTTAAGCTTTGAATAGCCTAGAGGTTCCTTATGAGTTTTTGGGGATAAAATCTAGTTCAGAAGGTCATTAGATAAGACAGAGAATCTTTGTCTCCAAGATCCGTTATTAAATAGTTGTAAGTATTTCAGCTGTAACTTTAAAAGACAGGACTTCTTGTAATATGGAATTCAGAGTAGAATTTGTTCTTGTAAACTACAAGAGTAACAGATGTGTGGTAAAAGAAATAAGTTTAGTTCAGTGTGCCAACCTTTCCTTTTGGAGCTATTGACAGACTTGATCACACACTGAAAAATTCTCTGAAGTAAATCCTTACGTATACAACAGCTGTAATGTGAATTCTCTTTTGCAATAACTTACACTTGACTGTCTCCTGTCAGTTGTCTTCGTGAAGAAACTGATTGTTCAGTGCTACAGTAAGAACTTCATGGTGTTCTGTGGAGAAAATTGTCAATTAAATGCAGCAGAACTCAATTTCATTGAATACAGCTCTGATTTTGTTGCTATTATTACAAAAAATAGTACATCTTTTAGATTTGGTGCATGATTGCAGTCAACATCCAACTGTTATGGTCATTCAGAAATTCCCAGCTCTTCAAAATCCACTTCACTATCATTTAGCAGGTGGGGAAAAAAAAGCGTGTGTGTATATGTTTTCTTAATAGCTCACTAATCAATAGCTTTTGTACACGTGTGGTAGGCTACTAGAGAGCTCCAGCTTTCTTTTTGGAGCTGGTGGCATTACGAATCCAGATTATCACATATCATATAGAATCAGGGCTCAACATGCATATGTGAGGCTTTGTTTGCACTACGTACGTACATACATACTAGGTATTCTTAACTGTGGAGCATCTGAAGTGACAGGGTTTGTTATGCGGACTTGTGTTACTAATATGTAATAATACAGACTGGCTTCTCTGAATTCTGAAATAGTGGGTTTGCTCAGTTGGGGAAAACAGTAGGCTTCCAGTCACTTTGGTAAAGATGACCCACTGAGCGTTTTCTTAGAAAATTACATACCCCAGGCACATAAATACTATAGTTACAGTATCAGTGCTTAAACAAGTTGACGGTTGCGTCGTACCATTAGCACAAATAGTACAAGCCAGTAACTTAAGGCACACTTAGTAATCTAAAGACAATCTTATTTCTTGATGGAAATATTTAGTCACATTGATTTTCTTTGTATCCCAGGTAATGAAGGTTGATGCTTTTGCTGCGGTCAATACAAGATTAGTGTCATTGCAAATAATCTACTGAGCTCTGTAGAGGAGCTTTTCAGCCCCTGCACTGTCCATGTTCCACAGAAGAGGATGAAGTCCCCTGACACACATCTAGGGAACATCTTCTGAGAGAGAAAAATTTTAGAATTGCTCAACTGATTTCCTGCAATAAAATGAAATGAAATAATTAGTCACTGTAGTCTCCTGCAATTCAAGTTAAGATCTGCTTCTCAAGTGAATAAAGTAGCTTTAAGCAATCCAGTCATAAAGCCTTAGCTGACAGCAGGATCTCTCTTAAACAAGCCATTGGTGTATCTCCAGCTTCATCTTTTTTGTTTCCTACTAAACCACTTGATGAAAATGAAGTACACGTGCACTTTGAGATTGTAATATGGCAGTTGAGATTGCCTGATCTAAAAAATTGTTTATGTAGTTGTACAATTGATTTGCTTTAAGGGAAATGCTGTTTCTTTTTTCTCTTAGTCACTTTGTGTGTAGACTTGCACCATAGGACAGTGCAGATCGTGAAATGTCCTGTGTATGCTACTGCTCCATTAATATGTTTCTAAAATTGGGTGTTACGCTTTTTAAGCCTTTACAGCTCATCACTGAAAGTACTTGAAACAAACTGATTTTCTTGAGTCTTCTCAGTAAGATGTAGATAATTCATCATCAGCTAAGATTTTTTAGCGTGACTCTTCAGTCCTTGTGAAAAAATTATTTGATAGGATTCATAAGCAAATATGAGAAGGACAGGAGGATGTTATGGTATCATGAAATAAGCAGGATTGCATCATATGAACTAGGCCTTAAGAACCAGGAAAGATTTGTTAGATTAATATCTGTTTGCTCAAACTGGTTGCATATAATTACTGCATTCTTAACAGCTGGAATTAATATAATCAATGATAGCTTACTGTAAGTCATATGTCTGTGATTGGTTTTGCATTTATGTTCCTTACATCTTTTTAGGTGTTTTTCGACTTAATGAGAGAAATTAGAGCCAGGAAAATGGAAGACAGCAAAGAAAAGAATGGGAAGAAGAAAAGAAAAAGCCTAGCTAAGAGGATCAGAGAAAGATGTTGCATTTTATAATCAAAACCCCGAAGTCCTTTCCTACCCTGACCATACTAATTAAAACCATAATTTATAAGCATGACATTGAAGGCTTAAGTGACTGAAATTACTCTAACATGTTGGAAATTGTAATGTACCACTAAAAGCATGAATTGGAGCTGCACTGAAAGTCACATTCACTGAAAAAAAAAAAAAAATGTGGCTTCAAGAGAAGCGAAGTTCAGTCCATTTCATAATTGCCTACCTTCTCACATTTCTTCTGAATGTAGTGTTTCATAGGGAATCTTTTCTTTAGTAGTGAACAGAGGGGGGAAGTATCACTTTGTGGGTTCTTGTAAAGCATACTTTTTTATCACTGGTAATTGTCAATTCATCTTGTCTTTTGTTGCCTTGAAAATTACAATTGTGTACGTGATACCTAACAAAGCGGTATGCAGCTGTTTTGCCATGGAGTTATGCGAATTAGAAAAGAATAATGTATATGCGAAGAGTTATGTTGGGGAAAATTATATGTGGTTCTGCATTACCTGATTAACCTAGAAGAGTGGTGTAATCTTTTACATGGAAACATTTGAATATGCCTTAATTTTAAAACCTAAACATAGCAGGTTGCTTAATCAAGGGTGTATTTTCAACTTTGTTGCATGGAGACTGTCCCTGCGCATCAGCGCAAGAGTACCCTCTCTGTGGAGTGCGGACATGTGAATGATTTAGCTAACTAGCTGTCTGCTAGCAGTGTCTGTTCCGTAAATGTGTGCCATACCCTGGTATTGTGAATAATACGGAGCGTATTCTGTCATGTAACGTGGTAGACAATACAGTATCTTAAAGATAAAAGGTCAGAATACTTAAAAAGCAGAAGTCATAAGCCTATGGCGCATCTACGTCTCGAACAGTTCTTTAAAACTTAATGCACTGGTACCTTCAAACTTCCCTTTTGCAAGTAGATTTTTTTGTTTAGATGTTCCTTGAGTTTTAACTCCCTGGAGTTGGGTGGAGTGGAGCTGATTCACTAATGCTAATGTGTTTTGAGTTAAGATGTTGTCTGGGAAATTCTGGTGTCATCAGTTAATTTCTTTTGTGTTCCTAAAACTCAGCTACGGGAACATGGTGTGTTACGCTGAAGCTCTTTGCAGTTTTTTTTTACTCATTATTTTATGTTTATTTTCAAATGGGGAACATTGTAGCTATTTTTTTCTAGTTAATGTTGATATTAAGCTTTGCAACACAGAAAATATTTACCATGTGCATCCAAAATCCCCAAGTAAAACATGCTGCCTCCGTCGCTTCAGAACAGCAAGAACACTAGCACACGGTTAGTATGCTGCATCTTAGCTAAAAATATACCAGAATGTTTGAGGGTTTTGAACTCCTCTGGGGTAAGGCAGGCTAGATCAATTCCACAAACTGTTATACTTTTTATACATATGTAAGCCTATAACTGACAGTTGAAAATGTGCTCAAGCAAACTAGGTAACAAATATTTAACTTTCATGCTAACAGACATTTTAGGGACTCAAGTCTTAGAAGTTATATTTGTCGTGTTAAATATTTATCAATAGGAATTTTGTATGTGCGTTTAGTAGGCTGCCAAGTGCAGAATTAAAGTTACTCATGTAACTATGGCAAATAAGCCAGTCTTCATCTTACTGTGTACTCATTTGGGTCTATTTAGCCAGGGAGTCTAACCACTAACATTGTGACTTTGCTTTGGAACCTGTATACTGGGGACTGAGGTGTTATGAAGCCATCGGACATGTGAAACTTCTCTTGGCTGATGCCTTATCCTGTCCTTTTATTTGCTATTTGAGCCATTGAAAGATGAATAAACTTCCATTTTTTTTAAATACTTGTGCAGTGTTAATTGATAACTATATTAGTGCTAAACTCTGCTCTAGCTGGTGCTAGTTGTCAAGCAGTGAAACCTAAATATTCCAGTAGCCTCTTTTGTGTGCGAGAGAACAAACTGTAGATTAAAGCTAATTAATTTGATAAAAAAGCCATTTTGTAAGAACTGAGTGTGCTACCTTTTATCCAGAGCTAATTTATCCCTTCTTGCTATAACAAAAGAGTATCAGAAAACAAGCAAACAAACTGAGGTAAGCTTGTTCCATAAGAAGGGAAACGTTTGCTCATTTTCAGCTTTATTAATAGGACATGGCCTTTCAAAATGAGAAATGGAGGGAAGGATATTTTCCCAACCTAAAACTATGCTGAAGGTAAGCAGACTCCAGAATGCTCTTAAAGATGTCAAAAACATGGGAAATATTTCATCACTCAGTTGTTTCCTTTGCACTTAGCTGAACAGAGTCTGTGGCAGACAGGGTTAGTTTCAGTCACTTTTGTATGCCTTATACTAGAATTCTTGGTTTCAGAAATTCTCAGTTCCTAAATTGTTTGGTGTTAATTGCAGGCTTAATTTTCCTTAATAACTAACATTTTGAGAAATGAGTGGTGTTTTTTTAATAATAAACTAACAATACAGTGCTCATTTCAAAACACACGCAGAGAATAGTCACCTATCTCAACATTTATGGATGGAGATAGGTGAGCCAGGGGAACGGCAGGAGGCTTGCCAGGTCTGGGAACAAAATTTGTCATTTGATAAGAGAGTAAGTGAGGCTGCTTTTGCTGCATCAGGTCTGTTAGAAAGGTGGCTGCAGCTGCATCAGGGTAAGCAGAGCTACATCCATCTACCAAGGTAATCATGGGTGGCACGCCTGGGTGTCTGTTGATATGTGATTTGGAAGTTAATTAGAGGGTCTTTAGGAACCAGTTTATGCTGGACACAGGGGAGGAAGACATACTGGAATATTGATTTAGAAGTACGTGTCTATATACAATTACTAAACTTGGTAGTGATCATGGCTTTTTTTTCCTCATCCATTTCTCCTTGGTGTCTATGGTATTTATGGCAGGAGAGCATGCAGAGGAGCAGATTTCTGCATCACCTGATGGGAAGCAGCCATCATCCATGGGTGGCTGAGGTAGCATCTGGAGGGCAAAGGGAGAACTCAGGAAGTGGCCAGAACCCAGGTGAACGCTCAGAGGGCCTTTGTGATGCTTTAGAAGCTAAGATGAGGAGCAGGAACCAAAACTCTACATGCCAGGGATGGGAAAAAAGTACTGGCATGCTCCTGCTGCCAAAACCAAGGTAGGACAGCCAGTGAGTCCCCCGGTGCTGCCAGTCACAAGCTGCAAACCAGATGAACACTCTCCGTTTTCTCTTTCTGGCAACATGACTACTGATTTTCAGGTATTTCTTTACTGTCTGAGTAACAGGTGAGGCAGCACCTCCAGTACTGTTGGACCTGTGTTTTCTCCTCTGCCATCACAGAACTGGCTCTCACTGAAAGTGGGCGGGCAATAAATGCCTACAGCCTGTGAGCCACTGATGATGATGTTAATACTGCCTCCTGTGCTTATGTTGTAAGAATAGAGTAAAAAAAGAGGTTGGAGACAAGTTGGGAGAAGCCTCATCCACAGACTACAGCAGCTGTGAGAGCAGTCATGCATTCCTTTTCTGCTGAAGTCCTGGAGGAAGATCTGGAATCTCAAGATGACACAGAGTTATTCTCCTCATGCTTCTTATGAGTGGAAAAGGCTGGAAGTCATCTATTTTCCATCTTCTTGTCAATTGATGTTGTGATAGCTTATTGGTTGTCCATATCCCAGGCACAAAGGAAGAAAGATGGTAAGATGGAGCTTGTGCCTTGTGGATGTCCAGTCTGAGATTAGAGGCATGATAGTAACCTGCAGTTTGAGTGTTACATTTTAGATGCTAACTGCTGTCCTGGAAATGAATTGGTGTTTGCCTTCAGCTGAGCTCAGCACACCTGGTATGATTCTGTTATAGTTATTTCTGCTTTTCGTTTGTTTTGTGAAGTAAAACCTCAGGAGGGGAGTGTTAGTGCAAAAAAAGTAGAACTGTTGGCTGAAATGCTGCCAGAATAATGCGTTAAATATTAGTCATCCCTGAAGAATGAGCCTAAAAGTAAGCCGCCTGTTTTATCTGATATCTGCCAAAATGCCTACTGAAATTTCCTTGGGAAGTGTCAAAAGAGCAGTTAAAAATAATATACCACATCTATGGATAGCAGGGTTTGCCGTGGGCGGTTGTAACTCCTTGGAGTGTCAGAACTGACTTGAAGTCGGTGCTAAGTGCCCTTAGCTACTTGTGACAGACTTACGCTGCATCTAACATGAGGGAAGCTTGGAGAACTCGACTGCCCCTGTGCTGTTGGATGAGGAGTATTTTTTTTTCATTCACAAGGTAAAAGAGATAATAAGGGTGTGCCACTGCTTCGGCTTTTGGGGGGTTATTTAAATCTGCAATGCAACATGGATATTCTTCATTGACTTCCTGAAAGTTTCGTGACTGATAATTATCCGTGTCCAGAGATAAGGTGCCTACAGTGTGAGTGCTAATGAACAAGCCCACACGGTCCTACATGGAGGGCAGTGGTCCACAGACACTACTGCAGAGTTGCTCTTAGGATACCAAAGATGCATCCAAAAGAGATCAGGCCACATTGCACCCTACTTCAGGAACGGCTGTGCTTGTCTCTAGGGCAATGTGAAAATCTAAATGGGACAATGCAGCAGGTCCATTAAGTGCTTCTTCTGATTGCTACAGTATCAGCAGGTGGAAGAAGTCGTGGCTTAGAGCAAACCCCTTCCTAGAGGGTATATTTTGTAAATCATAGTCTTCTTGTCATGAGTACCTTTATGACTATGGAGTGCAGAAGAAAATGTTGCAATGTTTTTCATTTACCTTATGTTTCATTTTGATGTTCAGATCTTGATACTCCTGTGTGATAAAAGGACATTAAAACCACAACTATTTTGACCTTTCATACTACAACCAGATTGTCACTAGTATGCTCAGAAATGCTTATCATAGTTGGCATTTATTATTCTTTTAAGCAAAATCAGGAAAGAAGTGGCAAGACAAAATCACAAAGTTAGTTGCTCCTGCCAGTTGCCTTTGTTATTCATTTCTTTGACCATCTGCACAATTTTGCAGAGATGGTGTGTGGCATGCAGTTTTGAAAGCCGTCCATGTCCACCCAGTTGAGCTGGGGCTTCACGGGATGGCAAACCCCCACATCTCTGACAATAGTGAGGCTCAAAGATCAAGGCCTCTGCCTGAAGTAGGACACGCTCCTCAACTACAAGGTTGCAAATCTTTTGGAGGAGAGCAATACCTCTTCATTTCCTCTGGAGTTTTTTTCCTCTTTACACTCACTTTTCAAAATGCCTGATCTTTTTCCCCTGTGGAAAAACATGCTAAAACACAAGAGGCTGAGAACAACAGTGCTCCCTCAGAGCGACCATCCATCTGGCCCAATACCCTTGTCTCCAAAAGGGCCAACCATCAGTGTCTAAAGGAGAGGCCATGAGGAGTGCAAGTCTGCTTCTGCCAGGGTCCTGGGGTGCTTGTGAGCCTCGGTGGCTGGGACCAACCTCCCCTTGGGACCCCCACCCCCAGACTATCTCCTGCCAAGAGGCCGGGGGATGTGGAGTCTCAGCTCAGCCTGGAACATTCAGTCCCTCCCTGAGCAATGTTATAGGAGTGCCCATCTCTGCCCCTGAATCCTGGATGGGCCTGGGACGACCCGCACTGCAGAGAGATGATCCTGGGTCGAGCCGTCAGACCTAGGTCAGAGCTTGTGCAGATCTCCAGGCACTGCACATCATAACTGCTCTGTTCTATGGTATTCCTTGTGTTCACTATAATTGAATAACAATAAGGCTGTTATTTGCCTGAAATGCCAGGGTTTTTTTCAGCTCCAAAAACACTTCCACTGACACTGACACAAAGGTTACAAGTGGTAAAAGGATTATATTTTATTTTTCTGCCTCTCTGTTTCAGAGCTGATGCTCAGGAGCATTAACGCAATGCGCATGCGTAGCCAGGAGCGGGGTGGTGCATTCTTCACTTTAGCTTGAAAAACTGTCCTTTGCAGTCTGGCAAAGGAAGGTCACAGAGCTGCAGAAAGGAGCAAGCAGTCCCCATTTCCTGAAGAGGAAGATAATATGCAGGAGGAGGAATTTCTCATTTTATCACCTTCCCAATCAGTAGCATTTGTTAAAAATGTTAGCTTTCAGCCCTTTAGTTTGTGCGGGCAATGGCATAAGCATTTTTCGTTTCCATTTAGAAAGAGGAGCTGTCCCAAGGGCAGCAGCTCGAAGGCAATGTCTGTGAGGGCTCTTGGAGAATGACAGGATATTTCTTGCAGCAGCAGCAAATTCTATCTCTGGTTTTGTGTTCTTTGCTATGCTGACCTCTAGGGAAACTTTTCTGCAACACAATTTGCCAAAGCATTTGTATAGGAAGCTATAATGGCTTCAAACCAGCCACTGCCCTTCTTATTCTATGGTGCTTGGTGTCAAATGCAAATCAGGCCTTCATGGGAAGGTGCAAGCTGCTTAATGCTTCCTCAGCTGGTTCCAGCATGCTTGACTGAGTCAAGGTCTTGTGTCCTGGTTTTGGCTGGGATAGAGTTAATTTTCTTCCTAGTAGGTGGCATAGTGCTGTGCTTTGGATTTGGCATGAGAATAATGTTGATAACACACTGTTGTATTAGTTGTTGCGGAGCAATGCTTACACTAAGTCAAGGACCTCTCAGCTTTTTATAATGCCTTGCCAGCAAGGAGACTGGAGGTGCACAAGGAGGTGGTGATCCAAATTGGCCAAAGGGACATCCCATAGCATACGATGTCATGCTGAATAAAAAAAAAACAGGGGGAGCTGGCCAAAGGGGTGGCAGCTGCTGCTTGGGGACTGGCTGAGCATTGGTCAGCGCGTGGTGAGCAATTGCACTGTGCATCACGTCTTTTGTATACTCTTTTAGCATTATTATTCCTTCATTTTCTGCCTGCCCTACTAAACCGTCTTTACCTCAATCCATAAGTTTTACAGTTTGTTAGTTGGTTTTTTTTCTTTCAAATCCTTTCTTCCATCCCACTGTGGGAGGAATGAGTGAATGGCTGTGTGGTGGTTAGCTGCCTGCCAGGTTAAACAACATCATGTTACATCCGAGCAGGGCTCCATCAGCAGAGGAAATGCATCCTGAGTTAGGAAATGGGGTGATTGCTTGAATATTTGTGAACTGGCTTGAAAAGGACTATGCACTCTGAGTTTGTGGAGGGCAGCATGTACCTTTTCATTCATTAAGACTGCTTCAGCAATGGATGAGGTTGGTATCGAACGCTTCAGTTCTAGCCTGACAGCTTTGGGAAGAATTAATAGATTGCTTTTCCAAAGGACCTGGGGTGAATGATGACTGTGCAAGTGCCTCCCATCAGCAGGCAATGAGCCTGTTTCAGAAGGAATGTTTCACGGGCTGAAAAGCCAGAAAGTTCTGCTTGGTTTGATGATGGTTAGCAATGAAGTCCAAAGAAAGGAAATGGAAGACTGAAGGCATGGAAAAGAACTTTTTGTTGCTTTGAAAGTATTGTTTAAAGGACAAGAAGAGATGTCAAGAGACACAAGCACAGTCCCTAGGAAAAGCCTTTGTTTGAGCTTTCGCTCATCATCTTGGAAGATCTTGTTTCTTTTTCTCCTGGTATTCCAACAGGGAAAACTTGCTGAGAGTTCTGGACTAGGAACGTTCCTCTCACAGATACAAAAGCTAATGATGACCATTCTAGAGCAGTGAATTTCTTCTCTCTCAAGTAGTCCACCTCAGGGCTGTACCTCAGCTTTTCTCTCAAGCAGAAGATCTGAACACCATCCCAGTGTGGAAAGGTTCATATGGTAGAAAAATGCAAAAGCTAATTCATTACTGTTCAGGTTTTGGCTATGAAGGCACACAATGGAAAAGGCTCTACCTTTTCACTAAGTTCAGGCTCCGACTGTCAGGCAACTACATCACTTTCGCAAACAATGAAATCCCTTTCATAAATTGCTCAAACTCCATCCCTTGCTGGATTTCAGTTCAGTTTCTCCCACTAGCAGATGACTCTAAACCCCCATCCTTTTAATGAATAAAACCCACACATTTTTAGGCTGTGTTATTGACAGTTTGTTTATAGCTGCCTGCACTAACTCCGTCTCTTGGTGCAAACAGTTGTTCTTTCTAGGTGTTTATCTCCTTTCCTACCTTTGAGCTAAATTTGCAGAACAACGATTTCCTCCTTGTCTTTGTCATGCTAGGCTAACCATGCTCTGCTGTCACCCCTGAAATGAAGATCTTTGTTTCACTGATAGTGTCCACAGCCTTTTCTGTTCCTATTGTGGATTCATCTTTCTCTAAGCATAACCAGAACAGACACATTCTCAATCATCCAACAGTGACTTAAAGACAGCATTTATCTCTCTCAACTCTTTTTTATAGTATATGGGTTGCATATGCTGTTTTGCTGGTAAATCCACTCATCTCCTGGTTAACCAATACACAGGTCTTTATCCTTCTCTTTTTATTTTTCCTCAACAGCTGAATTCCCAGTTCATAGAAACATTCTTCTGGTTAGGAAGAACAAACACTGACATATTTAATCTTGCCAGCTTTTTCACAGTGCCTTGGGAAACACAAATGACTGCACTTCAGTCATTAGATCCTAGGGAAAGATACAAATACAACTGCAGTCAATAAATGGCAAAGGTAGTAACAAAGAGCCCAAAAAAAAAGAAAAAAAACCCACATGCCCAACAAAAACAACTAAACAAAAGATAGTATGTGTAGACCTTGGACTACTTTTGTTAAACGATTAGAAGACATGTGAATGCATACGGTATTTCAGAAAGTAAAACTAAGATTATCTTTTAAGACTTCCATGATTAACAGAAAAAAAAAATCCCCCCAAGCCTCTTAGGATATTGAGACAATCAAATTCATGCCAGGAATTAGAGGCACCACAGAAATGTTGTCTAGCTCTCTGTGCTTTGGGGAGTGATATTGTTTTTATAAGAGAAAAAGCAAGTTGATACTGAAAGACTGGAAATGAAACTTCCAAGAATGCTAACTACATGTTGCTGCTCAGGAGAAAAAAGGCAGACACCTTTCCCCACTGTCATGCACATCCCCTCTCCACCCAAAAAAAAACCCAAACAAACAAAAAAAGCTGAAACCTTATGCCATAGGAATGGTGTTTGCAAGTATCCCTTATCTGGCAAGGTGTCATTCTATGGTCAGCACATGAACACAGTGGTAAACACTGGATGAAAACACACTTGGAAAGGTGCAGCCAAAATACTATCCAGCTCCAAAAGTGCTGGGATGCCAGCTCTAGAAAATGAGCCCTTAGAAAAGGACTTCCTTGGCAAACATCCCATGGAGGGAACTCGGGGTAACACTTGAGTAATTTAATTAAAAAAAAATCCCTACCAGGTCAACAAACAAGCTATGAGAAATTCTACTGAAAAATAAAGGTCCTCAAACTACTGAAAACTCTTCCTATCTCTTGTTTTGATGGCTTGACAACATGTCCTGCACCAGAAGGTTGTTGATAAGGACTTCACATATCATGTTGACAAAGACAGGACACAGAAACTTTTAAAATGGAAGGAAGAAAGTACAAGGAGAACCTTACTGAAAAAAAGAAGTGATAACGTTGGACAACCTCCTCCTTGGTGCATGACCAGCTCAGCATCTATTTGTATCAATCGTATTACATCAAAGATGGTGGACAGTTGTTCAGAATAGGCTCTTGGGAGCCTTAATGCACTTTTTCAGATCCAACAAAGTATTTGAGGAAAAAAACAACCTATAACTTGGGTGTTGGTTTGGTTTTTTTTTAATTAAATGACCTAAATGTTAGCCCAAGTTCCCTCCATGGGATGGCTGCCAGGGAAGTCCTTTTCTAAGGGTTCATTTTCTAGAGCTGGCACCCTAGTACTTTTGGAGCTGATAGTATTTTGGCTGCACCTTTCCAAGTGTGTTTTCATCTAGCGTTTACCACTGTGTTCATGTGCTGACCATACAATGACACCTTGCCAGATAAGAGATACCTACAAACACCATTCCTGTGGCATAAGCTTTCAGCTTGTTGGGGAATAACTAAGACCTGACCTCTTCAGACCACTGGTTCCCACACCACCGTGGATACCACTGCTAAAATGTATCTTCTAACCTAATCTGGCCCACTTACTCTTCCTATTTACTCTTCCCTACAAGTTGCAATGTGTCTTAAATTTTCTGGCTCTTTGGGAAGCCAACAGTTGGCACTATGTCACCAATGCCTCCAGCACTTCTGAGGGGTTTCGTTCTCTGAAGGGAATCCGTTTCAGGCCTGCTTTGTTATGTCAGGAACCTATGAATTTCTAGAGGTTTTCACTGTCAAATCCTATGCCGCCATTGCCTGATGGCTGAGAGCTGCCAACACTGACGTGACTGCTGTTGGCAAATTGTTCTACAACCTAGTGTAGCCGATTTCCAAGCTGAGTAAACTTGCTGTAATTAGCAACTTGGCTTCCAGTCAAGAACCTTCTCTGACAAGTCACAAGGCTCCCTCCACATGCAAAAACACCAGCGCTCTACGGCTAATCACACAACTCTTTCAAATAATATAATCTTGCTCCTGAAATGCTAATGAATGTTTGGGAGTCAATTGGAAATTGCAGCCTGTGTTGAGTTGTCCAGATCAGTGCTGTGTAATTATCCACGGTCTCTACAACTGTCTCTATGATATAGGGTTGTTAGCAACATGCACTGGAGAACCTCTTTACAGTCACTCAATATTCACATACACAATGAGCAGCAAAGGATATCAGCAAAGCTGAGAGCATCCTCCAGGCCACTATGGAAAGATGAAGTATTCCACAATAGCCACAGATGAGGTCTGGGAAGCATAGCACTTTACATAGTGGGGAAGATATGAGGCATGTCACTACTGACCCCTAAGCTGTGCAGAATTTTCATGATGTGCAGCATGTTCATAAATAAACATAGTTTGACAAAGTATAAATGCATTATTGTCCAGAGTAATCTTTCATCGACAGTGACTTTCTCTCCTGAAATGAAAGGTGGGCCAGCTTACCAAGCTCTTTCCTTCACCAACCTATGGGACATCATTAATAAGATAAAAAATGAATGTGGTTGTTTTCTGAGCGGCATGCATCAGAAAACCTGAAGGAAAGTGTGTGTGTGTGTGTGTATGCATGCATAACAAGAGAAATATGTGATGAATGCTTTGATGACAATGTAGGAAATGTGAGTTCAACTAGAAAGATGAAGGGTGGAGTAAAATAACAAACTTGCAAAAAGAGGCTTGCTGGAAGTGGACGATGTACAGGACCTGGACAGAAGGAGTACTTTTGCTTGGGTTTAGGGAAAAAAAAAGAGGAAACCATCAGAGAGATTCAAGGTATTGAAATATAACAGTGGAAAAGGGGGTGGGTGAGTGTTTATTTTTAAGTCATATTTTACACAGAAAAATAATTAGTAGGTAGGTAAAGAAGAAGACTCTTAACTGCCTAAGGGAAACCAACAAATTCTGCTTTGGAAGCACTAAGGATGACGTTCAAGATGGTATGGCAGATATACTTAATGAAATAAAACCAGCTCAAGAAACTGAGCAGAAGTACAGGCAGTGCAGTGGCAGCTCCCGTCATGGAATTCAATAAAATCACAAAAATACAGAAGGCAGAGAGGGTAGAAAAAGGGAAGGGAGAGTTTGAGGCTTCATTAGAGTCTGACATCTTAAGTCAAGGACTTTGAAAGAAAACCTGAAGTACCCTAAACAGAAGTTTCTTTCAATAGTGTAAGAGAGCTACAAACAGTTCTACAGGAACCAATGAAATTGCTTTCCTCATCAGAGTTAAGCACACTTTGTAACAGGAGTGATTTCCTCCCAGATGCTAGTTCAGCAAGCATTCTTACACCCCCAAGTTAATAACTAGGGCCTACACAAAATAAAACCAGGAAAAATTACCTGGCCATAGGCTTTTCTACATTGCCTTCTGGAGCTCCCTTTTAAGTTGGCCCAGCTATCATCCCTTGGTGGCATTGCGCATTTTTTTTCCCTAGCAACTACTTTGACAAAAGCAAATCAAAATAGCCTGTGTCCTGAGTAACATTAAACATCAGAAAAATTTAGCATGTGTTCATTTGCATAGGAGACATAAGTGTGACTGAACTGCTAATGTCTTGCATGGCCATTCTCCACTCTCATAGCTGATGCCGAGCAGTCAAAGTGCCATATGGCCCTGCGGTGAGGCTGGGGAGGCCAGGGTACCGCTCTCCATCACAGCGTTAAGAAAGAGGAAACCAAATAAGATTAACGTTAAAACTGTTCCTTAGGATCAATCCTAAGGCTTGAATTAACTCCCCAGCATCTCTCCTAGTCTATAGGCTGTTCCAGGAAGGAATGGCTTTATTACTGTGGAATATCCTGAGTGATTCAGCCAATACTGATTGGGTGGAGAAACCGATTTATTCTGTTCCTGGTTCCACTGTCAGACTGGAGAAGAGCACTGCCCACAGAGAAATAAAGTTTCGTAGTTCACAGTACATAAATAACCCTGTATTTGTCTTCTGAAAACAGTGTAAATTATGATCATGATCTATTCACTGGATTTGCTTTGGTGATTGGGACCTGTATATAGTACAGTGGGTAAACCAGGAAGGATGAAGGGCATCACTTAGAATCATAGAATAATTTGGGTTGGAAGAGACCCTAAAGATCATCTCGTTCCAATGCCCCCTGCCTGGTCACTTCCCCTAAAATGACCAGGCCACTTCATATGAATACTGTAAATTAACAAAGGGTGTAACTCCCATTATCTTGCTAAAGAAAAAAAAAAAAAAAAAAAAAAAAAGCTTTTATTATGTTATTTGCAGGATACCATCTAGTTTTACCCAATTTGCAACAATGCAAATTTTTAATTTTGTGAAGAAATTACTGGTATGGAACAAAGCAGCACAGATAGGAGTCCTGATCACGTAAGATACTCTGCGTTATATTGACATTTAAATGTAAAAAAAGGACAAAGAAATAGTAATCCTAAATCTGCCTTATACTTCTTGCCATTAACAGCAATCAGTGAGGATGTCCTCAGTCTGAATGGCTTTAGTGATACCATGCACCAGCGCTTAAATTCACTTAGACTTATGGCAGGGTTGTGTGACAGTTGCACACAATAGTAGCAGATTTGGTATCTCACAAGTATTTTATTAGGTCTCCTCTTATCACTGCTTTTAACTGAATTGCTGAGAAATCAAAACACTCCAATAAATGCTGACTTTTAAATATCCCTTTAGCAACTCTGCTGATTATTGAACGATAGCAATGACCGAGCACTTTCTTACCAGGAATGAAACCTTTCTTTGCAGGCTGTTTACATCTTCTCGCATGCATCACTAAACCTTGCATTTAACTCACTGCCTTTATCTAAGAGAAAAAAGAATTTTTTCCTTCACCTGTGAGTTTGGAGGGGTTTTTGCTTCCCTTTCAGACTCCAAACATTTGAAAGAGGGGGCTGAATATAGAAAACGTAATTGTTCTTTCCTCTCATTTAACCATGCTGTAAATTCTGGTGAGCTAACAGCCTATATGTGAATTTGCTCAACCGAAAATTGCAAGTGCATTGCTCGAGCTACATTTCTTTATCAGATTATAAATACAAAAATTTCAGCCAATGTCCCTTAAAGGAGAAATTTATATACAACATTTTAGTGGTCCCATTATGCTTACACAAACCAGCAGGTGAATACTTTGGCTCATCTCAATGGATGTCTTCATCCATCACTTCTCAACCTGCAGATCTCAAGATGCTGTACATTTCTGCTTGCCACAGCTCTGCTCAGGCCCTGGATTTCATCTGAGGCCTCAGAGAGACCTGTTAGCACTGTGTGGTATCCCGTAACATAGGGTGGGCACCAGTATGATACTTGCTTGTGTTGACAGAAGAAAAGAGAGTTGCTACCAGATGGAATTAAAACTTAAATTACATCCTTCATATGAAAATCACTTATTGGACATGAATTCACGCTTTGGTTAGCTGGTGGAGAGTTTAGCGATACTTCTAATCAGGCCTTCCTATGCATTTGTAGCTGAAACAAATCTTTCATTTCAATTCACTTCATAGAAAATTTCCATAAGTCTCCTCTGCTGAATTCTCAGGTAATAAAATTTTGACTTCTTGTGTTACATCCTTCAGTGTAGAAATACATACAAAACCCTTAAATGTCTTTTGTAAAAACATTCAAAACAGAACAGTTGTTCTCACTTCTTCATACAACGAATAAAGCCCCTGCAAACTTGATGTTCTGTCCACCACAGCGTCTTGCTCACAGCTTTTCCGAAAATGAGTGCCGCCTCTTGGGAGCTTTACGGGCTTTCATGCTTCCAATGCCAATTCCAAGCACCGAAAATTCTCAGGATAGTAACACTGCAAATTAGGGGAAGGTGGAAAGCTTGGGCTTGTGTTTTTTTCCCTACTGCTTTCTAAGTTTCTACAGGTGATTTACATTCTACTACAGAATTTTTCATTGAAAGCTACTATGAAACCATCAACACACTCTGCAGGGGAAGGCAGAATAAAATTCCTGCTCCACTGCTCAGGCAGGTGATCCGAATGGGGCAGGTGTAGGGCCACAATCGTAGAATCACCAGGTTGGAAAGGACCCACTGGATCATCAAGTCCAACCATTCCTAACACTCCCTTAAACTATGTCCCTAAGCACTTCATCAACCCGTTCCTTAAACACCTCCAGGAAAGGTGACTCGACCACCTCCCTGGGCAGCCTGTTCCAGTGCCCAATGACTCTGTGAAGAATTTTTTTCTGATATCCAGCCTGAACCTCTCCTGGTGGAGCTTCAGGCCATTCCCTCTTGTCCTGTTCTCTGTCACTTGGGAGAAGAGGCCAGCTCCCTCCTCTCCACAACCTCCTTTCAGGTAGTTGTAGATAGTAATAAGGTCTCCCCTCAGCCTCCTCTTCTCCAGGATAAACAACCCCAGCTCTCTCAGCCGCTCCACATAAGACTTGTTCTCCAGCCTCCTCACCAGCTTCGTTGCTCTTCTGCTTCGTTGCTCTTCTAACTTCTAATGAGGTATTTCACTGGGGTTGTTCAGCCTGGAGAAGAGAAGGCTCCAAGGAGACCTTATAGAGACCTTCCAGTACCTGAAGGGGGCTACAAGGAACCTGGGGAGGGACTGTTTACAAAGGCTTGTGGTGATAGGACTAGGGGCGACGTGTATAAACAGGAGAGGGGCAGATTTAGACTAGACCTTATAAGGAGGAATTTCTTCATGATGGGAGTGGTGAGGCACTGCCACAGGCTGTCCAGGGAAGTTGTGGATGCCCCATCCCTGGAGGCGTTCAAGGCCAGGCTGGGTGGGGCCTCAGGCAGCTTGATCTAGTGTGAGGTGTCCCTGCCTATGGCAAGGGGGTTGGAACTGGATGATCTTTAAGGTCCCTTCTATCCCAAACTATTCTATGATTCTATTTTTTTACTTGAGTATACATTTATAAATGCATATAAAACCTCAATAGATATGTATAAACAAAGAAGAAAGCTGGGGAGGGACTTTTTATAAGGGCATGCAGTCATAGGACAAGGAGGAATGGCTTTAAAGTGGAAGGGGGAAGATTTTAGATTAGACATTAGGAAGAAATTCAACACAATGAGGGTGATGAGGCACAGGCACAAGCTGCCCAGGGAAGCTGTGGATGCTCCATCCCTGGAAGTGTTCAAGGCCAGGCTGGATGGGGCCTTGGGCAGCCTGGTCTGGTGAGAGGTGTCCCTGCCCATGGCAGGGGGTTGGAACTGGATGATCTTTAAGGTCCTTTCCAACCCAAACCATTCTATGGTTCTATGAATTTAACCAATGCTCCCCTGTGCATCCAGCAGCAGCACCCATACACCTTGACCCCACATCAGCTAGCACTCTCTGCTGCTCCCATGAAGACAGGCAGGTTGAAAGAGGCCTTAGGCCATCCCTCTGCCGTGTAGCACAGGAAGAAGAGCCCTACGACCCACAGTCCATCCATGGAGAAAGACCTCCTGCTGTCTGGGGACATCTCACCCCTTCCACTCCTCACCCCTTCACCCACAGCCTCCAGAGAGCTCCAGAGCAATGGCAGACAGGGACAAGCACCTGTAGGGCAGGCAGACATGGATCAGGTCAGGCTGGGATGGTGATAGATAAGATACCAGCAAATAAAATCTCTAAGACTCATTTTGGTGTTCTAGAAAGCAAGCGCCATTTGTCAGGCCTGGGCAACACAAGGAATGATCTCTATCAATCACATGCAGCAATACAAGAGCTGGGGACAGGATGTATTTCCTATTTACATGTATAAGGATAAATTTTTCCATAAACCTTATGCATTTTCTGTTACTTTCCAAGGACTAAGTTTAATGGTATTACGAACTTCACAACAGCCAAAATTCTTGCCAATTCAGAGCTTCAGAACCAGCTCTGCCTGACCTTGCATTTGAGATGGTGAGAGACTGCAAACAGAGGTGATCACAGAAGAGACATCTGTTCATTACAGATGGCACTGCACACAAGACATTATCATCTTCAAAGAATGAAGAGTGTGGAAAATCACTGTTAGAAAAAAAACCAAAACACATGCTATCAAGGGACATCCTGTCTAACCGTCAGAGAACACAATTACTTAGCTGAAAATGAACTCTACTGTAGCTTAAGTCAAAACATCCCATTTTTTTGCAACAGTAGCTACTTCTCATATCAGAACCGGATGATCTTTCAGGTCCCTTCCAGCCGAAATGATTCACCGATTCTCCGATTTTGACGAGCTCTGCCCCGTGTACTCGTCAGCAGTGCCCGCACGCCGCCAGCGCTCCCCGAACACAAGCAGGACGGGGGCGGGGAGCGACGAGGCCCTAAGCGGAGTATCCCAGCGGAGGCATCCCCCGACCCGCGGCCCCTCAGCGGAAAAAAGCACCCGCTCCTCAGGACGCGCCGACTCCACTCATTCCCACCCGCCGCCGGAACTGCCCTTTGGCCCCGTGCGAGGCGCGATCACGCGAGAAAGGCGAACTCTCGCGAGAGGGGAGAAATCCCGCGAAAGGGGCGAAGTTTCGCGGAAGACGGGGATGCGAAATCTCGCGAGAGCCGGGGTGGGGGGAACACGGGCAAGACAAAGCCTCGCGAGACCCGCCGCTCCCGTGCCTCTTGGGGGGGGCTGCGAAGTCTCGCGAGAGCGGGCCCGTGCGCGATTGGCGGGGCGCGGCGCTCCCTCCCCCCGCCGCCGCGCACGCGCTGCGCGCCCCCGGTGCGTGTGTGCCCGCGCGTGTCACCCGCGCGCGTCCCGCCCGATCCCGGCGCCGAACGCGGAGACAGAGGGAGACAGGGCAGGGGGAGCCGAGGGGATAAAAGCGGCGAGGAGCCGGCTTGACACTAACTCGGCGTTTCCCCGGGAGAGAGGAGGCCGCGCCTCTCCCCCCCCCCCCCCCCCCCCCGCAGCGGCGGGCGGGGATGGAGTGAGGAGGCCGCGGCCCTTCCGCGTTGTGGGGCGGCGCGAGGCCCCGGCGCTCCCGCCCCGCTCGGCGAAGCAGCAGCGATCGAGGCGCCGGCGATCGACTTCCTCCCCCCCGCCCGCCATGGCGTCCTGAGCCGGCTTCCCGGAGGGCTCGGATTCCTCGGCCGTGAGTGATCTCGATGCCGAGCACCTCGGAGGCGGCGGCCGGCGGGAGCGGGGGCGGCCGGGGCTGGGGAAGCGCGGCGGTGGAGGCGGCGGCCGCTGAGAAGAAGCGGCTGCACCACCGGAGGCGGAAGCGCTTCGCGGCCCAGCCGCAGCCGCCGCCGCCGGCCCCGCACCCGCTGCTCTTCCCGCTCCTGCAGCCGCCGCTCCTGCAGCCCCCGCTCCTGCAGCCGCCGCTGCCGCCGCAGTCCCTGCTCTTTCTGGCGGCCACCGGCGCCTCCTCCTGCTGCGGGGACGGGGGGGAGCGCAAGCGGCCCCGGGGCAAGCGGCGCTCGGGCTCCCGGCACAAGCGGCGGCGGGGCCGCGGCGGCGGCGGCGGGGGGAGCGGGGCACAGGAGGCGGAGAAGCGGCGCGGCGGCGGGGCGCTGAGCACGCTGGTGGAGGAGTACGACGACGTGAGCTCTCAGTCCGAGGGGCTGGTGGGCGGCGGCGCGGGCGGCGCGGGCAGCGGCCCCGGCAGCCCGGCCTCCTCACCGGGGCGCCAGAGGGGCGGCGAGGCGGAGCGCAGCGGCCGGTCCCGCCGGGAGCACCGCAGCGGCAGCCGCCGCTCCAAGGAGCGGCACCGCGAGCACCGCCGGCGGGGGGAGGACAAGGCGCAGCAGGAGGGGGCGGCGGCGGGGGCCTCCTCGTCCTCCTCCAAGTCCCGCAGCCGCCACAATCACGCCGGCGGTCAGGAACGGGAGGGACTCAAGAGCAGCAGCGGCGGCGGCGGCAGCGACGGCCGCAGGAAGGGCTCCCTCGGCTCGCCCGGCAGCGGCAGGAAAGAGCGGGAGGGCAAAGCGCGCCGTGGCCGGACTAAAGCGGCCAAGGAGCCGCCGTCGGCTTACAAAGACCCGCCGAAGGCCTACCGAGACGACAAGCCCGAGCCCAAGGCCTACCGGCGTCAGCGCTCGTCCCCCAGCCCCGGCCGGGACGACAGCCCCCCGCTGCACCGCTCCTTGCAGAGCCAGCGCGGCCGCAAGTCGCTCAGCCCCGTGGGCGGCCGCTCCCCGCTCAGCCCCTACAGCCGCCGCCGCTCCCCCAGCTACAGCCGGCACAGCTCCTACGAGCGCGGCGGGGATGTGTCGCCCAGCCCCTACAGCAGCTGGCGGCGGTCGCGGAGCCCCTACAGCCCCGTTATCCGGTGAGTCCGGGCCCTGGCGGGGAGGAGAGGGGGCTCGGCCGAGGTTGGGCTCGGGGCCAAGCCAGGGAGGCTCACATCTAGCGACAAAAGCATTCCCGCTTGCCCTCACCGCTGGAAAGCTGCGGTGGGGGGAAGGGGAGCAGGGCACGTACAAAGATCATCCTGTCCTGTCTCGGGAAGAAAGGGAGACGCGGGTGTTCGTAACGCTTATGCAGCCGGTTTCTCTGTGGGAGAGACCACCTAGCTGGAATAAGACTTTCTAAATATTAAAGGGCACGAGAACGTTTTCAGATGAGTGACTGAATGAAGATGCTTTTTAGAGGTCAGGTTTTCGGAAGGACCAGATTTGCCTTTTCAGTCTTAAAGTACAGAGATACTCAGGTACATTTTTATGTGTCCTGTTCCTTTGTATGAAAGGATGTGCCTTGAATATATCTGTGTTTGGTTTAGCACAAATATTTTTTTCCCTTAAGAGCAAACTGTTTGGGAAGCAAACTGTTACAAGCATTCTTTTCAGAGGTTGATAGAGAGACTTAGGCTTTCCGTTTTGCTAGGAAAAGCAGCCAATGTCAAGTTTAGTTACATTGTCTTTTGTGCTTTACACAACCTATGAAAACGTATATAAGCTCTTTTCCCAGTCAATTTATGTATGTATTTTATGTGTACTTTTAGATCACTTTTTTACTCTTAGCTAGCAGGAACTCAGAATGTAAAGTCTTGTGGTGATTTGAATTTTATATGCAGAGGAATCATGGACGATATCTGTTCATTCAGATGCAAACTGTGCTGTGGAATTGGAGCTCTTCAAAATAGTTTAATTTGCAGCAAAACTGCTGGGTATTTGCGGTATTTGCCTAATATATATTTGTAACTGAAGATTTTTACTTCCTATATTGGAATCTTGCTATTATCTCATTGTTCACCGGCTTGCTTGCATTTGGGCTTCAATTTTGAATGTATTGGGAGATTTGTCATTCTGTTTGCAAGAATTTTCTTCACAAGGCATTACCTAGTAGGTTGTCTGAGAACTGTTCTCTGGTGTTTCTGATGACTACTTGGCACTGGTTTCTGTTTGTGTGTCCCACAGTACATCCACTGAGAATGCTGAAGCCGTTCCTGGCTCTTGGTAGTGTCTCCTGTCTTGTGTGTGCATCGAATGGTGTTTATAGAGCAAAGTAGCAAACCTGTGCCCTGCTTTGTTCCAAAGGATAGAACAAAGGTGCCTTTGGAACAAAATAGTGATTGTTTTAAGGTATGGTTGTATGGAATAGGTTTGTAAACAAGAGAGTGCTTCAAGCAGAAAACATTAGTCTGAAAAACAGCACCCTGTTCTTGTGTTTCTAGTAGTTGTTCCGCAAGAGGCTGTTGTAAGTGGTTAAGGGTACTCTTTCGAGATTATTTGAGTAATAGAATAGCGTAAATATTATATGTACAGTTTGACTTAAACAGTTTCGGAATCACATTATTTTCTGTAGATGTGTATATCCTGCAATAAAAAAGCTAAGAACGACAAGCAAAATTATGTATGCTAGGTTTGCGCTTTATGCTAGCTGTATTAGTCGGATGGACAGTCCAGGTAGTCTAGGAACCTTACGGGTTGGGTGTATTAGAAGGTACAGGAAATCTTGTATAGGGGAGAGTCACAGAAGGAAGCGTGTAGGACTGTTATGTTGCTTTTTTTCCTGTTGGTAGTGGGTCTGTGATTTGAAGCAAGAGAGGTTAAATCTGATTTTTGTGTCGTGATAAGCGTGTAACTCTTCTTTGAGCTGCAGTAAGTTTCCAAGAGTTAGCTTTCTGTCTTCAGGTCTGCCTTCCTCCAGTTAAACTGTGATTTACATCCCATCTTTAACTATATACAGATAAATTACATTAACAAATGTCAGGTTGTTAGGTTTGCTGGAGAGGTATTGGAATGGCTGAGGGAAAACAAGAGGTTGCTATATGTAGAAAGCAAGGTCAGTCTGTCCTAATGTGGTATTCATTGTAAAACTGTCATTTGGGCAGAAACGCAAAGAAACAAAGTGTGAAGATAAGCCCAGTTGCTCATAATGTTTGCCTGTTGTAGAGAAATGCAAGCTAGTTTTTTCTTTGCTCCCATGCAGCTATTATGCATTATGTGTATTGCAGTGGTGTGGGGCAATACACATGAGAGGTATTTATACAGTTGTTTTAGCCATGCAAAACTGTGTCATAATAGCTTTTCTTTTTTAGCTTGGGTCTGAGATGCTGCTCCCAAAATGCTGAAAACTTTTTGCTGTGCTGGTTAGGTAATGGTGTAGTGGCCTTAGACTTGATAGAACATTACAATTTCATGAAGGCAACAGCTTCTTACAGCACCTGTTGTCTTCATCTGAATGATTTTAAGACTTAATTCTGGGCTTGTATCCAGCTGTAATGAAGTCGAGACAGTAAGAATTTTGTATGTGACTGAGCATTCTGGGCTGCAAGTCTTTTTGCTCTTTCATTCTGTATCTCATGTATGTGTCTTCTGCATTGTTATATAAATTATCTAGTTATTTTGGTATGCAGGAAATGAGAATGAAGTGGTTCTAGCACACTTGGAAAGCTTGTGTGTCTACAGTACTGGGTTTTTTTCATCTAGGTCTCTGAGCTGCTTAGGGAGAAACTTCTAGTAAACAGTTGAAGAGAAGCAAGCGAGGTCAGCTTCGCTCATTTGAGCCCTTGGTTTTCTCAAGCCGCAGCAATGGTGCAGTTGCTGTGAGTTAGGAGTTTTGAATAGCATTAATGACTCTACTGTCTTTTGATGTTGCCTGGATGTGGGTTCTGAAGAAAAGTAGACACTAGATACACATTCCACGCTCAAAAAATTCTTTTTGAATGGTAGACTGATTGTCTTTTCCATTATAAATAACAGTAAATGTCTGTGTTTTGGGCAAACTGATTGTTTGAGCTGTTTCCACACATGTTGGACAAAACTTCTTTTATTTGCTACTGGTGGGTTTGTATTGTTGTATTTTCTTGCGGATAGCAACACAGCTGTTGTAAAGTAGCATGTGCGCATTGTCAACGTGGAAATTCTTCCATAATACCAAAAGTAAGAGGTTTTTCTACTGAAAAGCTGACGGAATTTAAAAAAATCCATAAGAAAAAAAGGCAGGAAAAAACCCTGAAACCTCTATAGCTGACAAAATAAGCACACACAGTCTGTCTTTGGGAACTAGTTTAGGATGAAACTGTAGGAAGAGGAGAGATGCTTTTCATAACTTCAGTCAGGTCATATGCTATGTGATCGCACATTTAATTCAGTTAGCTGTATAGATGAGTAATTGCATTTTTCCAAATTTGGGTACACCTACCCATCTGCCTAGATAAAAGTGAGTGAGTGGGGCACTACGAGCCTAGTACTACTGTGTGCGTGGATGTTGCTTATGGGCAAAATACAGGATTTCTTTTCTAACTGGTACTACAGAGCCATCTCATTCTCTAACTGCAGCTAGTCTGTAGCAGTAAGGCTCTACAAAATATGGTTCACTTATGTGCAAAACCAAAACAAGCATAGGGAAAATGGTGAAATATATGTTCAGCTAGTAAATGCCTTCTTCATGGGGATGACATGGTTTCTTACGCTGATATGAAAATAACTTTGAATCCAGTAATTCTGCTGCATTTGGACTTAAAGGAGTAGGAGAGATTTTCAGATGGTTTTCCCCTTGTTTGGTGAAAACAGATTTTTTTACATAAAATTCTCTAATCTTGTTTTTTAAAGCTGTGTTTTGTAGAATTTAAAATGTGCAACAGTAGGTTTTTGCTGTTTGGAGTAGCTAGTTTTCCAGCACGTGTTGAGGCTTTCACTGTAATACTTATTCTGAATTTATCAAGATTTATTTTGTTACTTGGCAGTGGACTTTGCCTTTTGCCCAGGCATGCTGATGTGCGGTTCCTTTTCTTTATTGTGCTGCCTTTTTTACTTACAGGAGGAAGTGCCATTATTTGAAAGAACCTGACTTTTAATGTGTTTAGAACACAGCATTTGAGTTGGCTTAATTTTTTTGCTGTTTGATTTCTTTGTAGGCAGACTTCTTGGGAAAAAAAAAGTTATAAAGCAGATGTAAGAAAAACAAAACTCACGTTCAGAATTTTTTGATATTTGTGTTATAGATCTTGAAGACCATTCTAAAGATTTACACTTTGAATTAATAAGGCAAGTTACATAGTGTTCATACACAAAGCAGCTGAGTAGGTGGTTGGTTGTGAGTTGCTTAGAATATAACCTTGAACTAGCAGACAGAGAAAATAAATAAAATTAATTAATAAAAGGTATCAAGTGAGAGAGCACTATTACTGTTATGACTTAAATTAATTGTATGTTTGCCTGCTAGTGCAACATGGAGAAGCTGTACTATGAACTCAGATGTTTTGTTAAGGTGGTTTATGTTACTGAGCAATTATAGCTCTCTTGGAAGATTGGCGGTGAAGCCAATTGATGAAAATTTAAGTCTCCCTCTTCAAATACACTGTGGCCTTACTGTGGGGTGGAAGGTGGCAGTGCTTAGTCAGTAGTGCAGCATTCACTGGTAGGTAATGAAGGAGCTCAGCCGCAGTGGGTACTTTAACCTCCTTCAGTCTGTACGGTTTCTTGTTTTTCCACTCTTGCTGTCATGAAGAGGGCATGATGTCTTGTCAAGAAGTTACTGACAAAATCACTTCCCTTGTTTGACTCTGTAGATGCTGATACATTCAGAGCATGATAGTGTTTGTGCTTGTGCAATCAGTTTGCACGTGTAGCTTGCTACTAGGCATGAAGGATTTATCTCGCTCTTAAAGCGGTTAAGAAGAAAAGAGGTTTTCAAGTTTACAAACATGGGAAGACAACACATGACTGTTCTGATCTGTCGATAAAATACTATGCTTTTTATGTTAAAATAAAGGGAGGATTGGAATGGGAAAGAAAGAAGCACCTAGAAAATTAGAATGGCAAGAAAAAACATGTAAGCTGAGTGAGACCTGTATTCCTGGAAATCTGACATATGGAACACTTATTTTTCTTCGCCTTCTGCTTTCAAATTTCAAGAGAGTAAAATATAACACTTTAAGCTACTATATAGTATTCTTTCATTCCTAAGTGATATTACAGCAATGGACTTGTTAAATCCGTTAATAAATCTACTGTTCAGTAATTGATAAGTTAACCAGTGAAGTGTAACAGAATGTTCAGCCTTGCCAGAAGGAGGAACATTATAACAGTTTCAAAATTTGTAATTAATCGGACTTTGATATATTAAGTAGGACTTTGTACAGTGAATAAGTATATTGCATTAGTAATGCAGAGAAAGAACAAATACTGTTTTTATGAAGTCTAAGGTGCTAGGATTAAATATTAAAAAACTGATACCTAAACCAACACTTTTTTTATTATTTATTTTTTGGGAGGAAAGGCATTTTTTTGTTGTTCTGACAAATGCAGGAAAGAAGTACTGAGTTTTGGTTTTGAGGTTGCTTTCTTCCTAGTTGTTTCTTTCTCTGTCGGTTTCTTAAAATCTGCCTCTTGTCATACTGTCTTGTAGATATGTCTTGCACCTTTTTCTTCTGATTTCATGCATTAGCTAGACATAATATTACATAATTACTTCAGTTTCCCTTTGCAGCTAATCTAGTTGTGCTCCTAGTCTCCTTGTTGCTGTCTTTAGGGAGGGGAAAAACAGCTTTATATAAACAACTTAGTTCCAGTGCAGGCTGGTCCTACTGATAGCTAAGTTTTTTAGGCAAATTGGTTTTTTTAACATTTTCTTCCCATCCCCCGTATAAAAAACCACACTAAAATCTGTATATGGCTCAGAGGTGATTTTATGAATGTCATGAACTCTGGCATTTTTTGTCTCTGTAGGGATATAGACCTGTGTGACATGAATTCAAAGTGCTTGTAGAAGACTATCAGTGGATAAGTGTGGCAAAGGTACTTGTAAATGAGGCAGAACTTCCAGGCACAAATAGGAAGAAGCATCAGGAGAAACTCAACTTAGTAGTCTCTCTCCCTGTGTGTTTTATGAGTAGATGTTGGTGCTTTTGGTTTGAGAGATCTGGATGTAGTCCTTTCATTTAGTAAACTTCCTGATCTCCTCTGGCTTGGGGAAAAAAGTCTGGATTGTTTTCTTGGATTTATTTGCTGTTCGCAATGTATTTGTGTGGTTGTGGCCACTGTCCTTTTGTTCCTGTTTACTAGGTTAAAACCAAACTCCTAACTGAAGATGAAATAGTTGGTGGCAAATGAATGTCAGATAAGGCATTTTATGTATGGGTGTATGCATAGATGTGCACCCTTTAATAGAAATCTATTGGAAGATTTAGAGAGCACTGTATATTTTGGATTTTTTTCCTGCTGTTTTTTTTCAGGGTTACAATAAAAAGTTACTGTCCTGTTAAACAGCAGGCATGAGCTATTGTGTGAGTCTGTTTCTGCATTGCTGTGTAGCTTCATCTTTTATGGCAAATGAATGTTAGCTCTGAGAACCGTGAATTGGCAGGTTTTGTTGTGTATAAGGCAGTATTTCTCCACTCTGAGTTCCGTATACACTTCTGAGGGAAAGCTTGTAAATGTCCATAGTTTTGGGTTTGTGCCATTTTTTATAGCTGGAAACTTGTGTGTAAGTTTTGTCTAGTGTGAAAGGTTCTCTTGGGACCTTTTGAGCTTATGTTGGTGAAAGTGGTAGTTGAATATTTGAAAAGAACATTTGGCATATGAAAACATTGGATATTGTCATTGTAACTTGAATAACTAATATTTTGACAAAGCTACCTTTTACTTAATATTCAGTATTAATCTGTTCAGGTGAAATCATTAATGTTTTTGCTGTAACTTCCTTGGGTCCAGCTGTGGTACAGCAAGGGATTCTTGCAGAGGTCTTTGGGATGCCAAAACAAGTTCTAGTTCATGATTAGCACAGATTTGCACTATATAATGCAATATAATATTTTTTTAATGACATGAAATTAAATAATGAAAAACGTTTGGAAAAATGAATGCAGTGCAGATATTACACTTAGCCTAGCTATGAAATCTGTTGACTGCTGTTGTTTTGATCTGCTGTTAAGGGCTATAGTATTTACTGGAACTGAAACTTAAATATTCGTGTGCCTGCGTATTTGCAGTCTCCCACGTAGACATAGTTCTGACATGAAAATACGGTTGTCATTCGGGGTGTTAAAACCTGGGGTGGAGAATGGTGGGGTTTTGCTGAGCTTGCATAAATCTGTGTCCACATCTGGGACTCTCCTGAATGATGTGGGCAAAATATCAAAACACTGCCAGTGGTTGCCTTCCTTACGTGTCCCTTCCTTTATGGTTGGGCTTGATGATCTCAAAGGTCTTTTCCAACCTAGTGATTCTAGTGATTCTGTTTGTTTTCTGAAGAAAGTATAAGGAATTAGTTTATTTTTGCCACAGCTTTTGAAAACTGCCTCTTCCGCACTAAGTTATGGTAGCTGATCAAGTAAGGATTTGCAGTCCCTAATTTGAACAGATTTTCTCATTACATTCTCAGTGTACTGAGTTAAGTGAACCTGTTCTATTTTGAACAAAAGTAGAACAGAAACAGTCTTAAGATCTGGCATGGTGTCTCGGCAACTGTAGTGTTTTAAGCTGCTACTGCTCTTTTTTAGTGCATGTGGAATTACTATGTCCATATTTCTGTTTCTGACATAGATTACATTATATTGGGCATCTTTAAAAAAAAAAAAACAACCAACAAAAACTCCAGAAATTTTACTTATGAAAGAAATATATCTGGTTTTGAGACCATCGGGGCATATTATAAAAAAATAATGCAAGTAAGGCAGGTTGCAGCGAGGCCCCTGGAATGGAGGTTGTGCTCTACAGGTAACTGAAACAAGTGTCAATTTAATATGGCTGATCTAGGAACAGATGTTTTCTGAGACAGGTCAGTGACATCCTCGCAAATTGTATGCCATTTATAGAAGTCAGTTTAGGACTAATAGGGTCTTATTAGCTTGTGCTTGATGCTGGAGAAATTTAATTACATTGATTCTACAGCAGGTGCAGATCTGTAGCAGTCTAGCTCTGTTTGAGATAATAATTCCTCTCAGAAAGTGAGTTAACTGTGAGAGCTCTGACGTAGTGTTTGAAGTGTATATATTGTCTGGATAATCTCAGCCCTCCTTTTTCTTCCTGCTACCCCATCATAACTCTATATTATGGAACTCAGTGCTTTTTGGCTTTTTTCCAGTTTGGCTGAGCCTCCATGGAATTTAGTATTTTGATGTCCAAATTATTATTATTAATATTATCATTAATATTATTATTAAAATTATTATTAATATTATTAGTATTATTATTAATTCCTGCTGCCTGGTATAGAATTCAGCTGTTACTTTCCAAGACCTGCCCTCGTGTGGGGTTTGATTTTCCCCCTGGTGCCCTTGCTTTCAAGGGTCTCTCCCCATTTGTATCAGTTTCGGTTTTGCCTGTACCATTTTGAAGCTTGTGCTACAGTGTGCATATCTACATGTTGTTTTGAATCACTCCTACATAATCTTGGTTTAATCTCAATTAATTTTTATGTTGCTTTAGAAAGAAGACATTTTATAGTGCGGAAAAACTGTGGATTTGGAAATTAATAAATATTGCACATGAAGTAGAAACATAGTTACACTATATTAAATATTTGTTCAGTTGAAGCATTGAATGTAATTTCTTGTGCTGATAATGAAAACTGGATTATTTTAATTGTTAACTAAAATTAAATTTCACGTAGGCATGGATAGTCCTGACCATAGTGATTGTAAGTGGCTGTTGTCTTTTCTTCAAAATTTTGGCAGCCTCCACACACTGGTGCTTTCTTTTGGATTCTAAAGTTTTTATATCTCAAAGAAGTCTTGTTTTAGCCATTGCTTGGTACTTTTTCCTTTGTCAGCTGATGAATGCTTTTTTAGCCCTTATTTAATTTTTCTTCCCCTTTAAGTGATATACTCAAGAAAAAATAGGTTTCTATCAAACTTTAATGAAGAGAATACTTGCAAATATGGTGAATACCCTTGCTATTCTTAGTATGGTAAAATGGATTAAATTGCTCACATTTACTTTCATTTATTTCATGTTTGCGTGTGGTAGCAGTGGATTAGGCTGCTTTACTTGTTCTCATGCCCTTCACCTCAATTAAACTTTCTCCTCCCCTTTTTTTAATAAAGAATTGAACCAAAGCTACTAGGCAAATTAGGATATTCCTTTGAAATACTGAATGAAAAATAATGTTAAATAGTGGGTTTGCACAGTAAAAGTTTGCTTTTCTAACTTTTAGGATTTTCCTCCCCACCTTCAGTCTAGGTTGTTTCCTGCTATGATTTTCTAGATGGCTTAGATTATTTCTTTTTCATTTTCTGTTAGTCTCTTTATTCTGATACTGGCATAGCATAGGCCCGCTTGTGGATTGTTTGCTTATCGGTAGCTATAACAAGTATTGGGTACCTCTGTTTAAGGGAAGAGTATACAGTTAAGTATCAAAAAAGGAAAGCTACGGTTTATTGCTATGTTTCGAGTTGGTTACATTGCAGCCTTTAGTAGTCAATATTTGGTTTTTGCTTACTTATTTTTGTGACAATTTTGGAAGTAACACTTAAATTACTACAATTACTGCTTAGGTGTTGTGTTTAGATTTTTTCCTGCTGGGTTGTAACATTAATTTCACTTTGTTGAATTCTGGTTATGCAGCCATCTGGATTTTTCGAAAGTACTGCATACACTGAAGGTGTTTGCACAAGTTGCATAGGCTCAGATTTTCTTCAAAAGGAGGAAAATGTGTGATAAGCAATGAGGAAAAAGGAACATATCCATCCTATAGGTATACTTGTATTTTGTAGTTCTTTAGTGGGAGAAACTACATCTAAGTAAGCTTTAACATTTTCTAACAACCTGTTTAGATGTAAAATCTTTAATTCTGTAGATTTTTTTTTTAATTAAGGCTTGATCTCTCCTGTTTCATAGACTTTTGTTTATTCTGTAAGCATGGTGAGGATGGTTGATTTAAAAAAGATGGTTTGTCCAAAAGGCAGCTAGACTGAGAAAGCAGATAGATATATTCTTAACTGGGTCAATCTTAACTTTTTTGAAACAGGAGATCAGCAAAATCTCGAAGCAGAAGTCCATATTCTTCAAGGCATTCAAGGTCTCGTAGCAGACACAGGTTGTCTAGATCCAGAAGTCGTCACTCGAGTATTTCTCCTAGTACATTGACTCTGAAGAGTAGCCTGGCTGCTGAGCTGAACAAGAACAAAAAAGCGAGAGCTGCCGAGGCAGCCAAAGCCAGTGCAAAAGCTTCCAATACTTCAACACCTACTAAGGGAAACACTGAAGCTGCTACAGGTGCACCTCAAGTGAACAATGTAAAGGACCTGAAGAAAATAAAAACTGAGCCTACGCCTTCTCCCACAAGCACTGCAAATTTGAAAAATGACAAGGCAAAAGCGAAAGTCTCACTTCCTGAAACTAAAGGGGAAAATAATTTAATTGCAGACAAAATTACTAAGCAGAAACCTACAGCAGTAAAAGAGAACAAAGCAACTGTTGTAAAACAGCCACCAGTCACTGTAAAAGAGAAAAGCAAACCGAGTACACCAAGTGTAGTAACCAAGGAGAAGGATCGAATTGTTGCACTACCGACCTCCACACTGCCACCCTTGCCTTTGCCTCCCATGCTGCCTGAAGATAAGGAACCTGATAGGTGAGTTGTAGCATAGATTTGCTTTTTGGAGTTATCTCTTCCTTTTTATTATAGTTGTTTAATGTCTGTTATTGTTGTCTGTTATTGTTTATTTTTATTATTACAGGTATTGTTGTTATAGTTGTTTGTCAAGGGAAGTGATAATAATCCTATTTGCTATATCAGGCTGATACATTAGGTAGTTTGTTCTTGCTAGTCAGTTGTTTAACAGGGAAATTATTAGTGAACTGAAGGAATTTGATCTTAAAATTAATTTAACTGCTTCTTGAAAAGAGAAGGATTTAGTCTAGGAGGAATCTTTCAATAAAAAGTCCACTAAAGAGATGATTTTAAATTGCTAGTACATAATAGCTTTGGACTAATGTAAGAATGCGTTCAAGGATTCAGGATTTCAGGTTTGGTAGGGTCAAGCACATACTTCTGTGAAAAAGTTGAATTCAGTAGCAATGTGTGAAAATTCTTCTGTTAACTGGGATTTGAGCTAAATATTCTCTCCTCTTTGGGAGGGAATTGCTTTTATGGCTGTGCCTTATTTTAGTATAATTTATCTCTACTATCAGTATTAATTTTTTGCTTGTGTAAAACAGAAGTGACGTTCCTGTCATCTTGTTTGTGTTAACTTTTGAAGTGTAAAAATTGATCTGTAGTGAAGAAATTCATGTTTCTATTCCCAGGTGTAGTCTGAGTTTAGACTACATTAAGTCTCTTCATAGTCCTAATGGAGAATACGTGCTGTGATTGGAATTGGAAAATTATGCTGTTGTGTGATAATTTACTATTTTTCTATCGGTTTCGGTGATGAAGTTGAGAGAGTTACTTTTTTCTTTATTCAGTGTAACATGCCGCTTATGTATATGAGAAATAAACTTCTCACAACAAGTAAAACTAAAAATTATTAGCATTGAAGTAATAACTAATGCAAGTGTGATATATCTTTGTAAAAAAAGAAGTTGTAAAAGAAAATTACAAACCTTATGAAGTGCTTTTATTTATGTTGCATATCTGTGAAACTAGCCTGCGTTCTCTTCTTCTTTGAGAAGTGTGTAATGTTTGATTAGTAAGAGTACTTATAACCGGAGATGTGTTTCTCTTGTGTTTGCCACTGGTTTAATGCTATGTTAAATGTTAGAATGCATGGGAGGCCCTCAAAAATAAATGCAACCTAACAAGGTATTAGATTTTTTTTTTTTTAGTAGTAGTAGTAAAAGAAATCTTGTTTCTTGCCCTTCAGCACTCTAGCAAATGTCATTCCACTTGTTCAGAATCACGTCCGTATGGTGAATGTGTGGTTGCATTTAAATTTATGACCAAGCCATCCTGTCTAGGTAAACGTGGTTTCTGACACTGTTATTTGAGAGGAGCTAAGCTACAACTAAGCAGTTCTATCAGCACTGGACTCATTCTCCTTTTAGAAAAAGCCTAATGCTTGCAAACAGCTCCATTAGAAAGATAAATGACAAGTAACAATGTCATTTACACTTTGCTTAGTTCTGCCTGTGGGGTGTTATAAATTTCATATCAGACTGGTTATGATTACAAGTCATGGTAAAGCTTAAATCATTAAATTAAAATGATCAATCTTTTTTAGGAAGGAGGAGGGCAAAGGTTTGCCTTGGTCTCAGAGTTACTATGGGGAAATTGTGCCAACAAAGAAAGCTTGTTGCTATGCAGAACTGTCTGGTTCCTATCGTTGTGTCAGTTGTGAAGTTCAGTAAGACTCTGAAAACCTACAAATAAATTACCTAAAGAACAGCAGTGTGGCAAAACCACTGTGTAGGTTAGCCGAAAACGAAAACTTTTAGTATTCAATGATGCGTCGTTTAACAGACCTGAAAAAAGGCTGCTTTTGAGTGCCTCTGTTTTCATGTACCACTTCAATTTATTTGTGAATCTCTCATATATTGTACTTTCACTAATACTGGATTTTGTGGGCTAAATTATGAGAGAAGTACAAATATATGAACTTCAAAATTAAGAATTTTTCTTTACCATGATAATTAAATGCACTGTCCAAAGGTGGTTTATGGCGTGCTAACCATTATATTTGTGATGAGGGCAGTATATGCTGCTTTGAGCTGCTTCTTTTAATTCAGTTAGTGGCGGCTTGAGAAGTGGTAGAAGACATTAAAGTGTTCATTTTTCACAGAGAAGCATAGACATGCAAAACACTGGAATGCTTTATTTAGATATATAAAGATCGCTAATTGCAATTAATGTTAGAGAATATATACATTTGCCATGATAGAAAACAGCAAGCTCTGTCCATTTACAGAAGTTCCTGCTTTGTCTGTGAAACTAAGTAGGTAAGAAGTTGCAGAAAAACTTCCAGAAGAGGTTCCCAGAGGAGGATGCTGACAATAGAATAGTGTGATTTGGCAAATGCAGCTGTCCTGGAAAGTGTCCCTTTGAAACATGACAGAAAGTTTTCTTGATACGATGACAGTTTGAAATTTGAAGAGTGAATACTAGGTGAGAGTCCTTTGGGGAGAAACAGTTGTGTGGTGGTAAAGTTTAGAGATGGTTGTTGCTTTAAAATTGCTGGCTATGCAATAGCTGCACAAATCTACCTAAACTAAAGGAAGTTCTGGTAAAATGGAACTGTGTGTTTTAAAAAAATTTGGGGGATTGTTTGTTTATTTCTACTTGATTTGCATGCTGATCACTAGAAGCAAATTGAATCTGGAATGTTTCAGGAAAAGTATGGAATTGGAATCTGTAAATGAGGTAGTGTGGACTGTCTGGTAATGCCCTGCAGTATTACTGTAACAGCAAAGCTCAGTGGTGTCTCTGAAGACCAACTTTGTAGGGAACTGGATTAGGATAATCTCTCTTATATGAGAAGCCAGTTAGACTACACTACGCTTTAGACTACCACAACACTTCTGATGTCTGGTATCACCTGGACTCTAAATATTCTCAATAATCTACACCATAAGCTTAAGAAGAAGCTTTTGTGGCAGAAGTTATCTGGCCTCGTAAGGCTTGCTGTGTCGTCTAATCTCAGCTTTCACTACAAAGATCTGATTTCATAGTTTCTGCAGAATTTTGATAGTTAGCTATGCATCTTCTAGAGAGCTATTTGTGAGCCATTTGTAAAGCCCAGATCCATGTCCTGCAAAAATTCTCACAGAGCTTTCAAATGTTGATGCATCACTGGCCTAGATTGTATTTAAATAAAATAATTCCAATAGACTTTCTCTTATATATGCTGATATCATTCTACTGTGTCCGACTTATTAGCAAGATTGTGTCTTTTTTATTAGTTTGCGAGAAAATCTTTCAGTGAAGTCGGTTAAAGAAGCAGAGAAGAAACTTCGCCATCTACTTGCAGACTTGCCACTTCCACCCGAGTTGCCTGGAGGAGCTGATGTATCCAAAAGTCCTGAAGAAAAGAAACCAACAGTTCAGTCACACAGCAAGAGAAGACCGAAGTATGTTTATTTTACTTCTTTTAAAGCCTATCAAGCAAGTAGAAGTGTTAATAGTTTCTTTAAAATCTTATTATTCTCAAGAGGATTCTGCTTTGTAATGACTTTTTTTAATATTAGTATGGTTTATTGCTACTTAATGGTAGTAAACCAGTTATCTAATAAGGTCTTATGAATCTTTAGTGTGGAGGGATTTTTTCAAGGTGAAGGAAATCCTTAGATATATTAGCTATATTCTTAGAAATGCTTGTTATTTTCTAGAATATGTGGACCACGACATGGTGAAACAAAAGAAAAAGAAATAGACTGGGGAAAACGCTGTGTGGATAAATTTGATATCATTGGTATTATCGGTGAAGGCACTTATGGGCAAGTTTACAAAGCCAGAGATAAAGACACAGGTAAGTTCGAAAAAGTAAATGTAATCCTGCATTTCTAAAGGGAACAGGATATTTTGGTTTCGTTTTTATATTGAATAAGATTTGTGGTATTCTGCCCTCTAATTTGTGGAAACTTTAGTTGTTGGTTTTTTAGTTTAGTTTTAAGTCTGGCATTTGCCTAAATCAGAAATTATCTTTTTCTGCCTTGGAAAATCATTTATTTGTGTAGCTGTGGCTGAAAGCAAGTTGTATAGTCTTACTTTCTAATTCATATTTCTTGTATTTTGACACTCTGTACGCTGTTGAGCTATGGAGGTGAGAATACTCTGAGAGGGTGAATACTCTGGTGAAACAAAATCACCCTAGGCAGGCTGACAAAGTAACGGAGTTTCTAAAGGGATGGAAGTGAAAGAAGCTAACTTTAAAGTTTCATGTTAAACTATTGCTCAAATGAGTGAGCAGTCACCCTGTGATACATAAGAATGTTGTCACTACTTCTAAGCAAATAATGCATTGAAATAAATTCTTCATATGTGCTGTCTGTTGCTTGATTGTTTTATGCTCAATTAGTAGTTCTTTCTGTGACTGCTTGCCCTTCTAGCTTATTTGTGCATGCTTTGAATGCTGGGTAATTTTCTACTTCAGCAGTAACTGAATCACATAGGATCACATCCCAGCCTTGGTTTCTTCTTTCTGACCCCCAGAAGATCGAGCAGAGTAATTATATCATTCCTTCTTTATTCTTCACCTGTACTTGTCTGTTTGCAAACTTTTAGTTCTTAACTTGAACTGTCACAGATTTTATTTTATACCTCCGCCTTGGGAACTTTCACATCACGTTATCATTAGAAGCTTCTTCTTGCTCCCATGGGAATCTATTCTGTGCACATTTCACTTTTTAATCTTGTTGTAACCATATTGCTGCTTTGGCAAGCTTCAGATTACTTGTATATGGCAGTTATTTTTTAATCTCCACTAGAAGTTGTTGACTGTATTGAATGGGTCCATACAGTTATGGCAGACCTTCTGTTAGCTTTGAACTCTAGTCCTGTGCGAAGAGCTGGCATACAGTCTTTAGATATCCTCTATCAGACGCAGATCATGCTTCTGCCATTTTGCAGGGTCTAATTTTACCCAGTCCAGCCTGCAGTAAAATAATAAGGAAAATTCCTCCTCATGGTAAACTTGAATGATGCTTTTGCCTGTAGAAAGTATCCTGATGAATTTGAGAAGTCTTTAGTCACCTGCCTTATATCTTGAACTACGTAATATTTCTGGCTAGAGAAACGTGTTCTGATCTGTGGTGATGTAGTAATAAGAAACCCAGAGCAGACATAGGTCTCTTATCTCTAAAGTGGCTGTTGATAATTACTATCAATAGACTTGGTGTGGAATATCAGGATGCACGTGAGAGGGGTATGCAGGAAGAAGACAGACCTTACAGTAGGTAGTTGAAAATTCTCACTTCTAATTTTGATTCTCCATGTGATAGTTTCCCAACAATGGTTAATTCTGTTTCCATTCAGCATAGTGTTTGTTGTAAGCATCAAAATGTTAACTGCTTAGTCCGTTCAGAAATTGTAACAAATGGAAAGGGTTTTAAAAACAAATGAACAAACCTCATACTAAATTCCATAGTTTGGTTGCTAATCTTAATGTTGTCATCTAAATTTTCTCTTAGGTGAAATGGTGGCACTAAAGAAAGTACGTCTGGATAATGAAAAGGAAGGGTTTCCAATTACAGCTATTCGGGAAATTAAGATTCTTCGACAGCTTAATCACCAAAGCATTATCAACATGAAGGAAATAGTGACAGATAAGGAAGATGCTTTGGACTTCAAGAAGGACAAAGGTATGTACACTAACACAGGGGTAATGCTTTCTGGTCGTGTTCTTGATAAGGCAGTCTGCCATGCTGAATTTTCCAAGCTGAACATCATTAAAAAAAATGTGTTTACAAATAATGATGTTTGACAAGGAGTTTTAATTTTGATATAAGTACTAATTGAAGTCCTTGAATTAACTCAGCTATGCCCTTTGTTCATAGAAATATTTTTGTACGTGTTTTGTGAAATTAAAAAAAAAAGTATTGATTCCAGTTTTGCTGGAGAGGAACAGATGTTTGACTCCTTGACACTCACAGATTAGGGAATCCAGCAACAATAGGAAGCTCTTAGCCATGAGCTTTTTGTCTTTTATTTTCCTCATAGTATTTTTTCATATAATTTAGTATATTTTAGGCTCAGTGCTGGAGAGATGTTTTCACTGTAGGCCTTGGTTTTATGTAAATTGGGCTTCGGTTACTTTTTTCATAGTTGGACATACGTGTCTTGACGGCTAGAAGGAGAATAAACGAAGAGAATGAAAAGCAAGATTTGTATGGTGGTGGTGTTTTTTCCCTAATAGAAAACATGCAGACTTTTACTCTTTGTTCCTTCAGTGTTAAATGTGGTTTGTTTGAGTTACTCCCACCTCCTTAGCTTAGAGAATCAAGCAGAGTGGAAATCACGCAGTGGTCATTTTGTCTTTGGAGGCCATTTGCTTTCAGGTCCAAGTCTTAAAAAACTATTATTTTGGAGTATTTTGGTGTCCTGTGGGCAATTTTATGCATGGTTTGGCTGAGGAGGATGTTTGGAAGGTGGTACCTGTGGTTCTTCCCTGCTCTTCCTCCCTGAGTTTCTATAGAGCACATCCAACACCAGCGCTGCATGTGTGCTGCATAGCCAGCAGAAACACCAGGTGATGTGGTGAGTCAGATGTCTGTCAAAATTAAATTTATTAATTAGTTTATTTTCCTAGCATCTTTAGAAAGTATAATACCTTGAAGAGTGTACAGCACTGAGGCATTTAAAAGTAGTCAGCCTGTGCAGGTTCAGTGGTCAGCATCCAGTCTGAATCCTCACAGTCTGCAGCAGCCTGTTCAGGCTTTTCATCTGACTCTTCTATTGAGTTTTAATAAGGTCTAACCTCTTTGGCTAATGAGACCACACTGAGCCTTGACAAATACTTAATGACTCATTCATTAATTTCTCTCTTTCTGTTTGGTCCCATGTTAAGGACTGAATTTTTTTTTGTTGCGTACTTCAAAATATATCTCATTCATTTAATTTTTTTTGTCCAACTCTGTATTTGTGCTTTTTGATATTGCTTTCAATTTAATTTCTCATTCTTACTTAACATCTTACTAAAACAACTACATTTTCAGAAAAAAAGGGAAGGAGCTTCTTTGGAGATGCTAGAATAAAATTAGGTTCTGATAGTCTCTTGAAAGCATTAGCATGATAATGACACTACTGTTATGGTTTGTCTGTGAAAAGATGGAAGCTGGTGGTGTTTTTCAGGCACTACGTTCTGTATTTCTCTGGTGAGTAGTTCTTTGAGATGGGAATTTATGGCTGCTGAGACATTGTGACCAAATTGTAGTCTATGCAGGGAACCAATGCAAGTGAGAGGGAGTTTGGTCTTTTTCACAGTGTAAACCATTGCAAAAGAAGGCTGCTTGGCATGAGGAAGAGCCATTATAAAGTGGGAGTGAAGTCTTACTTAGGCAGAGCTTATTGTGGAAGCAAAGTGTTCTACTCTGATGAACACGCTTATGCTTAGCGTATGTTGTGTGCTTATCTTAGCTTTGGAATAGAACTTGTGCAAAACCCTGCTGATGTCCTGTTTGTAAAAGTACACACGTTCCAGTAGTTAATGAGTAAAATTAATTTTGTGCCTAAGGCTGACTATTGTAGCCTGACCTATTATTCATCTGCTTATTCACTTAAGTTGTTTTGTTTGTTTGTTCTAATTGAGTTTTTTGTTGGATCTCAGTAATTTAAAGTGCAGCTCATTTAGTTTTATGACAATTACGTACATGTTGGGCAGGCTTTGTACAGTACTTGGTTTTTTTAAGGGTGCTTTTTAACATACTAACATTCTTCTGCAAACCTGCCTTGGCTTGGTTTGTCAACTTTGAACTGATACACGTTTTTAAGTGACATACTCAAAAGTTGGGAAGACACGGGATTATCTGATTTGTCTCAATATTTTCAGCTGCGTTTTACTTTTAAAGAAAGTGGAAGAAAAGTTCTTGTTTTATCCTGGCCAGCTTGGGTTGTAAGTTTAACAATAGGTTCAGCATTAATAGATAGGATTGTTTATATTCTTTGTATACCAACCATTAATAAAAGCATTACTGATTACTAATTGGAATGTAATGTAATGATTACCTGCTAGGCAAAACATTTTGGGTGTGGCAAGAAGGGGTATGCATTTTGCATGTTTCCTGTGTAGGCTTTTCTGCCATATCTGTCATCTAGTGGAAAAAGAGGTGAACACACAAGCTTAGGGAAGAGAATATAACTCATAGTTGGTATTCAGTCTTGTGTGTTTATCTGCATAACAGCTGACTTAATAGTATGTTCAGCAAGGGTTTTTTTGGTTTTGTTTGTTTTGTTATTGTTTGGGGGTTTTTTAAAGCTCTTCTGCTTCTCTTGGGACATAAAGCCTCATTTGACTTGATAGCACTGATAAGCTATAGTTTCCATTCAGTATTTTCCTAAAACCTCAGAATTATGGTTATTTTTGTTGAAAATGTGTTCTTTTAGTGAGCTAGTGCAGGAGCAATTCATGGGTGTCAGTCTCCTACAGTAGTAGAAGCAGCCTTGATATCGTCGCGCTTCTGCCCAAGTCTGCTGGCAACTAAACTTCCTTTGGATTTTCTTTTTTGTATGATTGATGGTAGTTCAAGTTCATTTGAGTTTTGAGTTCATGTTCGTGAAATTCAGTTTGTGTCCTTTTGGACCAGATTTCAGAGCAGGTGGATTCTATTTGGCAGAATCTTTATCTTCTCTTAGCATTTTTTTGTCTGAAAAAGTTTGTGATGTTCCCTATGCTACAGTAATGGAAGAAAACAGGATCTAAACTGGAAGTAGAAAAAAAAGTTATGTCCTAAGTATGTTCAAATCTATACACCTCATGAAGTGGCTCAGTTAACTTCACTTAAGTTATTAAGCGAATCATTGGGAAAAAAGGCCCTTCTTACGTTGGGCTTTTGTCAGCTCTGGTTTATTTTCTCGAGGAGTCTGTCTTTTAATAAGACGTTGATGTCTCTTTTTCCTTTGGGCTCCAGAGATGGTCCTTCACTTCTCAGTTGCCTCTTATCAGGTAGAACCTCTTTGCCAGTGGTCAACAGTGTAGCTATGGGACTGCCATGATCTCTTTTTACTACACACATGGAGAGTGCCTGACTTAGCTTTTGTTGCTGTGAATGTAAAACCAGTGCTTGTACTGACTGACATCTCTTCCTCCTTTTGCCTGGAAGAGTCATTTTCAGTTGCTAACCCAAGGGAGGACGTAAAACTTTGCATGGGCAACTCCAGTAAAAAAAAATATATGATTAATATTGCAGCTTCTTGGGTTTTTTTTTTCCTGTGTGTGGATTATCTGTTTGGATTGCATGTGTGTTTCTAAAATTCATTTTAAGGTCTAAGTTTATTTTAGATAGATAAAAATTTGAATTGATTTGCAATACAAATTAACAAGCCTTTTTAGGCATGAAGTTGGTATTTATCTTGGCAGTACGGTAGTACGCATGTCAAAAGAGTACTGATTCTGTGATGTGTTGTCATATGATTAGCAAGTTACTTTCTCATAGCCATTGAGGAGTACTTAGTCTATCTGAAAGCTTATGGTTTGGAAGGAGTCTGTGATAGCGATCACGCAGTCATCAGGGAGTACATCACTACAGGCTTCTTTCTCTACCTGTATCCTAGCTGGTTTTATCTGGGTTTCCTGGAAAGCTGACTAAAACCAAACTGATCTGGATTTCAGAAACCTCTAGTGATCTACAACTTGCCTTGCTGCTCTGAACTAGTGATAGGAACTTCTTACCCAAATAGTTTTCGTGCTATAGCTAAGTTATCAGGGACAGTGTGACTGCTTGAGTGCCACTTCCTGTTTGTGTGCACTGTCTGGCCTGGAATGAGTGCTGACCTAATTGTGTGACTTCTCATCTTGATCTATGTTGTGGCAAAATGAAAAGAGTGCCTGATTATTAACCATAGATTTTTGATATATTTGGTTTACTTTTCCTCCACTTCAAATTTTTTATTCTGTTTCTTATTTCCCTGTAATATGTGATGAGACAGGGATGGTATTTACTTCCAGGGCTTCAGTATGTCCTTGTCTGGTTCACATATTTCAGAACATGTTTCCATGTACATACAGTTTGAGTTGGATTTTTTTCAAGAGGGGGGGGTGCAATTGAACTTGCAATGAGAGAATAACACGGTCATATAATAAAAAGATTACATGAAAATATATTTTTTAAAAAATGAAAAGTTATTCTGTGCTTACTGGACTGAATTTGTCTTCAGTAGAATTTTTTTAAATCTAAATTGAAAAATTATTATAGCAGTGATGCTTTCTTTAGTCCTTAATTCAGTGACTATGCTTTTATTTGGTGTTTCTCGGATTAGAAAATAGGTCTATAAAATGTGGGTGAAAAGATAAGATGAGTGGCTGTTTAAGGAACCTTAAATGTAAGGAACTTTAAGGAATTGCTGGACAGTTTCTTCTTTAGTTTTCAAGTTCTGATAAAATTGTGTTTAAAAGTCTCTTGATATACAATGTATCATGAGTACTGGAAGAGAAATGTTAAAGGAACAGAACAGTAAATACAATGGAATTACCTCTAATCAATCAGAAAAAAAATATATGTACTGCATAGAAGAAGGTGAGGAGGCTTATTAGACAAAATTAAAATCTGAAGGAACCTCATTCTGAGCAGTGAGGATGGAACAAAATATCGAAACCTGTTTGACAACTCACACTGTAGGTAGCATACACTGAATGAGGCAGGCATCTTTTTTCCTAAGCATTTTTGTTTTTCAGGATACTATTTTAACCCCTATATAAAAGGACCGAATTAAAATTTGCACAAAATAAGGCACCTCTGGTCTCCTGGTTCCTCTGGTGTGTATCTAATCAGATCTTTTGAGAAACCTGAAATGCTTTCCCTATGAAATGACATTTTTAAAATAGTTGCTTAAAAGCTGTCATCTCTGTAGGGTTTTGGATCATTCTCCCCTGCTCCTCTCATCTTCTCTCACCCTCACCAGCCCAAAACACTTGTATCTTTGGGAACAAATGGGTAACTTGATGGTCCTGCTTTGGATCTGTGTCATTTGACAGTCCAAAATAATCCAGACTGCCTATGTCACAAAAATGCAAAGTTTTTTTGTCAGGTTTTATGGCCCCTCAGAAAATACTTCATATATTACAGTTCATCAGTGCCATGTTTTGTTTACTTACGCGTTTTGTATGCATAGCTTTACAGCATTATACCCCAGCTCATCTTGTGTTTTGGTTAAGAAATCTGCTACTGCTGGAGCTGCATGACTTGAAATATATGAACAGAAGGAGCAGCTGTGTTAATCCGAATTATTTTAAACCAATATCTTACTTTCTAACCCTTACCAATCTTAACTGAGAGAATGGTCAAAAAAGGTGAATTTTTCTAAGGGCAAACAAAAGGATTAATGTGAGGGTTTTTTCCCCATCCATGTGAGTCTCCTTTATTTACTATGTACCTCCTAACAGATTCAGCTGCTGTCTCATATCCCTTATTCACAAGTAGGCAATATTACTGCTGTTCATCTGTTCCAGTTGCTGCTCTGTCGACATGCAGTGACATTCGGTTTTCTTATTATTTCAGTAGAGGAAGGAATGGAGAATGAGCTGTGTGGTATTAGCAAAGGAAATGGGGCGCTGTCATGGTTTGACCCGAGCCAGCAACTAAGCCCCCTGCAGCTGTTCACTCATGCCCCCTTGGTGGGGGAGGAGAATTGGAACAGTGAAAATGAGAGAACTCCTGGGTTGAGATAAAGATAGTTTAGTAGGTAAATCAAAGGCCATGAATGCAAGCAAAGCAAAACAAGGAATTCATTCACTACTTCCCATCGGCAGGCAGATATTCAGCCATCACCAAGAAAGCAGGGCTCCATCACATGTAACAATTACTTGGAAAGACAAAACTTCATAGTTCGGAATGTTCACCCCACCCCACCCCCCCTTTTCTTCTTCCTCCAGCTTTTATTGCTGAGCATGACATCATATTGTACAGGATATCCCTTTGGTCAGTGGGGGTCAGCTGTCCTGGCTCTGCATCTGTACACTAGCAAAACACGGGAAACTGAAAAATTCCTTGATTTCTGAGCAACAACTAAAAACATCACTGTTATCAATACTCTTTCTGCACTAAATAAAAAAACTTAGCAGCTGCTGAGGAGAAAGCTTGCTCTACCCTAGCAAACATAAACATTACCTGGCAACAACCAGAACAGTATGTTGTGAACATTACTCTCCAACTAAATCCAAAATGCAGCAACTGTTGGGAGGAAAATGAACTCTCCCAGATGAAACCAGGACAGGCACTCCAGACTCCCTGTTAGTACTTGGTTGCAGTGTGCAGAAATGGACTGTAGGCTCCTTCCTACCTCACAGGTACTTACTGGGAAGTGCAGGTCTACAACTTAACAGCAGTTACATGAGTAATGTTGAAGTCAAATAAGTCGTTCTGGATTCATTTGAATTGCTTGCACTTTACTGAAACAGAGACTTTAGATGTTTTAATTTATGACACTGCTCCCAGAAATGTAGGTATTGGGCAAAGCTAGCCTGAAACAAAATGTTGCTTTAAAATGTAATCTCCAAGTTATTGAACGTCTTGGCCTCTTAAAGGAAAGAAGGATTATTTTGTCTGTTATGTTTTCCTTTTTGAGAAATGGAAATTTTTGTGGCATTTGTTTTGATCAAACTAAAGGATGCTGTAAACTGGAACTCAGACTATGCTGTAATGACCAGACTTCTGCCTGTTCTGGTTCACTTGTGAGGTTTTCCATGACTGTTTCCTCTTCATGACTATATATGACTTCCTTCCCTGTTGTGAAGGATCAGATCCCTGGATCTGATGAATCTATGAAGATATGATATGATCAAGATAATGTAACCATTTTGTTTACTGAAACTGTAGACCTCTATCAGAAAAGGGCACCATGTTTGTCTAGAAGTAGACTAACAGAAGTTTCACTTCAGTTTGCTCAATAACTTTTTTTCGCAGCCACAGTCACTTCCAAGTATAATTTGAGTAATACTGAAAATCAGGTTTTGATGATGACAGTGCCAAGGCTAGTAGACTAATTTTAATAGTTTCGCATAAGCAGTGAAGAATAAGTTTTGACAGTTTTTCTTTGGAAAGCAAATTCTAACATTGTATAATGTGTAGGTGGGAGATGGGTATTAAAGCACAAGTATAATAGCTCCGTGCATTTACTTTTGTTCTGCTATGGAAGGAACAATTAGCGTATATACAGTTCTAGTGTAGGTTTCTTAATGAGAGTTGCAGAGAATATAAATAATTGGATGTCATCTTCCAGGTGCTACTCTGTTTTATTTATTAATTGTCTCCATTGTTGTCACTGTTCCTTCTTGCATGGGGGTGCAAAATTCCAGGAGGTAATCAAGGCATGGACCCTACTTTATGTATAAACAAGAAGGCTATATTCAGCTATTCTCACTAAACAGGTCTGCAATCCCACTGACCCTTTCCAGGCTTTTTTCCATGTCATGTACACAGAGTGTAGCCTGCTGCCGTGACAGTTAACTTTCCTTTGTTTTCCAGAGCAAGAAAATACCAAGATCATTGATGTTCAGTTTTGTTGAGCTAATGTCCTCTGAGGGTCATACCTAGATTATTCTGGCACTGCAGTATTAATATCAGGTGTTTTGTTTCAGTGCATTTTAAGTTATGTCATGGTTCGTACTTCACCAGCAGTCCAGGTTGCCAGCTGTCTTGTTTTAAAAGACCAAGATTAAGAGCCTCTGTGAAGGCTCTGAACTGGTAAACTCGGTTATGCACAGCAGACTTTGTTTCTTTATGACTCTTAATGCTTCCTTCTTTCCTTTTGAAGTGGTGGGATTGAGTTGTACCTACCTGATTTGCCTCTTGTTCTACCTACTCTCTGCACACCAACAGCAGTATTTTCTGATCAATATTTTGCTTCCTCTGTATAACATACAGCAGGACAGAAGGACCTACATTAAAAAACAATGAACCCTGAGTGTCTTATGCAATGGCCTGTGGTTTAACTGCTCTAAGCTGATCTTTTTCCAAATTTAACGCTTAACTGTACGAGTAATCTTTTTTCTCTTTAAGTAGGACATGAATTTAGCGCTCCTTCTTCCCTATTCAGCTACTATGCAAGAAAACAAGTCGATTTGTTAGAATTTGGCTCTATGTGTGTGTGTACATGCTCTGGCAAGCTGACTTCTTACTGCTCCAAGACTTTCACTGGCTTCTGAATTGAAACTACTTAGTTAGGAACTAGAACCTGTAATGAGTTCTTGTTGGGCAGATGCTATTTGTACTTTCTGTGGTGGCTTTGAAACCTCTTTGCGGGTGAGGCTTTTGAAAATGGAAGATAGACAGACCCACTTGAACATGGTTTCTGCATTGCCATCAATGTTCTGCAAGGACTGCACTGCCTTCTCTGCCTCACGGTTAAGGATAGGATTTAAGTAATCAAGTAGGTTGTATGGGGAGTGTTTGTGCTGGAGATGGATTATTGCTGCTTCTGAAGCACTTGGCACTTCTCTTTAAGAATACTTATATATGTCAAAGAGGCATGACTTTAATAGCTTTATTTGTGGAATTACAGAGGCTAATGTGAGGTAAGACCAGATTCTATTGTGCTTAATGTATGTATGTGGCAAATTGGAATGTGAACTGCATCTTTGCAGAGCTGCTGTTGCTAGTAGGTTAGTTCTGCTTTGTCATTTTGTCTTGTCTTGCAGTTGCTTTTAGTCTGAGAAGGGCAGGCTTTATTTCTAACCCGGTTTCACTCTGAAAGCTTAAAAAAAAATCAGTCACTGAATCTTGACAGATGAACCACTGCTATATATATGTTGTTTCTAGATTTTTCCCCAAACTTTACATAGGGAATATTAATCCAATTACTTCTTCCATAAATAAAATGGAGGGAGATTGAGAGCCATAGGGAGGAGAGTACATGTGTAACTAGATTAAAATGCCATGTGGTAGAATTATATTTGTTCTCACAAACATTTAACCAGTATAGTTGTTTACACGGAAAAGGTTTTATGAAAATGTTTACTGCTCTGTGTTTCATTGCTGTCAAGATGAGGCACAGCAGAAAATGTAAACAGTTCTGTGGAAGATACTTCTGATACTTCAAAAAAATAGGGAGCTTTGGACTGCTATTAAATCGTTTTTTCTCTCTTTGCTTCTCCTACCCTCTCCTTTTCTTTTTCCTAGGTGCATTTTACCTGGTGTTTGAATATATGGACCATGACTTGATGGGACTGCTGGAATCTGGTTTGGTTCATTTTAATGAAAATCATATTAAATCATTTATGAGACAGCTGATGGAGGGCTTGGCCTATTGCCATAAGAAGAACTTTTTGCACAGAGATATCAAATGTTCAAATATTCTACTAAATAATAGGTATGGATATAACTCCAAGTATGTAAAAAGATTGTATGTTGACAACATCTTTAAGTCTTTCTTTTAATCTTCCCAGTTTGCCAGCTTTAACTCATTAGCAAAACTTTTTTCTAGATTGCCTGGTTTCTTTAAAATAAATTGTAAAATACTCTAACCTGGTAATTTTATTGCCCAACACTGGACCCTGCAATTGCTTGCTAGAACTTGCCTGTGTTAAAATAGCAGCGTAAAAACTTAAATCTTTTAAGTCAGAGTTTGGAGGAAGATTATCTGAGTTCAAATATATCGAAATAGAATTTTAGGAAATAAGCACTTGACGTGTATTTTTTTTGTAATCTCATTTGAAGTGTGGCTAGGCTAGTTCTTTGCCACAAGATTGAGGTCATAGTCTTCATCAGTCAGGATAATGCTTGAAAAGAATATTCGATCAGACGTGTTCAGACATGTTTTGGCTTGCAGTTATAGCCATAGTCGAGTGGAGAAAAGAGTTTTGTTGCTTACTTTGACTGCTTGTAATTACAAATAGTATTAATAAACATACTTTTGTTCAGTATGTAACAGCAGCAAATGAAGTGTGTGAAGGTCGTGGATAACTTCAGTACAGAACTGTTGCTCATCAAATCCAGCAGCTGTAAGAGCAAAGTATATAACAGTAAAAAAGAGCATCTTTACAGACCAGGCAGGCAGCTTCTGGGATTTATTGTCACAAGAGTTTTTCAGAGGAATGTCAGAAGATTCAGAAAGGGAGACGTGTTCATTGACAGGATCAGTAATACCTCCAAAAGGCAATAGACAGGAATACCTGTTTTGGCATCCTTAACACAATGATTGTGGGTGGTGGATAAGTACAAGGAAGATAAGCCTCAAAACGAGTGGTTCATGTGTTCTCCCTAAAAATCTACTTAGCTGCTGTAGAGGAAATACTGAGCAAGATGGATCAAAGGTCTCTTTTGGTGGGTCACTGGTCTTATGCCCGCTTGTCCAAATCAAAATTTTCATTTTTCCTCCTGTTTTTCTTGCAACAAAATAACATTAGACTATTTCAGCTCTGATCCCACTAGTCTTGCCAGATTATGATACTGACTCTTGAAACAGCTGTACGTATGCCTCCCGTATCGCTTGCTGTGCCCACTCAGCTAATCTTGCTTGCCTGCTAATCTTGATATTGGTGCTGTGTTTGCGCACCTTTAGGAACTTGGAAACTCAGGTGTTACCTGACAGGGAAGAAGAGTGTGTAGAGGTGGAGTTTTCTGTTGTACTGTTCTTTCTCCAATCCGTGATACAGAGGTTTTTTCCTCCAGGTTGTTTTTTGAGCATCCTTAAGCATTTCCATTGGAGGAAAAAAACATTCATGGTTGATCAGAATAATTCTGAGCCAGTGTTCCCAAAATCCCATTACAAGTTACAGCCTGGAGCCTAACACATGGAGTATATGTCTTTTAGATATGCAACTTAAATGTCTTTGCTCAAAAATTCATTGATCTTCCACGAATATGCTGAGAAATAGGCATGTAAATTTGAGGGGAACATTTATTTGTTTATGAGGGCTCTCCAAGCGTGAGAGCAATTCCAGACATGCATCTGAGGGTAAAGAATGGAAAATGGTCATTCTTACACGCAGCAGCAAGTCTTTCCTTAATTTGATAAAGTAAAATACCTTTGAAAGTGACACTTGCATGTATTCGAAAGTGATGAGAGTTCTAAAAGCTTGTAAGTACAGAAAAAACAAAACCCTGTGCAATGTTCCAACATTCATTTCATGTGTTAGAGAAGCTTGCAGATAACTTTCTGCTTAAATCATCCAGGCTTTACAGATGGTGGGGGCTTCTGTTCGCTGAGTGGTGCCTTTCTGCTGTGGAAGCTGCCATGCAAGAGCTCTGTATCTTCTCCTCATCCCCTCATATATGGGAAAACTCAAGAAGGGGTCAGGGGTTGTATCATTCAGCAAATTGGCTGATGGCAAAAATAGAAGCCCTTATCTGGTCGGTCACTCTGATTTAGAGGCTGTATTTAAACTTTACAGGAGCTGCACAGCTTTGACAGCTTCCTAGAAGGAAGTATGAATGCTGATAGTTTTGTGATACAAACGCTAGCAGTAAGGCTTGAGAAAATAGGAGTTTCCTCACTCTGTTTTTTACTGCAGCTACTGATTTGAATACTTTACAGTATACACCTGGATTTTTACTAACACTCGGTGATGTAAATACCATTTGATGAGCATTCCTAATTTTGCTTGTGTGTCTTTGCTATATAATAAATTAGTGTATTTTTTTACTGAAGAGATGCATAGATTGTAAGGTATTGCCTACTCATTAATGAGGTTTGGTGAAATTCAGTTGCAGCTGTTTGAAAATCTCGAACTTCAGCTGATTTTGGAGGAGGAAATCTAACAGGATTAACCACTAAATAATTCTTTGCTTTTTCCACCAGAGGGCAGATAAAGCTTGCAGATTTTGGGCTTGCTCGGCTCTACAACTCAGAGGAAAGGTAAGATATAACAATACTGTGAAAAAGCATTCAGGACTTCTTGCATAATTAAGTATTATGAGAGCCACAAGACTGTTTTGCTTAGAGGCGGTCTTGTTGTACTGTAATACAAGTAATTGCTTAGGAAATGGAAAGTAGTGCATGTTATCTTGCACTGCATAAAACTACAAAACTGTTTTTGCAAGTGCATTGCTTGTGCAAGTTTATTGCTTTTCCAGGTGTTCTAGATAAATAACTGTAGAGAGCAGTCATATATTGATTGCAAACGAAAAGTTGCAATCCTAAGTAGCTTGCATCAATATGTAGATTTTTACTAACATTTTCTGGTCCTGTAACCCTAAAGTATATTCTTTCTCTTGGTCCACCTAGGAAAAGTTCATTTAGAGAAAGCAAAATTTTTTTCTGACACAAATTCATATATTTCTTTTGAGAAAGCATTACTTTTGTGTGAGATTTAACCTTACATTTGAAGAGGCTTATTGTATTCTTTAGGCAGTCAGTACTGCTGAATCGGCTGGAAACAGAGATACAAGTTTGAATAAAAGTTGTTCTGAAACTTCTTGTGATTTCTGCTTCTGTTGTTCTTGGCTTCATTATGCTTGTATTCCAGGAAACGGGCACAGTTTTTATGATTAAGAGCTTCAATATTTATGTTGTAAAATCGTGTATTTCCTATGTGCAACTGAATTCTCAAAATTCAGACCAAATGTTTATAATACTATTACGTACATCGGGTGGTTCGAGACAGAGAGCATTAACTACCTATGCTTAATTTGATTTCTGTATGCCTAATTTGGGAAATAACATCACTGTGAATATACTGATTTATTATTTAGCTTTGTGAGGTTTTTTTTCTCACAGAGATCTGAGCTTGTTACTGAACCTTTTTGCACAGTTCCACTGTTTTCTGAGCTAATATTTCAGGAACGTACGCTTAAGTACAGTTATGAGAACTGTTGATTATAGTGGCAGGATAAGGTAATCTTAACTGGCTGCTGGGTAATTAATTTTTGGTTTGGATGTATTTTTATTAAAAGGAATTGGTGCTATCCTACCTTCTTATTTTCAAGTGCACCAAATTGATTTAATTTTATTATTATTTTTATGGTTTACTGTGGGTTTTTTAAATGTTTGTTTTTTAGTTAATTTAAATTTTGCCTATTAAGAATTGAATGCACGAAAGTTCAGTGTCTTTATAGTGCAGATAACAGATATTGCTGTACATCAAATAACATTATCACTTCATTATATGTAAATGAAACCAAGCTTAAAATGTAATTATGTTAATAGAATTGCCAGTTGAACTTGGGAGGAGGATAATTAGTAGATTTTTGACAATTTTTTCATTAATTTTCCTTCTGAGTAGCTACTGACCTGCAGTAATAGACATAATTAATGTATACAAGCATATAACAGCTGTTCTTTTAAATTCACGTACTTCACAGTTGGTTTGCTGTTGTTTGGAATCCTGTACTTCTCAAAAGGGTACAGAATTTAGTAGAACTATAATGGAGAGGAAATAAATTTCCCATCGTTTGTTGTAGATGTGCTCCTTTAAATGTTATTTTGATGGATTTAATATGTCTGGAGTAGGAGATATGACAGGTTGTGTAAGAAAACATCTGTTCAAATAAAAAGCACTGTATTCTAATATGAGTGGTGTATCTGTAGTGGAAGTCCATACCATATAAACATTTCATAGAGGAATGCTTGCTTAAGAGATAAATATGATAAATGATGGGATTGTTTCAAAAAAACCACTACATTTTAAAAATGAACCGGGGAATTTCCTAATGAAAAAAAGACTTGGGTGATTTGGCAGAAATGATACTTGTACCACTGAGTATGTTATAAAAGCTTGTTAGACATTTTGCCGTGGTTGTTCACACACCGCACTTAATGTTACTCTTTCTGTTTGGATTTACCTAATGTTGTCGTTGAGAGTGAATTATTGAAACCGAAAGAATTTTGGGTTCACTTTTAAGACTCCCTGCTTGGAAAAAAACCCCAAAAACTAACATCTGTTTTCTGCCTTCCATTCTGAACTGATGATACTGTATCTCATCCTGTCCACAAAAAGTGTGTGTCTGAGAGTGGGAATCTTTACCTTAGTGTGAAGATAGAAAGGATCATTCCCATGACCAAAACTGCTGCTTAGAGTTGTAGGGATTAAAGATGTTGTGAAATATAGGAAGATATTAGAAGTGTTCTAGACTTTGAAATCAGAATTGTTGAAGGGTGTAGTTCAAGAAAAATGCTTCGTCTCTTTTGCTTCTATGTAGAGAGGGGAAAGAGGTTTTTGGTTTTTTTTTTTTCATCTTTTCAGAACACTTGTAGAGGTCCTGTATTCAGTGTTCAATGTAACAATTAATAGTTGCCCAGAAATTACTGGTTTTATCCAAGCAGGTCCTTTTCCTGAAATTACTAGCGATGTAATAAATGTACCATATTGCCTATCCAAATAACAATTGAGATACAGAATGCACATCAAGATGGCAATGTGATTCTTATTTTTATCTTCAGTCAGTCCTTTGATAGCCTTGGTCAGTCAATGGCATTTTATTTTGTGCAGTTGCAGCATTGCAGGATAAAATTAGAAGAAGGGAGGGGAAGATTGTACTGTTCTTAAACAGTGTTGCAGAAATGAAGTCCTCGAAGTATCAGCTTTTTAGAAATGAGATCGTAGTAAAATGATAGTTATCTCTTTTTCCTCCTCCCTGACAGCCGACCATATACCAACAAAGTTATTACATTATGGTATCGGCCTCCTGAACTTCTGCTTGGAGAAGAAAGATACACGCCAGCTATCGATGTCTGGAGCTGTGGGTAAGAGTTCAGTACAGAAGTGTAGCAAGCATAAAAACAAGCCAAAAATTAATCTTGAATGTTTGTCAGTCTATATTGGAAGTCATAATGATGGAATTGCACAAAACTGTTTTACAGCTGCATCCTGGGTGAGCTTTTTACCAAAAAGCCAATATTTCAAGCAAATCAAGAACTTGCTCAACTGGAACTTATAAGGTAACTTTCAAGCACTAGTACATCGTGGGTGCCTCAAACTGTCAGGTTTTTTTTGTTAATGTTAAAATCAGAGATAATGCACAGCAAACATTTACAAGTACTCAGTCATCACGCTGAGTGAGACGTTACTGCTTTTGAGGGACACATAAAGCAAGTGACTGTTGCTTAGACCTGGAGAGGGTGTTTTTGTGACTGTTCTGTGGCCCTAGCAACATACAGCTGAATAGCAAGAGGGTTTTTTGTAGGGCAGCTGGAGTTGCTTATTACTGAAGTTGTAAATGGAGAGTAGTCAAAATCCCCATTATTTTTTAAGATTACTTCCTTTCAGCAAATCAAATGAAAACATGGACAATAATAAGGAGAGATGGGATTTGGGAGAAGCAGGTACTTTGCATGCTACTAGCATTGAGTTCTTGTTTCAAGCCTTCCACATACACATCTGGGTTTTATTATTTTTGTGGGAATATTTCTGTTCCCTTACAAACTGCCAGACACTTTATGGAGATAAAAACAATGTTTTCTTCCTTATCTCAATGAGGAATGATATGTATATAACTCAATGTAATCGGAGCATCTTCTCCCCCCCCACCCCTGCTTTATTCAGCAAAAATTGCTCTTCTAATATCATAATTGAATTAGTGAGATGTCCTCTTCCTAGAAACAAGGGGAGAAGAGAGTGAGGCCTTTAGAACTTAAAACCTGAACCATAAATGGTTGACATTATTTTAAAAATTAAATGAATAAAAAGATTACAAAATTATATATATTTTTCAAAACTGAGTAAACGGTAGCGTGTTTCTGTGTAACATGTTATTAGCTGGCCTGGAAAAATGAAAGTTTTTAGGAGGTGTGAAGCTTATCAGCAGTCATTCTCAGTCTAAGGAGAGCTAAACTTGTGAGTTGGGCATTTTTGCTTTTGAGCACTAGATGGCATCGAAGCACATCACGATGCAATCATTTGAAGTTTTTGTGTCTTTATGTTGTACCTCTGGTAGAGCAAACTAAAATTTTACTATTTCCTTCTACTGGAAGGAGGCTGGCAGCTGGCTTTTTGTAGCTCATTCTTCTTGTTCTCTGATATTATGTATTTTTGGCTGTTTAAAGGCAATATATCGATTTTTATCAACGTTTCTGCCACCATAATATTACAGTCAACAGTACTGCATTTATTTTTTCTAACTTTAATATTCAAAGATAGAGCTGAAGGAAATTCTCATAGGAATAGATAGCAATTCCTCCACCCCACCCCAAAGTTACATACCTCAGCAAATATAGTCAGAGTGGCTTGCATAGTATTCAGGGTGTAATTCCTAGATAGTTGTCTCTTAAGTAAACATTTACATCAACTAAATGGGAGGAGTGGACTAGGAAAATGTATTTGGAAGATGTCCTGCAAAACTTTAAGCTTTGGAAATATGGTAAATTGCCTCTTCAGATCTTCTGCTCAGAAGTGTGGCGTGGGTCGACCTGTACTTAGTTATCCTTGGTTGGACAGATATGGTGTGGATGAAGAGGGAGGGATGAGGCTGCACAACTCCTATTGGTGGAGACAGATGAGTCTTGAGATGTAAAACTGGTAAAAAAACCCATACATGTTGCCTAGGGGTCAGATCTTGCTTCCGCCCTTAAGCTTTAATGTGGGTCCCCTTCACCACTCTTACATCTTCTGTGTCAACTAAATTCTCTTAAGTCTTAAATTTGTCAGTGAAAAGTGATTTTTCAGCCATTTGGTATCTCATTCTTCACTGGCATTGAGAGCTAAGGGCATAAAGTTGAGCAGCACTCTGAACCTGAGAGATCCAGTTATCCAAGTCAGATATCTGTCCAGACACAGTTGGTTAAGTTTTCCAGAATATTTCTGTGAAGGATTTCTGGGGTGGGATGAGATGAACAGCAGATTATTTTAAGTTTAGCCTGTGCAGGGTGATTACCTTTTGTAGGCAATTCATCATTATTATGGTGTTGGGCATTGCCCAGTAGAGAAATCTTAGCTAAAAGAACCTGAACGTTAAAATTAAAAAAATATTTTTGTATTGACTGTATGTGCAAGAATAAAACGACAGCTGCGCTCACTTGTGGCTTTGGATCTCATGCCCTTTCTTTCCCTTCTTTTTGGTACAGCCGAATTTGCGGGAGTCCTTGTCCGGCGGTGTGGCCTGATGTTATAAAATTAGCTTATTTCAACACAATGAAACCAAAGAAGCAGTATCGTCGAAAACTGAGAGAAGAGTTTGCTTTGTAAGGATGAAGAATTAGTTTAGTCAACTGTAGTAGCGTTAAGTTCTCCTGGAGACTTTATGAACTCCACTATTTTCTGGAGAATAAACATAGATTAAGTATAAAGAAAAATGGCTTTGAGTTCTTAACCTTCCCATAATACCCACAGAGCTTATATTAACGCTTATTTAATAGGAGTGTCCAGAAGGGGGAAGAAATGCCTAAAACTTCAACCACCTGTCAGCTTTCACCTAAGGAAATGTTTGTTTTCCATTATTGATACACCTGCTTCTTGTTGTAGTCCAAAAAGTAGCTCAGAGTACTTAATTGTTTTTTAAGGACAACTGGCTACAGCTAAATATGTAACCTGGTTAACGTTACAGTCCTTTGGGTCATACATTCATTAAACACAGAGGAGTTATCTGAACCATGTATTCTGAAGTACTACTACTGGACTAGTTCTGTGCGAATGTCACATGTGAAAGTTACGGGAAAACAGCTGTAAGCTTATTTTAAAGGGTTCATTCTCCTCCTTCAGTTACTGTGGGTTTAGGAGAAATGTATCATCCTGTTCATACTAATGAGGCTTCTGTCTTTATAGCAATACAATTATTGTCCATGGACCAATCAAAACTGCAGCTCTCTGGGTGCTAAATTTCAACATGTAAAGTAACAATATAGTCTTGGCTTAAATAGGTGTGGGGTGTTTTGTAAGGACAGTGTTTCAAGCAATTAAACAACACAAAGCAAAGAAATCTTGGATTATATGCTTGTACAGGTAATAAAAGCTGAAATTAATCTCTGCCTTTACTACCAAGCTCAAGTTTTGAGTGGGTTTTCTTAGGGTGTAATTTATTTAAGGACTTAATGATAATTTATTTTGAAAGGGACGTGTTTGTTAACATTTTGCACAGAAGTGTGTGATTCAAAATAAAAATGTGATGCTTTTCTCCATTTTGCTCTTTGTAGCATCCCTTCAGCTGCATTAGATTTATTTGATTATATGCTTGCTCTGGATCCCAGCAAGCGCTGCACAGCTGAACAAGCTCTTCAGTGTGAGTTTCTGCGAGATGTGGAACCATCTAAAATGCCTCCTCCAGAGTAAGTAGTTTTGTTTGTAATGGTCCTTACCTCTACAAAATGTGAACATGCACTGATTTCATTAAGCTTATTGTGTTTCAGTTAAAGCAGATGGTGGCAGAACAAAAAACAGTTTGTGCATGCAGTTGTTTGATGGTGATTCTGCACTAAAATAGTTGTGCAGCTGAGTGACTTACACCATGATAGCGGTGGTTGTGAAGATCTGAGAGAACTGTTTCTTTTGTTATTCCTAGAACTAGTTACTGAGTTAGTAACTTTAAAAAATATACTTTATGAATGTTTCTAACGTTGAAACCCCATCATTTCCATGTTATCTCTGTTTGTCAGTGTCTACTTTTTCCAAGGGGTTTGAGGTCCCCTATGAATCTGAATTACCTTTCTGATGATAGGATGTCACTGGGTATAGAATTTTGCGAAGCTACCTGAGAGTTAAGGTGAAATACCGTAAGAAGTTTCCTGTGCCAGATAAGATTCTTGGTTTTACAGGAGGGAGAAGTGAAATACTTTGTGCAGCGTTTTCCCTCTTGGTTTCTCTGAGAGGAAATGTATTGCAATGTCCTGTCTGGTAGGGTTTTTGCAGTGACTTGTGATGTTAGTTGGTACACATCCTGTTGGAACAGGCCCTGGGGAAGACAATGAAAATGTATTATAGACTCTGTAGGTTTCAGTCTTCCCTCAAGGTAGCTGTCAGAACATAGAACATTTAATATTATTTGATTAAATTATACCTTCGAGGCAGCCTGTACTAATTTCTTTTTAATCAGTTACCACCTGGGAAAAATGTTTGAGTTTTATCTAAGAATTTTATTAAAAATCTTTTGAGAGTTACCCACTAGATACACACAGTTCTTCCTAATGCTCCTGATGGATGAGGCCAAGAGATGTCATTGCCTGAATGTGACGATTGATATCACTGTTTGAGTATCCATATTTAGCAGTCGAAGTCTATTCACTAAAATCTAGAACCACTTGTACAGCACATTGCTTTTATGCTTTTTAAAATAAGTGAATGGGAGGAAATTCGGGTTTTTTCAGGGGCTCAGTAGTGCATCCATTCTAGAAGCTAAGATACGGAAATTCAGAGCAAATAAGTCATTGGTGTCCTTTTAAAAAAATAAAGAGGAATGGCACTTTTGACTGTGTGTGCACTGGAAAGTGTTGACTGTTCTCTTGAAAGACTGGAGTACTGCTTTGGGAAGAAACAACTGTTCCATTTAAAGAAAGTGATGGTGCTGATTGCGAGGGCTGTAGGATACTTCTCAATGAGTTCTTACTTGCTTCCAGTTGTTCTTGACTAAATGCATGGCAGGCCTTTGATCTGGTATTTGGAGGGAGAAAAAGGAAGCAGTTGTTGTAGTTGCCTTTTCAGTGGCTCTTGTCATCTGTCACCTAATTTTTCCGTGTTTCTGGGTGAGGGAACTGCTCAAACAGTTACTAATATGTAATAGAACAGAATGCACTATTTTTTACTGGCTGTCTCAGTATTTTCTTTGTCTGTGTGATGGATCTCTTGTGCTCCTTGGGAAATCAGAACTGGGATGCCTGCAGGAAACAGTCATAGAAGGACAGAACTGGTGGCAGAACGCTTCCTCATGAGACTTTTGGCTCTGATTTTATATGTCTTAAAGGACTGGTATATCCTTTTTTCTTCTTAGTATCCTAACTTTGCTAGTGTCAAGGGCTGTTTATTCCTGCAACTCTTTATTTTGTTGTTGTTTTTTTTAATTTGTTTTCCTACTTTCATGTTTTTCTGTGCTTTACAACTATAAATACTAGATAGCCATGTCTGTTGCTATAGACAAATATTTTAACTCATTAGGCAGTAGTACTTTTACAAGTGGACAAAAGAAATTGGTCACCTGGACTCTGAACAAGTGCTTTCATATTGATAACTCTGTTATCTGTTACTCTGGAATTTGATTTTAGCCAGTGTCCAGCATGGATTTTGAAGTCATGAATTACACTATTTATTAGGCTCCTCATAAGTAATAATGCAAGAAAGTAACATTGATTGTCATTTTAAGACACATCTTCTCCTTTTCTCCCAGAGGGAGCTGGGCTTCTGAAATAGGCTATCAATCAAGAGATTACAGCCAGAAAAAGCAGATTTTGCTGACTTTGAGTGTTTTCTGTTGTATTACTGAGTTCCAGTTGGTTCATCTACATAACATTATGTATAATTCCAGCATTTATTTTACCAACCTGGTATAAAAAAAATAAAGCTGGGATGAAACTGATTATCTCATCATTCTTTGCAGCCTTCCTCTGTGGCAGGATTGCCATGAGCTGTGGAGTAAGAAACGCAGAAGACAGAAGCAGATGGGCATGACCGATGACTCAACAGCAGCTAAAGTCCCTAGGAAGGACCTGTCTCTAGGCATGGATGAGAGCAGAACCAACACCCCACAAGGCATGCAAACTTCTTCCCAACTCAAAACTCAGGGCAACTCTAGTGTAGCACTTGGTCAGTAATATTTTCGGTTCTTATAATAACCTTCTACTTGGATTGCACCTCTAGAAACTTTAGATGTTATTTTCAAAGTACTGACGTCTCCTGGATTCTTGAGGGAGGAACAGTATTGTAAGTTAAATCTTTGTTACAGAATATTTATATTTTTGCTTACTAGGTGGGTTTTTTTAAGTTTTACTTAATTTTTCAGTCTGATCAGAGCAACTACCTTGTTCTGTATTTTGAGGGGATTTTATCTCTTACTCATCTGTAATTCCTCCATAATCCCACAAGCCAGCTGCTGCTCGAAGTTCCTCACAGTCTCCGTAGATTGGAGCAGCGTTATTGGTATTGATAAACTGATCAGAATATTGGCAGATATTGGAGCAATGATCATTTCAAATGAAACAGATTCCCTCTGCATGTTATTATGTTAATCTTCAGCTTCCCAAGTTGTTGGGGGTGGACCAACTTGTGAAAAAAACCCCACAAAACCTAAACACCAAACCCACCTCCTCCCAAAACCTGGTATAATAAGAAGTAGCTGCCTCTGTAGATTGCGTAGCCATTAATTCTGAAGCTTAGCCAAAATATCTTGCTTGGAGACAATTTATGAGTGTAATATGAAGAGTAAAGTGATGATTTCCTATGTGGGCACCACTTCGGGTACTAGGCAGTTTGGTGATGGTTCCCTCATAATAGGTAGAAATATACAGAGTAGCAATACCAAATTGATACCTGATAAGTTAAATTTAGACCACTTTTACTTGTGCAAAGTGACCGTAACTCCTAAGGCTCTGATAGAAGAGTTTAGCTGCAGAAAAACAGTAATTGCATTCACAGGACCTGGAAATTCTTTAATACTAATGATCTTGAATCAACTCTTCACTTAACAGTAGAGGAGAGATCCAAATACTCGATGCAAAGATGTATGGAAAATAGTTCTTTTGACCGTATTTTATTGCAATTTATTGCCTCTTGCTCCTGTTCACCCTGTTCCTTGCTGTAAGCCAGCTGTGAGCTTCTGCCACTCTGTATGTTTAGGCTGAAGCTTTGGCTACATTTTCAAGCATGACTTTCGGTAGCCCTTAAATTTTTTCCCCCCTGCAATTGAAAACTATAGAGAAGTTTGGAGTCCAAAGGATAGTAGTTATTTTCTTTCTGCTTTTGTAACAGGTAGGCTGATGGAAGAGTACTAAGTTGTTTAGTCATTAATAGTAGCTGTGCAAAATAAACTAAAGAAATAGAGAAGGAATCATTCAGCCCTTAATTGCTGTTTACCCTTATGTACATAGAAGAATATATCTAGCTAGAAAAGAAGACAAGTTAGTTTTCAGTGGAGCTTAAGCAATTCAGCACAGAGCCTTTTTTCTGCATTAAGCAAAACACTTCTGGAAGCTACCAGGCACCTTAAATATCATTCCTAAGGCACACTAAGGAACTCCATGTACAAATGCATGCTTTAAACAAAACTGTTGGATTTTTTTTCTGAGCACCCCAAAATAAGAGCTTAAAAACACCTTGGATCAACGGCTGGTGTTCCTATTTGTGAATGGGACCCCTGGTCATTGCATCTTACAACTTAGCAGGAGCTACATAGAACTTGGTAGTTCTGTTCTGGTAGATACTCACAGATTTTCCAGCATACAGTTCACTTTTGGAATGGACATGAAACTAACCAAAGTCTATGGAATAGGTAGTTTAGTTTTCCAGTTTGACATTTTTCTGCTGAATTTTCACTGAGAGTCTGAGTTGTGTTGAGCTTACCATCCTCAGATGTTAAAAAAAACCAGCTGTTAAGCGTGACATTTGAGTGAGAGCTGGCAGTACAAGACCTTAGAAATGAAGGGGATTTTTTTCTGTATTGCCAGATAAAAAAAAATTATTTTATTTTTATGCTTCTACAAACATACAAAATTGCTGAAGTTTCTGGATCCTACCTGAGTAGTTTCCAAGTGCTTGTATCCTGGTGCACATCCATAAGTAGGGTAGTACGTTGTGGGTTTTGCAGCACTTCCCAGCTGTGCTGCTCTTAGTCTTGCAATGCAAAAACTTAATATTTTTGTGTGAGACTGTTTTTTCAGGCATGGCTTTGAATCGACTATGAATTATTGTATCGGTGAATTGGCAGAATGGCAGGGATAGAAGAGGACAGAATGTGTTCATTTTGATTTGGGTTAAAAAAATTCAGGGCTCTGCTAGCACAGTTGCACACTCATTTTTTAATTTTAAACTTTCTTCTCCAAGTCATCTACTCATAAGGCATGTTGAAATCCATGCTGCTTCCCTTGTCCTTTCAAAATAAACCTCTGCAGTGGGTGTTTGAAACTAAGAAACTAATTTGATTTCTGACTTCCTCATTCCTATTCCCCTGCATCATCATGAGCTCTTATTTGTGGCAAACTCCATTTATTTCAAGGAATTGTATAATCATGACAAACCTGCATTTTCCTGCTACTCAGTGATTGGCTTCTTGTGATTGGCTTTCTTCTAACTCAGCACTTGCTTTTGCATTTATACCACAAGCTTCCGTGTCACCTACAGCCTGGTCACTTGAGCAGGTGTTAGAATTCAGATGCTGAGTTAGAATGGGCCAGAATATGACTGGAAATGAGTTTTGCAGATGGCCACTTTTTAACAGAGGGATGTGATATGTCAAAGATAGGAAGTTTTGCGGGAACTGGAAGTCTTACAGCTGCCTAAAGCTGGAGGCCTTAAGCCCCAGCTTAGTTGTGTTGTGGAAAATTGAGATCCAGCTTGATGTTTCTCATCTGTCCAAGTGCATGTGTGCAACCCCATCAAAGTCACTTTCCTTATATTGGATCTTACTATTCCATTTCCTATAAATTCTTCACAAGTATTCTGTTTCTGTGTCATCCAGATCCATGCTTTGCCAGTTGTCAGCCGTACTAGATTAGTCTTACTTTTGAGTTTCTGAAATATGCCAGTTCTAAATAATACTTAAAACCACCTTTTTTGTCTTTAGCAAAAACAAGCACTGGACAGCAGTTAAACCAGAATGAAGTGGCAATCCTGCTAAACCTGCTACAGTCTAAAACAAGTGTTAGTTTGGCACAGTTTGCCCAAGTGTTGAATATTAAGGTAAACCCAGAGACTCAGCAACAACTAAATAAAATAAATCTTCCTGCTGGAATTTTGTCAGCAGGTGAAAAACAGTCAGAACAGCAGCAGCAGCAGCCGCCGCCGCCTCCACCACCACCACCAGAACAGGAACCTCTAAAACAGCCGACTGTCACACAGCCTCCTGTACCACCTGCTCAGCTGAGTCAGCCTAAAGTTGAGACTGATGCTGCCCAGGCAGCTGTGCAGAGTGCGTTTGCTGTTCTGTTGTCTCAGTTAATAAAGGCTCAGCAAACAAAACAAAAAGATTTCGTGTTGGAGGAGAAGGAAAACGGATCAGGAAATGAAATGTCATTACAACTCAGGCAGCCTCCAGAGCCCAGCACTCCTGTGTCTGTCAGCCGGGACGACGTGGAATCTCCAGCACCCGGCTACCCACATCTGATCAAGTCATTATATACGCCTGCAGGTACTGAAGGTCTTTCTTGCTAACCAGCAGATACTTTGAGCAGCGGAGACATAATAGTTTGGGGGTAAAGAGTTAATCTTATGAGTCTCTGTGAATAGGGGACAGATGGTTAAATTGATTTTGTCTTGTTTTACGTCTGCATTGTAGAATTTGTGTCCTACTGTAACAGGGGCCACGCAGGCAGAGCAAAAGATGGTTCCCACTCTAAGAGCTAGACAAATGGTGGTAGTATGGAAGTGTTAACGCTGATCATTATTCTTGGGGCTGGGATTTTTCTTGGGGATGTTTATGGTGAAGACAGTCATCTGTAGTCAATTCATAGATGGAGTTTGCCAGTCTTGACTGTGTTTAGGTAGCGCCAATTTAGGGGGGAGGGTATTTTACTTTTGTTTTTAATGCTGGCTAGAGCAGTTTCTTAGTGTTGGATTCTGTATGTGGCTACCCATAACTGTTACTAATAAACACAGTTGAAGGTTTCCATTGGGATATGGTAGTGGTTTCCTTAGCCGTCCTGAAGTTCAGAGCTCTGTCATATTTTTATTTTTTAGTTGCTCTTTTGGTTTTATTATATGGTGGCTTATGAATTGCTCTATGGTGTTTGCAGCTGTTGAAAGAAATATTCTGAAGCAGTTTGGGGCTATTGTCTGAGGGTATTTTGTGTGGTGGTGTTTTTTGCTCACCTTTTTTCTTTTTTAAACCTTCAGTTTTGCTGTTCCTTGATAGGGTAGTCTTTTATCCCTCTAGACCTTTATTCCTATTTGCAGATCTGTTCTGATCTCTCTTTGAATTTTCTAGTGGTTTTGTTGCTTGAGTTTTGTTTTGGGTTTGTTTGGGGTTTTTTTTAGGGAACTTGTACTGTTTTCTTTACCTAATTGACTGGTAATCTTACTTTGAGGAGAAACCTGCATCATCCTCTTGAGGCAACTGACCTGTTACTTTCTCCAAAGCAATCTGTCCAAATAGCAATAAATTTAACTAATAAGTCAACGAGAATTGAACTAACAAACCTCTGTATTGTTCCAGGAAAGAGTCCTTTCCTTTATGGTATTTTTATTGCATGTTTTCATTCCATAGCTTTTCTTTTTTTTATCTGCTTAGGTCAAGAGGATTTGGTTAGGCAGTCTGAGATGAGGCTTCTAAACCGAACACCTGAGCAAGAACCCCCTCGGATCTTGCCTCCAGACCAGCGTCCTCCAGAACCACCGGAGCCTCCGCCTCTCACTGATGAAGACCTTGATTATCGGACAGAGAACCAGCATTTGCCTATAACTAACTCTTCAGGAACAGATCCTCATGCAGGAGTGAAAGCAGCTCTTCTGCAGCTGCTTGCTCAGCATCAAGCTCAGGCGACAACAGAGGAGCCAGTACAAACGAGCGTGGATTATCAGCCTAGAGACTCCTACGTACCAGGTCCTGACTACAAGGATAACTTTGTGTCATCTTCCTTCTCATCTGCCCGTTATGGCAGTAGTGATGGAATAGGAAGTGGATCATCAGGAGCATTAGAAAGGAGGAGCTTCCTTGGAAACTCAGATATTCAGTCTTTGGATAACTACAGTACTGCTTCATCTCACTCTGGTGGTGCCCCTCCTCCATCGGCCTTTTCAGACTCCTTTCCCAGCTCAGTTACTGGTTATGGAGACATTTACCTCAACACTGGCCCCATGCTATTTAGTGGAGATAAAGACCATAGGTTTGAATACAGCCACGGCCCAATCCCGGTTCTGGGCAGCAGCAGCGATGCTTCCGCAGGGCCGGAGAGTACGCACTCTTTGCCCACAAAGATGCATAACTATAGCTATGGGAGTAACTTACAGGAAAATCCCGGTGGCATCAGCCACCTGCGTGGACAGACTTGGTCTTCTCCTGCCCAAGGACCGGGCTATTCCCAAGGATACAGGGGACACATTAGCACATCTGGAGTGAGAGGGCGAGGCAGAGGATTACCATATTGAGTATCTGTTTTTCCTCAGGCACATCGTTTTTATCTGGAAAAACTTTTTCTGTTTTTCTAGCTGCAGTTTAAAGCAGCAATTCAACAGACTTGAATAATGTTAATTCAACAGCTTTATTTTTATGTGGAAAAGGGTCTTGCATACAGTAGGAAAAATTAAAAATGCTTAAAACTCATGCTGTCTGAAAACTAGATTAATTGATTGTACATGTTCACAAACTAGTCTGAATTTTATTTTGTATTTTGGCAGTTTTAAGTGGATGCTAAATTTAGGGACATCAGCTTTTTATGGCACTCTTTCAGATCTTCTGAACTATGCACATTTGTGCTTTTTTTGTAAGTTTGGACCAACTTTTATGTACAAAAAAAAAGATTTTACAACAATCAAAGCAGGGCACTGATTTATTTGGTATTTTTCTTTTTACAGAACTACCTTTAGTCAAAGGTCACTGTCAGTCTTTGCACTGCTCTCAGTGTTATTGTGGAAGGTGTACTTTGTGCTCATTTCAGATAATAAAACACAACCTTTCTCTTGATGCAAAATTTTATAAATATTTGGTCAATGTTATTTTTTTTTCTTTCAAGGGGAAAAAAAAAAAGAATGGATGTTCTGATAAAATGTTCTCTCCATCTCCCAGGCTTGTTTATATAAAAACTGTGTTACTTGAATGGTAAGTGCCTTAACATGTAAGCTTAAGGTCTGCAAAAATTGGGAAGTACTTTATAGATTGATATGAAAATAACACCTAAACCTAGGTAGTTAACAGAAAAATTCAGATGATAATAGATGACTCAAATAGGTCATAACCTTGTGCTGTATACTTCAGGTGGGCCAGTTTTTTAGAGATCTAATCTTATCTTGACGAAATCGTAATTTCCAAATTGAACTTCGTGAGAAACAATGAAAGTGAGGAGAAGAATGAAGAGTGTAGTTTTTCCTCAGCTCCCTCTTGGAGTTGTAGTAGATGTTTTAGTTCCTCTGCCAAATAAACTATACCTTATATGTCCTTACCAAGTGATAAGTTTTTTTTTCTCTTAAATGTCAACAGCAGTTATCACTTTACTTTGTGTGAAAAGCTGATGCCGTCGTCTCTTTACCACAAGTACTGCATTATAGGAAGTAACCAAAGGAAAAATGACCAGTATTTAAAGTAACAGCAAAACATTTGATGCTAGTTCTAATACTCTGTAAATTTGTGATTGTGCCAATTCTTTATCTGCTATTCCACAGAACATTTTAATATTGGAATTGAGTCTCTCTGAACAACTGATAAAATGACTCTAGTTAAAACTCTTACCAAGAGCCATTCCTCATATTAATTTCAGCTTCCAGCATGTTTGGTTGGTTTTTTTTTCCTTTGGCAACAAGAGGTCTCTCTCCTACAGAGAGGAGGTGTGGTTATATTCTGCATGTACGTAAAAGAATGTTTTAAAACCCATATTGGAAACATTTTTCCAACTGATTATCCAGTTGACAAATCGGTACCTTGTGTAACTGAGTGTTTAATTATTACTTTTTAAAAAGTAAAATTTCTACTTACACTATTACAAACGTAGTCTTGTCAGTGACTTTTTGGATTTTCAGAATAGAAGCCAAAGTTCTTGGTCTGTTTCTTTTGTTTTGTTATAGTTGAAGATCCTGGTTCGATATGGCTAACTAATACATTGTAGACCATGGAGAAACTCATTTCGCTAAACTAGGTAGCATTTGAGGATCTGGCAAATGAGAAATGGAGAGAGAGTCATGCTGCTCACGATGTCCGTGTAAGTCTGACAGTTGCCTTCACTTAGACACAGTAGAAAATCCTGCGATAGGAAAATAAAAGCGGCCTGGTCAGAAACAAACATTTATGACCTGAAAAGACTGTGCTTAAGAAAAACAAAAGCCTCATGTGTGAATGACAGCACATTGGATAGTTTTCCTTGAGTAAGGACACCCCTGTAGCATTTTCTGCCTATCAGAATGTTAAAGGCAAAAATCATTAGCGTTACTTAGGTGTGGACAGTGTCAGCTAAGGCTTTTTGTTTACTAGTTTTAAAAAGAACTAATCCCACAGCAATACACACAGATTGCTTTTTTACAGAATCAAGCAAAAGACTTTCAGAGCTCTTGGGCAGTTATTTCCACTAAAAATGTGCAGTCTGGTGTTACTCCTCTGCACTTCAAATGTAACTGCAGGTGCCAGTTTGCTAAAGAAGCAGGTAAGTTAAAATAGAACATAGATCTTAGAAGTCTAAATGATTTGACTTCCAATACAAAAATGCAAGGAAGACGTTGTGTCTCCTTTTGCTTCCCTCTTGGAAGTGAATTTTCAAGTCATTTAGTTCGCCTCAATTAATGCAGGAAAGTGAGTTCCCTCTCTGTGTGTGAATGACAGTGTAGTTTCCTTGCAAACTGGCAGTACTCTTGATGTTACATCATTCTGAAATGGATTTCAGTCTTTGGCGATAGAATAAAAACCTATCAGGAAAAATCCTGACTATGAGGAGAGAAGGAGATACAGTAGACAGTTGACTTCCAGGTGAATCAGAAATAAGACTCTAGGCACGTTGTGGCAGATGCGCACTGCACAATTAATTTTTCCCCCAATTCAGTGTGAGGTTTATTAGCTCATGACTTTGAATGCTTACATGCCTGGGATAACAGCATTGGGGTAATTTGGAGGGAAAGTTGACCTATTTCCATACATGACTGAAGAGATTGTCCTCTCCGCAACCCCTGGGGATCTTCTTTACTCTTTCACTGACAGCCTTCTCTCCTCAGTGGGCAGAGGCTGCGGGGGGATAAGGAGCTCTGTTCTTGGGGTGAGTGGCAGGAGCATTTTTCCCTGCACCTGAACTCCCTTGGCCCAAGACTTGTCTGGGCAGGTTAGCAGCCAGGGAACTGGCTGGATCTAAGGACTGTGGGTCCACCGTAATTTTGTACTGGGCCTGTGTAGCATTTAATCAAGATTTCTTTTGAATTAAATCGCATGTCCAGGTGCTTATGTCAGTTCAGAATTTTACCCTTTTCAACAAATTTCACTTGCCAGAGTCAGTCTATACTAGTTTGGCATTTTGCATCATGTGGCTGTTGCATTTTTGATGCAGTAGACACGTTGGAAACTATAATTTTTCTGTGGAGCTGTGGCTTTTGTTACTCCTCTTTCCCCCCCCCCCATTCCATTTGGTTTACATTTTCTGTGCTGCAATTCCAAAGTGTGCTGCAGATACCTGGACACTACATCGAAAAGTAAGTGTTGTGTATTTGTATTTCTAAATAAACATAGCAAAATACTGTAATCATGGACTATCAAGTAGCAAGTACTTCATTATTTATATTAAGTGGTCTTTAGCCATACCGAGAGGAAGAAAAGCGAGCATGACTGGACTGCTAATGACCGTGACTTAAAACAGATAGACTATTACAATGCTTAAAATCTGCCAAAGCAAAAGGAAACAGCTTTTATCACGGATAAATTTTTATCTTGAGCAGAAGGAGCAGTATTGGGGAAGAAATATAAAAATACATGTATCCTTAAATATTAATATAATTTCTTGGAAAAATACCTTTTAAATGGCAAGCTTCTATTTTTTTTTTTAATGTTTCCATAAATCATGGTCTATGTCCAATTGTCTCCGTACCATGGTAGTGTAAAGTGCTTCCTAGAAGCAGAAGCAATAGGTGCTGTGATGTAAGTTCTTACATTGGTTTGGAGTGCTCTTCTCCTTTTGCTTGGCGCAGGAGGCAGTTTCAGTTTTGGTGAAGTTTTACAGTTGGATGATTTTTTTAATAGATGGTTGTGCAGTAAAAAGTTACATAGAATACCTCTTGTCTGCAGGCGAATTAAATCTCAGACCATGAATTCTGTTTCCAAGAGAGACAAATATCGGATGTATTTCTTGCATTCTTCTTTTCTTTAATAAAACACGCAAGTGTTTTACATACAACGTTTCTCCAGTCCATTCTGTTACACTGCTTTTTACATGGGGAAATTTTGGCTGTTTCCCTTCTTGATAGTTTTGGGATGTTTTATATATGCGGAATCGCCAGAAATTTGATTTGAATTCTGTATTTAAAAATGAAATGACCTTGGGTTGACTTAAAATCAGACTAACTTTTGCTTATCAGGGTGAAGAGTACTTTATTGCAGGAGTTACTTCAAGACAACCTAATTTAAAATAATCAAACTGTTATGCTACAGCTTGCTTACTCTTTGTTATTTTAAGCCATTTGTATATAAAATGTATTGTGCGGCCTGTAAATAAAATACATGAAAACTTAAAGTCTTTCATTGTTTTTTCTCTCTGCTTATCAAATGGCATTTTGAAAGAAAGTTGGATTAAGCAGAGTTATTTCTAGCGATATCCAAGTGAGTGTAATTTTCAGTGTGTTAAAATTCTCCTATTTATTAAAAAGATAAAATATTTACTGCCCCACTATTTTTTCAAAAGAAAACGGCAGCAACTGGCAGTGGGAGTGCAGGAGCCGAGGTGCAGTGTCGTGGACCAGCGAGCGCTGGTGGTGGAGCAGAAGCAGGCAGGGTGCTGGGGTGCAGCTAAGGGAGCCGGGCCCCTCTGGGGCCACTGTTCCCGGCGACTTGGAGCTTTCCTGGATGATAGGTTAGCGGTAACGTAAACACTTTTTCTTATTGCTGTCCAAGAAAAGGTGCAGTTAATCACCACCACTGGCTCTTTAAAGAGTGCAGTGTGTGTGTTTTGGATGTAATGGGCCATCGAACCCAAAGAGGCAGGTATTTGTAGTGTCTGGCTATATGTGCACACCGATGGTGAAGCAATGTGAATCAACTTGTGCTTTGAATACCTGATGAGCCTTCTCTGCTTTTTTCGTATCATAGAATTATAGAATGGTTTAGGTTGGAAGGGACCTTAAAGATCATCCAGTTCCGACCACCCTGCTGTGGCAGGGACACCCCCCCACTGCAAGGTTCCTGCTGTATCAGCGTCTGCACCTTCCAGTAAATGCTATGCTTCCATCCAAACATTAGCCACTTGCCAACGGCCTCAGTTCTCTTAAACTGCAGGTCAGATAGAATGCTGCTGTCATTGCTTCAAGAACTTGTCATTGATAAAGTCAGTGGTGTAGGGGCCGCAGAAAGGCACTCGGGCCAGCACCAGTTAAGTTGGTGTCCTTTGACATTGGACTGGCAAAACACATAGCTGTAGCTCTAAGTGTTTGCATTTCAGAGACAATACTTGGGTGGCAGCTGCAATGAAAGCCTGGATTTATCTTCCGATGATCAGCTCAGGCTGTATTACGTAGGATGTTGACTTGCACATAGCAGATTGGACAGATGTGTGAAACAATTCCTAATTGTTTGCTCAGTTTTTCTCATGAAGGCTGCTGTTGCAGCTAGTAATGTGACTTGAAGTTGGCTCCGATTCATGATGAGATATGAACCTGTAAGGGTTTGAGAACAGTGCTGCATCCCGTTCATTCATCTGTTAGAGCCATACTGCCACCAAGCTGTGCAAAAAATGTACCAGTAATAATTCCAGTGGGATTTGCACGTCAATCAGCATCCTCAGCTGCAAATACATTAGCATCAAGTGAAAAAGGAGATGCAAATAACAGCAGAACAACAGCCTGTATCAACACAGAGCAAGGCATGCATCTGTGAAATTGGTGGCAAGAGAGGAAGCAAAGCGTTTCACGTCAGAGCCATGAATGATTGCCTGTTAGATTTGGAAGAGGTGTGCAATTTTGCAGAGACTTCTATTAAATTAGCTGAAACAGGATTAGCTTGCTTCTATTTTTAAGGAATGCCTGTAAGCTCTGACAGGCTATCCGGACGATGAGGATTACAGCCACCGAACTCCCCCATTAAGTGGAAGAAAACGCAAGTCAGAGCTCTTGGCAGCGACCACAAACAAGGAAAGAGAGACCTTCATTTGACAAATGAGAGGAACTCTTTCTTTTCCCAATCAACTGCATTCGCTTCTATGGAGCTTGAGGGGTTTGCTTTTAAAGCCGCTTGCTCATTATGGCTGCTTATTTGGGGCTTTTTATTGCCCATGGAGAAAACTTGCAGTCAGTGTGATTTAACTCGGGAGGAATTTTGAGTCTGAGCCTACAGTAATGTTTTCTTTTTCTTCAGGTATTGCAGCCCTTGCTAATAGGCGATACTCGGATCGCTTTTCACAGCATGGCTTCTATTCCGCTTCACTAATTCCCCTGTGGGTACTTGGGCTGTACAATTGATACAGCAAGTTGTCATAATGTGATGAATGCATCTTTAATAGGACTTCTTGCAAAGAAGCTTTGTGAAGAGGGGTTTTTTTATTATTAGAAAAATACGGTGTAGCAGAACCATAGCTGGGTAGAAAAGAGAGTACTTGAAAGACAGCTTTACAGGAACCAGCCTGGGAGCTTCTGGTACTCGCAAGCAGAGCTGACGGCTGTGTGCTGCCCTTGGGGAAGAACAGGGGAATTGACTGGTTTCTGCAGTCAGCATTTGAATGTGCAGATGAGAAAAGAACCTCACCTGTCCTGCTGAACTCTGCTTTCCTGGGCAATACGCTCGCTGGTGGAATCCACTTTTATTTATAGCTGGGGAATATAAATTGTGTTTAACACTGGAAAGCTCAGAGTGTCTTTCTGGTGAAACGTAAGGGAAGTGCCTTCCTCCCACACTTATGGAGCCAAAGATTCCTCATGCTTTTACCCAAAGGCGGCCAGCATTGTTTACCAGCATTTTTTCCACACATTTTTTGCTGTGACCCACTTCAGCCTCTACACAGACAAAGCACCACGTCTGGGACTTCATCCAACAACAACCTCTCTCATTTTTTTTTATGAAACTTGTATTTCAATGTGAGAAAATCAATAGATGAGAATTTGAAACAAACTGGAAAGGGGATTTTCATGGGTTACAAATTGTTGTTTCCACATTTCCATCAGCAGTGGTGCTTCCACCTTGCAAGCTGAGGGTACAGAAACCCTCTGTGGTCCCTGCTGTCCCCAATCTCTCTTTCCAGGCAATGCTTATTGTGGGCTGTGACCCCTTATGTAATGCACGCATTAAGGGGCACAGAAATGCTGTTAAGTCTCTGTAGCAGATTTTTTGGGGTACGGACACCCAACTATGAAATGACAAAACCCAAGCACAGGGGTTTTGTTCATCTCTCAGTTTTGTCCTGCAGCTGCTCTCAGCAGCACGGGGCTGTGGTTGCCCCCTCCATAGCCACCTGCCTCATGGGGGTTCATGCAGGGCTGATGCTGTTTGCAGTTCTCCAGGGAGGTGGAAGGGGCAGGGTGCAGCAAGGAGGCATCGCTCTGCTGCAGCGGAGGCCTGGAATTGCTGAGACACGGTGGCACTGTGGTGTCCTGCTACCTTGCAAAGAGGTTGGTGTTGATCTGTGTTTCCTTGATGGAACTGCAGCATCTGCAGCGTTTGGATCCAAGCCCCAGGTGTGCATCTGTTCATTCCCAGTAGGACACATCGTTTTACTCTTGGAATAGTTGAATTCGTGCCACTGGTTCAATGACAAGATCATTTTCAGCCACTTGCCGGTCATCTGGAGTGTGTAACCAGAGTGTATTGTTCTTCACCTCCCCCCCCATAAGAAGTGAATACCTGCCTCTCATCAGCACAGGTGGTAAACGCACCATGACCCTTCTTTTCATATTATATTGGAGGGGAGGGGGGTTAGAAGAATTCTGTTGATTTTCACATGGGAATCTGGGAGAAAAAGGCTTGTCTGAGGTCACGCAGGATGTCTACAGTGAAGTCAGGAGCCCAATATGGGCATCTCTTGTTTGTTCTGCCTGGGTTAGAGCAGTAAGCGCAGAGATGAGCACACAGATGTTCCAAGTGCTGTAATGCTGCACCAATTTGTCTTTAAATGTCTTTAAATCGCAAGCTCCAGTAAACTAGAGGTCCTCTGCTCTGAGAAACTGGAGGAAGCTCCAAAGCGCTTTTCCAATGTCATTGCTATTCTCACAGAGACTTTAGACTACAGTGTAAAACCCCCAAATATTGCTGTCTACACCTTTAATGACAGCATTGCTGATGTTACCTTTTGTCATGTCACTTTTTTTTATTCCGTCTGGAAAAAAATGGGGTTTGGATGCTCCAGCATTTGCTGTTGCCCATTTTCCATCACCAGGCCAATGGGTGTTGATGGTTTCCAAAATATAAGGCAGAGCACCAAGGCTTAGGTTAGGCAAGATTGTTCCTTGTTCTGTCCAGGATGAGTTGCTTAGCCTCTTTGTGCCTTCTTGCTTGTCCATAAATTATGAATAAAAAGTTGTACTCTGTCCCTCAGGACTGACATCAGAACAAAAGCATTGCCAGATTTTCTCAAAGGTGCTCCTAAGTGCTAAAGATCATTAGAGAAATGCTGAACTTCTTCCTTCACTTAAGGACTTTCTCACCTACACTCTGGCAAAGCCATGTATGATGGAGAACTTGACTTCTGGCCTCATGGCAAAAAATATGCGGGTGCTACAGGAGAGGGCCATTCCCCTGCCTTCCTGCACTAGAGTTTCAAATGAAAACACATCTTTATCTTGGGAAATGAAGGATGATGTGTGCGGTGCACAAAACCAGCAGACCAAGTCACCCCTGTGCTGCCCTGTATCCTTCCTGCACCTACAAATACTCTTGGAAACCCATGTCATCTCTGGGCTGGAGTCCTTGCCCTTAATACAAGGATGAGCTAAGAGGTCTTTTCCAACCTTGTGATTCTATGATTCTATCTGATTGCACAGGCACCTTCCTGCCTGCTACCCAGTTATTGCAGAACAAAGATTAATTGTGACCATTTATTTTCCTTTTTTTGGTGAAAATTGTTCATGGCAGGGGTAAAAATAGACCAAGAAATACAGATAATATAGGAAATGAACAGAAATCTGTTAATGATGTATATGAGAAGTTGGGTAGTAAATAAGAGTTAAAAACCTATCTGGAGATGGTCAGGTGATTCCACATCAGGAAAGTATTACTGTAAACCAGGCAGGCTTTATTAGAAGCTCTGTACATTTTTCTCCCCAGATTGCATCTCATTACAGATTGCAGATCCCGCTCTGAGACTTCCAAGCAAGCACATACAATTATGCAAGACAGTGAAAGAAGACATGCAGGCACTAGTAATTTTTATTTGCAAACTGTGCTTGCAATAACAATATTACCTCTTGGGAACAATGACAAAAAAACCCCAAATCCCACAGAGTTTTGCAGACCTGTTCTATCAGAAATTCAACTCGATTTCAGCTTCGAGCATCAGACAAAACGGAGACGGCTGCTGTTTTCAACTGATCTCCTGGGAGGCTCCATTTTGGGGTTGGGTTTTTTTGTGTTTCGGTTTGTTTTTTTTTTCTCTTTAAGTACTACACTTAAGTCTTAACTGTAAGAAAGTAAATTCTTTATTGACATCCAGGGAAACCTTCTGCACGCTTTCCTGTCATTTGTTGCTACCTCGCAGCCTCTTGGATCTTCTTTTTCATCTCTCATTTCTCAATTTGTTTCAGTGCAACGGAGCTTTTCTATTCTAAATGTATTTTGTTATGCCCTTCATTATGGGAAGCAGTAAATCAAAGCATTACTCTGCATTTGAAATCCAGTGCTCTCTGGGTTTATTTAGAATGTGGATCGTTAGTGTGATGAAAACAAAGTGCTCTTGACTTTGCAGAAAAGATGAATGTGAAATGCATGAAGGATACGCTAATATGAAGTCTGTGACAGGAAATTAGTTTTAACTATATGTCCTACTACTTTAGTAGCCTTGGAGTATGGGTACACAGGTAGGCAATTTATATGAAGTCATAATTACACATAATTCATTTAAATATGGATTTGTATGCATTAAATTTATATGGAAAAAATAAAAGGAGGCTTACCTTGTAACAGGTAGTTCATAAAATGAATAATTCTTTTCAATTACTTTTTTGAAGCAACATTTGTTTAAAAGCATCTGTTATTCTCTTTGAAGAGATGAATGAAAAAATGTTTGAGAAAATGTCAACATTTTAAAGACAACATAGTTTTCACCAAAATCTCTTGGTGAAACTGGCATGACTACCTAAACAATCCTCTCAAATTCTAAAACCAGACGATGACTTGAGATACAGTCACAATGTGAGACATCCTCCTGTCTTGGTTAAAATATATTTCGGTTCAAATATTTCACATGTATGATATATTTGTGGTACCAAGAGCAGAGGAGGAGTAACCAGTATCCAACAGAATTATATAGAGTCATTGCATTCTGTAATGAAACAAGAACGCTGGTAGCTTAAATATGGGGTAAGACCATCAACTGCCTCTGTAGAATTGGGAAGAAAAATGTAATGAGAATGAGAGGGATCAGTTATAATGCCTAAGTAAAAACTTCTAAAACTTTCCAGACAACAGGAGAGGCTGCAGATAACAGGAAAAGGTCAGGATTACACATGTGGAACAGATAGAACATCAACTGCAGATGTTTCACTGCCATTCAGTTGGAAGGACTCCATTTTTAGTTGTTAAAAGTGCCATTGTGACTCAAAACAACTTCTGTAGGAAAAGGGGATAACTGACCAAGGCAACACACAACATTGAGACATCAATTTGACAAGACAAAATCAACACAAAACCCATAGAAGCATATGCTTTGCTGCACAGAGACTGTTTAATAGGACACTGGCTGAACCTCTTCCAATAGCGTAGCAATTGGTTGTACGATGCTTTGACAAGTTGTGTAACTCCACCAGAGCATTTCTCAGGACAGGAGAGGTAACCATGCCATAGCTATATGAAATTCAAAACCACATAAACAGACCCAACAAATTGGATTAGATCTCTTCCTGGTAGTTCATTTGTATAGTGGGTGCTCTAAACTCTACTGGAGAAGCTGGCAGCTCCTACTGTTCCTCAGAGGGAATGAAAAAGCTGCTGAAGTTGACATTAAATGTTCTTTAGTTAGTCAGAAAAAGCAACAAAACAGGTTTGTAGTGCTTGTTTTAAACCTCTGTGAAACACCATCAACGTGATACAATATATTGGTTATTGTTGGAACATTAAATTCAGTGCTTCCGCAGCTTAAACACGACTAGTGACGCATTAACGTTTTTAGGTCTGATTTTTCTGTAGCTTTATAAAACTAAGATCCATTAAGCCACTCATCATTATTATGACGACAGTTTTATGCTCTAGAAAGAGATTACGCCACTTAAAGCTCTGTCAAAAAAAAACCAACAAAAAACAACCAAAAACTGAAAAACAGAAACCTCAACTCTGGAAGTGAATTTATGGATTCTTTTTCTGGTTTGAAGCACAGAATATTTATTACTAGATACTTTAGAACACTGTCGTGTGTAGCTTCCTCATTCATTAAGCTGAAAAGCTGAACCACATTTGTCTCCAGGAGACGAGTGAGCAGGTGCTTTGCCAGATCAGGCATCTTTCCACTATGAAGATACTGGTCATAAAAAAACGTGCCTCGTTAAATTCCTGGCTAGTGGAGCTGAAAACTGGTTTAGTCTGTGATAATTGCTTGAGAATCTTCCACTGGAAGGAGCTACACTTTCAATTACAGCATAAACCACTTCCATATGCAGTGAAACTCAGTAGTACAAGCATCCCTCTCTGTTCCTTAGGAGCCTGTGACCTCCATTGCTATAGTGTTGTGCATGAGAACTGTTACCTTAGTTTGAAATTGTTTCTGCTGTCACTGCAGATTTTAGGTCAGAAAAAGGATGGAATCCAAACCCCTGTTAACTTCAGCAGGGATTTCCATTTAATTCTCCAGTGATGGAATTTGCTTTTGAATACAATTTTGCACTTTTTTTTTTTGGACAAAACTACCTTCAATTAAAAAAAAAAAAAAAAAAGTATAATTTGGCATACTTTTATTTTGGCCAGGGAAGACTTGAAATGCAGCTCTCCTCAAGAGCTGTGAACCTCACAGATGTGTGGATTACTGAAGAAATCATGGAGATTCTCAATTGTTCCAAGTCCTTGCATGCTAACAATGTAAAAAGTAGATTTCTTTTGTTAAAAGCAATGCTCCTCAGTCTGTTTGTATTATTTACTGCAAAACTGAAAAATGCTCAGGAATACACAAGTGATTTGGCAGATCTATCAGAATCTGGACCATTTAATAAATAGCTGTGGCACAGATAGAGATGCTCACAAAATTAAACAGCTACCATTTATTGCTGGTATGTGTGGGAAAGCACAGCTGCCTTTCTGCTGGCATCCCTCCTCCCAGGAAGGTGATGAATTTGAAACTTGCTCTGAAATCTTTATTGATTAATCAGCTTTAAGGAATGGCGTGGGGGAGATGCGAAACACTGGGTTGTCTTCTGTCTTTTAGTTGTACTAAGGCTTAACCAAGACACTTTCTCTTGCTATTCTTTAGTTCTCACACTTGTAAAATGATGGAACAATACTGTTAGCCTCTCTAAAGGGTGATGTGATGCCTAACTAATGTAATTAATGCATTGGTTTATGTTAAAAGCAACGTTCATATTCGTAAGGTGACCTCCTGTTTAGAGGAATATAGGGATTAAAGCTGTTTCTAGAACTGTGCATTATTTTTCTCCTATTTGCTCAGATCTTTCATGCTGGCTTGTCTGGAGAAACATGGAGGCAAAATAATCACAGACGATCCCTGATTCCTAAATCTGATAAAAAGGAGTTGTTTGCACTGAACAGAAACACAGGAGATGGAGAGTTGTAACTTCTACTGAAATACCATTTTTCTTGACATTTTCAGGAAATTATGATAAGACTACCTAAATAATCTTCTTTTGATAGAGTATAAAAAAAAAACCCTTCTACCCACTTTTGGTAGGTCTCTTTAAACTGTTTGCTGGAGATACAGAGTACACAAAGCCTTGTGGATGTGTTTATTGATGTATTAGAATCAATTATTCTGAAACTGTAAGAAGAAAAGTGTCAGAGATTTGGTTAATGAAAAGAGAGTTTTGTCACTCGCTTACTGGGGAGATTTAATAGGAGAGAGAAACTAAACCAGGGTATTACCAGTTGTTTGAGAGACAGAAACTATTCCTTCCTGTCCTCACAGCAGTGAGGATGGTAGGCAACAGGAGAGTCAATGTATAAAACATCCACCAATTATTCTGAGAGGAAATTAGTGTCATAAAAATGCAACCAGATGCAACAGATACCCTGAAAAGAAAGATAGAAAGGTTCGTTGCGCAAGCTTTCTACATATTTAGAACTTTATTCTAGAAGCTACTCTAAGTACAGAAACACTGCTGGTAGTGAGAGCCGTCTTCAGTTTCAACAGGGACACAATTTGGCAATTCATTCATTTGAGAGCAGGTATAGCAGTTCCTCAACCTCTTGCCCATTGTGCACATACTGCTTTCTTAACATCTGGAAATGAACAACCAAATAATCTTCCTTGGTGCAATTTAATTGCCATAGCAACCAGGAGGCAATTTAAACAAGGGAAATAGCTTTAGGAAAGTGGAATGGCAAGGAATGGACAGATGGACCCTTGGTGCCTTCTTACAGTTACCAACCCAGTTGTACACTTGGACCACTTGCAGGTATCAATTCTTTAATCTTGATGGTCCCCGAGACTTTCAAATGCAGTGTTTTATCTTAGCTTAAAAAAATACTGATGAAATGAGACTTATGCAAAAATGTTAGTCTTCACAGACAAGTGGAGTAGATACTTATTCTCTTCTACAAACTCAACTGTAGAAATAGTAACACGTATCTTCCAGACATCTGTAACGGGAATACAGCTCAAAGTCTTATTTTACACTAACCTAAAAATCTTCATTAAGCCTCAGGAAAAAGTGGTTTCACTTTAAAAGTTCTGTGCAACTATTGCTTACAATCCAATTACTGTTGATAATACTCCCCAGTTGGAAATCCGTGTTTTTTAAAGCTTACGTTCGCTTTGTAAGTTTTGTGGTTTATGCTGTGTAGTCACCCACAGAAGTTGTCAATTAGCTTGATTATTCTTCCCTATTTCAGCATTAGCTTGTGTGATGCTTGAAAAGGGAATGACTTGCATCAGCATCAGAGGTTTTGTTCTTCCACTTATTAGTATTTATACTAATAGTTGCACCGACATCATGTTCAGCAGTTTGAACCCCTAGGAATTTTCTCATGCAAACTACAAAGATTTAAACCCACAGCAAATACTTGTTGACTCAACACTAACAGCTTTTAACTATCTTGACTACATAGCAATCAGATTGTGGCAAAATACATGTGGATACCAGAAGGTTTAAGTGTTAGTTTAATACTGCATCGAGCAGCACTACCACTGCCCATAAAAACAGAATAGTTCATACAGTTTTGGTGCAGCCCATTTTAAAAAGAAGTCTTTTAAAACTTTCAGCTGGATGTGATGTCAACTTCTTTGGCTCCTAAGATGCTGTCACTATTGAACACATGAAAGAACAATTTAAATTCTCTTATCTTTAACCCCAATAACAGAGCAGCTCATTGGAAACTCAGAAAAATTCCTTGAGGTGTGTTTGCATGTATGTGAGAGGTAAGGAGTCTTGGTTGTTTTGTCCTTGATAAAATCCCATTCTAGCTGCAATCTGGAAATGGGCTAATTCAGGTTACAACAAATTGCAATGATGTCCCTTTTCCCATAGCCCATCTGGCACTGTGTAGACCATGATTTCCATCCCAGCATCTCAACTGTAAAAGCTCTGACCCAGCATGCTGGGGTGAAGTGTGTTGGCTGGTTCTGGAAAATGTATCCTCTTTCAAGTCCGAAAGGAAGGAGTCTCAGACTCTTTTGTACAATAGTATGCAACCACCATCACTACTTCAATTAACAATATTTAAATAATTAAACTTTTCTTTTTGGGAGGTGCACAAAAAATAAATTTAATACATCCTCCTCAATCCTGTCACTGTTACCTGGAAAAAAATGAGTACTCAGAATCCCAAACCTGGGAATGAATTTTAATATTGGAGAGTTACTCCCCTGGGAGAACTTCAATGCATAACATTTTTACTGCCAAAAACCACTGACATTTGAAACCAAAATGCAGGAATACTTTACTCTAAAAATTTAACAAATAAATACACGCTAATCTAATGACAAAATCTTCTTAAATCCCCTACAGTTTTGTGAAACTGAGTTATGTCCAATATTCTATGTAAAACAGACTTCTCACTCATCAGAGAACAGATTAAATGGTGATTTGATGACTTTGAATGAAGTTCATGTCACGAGAAGCCTTGAAGTCATCAGTAAGAAGTCAGCACTTCCAGAAGAAAAGCACGAACAAGACGAGTCTCGTGGCTTGTGAGGCTGTGTAAGAATTTTGAGCCCGCACAAGAGTTTTTCTTCTCTGTACAAGTTATTTTTTGAGAAATACCTTTTTCTGTCTTATTAGGGAGTGGGATGATATTTTTTCAGCTCACTGTTAAAAACCTATTCTACCTGCAATCTGGAAACAGGTTAATAGAGGTGCTGAGTTGTAATGATATCCCTACTCATACAATCCATCTCATACTGAGCAGACTGCATTTTCTAGCTCAGGATCTCAACTGCTTAAGTTTTTGCTTTATTTTTGCCTTGTTAAAGGGGGACAGAGAATCTCTTATTTTAATAGCAGTAGTATCAAAAATTGCACTCTGGAACTGTATTGGTATGACCATTTTTAGACACAAGAACTATATTTTGTTATACACAAATGTTTAAATCATAGTTCAGAAAATTAATGTGCAACAGCCACAGATCAGTGAACAAAGGGCAGTAGAATTCACCTATGATTCTGCTGCAGAAGAGAACATGCTGGAGTTTTGGGAGTTAGATTACAAAATAGAATTTATAATACTGGTAAAATTTAAAATCCAGGATGTGCCCTAAGCAAACTACTCATATGATTTAAAATGCTGCAACCCACATACAGCTGGTGAAATGAAATGGATGTCTATTTGGCTCAAAACACCTCCTGGGCTCTACTGGACTGGAATGACAGGAAATCATGGGTAACCTCTTGCAGAGGAAGGATAGTTTGACGACTCTGTTGCAGCACCAACTGTGACTACTGGTCTAGGAAAAGGTTTCTTAGTGTCATCAGGAAGTAATGAAGATGAGATAAACCTCTTTTAGTCAGATCTAAAATGCTTCAAGGGAAGGCCTAGAATTGAGGTCTAACACACAGCAGCTAGTAGTTTTGTTAAAATCCAGAAGTCCAGCTTGAGAAAATGGTCTTGTACTCTGAGTCAGCAAAGCACACAGTATAGTGAAAATATCAGAAAATGAAACTGATTCAAATTGTCCTTAGTGAGACACTCAGATGGAAAGTTACTGTAGAAAAAATATTAACTGAACTAACTGGAGAACACTGCAACTATAGTATGTTATGCATTAACACAACTTTTCCTTTCTTCTGGTGTATGCAGTCGTCTGAGCCATCTCAAATGATATAAAAGTTCATGCAATTACCCATAAAAATCAGTACACAAGCTTCTAAAAGCCCCAGACATGAAAATCATTACATCATTCTTCACCAACCAGGATAGGCAATCCTCTCTTTTCTGTTCTAGTACAAGATGTTCTAGTATAAGGAAGATGCCAAGACTTGGGGAAAGGAGAACAAAACTGTTACTCTTGAGAATTCAAGAAAATGTTGTAAAACCAACTTCAATTCACTGTGAAACGGTCTTGGCTCATGCATCAAAGCACACATATGAATTTGAATCCAGAGCAATTGCTAAACAGAGCAGTTTATTGCAGAGTTGGTAAAAAGCACTGGCAGACAAAGCGATGATACAATTTTCAAACTGTAACATTAAAATACTCATGATTCTTGGTTTTATGAGTAAATCTTCTGACATCAATGAGATTACACACAAGCACACCTTGAAACCCAGACTATAAATACTTTTCTTTACAGGGGAACTGAACAGCTACTTGTAGACTTCCTATGTAATGCATATTTCAAATGCTCCCACTCAGCTATCTAATTAACACATTTAATAAAGTGAAGAGCATATAAAGACACCCTTAAACAGGAAAAGAAAACATACGCGACTGTAAAAGTAGTTACCCATTCTGTTGACCAGAAGCATTTCTCCTGCAAAGTGTTTCCAATTTTGACATTAGAAAAACACTACATCTCAATACCTTATTGCTAAGCTTGACATGAATTTTTAAAATCCTATTTTAATTGAAATTTTAACATTCTAAATTGTTTCACAATTTCAATGTAAAATAGTGTCTCCAAAGTGCCAGAGAAGAATGAATAGTCTGCATCATAACGGTGCAGTGAAACCCCAAACCTGAACTATCTTTGAAGTATTACACAGTATACAGTGTGGGGTAACTCCCTGCCCAGTGTGTTGCCATGTTAAAGAGAACTGTACCCCGAGGATTTAAGATATCTTACTGCAATACTAGCACAGTGTAGCAGTAATGCAGTTTGTTGTTAAACACAGCAGCAAACAGCAACAAACGAAACTGAATTTTCGCTAGAAGACAGTTAGTCATGAATTACACAACTCCTTTACAACAACTGAAGGGAAAGTCAGATAGACTTGACACACAAACACAACACAAACAAAATGTAACAAAAAAAATCAATACAAACTTCTGAAAAGGGTAGTTAAATGACTTACCTTAAAGTTTAAGAAGTCTGCTGAACAATGCTCGTATTCTTAGCGTGTTCATTACAGAAGAATCCCTTCGTTAACAAGACACAGGCACTATTGTTTCATTGGCTCATAAAGAAATGATGTACTTGTGCTGTACTTTTTAATCATCAAACGCTATTTCTAGAGCCATACTGTTACTGTGAAGTGGCTTCATTAACAAATGAGGAAATGACATCCTAGCCCCATTAAAAACACGTGAGGGAAAAAGAATGTTCACCATATGGGAAGGAGAAAAATCAGAGAAGGAAGTGGTTAAGCTTCCTGGATATCATAGCAGAAGAGCCAAAGCTTAAATTTGCTTTAAGTAGATTATATTTATAGTTCTGAACATGTGTTCATGCGTTTTACAGCTACTCAACAACAACATTTTGAAATTTTGATATAATTGCAAAAAAGCCAGAAAGGTGAATCACTTAAGTTTTCGGTGCAGCATGATGAGGATAGCACGTTTATTACATCTACATTTTAATTCCTTGTTGATTCTTGACCAAAGTATTGGAGGCTTTAGCAGTATGATGTACTTATAACTGTTGGGTCATATCTTGAAGTGCGCTGGAGCAGCAGCTTAACAGATGGCAATGTGGAAGGCCTGTATTGATTAAACAATGCTTCAAGATTATTTCCTTAATTCTCTTTCTGGAACATTTACCTTCGTTGATGTCTGACACCTGGTTCCACGAGTTAACAGTTATTACCAGAGGAGATGGCTTTGATCCCTGGGTCAACCGCAAAGCCAAAGTGGAAAAATGCATCTTTGCAATGTGCAAGGGGAGCTGATGTCAGCTACAATATAAGCAGTCCCACCTCTAAGAGTCTCTTCTGTCATGAATCCTTTCCTTTCTCTTTTCCAAACCCAGTTTCTTCTCATGTCTAACTGGGAACACATCAAAACTTTAGTCTCTTCAATAGCATCATACCCGTTTCCCCCAAATCACCCAACATTGCGCAAAGTAAACTGCATTGCATTACAAAGGAAATAGTAACAAAAAAGATGACTGGTTTAAGCACCCTGTAACTTTCTTTGTCAGCTTTACAGCACCTGACATGGTTTAAAAAGAAAAGAAAACCTTATCTCTTTTCGCAATTACATCGATTAATTGATTTATAAATTCTATCTACAACTTGTCAAGTCATGTCAGTTTTGCTGGTACATGTTAACAGACGACAATACTGACAGCTGCCTAAGGCGTGGGTTTGATTCTGGGATGAAGATTTAACCATTCAATATGGATTTAACGATATCAAGCAGGCATTATGTTCTCGTTTCTCTGAGTAGCATTCCTGGATGTAATAGTAAAATGATTAGATGAACTGTGGAAAGACAAGTGACAAACTTTAGATTATGGTCATAAAAGTGCAAGACTGTCAGCTAGCACATTTCAAGACGTTAACCGCCCTTCCAGTTTAAAGTTGTTCCTGAGGGTGGTATTAAACCAAGACATTTTAGGCTAAAACAGATAAACAAGTACATAGGACTATTCTACCTCAGTAAAAGACAAGTTACTAACAGCAGCCTAATGTGATTTCCTGTGCTTTTCTACCTAACCATGCTTCAGGACTACAAAAATATGTTTCCTGTGAAGTATGTACAAAGCTTTAAAACAAAACATATGTTTTGAAATCTGAACTAATGCTTTTATTTATTTATTTTTAACTAAGTTTTCATTCTCTACCTACTATTTAAAAGCCAAGACCAAAAAACAAATAACAGTAGGTTCAACAAAAATTGAGATATCCACTGCAGGCTTAACATGGCACGTTAACAGCATGCCTGCAGCTGAAATTATTCTAGATTACAGTATTTGCTACTGGATTTAAAAATTAATAATCCAGGCATAAACAAGCTCTAAAAATCCTCATTGTTTTCCTCTTCAGTATAAAAATATGGCATGCACGCACACAAAACAAGACTTCTCTGGGCAAATATGCCTGCCAAAGGTAAAAATAAAAAACATATTTTTAAGACACTTGAAAAATCTTCTATAGATTAAAAAAAACCCCAAAGATGCAATGCATGTACTATTATGAACTGTATAACAAACCAGCAGTCATTTGATGCTATTCTAACGGATGGATCCATCAAGTACATTTACCTTTATTTGATCTTGATGTTTTATACGCTCCTTAGACTTAAATTGCCACCAAACAGACCTGTTACTATAATCCAGAGATATCCAATTTTTTTCCAAATAAGATTTTTTTAAAAATACAGAAATAAATTATTACAGAATTATGTTTACGATTCAAGAGCTGGTTCAACAAATCAAACCTTCCGAAGACAATACATTTGTTTCCTGAGATGGCCAAAAGTTGTGTTTCAATTTCATTTTACACTACAATTAACAAAAAATACTGTGCACAAAATCGGAAGTTAACTACAGCATACAAATACATTTACAGAAGTTACCTAATTTCACTAGTATGATTGGTGTTAATGTGTACACCTTAACAGAAGTCCTAAAATAATCTTTACACATTACAAAACAAGGATTTACAAAACTTTTATTTTATTTCCAAGTTACTTCACTCTAAAAATGCTGAAACATAAAAAAATACCATTTCCTAAAGGAGTTTACAATAAAAAGCTAACAATCTGGCATGGAAGAGGTAAATATATGGAAACCTGTTTTAACAGTCAGAAATCAGTCGCTGGTGATTAAAGAACACTTTGTTCTTCAAAGCTGGTAGGCACTTCCTTGTAGCCAGAAATGTAAGTTTTCCTACCACTCCTTTTCCCCCCATACATAAAAATATCCAATGCAATAAAAAAAAGTAGGATAAAAGAATGGACACGGGATCAAATAAAAGCATTATCTAACGTCTTGATTACTGTTCAACTTGTGTAACTGTAAAGATTCTGTCCCAAAGTTTTCCTGACAAGATGGAGTTATTTGGCCTTTAAAAGTATTAGCTGAAATACCTCCCTTTTTTACCAGTATATGTTGTTTGCTCACTGCTGTATTGTTGGTTTATGTCTGTAACAGAAACTGGCTCTAGGCCAGCCCATGGGTCCTCAAGCATTGAAGGTCTGTAATAGTTTTCCACATCATTAGACACTCTTTTCTCTCTGCCATGCGCTGTACCAAATGGAGTAGATGTCCTGGGTGATCCCTTTGGAAGAAAACCATCAGGTAAAGAAACATTTAATAGACTAATTCAAACTCAAAAAAAACCCCAAAAAGTAGTTTCCTTCTAATGTAGTACAGCTTTGAAGCTGATAATTAACGACAATTTCTACTCCTTACCTGCATCTTCCTGAGAAAATATTAACTTTATTACACTTTTAATTATGAGTGATAACTTAGCAGAATAAGAAAAAAAACATGCCCAAAATACTCATTTACGTCACTCTGGCAGATAACTAGAGAAAAGCTCCTCCCTTTTTCATACGATGCCTAAGTCAACAACACATCTAACTCAGAATGGAACAGAGAGTTAGAGGCTGAGGAAGAGTTGATTATGTTTGCAAGAGCAGAAGTCAGATATTAGGTACTTACAGACTTAACACAGCATTGTATAAAACAAATAGCTACAAGCAACCCGAAGAACTCACTGGAAAAAACACCCTTTTTTAGCCAAACTAGTGTTCCATGAAATTTGAGAACAGTCACTTTATTTGATATTGATGGTAACAAACGATTAAACAGATAGTGCAGAAAAGAAAAATCTTTTGCATGGAGCTTTTGATATTTAATTTTTTTAAAAACATCAAGGATGACCATAATTATTTCTGCAAACCAGCTATAAATCTGCAACTTAAAGAGCATGCTATGACATAAATGAAATTGCTATAACCATTTTCGCCTGCTAGCATTACCCATTGTTCTTTTCCTGATATTCACTTCCCTAAAGAGTGAGGTTTGTCTAGAGCTATATTCGTTAAAATTTATTTGTTTCAGCCGAAGTTAACCAACCTACACTACAGATACACAGTAGTTAAGTTTCTGAACACATTTGTTGCATTCTGTATGATTAGAAGAACTGGAACACTCACCAGCCTCTGACATTATAAAGGAGCAGGAAAGCACTGATTAAGGGTTGCTTTTCCCATCCCCGACTTTTTGGACCAGCAGTAAAGGTACTTGAATTTGACTAACAAGCCCTATAGAATCTCTGTAAACAGATCACATAGAACGATTTCTGGATAAAACTGAGAAATGGTGTCGTACGGTGAAGGCTCCTATGCTTAGCCAGAACAGATTCCACTGAAAACTACAGAGTCTTGAAACTATTTCTGAAAGTTTGCTGCAGCAGGAGCGTACTTGTGCAGACTCAGTGCTTTTCTAGAACTCCTGAAGCTTCACAATAACGGATACACAACCAAATGCAGGAACGTCCATGTCTTTCTTACAGAGCATTTAGAGCAGAGCAGTAGTATACAGGGCATTCTATCTTCAAAATAATAATAATAAAAAACCCTCTTTAAAACACCAAGTCTAATGGAGACCCTGTAACTTGGACAGTTAAAACAGTTTGAGCATGGTGTTCATTTAACGTTATGTCCAGTCTGCAGCACTCAAAAGAAAGTTCAACTGACATAATGATCCATGGTACCCAGTGACAGAACAAAATTCAATGGTAAGACTCTTTCAGATGGATTTATTTTATAGTATTAAATTTCACTACAATATAATGCAAATCACCAGTAACAGCATTCTTGCACTTTTGAAATCTAGAGAATGTATTATTATGTAATACAAGATTGAGAGCCTTCGATAAGCATTAAAAAAATAAAAATGTGATTATTCCTATTATAAGGCCTGTGGAAAAGGAAAATAGTCCTGCCTATGCCAGTGAAACCATTCTGGCCTAGAGAAACCATTTGGTTCCAAAGACACTTTAAAAAAAAATAAATTATTTTTTACTGTCACTGGTGCCAAGAGCCTTTTCTCACTGAACTTTCCTTAAAGAAGAGTCAATCTCTCCTCAATGCTTTTTTTTTTTTTTTTTAAAGATAACAAACCTCTCTACAGTAGAAAAAAACCCATCTTCTGGTGCTATCAACACATTAATGGAAGTGGTAATACTGCCTTGATATGGGGACAATCACTCCCTTTATCAGCTTTCTTCACCTGATATAATGCTGCTGGCAGATGCACAGACACACAGAAATTACAATTATACTATTTCACAACATAGGATTTTTACTTTTTGAAATAATTTTCAACCTGTCATCCCTTACTAGCTACTGCTACTAGCTAGTTCACTAACTCCTGCTGAGGAAAGAAAAACACTCCCCCTAAGTGAATTCTAAGAGGAGGTATTAAAGAGACAACAAAGCAAAGGCAGCTCTGGAAAAAAAATGGAAAGCTCTGTAAGGTACTGGCCAGACAAAGTTCAGGTCAGCCATTTTGGAAAAAATCAAGCTTAGTATTTTCTTAAAGCTTTCTGTTCATTTGAAAACATGAAAGTCTGCAGTTACAAAGCGAGCACAGAACATAAATAACATGTCATTAACGGAACACTAAAATGAACATAAACTACCTTCTGGATTTCCTGATGAGATTTTTAAGGGTCACTTAATATTTTCAGCTCAAAGGTGACAGCAGCACCATAGATTTCAAAATCACTGTAGTCTCTTAACTACAGTATCTATGGAAGAGAAGGTAACAAGCCATTTACCTCACAAGAAATTTGATGTTTAGAAAATGAAAAAAAATCACTCTACCCGAATCTACTCATGGCCTCATGGACCAAGATTCTTGTTGCCCATGTCAATAAAAATGGGGACGCACAGTTTACAACATATCCTCTGTGATTGCCTCTACTGCCCTCCCAGGCAAAATAACCCATGTGTATACACACAAAGTACACACATACACATTATCTCAGTGGTAGGCAAAGCTACAGACATAGGATGTCTTTCTAGTCTCAGAAAGCACCATCAAGTCAACGCTCCTACACTACTCACAAGGTCTGCAAGAAGGAAAGAGAAGAAAAAAGTTGTGACAATCTATGACTGGATTCAAACTTGTACTTCATGTCAGGATTTTTACTTAACACCAAGGATGAAGCCTCTGAGGCTTTTCCTGCCCACATGATCTAACATGAAACAGTTCTTACTAAAACTAGAGGCAAAAGGATCCCTCTGTATTCTTCCACTCAGCTTATTTATGGAAGGTTTTTAAAAAAAATCTTAATTGAATAGTGTTATTTGTCTAGACATCGGAGGCATAAACCTTTCCTCCAGAGTGTGCAGCAGAGGCCCTACATCCTTTGCCTTTTCAACATGTACAGAGGTTGAGCAATCTGTAAGGCTTCCACGCTGGGAGAGCCTTTGCTGTTGTATTATAGAAGACTGTATACAGAATTCATAATGAACCCCTACCACTAACTATGAGATTCCTGTAAGAATAGTCATCTGCATTGTAAAAAAGTAACCAAAGACTATTTCTGAATGGAAAGGTGACTATGCAGTGCAGACACATTGAGATTTTACTCATCTCTACTAAGAATTAATTTCTATTACACTTTAATCCTTAAAATGTCAGTAGGAGCACCTGAAAATTTTATCGTCTGTACTGCATGTGTCATGTAACACTTTTAATGTTTCCCTACTATTGCATAAAGCCACCTATGTATATAAAGGTGGTACCATTTCAAGAACTGCCATCCCTGCTTGCACTATTAGTCATGTACCCAAAGTTAACCACCTGAAAGGAGCATAACTCACAGAACCTGTTGTTGACAGCTCCTCCAACAACTACTTTATACAAATTAAAGCCTTCGGTGCACTGCAAAGACTTCAGATGGATACTCTATTATCCCAACTGATGCTCTAATTTCTGCTTAAAGGAACTTCTGCTTAATTCTTCTTAGTAGAGCACTCCTTTCCCCTACTTACGTCCCAGAAAGCTGTGTGTGGATAGGGCAGCTTCCACGATGCAAGACAACACAGGCAAAGTAAAATCAGACAGTACTTCAGCACTGTGTTGAAGAAAACTGATCCAAGGGAGGTACATACAAGGAAAAGGGGTGTTTGTTGCTGTTTTATCGAAGAATCACAGAATAACTTGGGTTGGAAGGGACCCTGAAAATCATCCCGTTCCAATCCCTCTGCCATGGGCAGGGGTATCTCCTTGGGTGGCACTTAATTTTCTCTCTACCTTCACAAGCCAGAATATGAAAGGAAAGAACGCTACACTTTGAATCCTTGTGTCTTCACAACAAGCCTCTGCCAGGCCAGGGGCGCTCTTCCCTTTCCTGAACTGAGCAGGGATCATTCCATCCTCTCTACTGGGGTGGAGGGAGGGGACGGCATATGTTGCCCAGTGCAGTGCAAGTCCTGCTCTCTCCTGAAAATGGTGGTGGAGGGAATGCATGCTGTGCCTTCTGTAATCTTCATCTGTAATCACCTGTTTGCAGCCTTTCCCTATCTCAAATGCAAGGTCAGACAGAGAACTACCTCCAAAACTCCAAATTAGCAAGAGTTTTGACTGTTGTGAAGTTCATAATAAAATTGTTCAATTCTCGGCCCCTCACTACAAGAAGGATGTTGAGGTTCTGGAGCATGTCCTGAGAAGAGTAACAAGGCTGGTGAAGGGACTGGAGGACAAATTGAGGGAACTGGGGTTGTTTAGCCTTGAGAAGAGAAGGCTGAGGGGAGACCTTATCACTGCCTACAACTACCTGAAAGGAGAATGTAGAGAGGGTGCTTGCCTCTTCTCCAAAGCAACAGGCCATAGGACAACGGGGAATGGCCTCAAGCTGTCCCAGGGGAGATTCAGATTGGACACTAGGAAAAAGTTTTCACCGAAAGGGTCATCTAGCACTGGCAGGTTGTCCAGGGAGGTGGTAGTCACCATCCCTAGAGATGTTTAAAAGACGGGTAGACGAGGTACTTAAGGATATGGGTTAGCGGCAGACAGGAATGGTTGGACTCGATGCTCTCAGAGCTCTTTTCCCGCCTAGTGATTCTACAATTAAACTTAGTCCTTAGAAAGTAATAGAATAAACATAGGATTTCTGGGACGATTTATGCAGAACACGGAGCTCCCTCCCCCCCTTCCCGGCCGCCGTGCGGAGCCGCAGCCCTGCCTCGTCCCGTACCTGGTAGCGCCTCTGGAAGCCCCCGGGCGAGTGCTTGTGCTGCAGCGGGTTGGGGGCCGCCCCGGCCGGGGAGCCACCGCCGTAGGGAGGCGGGTACCGCGGGCTGGCACCGTGCGGGCGGCGCGGGGTCTGCCCCCCCGGCGAGGCGCTGCCAAGCCGCCCGCGGGGCGACGGGCCGCCGCCGCCATAGGGGCCCGGCCGGTGCGCGAAGGGCGGCGTGAGGCGGGGGCTGCCGAAGCCCCGCGGAGAGGCCGGCACGGGGCCCCCGCCGGAAGATGGGCTGCGGAACCCGCCGCCCGCGTACGGAGGCGTGGAAGGGCGCGGGCCCGGCCTGTACATGGCTGCGGGCCCTCACAGGCGATGGCGGCCCGCAACGAGGCCTGCGCAGCAACCGCCCCCGCCGCGGCGCTTCCGGGTGGCGCGCGCGTCCCCCCCGGCCGCAACGTTCCGGCCGCTAAAGGTTCCGGATCGGGGCGGCAGCGAGAACACCGCAAACCTTAGAAGCGCTAGGTTGGAAAAGGCGTTGGAGATCATCGAGCCCAACCGCACCTGTCCCCAATCATATCCCTGAGCACTTCATCTGCCTGTCTTTTAAACCCCTCCAGGGATGGGGACTCCACCACCTCTCTGGGCAGCTGTTCCACTGCTTGAGAACCCTCTCATGAAGATATTTTTTGTGATGTCCAATCTGAACCTGTCCTGGTGCAATTTGAGGTTGTTTCCTCTTGTCCTATCACCTGTCACTTAGGAGAAGTTTTGGAGTTTCAGAAAGCAAGCACCCTTTATCAGGGCTGGGCAGTGACCTCCATCCATTGTGCGAAGCAAGACAAGAGCTAGGACAGGATGGATTCCCCGCTTACATGCATATGGATAAATTCTCCCAGGAATCTTATGCATGTTCTATCACTTTCCAAGGACTAATTGTAATGTTGATACAAAAAATGCCTACAACTAGATGATCCAAGACTCATTTTGGAGTTTTAGAAAGCAAGTATCTTTTATCAAGCCAGGGCAACAAGAGGAGTGATCTTCATCAATGGTGTGTAGCAAGACAAGAGCTGGGGCAGGATGTATTTCCTGCTTACGTGTATAAATTTTCCCATAAGTCTTATGCATATTCTGTTATTTCCAAGGACTCGTTTCAGTGTTATTACGAACTTCACAACAGCCAAAACTCTTTCTAACTTGGAGATGGCTCCAGCTCTGCCTGACATGGCATTTGAGAAAGGGAGAGACTGTATCATTGTCTGTACTGCATGTGTCATGTAACGCTTTTAATGTTTCCCTACTATTGCATAAAGCCACCTATGTACACAAAGGTGGTACCATTTCAAGAACTGCCATCCCTGCTTCCACTATTAGTCATGTACCCAAAGTTAACCACCTGAAAGGAGCATAACTCACAGAACCTGTTGTTGACAGCTCCTCCAACAACTACTTTATACAAATTAAAGCCTTCAGTGCACTGCAAAGACTTCAGATGGATACTCTATTATCCCAACTGATGCTCTAATTTCTGCTTAAAGGAACTTCAGCTTAATTCTTCTTAGTAGAGCACTCCTTTTCCCTACTTACGTCCCAGAAAGCTGTGTGTGGATAGGGCAGCTTCCACGATGCAAGACAACACAGGCAAAGTAAAATCAGACAGTACTTCAGCACTGTGTTGAAGAAAACTGATCCAAGGGAGGTACATACAAGGAAAAGGGGTGTTTGTTGCTGTTTTAGCAAAGAATCATAGAACAGCTTGCGTCGGAAGGGACCCTAAAGATCATCCAGTTCCAGCCCCCTGCCATGATCCACTGGATCAAGCTGCTCAAAGACCCATCCAACTTGGCCTTGAACACCTCCAGGTATGGGGCATCCATGACTTCTTTAGGCAACTGGTTCCAGTGCCTCTCCACCTTCACAGTAAAAAATTTCTTTTTAATAGCAAATGTAAATCTCCCTTCTTTCAGCTTAAAAGCATTACCCCTCATCCTGTCCCTGCAATCTCTGATGAAGTGCTCATTCTCAGCTTTCCTGTAGCCCCCTTTAATAATCTGAATTAAAGAAGTCTTAGAAGATGCGTAGCAGCTGTGCCTGTTAAACTCTTGGGCAGAATGATAAACCCCTGTATGTCTGAACTCTGTGGGTGTAAGTGAATGCCCACAGTTCTGCAGCTGATAAAAATCAACAAAATCAATCTCTGTAAAGCAAAGCAAGTAATTGCCTCACATTTTTATAGAACTTTATATATGCTTATTTTTACTCCTTTCTTGTGTGGTCTTTTAGTATATAAGCCTGCAAATACTACATACTTTATAACAATTGAAAACACAGACAATGGCATATTTAGTCTACTAAATATTTATTTCTACTTCAACAGAAAGGTGTTTTTAAAATCAGTTTCAACTGCCAGCAATTCTTCAGCAGATTGGTAGCCCGGGCAATGAAGGCTACCTGTATAAGCTCACCAGAAAATGCTCTCCTGGAGGAAAACCTCATGTTTAGTATCATAAGGTCAATCAAAGGATGTTTTCTATTAGCATTCCTGTTCTGTTTTGAGCTATGTTAATGCAAATCCTTAACAGGTGAAAAATAGTAAAGAGGGTTTTGTTTTGATTTCTACCAGTACGACAAAACACTACTCGGTTTTAGGACATTGCAACGTATAAAAGATAAACAGGGCTTTCTTAACAGCAGCAAACAGGAGTTCCCCAATAAAATAAGCAGGATGTCTCAAGACTTTGTAAGTCTTGCTTTTCTTTGGCTTTATACAAGTGGGCTTTCATTCAGGTTTTCTGCAGAGGGAGTAGGGTGGGTAAATGGAGATAAGTCAGTTTCTGTTCTCGGTGAACTCTCCACTGTTTTAAAAACACTCCTTGAAAACCTGGACAAATATTTTTGCAATTTTAAAATGAACAGAGACTAAACCTGCCTACTTAGTTTTTTTTTTTGTTAATCCTTCACTGTTTTATCTTGCCTAGAAGACAGATTTTCTATTATTGTTATGCACAGAAGGAATGCCATGTGTACAGAAGATAGTTTATCAGTAACTTGATTTCTCTATCTGATCACTCCTAGTCCAGAAAAGTATATCTTTTAATTTTAACATTATTTCACACAAAATAAATTGGAAATACCTAGTTACACACATGTTGAGTTATACAAGGATAGTTTCACTAATGAATTTCTTGTTGACAAAGCCCAATTGCTTTTTGGATCCTAAGCATCCGCATCATAATGGCTTTTTTTTTTTTTTTTTTTTTTTTTACATGTAGCATGACCAACAAACCTATCATGTAGAAGATTTTCCCTACATTCTTCCTCAGCATTCAGGACCTCTGTCACATAACCCTGCTTAGACTGTGCTATACATAATGTTCATTTTCAAGTAGTCAGAAGTTTTATCTATGGCTGAGATGCAGCTGTCATCTTACCCTTGCAGTGTATTTCTCATAAATAAATGCTGAGCCTCTGTGCAGGCTTTTTTTTTTGTCCTATTACAGAGCCAGGAGATGCCATAGCTTTCATATATGACAAGCCTTCTCTTCTGTCCTAACACAAACTAAAAATAGTCTGAAAGTACATGGCTCATGGAAGAAGCGTTTAAAGGTCAATTCCAGTTAACTCTTCCATAGTTATATGCAACTGAAAATACAGCTTACTCTGTAAGTAACATTGCACTTTCAATGAAGCCAAAATGAGACAAAGGACCTCCTGTCTACCCTGTGACAGTGAGGGAATCTAACAATGTCCAGGACAATGGCCTGCCTTCCGAGTGCAGAAAACCGTGGCAGGAATATTTTACTTTCATTCCATCTTGGCAGTGTTGTACGTCACAGTCTGTACACCGAACTGGATGTACACATTTCTAGTCATCAAAAATTGGTCTGTCCAGGAACTAGATGTCGCAGCAAAAAAACTTAAGTCTGTTTTGTATAAATACTAAAGGTTTAACACAGCAGCTGGAGTTAATGCCACAACATCTGCAAGGCGCTTCCCTGTTTATAAAGCCGAGCCGAGTTCTGCCCACTAAGAAAAAAAAGAGAGACACCCTTTTAAGTGAGACTATTTAGTGATCACATACAGGGTATATGATTGTTTTCCGTGCTAGAGGTGGCCTGTCCACCTGGCATAGCCGGTGTGAGTACATCATGACTTGTTACAATCATTAAGAGATACTATGTTGTCCCTTTTCTAATTAACAGTTAATTTACAATTGCAACGGTACTTAGCTTAAGTTACAGAGATGTTACAACGGTTCATGCCCATGTGCAAACAAAAGAATTTGCGCATTGACAAGTACAGAACACACCCACACAGCTGGTACAGACACACACCGTTCTGGCTGATACGGACACGGCTCATTGGAATGAGCTCAGTATAGACGCAGGTGGTACAGACACAATCTGTCTTGGTGTTAAGTACATACTGCCAACACAATTGCATCCTATTGCATGATGTTTCGGCTTAATTTTTATGTCATATTTATGACAAGGTAGTCAGGAATGTGGCAACCCACCCCTTAGAGGTGCCTGATGGTGCCCAACTATTTCACCCATGGACTAAGGACTGGACAATGATATGCAGATCATTGCCATATTTTGTTTCACCTGAGAGCTACTATCAATGGGTTGGTGAAGCCCATTGACAGCAAGGAAGCAGCTGATGCTGTGAAAAGCCAGACTCAATAATCAATTCCGATTTGATTATTAAGTAAGGTATTCTTGAATGCGATGCCAGGCATGCAGGGGACCGCTCCACCTAATGTGCGTGCAACATTCAGTACAGTTCACAAAGGCGATATACAGTCAAAGCATGCATATTCATCACTTTTCCTGGAACAGGTGTGTCTATTAGATTCAGTTCCTGGAATTTATTTACATAAGTTTCCTGCCCATGGTGCACAGGAACCATGTCTTCTTCAGGGCGTCTTCTTCAGGGGTCTCTGGATGAAGGCCGTAGGTCTTCCTCACAGCTGAACTTTTCAACTCTCCTTCTTGTGCATACTCTTAGACTCGTTTTCAAGGCTGCATCTGGTCCTAGCTGGTTCTTCTTTTTCTTATCATTGCACTAGTCCTTGTTATCTGGCTTAATTAGATACAGTCACATTATTTCCCATTCTTTCTAACTGCAGTCTTGTTAAAATTCCTTATTTTAAGCCTGAATGAGGCCTGCAAGAAAGATGGGGAGGGGCTGTTCACAAAGGCTTGTGGTGGTAGGGCTAGGGGCAATGGCTGTAAGCTGGAGAGGGGCAGATTTAGACTAGACATAAGGAAGAATTTCTTCACCATGAGAGTGGTGAGGCACTGGCACAGGTTGCCCAGGGAAGCTGTGGCTGCCCCATCCCTGGAGGTGTTCAAGAGCAGGTTGGATGGCAGCCTGATTTAGTGGGAGATGTCCCTGCTCGTGGTGGGGGTGGTGGTGGAACTGGATGATCTTTAAGGTCCCTTCCAAACCAAACTATTCTGTGGTTCTGTGGTTCTAGACTCCTGTCTGTGTTCTGTGCTGATGGTTTGTGATACTGTAATCAACTGAAAAAGACTCATGCTGAACTTCAAGGGGAATGCTGTGCTTTGGAAGGTGGAGACCTTTTCACTGTATCCTCGCTGGGAGGTGCCAAAGGAGGAAGACTGGTGTACTGATGATACTTCCCAGATCCTTATGTAACTCCAGGAACTGGATTATTTGGTTGGGGTGCTTACATAGTAAGTATCCAGGCACAGGCTAGCTAACAGTTATTATCCAAGCTAATCCTATATTTCCGTTCTGAAATAACAAAAAACTATACATAATATTCAAATATATAATAGGTTAGCAGCTTGTAACAAATCATTGCTCTCTTCACAGCCGTAATTCCTAGTGGGACAGGGGTCAAGTCGGTTACCCTGGAAGCTTTGCTCAGGGACATGGTTTAGCGTCAGATAGGAATGGTTGGACTCGATGATCCAAGAGGTCTTTTCCAACCTGGTGATTCGATGATTCCATGCAGTGGGACCACGTGGAGGTGTAACCGCTGCAGCTACGCCCAGCTCCCAACTCCTGTCCCGTCTTAAAGCAATCACGATGACTCCTGCCGGGAGATACGAGCCTTTCCGGGGGTGCGGGAGGAGGAACGCGACTCTCGGCTACCACCCGGGGCAGGGAAACCCGGGGGTGGAGCCTGAGGAGGAGGAGGAGGAGGAGGAAGGGGGCGGCGAGCGGCGCTTGCGCGGCGAAGGGGAGCGCACACCTTTGCACGGCGCTTGGGATGCTGCGCGCCGCGCTGGGAGGAAGGAGCCGCCGGTTTGGCGGCGCTGGGCTATGGAAGAGACCCTGCCCTTCGGCTGCCGGTTGCCCCAGAGCCCGGGGCTCGGCGCCCCCTGGCAGCGGGGCGCGGGGTGGAGGCGCTGCCCCGGCAGGTAGCCGCGCCGCGTCCTGCTCCTCCTCCGAAGCATCTCCGGGCTCCTGCTCCCACGGCATCCCGCCGGGATGGAGCTTTTGCCCTTCGAGGGTGGGAGGGGATGGGAAACACCTGGGAGAGGTTTAGAGGCTTCTCGCAGGGAGAAAATAGGGCTGCGCTCGCTGCCAGCCCCGCCGCACACCTTCCCCGGCACCGCGGGGGCTCCGGGGTTAGGTGGTGAGTGCTGTGGGGGGCAAAGGGGGTCGTCTTGCAGTCCCGCTGCTGGCTGTCGCGGGGGCGGTCTGTCCGTCTGTGTCCCCCTCCAGCCTGTGGCTCCCCCCACCCTCTCTGGTGCCTGCCCCGGGGCAAGAAGTGGTTACTGTTACAAGTGGAATATCTTTGGTTTAAGCTGAAGTAGAGTTAAGTTTCATCTAAGTAATTGTATCTTTCAAAGTTAGACAGAGTGCTCTTCTGATAGCGTGTTTTGTTCCAAGCAGTATCTTTCCAGACACTGTCAATTCTTTCGAGACGATAACGACTTGTGTGCAGTGTGATCTGTGCTGAACAGATGTCTCTTCTTCTGCAATCCCCTCTGTTTGCAGCCTCTCCTCATCTCAAATGCAAGGTCAGGCAGAGCTGGCTCCAAAGCTCCAAATTAGCAAGAGATTTGACTGTTGTGAAGTTCATAATAATGTTAAACTTAGTCCTTGAAAAGTAATAGAACATGCATAAGGTTTCTGGGAAAATTTTTACATAGACATGTAAGTGGGAAATATGCTTTGTCTTCAGCTCTCATCTCGCTGCACTTGATTGATGGAGATCGCACTGTCGTGTTACCCAGGCCTCATAAAGGATGCTTGCTTTCTAGAACAAACACAAAATGAGTCTTTGAGAGTTTATTTTCCTGCACTTTTGGTGTCCTCCCTGCCCCGCTGGTGGCTGCTCCACTCTGCTCCCGGCTCAGTGAACCACAATGGACTTTGCGCTGCCGTTTGCGTCCGGGAGCTGCAGCCGAGGACAAGGGGAGTGCCTGCTGTCCACTTCTAGGCTTCATTTTTCTAAGCTTACAAAACTCTAACTTTCTACAGTTGTGTTGTAGGACTTTTTTTTTTTTTCCAAATTAAGGTAACTAAAACCAAGCTGCAGCAAAGTTATTTTCCTCTGCCTTTTAAATTTGTGTTATTGACCAACATTGAAAATACTGACAATTGCGTTGATTGCATTGGAATCAGAGGAAGTTTGGAGTTCCATTTCCCAAGATGAACGTGATGTGTGTCCCTGCTTGGAATGCTCTTGCTGGTAGTGAATTAATCCACAGTGGTCATGGACTCGATTGTAAATTTCTGCATGTATGAATTAAAAAATATTGATTGTGCAATCAAAGTAGAGAAAATAGACCCGAGGAGTGATCTTCTCTGGAGTTATACATGTTATAATTGGAGTGGAATCTATTTACTTCCTGTTAATTTGCGTTGGTGCAAAAATTTTAGATGTATGAATTGACTATCTTCTCAGGGCTCTCTTCTGTCATAAGTATAATTTTTTTTTGGGAATATGGCATGAAAACTACTGTTCTACAGAATGATGTCTCTGTGGGCTGCTCACTCATTTTCTTATGTTAGACCAACATTCCAACAACATTAATGAGCTTAGTGAAAGAGTTGAAAGTGTATTTGGAGTGAGTGCATCAAAAATGCATTTTTCATCAAAGCCACTTATAAAAGATACCCATGGCTATTTAATTTGCAGTAAATCATGGGAATAGAAAGTTTGCAAATAGGATATAGTTAGAGCTGGGAGAGTGAATTTATCCCTCAATAATAGAGTGACTGGAATAATTAAAAGCAAAAATACAAGAGAAAACATGAGTTTGCATTTTAGAGAATTTAGGCTATTGAGCTGGAATTCTAACAAAAAACACGCTGTGGGAAAAGTTTAGATTTGGGTGTGTTCTTAATAGGAGGCTAGTGAGGGAAGGGAAAGAAAACCCAGGAGTTGCTCCTGGTCAATGCTCATCAATTCTGAACTCTTCTGTTTATTTGTGTCGTGTTTTTGTTTCTGTTTATTCCTGCAATAAAAGGTTGGTAGCACTCTGCTGCTTGGGACCAGTGTACCAGAACTGCTGTTTCTCTGATAGTCAAAAGGCTTTCTATTCTAATTGTTTCAGCAAATTAGTGTCTTGCTGGAATGCAAATCCAAGTCATATAAGTTTTCCTTTGTGAATATCTGTGCTCTTCTACTTTGAAGAGACTAACAGGTGTATTTTTCTTCAGATTTTCAAAAGCAAGCTTTTGTTCATTCTTTCATTTCCTAATCATTGTGGACATCAGTGTCATTTATCAGCATTAAAGAAAAATCACAATTATTTGTTGATCTCTGAAATAACAATTATACTCGTAGAAGAATCCTAATCCCTGAATGGAGTATTAGATGTTACCAGAATGTATGATGATTAGTAAGGATTTATCAGTCTTAGTTATGCATAAATGTGTATTTACAGACTAATCTTAATGCTTTATAGGCATCTTTGAGATGATATATCTTGACAGATTCCTGTAACTAGGTTAGCTACAGGTAGAGAACCTGGTGGCTCTGAAAAGCTGCTGTTCTAGTAGTGTATCGGGGAGAAACGTAATGCTGAATGGTGGCTCAGGAGGAGAGTAAGTGAGCCATTGGGTAAGAAAAGATGTGGAAAGAATAGAGGAAGATGGACCCTTTTTTGTTAATTGAAATGATTTTTTTATTTTTGAGGGAGCTGTGCTCTTAAGTAAAGCTTTTGTTTATATATTTTCTGTAACCATAGAGTAATGCCACTGTGAAGGAAATGGCGCACTTGGTTCCTTAGTAGAGAAGCATATACTTAAGTGTTTGCTCAACTAGAGCCAAACTGATAAAATTGAAGTTATGCTGGAGGATCTGTGGTGTTTACCTAGCACTAGCACAAGTATTTTCCAACACCTGGAACTCTCAATGAGATGTGCACCATTGGAGCCAGGTGGCAGCCTGAGTTTTCCTGAAGGCTTTAAAATGTGCAAAATACATGGCCACTCCTAGATATGCACATTTTCAACGTACTGCTTGCTCTGCATGTTGCATTAAAAACCCAAACCTATTAAATTCCTCTGGAGTAATTGGTAATAATCAAGGAAAATGTCTTGAAGAATCAGATGCAATTGCTGAGAGCAGCACGCTGAAGCAGAAGGTTTTAGCAGAAGCCTTGAACTCTTAATGCTGTTTTGTATCTCTGTAGTTTTTAATTCTCTCTATATCTCCATCTCCTTACCATATATACAATGAAGTAGGAGGGAGGGTTATGGGGGTGACTGAAGGGTTGCTCAGGTCTGCTGGAGGGAGTGTGGAGCAGGTAATGCATGCATTCAATGCTCCTGTGAGATGCACCCCATAGCCTTGCATCCTTTGAGGGAGTGTGGTTCTTTTCTCCTTCCTGTTTTGTAAGGCAGTCTAATTGAATTAATTAGGGTTTTTTTTGTTCTCCCTGAAATGTTTTGGTTATTTCTCCAGATGAGAGAAATGGGTAAAAGAGACACTTACCACAAGTTAATATTGTGTAAGTTTTGTGGTGGTTTTGGCCAGGTGCTGCTTTTTTTTTTTTTCTGTGATATTGGGTGACCTTTGAAATAATAATAATAATACCAAGAATAATAATGAAATTATCATCCACTTGGGGTGCTAAATTGTTTGCAGACCTAGCCTGTAATTAAACACACTGAGTAGAAAACCCAGGTGATAGCTGGCAAATCTGCAGTCTAGACTATGGCATAGCTTACTCTGTCTGTGATGCTTGTTGCTGCTGCTGTTGTTTCTTAGAGCTGGTCACGTTGAAAAAGTTGAAGGAAAGGACAGAAAGCGTTATGATTTCCTAGTAGCTATCTTGCAGGTGCTAGTGTCCTTGAAAGTTGTGGAGTCACTTGAAGGTGGGTGTTGGGAAAGTGCCAAAAGAAGTGTTTCAAAATACCAGTGAGGAAGATATCTTACAAAAGAAATAAATAATCATGAGTAAGTCACTGTTTTCTGTTTCTTGTCAGGTGCTAGTAATGTAAAGCCATTGGATGGTGTGAAAATACTTGATTTAACAAGGTTTGTATTGTGTCTGTAATTTGGAACAGTCTGTCTAGATGCAAATATTATGGGAAAAACTGAGAAGATAATTTCTATTATTATTATTAATACAGGGTGCTTGCAGGGCCCTTTGCAACAATGAATTTAGGAGATCTAGGGGCTGAAGTTATCAAGGTGGAAAGACTAGGTAAGATGTTTGTTTGTCTATTTCAAATATAAGAATGTGGGAAGGTTTAACAATTATTTGTTTATGTATTTTAAGTAATATCGGACTGAGAACGCAAGGTTAAAAACTTTTGGAAACATTTAGAGAGACAATACTATGTTTATTTGGCTTTTGGTGACACTGTGTATGGTGTTGTTCTAAGAAATTAGTTTTGTAGGCATTTATATATGTATTTTTTTCTTTGAGCCATTGGTTTTCAAGTTTTGGGAACACTTTACATCCTCATACTATTTCTGGTGACCTAGAGAAGTAGTTATTAGTATGCTTGCTTATACACATATCTGCTTGCTTGAAGTTTAACACTGTGCTCTGTGTGTTTTGATTAGAAGTGTATTGCATATATTTGGAAAAGTGTGAAAAGTTTGAATTTGTAAAGTCAGGTAGGTTTTTGAGATATTAATGTATGAACTAATACTGAGTCATCACTTCCTAAAGTGCCTTATTCCATCACTCAAAGCTACATTGTTTTTGTTTGAATTGTTTGGCCTTCGCTTAGGTTTTATTTGGGCTTGTGAATGCTTAGGTGTATGGTGGGTTTTTTTTTGTGTGAGTAAAATGGGGTTTGAAGCATAATATTTGGCGTGCAAAATTTGATAAACATATAATCGGCTACATAAGTATTTGGTAAAGGAGTTGTTCTCCTTTGGGAATTCAGAATCTACAGCTCAGTTCCCTCTGTGTCAAAATGTCTTAGATAATTTTAAATAGAAATGCATCTTACTCCTCAGGATGAGAATACTGGTAAAATAGCAGGCACTTTAATTTTGGAAGCAGAGGCTCTCTTCTGCTTTAATTTTTATTATTAAAAGGGAGAAAGATAATATAAGCATTTAAAAAAAATATATATTTTGTTTGTTAGCACTGCTTTTGTGTATATTATACTGCCCTAATGAGGATGGCAAGCGTTTTGACTGGTAGGGTATAAGGTGAGTTGGCATCCTCTATCAACTTTCTCCTGAGGATGATTTTAATATTCCAGTACAGCTTCAGATTGTTAATTAAAAATTACCAACCAATTAAAAATTACCAATCTTTCTTTGGAATTGTGCAAAGTAAAGAAAAGTTATTTTCTGCTGAGGTAGCTGTATCTTTTACAGTCCAGGATCTGATGTTCCTGTGTAGGTAGAGATAGATGTTTGGAAAAGGGAAATTTCTGTATTTACGTCTTCATGCTAGCACTGAAAGTGTCTAAGCTTAATGAGCATCAAGCATATATTGCAGAAACTTGTGTAGCTCCTTCTGAGGCTGATTGAACTCTGGGTACTTAGCTTCATAAAGAGTCTTTATTTTATTTCTATGTATTTTAGCATAACACAATGGTTTGTTTCCTTTTTCCACTCGGCACATGCACTTCTTATATAAAGAGTTTTTGAGGGTTGGGTAACAGTGAAAAATGCTTGGTTCTGATGGAATAGCTACACCTTTTAGTTCATAAGGCCATAAAAGAAGAATAACAAATTTCAGGGCATTTGGTTCTTTTTTAGAAATATTCCCTGCATTTGGCTTTCAGTTTTATGCATCATTACATATTTAAGGCATGTAATTATGCCATAGCAGCTGCACACTGTCATGTAATTTTTTCTTCTTTAAGTTTCCGTTTTTTAACTTTCTTTCTTTTGGTATTAATAGTTTTGAAAAGAGCTGGTGAAGATAATTACACACTTGAGATACTAAGCCAAATTACATTCCCAATTTTTTTAATTTTAAATATGAAATATTGAATTTTGAACTTTGAACAAAACATTGTATGTCTAACAGAAGTATTGTCACAGCAGCTTATGGGTCATCCTTGATCACTGGCCATTATTTCAAAACTTTCCACTTTTCTGACGGGTCAGAAGCTGCATCAATTTTGTACTATCAGATGAGACTGACAGTGGTATTATTCCAAATATTTTGGTAGTGAGAATGGAGCGATATCAGCAATTAAGTATGAAGTAATGATTTTGGAGATTTATATTCTAGCTCTTAAGAGTTTTGTGATTGAAGAAGGGCAGCTTGAGAATTCAGAATTTCAAATATTTTAGAATCTGAGTTATTTGCTCTTTCTATGAGAGGTTGTCTACTTTCACAGGAGTATTAATCCATAAAGGAGAGTAGCCATACTAGTGTCCTACATGGAAAATATTACTTTTTTTTTTCTTAATGGCTTAAAGTGGTAACATATGGAAGAGAGATTCCCTCTTCCTCAGCTTCCCACTTGAACCAAAATAGTTCTTTGAGATGCTAAACAGTACGCATGTTGATGAGTAATTCACAGGTTTGTATAACTTTTACCACAGTTGCTCTTAAGTGGCTGTAGATGGTGTTACTGTAGTATATCGCCACTGTTGTAATTATGCTACACTGTGTAAGACCAAAGGTCCTTCAGCTTGTTTCTGTATGTGTGCTAGTATCGGTCTTCTGCATTGCGTCGCTAAGGAAAGCTTTGACTTGCATGAAGTTAACAAGTAGACAATGTCTAGGTAGTGAAACACGTACAGGAACATGCATGCTTGATAGCGTTTGGGATGATGATTATATCTGAAATTTAGCTTTAATTCTTATTAAAATAGATTGCCATTTGTGACATATAAGAAAAGTTTAAAATTGGAAGTTAAGCATAAATGATACAGTGACATCAGTGTCTACAGCGGCTTTAATGCCATCTTACCATTCTGTAAGGCAGAAGGATTTCTGAAAGGGCTGGTTATTTTTGCTGGTGTTCCTGCAGCATGCAGCTTGTTGCTCATCAGTGGTATCTTGATGTTGTATCCAGAGTGTTTTGGGAATGGCTTATTGACTATGTGCCCTGTGTGACTCAATGCAAAGCAAGATCTTCTGCTCTGTTCTTCTGGATTGCCTTAAAGAATGACACTGTACCCCTGTCTTTAAGTTAAACAAAGCAACAAAAAAAACCCTCCAAATTGAAAAACAAGACAAAACAACCAATTCCTTCCCTCTGAGAACCCCCAACCAACCAAAACCCCGAAAACCAACCCACAAATGAAAACGGCCAACATCCTCCCCCACCGCCTCCCCAAATAGGTTGTGTGCATGTGGCGGTATGTCAATATTTTAAAGCCTAAAAGTAATCCCAATACCAGCAAACACTGTTACTTTGCTCAATCATGTTCATTTTTAGGTGTTTTTTTTTGACATAAACATCCTAAAATTTAGATATTGAACTAATTTTTCTCCTGCCTGCTAGATGAACCTTAGGTGATTTGATGTGGTGTTGGAGGAAGAATTTTTATTTGTTGGCAGTGTGATATTGGACAACCATGGAAATGTGTTGGTATTTCTTTCAGGAGCTGGTGATGATACAAGAGCCTGGGGCCCACCTTTTGCTGGAACAGAAAGTCTTTATTTCCTCAGTGTCAATAGAAATAAAAAGGTAAATGGAGTGTAATATAGAACATTAGTCCATTTTCCGTAATTACAATTGACAACATAACACTTCTCCTTTGATTCTTAACATGCATAATGGAGCAATAGTTGTATTGGCCTTAAGTTATGATGGATAGATTTCAGGAGTAAAATGGAGTTCTGAACAAAAAAGGCTGCAGGCCTTTGTGTTGCTATGGTCACCTAAGGCAAATTCAAAAAGCAAGTGTGGTACTGCCAGACCTCCGTTTTTGGTGCAAATTGACTGTAAATGGATCCCTGCTTGAAAGTAAGGGTTATTTTATTTGAAGGATCAGTGTTTTCAGGTGCATCAGTTCAGCTGACATGCTGCAGCTGGAGGAGGGGAGGCATCATACCCAAGTTACCTTGTCTAAGGGTAGCTTGTGAAACTTGAGGATTAAGTTGGTTTCATGACATACCCAAGCTGTTTAATGGCTTGTTGCTGTTGAAACAAATATTTCTAGTGTCCCCATGGTACTTGCAGTAGTAGGTACTGTGCAAATACACAGTGAATGGGCCACAGTCTAACTCCCAGCTGCACATCTGTCAGGCTTGTGGTGATGCTTGCCTGATCCATTGGTGTGACAGTTCAGCTTGCTTTCCAAAATAAGTTGGTTTTTTTTTGCAGGGGGAGATGAGGTGTGTGTTTACATTTACTTATTTGATTTAGCTGTAGTGTGAGACTTGACTGTTGATTATGTTTAGAAGATGCTAGCAATCACCAGAAGATCTTTCATGTAAATTACTATTGTATTTTTTTTATCCTCAGAGTATAGCAATCAACATGAAGGATTCAAAAGGAGCAAAGCTAGTTAGAGAGGTAGGTATTGATAGCATGAGAACTTTGGCTGTTTTGCATTTGTTTGATGCTGAATAATAAACTCTACATTTCAAGTATTAATTTGATACCTGATAACTAAAAATTTCTGTGTGTAATAAATTTGCTGAATCACAGTATATGGCCTCTGTACGCTGCTTTTGGACTTAATATTGAGTGTAATTTCTGATGATTTTAGATATAGAACTTACATGAAAACTTAATAAGAAGCCTCAAATGAAGTATTGTGAGGAAAAGGTCTAATAGCCTACTGCTTTCCTTTTGCTGTTGCTGTATCTGATCTTGCTGTGCTGCTTCACTAGCTTCAAACTGAACTGGTCTGATGAAGCTGGTGAGCAATTTACAAAGAGGAAACTTGTGGGCTTTGTAGGAGTATTTGTAGTTTTTTTGAATGTCACAGTGCATACATGACCCAAGTTGCTATGCATCTTTATGGGAAATACTGTCCTGTAGGTCAAACTTACTTTTTTTTTTTTGAGTGCAGAATGTAATGTCCCTTTAAGGGAGATCCATTTTTCCATTGAAAAATTGATAAAAGCATCCTATTTCATGTATGAAACTTGTGCTTTGTCATCCCTTTTTTTTTATATACCGAGAAACGTAAGACCTGCTGCTTGTTAGTTATGTGTTTTTAGTCCTGCAGTATTAACACATCTGAGAGGGTGAGCTGGCTTCTGTTAGTGTTTGTTTCAATATCAGTTCAAATCACTTTTTTCACAGTGAAACTGTATATATGTCCTATATAGGATGTATATGATGTATATATAGCATCTGCTAATGTGTTTTTTTTTGTTGTTGGGAATATTGCATGAAATGGAAATAAATTCAATTGCATGATACTTTTCACTTTTCTTCTCTGTCAGCTATGTACAATACACTTTATAAGGAAATTTTTGGAATTTGTAAGTCAAGGATTCTGCAGTGCCTTTTCTCTTTGCAGAACAGAACTATTTGATTTGTTATGAAGCCATATGTTTGTGTTCTAAAAATTGTGAAAATGGATGCTGACATTTGGAATTATTTTGCAGGGCGTAACACAGATGTGTTTTTGGATAAACTAGTCCCTTTCTAAATAAGAACTTAAAAAAATGCCCCCCCTTATAAGATGGCTGGCTTGTTAGTTCACCTTTAAAAATGGTGAAAGAAAAACTGTGCATAACGTCCACTGATTGCACGTGTGTGGGCTGGACCTCTTTGAAGATTTAAAGGCAGCTGGGGGCATTGGGTCAGGGTGAGCTGGAGAAAAGGTGGCTTCAGCCTAAGTTTCTTGTGTGCCTGCCGCTCTTTGTGGTTAGGAAGTTCCCATTTTCTCACCTTGACATTTGTGCAGGAAGACTACTGCTTGCTTCTAGTTTTAAATGTATAACTGTCTGCCTGCAATACAGAGAACCTTTTTATGGTCTGTGGAGTTGCATGTCTGGGGACTTAAGAATTTGCAATATAACCTTTGTGCTTGAGGCTTAGAGGTGCCTCAGCGTTGAGACCAAATCCCACATAATTTTTAAATCAAAGCAGCATCTTTCTTCTCCTCGTTTATCATGCAAGAGCAGCATCCCCTCAGCTCAGTGCTGGAGTTACCAACCTTTTTGTACTGGTAAGATTTCTTGTACCACTGTAATGTAAAGCTGTCACAATGCTGAAGATAGGATAGCTGGCAGTAGGAGCACTTAGAGATGTAGACAAATCGTTCCTGCCAGCAGCAATATTAATTTTTCCCTTAACTTGATGTCGCTGAAGTAATCAAGCATGTATGAAAATTATTTCCTAAGATTCGATGTTACAGAATTTCCAGTGGGAGAAATAACTCTGTTAAATATTTACCAATGAAGAGATCTCCTGTGCCAAAGTTCTTTCCCAAACCTAACTAATGAAAAACTGAAAGCAACTGCAAGATTTGCAGTACTGACCTAAAAATGAGGACAAGACAGTTTTGTTGCCAAGTTCTGTCTTATAGTTTCTGTCCTTCATTAAAATTGCTTTCATAACCACTACAGCTTTGTTTCTTACATCAATGTCATCCCTATATCTGATATAGTAACACTGTGGACTGAAGTGATGAGGCATTATTTAGCCTTAAATGATTAACTTTTTTTCTATCTATTTATTAAGAACTTGGGAGGATTTAATTGGCTGGGAGTTTATGGAACTCCTTCCCTTTCATTACCTTTATCTGATTGGTCAGCATGTCTTATACGTGCTCTGCTCTCACTTGATAAAGCAAACTATTCACACATACAAATATATACATATATGTGTGAGCATGTATGTTTATATGTGTGAGTATACACAGACTTCTCTGTGTAGTAAAACAGCCCCTTCTCCCCCGGCAAACCTCCCAAACAAAAGGTACCAATAGTTTGCTTTATCAAGTTATTATGATTTGTTATTTTTAGTCAATTTAATGACTGCTCTGGCATGCATGATGCCTTTTTTTTTTCTTGTGGCATAGCCTACAACTGTAGATCTGTCTGAACTACTTTGGTTTTTACTAGCAAATTCTTTATCTCTGTAGGGATCTGAATCTTCTTGAGAACCTTCTCTTGAAGAATTCCTTTTTCTTTTTTTCAATAGCTTCTATGAAGTTATGTTCTGTTCAATTCCATGGAATTATGAATCGACAAACTAGATTCCTGTCCACATTGAAACCCAGCAATGTTTACTGAGAATCTAGAGACCGTTTCTCATTTTTCTATAGTCCTACACATTCTTGACATAGCCACTTTAAAAATACTTAATAACATCCTTCAAAAATACACCTTCACTGTATTCTGAGCTTCTATAATGTTATTAATGCCTCTTCCATACGTCCAGTTAAACCGTTTGTAAATTGTCCTGCCTTGTCTGACTAAGAATCAGTTCCTGCTTTCCATGTTAAATACTGGCTGGCTTGGCAGATTCTTTGGCCTTAAATTCAGCTGGACAGCCTATGTGCTTGAACAAAAAGGCCCGTGCTGGCTGTTATGATGACACTAGATTATAGAAGTTGGTCTAATATACTGTATATGTTAAGACAACTATATGGTAGTTTTGAAGAACACGACTGTCAGCTGCAAATAACATTAAGTAACTAGAAGTTTTAGATTTGACACAAATGTGTGCACAAATGTGTACCTATCAGGGAACATTTCTTCAACTTGTGGGGATGGGAAGACAAACCCTAAGCAAAAAAATCTACAGTTATCTCAAGGCATATATCTTTCTTCCAACATGTAGTGCTCTTTCTTCAGGAGGTCTTAATGAATATTAGTCTCATTGAAACCTGTAGATGTATTTCTATTTATAAGTTTCATAAGATAAAAAGGGGCATAATTTAAAGCCTTAAGCAGATTTTTGGGCTAGGTCATTAATTTAGGTGTGATGGAGAAAGTCACATCGCAGAGCTTGGCAGCTCTATTATAATTGAGGTGACTTTAGGATGTTTATTTTGACCCAATAAAACTTTTGGTCTCCTTATTCTGCTGCCACATACAGGAAGTGAGATATATGGCCTCTGCTACAGTAATTGTAATCAATGATTTTAAAATGAAAAACAGTTTATAAAATTTCTAAGGTAAAAAAAGTGTTTAGAGTTTTGCCTCATCACTTTAGGATTTTGACAGTTGTCTTTCTAGATATGCAGCATCTCTAATATGTAGTTTGAAGCAACGCACAGTCTAACCAGCAAAATAAAATCTCTAGGTTTGTTTATTTTCTTTTCTGACAAAGACTAGAAAATTCATTGAACTTCTGTCATTAACAAATCTTACTCATCCTTTTCTTTTCTAAAGCTTGCTGCGGTGTCTGATGTTTTTGTGGAAAACTATATCCCTGGGAAGCTGGCGGAAATGGGTCTGGGTTATGAAGACATTAAAAAGATTGCTCCTCACATAGTGTACTGTTCAATAACAGGTATTTTAATTTCTATTACTTGGGTTCATTATTTCCTTTATTCCAGTCAACTTGTTATATAAAGTCATTAGTCATATAGAAGTATATTATTTTGATGTCAGTTAAGATAAATTGAAAATTAGTTTGACTGTTCAATTCAAAAATAGAAGATTAAAATTAGAAGGCAGCAACCGTGTTAACAGTGTATAAATTGGGTATTACATACTCCTATCAACTTCAGAGGAGCCAGGATTGGCTGGGCTCCTTGCGTTTAATTTAACAGCAACTCAGTAGATTTTTCATCTGTTGTGACTGTTCGTGTGGCAAACGTCTGAGAAAACAAGAGCATAAAGGCAATTATATTCAGGGTTTTTTAAGTTAGTCAGTGGCTAGTTTCCACAATGTTTTTCACATTTCATTGTGTATGTAATCTCACAACTGGAATCTGTCAAGTGGTTTGTTTTTGTGTTCTTTTTTTTTTTGTTTAGTTGTTTTACCCATAATTGATGAAAGAATAAAAAAAATTAAATCCAAGCTACAATTTGTGAGGTACCTCGGCATTTGATTTGGTAAATTGTTTTTCCATTCACACTATGTGTTGGCTTTTGAGTGCTTTGATATTTTACTGATAATAGACAAAACCCTTACTTCATGTGAGGGCCTAAAGAAAGATATTATATAATTTCACAGAATCACTGACTTGTTTAGGTGGAAGGGACCTCCTGAGACCAACTAGTCTTACTACCCTGCTTGAGCAGGGGCAGTTACAGCAAGGTTTTCCAGGACTGTGCCCAGCTGGGTTTTGACTATTTCCATAGCTGCTCTGAACAACCTGTTCCAGTGTCTGACCACTCTCACAGTAAAAAAAAAAATCTTCTGTTCATGTATTATGTAGATACATTGGGGAGATCCCCTTGAGTTTTCTCGTGTTTAGGCTGAATAGTCTTAACCTGTCTTGCCCTCTCATCATGTGTCAGATGCTCCAGTATCTTAATTACCTTTCTAGCTCTGTGCTAGACATGCTTCAGCAAGCCCATATCTGTCTTGTACTGGGAAGCCCAGAACTGGACACAATACTCCAGATGTGACCTCATAAGTGCTCAGTAGAGGGGAAGGATCCTGTCCCTCAACCTGCTGCTGCTGACCTTCCTAATGCATTGCAGAATACTGTTGACCTTGTTTCCTAAAAGGATGCGTGCTTTTGTATGCCCCGTTTAAGTGCTTCCTAATTCCTCCACTGAGAGTACATCTTCCTGGCTGCAGACTTTCCCTCTTGTCAGAGACCTCGGACTCGTGAGGGCCATGTTTCCTGGTAAATACTGAGGCAAGCAAGGCATTCAGTACATCTGCTTTTTCTGTGCTCTTTGTCACCATTTTCCCCTTTAAGCAGTAGGCTCATGTCTTCCCTAGTCTCTCTGCTGCTTGTCTGCTTGTAGAATCCTTTCTTGTTGCTCTTCACATCTTTTGTTAAATTCAACTCCAGATCAGTGTTGGATTTCCTGCCATAACCTTGCACAATAAAACGGCAGCGCTATACCCCTTCTAGGTCACTCGCCTCTGCTTCCACCTCTTGCATACTTCCATCTTACTGTCAAAGCCAATTGGACAAAGACTAATTTTGCTGTTTAAAGCTCTCTATATGATGCATAGTTTGCAGTTACTCATAATAGAAAATATATAAAAATTAAAAAATACGTAATTTTTTTTTTTTCCTTCATGCACTATGATCTTTTGAGATTGAAGGTGTTTGGAAGGTAAGGGCTACGTGATGTTTGTCAGGCACCATAAAACAACTTCAGATCTTAAATTATAGTTGGTAACATCTTGGATGTTTACAGGTGACCAGGAACATGTGTTTAAGGATAATGTATCTTCTCGGAATAAAGACATAATATCTCTGGTATCCTTAAAAAAAAAAAAAAAAGTTTAGAAATCAATTAAGTCAAGGTAAGAAATAGCAAAACCTCAATCTAAGAATGTTTAAAGAAGCAGCCAGATTAGGACCAAATGTATGTCTGGCACAGAGAGGTCATCACGGTGATACTTAAAAGCAGTAAGCCTTTTTTTTTGGTACAGTCAGGCAGAAAACTGATATAAGTAGAAAGAATTCCTAATTGATTTCTGAAAGCTCTGTGGCCTGATGCTAGATATTACAATTCAAACCAGTTTTGTGCTTTGGCTGACTGTATTACGTTCAGCTCACATTAAAACATGAATGCCTGTGGAAAGAGACCAAGAGAAGATTTTATTTGTTTTTTGATCATAAGGAAGAGTAGACAAACAAAGGAAGGAGGATGGTAAAAGCATTGAAACATGTTTATGGCAGGTAACTTACGTACACTTCTCTTTATTATGGGAACGTCAGGAAGTTTCCATACTTTAGCTGCTTACTGCAAGAGATGAATTTGAGAAACTTTTTCTGTTGGATACACAGATTGACAAAGGCTTTTAGAACAAACTGGTAAACGAATATTTATAAATCACATTATATCTGTGATTATAAGGTGAAATTTCAGCCTGGTCCTGTGCTGTTATCAAGACATATCACAACTTTGCTAGTGAAAACGCGCGCACACACAAAAGTAACTGAACATGTCAAGCTGTTTGTGTAAACTTAGGAATTAATTCACTTTCCTTTAGCAAACAGTGGACATAATTTGCAATCCTTTGATTTGGCGATGCAGTTCTCACCCATGTTGCTTGCTATTCATGGTGTTCAAGTGCTTTTCTTTTTTTTCTGGGCTTTTGAATGTGGAGGCCTATTAAATAAAAGTAGTGGGACTCTGGGCACAGAAATTCATCTTTAAGTCATGTCTTGGATGTTTTAATGCTGGGTGCTGCAATGTTTGACCCCCCAAAAAACATTTATGTAAGTTGAGGCATGCACGTGGAATGGCTGGTTTTGTGAGAGGCTGGTGCAGAAAGCAGGTTAACTGCATTCTGAAAGGCTGTCAAGAAGTGCTCAGTTCCCCCAACTAGAGACTGGAGCTAAAGCTTGTGAACATATAAGAGATAAGGATCGATATTAGGTGGAATGAATTGAGACATGCTGAATCTAGAAGGAAGGTTGCTGAGAGCTCAGATATAATATTTCAGATAGAGGCTGATAACACAATCTAAGGTTTTTTGGTAATGCTATAGGAAATTATGTGTATATAATATGCCTAGCTAGGGATATGGAAAAATATGAGTTAAGGGAGATCCAAAGAGAAGTGTTGTTTGTCAGAAGCAAGAGATGCGCTAGCCTAGAATGTAGAATTAAATGGACTACTTGTCTTCCCAAATGTTGAAAATTGTTGAGACAAATTATCTTGGTTATAGCAACCCCTTTTACAGCTAAACAGTGGGATTTCATCCATCATTTGGCATCTTGCAGGCTGTACAGGAGATAATAGGCATATGTTAGTTCTCAAGACTGTTCTGGTTTGCGAGTCTTATGAAGAGTAACAGATACATAATGTAACATGAATTATGTTTAGAGGCCTTTGAATGGAAGATTGGAATGGTTTATGCTTATTAGGGTTTATGCTGCAGAGGGTTGGAATGGTTTATGTGGATTCAAAACTCAGTTTTGAATATGCTTTTTAAAGCATTTATTTTTATGTCTCATAACTATTGTTAACAGGCAAAATTATTTTGGTCAGTTGATGACTATCATGAACTGTGTTACGTTTTAGATGTGAAAATATGTAGAGACAGATGTTTTGGCATAACATCTGTTAATAAATAAGTAACCAATAAATAAATATGTCCAGTATGTCAGAATCAGTGTGTTTTTTAACTTCAATTTTTTATTTTTTTTTCTTTTTAGTCAGTATACATGCTGAAGACATTAGAGCTGATGTAATAAATTACAAATAATTACTGGACACTACTTCCCTTATCCATTTAGTTAACTCATTAATGAGGCTGGATATAATTTGGAATGTTTTGGCTTCTTATTTTTTGAACCATATTACCTTGCAGGCTTAAACTTCATAGCTATGGAATGCAACCGATAAACAAGTAACTTGAAGAAATCAGTGTCACCCTACAGCATAACTTGTATAGCAGGTATGATCAAGATGTCTTCAAGTTTCTTGTTTATTTTTTTTAATCTCATTCAACTATTGAATGCAAGCATAAAGAAATAAAAATGAGTATTGAAACTCTTAATTCTAGGGGCCATCCAAAAATGTGGAATTAGTTTTCTGACTGTAGATGGTACTGCATCTTTCCTCTTACTACTCCAGAGAGAGTGTGCTGAATAGTTGGCCTTCTTACTCGTATCATGGTTGGAAGAGTGGTACTTTCATTTTTAAACACTGCTATTTGTGACAAGATTTGTGTGAAAATGTGGGTATTGCATTTGTCTGAGTCAGGACTAAGTGATAGCCTTTTCTTAAGGGCTCACCGTCTAGAACATTTTTAATCCCAGTCACTGGCTGGTTCAGCGCCTGCTGACTGCATTTTGTGTTTGTGGTTATGGTGATAGTAGTTGTTGTCTGTTTATGGAATAGGTTATTTGCCAGATTCTTGGGGTTGTTTAGCTGTTAAATGACGGCACTCCTTTACTGTTCTTGTGTGCCCTGTTACACAAGGAATTCTGTTTTATACTGCTTGATATCGAGCCAGATGGAGATGCTCTGTTTTTGGAGTATATTGCATTGGTCATGTCATGAATGGTTCATATGTGCCATCTGTAAGATAATGATACCTTTATATATCCCATTAAACTTATTTCTCCTTCTGAATGGGTTTGCATGGCAAGGTTTTAGTTGTGTGTGTGTTTGTGTGCGCGCTACAGGGGTGGCTTCTTTGAGAAGATAACAGAAGCTTCCCCTGTGTCCAATAAAGCCAGTTCCAGCCAGCTCCAAGACAGACCTCCTGCTGGCCAAAGGCTGAGCCTATGAAGTGATGGTGGTAATGTCTCTGGGATAGCATTAAGAAGGGAAAACAAAACCCCTGTGCAAGAGAAACAGCCACTGGAGAGAGGAGGGACAATGTGTGAGAGAAACAACTCTGCAGACACCAGTGTTAGCGAAGGAGGGGGAGGAGGTTCTTCAGGCACTGGAGCAGAGATTATCCTGCAGCCTGTGGTGAAAACTGTGGTGAGTTAGGCTGTCCCCCTGCAGCCCATGGAGATTAACTGTGGAGCAGATATCCACCTGCAGCCTGTGCAAGACCCCAAGCTGGAGCAGGTGAACGCACCTGAGGGCGGCTGTGACCCTGTGGGAAGCCCATGCTGGAGCAGGCTCCTGGCACAGGACCTGCAGCCCCTGGAGAGAGGAGTGCACAGTGGAGCAGGTTTGCTGGCAGGACTTGTGACTGTGTGGGGACCTATGCTGGAGCACTTCATGAAGAACTGCAGCCCGTCAGAGGCAAACACTATTACTGTGAGTGGTAAATCTAAATAAAAACTGGGCTAGAGCATAGTCAGTTGGTCTGTGGGGACAGTGTATGTATGTTTGTCAGAAGAAACTGCTGGCATGTGTGATACAGTGGAGCATGCACTTCATGGACTGAATCTTTGGAGATTTTAGCCTTGAAATGCTACAAATATTTCCTTGGAGAGTATAAATTTCCCAGCCCCAATGATACCTGAAGGGTGAATCAGAAGATTTCCTAGAGGAAGCATAAAAATATGACAACAGTAATGAAAAAACATAGCCATGACAAAAAGGTCTCCCATTCTTTTGAGTCTTCACTCTAAAGAAGAGAAATGCTTGGTTTTAAGCAGACAAGTCTCTGTTTTTTTCCTAACATAGCAAAGCAAATATGCTTCCCTCCCTGGCTTTGTGGATAAGAACAGCAGAAATGTTCTGTGAGAAATTCTGAAGACGTTCAAAATTCTCATTCTTATACAGCTTAAAGATCAAGATTGGACTCTTACATAAAATTATTTTCATTAGTGGAAGGTACATGGAGGTGGCTGCTTCAGCTGCATAGGCACATATTGTAGCAGAAGGTAAAACCTGGAAGACTTTCTTCTTGGAAGTTGAAAGATATGCTACTTTATAACATCCAGAACAGAGCAGTTTTGCTTGAATAAAGGAATAATGTACGTTTGGAATTGCTTCTTTCTAAATTTTGGACTGCTGCAAATTGTTAGTGATAATAAAATGAAATACAGCGTAATTTTTCAGAGAGTCCAGGGTCACGAATGGGTGAAGAGTTTAGACATAGGTAAACCAGATGCTGTCTCCTTTATGGCATTTTGGAAGCTGTGATTAGCAAGCTGAGTTTCTTATCCAAACAGCTCTGATTGAATGCATCTAGCCCTGCAGTGGCTGTTGCAGGACTGCGAGGATTTCTGGGACGCTCCCCAATGTTTCTTCTGCTTTGAGCGTTCTCGAGCTCCAGATTGTCTGTTCTCACTCACACGCAGGCTTTGCTGATGAGAGTTATCTTGGAACTAGTTTAAATATAATCTATTTTGACAGTTCTGTCGTTGAGATTGGTTTAAGTTTTTGAAAATTGGCCAGTTAAAGTAAATCATGTCCAGGTCACAAGGGAGTGACCGTTTGTTGCTATCAGTATGGTCTGTGTAGTGCTTCAAGTTACGGTTTATTTCTGAACAGGAGGGGGCACTGTTTAAAAGGACAACATTGTTTTCAACTCAAAGCACTGTTTTTCTTTTCCCTTTAAGGCCTCTGAAGACAATATGTTTTAAAAGAACTTTTGCAGTTTTTGTTTTGAATGATGAAAACCTACTCCTCGGGTTCTCTGCTGTGTCCTTTTGCTCTGCTAATTTGAGTGAATTGTTTTTAGTTGCCTTCTGTGGACAGGTTTTGCCCAAGAAAATGTTACTCGTTTTTTTTCTCTCCTCCCTTTCTTTCTCCTTTTCTAGGATGTACTGCTTCATATAATATGCTGCTTTGTAATGCCACAAACAACATACAAAACCTTGCTTTGATATTTTATTTTCAGATGCTTAATTTATTAGAATAGGGATGTGATGCTTAGTTTTCTGCCTTTTAAAGAGATTTTAGTCCTGTAAAGATATTTTGGTGTGTTTATGTATGAAAGGAACTGAATACGTAAAGATAATCATAGCAAATCTTAGAAATATTCTTAGTTCAACTAAAAACTATGAAGATAAGATTTTTGGGATTGGTATCTTTATTAAAATAAATCAAAAGATTATAGAGGTGTTGGAATGGGTCCAGAGGAGTATTAGAAGGATGATCGGAGGGCTGGAGCGCCTCCCATTCGAGGACAGGCTGAGAGAGTTGGGGTTGTTCAGCCTGGAGAAGAGAAGGCTCCGAGAAGATCTTATGGAGACCTTCCAGTACCTGAAGGGGCTACAAGAAGGATGGAGAGGGACTTTTTACAAAGGCTTGTAGTGGTAGGGCTAGGGGCAGTGGGGCACTGGAGAGGGGCAGATTTAGGCTAGACATAAGGAGGAGTTTCTTCACCATGAGGGTGGTGAGGCACTGGCACAGGTTGCCCAGGGAAGTTGTGGCTGCCGCATCCATGTAGGTGTTCAAGGCCAGGCTGGATGGGGCCTTGGGCAGCCTGATCTGGTGGGAGGTGTCCCTGCCCATGGCAGGGGTTGGAACTGGATGTTCTTTAAGGTCCCTTCCAACCCTAACTATTCTGTGATTTTATGATTAAGTTTGTATTACTGAAACATATTACATTCTTTGGGGATTTGCAGTCTCAACCCCAAAGAACTTAGTCTTGACTCTGAATTTACAAATACTTCAACCATACTAAGCTGTCAGTTTGTTTGTTGGCAAATGGTATTATAGAAAGGCAAAAAAATAGGTGAAGAATGTGGCAAAAGGTTTATTGAAAAGATGTTTTGTATCATCTGAGTTTCATATGGGTCTGAATATGGAATTATTGTATATGTATCTTCTACTTAATGTCTATAAAGTCCTTAAGATCATTTAATGAATGCTTTTCTGCAAAAATAATGTCTTATGTGTCTCTTCAGTGATTCTGATGAATTTGAGGAACAAAATAGTACTTCACCCATTTACACAAATGATTATCAACTGAAAAGAACCATACTTTGCAGTATACGTCATACTTTGCAGTATATCTTGTTTTGTGCTGATAATTTATAGGAGGTACTCAGAAGATGATGTAATGTTATATTTTTGATGCATATTCTACTTTGCCTCTAGTATTTGCACAACAGGAAAGAAAAGCCAACCACAGCATGTTTTGCTGGGCAAAGGCTAGCCAAAGTGTTATTCAGATCCTTTAATTTGTGAACTAACTGTGGTAAGATGTGGAATTGCCTTGGATTAGGTACGGTTTTGTAGACTCCCTCTTTCCAAATGATTCTGGCCTATAAAATTATAGATAACTTATGCCTGTGTTCTTCATGCCCACTCCTTCCCCTGACTGTTGATGTTCTCATGGTTTCTAGATGGTTGTAGTCTGGGTATAAATACGTAGTAAAAACTGATAGATTACCTGCCAACAAAATAAATTGAAAACTTGGTGTGTATTGAAAAAAATTGAAAAAAACTTGAAAAATTGGTGTGTATTTAAGAATATGATAAAATCTGGCAAAACAACTTTGTTGGTGCTGTAAATTTTTTATTGATAGCATAGAAGTAGGAGACCAAGTTGTATTCAGAATCTGGCTCAAGCAATGGTTGCAGCTGTCACTAAATAATAGCAAATATAGAAATGGTCTTGATCATTAGTCTGTTCAAAAGTTATTAAATCTTGTCACCCAAAATTACTAAATAGAAGAATTTTTTTTTTTTGTAATTACAAAATGGCAAAATGATCTTAAAACTAGGCCCAACAAATTGAAGGGAGGGGCAAAGCAAAGGCAAAAAAAGCCTGCGTAGCAAAATACGTAGGCTGGTTGAGCCAAATAGCCAGCAGAAGTAGGAAGAGGTGCAGAATAAAATGGGAATTAGAAGAACTAACTGAGAACTTAAAAAGTTACAGCAGTCTTTTAAATATATTAAAAGCATGAACAATTTGGAGAATGAGGTAATTAAGGAAGCTGGAAACTGCAAGAGTGTTGGTGTCTTGGTAACAGTATCCGGTAAAAGATGTTCATAGAGAATTTTTCATAGAGGTGTTTTGTTCTAATAATAGAAGATACTGCCCTGTCAGAGACAAAGTCAAAAGAGGCATTGTCAGAACAAACTGGGTGTTGTTCTTCCAGTAGTTATTGATGTGGTCTAAGGAGGCAGATCTAGAAGACTGTGAATGTATACTTCTCAAAACCAAAAATAACAGGTTTGCAGGTCTTGAGATATCTTGAGATATGTAAGTCCTGTCAGGGACTGAATAAAGCAGTTGGAGGGGAGAAAAAGTGAAACTTCTCACCTGAGGCTGATTTGGTGAAAATAACCCTCTAGAATGGGAAAAGAAAATAAAGCCCTCCAGTCTTTACAGACTGGTTTTTGCATTATGCAGTTGGAAGATGGATGGATTAAAGACTTGATCTGTCTTTTTTGTGATAGCTTGAAATTGTCTGCGAGTGGGCAGTCAGGGTCTAGGCATAAAACACTCCATGAGAACAGTTTTTATGGAGTTAAGTAGCAGACTCTGGATTTGTGGAGACCCAAATAATTATTGGGATAATATTATTACCCATCTATAACAGGTAATAAACCTTGTGATATGTATTTTTGACTGTAGTCAAGTTTTTGATGCTCTTATGTAATGTTTTCATAGACAAGCTGGGAAATGGCATATATACAAGAAATAACAAAATAAAATGGTTCAAGAGTGATCAGAAACTCCCCGATATCCTATCTCTCGTGTTATAGAAGGAGTAACTGTTGGCCTTTCGTGATTGGCATGGAAGGCAGTACCTCAGAACTGATGTTGTTGGATAAGTTTTTTGTTAAAAATAGATTACAGATTAAAATGTCGGTGGCCTCAAAATCCTCATGTGGTCATGAACTACAGGGTGTTTGCTGCAGGTTTTAGAGTTGAGGGACAGGAGGAAGCTGAGACTGTCTTACAGGTAGAAAACATGACTTTCTTTACATCCTTATGCCATCCTATAAAATAGCGTCTGGATGTGTGGCTGACTCTCAGGCTTATGGAGGGCTGGTCTCAGCAACTCTGCACAGTTATTCTTCTTTGAGCCAGGGTTTTAAAGCACTCTCAACAGTCCCTTTTTCAGCACAGCCCAATGGACAATCATGTGATGAAGTCCTGGTGCAAAAACTGCACTTTCATAGCCTGAGAACTCGATGAAGAATTAGAATTAAAAATTACCTTGGGTAAATTGTTTACACAAAAGCGCAAACCTCAAATTAAAAGTTGGAGCAAGTCCAGTCTACTGTCCTTAATCAGAAATAATCAAGTCCTTTTTGATGTAGTGCTAGGTTAGAGAAGGGTTCTCGGAAGACTTGGCGGTCATGGTGGGCTATGGTTGAAGTTCAACATAAGTCAATCATGTTGTATTCTCAGATGGAAGGCTACTTTTCATGCAATCTAGTAAGATACAAATATTGCCTAAGTGACTGTTCCTCTGCCCTGCTCCACATTGGTGAGGTCTCAGTGAGAAGTTAAGTCAGCTTCTGTGTACCATATTCTGAAAATTATGTGGACAACTGAAGAGAGTTGAGAGAACAATCTATAGGTGAAAAAATTGCATATGAAAGGTAGCTTGGAAACCTTGAATTTTTTTTTTCCCAAAACATTCCAAAAAAAAAAAAAAAAAAAGCTGTTGTGATCAGAAGGAGCTACTGTAGCCATCCAACCATCTCTTCCTAAAGCATTCTGTACATTTTCACATAGTAGTTCTTGAATGAAGATTCTAATAGTATGTGAAAGCATTAAAAAAAAAAATCCTTGCTTTGTGTGTAGAAGTAGTCAAAGTGCTACTTGGTATTCAAAGAGTAAGAGTGCTAAGAAAATCTTAAGAAAAATAAGTAGTTTGTAATTAGAGTAGTTAGTAACTGAAATGCTAAGAGTTTAGACATGATAGTTGGAAAAGTAGATTACCTTTGGTTTTCAGAGAGTTAAGTAATTGGGAATACAAAAGCAGCATGCAAAATAATAAATTATACTATTAGCCATTTTCTTTCTCAAGTAGTAAATAAAGGCATCCCATGTAGCTGGAAGACTGAAATTTGCACTGGAGAGAAACTTTTGCCTTTTAATATTTACCTGTAGAGTTTGCTGTCTTATGTTAAGAGCAAGATGCTAGTAGAGTTCAAAATAATGGAGTAGATGATAATATAGATCAGAAGGGGCACAGTTGTTAAGATATACACTCGAGGGGCTTGGAACAAGCAAGCAGGCAACTACGGACTTCTTCAAACTGAAATAAGTGGTGTCAGTTGTTTATTGCTTGCCTCAGAATCAGTGTGTGAAATAAGTTCTATAGTCAAATTTAATGGTAGTCTTATTTGAGGAAGGTAGGTTGTGGTATAACCTTGCAGTTTTTAAATATAGGGAGAAATTAATTGAAGACTTCAGTACTTTTCTGCCCTGTGCTGGTTTTGCTGCTTTGTAATTCAGTGGAGACCATATGTTTGCACAGAGTGGTAGCTGGTTCTTTTTGCAGTAAAGAACTATCTTTATGGCATGCTGCATCAGCTTTACAAGGTTATTATGCTTCTCATGTGTAGTTACTCTGATATGAGGTGACCACCAATATGTAATCAAATGTACTCATGCTTTTAAGACTACATTAATTTTAGATATGAATTTTTGCAATGATTTGTAACAGCCTTAATTTATAAAGCACAAGGGTTAAATATTGCAGTGCAGCAGTCTCATAAAGAAGTTGAGCAAAAATTTGATTTGAAGTTTGCTTGATGTAAATCAAAGCCAAAGAGCTAGTTCTACTGATGATACTAGGAAGTAAGACAGTTTATCAAAGTATCACTCCTTAATTCTTGCGCTCACCATGTGACTAAAGTAGCTAAAGATTCTGACGTGACAATTTTGATCTGTTTGAATTATACTGTGTTTGTAAGCAGAATTTCCACAACTTAATACTTGGAAAAAACAAATGGGGAAGAGGTAGAATTTAGTTTCACATGAGTACAAGACACTTGATTTCTTTCTAGACTTCTAAACAGATTTGTCCCTTATCCTGAGAAACTTTTAGTCCTATGTCATTTTAATATCCTTTCGGCTAAGCCATCAAAATGGAAAAAATTAATGTAAAAAGGCAAAGAATTTGCTTATGTGAGGAAATTATTTGGCAGAAATGCAGATGTCCAAATACTACTTCAGTGATGTTAAAAAAAAAATATTTTTTTCATTATAATTCAGCAAAAAAAGTAATTTGTTTCTGTGAATGAACAAACAGTTTTTCTTGTTTCTAGGGATAAAGAAGCGGATCACTTCGACAGTGCATTGATGTATCTGTGGTGATCTTACATTTGACATAGTTCTGCGGGTAAATTCCCCAAGAGAACATTTTTGATCTGTTTATGTAGCTTCTTACTTCTACCAAAGTGAATTTTTTAGGTTAGCCAGAATACATTTACATCACTTCATAGAGTTGTGTATGGAAAAAAAAATGGAGCTACCTCAAAACCAGTGTGATAAATTGGCTGTAGGGCATTATAGATGCACTGCTTTTGTGGCCTAACTAGTTGAGTCTTTTATCATAGTGTTACCTGTATGTGCTGTTAGTGAATTCCCAGTACTTCTTTAGAAGCAAAAGATGATTTGTGTAAATGCAAAACTTAAGGAGACCCCGAAAAATCCATTGATTTATAGGGAGATAGTACTATAGCTGCAGTTTGTGAAAATTGCCCTCACGTATTTAGGAACTGTCACGTTTTAAGGACTCGCTTCATTTTGGCAGTAAATGTTAGGATAATATTGTGCCTCTACTTCACTCTGTCTTGTAGAAAGTGACCTGTAAAGTCCCCAAACCTCCTTTCACTTGGCACGAGACCTGTTCCAGGACAGTGTCAGCTGCGTTAGGATTGGCACTTTCTGGCCAATATTCTTACCCAGAGTAAAATACTTAGTATATGGAGTACGAACTGCAATCTTAACCATATGCAATTGAGTTTTTGTACCTGTTTTTTATATAAAAATTAAAGCAAATATTGTTACAAACTTCCAGCAGTTGACTGCTTTATTCAGAAATAAATGATGAGGACCACTGAGAGCTTTTAATTTCTTTTCCCAGCCCGTGGTGCCAGTTACTGTCCTACTGAAGCAGAGCTGCACCAGCAGGGTGTTTTTTCTGATGCTGTACAAGGAACTTGATTGTAATTTTTGCTGGTGTCCTAAATCTTTCCTTGTGTCGTAGGTGATCCATCTGCCAACAGATGTTTACCTCTTTTGCTTTTCTGGACACAAATGAAAAATGTTATATGAGTGTGTTACACCCAGCATTTTTTTTTCCGTACTGGCTTAGTGATGTATTTGGTGTTTTTTCTTAGTACAGAGTTAGGTTATTTTGGGATAATTTTTACTTTAACTGAAAAAATAAATCCTTATAATTCTGTGGAAGACTGGGAAACAATGACTCTACAGTTAATCAGACTTGCAAACAGAAGACAAATAATGGGATTACTTTGAATTACTTCTACTTTATTGTTCATGTCTTTTAATACTTCTTTTTAAGGGTCATGTGTTTTAGAAGCCTGACTAATAGGATTTGATTTTTTGGATTGCTTGTTAAAAATTGTAATGTTCAAAATCCTCACAGATTTGTTTGTTGGTTCTTGGTTATGTTGTAATTAAGTTGCAAGTTATCTGCTTAGTCCAAGCACCTGAAACTTCAAAGGATTTCTGTGTCTTACCCCCAAACAGTTGATTTGGGAAATGTGTCATAACTCTACTTCTCAAATCTATCACGTTTTGAAGATGAACAGTGCAAAGCAAACAAATAAAACCTTCCAAACCCCAACAAATCTCCCCAACTTAAAGCCATATCTACTTATTCAGGAAGATTGTCAGCTGCAAACTATTAGAAGCTGGGAGAGTAGTCAAGAAAGATATTAGATAAAATTATCCGGTTCGTATTGGCATCTGTTTTTCTCCGTTTCTGGAGATGGAGTATGTGGCCAGCTGGGCCTTGAGTCTGAGCTAATGCATTTGTTTTCATATTCCTGTGCTACTCTAGACTTTTCAGGCATCAGTGAAACTTTTATACTCATTTGTACAGCTCAGACAACATGAGGACATATTTGCTGTGCTTCAGTCCTTCCAGAGTGTTATCAATAGAACTGTTGCCCAAGTACAAATTGCAGCACTAAATCACCTTAAATACACCTTTATAACCCATTCGGAGATCATGAGTTTCTGAAAGGTCACAGAGTAAAATAAACCAACAAGGGCTGATGGAGCCTTGTTGCAGAGCAATTTAGCTTGATAGCCCTTAACTGGAGGAGAAGCAAGATGGACTTGACTTTCAGTGTCTTTAAGTTTTGCCAGTGGTGATGGCAACTATGCTTTTTAACTTGTATTGTACACCAAAAGTGTGCATTCAATTTGGGACTGATTTGAAATATAAGTATCACAAAGGTGCATTTTTAGGATGTTTCAAAATAAAACCAAACTTTAAAGATACCTCCTTGTAAAGGACTAATGTTGTTATGCTCTGTCAAGATGCAGAATCCAAGAATAGTTTTTCTTAAAACAAATTCTTGTTGCTGGTGGTCTTATTTTTATTTTTTTTTTCTCTGCTGCTTGCAAACAGCATACTGGCATCCCAAATAGGCCTGTTCAAAAGAGGCGGCTTCTGTAAAATTCAGCTGGTTGACAAACTCTTTAGAACTGAGCATGAGGCTGTTTTCTATAAAACGGGCTTCTGTCAGCACAGCTGTGCCAGTCAGGAATGTGAAGAGATGTGAACACTGACTGCTTTAGCTGTTTTGGCAGAAACCATTGACAAATATGTTATTCTGTAGATGAAAATTTTCTTTTGTTGGTAAAATTGGTCCACTCAGAGATGTGTGCCTGTAAATGGTTTTACATTCTAGTATTTGCTTGTATATTATATTATGTAATTTTGCCTGGAATGCTATATTTCCCCTATATTTGCAGTTTTTTTGCCAGAATATGGTGTACTGGCGCCTTCAGAGCGTGAAAGGGCTCTGGCATCCACACTGACCAAACTTCTAAAATGTATCAGTAATCCAAATGAAAATGAAAAGGGTGGAAGCTGAAAGGAGGTGTGTTGTAACAGAGGTTGCTAAGAAACAGATGAGAGCTGACAGGACCCCTTCTTTCTTGGTAGATTGATGTCCTTGCATGATTCAGATCTGCTGTGTGTCTCCAAGAAGGTGGGCTTTTTAGCCGAGTGACACTAAATCTTTCAGTTTGTGCTGCTTCTGTCATCAACAAACCAGCAGCAGCTAGAATGCTTTTTTATTTTTCTTTAAGTGATTGAGCTAGCCTTTTGCGTTGGCATTAAGCATCCTAGCAGGAGGACTTTGCTGTTTTTCCACTATTATTTCTTCAGTCATACATAGACTGAATGTCCAAAATGCTATGAGTTTAGGAATAAGAAGCAGTTGAAAATGAGTGCTGTTCTGAAACACTGTGTTCCCATTCCTTGCTCAATATGAAGCATATACGAAGTTTAAAGAACAGGTCATAATTCTTCCTTGCTTTAACATCAAGTAGTGATTTTCCGCTGTGCATGGAAGAAATATTTTTCTCATGACTTCATGCTCCTTCCTTGTTCTTTCCTCTAAATAGCACCCTGAAATTAGCAGTATTTTGCATAAAATCTGAAGCTTCAGGGTTTTGGACTCTGTCCTAATAAAGAATACCATAGCAGACAGCCTGTGAATCGTAAGATTTGATGCTGGTTTAGTTTACAGTGAATGAAACCAGATTAGGCACTGAAATCCTGGATGTGAACAGCATAGCAACACAGTACAATTATGGAGACACTTACTGATTATTTAATGTTTATTTTTCAGTAGCTATTATATTTGGACTGGTGCCTAGCTAAGTTAACAGGAATAAAGTTGGAAGATTTTGGGCAGCTTCAGAAGGCCTGCAGTAGGCTTTTGTAAAGCAGTATTTATTGTGTTTGAGTTCTAATAATCTAAACAGAAGACCCAAGAAAAGATCACCAAATATTTTATTTATTACTAAAGATTTCTCTGCTGGTTTCCAAAAGAAATATTTTTCAGGGAATCTCCTGTCTTGTATCTGCCTTTTCTGCTGTATATTGTTTTATTAATCCTTTTGCTTCGCCTAATGGAGTTATTTCATATGAGGACTGCAGGACATTTTTCTTTTGTTTGTCTTACTGTTGTCTTACTGTTAAAAATGGTAATGTTTTGAGATTTCACCAAGGAAATCAATATGACTTATTAAAATGCTGCAAAGATCCAGTGTCTCTGTTGTGCTCATTCACAGTACTTTCTGCGGGTGTTGTTAGATTGGTGGGAAGATTGTAAGTAGTTGGTATTGACCTGAAAATGTTTTCCCAGTAAGCATATGTTCTTCATTACTTCTATTTTTAAAATATAGTGATAAAATAAAACACTTTGTCAGCAGCTAACAAAAAACCCCAAACTATTTTGGGTGTAGAAGTCAAACTATTGAAAAATAGCCTGTATTTTGTCATTTTTAGAAACCAAAGTGGTGGCAGTATCTGGCACTTTTCCAGTGCTTGAACATTAAAAGCATTCTGTATCCCAGTGTTTATGTCAGAGTTGGCTGAAACCCATTGATCTGCAAATTCTCTTGTAGGGAAAACTTTGTCATTGGAAGTTGTAGATGTTACTGCAGAATAAGGTTGTAATGAGAATAGGTTTGTGGATAACAGCCTTCCCATAAGTAAAAGTTCTTGTAAAGAGAAGAGAATGATCTGTTTGTGATACATACTAAAATTTCAGCAAAAAATAGTCTAATGAAACATGAAGAAAAGCTTTCTAATAGATAGGATGACTTCATCCAGTAGTGTTCTTATAGATAGTGCAAAGTCAGGATAGGAGCACATTGCCATTGTGACCATGTCTTGTAGGGAACCTTGACCACCTTTTCAAGAGGAGAATGGGAAGCCAAAATTTTGTAACCTGTTTTAAAAGAGTACATCTTTGAAGATAATTTTATGGAACTGTGACTACAAAGTGCTTACTCATAAAACCATATTCTTCGTACAGTAAGAAGGGGCATTATATATGATGTACCTGCTCAGGGTGGATAATATATGATTCTTTGTCTGTTTCTTATTTCTGTCAAATTAAAGCCATGATCTTAAGATATATGGGAGTAAATGTGGTAATGAATCCTAACTTCAGTTCTCCAGTTTGAATATTAAGTGTAGTATAATATATGGTCTGGAAGTAAAGATACCATCTCCTCTACTATTAATAGCTGTCAACTTTATTGCAGTTCTGAAAACTTTCACAGAGTTATGTCCCAAGATGTTTAGAGTGCTTGGTCCAATCAAAAGTTTCTTCAGTTGTTCAGACTGAACAGCTGGTGTCTTTTTATAGTTTTGTATTGTATTTGTTTATTTGCAAGGTACTTCTCATCAATGAGATATGAGACAGGGAATTTGATTAGAGGCAGTTAGGAAAATCTTTATAGGTGGGGAAAAAACATAAATGTGTAAAATATCAGTTGTCCACCAGATGATCCTTTTTGTGAAAGCAAAGATTCACATATGAGCCTTCGTAAGGAGCCAGTTGGCAAAAAAAAAATATTCAAGTTAGGCAATTGAATTAATCAGCTATTACGTTCAGCTGTTTGAAGCAACCACATGCATTTACTTTTTACCATTCCACATATTAAATTCCTGTAAATGATCAGCAACTGTTGTATTCAACTTTGCACTCTATAATCAAGGAACCTGCTAATGTTAAGACTATTCAATGTCACTTTCGTATATATTTCCAAGAAAGGGCTTTTTCAACTTTTCTTTATGTTCACTTAGTTTCTAAAGTACTGGTATGTTACTGCAACTTTTCACTTATGTTCTAAATGTCTAGTAGGAAATTACACCTTCATTAATTTGCATAGAAAACTAATGTTATATCAGCACTGCAAATGAAATTCATGTTACAGTTGATGATTTCAGAAACGAGAGGTAGATTCATGGTCATTCTTTGAGCTGAGTAAGGGTTGAGCTCTTTACTGTGTATAAATGAAAGGGAACTATAATCAGGCTCAAAAAATATCAGTCAAAATATTGGGTTGAAAGGACAGCCTGGACTTTTAAGAATGTATTGTATTCCATACAATTTATTCCTCTTTGGGTATTAAAATTTACAGATTTGTTTTGGAAATTTTTGAGGAAACATATGGATTTTTTTTCTAAACGTTCCAAACTGATTTTCAGTTTGTTTGACACTACAAGCTGAAGCTGGAAGAGAACCATTACTGCCTCCTGAGTGGCTATGTATTTGATCTTAGAGGTAGAGTTCAGGGTCACAGTACACGTACGTGGGTGCAGCCCTTGGGTGGAGCGGAGTGCTTAGTCAAGGTCAGCTTCTTCACTGGCCATTGCTGCACAGATTTTTCTGTCAACAAAACTGTATACGGTCACAGCAAATGACACTATACTGCTCGGCCATAGCAAAATAAATACTCATAGGAAATACATCTTTCAGGCTTTCCTTAATTTTACAAATTTTTTAACTACAGAAATAGCAAGATCATTAGTATCTGAGCTGGAGTCTGGTATCTTTCTGTTGACTCGTGGCTGATTCCCAGCATTAGCCAGGTGTTAACCAAGTAGTAATAGCATGGCAGAGGTGGGTGGAGGAGTTCTAGCAAAATGGGTGCAAGCACACAGAGGTTAGTACAGGCAGCTCACCTCAGTATTTAGCTAGTTTCTGTGTAAGTTTTGATATCTGGATAAATTCTGAGGGAATACTACTGCTAGGAGTAGTTGACTTCACAGTTTTAAAACGAGCTTTTACCATGCAAGTATTTGCAGTCATAAGATTGTCTGTAACTGTACCAAGCAGGGTACAATGAGTGCGATGTCGCTTTCAGAATATATAGCTAGGAGTATTTGTATAAACCCAAAAGAACAATGAGGACTTTGGGGGTTTCTCAACCTTCTTACAAGGTGGGGGGGGGAAGTTTGAGTACTTAATCTGCGTGTCCTGTACAAGCTAAGCTTTTTGTTGAAATTTTGTTTTCAGCAAATGTTCACCAAGTTGCATTTGATTTGAGATCATGTAGAATGCATCCACTTAGATGAGGAAGCCACTTCTGCCTTGAAATTCAAAAAGTGACAAGTTAAACTTTAGCTGTCTTAGCAAAAGAGAGTGATAGTAATGTCTCTCAGGTAGGGTATGGAAGGAAGAGCTGTTTTCTTGTAGCTTATACTTGGCTTGTTAAATAGCTAGAAAATACAGCCCAGAAGTTTGCTGGCCTGATTAAAAGCTTGTTGAAAACCAGCCTTGCATTGTTTGAAATGGTCTGTGGCTGCGGCCCAGAAGTGTGGTTGGTGTTTTCAGAGGAACTGTGTGAGGCTGGGTACCCATTTAACGTAAAAATTGAATGGAGCTGGACAACTGGCAGAAGCTGTTCTTCGTCCCCGTCTAGTCTTTCAGTAGCTAAATCTTAGCAGAAAGTTTTGCTTTTGATTAAGAATTTTATTTTATCTTTGTTTTCCAATTTATGAAACCTGATTTTGTTTAAAATACAGGATTGAAATGTCTCAATCAGCATGTGTAAAAGCAATGAAGTAATTGATACATCTTACACAATGCATTCACAATCATCAGTTGGGAAATGAAATGTATTTGTCAGACTGTTGGTCTGACTTTATGCCTGCTGACTTAAGGATGGTTTTCTAAAAATTCCTTTCATCTCTCTTGACAGTTTGCTCTGACTTCACCTTTTTCGTATCGGTTCTCATCTCCTGTAAGCTTGCCTACCCAGGAAGTTGTACTTCCTTTCCTTCTGACCAACACATGGCAAGCATTTTCCAAAAGTCATACTTGTTTTGCTAACGTATTTGGCAGCTCTGACATTGCAAAGTTTCATATAATGCGTCTGTTAGATTTTGGCTTTTCTCATCACAGGGAATTGCTTGTGTTCTTCTGCTTGTTTCATTAATCTTTATTAAATAAAGATGTAAGCTGTCTTTAATTGAATGTTTTCTTTTGGCAATAGGACAAGTCAAAAGGTGTTTCTCATTAATTTGTTATTCAGCAGGGATAGCCATCTATCTGGATTGAATTTGTGACAATGTTTAGTCCCTATTTGTAGAAATGGCTATGTTGAACATATTTTTCTATGTTGTGCTCAGGCTATCCTATGCAGGCTGACTTTATAATGTCATTTGGGGAACTGAGCTACAGGGAATTGGTCTGTGTTGACAGCATGTCTATGTGTTGGTTTTTCCTCTCCTTTTAGTACAATGTGTTTTATATTTTGTCTTGTAAAGTTTTATCATGCTATCAAATCATGAAGAAGTGCAGAAATGATGGCTTTTGGTTTTCTCTAGCATGTGATACAAGTATTTTGGACAGAGGTCATAATAAGAAATGCTGACCTTTGTTTTTATGATACAAAAAATCATAGCTTTTCTGTTGCAGTTAATTTTAGGGCCATACTTAGCTCAAAAGCAAATCGTATTGAAGAAATGAGTAATAATTTCAGGTGTTGCATGAGTTCTTCTGTCTTCCTGCCAGTTCTTGTGCTTTTAATTATTTTTCTTAAAATTTACTACTTCGTTTTTGTGGAGGGTGCAAACTGCGTTTGTGACTCACTATCCTGGGGAAAGTGTTCAATTTCATCAAATACAAATCAAATGTACAGCAACCTGAGAAATTAAGAAATGTTTTTGTTAATCTTTGTAAAAATTCCGAATGAATCTCAGGTAACCTAGATAAAAATGTTGGGGTTAATTTGATTGCCCTTAAAGTGATGATATTGCAACACGGTGGTGTCTGTTTATTCCAGATGCTTTCAGGCAGCTCCTAGCCGAAATGAGTTGTTTTTATACATGTTAGGAATCCTGTCATCATACCATCAGTAACTCCTAAGCAAGCAAACGGACTGTGCAAATGTGTGTTCAGTACATGTCTTGGAATAGCATAGGATCTACAGACACGTGGAAATTTGTCTGGGACAAAGTTGTTTATTTGGTTTGCCTGCTTTCTTAAAATTTGTGAAGAATGCCTGACATAAATGTAGCTAAAAATCCCACTGTCATCTGGCAAATATAAAATAAAGCTATGTTGTAGCTGACATGATATTATTGAGCTAAACTGGGAAAGACACATTAGTCTGTTTCTTTAACAGAATTCTTTCTGGAAACACTTTTTGCTAGCATTTTTAAACTTAGTGTGACATTTTTTTAGTATCTGGCATTTGGCAGCTTCAGTAATAACACTTTTGTGCAGTCTAACAGCTTTTACTGTTATTACATTTTTCCTAATCTTCCGCCTGACCTTTCTCACTTCATAATATTTATTTCTGTCTCTCAGAACAGAAATCCATTTAGGGTGGATTCTGAAGCAAAGCGTGTCTCTCTTATGTGATAAATATATTGACTACTTTAAAGTGGGTAAACTAGCAGTAGTTTGTTATGACATGTTTTTTTTTTCCCCCCAACTTTTTGTCCCATATGATGCCCGCAGATATCATCTTTCTCCCTGTGGTATGTTACAAAGCTTGAATGCCTTCATATAACACTTGTACACCAAGCACAGAAATTACTAGCTTCATTGTGTCAGAGGCTACTTATGCCTTTCAGACTAATTGGTCCCCTTTCATCAGAGCAGGAATGTCGCACCAGGCCTAGAGAAGTAGCTAAGATGGATTTTCCCATTGAAAAGTGTCTTCATTTTAATAAGTATCTCTGATCCAACTAGAAAAATCCGGGGGAAAGAAATACTTTTAGCCCTTTCCTTTGTCAGGAATTGTGATGTATTGATAACAATGTAATTTAATTGGATAATAGAAGCAGTCTTGCCCTTAGTTTTACTCGGAATTGATATGTATTGCCAGCATTTACTGGAAATTTATTTGTTTCAATTCTTTTTACCAAATGAATCTTCAATCAGTTGCAATTAGTGTCTTGCATAGAGTTACTTCTGTAATGTCCCCAGCTAGCAGCCAGGTTCTTACTGCTATTATAATTTACTGTTTATTTTGACATGATTATCTTTCAGCTTTGCTAGATAAGATTTATTAGGCATTGTGAATCTTCTCTCATTCTCTGTACCAAAGATTTGGCCATCAAGCAACTGGAGGCTTTTTTAGAACAGCTGTGAGATGCATGATTCCATTTTACTGGCCTTATTTTATGAAAGTTTGTCATATTCCCAAAATATTTAAAAAAAATAGTTACAGAAGCAGAGATATATTGGTTTTTTTATGTCACATTAGACATGTCTCATTTTGAATATTCATACTCTATATGTTATGCCACAGGCTAACAGCAAGGTGGAGATCTTAGTCAACAATATTTTCAGCAAAATTGGAAAATTTTGAAAGAATATATCTTTAACCTAACTGCTTTGAAAGTTCTGAGAAACAGGACATGCTGACTACAGCTATTTTTTCCATTCTTGTCTGAGGAAAGGATACAGAAAAGCTGGTGGAAATGTTGGGGGATACAGGAATGTTGGTGGAAAGCTGTGGCATTCCGTCTGTAAATGCTTACCGTAAAGGCTGGTGTTTCCTTGAAGCTGTTCTTTCGTACTTTTAGTATAACCTGTTAATTTTTCTGGCTCACAAAAGGATAAAGTCAAAGGTAGGCTTCCTTCTGTAGAAGACAGGCTTGGCTGCAGGGTCAGGACAGGAACAGGAAGATTTAAATGTAAGTGACTACTCTGAATAAGCAAATAGTGCCTTAGTAGACAGCTAGCGTTTGTGTTTCTGGTGGTTTCAAAGGCTTGCTATGCAGGTTAAATAATGCTTTGACAATGGCAGGTTTTAAGAGGCGCTTGAAGATATGGCTGGGGTTTATTGTGTCTTGTAAGCACTCTGACTGTGAAAACAATGTACGTTTTGCAGTAGAGCAAAACAGCTCATACTGCAACAATTTTGAGATATAGGTATGTGAGGATCTGGCAGGTATCAGAATAAATTGTGCCTTCCTAATGCAAGGTGTAGAATAGGGATTTTTGGAGTTGCATAGGGATTTAGGGGAGGTGCAACTTTATTTTGTTCTTTCCAGAATCTGTTTTACACAAGTTGAAACCTTTACATGAGGGTTGGCATCTATGCAGCTCCCACTCCAACTGAGATGATTCCAAAAACTTAGTTTTATTAAATTGTTTTAAATTCTTTTGTCTCCCCTCTGAAATATATTCCCTCCTCTCCCCCCAAATATATATTCACTGGACTTGAGGGAGTAAAATAAATTCTCTACTGGCAGAGAGACTATTTAAATATTGGCTGTAGCCTGAAGAAGTAAACTCCACTAGAGGGCAGTTCCGAGTATGAGTGTGATCAGTTGCCTTGTTTCACCTCCAGAGACGATTGCTGAGAAGTCTATTCTTTCTATACAACAGGGATTATCTTTTTAGCCTAAGGTAGGCTGTGCTGTATCTAAACTTGATAAGCCACTAACTGCATTATACTAAGCAGGAAACTGTATTTATGATTAACAATGTGTGATGGAAATCTACAGTTTTGCGTGCTGAATTAAAGTGTGAGAAAGTGCAGGGTACATGGACAAAAACTTTGGGTGGCGTTTTTATATCTTTAAGAACTTGTTATATATATATTTATATATATATATGCACAAACAAACATATCTGTGTTACTGTTACTGTTATTGTAAGATCTAGGTACCCAGCTGAAAACTCTTTGAATGTGATTTTATGTTCTCCTTCAAACCTTTTTTAGAAATAACTATTTAGAATTGTATTTAGAAATAACAAATACAAACCATCTGCATTTGGTTGCTCCATTGACCTGTGTAGTTTACTAGAATAATGCTCAGTCTTTCATTTTTGTCTGAATAATGGGATCTTTCATTTTTAGAAATAGTTATTCATCATTTAGCTCTTAGTTAGATGGCTACTTCTTCTTCCAGTTATTTTATATGTCCGTAGTAGTTCCTGGGGAAAACTATTTCCAGTGACAACAGATTCCCCCCCATGTTAGTTTTGTCAATTCAGAATCCAGATCAAAAGCAGAATTATATATTTTTTCTTTTTAATCTCTTATGGCCTGTGAAAATCACTTAAACAATCCTTATTACCTCTAGTTTTAACCAGAAACCATTAAACTAAAATTTTTATTTTAAAACCAATCTCTTAAAATGTATGAAAAGGACTTAAAATTGTATTTCTAAAATACCACTAGAAAAATGCGTGGCTTGTTGCCTGTCACCTGTCACGAACAGTGTTTGAGGAATGGGTGTTTGTCCTTACCAGAAGAGCATTCCAAAGTGTTTTAGAGATGTGCCTACACACTAAATGCTTAATTTTCAGATGTTTTCTGTTTATGAAAACATTTGTGTGAGCAGACGTGTTGAGATGTCTGTCTTTGTTAATAATTGAGGCCAGTACATAATTTCTCACTTACTTCAATATGCTTTTCACTATTCAATTAAAGTTGTTCTGAGGATTTTATTTTTATTGAGCAAGATTTTGTTTTTGAAGTGGCCCCACACATTTAAATGGTTTTAATGTTACGGTTCATTCTAATGAGATAATAGTATATGCCTAGTTACAGCTCTTCGGAGCATTTTTGGGTGGATCTATCGTATTTTATTTGCTAGACATGTCATGTTTGAAAATGAAAACACTCTTATTATCTGTAAATTTATGTGTAAATATGGAAAGAAGCTTTGCCATTTGCTCTTTAGAGTCTCACAGTGGCTGTTGTCAGGGACATGATTTTGAATAAAAATGGGTAAACTGGTATGTTTTTTTTTCTTCTCTTGTGAGTTGTGAAGTCAATAAGATACAGATTGGGACCATTAGTGTCAATTCCGTTCTTCCCAAATGTTTGTTTTGAGGATACATTGACAAAGTCAGTGTGCTGACTGTAATATCTTGATACTCTGTGTGACACTGTGTGAAAGTTGAGTTCCTCCTCAGCTTTGCACAACATAGATCTGATATCTCTAGAAAAATACCAGGTAATTAAGATAGTTTGTGGTGCAAAGGAGAAACTGGTATGGCTAGTAGATACTGTTTTGCTTGGTATGAGTTACTGAATATTAATTGGAATACCAAAGTGTTTTAAATCCAGTTTGGAGTGATCATCGTTCTCTTGCACTGTACATCAGAAGTAACTTATGAATCTTGTACGCAGGAGCATCGATCCAAGTGGAAGAACTGAAGAAGATTCCCCCAATGATTAGTGATTTTTAGTTGTGTGCTGTAATCAACAGTGTTTAGACTATCATGTCTACCAGATGAACTGTCTATGTAGAGAAGGTTATTCTGGGAGAATAATTAAAAGGAATTTAGGAGATTCAGGAAGCTTTATCTTGCAGTATATGTTGATATATTTTTATTTTAATACTGTCCTCACACCTAGAAGTATACCTTTTGAATTTGCTGCTTCTTTGAGGAGGAGAGACACTGATTCTTAAGGGCTGTGATAGTTACTATTAGTTCTAATAACAGCAATCAAACATGTTGCTTCTTCTCTGTTGACTTTTCCCCTCCAAGTTAACGGTCATTGGTTCCATTAAAAGAAAACCAGGCTTTGCTCTTTCATAAGGTCATTGGACTGTACATGCCCAGTACATTAACTGCCTCCAATGACTGACAGACAGTAATCCCTAGCAGGGTAACAGGATTGATATTTGGATTTGTAATCTGTTCAGCTGGTCCTGCAAGGCCTCGTCAACTGGAATCTTTTGAGGTTGTTGTTAGAAGAACATGATGAGTTAAAGCAGAGAAGAACAAGAAAGCATCGTTCTGGCTACAGCTGTTAATTCTATAGCTGAACAAAGCTGTATTTATGTAGATGCATAAAAGTTTTTTGTAATTTGCATTTTATTATTGGTAACTTTTGGCGAACAGATTGTGTGTACTTGCTAAAGGGCCAGCTTGCCCTCAGATGTTAACAGTGTTTTATTTTAAGTATGGCTCTGTCTAGATGTGAAATAAAGTAAGAGGAGAACAATTCATGTGTCTAAACCATAGTGTAATGATTTTAGTATTGTTTTGTGGTATTCAAGATGTCTTTATGGCAGAGTGGAGGCACAACACAGGCAGCATGTGCCCTGTTGGGACAGCAGTTGGAGGCCTGTAGAGGTACCATAGGGCCTCTGAAATGACATCTGAATCCCACCTTGTCCAGAGTGAATGAAACATAGCAGGGCCAAGAATCTGTCTAGGATTAAGATCAAAAAACATCATTACCCACATATGATAAATTCAACTGTTTAACCTTAAAAATATTCAGGAATAAATAGCATACAATAACATTCATTGGTTGTACAGTTTGGACAACTTGTGAACAAAAGCTGATGGGAAATACTAGTTGGTTCGTTTTTGTACTAAAATAATGTGTTGATGTTTATCTTGTCCTTGATTGAAGTAATAATTGTTCTTTTTCTGTCTTAGGTTATGGTCAGACTGGTCCAATGGTTCGGAGAGGTGGATACGACTCCATTGCAGCTGCTGTTTCTGGTCTCATGCATATCACAGGGCACGAGGTAGGGTGCTTAACTCATATATTTAATAGAATCTCCGTGCCATATACTAAAACTCAATACTGCATGGAGCAAGTTAACCTATGCTAACACAACTGTTATACACGCCCTCCTGAGTCCAACAAGAGGTCTTATCTCTAGGAAAATCTAGGAAAATGATACTGTTTACATCCTTCAAGTATCTCACTCCAGGCTTGCAAAGTCAATGCCTGAGAAACAGAAAATGGAAAAAAAAACGGTATTCTGAATCTCTGGTGAATAAATTGGTAATTTATGCTAACTTCTTAATAGACACGTTGTTGACAGCTGGATAATAGAATCATAACTATGTGTGGGAAGTCTCACTCATGCTTTGATATCAATATTCCCTCTTTAATAGGAGGAGTTATGTAGCCATCCACATAACAGACAAACTCTTTTCAATCATGTCACCTGAAAATAAGCAGAGATGCCACTAGTCATTCTGGAAAAGCTTTTTGTGCTGCTATTTCTACTGATATCCAGGTTGTTTGGGAGTGGTAGTAGGACAGGAAGCACTGCAGAGGTAGTTTAGTTACCTGGATTCCAGGGATACATAGAAAGTGTCGTCACCTCAGACAAATGCTGGTCAAATAGGCGTTTACTTAAACTGTCTCGAACCGCCTGCAGTTGCAGGGAACGTGGTCTCCACATGTCACTTCCCACGTGAGGTGGTGTTACAAGTCTCTTCTATGTGTCATAAACAGTAGGCAGTCTTCTGTGGTGGTGCTTTTGATACTCCAGAAGCAGTAGTGCAGATCTTCAGAATATGACACATGAATGCCCTAGATAAACAAAGGGTTCTTCAAGTTTCTGTACTTAGTGTCAGATATTCATGTTCAAATAGGCTGTTGAAAGCTAACTATGCATGATCTAGATATAACTCTACTGTAGAATTGATGTTCTGCCAATCAACTTGTTTTCTGCTGGGAACAATGGCAAACATCAGAACTCTGTGCTTGTGGCAGTTATTATTACCCGTCTGTAAAAAAAGAAATAATAATAATAAAAAAAATTCGAGCGTTGTTTGACTGAGGAAGCTGAAGAATCTCATGCTTAGTGTCCAAAGACTGTGTGTCCATTGCCACCATATTAATGGTACATACTCATAGGATGTCCATCTTATAAGATGAGAAGATATGAATTTGAGTCCAATCTTTACAGGTACTTCTCTTCAATTATGCACATATACACTAAGCAATGACTGATCACAGGAACTGCAGTGTAAGTAATTTTCTTCATACACCAGGGTCAGAATGTAAATGAAGACTAGTACTTTCAATACCGTGTCAGAAATATCATGCACACCTCAAAATAAACCAAACAAAATTAAATGGAAACCTAAACTGTTAGAAAGGGGCAGATGTTAGTGCCACATGAATAAAGGAAAGTATGTTGAAAAATTAAAAAGCCAGGACTTCTGTAAAGCTTTTCATTGCTGTATAATTGACAGAAAATACAAGTGTTATACTGAATAATTGGATGTAAGTTGTATTACGAGAGTTATATTCCTCAGTGGCCGTTATGAAGATGGATTTTATTAAAAGGTTGTGTGAAGATCTACACTGGAAATCCAGATGCTCACATCACCTCACCAGGACTTGGGGCAATGTAATCATAGGAATCATTTAATCATTGTTAGTAATAGATTTCTCTATCCTCTGGGGGCTTTTAACAACTCATTCAAGCTTAGTCATTCTCTTGCATGATTAAAATAAACATACTAAAACTTTCTTCTCATTTTTCTTTATTTGAGGTTGGTCATATATTTCATCAGTTTCTCAAAACGATTTTCTGATGTGTATAGAGATAGTTTTGTTTCAAAGACTTAAGTGGTCAGTGACTCCAAGGAAGCAAAAGTGCCTTTCATTTTTGTAGTGAAAGCCACTCAAGTGGCTTTAAAAATCTTATTGTATGCTTGTTTGAAAGTTACTTTAAAATAACAATTTGTTATTAATAGTCAAATATTCCATGTTATACATTTATATTCACATGACTGGGCTGTGTTTAAAATTCCACAAAACTAACTTTGAAGAAAGTATAAAACCCTATTTCACTCAGCATGTAGAAAAGTGGCCAAAATAAAGAAGAAAAAAATTTTACTCATTTTAATAGAGAGAAACAGTACGAAAAACCTTGAATTATTTGTTGACCAGGTAACATGGAATTCATATTCTAATAGTGACGTGATCATTTGAAGCTTACCCTAGTGAACTAGAGTATGTTTGTTTCTTAAATAAAATTAAAAATACCAGTTTTTTGAACTGGAAAGAAAAAAAAAAAGCTATAACAGAAGATGTTGGTTTTATATTGTCTTACGGTAGCTGTAAGACAATATAAGATCAGCATAACATTGGTATAACAGCGGTCTGTGGAAATTTCCCTTCAGTAAACAAGCCATTGACTGTACTTGCAGGATGGTCTTAGAGGTACGAGTTGATGCAGTAAACAGATTATAATGCATTTCAGCAGCAACAACAAAACATCTACATACATCACCAAACTGCTTAATTTTGAAGTATGTTAGTACGTATATACAGCTCTTCACAAAGCATTTTAATAATAGGATACTAAAATTATGTTCTGTATCTGACATTTGTAAAATGGATAGAACTAATAGCAAGGTATATTCCTGTTTATCTTAGAGAAATTACATGTTGTGAATTTTAGTTTGTTTCAACCACCTGGCTACTGATTGCATGTCTCAGCAGTTTACTGTTGCAGATCACATAACTTTATCAGGTATTGAGGCCATGCCTCCAGTCAGTCAAGTCTTAATATTAAGCCATAAAAGCAATGCATTACCAGCACAGGATTTTGAGAAAACTTAAACCTTCGTTAAGTCCGTCGCATACGTAGTATTCATTTTCTTCAATACTTTATATTTTGTGTAACAATTTTTGAAGCAATAGAAAGATCACAGTAGAAAATATATGTATTTCATGCAAGTTATCTTTTTATTAAGAAGATAAAGATAGTTTAATACGAATGTGGAATGCACCAAAGATACAGAATATCGAATTTGGCACACAGTATAAACCTCTTGAAAGAGAGACAAGATCGTATTCTTTATACATCTGATTTTTAAGATCTGAGAGAAGATTCCTGCATAAAGAAATTCTGAATGACTTTTCTTTTTTTTTTTTTTTTTTTGCTAGTTGTTACCAAAATGACTGAATGCTAATTCCTTTGAAAAAGGAAATTCCCCTGAGCAAAGTTCTGAAATCAAACTATAGCTTCTATAATACTGCAAAGTTACAGGTGCAAACAACTGCCTTTGTGCTAGTGTTGTTTTCTTCTGATTGTATGAAACTCATTCAGTCTATAGTTGAATGCTTTCTTTAAACCATGTTTTCATGTGCAGAAACCTGCATGGAATTTAAGCTCTTACACATGCACTTGATTACCTCTGTATTAGCAATGTACGACACCTGTGATATTGGAAATTCTAGTGTGTTTATAAAAATCTACAAACAATAGTGAGGAATCTGTTTTGTGTAAGTCTGTACCACACACTGATTTTGAATGAAAACAGATGCTTTGGGCCACAGTCAGTTTTTCTTTACATAAATTAAAATATGCTCAAAGGGCAGAGTTTACATTGATGATACTTTTATTGTCCTGGACAACATAATTTATAGATGTATCCTGGTTAAACACTGCATTCAGGTTTCATATTTGATGAACAAAAAGCTTTTACTTAACATATTCAGACACGTCAGTGCCAGATGAATGTTCTTTTGATGAAAATTATTAAGGCAATAACTTGGAGTGAATTAAATAATTTGGATACAAATCCCCTTCAATCTCCAACTAGATTATTGTACATAATTTTTGATATTCTAGGTATATTTATGATGGTACAGTCTACTCGGTAAGCATTCTTTCTTACTGAAGAAATGTTTTTGTTTTACTGAACATGAGACAGCAAGACGTGATTGGGATCTGCAGTACCAGAGGGGCCATTCTTCAGCTTAAAACCAAACAAACTGCAGCAGAAGAGTAGACATGGTATATGTCTCAGAGCTGTTGAAAAACATACCTATTGCTGGTTCATAATAGCTTCAGCAGCTATTTCCTAACCATAAAGACTACTGAACTTAGAATACTTTTATTACACATGTCATTTCAGAACAATTTCCACTTGTAATATATCATTTTTATAACGCTGATGTAAATTTGGGAAGAGAAATTATGTCAAAGGGCAATAAAGAGATTCAGAAATGGAAGCTTCCAAAACGTGTTCTAGACCAGAAAGTGTTGACAAATTGTAAGGAATTTAGCAAACAGCAAAACTTGGGAGTAAAAGTGTGAACTAGTAGTCAGATTGAGCAATAGCAAAGCACAGTGGTGGAAGAAAAGGTCTGTTTTACTGGAGTGTATCTTCATCTTTCCAGATAAACAAATGCCATGTCCTAGTGCTGCCCCTCATTATGGCTCAACCCAGCACTTCAGACTGGATGGCAGCTTTGTTTGATTAAAGCACTTTGTCCTTGAAGAGCTACATTTTGTCTTTCTACCAGAACGGTAATATCACTTGGGGCTTTCAAAGGTGGTGGTGGCTGTTATTTTAAAATGCTTTGCTTGAATAAAAGCTACTACTGTATTGATCCTTTGCTCAGGTAGCTAGTGTAACACTAGCCACGCTAAAGTACTGCTGTGCTGTCAGCAGCTGCATCTGTGATAACAGATTTTACCAATAAAGGAAGGTATTTCTGTATGCGAGTAGCTTTATCCTTCATGTAAAGCAGCTTCATATCCCTTATTCTGCAGGATGAAAACCAGAGTGAATCCATTTCACTCTGTGAAATTTCAGCTGTGCATCCTGTCACAGGAAAGCTGGTTTATGGCGTGGATGGAGGTTAGAAGCTGATTAAAAGGGCAAAAGATAGTACCTGCTCATGGGTCTCGGTAGAGGGACTAAGGATGAGTAGAGTTTTTGAGGACTCTTTCAGAATTATAAATTGTGGAGTGTTAGGGTGAAGTAAAACCAACATGTTAAAAAGAACATAGCAGTATAGTGCATGTATGAAAGTTTGTAGGAGTGTTCTGTAAGGGGAAATTGTGGACGTATTTTTAGAAATAATGGTGAACTTTTTACTGAGGCAAAAGAAGCACATGTTTTAAAATGTTAGGGAGTTTAGTGCTTGATGAGGCAGGTGCTGGAGTTGAGGCTTAGGTGATGAATTCATGTATGACAATCTGTTAAAATAGATATGGTTTTTGTAGCTTCAAAGTCTGTTTTTTTCCATCAGGGTTGAAATAAATGACATTTTGAAAACACTGGGAAGTGTTTTTAAACTGAGAATGTTGCTGCACATCTGTGTCTAAAATCTTGTCTTTCAGATTTCTTCTCATCCCAGCATCTTGGCTGTAATGAAAAAAATGTAGTTTAACAAATTTAAAGCAGATAGTGTAGGAAATGTTATTTTTTTTTCAATTTATGTTTCTCAGTGATAGCTCTGGGGGGAAAAAACCTTCTCACCTACCAGTTAATTTTCTCAGTAGGCCAAAGTGTATAAGAATAAAGAACTTCTTTCTTGTTTTCCCTCAGAGCTGAGTACAAAGAGAGTCATAAATGGATGCAAACTCGGAGCTGTCTTTTCCTTTGAGAAACTGAAGTAGTTAAGTGTAGAGTGTGGAAAAGGAAGAAATAAGAGATTCTTCAAAAAAACCCAGAACTTCCTAAAGCATTGTTTACCTGAAGGATGTGCAGTTTATAAGTCATTTTTAATATCTCAGCTATAGAGGATCACAGATTAATCCTTACTGCAGTTTGAATGACAGTGAGATTTTTTTTTAACAAGTTTGTCATATTTGATACAGACTTTACAATTTTGTTTAGTCCCTTTTATTATATGAATAAAAAGCAGTGTTTTCCATCTTACGTAGAAAATATTATACTACAGTCTTTTATTCCAGAATTGACCTAATAATGCAATTGATAATGTGATATGATATCATTTTTGTTACAATAATTTTAGCTTATATCAGACTTACGTAAATCCTTTTGGAGTGCAAAAGAACAAAAACATGGGGAAGACAGGTTTTAATTTTTTTTATGTGAAGCCAAGGCACACTTTTTAAAAGAGAATCATAGAATAGTTTGGGTTGGAAGAGACCTTAAGGAGCATCTAGTTCCAACCCCCCTGCCATAGGCAGGGACACCTCCCACCAGATCAGGCTGCCCAAGGCCCCATCCAGCCTGGCCTTGAACACCTCCAGGGATGGGGCATCCACAGCTTCCCTGGGCAACCTGTGCCAGTGCCTCACCACTCTCATCGTGAAGAAATTCCTCTTTATGTCTAGTCTAAATCTACCCTTCTCCAGTTTATACCCATTGCCATATACCCAGTCCTACCACTAAAAGCCTTTGTAAACAGTTATCAGTAAACACGATTCTCTGGCAATCATAAAGTAAAATTACATTTAGCAGTTTAGACATGACAAGTTAAATTAATTCCATAAATTGAATTTTGTTTAATTTGTTCTTAATTAGTTTAAAGGTATTAATGGCAACTTTATAAAAAGTTATTATTTATCAATTGTACTGATTTTAAGTTGGTTAATGACAGTCTTACTTAGGTGCTGAAACTCTGAAACCGTCTCACTAGATTTGCACTGCTGTTTGTGGACTGTACTTCAGGGCAAGCAATTGCCCTCAGAATCTGAGCGTCTGACCTCAAACATTTTGGAGGAGGAAGTGGAGAATGTCTTAGAAGAAGCACTTTTAAGTTTCTGTAGTAAAGCTTACCTTGATTGAAATTAGAAATTCATTTTGCCGTTAATTCTAGAGGGGCTGTATTTCCTGCCAACAGTTAGGGAAGTTCTGCAACACATGATGTAAAATGTAGATTCTTCCTTTGATTCCAGAAAAAGAGATGACATACTGAAAAAAGATATTTGAGCCAACAACTTTGCAGTGATTATTGTTCAGAATGTCAAGAATTTGCTTGCGTTTATGTGTTTACTGTGCACGTGTGTAAACAAAACAAAGTTGCTTTTCTTTTCCCACTAGAAGCCTGGAGCATGTGTACTGGAGTGTGTGTACCTGAGGTTTGACTAGGGGAAGGCTGGAAGAGGAGGGAGAAAAAGAGTGAAAAGAACACAGTAATATGGTTCCGCCTTTCAACATGCACGTGTTTTCTTGTTTTTCTTCAGGATGGTGAGCCAGTTAGACCAGGGGTAGCCATGACTGATCTTGCTACTGGGTTGTATACCTATGGAGCAATTATGGCTGGTTTACTTCAGAGATATAAGACGGGGAAAGGACTGCACATTGACTGCAACCTCTTGTCATCTCAGGTAAGAGTATAAAAAAATTTTTTTTTTACTTGAGTAGATGCTGGAACCAAAGAATACCCTTTTGACATAAGTTAATGCAAATCAGTTAGTACAACTAATGACGATAATAGTAATGCCACTAATGATATTTAGTGATGGTTTCCTTAATCTGCAACTCTGGTAGTGAACATTTTATGACATAGTTATAGTTACGACTGCAGTATGTTTTGTTTTCACTTTTTTAGAAAGGACCTCCATGTTCTTTGAAAACAGGAGTTAAGGTTTATAATATCCATGAGATTCTAAGTAACAGTTGTAGTAGATAATTTGAGATAGACAAGCATGAATGGTGAAACCACCGTTGGAAGGGAGGCATTGGCACTTGGTAATATTACTACCAGAGTGACTGAATGATTTCTGCAAAATCATCCAAGTAATTGAGTATCACTCAAGGGTCAATGTGATGTAATCTAGGAGGTCTGCCTTTTGGCTCTGGGAATTAAACAATAAAGTAGGATTAAAAATACAACACTTTCTTTTAGGCACGTTAAAAAGAAATCTCATCAAAATTGTAAAGACAAAGATGTTTTGATATTGAAAAGTATACCATCAATAATGAGAACTTTAAAATATCTTTGAACATTTAAACACCATTGATGTCATGATTTATCATTCACCAAAACATTGGTCATTCATCATGACGTTGGTATGAACCACGTATGATTGGATGATACATTGTCTTGCTGATCTAGATATCTGGTGGTAGCGACTGGGTGTATATGGCATAGGAATTTTGTGTATGTTTTCAAAAGCACATCCAAACTGTGTGCAGTAGTAATCAGAGCAACGACAGTGCTCTGTTATTTTTGTCCTTATTTGATTGCCTTTTTCTTCACATTATACCTGTCAGTACAAGGTGAGAGATGATAGAGCACCCATTGTGCTACAAGTTGGCCTTGGTGTGAGCAGGAGGGTGACCTAGGTGGCCTCCAAAGGGTTCCTTCCCACCTATATCACTTTATGATAGTAATGATTGAGATTAATGAGGTTGCTCTTGTTTTAATACATACTGCCCTTGTTTAAATACCTACTGAAATCAGATCTGGAATGGAGAGGAAGTCCTTGCTTAAACCAACAAAGAATTTTTCATTTATTTAAGAAATATTAGTAAGGACTGAACTCTTCATCATACTTATGTATATTTGTAAATCTTGTGTCTGTATTTAGAAAATGTAATAAGCAGTTTAGAAAAATATTTTAAACATGTGTTAAACTCTTATTAAATATTTTGTATATATATGGAAGAATATTTCTTTGTTTAAGGTATCTCATAGTGTTTTATATAATGGAAGCTTCTCCTTCGTCTTTTAAATTTCTAATTCTATTAAAAGGACTTCCAGTAATTTCTACTAATTTTCAGAGTAATTCTGTTATTTTTTGATTCCTTGTTCCGTGTTTTTTTTGCTTTTTCCAATGGAGTCTTCTTGATTATTATTTCATATTTTATGAAAAGCTGAAAGTAGGAAGACTTGAAGTTAGGTTTTGCTTCAGAGTTGGGTAAATTAAACTGAAACAAGTTGGTATTTTGGAATAGAGTATGAGCGTAAGCTGTTATTCAGAAAACAACTGTTTTGTTTTAGGTAACGCTATTGCTACAGTCCAAATCAACTTTAGGATGTTGGCACAAGACTGTAATGAGAGCATTTATTAAATTGCAAAAAGTATTTATGGAGGAGGTGCTGGGGTACCAAAAATAAACATATGTGATCAATACCATTAAAAAGCATGTCAAAATGAATAAAGAAAAAACATTACTGACAGCTGAATCTCTTTGAGAACATCTAGTTTTCATGATCCGTTTTCTTTCTTTTTGCAAAACTGGTGGTTACGTGTAAGTCTTTAAAGGTGAGTTGTAGAAAAAAGAGCAGCACAAATCTAAAAAAATGTAAAAAAAGATACTGCTCTTGCAGTAGTTCCAGTGGTAACTTTTTTTTTGTTAAAGGAAAGTTATGTTATTACCGTGATGTGATCAGGTCCTTGAAAGATCTGTTCTTTCAAAGGGATTATGGTTTTACATACTAAGCTGAGATAGCTAAAGCTAGTTCTTCCTCATGTGATGAATGTTTGAAAAGGATGGCCTTCTGAAGTCTCTCACTGATGCTGCCAAAACAATAAGTAATCGAAAGTTTTAGAATTGTACTTTGTTAGATTCTTGTTGCAGTTGATTAATGGTGAGATCTAGAGGTCACACAGATACATCATGATAACTTTTCCTTCAGTGTAAGTTTCACTGGAGTGTAGTAATTTTTAATGAGAAAGAAAGAATAATTTTTAATACGTCTGAAACAAAGGTACTACTGAACTAACTGTCCTCCTATTAATAGTGTTACAACAGCAGAGATGTGTATGAAACTTTTGGCTTTTGTCAGTATTCCGTGCACTGAGCTAATACAAAAGCATGCTTGTACCTTTTGTACATCCCTTCATCTGAGCTGAGAATTGCGAAGCTGGTCTGTGCATTCATCTTCATTGAGCTGTATTGATGAGTGAATAAGTCAGAAAGGAAAAAAACCCCAGGGATTAAAGTACTTCAGTAATTGGAAATCCCTGAAAAGATGCTTGATTTATTTTATTTCAGTTCCTTAGCATGTCCATGTCCATCTAGGTCTGTGCTATCACTTCTCCGCATGCCTTAGAGAAATGCAAGAGGATTTTTTTTTGAGGGAGGGCGGGGAAGGAAGGGAAGATACTTTTTATGTTAATTTCCTGCACAGTTATGCTAATGACACAGAGCTTGAACTGAATTCAACTGCCAATGAAACAATCTGAAGATTTTTAGGGAAAGACCCCACTGACTGGCAAGTTTATTTAGTATTTAACTGGTCTGTGTAGAACCAAATGATAAGTGAAATCTTGTTCTCTAAAGAAATGTTACTTTTAGCATATCTTAAAAAAAAAATAGAAATCTTTCTTTCAAATTATGTATATCAAACATTTTTGACCTATAGCTTTTTAGTGACTTATTACTGCCAAAGAAGATTTCCCCTCCAATAAAGCAGGATTCTAGGACTTTATTGACAAGAGAGATATGACTGACCGCTAGGATGTGGTTTTGCAGTGAGCAACAACTTTCTGTATCTCTCATCTATAAACTTTTAACCCATGTCATACAATTCCTTTGAAATTTTTGACTTTTAGATGATTTACAGTTGTCAGCTCCAGACCTTTTAGCGTCAGCATCTAAATAGCGTCCTTTAGATGATGCTAGTAAATAAGAAGGAAGTGGGTTTTGGATTTGGTTCCAATTATGCAATTGTGCCTTTTCTTCTGTTGTGGCTTAAAAAAAAAAATCTCTTGGAAGTTTTAATATCCTTCCTGCATTTAATTACAACCAGGCTCCAACAAATACTGTAATAAGTTGGTTTCTGTTGGATTGAAAATCTGCAAGATGTATTTTACATTTAACATTTCGGTAATTTTGGAGTGTATTTTTTTCCCAGATTCAACAGGCAGGAGAGTGTGGTTAATATTGTTTGTATTATCTGATTGTTCATCAGATGCTTCTCTGCTTCTGATTACTATAGTTTAGTTTGTATTTGCCATAGCAAACTCTTAATCTTCTCAAAATTTTAAACTGACCCTAGCAAAACCTAGAAAATTGGTATAATTAATTTTCTATATTCCATTTATGTGCTTTAGTTTGGCAGTTAGTTTACGGAGACAATGGTGAGGCTTAGAAACTATTAGTTTTTGTTTCTGGATCACTTTTCCCCAAGATGATTGTGTTTAAGTCTTATGTATTTCAGGTGCTTTTAGTGCTGTTTATTCAGGACTTTTGTGACACGTCTTTTACCAATTATGAAGTGTAGGTGAAACTGGTTACAATTACATAATGCTTGTAGGATGTGTGTGGCAGGCATCACAGGACCCCTGAACAGTCAGTTGTCTGAGAAATAGCAATCTTGGAACTCAAATACTGTTCAGGTATCTTGACTGTATCTTGTTGCTTCTCTGCTTGGTGGCAGAGTTGAGAGTTTACTGAGTACAGAAAGAAAATATGCATTTTTAGACATCATCGCTGCTGGTGATTTTGGAGGCCGGCTAGTTTTCTTGTTTTAGGGATGGTTTGAATAAGCAGTTCTTTTTTGCAGGCTTATAAGATGTCGTCTTTGCAAAACTTTGTATTCTTAATCGCCCTCATGATAAGAAAGTGCATAGTTCTGATATGGAAAGATAATAAAATCTGAATTAATGTGAACATTTCTTTAAATATATACTGTGTATCAAACACTTCTCTTGGCTACTGTTCTTGATGATTTCCATTGAGGACATTAGTATAACTAAGAACAGAACTTATCCCTCGGGTTTCTAAGTAGCCAGAATTTTATTGAATAGACCAGAAGACCATGCTAGCGTTACAGTAATTCAATTTAATATTGGCCTTTGTGGAATGTGTGTTGTGATTTCTGATGATTGGATATGTTAAAAGTCAGTGGTAGATCATACTCCAACTGGATCTTCCATTTGTTTACTGGCTTTCTTTGCTCTGTAAACAGGGTACATACCAAGATTACAAAGAAATCCTTTAGCTGCTATCTGACAGTAAATTTTGTGCCTTTTTGTCTTTGCTACTATTGTTCTTGTACTAGTGAAACTAAACCCGAATGCGTTGCAGCTTCATTTTCTTGTGTTGAGCTACCTCTGTCATCAATTAGAGAAAGACTAGGAAGGACATAGAAAAAGTATGCCACTTTAATACACAGAAAAAATAAAAATGGCTCTCTGGAGGGAGAGAGTTTGAAGACAAAGAAATGTCTTTTAATGAGTTTATTATTCAGATGATTTTTTTAATAAGGGTGTAATTCTGGAAATGTAATCAAGATGTTTATTTTAGTTTCTTACCAGCAGATCATATTTCAGGATCATGGTGAGTATTAGGAGAAGGGAGGATAACATGGGTAGTTCAAAAGTAGGGAATGATTTAAACAACTATTTAATAATATAAACCATTATTGCAGAATAAGCACTTCTAATGTATCCCAAAAGCTCACCGCTCCTGCTAAGTTTGTGGAAGCCTACAGAAGTGATTTCTGTGAATTGGTTACATTTGGGTAGGGACTTTCAACATCTTATGTGCTATTTATTAATATAAACAGCAAGGTAAAGGGCTGTAACTTGATGGAAGAAGTTTCAATTTTATGTCATGGAAAATTTTAAGTTAGCAAAACAATAGATTTCTGTGTGCTGTTGAACCCCTGGAAATTTAATAAACTTTAACAAATATGTCATTTTTGGATATGCTGATGGAACATTAGCTAATGTTTTATCATTGCTTGGTTTGATCACCTCGGATAGCTCTGACTGGAATTTCTTTGTAGATTATAATGTATAAAGAAGGTAAAGTAAAGGATGATGCTGAAATGATTTTGGACTAGTGACTTCTTTTTTGGTCTGATGGAGTTCTGCTGCCATAACTCTGTTTCTCCATGTTTGCGTTATTCAGGAACTGTATTACTCTGGCTAATCAATTAAATTGCAAACTTTATTTAGAGTAGTGACATCTGATTAGGCTGGATAATTCATTAGGTATGTCTATTATGGTGAGAACTATAAAAAGAAAGTATTGAGACTCTGTTTTAGGACTTCAAAACCAGGTGTCCATTAAACTATCTAGAAGTCAGACTCCAGGTATTTGTAAAAAAGCTTTGCCTTCTTTGAAATGAATATTTTTAGTAGAAGTCTGTGATGAAAAAATTGTGTGAAGTTATTTTGTAACTTCATTCACACTTATTCTGTAATATGACATTTTGGTGGGAGTTTTTTGGTACTATTTAAATATTTTTGTGGATCTATTCCTTCTTCAGAGAATCATTTACAAATCTGTTGTCACTGTTCAAAACACATTATCAGACAGAAGTGCTATAGTTTGACTCCAGACTCATTGATAATACCAAGCCATTTATTTCTCAAATCAAGTGGAACTTTGGATCACGTTTCTCTGACTTCTATGCTGTTTAACAGTTAAGTAGATGAACTACATCTGCATTGTGGACAGCATTAAAGTGCTCAAAAAAAGCATTGTGGATGACTGAATGGTGGGTGTTCATTTAATTTCTGTGCCTCTGCAGTTTAATCTCATGTATTGTGAGAGAAACAACCTATTTCAAACGTTTCATTCAATTGCATGGCTTTGTTTTTGTGTCATCCCTGTAGTGCATTAGTGTGTAAGTATTGGATGGGCCGTGTCCAGAAATCTTTCAGTATTACAGCTAATGCCAGTGTTGTTCTACTGTGGTAATACTGTCAGGACCAAAGGAGATTTGGCTGTTATAGTAGTGGTGTAATATTTGCACATTTTTCACCCAACCAAGTCGCCATGGCTCATTTCCATATGTGCCTCCTATGTATCAAATAAAAAAACCCTAAAGATCTACCTGTTTGCACTGCTACAGCACAAACTGTTGAAATTGGGTTTTGTGGAGGGACAGTTCTCCACAGGCAAAATGAAAATGACATTGTCAGGAGGAGGCAATCATACTTAAGTTTCTTTTTTCTGTGCAAGTATTAATGCTGATAAATGTGGAGACAAAAAGATAAGTGCTGTAAATCATTAGGTGCATGCATATTTTTGTTGTAAGTGGTACTGTTTCTAATCATGAGATCAAAAATGAAAAGCTTCATTTGGAAGTCAGCAGCTTTGCATAGAAACACATCCTTATTACTTATTAAATAAAACAATAGAATTCTTTATGAAGTTTATACGGCATCTGAATTGGAGCCTCTGGATACTCACTTGTTATAAATGAAAAAGAAATTGCTATAGTTATTCTGATGCCTGTCCTCACAGGTAATTGATTTTTATATGAGCAGAATCTGTCTGGATTTTATTTATATGTTTTTGCTCTGTTTATTCTCAGCTATCAAATTTAGCCACTGTTTTTGAACTCAAAGTGTTCTGTATTTTCCAAGTATGCTTGCAGTTCTTTGAATGAATAGAAGCCACTCTAAGGACCTTATCTGTGCTACTTTCTAAACAATCAATGAAATACAAACAGACATCCTTATATAGAGTTAAATGACAGAGAAGTTGTACTTAATATTAAATGCATATCAGAAAGGCTGTAATTAAGGAATAATGTAAGAAAATGTGTTACAGCATTTAAAAAAACCTGTGTAAAATGTAGCAGAAGAAATTTGATTTTTGCCTGTATTTAGTAAAGATGTATGAAAATGCAGAGTTTAATGCATTTAACATTGAAGGGCTGTATATACATGCAAATACATTCCTCACAGAAGATGGAGACTTGCTGAAATGCTTGCTGAAGTGTCATTTATAATTAAGGTTGTTTCATATGTCTGTTATCAGAGTCTGGTTTTATTTTTTATAACTTTGCTTAAGTTTTAACTGTTTTGGCTGAATTTTCCATGTCATGGAATTGCCAAAAAGTGATTTGTTTTTCAAAGTTACTGTTAAAATGATTCATCTGTTTCCAGGACCATGTTATGGGAAAATACGTTGATGGGCTTCTTTTTTTTCCCTGCCTGAGAAACTCAGTGTCTTCATTCTTTGCAGTGGAAACTTGAAATTTTGCAGAAGAATCACGCTTGTTTCAGGGAAGTGTCTTTTGAAAGGAACTCAGGGTAGCAGAAGATGCAGTGTGTACAACTTGTGATGTGCATAAAGGCTGGTAGGGAATTTCTAGGAGATTTGGTGGAGTCGTGGGGCTGTGTATTCCCAAATAGGTTAAAAGCAAATATTTAATAAGTATGTGCTATTTAAATGAGACAGAAGTTTGATAGAAAAATAATATAGGACCATATGATATATAAAGCTTGTATATAAGTGCACCAAGATCTTGCATGGAGTGTATGGACTGATTTTGGAGTCCTTGGGGTTTCTTTTAATCTGAATATCTTTAGTACATTTTTTTAAAAAAACAATGGATTCCTTAGAGCTGTTCCTGTGTTATTATGAACCTGAAACAGGATTTTTTATATTATATTTTATAGTATTACGGTTTTTACACTTTCAAAAAAAGCTCATTAGTATATTATTTCCATTATGAAAATGTAATTTATTCTTCATTTTTAAATGTTGCTTTCTTCAACTGGAGCTCATCTAAAAGAAATATCTTCTTTTGCTCTTCCATGCTAGTGCTGTCTAGTGGATTAGTAGATTCTATGGTGAGGATTTTTGTTTCTGATCCTTAACCTAAAATTCATCTGAATGTGTGCAGGTTTTTTTGTTTTGTTTTGTACTTTTTAGTTTGAAGACTAAAGAAAACATTTGACATTTAGTTCCTCCTGAAGCAGTGTGCTAAGTCACATGTAGTAATGAAATTTCAAATCCTACATCTGTTAGTTGCATTAAATCTTTGATATTGTTAATACTAATTTAATCTTAATCAAGAGGTGGTCTGGTCTTTTATAAGCTTTAAATAGCTCACTAAAAATAATTTCTACATCATTTTTTTGTGTTCCATTTCACTGAACTCAGCAGTTCTCTGCTATGCAAATGCATTGAGTTTTTGAAGACGCTTCAGTTTCTCTGTGTTTATGTAATCTAAAATTTAATTTTTTTTATAAAGCGAAAGTTGCTTTCAGCCATCGTTTTCACACTGAAAAGGTATTTCCACAATTGTGTATGCTAAAGTCTGTTTTGCTGTCTTTAGCTTTCTTCCCCTCTGAGAATCTGTGTTCAAGACATTTTGTTCAAATACATTATCTTTGTTTTTCATCATTGCATTTATTTTTCATTGTTTCTAGTTCATTAAGCACCTCCTAGCTCACCATTTCTGTGACTGTGATTTGCTGTGTGCTGTCATCTGGATAAGGACTAATTGATCAAGTGGCTAACTTAAATCAGCAAGTCACACAAGCTGCCTGTAATTACTGGGACAGGGTTGGATACCTACTTCAGTGTCTGGCTGGAAGGCTCTAAACCACGCCCAAATATGAGGTCTGTTCTAAAACTGTAGTTATTTGTCATTAAAGATTCAATTTTATCTTTGTGCCTTTTGCTGATACTTCAACGCCAGGAGTTTTGTTTCATGAAGGGTGAATACATGATCACTTCCTCAAGGTTCACATTAGAAGAAACCAATGTTGCTGGGAAGGAAACACTTTTTATCAAGAACACAGTGTTCATAACGTGACCAAAGACATTTTCTAAAGGGGCTGTAGACAATGTACGCATTGGCTTATGTGATAGTAGTCTTGTTTATTTTTAGCTTTTGCAGACCTCTGAAGTAATTAATGGGATTTGCTGGTCTACAAAACAGTGGCTGAAAACTGCTCTAGTACTACTGGCTCTTCAAGGGGAGGGAAGAACTATGTGTTATGGGGCAACAGTTGTGAATTCAGGAGAATTCTGATTCAGGTCAGACCTGCTGCCTTGTGTGGATACAGGGACACCACTGATGAATTTTTAAAATCTTTCTTCTTTGTAGACTTGGCTTTGCTGTGTACTTGGGGATGGGGGTGTCTGCCTGGCCTAGAGCTGTATGGCACTCTTGAGTTGATTTTTTTTGTCTGCTGCAGAACTCTCAACACTAGGCTAGATGAGAGTTCCTTACGTGCCTGGACATAAGGTGATGTTTGTTGGCAGCTCCTGGAAAGGCTGTGGCTTTCTGCTGACCCCTCCAGAATGGGCTGCCTGGAACTGTGGCAGCTTTCTTGCCTCTGTGCAAGGCTGTGGTTCCTGCTGCCCAGTTCATTCTTGCAGGAATTTGTAGTACAGTTACCTGCCTCAAAACTGGTAGAACAACACTGCGTCTTGCTGTTCCATGTCTGAGCCAGTTCAGTCAATGATTAGGGCATAATGTAAAACCTACGTGCACTGTTCATAGTGGCAGTGAGGTGACTGCAGACCTTGTGGCTAAATGGACTTAGGCTTCAACTGCAAGAGTGGGATTTTCTTCTGAATAGAATAGGGTTTTCTTGGTTGGGTGGCTTCTGGTTTTGATGTTTATTTTTAGATGGAAAAAAACCCACTCAAGAAGCAAGAGTTGAGGGTTGCCCCATGCATGCGACAGTGCGTATGTATGGTGTATATTTATAGTGTATATATATATATACACACGGTGCATATATATAGCTTCAATACGAATACAGAAATGAGAAAGGTGATGGGGGTAACTGCAAAAGCAAAATTAATCAAACTTGACTGTTTATTTATTAGTGTCAAAATATTTATTGCAACATGGAAAGGGGAAAAGATGTAGAAGAGTTACAACAGTTATTAGGTAAATACCAGCATAGGATCAGTGATCTTTAAGAGAGCTTTGGTAGTGTATATTAAATGAGGATTGTGGTCTTATGTTCAAATTTTTCTCATGTAAAGATCTTTGTTCCACGTCCCCAGAAGTCTGGAAATGATGTAAGTGGAAGATTGGCCTTTGCACAATAAGAAGACACTGAAATTTTCCAGTATGACTTTTTCTACAATGCTCTAAATTAATATTTGGGTTATTAGTTCCCTAGTATTGTGTAAAATAAGTTATCTATGCTGCTGTAAAATGCCTGTGTCTCCAAGTTCCTAAAAGACAGTCTACATGCCCACTTTAAAAAAAAAAAGTAAACAAAGAATGAGGAAAGAATAAATTGACTTGGCTAAGAGTCAAAACCTTCTTAAGTTATGTGGTAGCAAAGCAGACACAAAATTGGAAGGAGAAGAAAGGAAAGAATATAATTAAAATGTTATTTTCTCCTCTTTCCAGTTACCTGTCCATTTTTTGTTATTCGTATATACTTGTTGAACTTGTGTGCAAATGATTGATTGACTCTGTAAAGTCATTGTAATAAATTATACTTGATGTGCTGTCTTGAAAAAAATCTTTTGAAAGTCTATCTCTTTTCTTTGTCTGCTCACCTTGTGGCTTTTAATATCTTGTTTCCCATCTGTCTGATTCCACTATAATCTGAGTATAAGTTTTCAGATCTTAATGCAGCTCTCTTTTTGTTCTAGTTTAAGTATGTATGTAACACAAATATGTGATTTGGCCATCAACAGTAATATGAAAAAAGAATGCTGAAGTGTGTGTTCTCTTTATTGATGTGAAATGAAGAAATGCTTATCTATGGATATTTGATAATACACACTTATAGTGCATGGATCTGTCTCTGCAAGCAAATGAATACAGAGATGTCTGCATCATCGTGTTATGTCTGCTTTAATGTTTCAAGTCCAAAGGTTATTTTTAAGGATTAGTTGTTAATTAAAGGAGGAAAGAAATGTGTCTATAAGGTTTCATGAAAGCAGTTTTAACTATAGATGTAAAAATACTTAACTGAATATGTAATACAGATGTACCCAAACTTCATTTTGAGAGATTGATTACTATAGATATATAGATTGAGTAGGTATTCCTACTGCAAGAAGTTTCTCTAGCAATGAGTCTTGAATTACAGTGGAATTTTAGAAATAAACTTATTTTGTTAAAAACATTTTTTCTAGGGAATATAATGCCTGTAGAAATGTTCAGTTGGGATATAATTTTTTATGCTTCTACTTCAGTAGTTTGCTTAACAGCTATAAGATATAGGTAGGTAAATTCTTTGTGTTCTTTATTAAGGACATAAAATCTATGCGCTGAAAGATTTTTTTGCATAGTACCTATTTAGTGCGGGTAAATCTTTGGAGAGAGCAAAGGGAGTGAACTAAGCCAAGAAGAGAGTAAAAGGAAAAAAACAGTAGTCCTGGGACTGTCTATGGCAATTTCATGGGACAGTCAAAATAGGATCATCTTTTATGTCTGCTGTGTTCAACAGAGAGTTATTATGAAAGGGGCAAAAGGCCACAAGGTTCACTCAGCTAAGTGTGTTTATACGTAAAACACAAAGCACTCAAGTATTTACTTTGGTGTGGTCAATATACGTTTATTTGGATGATGATACTGTACTACTATTGTTATTAATTCTTTTTGGCTGGCTGATTTGACTTGGAACAGAGTATCCAACTCAGAAAAGGAAGTCAAAGGGAACCAAATAAATCATGATTTATTGGAAAAAAAAAATTAAACCAATTTCATCAGCGTACATAGGCATATGCATTCAAGCCAGTGATAGATAAATTGACTGAAATGGACTTATTCTTCAGACTATGTATAATGTTGAACTGGGGCCTTGATATCTTCTTGAGAAAGCTGAAGCAATTTGCGACACTGTGTTAAAAAGATTTGAGACTCATAACTCTGTTTTTACAGCATAGAATGTAAACAAATAAATGGAATGAAATCTTGGCTCCATCATATTCAGTATAGATATTTTAGCATTTTTGTTTCACTAGGTTTTAATTCACTATACCCTTCCCGAGTTAAACTTGGTATAGAGTTTCCTTGCATAAGAGGGAAAAGTTAGATACATGTATCACAGAGGGCATTCTTTTTGTATTTAAAGATAAAAGCCCATTGTGGTGGATGCATCTCATCAGTCAGTGAAATTTGTGTGGAATACCACAACTGTGTGGTGTTACACACAAATAGAGAAGAATGTCTAAAAATCAATATTTCACAATCATTGCATAGCCATTTACTGTAGTAGAAAAAATATCACTATGGAATGATACCCCAAACTGAAAAATAACAGGAATGATGGGTCTAGGGTATGTGTTATTAATAAATAACACACTTCTGTGACTCCTTAAACTCTCTCTGTAATAACAGAATGTTTCATTGTATGGTGCTGAGGAAAGTTGCAAACCAGAAGAAAAAGTCCTTTCCATGTACTTCCCAGATCTATTTCCTTAACTGCTGAGATTTTCCTGGGGACTGCAGGACAGACTAGACATTGTTCAACATTTTAGCTGAATGAAGTGACACTAGGATCTAATAAGCTGCAGCTGAAATCCAACTACAAAGTGTTTTCCAACACTATTCAAGAATAAGGTATTGTAGTTGTAGTTAGTATATATGGATACAGTGTTTGGCCACTGTTAAATTCTAGTTTGCTGTATATTTTCATAGGTTTTCTGCAGGACTAAATAACTGTGTCCATGATTTACAGTTTTGCTTTAAACATGAGTGTCATGTCTTTTCGGCATCTATGAAGAAAGGAAGAGAAAATTAAATGACATTCCTTTTCTAGAAATTCTGATATAACTCACATATTGGAATGTGAATGGTGGACTCTGTTAATTACTGCATGTTTTGATGTAGATTGGACTGATTAGTAGGTGCAGAATAGCGGAAAAACTTGAATCATAGCAATTTCTTCAATCTAGGGGAGAAATATGAAGGAAATAACACTGCAAAAAATTGTCACATGGTCTATTGTTTAGGTAAGCGTTTGTACTGACTGGCACAAATAGTTAGTCTAAAGCAAATATATGGTATCTAGTGAATTAGTGATAACCTTGCATTCTAACTCTAATGGTTTATTGTGCTACTTGGCTTCAGCTATACTCACACACCGTATTCTTTCGAAGTGAAAATAAAGACTCTGCTATCAATTATAACAGAACAATGGATTTTCAGACGTTACTGCATCATGAATGTTCACTACTTTTTCCTATGATGTATTTGCACCTACAAAGTATATATTTATCCCCTCAAATTATGGTTACTAAATTATCATGCTCTATTTTTCACAAAATTAATCTTTTTTCTGTTTTGTGTGTCTGAATAATAACTTGATAAATCTATCCTTATCTTCCGATGGCAGATGATTTATCAAGGCCTACCACTTAATTAATATTACAGAGCATGTGGGGAGCTGAAGAATTCAGAAGTATTTTCTGTAGCTTGGGCATGTAAAATGAGAAGCATAGGAGAAAACAGAAAGATAATCTTATAACTGAGAAAAAGCCTTTGCAAGTTAAGCATAGGATTGAGGTTCAGGAAATGGCGAGTTTTATCCCACAAATCCATCATGCTTCCCACTAGACTTTGGACAAGACACTGATTTTTTTTCTTTGCTGTAGTTGACCATGCTGCAAAACATTTAGGGTAATACCGCTTTATCTCTGAGGGTAGATTAATGTTAGGTTTGTCTAGCATTACTAGTGTTGCAGGACACATTGTTTTTTTAGTTTATTGAGTTGTACTTTGCAAGCACTTCCGTGGTATAGATATAGTATAAATATTTTCATATGAAAAAAGTTTACCTAGTATGTAGTATATAAAGGATACTTTTGAGACATAAGTATTTTAACTTATGTATCTCAAGCACATCAAAATATACAGAAATCTCAGAGAAATTGTCAATGAAGTTTCATCTTTTCTGACTATTTTACTTTTTCTCTATTTCCAGGTTGCATGTCTCACTCATGTAGCAGCTAATTACCTTAACTGCAAAATCGAAGCAAAACGCTGGGGTACTGCTCATGGGAGTATTGTTCCATATCAGGTAAGCAGAAAGCATTGGGTTTTTTAGCTCTTGGAATTCATGATTTTGTGTATTATGAGACTGAGAACTGACTTGCTTTTCCCATGACCTGCTGTGGTCTGTAATGTGTCTCTGTCTAGGTAGGACAAGGGTCTGTTGTTCATTGTCTTTTCTGCATTTTGCATATTTCTTCATCAGCAGTAGATTAGTAACAGAACACTGAAATAGATCAAAAGTGTTTGCTGAAATTGGATCACTGTAAAGCTTGCATGATGACTTGATTGCTTTTCACCTGACAGAAAACCCTTTTTTTTTTTTTAAGGGTTATCTGACTTCCATAGCAGTTGTAAACTAAAATCTTTTGATCCTGAATTTTGGTGTTTTTATCTTGTGAGTCTACAAGAACAATTTAAATGACCACAATGATCTGGGAGTTCTACACATTTGTCGTTTGCCATTGATTTGACTACAAATTACTGTTGCTCAGTAAGGCAACAGGTTAATTAAAGTAATTAACCAGACCTCAGATCTCCACAGCCCAATTCATAGCCTGCTACATCTACTGAAGAGTTGAAATTCTTTAAAAGATGTTACCTTCATCATGTAAACAAGCACAGGAAAAAAAAAGTTTTATCTTACTTCTGGCTAGTATGGGAAACTTCCAGTAAACAAAGAAAATTTTGTTCTTATCTAGCTGATTGTTTCATGTCCTTCATAGATATCATACTAACTTATGGAAACTTGGGCATGTATTTAATTTAAAAAAATTTATTCTTCCTCTCACAGATTTTGGCGCTTCTCATCAAATAGTTGTTTGCAACTAGCTGAGCAAAACTTGGGTTTCTTAATTTCTGGCAAGAGTCCTTTAAATCCTGAGAGGGACAGTTCCTGAGGTTGTCTGTAGTTTGACCTGTGCCTAAACACCACTTAGTTTCTTTACCATCTCCTTTTTAGAGAAAGTGAGGGAAACGTGATGTATTGTCATCTTCTCAGTAGTGAAGATGATGGTGGTCCTAACATTAAGAGAGAAAATAACATTTGCTGCTTGTGACCACAGCAACTTTGAAGCAAAAAATCTTCTATCATTACACTGAACACTGTCAGTGTGTAGAGTTACAACCAGGCCTCCCATGTATAAAAACCAAAATTAGTTGGTTTTGAAGAGCTATGGCTATGGGAGCTTGGGGACTTTTTCCAGTACATAACAGTAATAGTCAACTGTCTTGCTATGGGTTAGCTAGAACAGATTGCAAATTATGTGATGGGGAGATGTTGCAGCTGTTTCTGCAATGATAGGTTTGGTCTTGCAGTATTCTCGTCTCAGGCGTCGTGCAGCACACGTATGGCTGTGCTATTCTTTGGTTAGCACAGCGTAGCAATATAACCATGTTTTCTAGGACCAACTCTGCATGACCCAATGTAACCAGGCATCCACTACACAAAGTAGTTGTATTCTGCTGCATTTCTGTGATGTGACCTTTTGGTGCAACCCTTTGGTATGTTGAAAGTACAAAGCAGATTTGAAATGTATCGAGTTTGTATAGGCAAAACCAAAAACCTGACTAACTGAAATATTTTGTCTTCATTGTACTGCGTTTGGCTGAATAAGTGAAACTTTTATCTGCTTTTGCCTTTTTTTTCCCCCAGTCAAAATGCGTTGCGTATCCTTTGTTTCTTTTTTACATAGATAGCTTTCTAGATATTCAAAACCCAAGGAGATAGTTTTAGCTATCTTCTGGTTTGATCTAGATTAGTCAATATTTAAATAACTTTTATTTTAAAAAAAATCCTGTCTAAAGTATTGTTTCTATATTTCTGTATGTTGTTTCTGTAGCATGTATTAGAAATATTACTTCAGCATTATAAACAATTTGAATCTGAATTTTCTTGTTCATAACCAGCAATTAGAGTGGATTTACTATGGGTGGAGTTGTGTGTGTGCTTATGGCTCATCTTTAACATTCCAACAGCTAGCATGGTTATAATTCTGATTGTAACCATAAGTATATTATGCTTTCTAGAGTTTCTTTTTCACTTTACTAACATAAGCTATACTTAGACTGCAAAGCTCTTCAGAAACTTGAATTAACCCTCACTATTGCGATCGTACTGCTTTTATAGTTGCTTCCATAGCTCATTTGTAATTTAGTTTAGAACAGAACTCTGAAATTTGAGTTTCATCCCTCATCATAGTTATTGAATATTCTCTTTTGCTTGCTAAACTAATGTGAATATCACAGTGCTAATTTATACAAATAAGTGGGGTAGCAAATTGTTGAACTGTTTTTTTTCTTGTATCATCAGCTTTACTTTGTTTTCATATGCTGTATTTTGAGTAGGTAGTACTTTTCACACAGGTAGTAAATTGCAACTTTGAAGCGATTCAGTGTTTTCTAAAAAGTGTCAGACTATGTTAAATCATCTTTTTGTGTGACAGCAGTCTGATCAGAGTTGTGCTACTTAGTGACCAAAATTTAATAAAAAATGTGTTGAAAGCATCTTAATTATGTACATGAATAGTACTTTTTTATTATAGTAAGTATTCTAGTGCTCAATTTAACACATTCAGTAGTGTGTACTGAATTCTATTGTAGCTTTTATTCCATTGAGCTTCAGTTGAATAATTTTGTTCAGAATCTCTTTGCAAATGATTCTATTTTTCGCTATTTACAAGGCCAAATTTAGCTTTGAGTATATGTCTGTAATTTGACTGAATGTCCTGTTGCTTCTTGACTGATAACCTACCAGCTTAATTTGTCCCTGAATGTGTTCTGTAGAATGATCTTTCTTGCTTTAACCTTGTATTTAAAAACTTAAAAATTGAGCATTACTGAGCTGCTGAGTTTTCTCTTTCTTGATGATACCAAGTTGTACAGCACCTTTGCAAATTATTTCTGGTCTAAGCAACAAACTCTTAAAAAAAGAGACCTAAAGTTCAGTGTGCAAGGACTTTAATACTCTTTTGAGGTTTCTCTCATTTGCTGATAATGTGCCGCCTTCATGGCATGATCTGAAATGTCAGAGTATTCAGTTCTGTGTGCTTATCATTAGAAACCAAAGGAAAGGATTTAAACTTCTTTTGAGCATACAGTGTCTTTCAGAGTTCCTGTAAAGCTGTCCATAAAGGTTTACCATAGATTTTCAATGGAAGTGAACTTCACAATGTGACAAGATTAGGAACTCTAGATTCTAATGAATTAAAAATCAGAAATCTGCTGATTCCTTCATGAGAAATTCTCTACTTTGAGCACATATCCTTGTTAATCAGAGCAATATAGTTTGAATAGGTCACTCTTGTGATAGTACAAGTGATGAGATCTCAACTTTCTTCATTTCAAGTGTAAATCAGATACCTTTAGTTCTAGGCTGTATCTTAAATGTAATTACTGCTATTTTTTTAAACAAGTTTCTATAACCAGACACCTTGTTTAACTACAGTTGCTCCATCATTATCCAGAGGAAATCAGTGGTTTAAAAGCATCCAGTCTACATAATTGAGCTGAAAATTAAAGTTGTATTACTGTCTTTTGTTTGGGATGATAAGGTCTTCCCTCATTGTTGTGGTTTCAGCAATGTCGCTGTCTTGCCTGTGCCACACATGAGATCTAGACATTCACTTTTTCATTTTCCAAGAGGCCCGTTCACAACGTGTATTCAGTCTCCTAAGAAAGTCTATTGTAATCTATGTGTTCGAAGGATGTTTCCTGTGACAGCTTATCACCCTGCCATCAGACACCTGGACATCTGGGCAGCACTTTCAGAGGCAAAATTTCAGCAAAAAGTGTAGGGATGTTTGGTCTCCGGCCATAATGATGCAAGTTCCTTTAAAAACTGAGAAAATTAGCTCTTACAGATATTCCCTTCCTCTCTTGAATATGATATTATTTCTGTTATACATTTGGTCCTAAAACTCACAGGGTCTTTCTTTTCAAGCCTGCTTCAGTATATTTTCAGAATATGCAAAGGGCACAACCTTTCTGCCCATTTTTATTTTAACCAATTATCTTTTCTGTTAACTGGCCTGTGCATTGTCATCACTCAGACCCATCGCTTGATTCTTTAGGCCTTGTTGTGCTAGCTGTAACATTTCCCTCATATGAGGAAACTGTGTGTCAAATCCCTTGCAGTGGGAGAAAACTGAAGTAAAGCTTACAAGGAACTGAAAGGTATGAGATAGTAGGAAGATGAGTGTAATCATAGATATAAATATCTCTGTATTATTTTTAGCATCTGTATTTCATACTTTTTCCTTGTGGAATTTCATCCTGTCCAAGATCCTTAAAAAGAAAATCCCACTCATGTCACTTGCATCTCATCGCAGAGAAATGCATTTCATAAAAAGGCACAGTGTGCACCAACTTTCCTAACTCGGCTCTGTAGAATGTCACAGAATTTTTCATTACTGGTTGGTTTGTTTCTGCCCCCCCACCCTGTGGAGTGGAGAGGAGAAATTTCAAATTGCTGATTCCACACAAGAATGGTGATGCGTGTTACTTTTTTTTCTGCCTTTATGTGGTTTTATTGGAATAATTCTGCAGTTAATTGGTCTTGGGATCAAAATCAACAAAGAATAGTATGTTGTTTGTTTATAAGTTTCATTTTGTGCATGAAACTCTTCTTAAATAAGTCTGAAATGGATGTTACGGAAGAAATCTTTCTGGTCTGTAATGTCTCAGTTTATGAGAAGATGGAACTTATGCACAGGAAAAAAAAATATGGATTTTTTTGAGAGGAGTTCTAGATTCAAGAAATGCAAGATGACCCATATTACTCTGTGAACCTTATCTACATGATACTCACATTAGACTATTTAGATTGCCTTGGGGGAGCCATTGTTCTCTATTATTGTTCTGAGCAATGAAATATCACTGCTGAAAGTATTGCCCATATGATATGAAAATTAATTGTATTCACAGATCAACTGAATAGAAACTTTGTGCTCTCAGGTGGCAAAGTGTGCTCTCACACCGAACAGTTCCAGTTTCCAAAGAACAGTCTGGCCATCCTCAACATGAATCTTGACTCCTATGATGAATACCTGACTCTTGGATATTTTAGTGACCTAGTGTATCTCACTAAACTACTTACCTGCAGGTTTGTTTCTTTAACTAGCTGCTTCCTTTCTATATTGTAAAAGGCATAGGAAAGAGAGAAGCCGTAAAGGCTTATGTCATCCTGGACTCTGGAAAACAAGGATATCATTTGCAGGACTTTTTCTGTCTTTCTCTCTTTTTGGACAAGTTTGTATTTGCAGATTTCCTTACTGGATCCTTCAGATGCATCTCACTGTGTTGTGGCTAGATTTAACTACTGACTGCACAAACATTTTGGTGTTATTGCAATTAGAAAGGGACATAGTGGCCACTCTGCTTGGTAAGAAGTGCTGGAGTAGGGATATTCTTTCCATGCCATCTTGGTTAATGAAAAGGTAGAAATCTGCTCATTCATGAAGAACAAATTCTAGTTATTCAAACCTAACAGCATTACATTGATACGTTTCTGTTGATCATCTTTCAAAGCATTGTCAAGCTTCTCTCCTGGGCAGAGCAGCTGTCTGAAATCTGAATCAGTAGGTTTGCCTTAGGCCATTTTAGATACGTGCTCAGTATGTTATGTGAAATGTCATTATGAGTTCATTCATATATTTATTCTATCCTGTCACAGAGACAGGTCTTTAAAGAAGCTTACCTTATATTCACAGCTTCTTACCTGTACACAGGAACTTTTCCAGATGGAAATGAAATGCATTTTTAAATGTAAAACCTGGGTTTTTTTTTCCTGAAGGAAATTCTCCTGCACCTTTCTATTTTAAGCATTACCTGCAAGATATTTTTTTATGTGTCTTATAGTTTGGATTTGCCAACCAGATAAAACTAATGGCAATTTTTGGTAAGGAATATTAGCTGGTAATTGAGATTATCTCATTTTTGATCTCCTGCTAGGAAATATGGGAGACTGTTTTGTGCCCATCATAAAACGTTCTTACACATATTTGAACTTATATATATATTTATGCTTATTTAAATTGGGTGCGCATTATGAGTCTGTCATTTGTCTTTGGTCACATGAGAAGACTTCTAATGAAACTAGGATCAGAAGACAGGTGTAGCGATGTTCAGGGTCATTTAGTGGACATATTTGTTTTGTATGTTTATGTTCATTGTTTCCTCCATACTCATCTATTGCTGGATTGAATGATCTAGTTTATATTGCTTACTTACAGCAACATGGTTAGCCTCCAAATGTGTTGCAGGTTACTGAACATGTCAAATTGTAATTCTTAGGAAGAGAATTATAGCGGAACCCTGATCAGTAGATTGCTCTTCAAATTGTAGCTATGGGCCTATAGAGGAGTTACTGACTGCAACTGGATCACTGCTTTCCTCTAATCTACTTATTGGATCCAGGGGAGAAGAATAAACTTTACTTTTCTGAAAATATGTTTCATACTTGTTTAACTATACAGTGCAGCCACAGTCAGAAAGAGAACTCAGAAATCTGTGTGCAGCAGTATTACCCAATGACTTCTAACACAGTCATCTTGCATATATAAATAGCTATTTGCATTGCAATTGTAGCTATAAACCCTAATAAAAGACTACAATCCCTTGTACAAGTTGTTGTACAAGCAGGACAAATCAGTTCTTTCTGGCCAGTCATGGGGAATGAAACTCAAAGGAGTTGCTTTAAATGACTGAAATGGGTAAGGACTTCAGCAGTATTCACAATATTTAAAGCTGAATTTTCTTAAGAATTTGAGGATCTGGTGATTTATGGTGAATCATAGTCACTCTTGGGGCACAGGAGAGATTAAGGCATGTCCGCATGGTGATACTAACTTTCTGAAGACAGAAAAAAAGAATAAACATAGGAAATTTCTTACCATAGTTTAATTGATGTTCAGGTGCTTGCTTTTACTGTATGAAACGGTGACAGTTTTGCTTGGAGAATGTTGATTGTTATGGAAGGGTATGTCCACTAGATGTCATTCGTGTAATCTAGTTTTTGTTGCAAAGTTTATTTCTAAGGAGCTATGTGGGATGGTAGATGAAAATTGTCAACATTATTAGCTGGTTTTGTATATGCAGTGCTTTTGACTTTACATTTGTGGCATGTTACCAAATAGTATCCTGATTTTCTTTCTGATGAGTTTGACATACCATTTAGTCTAGAACTTCTCTCTTTACATGTTTTTCCCTACAATTACGTTGTTGAATGAGTAAATCTGTTACATAAAACCACTCAGGTAAGCTTTAGGTAGTCTATAACTGTTCTTCAAGGAGAGCTGTGAGTATAGAGGTAACGACATTGTGCCCCAAAGGAAAGCAAAAGTATCCTATAAGTGGTATTATTCCACCTGAAATATGTTCTTTTCTAAGCTCTTTACACCTCAAAGGGCAATTCTTTGAAAAAAAATCATGTTTGATTAGGAAAGATGGCTCTAATTTCTAAAATTTACACAAGTGGATTTATATGCTTGCAGATTTTAGCCTTAGAACTGTGCTTAGAGTACTTGATTTAGGTCACTTTGTTAGTATCTGAGGCATTTCACATAGAATCACTTTAATCAAGCTCAAATTAAATACTATGCGCGTGGGCAAATTAAAGGTGCATCTGATCATTCAGTCAGGTAGATTAGTAGGACCTGTACAGATAATAGCAAAGAGTGCTTGTGCCTCTTGCCTCTTCTCCCCCCATCTTTGTAGTATGACGTGTGTTACTAATTGTTAGACAGCTTCTGGGAAGCTGTATCTATACTCTCAGCGAAGAGCAACTGCTGCAACATTGGCTTGTTCTCTTTCCCACTTGCAGCTTGGAGTAGCTACAGCAAAACTGGAAGCTGGAGAATCACAGCTTCCTCCAACCTCCCTCTCCCCTTCCATGTGGAATAAAGAATTTCTCTGCCCTGTATAGTCAGCCAGAGGGCAGGATGGGGAAGTGATAATCCTCTTGGAATGAGCACTTGCATGAAAAATGATAAATGCTACATTGCATGGGGATTAACACTTGCTTATGAATTTGCTTTTAATGGAGTGATGCTTCTCTTTAAGCAACGCCAAGGTTCCCTGTACTTGTAGACCTGATTAGGAACCTTTACCACTGTTCAGCCAAAAGGGAACCATCTGCCATCAGAAACATAATGGTGTTTAAAACGGTTTCACTCTTTTACAGATTGTCTTCAAGAATGTAAACCACTTACTTCCACATAGCATTTACTTCCCTAGAAAAATACTTGTTCCCCACATCTCATTCCAACATTCTTCCTTCTCTCATCATGAGGTTTGCATTTCTGCTCACGTTTAATGCATCTGTTTGACTTCTAAGCTTTTTTTGCCATGAAATACTGTAACGACTATCCAGAGCTATTTTAATGAATAGACTGGCTATAGAAATCAAATCTATTCTCATTTTTTTTTTTGATGCGATATCTTATGATATCCTGTGGGGATGTTCACAGGGTAGATTGATGTTCACAGAGGAGTTTATGGTGCTTGTTTTAGTCTCTAGATGTATTTGGTATTGAGTACCACTTCATAGAGATTTAGTGTAGAATCTGATTGCTACTTTGCAGGATGACCCTTTCTTTTCGTGGTGAGCTGACATGTCATGCAAATTTGGTCGTTAAGTTAATTTCCAAGCACTGATACATACTAACAAATTTGGCAGGGACTATATTGTTTCCTCTGAAAGTATTGCATTACTGCTACAATAAGTTTAGCTCCACTGGCTTAACAACTGTAGTCCTCCAGCACACAGGCAGCTTCTGGGCATGTAATTGGAAGTGTGACATTTTTGGGAGAGTTTATCTTCTATTTTCAAAAGTGACATATCCATTTAAGAAGCCTCAATGCCATTGCCTTACTAAAATGTTGAAGTTTTAAATGCTTGTGAAAATAAGCTTTAAAATGCAGTGCTTATTAATGTTGTTTTTCATGCTCTTTGCTACGTCCAAATATAATGTTGCTTAATGCTAAAACAGGTACTTTAACCAATACTGTGACTAATAAAACTTGATGGTAAAAAGACAAATTGTAATCCAAGGCTTTATCTGTTATTTAACCCCTATTATTACCATAATTGTTTTGCTTAGCTTACTTTTTAAGATAAGCAGGTCTTTTGCCACAAGACTTGAATTCATTTGTATTGAGAGTGATAAGGGTGAAGGTGAGAGATAAATCTTTTAAAAGTAGTAGTTATCTGTTTTGACAAAACAATACTCATGACCATCACCTAAACCACACAATATTTGCTGACTGGAATTTACTCTTATAATACAAATTAAGCTAGAGAAATTGAAGTCTGCATCCCCAAGGGAATCTCAGCCAGTTTTATCTAGTCTATGCCCTCAGATTTGTTCTCTTATATCTAGGATATTTTTGACAGATATTTGTATAAATTTCTCTTCACCAGAAGTTTTGAAATGCTTGCCACAGTCTTGCTTAGTTAGTTCTCCATGCCCACTGAAAGGAGGAAAAGAAATAATTCCATTTTCAATAAGGAAGATAGGCTCTGGATTTAGGAAAATATTTTTGGCTATATAGTGATGCTTTATGGCAGTTGATTGCTGCACTGTCTCTAGAAAATTTTTACACGTATAAAATATACATAGAGCTCATCTACAGTATTCCCTTTCCTGTTTTTTGTGAGCCAGCTCATTCATGTTTTCTCCAAGGTTAAATGTTTTAAACCTCTAGTATTTTTTTAATTTTCTCTGATAAGATTTCCATTTTTCACCACTTGAAGTAGTGTGGCCAGATCTGGCGAGTGCCTTAGGTGAGTTCTACGTGTTTCTGAGTAACTTGAAGAGCCATCACACACTGTTAAGACACCTGAGAATAGTTTGCTGTGGTTTTTTAACAACATCACATTGCTATATCTCTTTCTTCTCAAGTGTTCAGCTGCCAGGGTAGGAGAACAACACATAGCTCAATGCCTAAATTTTCCTGATTTTGCTACAACTTCAGTTTGAATTACTGTTAAGAAGATCTTGGGGTTCCTGTATTCTGTGATTTTTGCTTTGTTTCACCATTGACCATTTTACAGAGTAGATTCACTGATGACTCTGAATCCAGTGAAACCTGCAGGTCACTCAGTGCTGTGAGTCACCTCTGAATCTGATGTAGCAGCAGCCAAAGCAATTGTCTGACTGTGATTTTGGTTTATGTCAGCAACAGCAAGTTTAGGGCACTCGAATTTGGAATGAATACGTCCATGTGTGGGTTTAATGACCTTTTGAAACTTTTGCTCATTAGTTTTACATCATTAATCATCTTTCTTTGTCTAGGTGTTTCTAGGTAGATGAAGTTTGAGATTTCAAAAATGTGTCTTGTAAGGATATGGAAAACCCAATTTGTATTTCATATTTTGTATTTTGTATTTTCTATATATTTTAGAAAGCTGCCAGAGTAAAGAGTAGAAGTTAAATTATCTCAGTAGAAAGGCTATTCTTGGATAGATAAAATTAAAAAACAGCCACAAGTTTAATCTTTAATTTGCTGTCCAGCTGGTATGCAGTCATTTAATACTAGTTGTAATTCTGCATTGGAACAATCCATTGTTATGTGGAATGACCATAATATAAAACAAATAGGAAGTTGATGTGAGTTAAAGTAGAGAAGCATTAGGTGAAGCTATGTAACACATTTAAAGCATAACATAGGGCAAGGAATATAAAATATTATAAATACCACTGTTAGTCTGTATGATAATGTAGCTTCTAATCAGAGACAATTTTTTGACCTTGTCAAATTTATCCTTGGCATATGTGGTTATGATAGAGGCCAGACAGTTTTGACCATGAATAATAGTTGTAACAGCGCAACAAAGCCTTTTGAAGTACACAGAAGTTATTAACTCATTGGGACAGAGACTGCATTTTAATTTAGCGTGAGGCTTAGAACAATGGAACCTGAGTCTTATTTTAGTGTTTCTACAAAACGACAAATAATTTCCTATTTTGTGTACAAGCTTACAGTGTTATATTTTATTTGGGGGTTTTAAATATAGAAGTGAATGTGTTGAAGTGGTTTTCGGATTTCACTTGATTTTCCTGATGTTACCTATTTTTACGTACCCAGTTTACATTTACCAATTTGTCAAAGTTGGAGGATAAGAAGTAAAAATGACCATCACATGACTATTGGGACCATGAAAGAATCTGATATTTGTTTAATACGTATAGCATTTATTGATGTAATTAATCTATGAACGAGGAAGAGAGTCCTGGGCAGGAAGGGAGGCCTATGTATTAAGAATCTGATCAGGTAGCTCATTTAAGGGAATGTTATTAGTGGTACCTTTTAGCACTCATGCATAATTATGCTGTCTTTTCACTCTTACCTTTTCAAACTCCTCAGAGGTTCTTAAGTAATTTTATTTCCTGCCGTTTAGTAGTTTTGAGTAATAATGATGAGAAAACAGTTAAATGGTTTCTTTTCTTAAGTACCAGGTGCTGAAAGCAACTGAGAATATCAGTGGTTTTTACAGGGGTTTCCTGTGCATCTTGTGTGAGCTTCTTCAAACATTCACCATATAAGCCTTTGTCAGATTTAAAAGGATAATATAAATGATTTGTGGTCCAGAGATTGGACTTGAACTCAGAAATGTAGCTCTACCTTTGCTTGAAAAGTAGCTGTATTATTTCCATTTTGGGTGCTTGTTGCAGTCTCATTTAATGTGATGCTTCTTTTTGGGTTAGTGCTGCAATCCATTTTTAATACAAGGTAGAGCAGTTTCTTGGTATCACCTGTTCCAGGTTGCAGCAAATAATGGAGCGGTGGTTACTTGCAGAATTTCTGCTGCTGTGTTTCTTATCACATTTCTATCTATGCTTCGAGATTTTACTCCTGCTGTTGTGATTTGAATAGGCCATTTTTGTGTGTCCCTCCTCTGTCTGTAAAACAACTGACTTCTTCTTTCTACTTTTCTCCTGTTTGGTCTTATTTAAATAAGCTGTTCATAAGGTGTTCGAAAGAGGTTGTTCTGTCTTTCAGGGTTTAGCTGCGTGGCATCAAACAGTGTAATGTCAAAATATGTGAGCTAGTTTCAATGCTGGAAGCAAGGAACAACCATAGGAGAACAGTCTTGGATGAGGCTATCCCTCTCCATGTAAGATCATCTTTAACAATATTGCTCTCCAGTGATATTTGCCTGACGTGTTTTGGGACTCCACAACCTGCCACGCAGTTCGTTTTAGTACTTCACTATTCATTATCCATGTAGCACACAAGGCAAGGAGTGTTTAAATCACGGCTAGGAAGAGACAGATCAGACATTAAGAAAAGCTTTTTAACAGGGAAACCAGATTCCTTCCCCTCTTCGTTAGTTTTTTATGACCTTATGGACTGGTATGTCTCAGTTTTCTGTAGGCTTAACATTCTTAGTTTGCTTAGTCTTTCCCCTGAGATCAGGCTTCCCTGAACTTAGTACTGTTCTCTGTACTTTCTTTTTGGAACACATAATTCTTGTGGCATCCAGAACCAAATGCATTACGGTGTACCAATGTACATTACTCCAGCTCCAGTTTTATCATCTTGAAGTACAACAGAAAGATTATTTTGTGAATCTTGTGGGTTCTGCTGATGTTCTGAAGTGCTGGTTTAATGTTACCCTGCTGTGGCAAAGATGCCCTTGTTTAATTCATGTTCAGTTTATGAAACGTGTAAATTCTTGATCCTTTTCTCTTGTATGTGAATTATTTGTGTCAGTGAATTAGTCATGTCTAATTCTAATCCCAGTTGATTTTCCTAATTGAATTTTACCGTCTTGCTTTCAGACTTCATCTCCCAGTTGGGTGCAAACATTTTCATTTCTATCCAGTCTCTCCAGCACTTGTAGTGCATTCTGGTTTTGTGGCATCTTCCAATTTGATGTACATGGTTTATTCTTCCAGTATCTGCTTTATTAATGAGAATATTTAAATGGTCCATGAATAGTTAATAGTGTTCTTTGATGTTGACAAACAGTTCATAACTCATTTGAGTGATATCCAACCTATTGGTAACCCTGTTTCTCGTATGGTGTTATTTAAGATGATACTGCCCTTCTCTGTAGTGTGGTAAGCCAAGACAAACATCTAAGTCAATGTGTTTGTAGTTTGCAAGTCATTATTTGTGCTACCCCTTCTCTGGTTGCTTTGGGGGGATGTAGGTGTGTCTGTCTGGGAGGTAAATGCTAATGTATAATTTGCTTGATTTTTATTTTTAATCCAGTCACTGTGCTTGCACATTTCTAAGCTCTAGTATCTCGTGTCTGTCTCCATGCTGCTGGTGTGCAGCTTCCTCAGACTGTCCTGCAAGGATTTAAAAAGAATTCTTAGCAGGTCATGACACATGAAAACACCAGATTGTCAGAAGTATGCTCTCAACACAATTTTTTCATAATCTAGACCAAGTTTCCCCTGTAAATTGCCACTTCGGTGTGCTACCATGCCTTTGCTAATGAATTCACTGGGTATACGAGGTCTGACACACACAAAAGAGGCTCGCCGTATAGCTCGGGAACCAAAGGTGGGAGGTTAGAGGCAAAGAGGTTATAGAACATATTCTAACCTGACACAGTGAGACAAAGCTCAACTCAATTGCTTCACTCAGTACGAGTGGATGCATATTCAAATACAGACTTTTTCTTACCCTTGGTTGATGTGCAAGAGTAAACAGTGAGTTAACAAGTTTCTTGTGAAACAGAAGAAATCCATGAGGGAAACATTTCTCTTATTGACTGAGGATTATGGTGAAGAGATCCCAAAGATCAAATCTGTGCTCCAAGGAGCCCATTTTTTTGTCAGTAAGAGGATGTGAAAGCAAAAGTGACGGAGATCCTCGACAGCCTTTCAGAAAAAAAGGATTGATGCAGGATTGCTTTGAACATTTACAGCATTACATGTAGCTGTGTGTCGGCTCACAAGGAAACTACTTTGAAGGTGATCGTAGTTGATTTTTTTAAATTTATTAAGTAAAAAGAATGACAGGCACAGCCTTGATTTTTTTTTTGTGTTGGACCTCATATGTTTGTAGTGCATAATAGTCAGTAGGTATTATTTTCATGCAAATAATGATCAGTTATAATAATACAGTGCTTGTTGTAAACATGAGCTTGGCAGGTGGGGGGTGCTTTTGGTGAATGTTCATAGAAATCAGGAGGGTCATGGGTTACTTTCAGAAGGCATTGATTACTGTGCTGAGCATCTTTGGAAGGCTTAATCACTCAAATCCAATTTAATCCTTTAAGAGCAGAAGTTAAGTATGGCTTCAAGGATATGTAAGACCTGTTGATTAACTTCTGTGCTAGGTTTTATGTATTTCACTTGGAAATAGAAGTTAAAGCAATGCCCTCTTGAGGAATATGCCAGTTCCAGGTTTTATATAAAATACTAATGTGATGAATTTAAGTAAGGAAATAGTGGATAGAAAGCATGTTTACTATGAAATAGGAACTTTGTGGAAATATAAATATTGACAGATGTACCAATTATCTCCTTGGCTAGCATTAAATTAGGGTACCAGGTCCTGAAAATCATGACAATGGCATAATAATAATAATAATGAGATTACTAAAAAAATTGATGTCTTTTGTGTTCAGTCTTCTGATTCTCTCCCCCTGCCTTTTTCCCCTATATTATGTGTTCCAAAAATTGCTTTAGTGGAAAAAGAAGGAAGACGGCTGACTCCACATAATCACCCAAGTTGACTTGGCAGCATGCTAGGCTTTGTGTTTTCCTGCCTGCCATTTTAATAAAAGCCTACTCAGTTATTTGGTTTTTGCATCTTTGATTTCAACTCCTTAAGGGAATCAAGACCCTGTTATTGATTTAGTGAGACTTTTCTGTCCGGACGTAAACGGTACTTTTTCATTAATGTACATCAGACTCACCAGGCTCATCAGCAGAGTATCAACTCATCAGGACTTGGAAGGAAGGGCTGCTTCTCCCTGAAGCTCCAAAACTCCTGAAAGAGAAAAATACTGATTGTTTTTGTTTTAGAACATCTTAGGGCTTTCATAAACCAACCTTTTTGGGAGACCTGAGTGATTTTGAGTATGTGCCTTGACATAATGGAATCATTCAGTGTACCATCTGCTGTAATTCCAGCAAGAGATGTTCCACTTGACATCCATACCTCAAAATCATTTCTGATAGCCCTGTTTCCAAGCTCTGCACTCATGCGTTCCAGTGGATAAGCATGCCTGAAAAGCCGTTAGAGACAAACCTCACATCTGCTATATTTAAAATGCTGCTCAGATCCATTGTAGTTGTTCTGATGCTGCACTTCAAGAATGTCTTAAAGCATATATGTAAAAGAGTTGTAATGAGAATTAGAAATACCGCAGACTGATTGTCTCCGGAACCATTATGAAAGTGGTTGCAGTGGAACTGGCAACACTTGGTGATTGAGTAATAGTATGATGGGAGTTTCAGCTCAGACAGGGAAGATGCTGTGTTGGCCACATGTGAATTAATATAGTGCTGCTTTTTACTGTTCAGGGATTAGCACAATTTTTTTTAAAGGAATATTTGAAGTAGAAAAGACTAGGAGAATAGATGAACCCATATTGCAGACAGCTGCTTTTTTGAGTTGATGAGCTAAAAATCTGCTGTAGCTGGGAAGCATCAAATCTGAAATTACAACACTGCCAATGCATGTGATAGGACTTTTAAAACGCCAGGTGAGAGCTATGCCCTTTGGATAAGAACCCCAAAACTGAATAGGAACCAAGAATATCTGCATGCCATTTGAACAAGGCTTTCCTGCTCAACAGCGTTTTATGTTGTAAGAGTTTATTTTCAATGAAATTCTGTGTACGTACTTTATAAATATGATCCACCAATACAAGATAAAACTAGAAAAATGTATTAAAGAAAAAGGGATGTTCGAAGTGGTAAGTTGAGGGGTAGAAGCTGAGGATTTCTTTCTTCATTCTAGTTCTGTTATTCGTAATATGTGTACTAAAAAATAAGAATAAACTCGGAGGCAAACTATACGTTTTTTCTTTACTTATGTAAACCCACGAGACCAATATTTGATATTCACTTACAGAACACAGACTGAGTGTTAAAAACTAGTGGATTGATTCTAAAAACCTCTTTTCAGTATGTAGAAAATATAATTTATAAAAATGAAGTTCTTTATCATTGTTCATGCAACTGCAAGTAACTGTGATTTTGTCAATTGTCATCATAGTGTATTGTGCTGTATCACCTTACATCACATGGAAGTAGTAAGAGAAACATTCTGAGGCCAGTATTGACCTTTCAGAATAATTTGTCAATAAAATTAAGAATACCAAGTTCCTAAAACGAAAAGGAATTTATGGGCTGCAGCATCATACTCGGTTCTCTAGGAAATAAAGCGTGTGGAGAAACAATCATAAAATTTTACCTAGCTGGGATGTAGCTCGTGCACATGGATGCTACAGTGATCAGAAAAGGAAATTGGAATATTGTGTGGCTATAATCTATTGTTTGACATCCAGTGCCTGCTCTTGTGTAATTTACTTGCCTCTTTTGGTCACCTGACTGAAGACATTAAGTGGGCCACAGGGTAAGCCAGGAAATTCAACTCTCTGCTTTCCAAGTCCAAAGCTCAGTTGTTTCCCCTTTCCCCTTCCCCCTCCCTCTTTCTTCACAGCTGGTCAGCACATGCACAGGAATTGCTTAGGCCAGGTAGGGCAGATATGGAAAGATACATGTGGAGCACATGCAAATCTGTGCTACGTTTCTGGAATGCAGCAACAGCGTGAGGTTAATGTAAAGCAAGATTTCTTTTATGTTTAAAGTTTCTAAAACTAATAAAAAAAAAGAGACAACAAATTCACTTTATAGCTTTTCCTTTTCTCTACTACCACTGACTGAGCAGGTCTGGGATTTTGCCAAAATATTATGCAATCCTCAAGAAGATTACAAAGAAATCCCAGACATGCTCAGGAGAGCTATTAAATTTAACATTTCTAAAAGGTATTTTCAACAGCTAAATACTTGTTAGAGCATTGTTTTCCCCAACTTTCAAAAGCTGCCACAACTCAGTCACAGATAAGAACTTCCAGCTTTTTAATTGATATATAAATTGAGTTTAAAACCAAATCCACTACATTTCCTGTGGTAAAGGATACAGAGACTCTTCAGTTTGGTTTGTCCCTAATTCAAAAATCATGTTGTCGGGAAATCCTGCATAATTATTTTATGTAAACAGGAAAAGTAATTATTTGCTTGGGGCTTTGTTTGTGTGGATGTGGGGGTGTGCAGAAATAGTGTAGATCCTGGAACTCGATGTGTTAACAAAAATATTTTAGAATAAAGGAAAACATGTACTCAATAGGTGATTTTTCTATCTCGTCATGGATGGGCTTGTATGAGGGGTTTTAAAATGCTTGATTTTTTTGCCTTTATGTGTTCTTAGTTTTTCTCAGAATTTCATTAATGGCAGCAAGAAAAGATGACAAATTTGTAGTGAGGTAATCTTTGTATTCCTCTTCAGGTTCTCTTGCCTTGTCTGCAAAGTTGCTCTTTGTCATCTGGAAATGTATGAATTGTAAAAAGCTGTTGTAAAAATGCTGCAGGATTTCAACCCTCACATCCTTCTCTTCTCTCACTCTCTCAAGGCCCTAAATTTACTTTTGCCATTTGTAATAGTTCAGTTAAAGGTTGAACTTCCCCTCCTGCTCCTTGTGAGCTTTTCTGATTTCACTTACCGTTTGAACAATATATATTGGACTTTGTTTTCTCTAGAGTTAGTATGAACTCTACACTTCTTCACACTGTTGATTTTGTTTTCAGTTGGAAAATAGCGTAACACATTTTGAGTATAAATTGTACAGTAAGTAGGTTGGGATTTTTTTGTGTGGGTGGATACAATCTGTAGAGTTATTGCAAGAGCTGAACCCTGTTTAGTTATAAAACTTTTGAAATAAAAACTCAGAATTTTTTGAGGAACTATCTGTGGATTTTTTTTTAATCCAGGATGTGATTCAGACTATTATTTAACAAGAGGACTTAACAACCTCACTAAATGTAGAGGAGAATTAAGTATGGGAGCAGGTGCATGCTTACTTTATTTGGATTTGTTTGCGGTTCTTTCTTAAAAGTTGAAAGTTCAGTATACCATTCTAACAAACTGTGGTCATGAACGGTTGTAGCTTCAGGGGAAAATTGGAAGCAATGATTGTCTTAGCAGAAATTTTAACACTAAAGTTGCTCAGAGAACATAGTTTAAAGTGGAAAACCGGGTTAGTTTCCTCTTTTGTTTTCTCAAGGGGAAAGTGTGAGTTAATATAGTAACAATGAAATGATAGGTATTTCTTTGTAGATTTTTAATCTGGCGGAACAGATTTATTCAGTAGGCATTCTAAAAGATATTTTAGGAATGTTAGCCCAAAATGGTAATTATTAAGTGACTGCATGTTGCAGTGAGAAATACTTTGTGTGTTACATAGCTACACGTAGGAGGACTTGCAGTAGAAGGGTATTCTCAGGAGCATGGAATATGGTTTGAAATGTATGCTTGGTGAAGTCATACTTGTGTTAGATTAATAACATATTTGCCTCTGCTAGGTAATCTTGGAGGGGTAAGCAGGTTAAGCTACTACAGAACAGGTCCCTCCACCCCCTCTCTTCCCCTATTGTGTCCATTTTATAAGTACATATTCCTGAGAACTCCCATTGCGTGGTCCCACTTCTCCTTTGTGATTCAGGAGCGGAGTTTGAGTTCTGGTAGTGAATTCTTGGGATGCTGATTTGAAAGTAGTAGTAGTCATTCCTTTTCAATAATAAGGCCATGTTAACCTTATTTTCCCCTTTTGAACAATTTTTTTCAGTGCTCCATAGTGTGATTTTTGTAGCTATTTCTATTATTTTTGAGGTCAATAGTTATTCTGGTGGATAATCTCAGTGGGAGCAGGATGCATGCTTTATACAAAACCATGAATTTTATTGGGGACCCTTGGATCTAATTCCAAAAGTAGATCTGGTTAACTTGTGGGTATATTTTACATGTTTGAAAGCCTTATGGGCACATTTCAGCTATACCCAGTTTGTCTTTATGTAAGGAAATGTTAGAACTCACAGGGAGAACAGGAAAAAGCATCTGTCCAAATAATTTGTTATGGAGAGTTGAAAAACCTTTACAGTTCTTCTAATCAAAAGCTTCAGCTGAGGGAAGAAATTTGTAGGCTAGTGTTGCTGTGCACATTTGTAGTTTACAGGTATGAGTCTAACATAGGTGTTATTTAAGGATATTTTCCAGAAAATAAGGGACTAGAATCTCTCCAACTCTTCTGAGCTTATGCTTTTTTATTTATACTTTGTGGCCATTTTTAACAACTTATCTATGCAGTTCCATATCACCAATATTATTGCTCTACCAGCAAGATCTGTTCGTGGCAGATTCTTAAATACTGACTTTTTAGATGAGATGAAAAACCATGTCTGGTTCTCACCTTTTGGCCACTGATAATTGTGTCTTTATTGTGCAAATTATTTAAACTGTACCCATAGAACAGCAGCCATTTTCTAAATGCCTTATGCCTTAGCTTTAGATCAGGTGGGAAGGCTGTGAATTGTGATATTATAAATTGTTTAGAGTCACTGTGTTTTTAATACTAGGTTTATAAAGGTCTTAATAGATCTAAGTATCATACTTTACAAGAATTTCAATCTGTTTATAAGGAGACAGATTTCTTTTTTATGTTCTTTCCCTTTGCGTTTTATTTCTTATCCTATTTTTTAGGAAACATTAAAAAATAACAACTTTTAGCAGGTATTGCCAAGTATATGGTTTCTTCCAAACAAGAGGAGGATGATATTTTGTGGGAAGCAGCAGTTCAATCCACCTATCAAAATTTGATGTAAATCTTCCTGTAGACTTCACAGAGTGCTGCAGTAAGACCAGAACCCTAATTCTTGCAAGCACTTCCTATCTTGGAAAACTCTTCTTAAGTGAAGCTTCTTTTTGTAGTCATTCCATCCATCATCATGCTCTTTCAGTTTATGACTCTGCCCAATAAATTCAGTATCAGCTACTTGAAGTAGAGAGTCTTTTCCAAGTTTTACACTTCATACTTCAGGAAAGATTTTCTATACATGAATGGAAGAGAAACCAAGCCCTCAGATTTATTTTACATTTAAAATGTAGTCTTCTTTATTGTATCTACTTTGATGACCTCATGGTCTAGAATTATGGGTGGAAAAACAAACACGAAAGAAAAAGTTTAAATAAAATTAATTTCTGCTGTGATAAAAGCATTATGGTGCCACATTTTCACTGGCAAAACACCATTTTTTTTTTTTTTTTTTTACTTGCAGCAAAATTGGCAGAAACAACTGCAGGCAATTACAGGCTTCAATTCATCAAGGTACTTAAGCATATGTCTAACTTCAATTGAGTGAGTAGTCATTTGACTTCAGGGAATTATTCACGTTCTTTAAATTAGACCTATGCTTAAGTAACTTGGTGAATCAAGGCAAGAGTGACTATTTTAATAGAATCGTTGTGACAGAGTGAGCGATTATAACCTGCACTGTAGATGTTCTTTGATTGTGTTGGTTTTTTTTAAATAATAGCTTTGAAAGGGTGTATTCTGTTCCTTAATAAAATATCAAGACTTAGTAATTGCATAGTTTTGTATTCAAATCCTATGGGCAGTACTTACTCTATACTTAAAGAGCAAGCGATCTCTTAAGGAAATTGGACTGAACCTGTGGAGGGCTGTTATGACTGTTCTTATGTAGGTTAAATGGGTTTAATAAATCATTGCTTTATTTTACAGGACAGCAGCCCAGGGGCAGGAGTACTGTACGTTTCCTGCCAACTGTTGTTTGTTAAATTTGCTAATTTGATTTACAGGCGTAGTACATACCATGACCCGTTTGCATCAAGAGACATACAGATTTTTTCATTTGAAGAGTTTTCTTAGCCATTTATGCTTGTAAGAGATTTCGTGTTTTAGGGGTGTACTGCATTACATAATTCTACCTTAGACTTTTCTTCAAGTGTTCTACACAAAGGCTTAGCAATCAATGTGGTACGGATTTGTTTTAGGGTGCAATGCGATAGTATTCTCAAAGATAAGCGTTGATGAGAAAGAAACAGGGAAACGTAGCAGAAGGTGGCTGAGAACTTCTAGCTACTGGTGCTTTGAAACGGGAGCATCATTTTAGGCAAGAGGTTGCAGTAGGCACATTATTGTAGCATGAAAACCTAGTCTTTCTTCCTGATGTGCAAGAGGATATGGTTTTGCTCGGTCAAGTTAATTTACATCAAAATAAAAGAACTGATGAAGAAGAAAACTAAATTAAACTGCGGTCATAATAGTTGATGCTGCACTGTTTAATCAGAAACACTTTTTATCCTACAAAAACAAGTTTGTACTCCTGTGTCCAGTCAAAAGAGAGATATTTTCATAGCTTTGAACAGATTAGCCCTTTTTTAAATTAAACTTGTCTTATTCTTCTCTTTCTTCTTTCAGTACATTCTGGCTTCTACTCAGCAAATTGCTACCAAGTATCTGGTATTACTGCAGTATATCAGAAGCAATCATTTGAGTTATATTTATTTCAGTACTTAAGGAACGACATTGCAGGCTAATGCTAGGAAACTAATTTTTTGTTATGGGATTCTAGCATCTGGACTTACAAGTCAGTTCCTTTTCCTCCTCCCTTCAGACTAAAATACCTTTTCATGCACTTGACAAAATGTATGATTGCTTTGATCATCATGGATAAGTTTGAAAATGGGAAATTGTATTGCTGTGATTTCCCAGGTTTCTATGACATCCTGCAAAAATCTGGATATTTTAAAAAAACAGGAAAACGGAAGACTTAGGATTCTGTTCACTGCTTTTGAGAACTTGTCATAGTAGCATGGATTAAAGCTACATAAAGCAGGCTTAGAAAACAGTAATAAAGGTTGACTATGTGAAAGGGATTTTTTATTATGCTAAAAAACAGAAGTACAAAGCAAGAAATATCTGTCAGTGGAAGTGAGTATATCCAGTTTGTCAGCTGGCCTCTGAGGTCATCAAGCTGAAGAATTTGGCACTTCCATTTCTGTTTATTGGATAATGGGAACATATAGCTGGCTTTTTTTTTTCTGTTAATGAAGGGAATGTGACCCAGGTGTACAGGAAGGAGCAAATGAATAGAAAAAGGATGAGGTTTACATATCTGATCTAGATAAAGTATGTATGATAAATCTTATTACTTCAGCTCTTTTCACTTATGACATCTTACTGCCTTTTGCACTGCCAGAAAATAACTGGACAGAATGCTGTGGAGGTGCATAATGGACATATAATTAAGCACCTGTGTTTTTTTTGTGAGAAATAAAAGCAAATAAGTACAAGACAATCAATTTCATTGGTGACAACAAACTTAAGATATTTACACCTTTTCAGGTACAGCCAAAATATTTTCTCAGAAGCTTCTGCGTAACTAGGACAAATTGAAGTAATTGCTTGATTATATTTTATATATAATATTATCCCATTGATGTAGGGAGACATGATTAAGAGGTGGTTAGTGAGAATTTGATATGAAGCCTGTTAGAATCTTGAAGCAGGTATGTGATTATCAAATATGTTTAAAGCTGCTAATTGCATGTATGGATGAGACTTTAAACCAGGAAAATTTATTTTCCCCTTGCCCTACCTTTTTAGTACCCTGTTTCAGTTCAGATGATTGCCATCTCCCTGCTTTTGAAGTTGTCTTGGGACAAATTTAGTAGAGGGATAGTAATGTATTGTGTTATATGCTGTTATACCCCTCATACAAGATATTGAGTGATACTCTGCAAGAGCAACACTGCCTTGTTAAAGGAATGAACTGTGGTATGAAGCTTGCCAGTTGCCCTTTGAAAGATACTCGTAAATTCATATTATTGACTATTTATAGTGATGTATAAACCAGAATTCTTCGTAGAGAAAGTCTGCTTTGCCTTGTAGGCTCCTTGAGGAGCAAAGCTAAGTCAGGCTCGTTTCAACTTGAGTTGCAGTAACATGAAAATTGATGGAAATGGGTTTCTTCCTCTTATTCATAAATCCAGAGCAGAACTGGGGCAAGCCTAATTCGAGCAAAATACTGAAATATAGGCGTAATTAGAAAAAGCGTGAGTGATACTTTAAGGTCTCTTCTAAATTGAACCATTCTGTGATTCCATGATAAACAGTTCTTGCTTGCTGAAGGAAGACTTAAGGGGAGACACTTTTCTCTTCTGGAAGAAGTGAGCAAATAAATCACTTTCTCTTTCTCAGCATGTTTTATAACACTATTAATATTTTGGATATGCAGAGAATAAAGGAAAGAAAAATAGGCAAAAAGAAAGAAAAAACATAATAAGTACTTCAGTACATGACGAGTCTCTTGAATCATGGTTTTGCTATGTGACTTTTGTTTTCTAGCTTTCAGATGTTCTTGAAAGTGGTAATTTAAGTGGTTCTGAATTATGATGCATATCCCAGTAGGAAGAAAGCTGAAATTCTTTTTGGGCTATGACACTGCCACAAATACTTGAGCTTTTCTCTTAGTGCCAGGTATCAAAAAGTAGTATATTAGATAGATCCCTTTCAAAACAGGTGCTTCCTCAAGTTTTATTAACTATACACCCTATACATGTAAAAGAACAGTTGAAGTTAATTAGCGTAGATAGATTCCCATCCATAAGAGATTTTTGAAGGAAAAGTTTGTTTCTCTGTGATGTATATATGATTTTTTTTTTACCTGGCAAAATGAGGTGACTTGTCGACTAATGCTATGAAGCATTTTGGCACATGTCAGCTGGAGCATTCATCACTGTAAACCTCAGCTGCTTAGCTAGACCTGTGTGTCAAAACCAGAATGACAACTTTTCTAGTTTCAGGTGTAATAGGTGTATTACCTATTATATAACAATTGTAGAACACTCTTTCTAGGTGGAATCATAGAATCATAGAATGGTTTGAGTTGGAAGGGACCTTAAAGATCATTCAGTTCCAACCCTCCTGCCATTGGCAGGTGGGACACCTCCCACTAGATCAGGCTGCCCAAGGCCCCATCCAGCCTGGCCTTGAACACCTCCAGGGATGGCGCATCTACGACTTCCCTGGGTAACCTGTGCCAGTGCCTCAGCAGCCCCATTGTTTAGAAATTCTTCCTTATGTCTAGCTTAAATCTTTCCCTCTCCAATTTATAGCCATTTCCCCTAGTCCTATCACTACAAGCCTTTATAAAAAGTCTCTGCGCAGATTTCTTGTAGCTCCTTCAAGTACTGGAAGGTCACTATAAGGTCTTCCCGGAGACCTTCTTTTCTCCATGCTGAAGAACCCCAGCTCTCTCAGCTATGAATTTCTGTGATGGACTTATTGATTGACCACATACACTGTGGCAGGGGGTGTGTGGAAGTGATGTCAGGGCAGCAAGAACTACTGTCCATTGAAATCAAAGCAGAAAATGGAAGAGATTGCAGAGGTGAAGAACTGAAATATACAAAGCTGAAAAAAAAGCCATAAATGTTTGAATAATGTATTTGTACACACTGAACAATGCTGAACTGTCTTTATAGAAAAGTAGCAAGTATATATGTTCAACAGTATTGTTTTCATAATCTACGTACGTCTTTAGATAGCATTTGTCATTGACTTGTATGCTAGTTTCATTTTACTGACTGCTTGAGGGGTAAATTAACATAAAATATCACGTTAAATTTAGTTATATTCATTCACTTGAAAATCAAGTAGAGTAGGGAAATTCAAAGCTATTTTTGAGTAGCAGGAACATTTTTCTAAAAAGTAAAACTATAGAGCTTTTATTTGACATTTTATAGTGGGAAAAACTCTAAATTAAACCAAATTAGTCCATAAGCATTCATACAGTTTCAAGCTTCTGAATGTGGGATTTCAGTCTGAAGTTTATATGTTTTTAATAGCTGAATTACAGACTTCTGAAAAATGACTTTTGAAGTGAGCTTATTGAAGACCTTCAAGGCAGTGGTAGTGGAGTTTGTTCTAAGACATGGTATCTGTTTGTATGTACGGTTAATAAAAAGAAGTATCTTGCATAGAACTGATATAGATCAAAAGTTAATTGAAAAACATATAATTCCTAGGTATTTGATTAATATTTTACGGCATTTTTTAATTTAAAATCATTTTCCAAGTCCAATTTCTTTGTATAATAACAGTGCTAAACAGAAGTGCTTTGGTGCTGGATTGTTTAGATACTACTTGGTCCTTAAGACAGGCTGACTTGGTCCAAAGTAATATAAACTTTTCTGAATGCCCTTTGCCTATTTTCCGGATGCCTGGATAGTGTTATCAGTCCTGGAATGTGAACGTGTCAGTTATGGCCATGTTGATATTCTTACACTTACACTTGTTGTGGTGTACTTACTTAATGCTGGGAAGTTTGAACATGTAGGTAAGACTATCCACGAGTGTATGTTTGCTTGGTTTACCAAAAGTTGAGTGTAATGCTGACAGAGAGATGTACTTTTTCTTCTGCGGAATTAGTTTGCTTTTGTAAGCACTTCTAGTAGTGCTACTCTTAGTAAGGGTAAGTTCTCAAGAGCTACAGATTGTTTTTTTTTGGATGCACCTATTTCTTATCTGCTAACTGCAATCCTGAAAATGAGGAAAATGAGTAACTAGGAAGAATTGTTTAGTTTATTAAAGTTTATGGACAGAGAAAATGACTTCTGACCTCTTTTGCTAAGTCACTCGACATGTAAAGGACCTAAGTACTGCATGTCCTTGCACCCAGTGAACAAAGATATTAGAAAATTTGATGGTGTCAAGATATAAGGAAGATGTTCTTGCAGTCAAGTAGAATTGAAAGTTGTAGCATTTCAACCCTAATGTAGAAATGCATCCTTATTCAGATGAGCTTCAGGGCGTGCTTAATTTAATTCACATAAATTCTCACTGAAGACAATGAGACTTAAAATAGAATCATAGAATGTTTTCAGTTGGAACAGACCTGCATTGGTTTAAGTATTGCACAGAACAGAAATGGATCTAAGAATATATTTAAGTGATTTTTAAACCACAGATAATGGGGTAGTATTCATACCTGTTATCTTATTAAGACAGACAAAATGCTTCAGAATTCAGTAAAGATCTAAAGAAGTATTTTTAAAGGGATTCTTAAAAGCAAAACAGGCACGCTTTCTTCCAAATGCAAGATGAATACTTGAAATATGAACCAGTTCCACAGTGTCCAACTACATTAATCAAAAACTTCCAAAGCTCTAGAAGCTATTTCTTCTAATGGATTCACCTTAAAATGTTCCCATATCATTAAACAGAAATGTGATATAAATATCTTCATAAAGTTGAATGATACTTATCCACAAAAAATTAACCCTTGTTTCTTAGGCCAAAGAGATTTTGCTTTCAGCCTCTAGGATCAAGAGGCTCATGATTTTCAGATTTTTTTTTTTAACACTAATTGTTGGTATTGCTATAGCACTAGGGGATGTTTATGTAGTGGCAGCTAGACTACTTGTGCTGAAAGCTAGCTCAGGTTCTCTGTACTTAATCTCCAGTTTATTCTGTAATTACAGCATCTTTCTTTTCCCCTGATTATTGTTCTTTAATTCCAAAATTAAATTTAGACCTAAATGAATGGAGATTCACATTTCTGCTGTGGTAGCCATAACATACTTGCTTGCTCCTAAGAAATACTTGTGGCAAGCTGCTCTCTTTTTGCTTCTAAATCTTCCTTCTTAGCTGCTGTATCTTCCTCTCTTGTGGAAAGCCGATCTGATCTTGTGATTTGTTTTTGAGATTCTTATTTCAAAAAGAGCATAGTTTATGTTGAAGTTGTTGAAGCAGTTAGACTTGCAAAGTGATGTTTGGAGAGTTCTCTGGAAGGATGACTCAGCTTCATTTACAACCTGGTCAACATCTCTTTCTTATGCTCTGTTGTTTGCATAAGTAAATGAAAAATGTCCCATCTTGTTTAGATGTGGTATTTGGAGTTTAACAAGTTGGCATGTGTCCACAGTGGCAACTTGAGTAATTAGCGAAAAAGGTTATCGTGGATTTTACTTAAATATGGCATTTTCCAAAGTAAAAAAATTATAAAGTCAAATAAGATTTTCTTTAGATTACACTTTCAGTTTTTTATACAGATGGATTTACTGGCTGAACAGTGTCACTGAAGTTGAATGCAAATGCATTTCTGTAGTTCACTCTGATGCGTAGAGACATAAATGGTCATTAGTACTTTGTATTTGTCTTCATTACCTAGTAACTGATGACCCGTCTCACCCCAGGAATCTTGCCTACAGAATTGGTATATAGGCAGCAGAGAGGCAAAGATGTATTTGTCATACCGAAATACTTTGAGTATGCTGGCAGGATACTTAGCCTAAGAGCTTCCTTTAGATCAACATATTTAACTCAATTTTTTAGCCTCTTTTGGTAACTGATGCATTTGAAAACTGAAATCCTTCCTACAAAGTCGTTTTTGGAGAGTTCTCTGGAAGAATGACTTGGCTTCATTCACATCCTGGTCAGCATCTCTTTTCCCTGCTATGACATTTTCTTGAGTGTATGAAAAATATCCTGTTTTACTTGTTTGCATAACAGGAGTCCAAATTTAGTATTGATTTGAACTTTCTATGTGTAGACCTTTTTGGATCGTTTTTCTTCCTGGAAAGTTAAGCCTGGGCTAGGTATCAATTTTACAGTCATTTGCAGCAACACTTATTCCAATGATAATGTATCAATGCCATTAAAATTAAACATAAGTCACCATTCTATAGGCAATGGAAGCATTTTCCTCCTACGTCTGTGCATCTTCCTTACTCTGTACCCTTAAAGTGACCTGGTGCCATTCTGTCAGGAAAAGATACCTGCTTTTAAGATAAGATCTTTCTAGCACTTCCATTGATTGGCTTTTTGATCCAGAAAGGATACACTGTAGTAACTTAAGCCCAAAGACCACGTTCACATATGCGTATTTTCCTTCTCACTGTCACTTGGAGGAGGAGTTGTCTAGAAACGATGACTTGCTGAGAATTTTTGTATTATTTCTTTCAGTTTGGATTAAGAGATTTCAAATGGGTTGATGTATAAGTAGAAATTAAGTAGGACTTACAGTTTTGCTATTTTGCATCGGTCCTTCTTGAATGTAGATGAGTTATGTGGACCACTGAGCAGCCGACAGATGCTGTTCAGCTTCACTCTGTGCACTCACAGCAGTAAATAAATTATACTCCTGGTATTGACCCACCCAATGTTTGTGGGACATGTAAATTTGAGGAGGCCTGCATTCTTTTACTGATTTTGCCATGTTAAGGAAGGGATTGGTTTTAGTTATCATTTTGACTTGTGATTGACATTTGTTATCCTTCAAAGACAAACGATTTTCACACTATGTTTTTCATTACTTAGTGTAAGCAAACTCAGTACATTTGGCCTTGAAGTAGACATTGCCTTCTTTTGATGCTGAAAGTCTTTGGCTGCTTTTTACTATATGAAAGATTGAATTAAAATGTATTTCTGCAGTTATTAAATTTGAGTTCTAAGGTCACTTGCAAGCGAAAAACAAACAAAATGAGAAAATTCTATTCTTTTTTTGTTTTTTTTTTTTTTTAATATCTTAAGAAACATCCGTAAGATATATGACAAGACAATATTTTTAGTCCTTTTTTAGCTGGTGTTCACTGGGAAAAAATGCCAACTCTGAACTCTAGTCAAATAGTGATACACAAAGAAAGTGCTGTAGGGTGATTCTGAAGAGCAGATTGTGGTTCTTGTAAACCGTTTTCCTTTTTTTCCTATTTCCCTTCTCCCTTTTGTGTAACCTGTCATCTTTATTTATGCTAAGAAATGAGTGATATTTTTATCACTGTAATAAAAAGTGTGTTATTACTGCATTGTTGAAATAAATTTCTTAGTGCAGAATGGCACATTATTTTCTGCACTGAGATGACATACAGTGTACGAGGGACACACTGCAAAGAATGTTCAGTTTTACAATGTACACAGTGATGCTCTCAGTTGCTTGAATTTTTTTGGGCATAGTGTAGTAAACGTCAAGAGCCTTTGAAACATTTGAAGCAGATGTTCTACTGCCAAACTGAAGCATTTGAACTCAAAATGAAACAGTTCCCTTAAACCTTGACATTAAGTCTTAACAGTTTCACTTCCCAATTGGATGTGGTATGAAGAAGATAAATAATATAACTGTAGCAGGATAAAATATTTATTCTCCCATGAGGTGGGGAAGAAAAACTTGTTTAGCATTTGCTTTGCAATTTTATTTGTTCTGGCTCATTTCCCTCTTCTACTCACATATATACAGTTCCAGGCACATGTTAAGAGCAGCAACTAGGGCTTGGCTGGGGCCCGGTGTCCTTCCTCTCCCCTTCCATTTCATTCTGAGTTTCTTTCACAACTTCCCTTAAACTCCCTCTTCGTCTCCATGTTCCTTTCGGGAAACATTCATCAAAATGTTCTCGTTTGTCCAAAATCTGTCTACTTAATCAAACTGATCATTCCTATGGAAGTCCATATCAACCTTTTCAAATAGGAGTGCTGTTTTAAAGACTGCAATAAAAAAGGCTTGGATTTCCCAGGCTCTTGGTACCTGCTGGTCCCACTGACATTGGGAGCAGTGTGGATGCTAAGAGGTCATAGCAATGAAAATATTTTAATTAGGTGTCCACCTTCCCTTTGGAAATGTCAGGCTCGATTTCTATTTGTTTTATGAACATATTCTTGTAATAAGAATTTCTGTCTGGCATTTAGTTATTCTACTGTCTCAATCCGAGCATCTCATCCTATATCATAGAATGGTTTGGGATGGAAGGAACCTTAAAGATCATCCAGTCCCAATCCCCTGCCGTGGGCAGGGACGGGTCCCACTAGATCACGCTGCTCAAGCCCACATCCAACCGGGCCTTGAACACCTCCAGGGGGGAGGCATCCACAGCTTCCCTGGGCAACCTGGGCCAGGGTCTCACCACCTCCATTGTGTTGAATTTCTTCCTAATGTCTAGTCTAAATCTGTCCTTCTCCAGTTTATATCCATTGCCCCTAGTCCTATCACTGCAAGCCTTTGTAAACAGTCCCTCCCCAGCTTTCTTGTAGCCCCTTCTGGTACTGGAAGGTTGCTCTAAGGTCTCCCTGGAGCCTTCTCTTCTCCAGGCTGGACAACCCCAACTTTCTCAACCTGTCTTCATAGCAGAGGTCCTCTATCCTCATATTTGTGGTCCTCCTTTGGACTTGTTCCAACAGTTCCATATCCTTCATATATTGTGGATTCCAGAACTGGACACAATACTCCAGATGAGGTCTCACAGCAGAGGAGTAGAGGGGTGGAATCCCTGACCTGCTGGCCACGCTTCTTTTGATGCAGCCCAGGTTACGATTGGCCTTCTGGCCTGTAAGTGCACATTGCCAGCTCACATCAAGCTTCTCATCAATTGACTCTCTCAAGTCCTTCTCTGCAGGGCAGCTCTCAATCACATCATCCCCCATCCTGTATTGAAACTGCAGATTTCCCTGACCCAGGTGTAGGACGTTGCACTTGACCTTGTCGAACCTCATAAGTTTCAAACAGGCCCACTTCTCCAGCTTGTCCAGGTCCCTCTGACTGACATCCCGTCCTTCTGGTGGTACAATTGCACCCCTCAGCTTGGTGTCATCTGCAAACTTGCTGAGGGTGCTCTCAATCTCTCTGTCTGTATCATTGATGAAGATATTAAACAACGCTGGTCCCAGTATGGATCCCCGAGGGACACCACTTGTCACGGATCTCCATCTGGACATTGAGACATTGACCACTACTATCTGAATGCAACCATCCAACCAAATCCTTATCCATGAAACAGTCCACCTATTAAATCCATATCTTTCCAATTTAGAGAGAAGAATATTGTGGGAGACCATGTCAAAGGCTTTACAGAAGTCCAGATAGATCACATCCATTGCTTTTCCTGTCTTCAGTGATGTAGTTACCCCATCATAGAAAGCTACTACATTGGTCAGGCAGGACCTGTCCCTGATGAAGCCATGCTGGCTGTCTTGAATTGCCTCCATATGCTTTAACATAGCTTGTAGGAGGATTTGTTCCATGATCTTCCCAGGCACTGAGGTGAGGCTGACAGGTTGGTAGTTCCCAAGGTCATATTTTCTACCCCTTTTAAAATATACATTAGTGTTGTGTGCTTTGCTACCTGACTAATAGCATCATGTTATAAACTGTAACAAAACCCAAGCTTTTTAGATCCTGTCAGTCATACAACTATTATGAAACATGTGGCACTAGTTTTGGACCCTTTTCTACTTGTTGTTCTCGTGCTTTACTTTCTGCTTTCAGACCAGAGCTGCGTTTCTCCCATGCCTTCCCCAAGGTGAGTCAGTGCTACCTGCAGACTTTCTCTGCTTGAGCAGTGCTGGGGGAAGAGTTGGAAGTGGGCTGCCATCTCTTTTCTCCCTTCTGCAGCTGTTTGTCTTCTTCTGTGAAACTGTCTGTTCAGGAAGTATGTATATTTGGGACAGTGGAAAAGAAATTCAGTGGATAGTGCTTCTTTCTTCTTTTATTTTCCTTCACTACTGAGAAATGGTGGCATGGAAATTATTACGCCTGTACCAATGAAGCAATAACCTTTAAGAAAAAAGTTGAATTTTAGTCAATAAGCATGCACACACATACACTCTCTGTTAAGTCTACACTGACAGATAAATCATCTGTTCTTACTGAATTTTCCCTGTCGTTCCAGTTAGACAGCAGAAAACACTGCTTATCTCTTGGGGGAAAGGTTGGGAAGAGGTAGATGTCCAGCATCCAGTTTCATGTGTAAACTAACTGTGTAATCACTGCTTTAAGGAAAATTCAGCATGAATATATATCATTAGTATGGTACAGCATGTCTAATATTTGTTGATGATGGGTGGGGTAATTTTGTAGTATAATAAGCCCTATGTAGCAAAATTGGCAGGAAAACTGTACCGTATACTTGACTAGATCTTGGAGCCAGAATGTATAAGCTCACTTTTAGTGGTGACCTTATAAAGCAATGCTTTTAAGTGAGTGAGCAGTACTTAACACGGCCTTTGTAACATCTTGTACTGTGATTCTGTACTGCTGGTTGAATTAGGGTTTCATCTGTGCTGTTCCATCTATTAATAATCTGGCTGCTTTATTTGGCTTCCTACTGCAACCTTGTTGTAGGGAAGCAAATGTTTTCTGTACAGGCTACAAAGCAACTAATGTTTTCTTCAGATCATCCTCTGTTTAACCCCTTATGGTATAAAAACTTCCCATGAGCTTTAAATGTTCATCCTTCAGAAGGCTTAGTTTGTCCAATATTTTACAATAGTTGTCTAGAAAGTTCTTTCATAGGGTGAGTGTAAGAGAGCTATGCAACACACACCTTTGTAAGGGTAGTGCTGTGGAATTCTGATCAAACTGCTTGGTTTCTGTATTGTCAGTGGCCTTGGAAACAAAAATAACAGCAACTGCAGAACTTTTTTTCTTTTCTGGAAATGTAGAATGTAAAGGAATTTCTGTTTTATAGATAAGCAACTTTATTCCTAGGACCATCACTGCTTAAAGGTAAAAGTTAAGTTAGAAGAAACATCCCCCCCCCAAACAGAATAAATTTCTATATAGCTTATATATACGTGTATATGCATTCATACGTGTATACATGCATGTGTGTGTATATATATGTTTTACACTTATAGTCGTGCTATGATCTACATATGTGTAGACAAATATAGATGTATGCATGTATGTATATTTGGATATTTTGCTTTAGCAATAATAACTGTCATGTATATGATATATATGATAAGATATGATAACTATTATATCAGTATTAGCAGCATCATTATTAAACGTACCTTTTTTCTGTCTCTTTTCTTTTAACTCAACATCAAAAGGTTCTAAAGAGTAATTCAATCTAAGTATTGTTCCTGTGTAAATGAAGAAGTTGAGACAGAAATTAAGTTGTCTGAATTCAGTCACCAGGCTAGCAAAAGTCCTGTTAGAAGTACCCCAAAACTCACCAGTTTATTTTATGGTTTTCTCCACTAGGCAACACTGCACCTCATTTGGTAAGGTCAACTGCACGATATTTAAAGAATGAGTTTATTTCCCTTATGTTTACTATGGGGATTGCTTAGCCTAAGGGTATTTTCTAGTAAGAAAATATTCAAATGCAATGATGTTTCACCACGGGAATAGTCAGTGAAAGAGGTTGCCTGGAGAGGTCGTGCAGCCTCCATCCGTGAAGACTTTTGAAAAGTGATTCAGTAAAACTTCTGAGTAACCCGTTCTGATCTCACAGGTGACCCTGCAGGAAGATAAGTCCCTTCCAACTTGACATATCCAATGATCCTATGATCAGAGTTGCAGATAAATAAAATGTCCCCTCGTCCTGAGTTCTGTTGTTAGATGGAACAACAGGAGATGGGAATAGTCACTGCAGAGTAAGCCCTGTGATTATTCTGGCTGTATCATTTAATAGGGAAGGCAATGCCAATGGCATTAGCTGATAGTAATGGTGTTTTACAAAGTGATGCTGAGTGGGAAAGGCAGTAAAATGATGTGCACTATCAAAGGAGTTGTTAGAAGGGAAGAGCAGAAGGAAATATTGGACAAATGGGGAAAAGAAGACAGGAAGATTTAACAGTCTCCCCACCCTTCTGAAATGTAAAGAGGGTCACCATACATGTATAAAAAAATGCTTGGAGTTTGTCTTTAATCACCAGTGATGTCTGTTATGGCTCTGCCTGAAAACATATAGCAACTGTGGTCTGAGAAAAACTGCCTAAAACTCTTCAAGTTTGTTTTTAAAGTTTTAGCCTTTACTGTTTCCATGACAATGCTTCAGTAATACATTTTTGAATAGAGACTTTATAGGGAACAAATGGGAAATAAGAATGTGACTCCAGCCCTTTGGAAAAAAGGTGCAATAAAGATCAGGAGTTACTCGAGGTGTGAGCCAGACCCCTGCTCCAGCATAGTTGTGATTTAGTTGTGCATCTTGGCTCAGCATACAATGGTGTGAAAGCCATTAGTATGGCAGAGGCGGATGCTGCAGACCTGCTGTGCTTCTGCTCTGCAATGAGAAAAGGCTGTTCAATGTAATGCTGCAGTTTGTATGTTATAAAGCTCTATTTTTTCATATCTTTGAACTGCAAGCAAGGAATCATGGTGGAGCACAGAGAAGAGAGTTGCAAATAGCACTGTCACTGCCACAAGCAGGTTGTTAAGAGGCTGCGTGCCGACCCAGCATTCAGTTTGTTGGAAGGTGGTACTTTCTCGGGCTCTCTAGCGTGCTTTGCTTCAGAGTTATGCTGGTTATGTGCCAAGTTTGATCATTTCAGTGTTCTTTCTGTAGCAGTTTATCCCTTAACATGGGCAGTTGTATGGAAACCCAGTCCTTTCATGTGGTGAATCTCCTGTGATTTCCAAATTTCTTTTGTCTCAGCACAGCAAAGACCTGTCTCTTCTCCTACTTCCATGCCTCCTGCCGCCAAACAAAAAACTATTTTCTACAAGCTAAAACTAGTTAATTAATATTTCACTTTAATTCTACTTTTCCCATTTCATAATATATTTTGCCATAAAACGTAAAGAAAATAAAAATGGAAGTTTTTTTCAAAATGAAAACATTTAATGCTGAAAAGGTAAAAATAACAAATGTTTTTAATTTACTGAAACTTTTGATTTCAATTTTCATTTTAAATTTATCTTGCTCTTTGATATTATGTGTTATAGTGAGCTCTGCTGTTAATGAATAAATGTTTTCTCTAGAAAAAAAAAAATCAGTCCTAGGAATTCCTGGTAGTTTTACTTTTGACTATGTGTGTCAGATGACAGCTGCTAGAGCCCTAAGCATATGTGTAAAAATGGGGAATAAACTAGGATTAGCAGGAAAAAAAAGTACCCAATAGGATCAACATAGCTCCTGATAATGATGTTTGAAAACCCACCAAGTTCAGCTGATGTTCAGCTATTGCAGCAGTATGCATCTTTCTCTTAACTTGATATCTCAGATGTTCAAATGTGTTTTCTTTTTCAGTTTAAGTACCATTTTACAAGTGTAACTGGCTTTTCTAGTTTAGCTTACTATATTTCAAACAGAATAGGTATAGAACTCTGCTAGTATAGATCCAGTTTCTGAATAGATATGGTAAATGTTTATGGGAAAGAAAGAGGGTAGAGCTTGAAAGCTAAGTCCATTTTCCTAAAAAAACCCAACTGATAACCTAGAAATTGTCAATGTTGATTCACTGCGTTTAACAGGACACACCCACTTTGGGGTGAGAGGAAGTTCAGTTCCCAAACAGCTTAAGTCTTAGATTTCCTTGAGTAAGAGTGGCCAATTTTCTGAACTGTATGCAGTTTTAATGTTGAGGACTACTGTCTTCTAGGGGCTAAGGTGAGACTACCACAGGCTTTCTGGAGTAGCTGGAGACATCAGATTGGACATAAACATTTCAATCAGTTGTGGGTGACTGTATAAAGCTGCAGTCTAAGAAATGATTGTTCTCATAGCAGTTATGTTTTCTTTCTGTGTAGCTTTTTTGATTTTTTTCCTCAATATACTTCTTATTTCCAGTAGACTGTCTTTTCTTCTTCCTCGTAGCTAGCCCCTTTTCTTACATACATTTTCCCATTTTAGTTTTTCCCCCTTGTACAGTGTAATGTTTTAAAATACATTTAAGAGGCATTAATTTTCTCTTTGCTGTCATGTTCCATAATTTTATAAGATTTTGTACAAAAGTGCAAGGCCTTCAGCTGCTGACCTGGCGGAAAATGCAAAGATGTGGATGAGCCAAGCATCATTAAAGTCCTTCTGTCTAAAATTAAAAAGTCCCATGCAAGTTTTGCACCCTCATAAATAAAATAGAACCTGTTGGTTTGAAAAAAAAAAAAATGCATCTAGACTTCATCCGGACTATGCAGCCCAGTACAATTTATTAAAGATACTGTATTGCAAGATGAAATAAAATATGAATAGGAACTTGGAATTCATCTGACAGAGTTGCATGACTTAGGTGTTTTAGGAACAGCTAAATTTTTAATTAGTCAAGCCAACAGTCTTGTCTCATGACATCTATGTAGTTATCACAGACAACAGAATGAATTTCAAAAGTGTAGAAATGTTAGAATCTTGGGTATGAAAAATTTAAATTGAATTTAAACCAGAATATTTATCGAAGAGAATAGAAATTATACTGTTTAAACAGGAAGGGAAAAGAGCCAAAGATAAGCATCTATCAGGCTCTTCAGAGAGCTATATTTTGTGGGAGGGAATTATATCGCTGTACTGTAAAATCTTAAGGACTGCAGAGGGGTCATCCATGTCCTTGGAACTGTTTTTACTTTAATAGCATAGAATAATTTTGAAAAAACTGAAAATGCTGGAAAGTATTTTCTCTAAAACGAGAATGCAAAACACTAAAGCTTACGGTCTTGGTAGTGCATAGGAGTGACTACTGCAGTGGATTTTTGATTGCTTATGTAAGGGAATATGCTTTTCTAAAAATATATCTTGTTACCTATTTATATTCTCAGTATCCAAGTAAACCTATAGGTAGAACTCATAAACAAATGATCTTACCTGAAGGTGAAATATCATTGTGTTGTGGTTTAACCCCATCTGGCAATTAAAGCCCTTGCAGATGCTCATGGGTTGAGATAAATACGGTTTAATAGGTAAGGCAAAAGCCGCATGCACAAACAAAGCAAAACAAGGAATTAATGCACTACTTCCCATCAATAGGCAGGTGTTCAGCCATTTCCAGGAAAACAGGGCTCCATCATACCTTTTGGTTACATGGGAAGACAAACACTATCACTCCAAACATCCACCCCTCCATTCTTCCCCCACCTTTTACCACTGAGTATGACATTGTGGTGTGGGATATCACTTTGGTCAGCTGTCCCAGCTGTGTCCCCTCCCAACTTCTTGTGCACCTCGAGCCTGCCAGCTGGTAGGGCGAGGTGAGAAGAAGAAAAGGCCTTGACTCTGTGTAAGCACTGCTCAACAATGACTAAAACATCCCTGTGTTATCAGCACTGTTGCCTGCACAAATCCAAAATGTAGCCCCATTCTGGCAACTATGAAGTAAATTAACTCGCTCACAGACAAAACCAGCACATATTGTCACAGTCTTGACTGAATGGATTTAGACAGGCAATCAAGTATGACCTTTTAATCTCAGAGCCAGCTTTATGTTCTACCAAGGGAGGAGTATAGAGTGGTGAAATCATTCGTGATGCTCTTTTCAGCCTCATGGGAAGAGTATGCATATATATTTCCAGTCCATGCTGAAGTTACAGTCATAAACAGTGTTTCATGATGCAGGAAGGAATTCATAAAACGGTGTAGATACTTTTATAATTCATTAAATGTGTGTATCAAAGTGAATTCATTATTAAATGTGACAGGTAAACTTTTATTAAGATCATGGGTATGTAAGTGTCTTCTCTTGATCCAGTGGCCTAATTATATTCCAAAAAAGCATTTGAGTCTTCTCAAAACTATTGACAGCTGTACAAAAATCACTGTTGTATAAGTATTTATCATCAAGACTTGATGATCATCTATGAATCTAAAAATAACTCAGAATGTGAAATGACTTGGATTCTGTGGCGGTTCTGGGTCTTGCTTATGAATTGTATTATGTTCTGATCGTATGAGCTGCTGGACATCTGACCCGTAGTGAATGAACTGATTTGTTTTTCAGAACAAATAATGAGAAAACAATTTGTACAGGGTGTTTCAAACTCAAATTTGTATGTCTAGACTTTTGTTTATTTAAGAACTGTAAAATTTTATTCTGACAAATTTCATTTGATTTAGTTTACTACTGGATTTTCTCCAGTGATACAAGAACAAGCCTAAAAGAAGGCCTGCCTTTCTCTTGACACCCGGTCATGAAACTATTTTATAATCACCATGTTACCAGGAACTGTGGAAGCAGCACGCGTGTGGAGCCAGTGGAGTTATGCATAGGAAAGATCCATGCACATAGATAATTTCCCTAGTAAATTTTGCTAGTCTGTGACTTTTCTGAATTCATTGCAGACTACAGCTGCATAGAACTGTTCTCTTTTATTTTTATGTCAAGCAACTGATGCTTCTTTCATATCTTCCATATCTGACATACATCCTAGGAGAAAAAAATGTTCAGAACACTTTTTTGTCAAGGTTGATGCTGGTACGTGCTTCATGAATAAAAAGGATCAGAAAATCCAGCTCTGTATCACTCCCTACTGAAGTCAGTCTTTCTTATTTTTGACTGCAGCTCAAAATGATAAGTGTTTTCAGTTCTGAAGGATAGTTATTATATGAGAAGACAGTGTAATGGAATACAATCAAATGAAACAGATTGTAGCTCTTAATTTACTAAGATTAAAACTGTCCCAATATGAAACACGCACAAATGTGTTGTAAATTCAGGATAATTTGAATCATGAAATTAATCCAAGCCAGGGACAGTTGACTCAAATGTTTCTTATAATTAATGCAAGCCAAGACACTGTTAATTTAAAAAAAAAAAAAACCAACAAAACTGCATACCCCCTAATGCTCCTTCATATGAAATGAAAACGCAGCAATATTTTCCTTTGACTATTGTTCTGTGTATCTTTTGTGGTATTTTCTTCCAGTTGACAAAGAGGGCATTTGAGTTGATGGATTTTTAATAACCTTTCCATCTCACATAAAACTCATATCACATGGAGACATGGAAAAAGATGATCTTTGCAATTGCTTCACACACTAAGCTTGGCTATACTTGAAAGCCTTGCCGGCGTAGTTACATTGGTTAGATGTGTGGGAAAAATCACAGTTCAACTGGTGTAGCCATGTTGGCAGAAGGTCTACTGTAAACAGTTGTCCTGGAAGCGGGGTTACTTTCCTGGCACGTAACTGTTTTGGGAACTCAGATAGGCTATACCAGCAACATAACCTTTCTGAGAGTGTAGGCTGTTCCCACCAGGAAAATTGCCTCCATAGGACTACCATACTCCACTGTTGGGAAGTTCTTAGATTTATTTCTTAAGCTGTAGGTAGAAGTGTTAAGCTATACATAGCTTGCTAGATTTTTGAGGGAACACAGAACAAGAGAATGGTTGGGTCTTCTTTCAGTGGCAGTGCCAGAGTCTCGTCCCATACGTGGATAACAGACATCATCTGCCCGAACGGGATAGGGATTCACAGTCTAAACAGAAGCAAGGTATGCTTTTCAGAAAAGAAACATTAAGTGTAATGAGTCATTTAGTCATTCTAGGATAGATTAATTTCTTCAAATAATCATTCAGTGGAAGCCTCCTTTTAACAGGTTGCCAAGGGAAGTTGTGGCTGCCCCATTCCTGGAGGGGTTCAAGGCTGGGTTGGATGGGGCCTTGGGCAGCCTGATCTGGTGGGAGGTGTCCCTGCCCATGGCAGGGGGATTGGTACTGGATGATCTTTAAGGTCCCTTCCAACCCAAACCATTCTATGATTCTAACTAAGGTGTATATTCTTGTATGAAATCTGAAAGTTTTAGCAGAAACTTATTTTAAAAGAATTTTGAAGTGAGTTTTGTTCTATAGTTTTCTTGTCATCTTGAACACTAAGTGTTCATAACTCCATTCATCTTAATAAAGAGAAATAATTCTAGGTTTTCCATCCAATTTGGATTAACACATAAACTGTTTATTGCACTTGTTGAAAAAAAAAGGAGACCATACAAAGTTTATCCTGAAGTAGATGAGAGAAGCTTCGTTAGATTAGAATTCTTTTGTTTAGCTGCTGATCAGCCATTTGTTTAAACATCTTTTGTTTGACATAGCTTGAAAGGGTGGTTGAAACATTTGAAATAACAAAAACATTTATTTATTAAAATAAAGTGTTAACATCTTACATTCATATGAACATTCATGTAAATAAGACAAAACTAGAAAGTAGCTAGAACGTTCATCCTTAAAACAGTCTTTGCCATCCAAGTTGGGTCAGTTGCTACCATCCAACAGCTATTATTACTTCAGATTAACAGGAAATACGAAAAAAAAAAATGAGTAGTTTTTCAGTAAGGTTCCTAAATAGTGGAATGTCTAAATCCGTGGCCATGGGTATCCTGACTGTAGGATGGCCAAGGAGAACAGACTTATAACTCTGTCCTGGAACGGGACAGATTTATACCTCAGTCTTGTTATCTCCAGTGGTGGATTGTGGCAAATCTGTGTGGGAAAGCCCTATGGTTCTGAAGTCCTCTCAATAAGCAGAAAGCACACTTTAAAGTTAATGCTAGATTTAGCTTCCTTCAAAAAGAAACTTTTTTAAAAAATAGAAAGATCGTGTTTCACTTTGCATAATAGTAGTAAGCATTATGGGAACCAAAACTGTATGAATGTGCTTTTTTGTGTATTGAAAATAAAGATTCAGGCAAGATAAGTATTTTTTAGATGAAGGCATCAAATTCATTCTGATTAGAAAGTCTGTTTTTCCATGAAGAACGCAAATACAGTAGAACTTGGTTATGGGGATTATTTTACATCTTAACCTCTTCCTCCAGTATTATTAATTTATGGGACTTACATATTTAAAACCAATATATATGTTCTGTGCAGCAGTAATGCGTTCATTTCTTACTGTTTTCTCTATTGGTTATTTACCCTTTTAGTTTAAACTTTTGGAATTAGAAGTAATATATAAAAACTACTGAGTGGAAAAAAATCTTTCAAGTCTTAATTTTTTTTAAATTATTTAAAGTTTAGACACTTTCTTTTGCCATCTTGGTTTTTAGAATGTTTTTAAAAACTTTAATTGTTCCGGTATTAGCAATATGCAAGACTATGGCATCTATGTGGATCCTACAGATGATCAGAAAACAGTAATGAAATCACGTGAAAGCTCAACATGGCAAAAACAAGAGAAAAGGTAGTCTTCTGAAAATGTAAGTTTATCATGTGGCACTGTATCAAGTAGCTGCAGAGGAGTCAGTCCTGCCTTAGACTGAGTGTCCTCTGTGGTCCTTCCAGAAGGTAGGTGTTACCTCTTAGAGACAAATAGAGACAGAACCTATTAGAGACAATGGCTGCAATCCCTGTGTGTTGTTAAGTGCATGTTATATCAGGAAAATTCCAACCCCATTAAAAAAACCCAAGCAAACTATATATATATATATTTTTAATCCTTCTTTGAGGCACTGAGTATGCCTCACATCCGTATAAATCATCTGTTGGTTTTGGTAGGTGCACCCAGAGCTATGTTAAGTTCCCCTGTATATTTGGTTCCCTTGCTGAATTCCTACATGCCCCAGAGCAAGCTTTTCAAGTCTTCAAGGGTTTGTGATGCAGGCAGTCTCTCAAATCCCAGTTTGATTTTGGGAGTAATGCTGAAGATACAACATGGATTTATTGATTGTGTCTGATCTGCATTCCAATCCCACGTTACTCTGGAGTTTGCAGACCAGAGTGGATCTGCCTTTCCTCCTGAAGGAGGAGAACAGAAAATACACACTGCAACTCACCTGCTTTTTGGGGGTACTAGTACAATGAGCGCCTCTAGTATGTTACAATTTTATATTCCTTGAGTAACAAGAATGTTGTATTTCTTTGTGCGTGCCACAGAAATGGGTGCAAGAAATGGATCCCACTGTCTTCTGTTTAAAAAATTGCAGCAGTGGAAACTATACATCCAGAGGTTTACCTGGCTGCTAAACAAAGGAATGACAGTCTAAGCAAAGAATCTGGTTGCTACTGTTATTCATATTGTAGAAGGTATAGTCTTAAATGAAATTTTGAGAATTAAGGTGCTACTCTGTTTATACTGGGGTGTCATAACTAACCAAAAGTCATTTTAATCTGGATTCCTGCAGTGGGTGCTGTTAATGAAGTTTTAGCTGTAAAATAAGGTAGGGAGAGACCATGCTTTGAAAAGCACCAGCTTCTTAGATCTGAATTTGTAAGACATTGACAAAATTAAGGAAACGTGAATGGTGCTTACATTTAGCATAGAAAGAGAAGCAGATCCAGTGTATTTAACAGGAAGGTGAAATATGTTCATGTCCCTGAGATGAGACCAAACACACTCGAAGGAGGGAGTTGTTTGGGTCTTCCTGCCCACCTAGCAAGAAAAGCCCTCCTTCTCTCTTATTTAATAAAAGCTAACAGTTTTATTCAAGTTCCTCTGGAAAATGTGAAGTTCTAAAACCTTATGTATTATAGAATGTCTCACTAATAAATGATGAGTTTATTTTTATTCATCATCTTAATAATTTTCTCTTTCATGCACCTACGTTTTATGTAGTATTGTAATAAGAAAAGAATATATGAGATTGAGGAGTTAATTAGCTTGTGCAAATTGATTTTCACAGAATCACAGAATCACAGAATCACAAGGTTGGAAAGGACCCATTGGATCATTGAGTCCAACCGTTCCTAACACTCCCTAAACCATGTCCCTAAGTACTTCATCCACCCGTTCCTTAAACACCTCCAGGGAAGGCGACTCGACCACCTCCCTGGGCAGCCTGTTCCAGTACCCAATGACTCTTACTGTGAAGAATTTTTTTCTGATATCCAACCTGAACCTCCCCTGACGGAGCTTCAGGCCATTCCCTCTAGTCCTGTCCCCTGTCACTTGGGAGAAGAGGCCAGCTCCCTCCTCTCCACAACCTCCTTTCAGGTAGTTGTAGAGAGTAATAAGGTCTCCCCTCAGCCTCCTCTTCTCAAGGCTAAACAACCCCAGCTCTCTCAGCCGCTCCTCATAAGACTTGTTCTCCAGCCCCCTCACCAGCTTTGTTGCTCTTCTCTGGACACGCTCCAGAGCCTCAACATCCTTCTTGTGGTGAGGGGCCCAGAACTGAACACAGTATTCGAGGTGCGGTCTCACCAGTGCCGAGTACAGAGGGAGAATAACCTCCCTGGACCTGCTGGTGACCCCATTTCTGATACAAGCCAAGATGCCATTGGCCTTCTTGGCCACCTGGGCACACTGCTGGCTCATGTTCAGTCGGCTGTCAACCAGCACCCCCAGGTCCTTCTCTTCCGTGCAGCTCTCCAGCCATTCTTCCCCCAGTCTGTAGCGCTGCATAGGGTTGTTGTGCCCCAAGTGCAGGACCCGGCATTTGGTCTTGTTAAACCTCATCCCATTGGTCTCGGCCCAGCAGTCCAGCCTGTTCAGATCCCTTTGCAGAGCCTCCCTACCCTCCAGTAGGTCGACACTTCCTCCCAGCTTAGTGTCATCTGCAAACTTGCTGAGGGTGCACTCAATGCCTTCATCCAGGTCATTGATAAAGACATTGAACAGAGCTGGACCCAGTACTGAGCCCTGAGGAACTCCACTTGTGACTGGCCTCCAGCTGGAGTTAACTCCATTGACCACCACTCTCTGGGCCCGGCCATCCAACCAGTTTTCAACCCAGGAGAGTGTGCGCCTGTCCAGGCCATAGGCTGACAGTTTCTGAAGCAGAATGCTGTGAGAAACTGTGTCAAAGGCTTTACTGAAGTCCAAGAAGACTACATCCACAGCCTTTCCCCCATCCAGTAGTTGAGTGATATTGTCATAGAAGGTGATCAGGTTAGTTTGGCAAGATCTGCCTTTTGTAAACCCATGTTGACTGGGCCTGATCACCCGGTTCTCTTGCGTGTGCTTCATGATAGCTCTCAAGATTACCTGTTCCATGACTTTCCCTGGCACTGAGGTGAGACTGACAGGCCTGTAGTTCCCCGGATCCTCTCTGCAACCCTTCTTGTATATGGGCACAACATCAGCCAGCCTCCAGTCTAGTGGAACTTCCCCAGTCAGCCAGGACCTCTGGAAGATGATGGATAGGGGTTTGGAAAGGACATCCGCCAGTTCCTTCAATACTCTTGGGTGGATCCCATCCGGCCCCATAGACTTGTGGACGTCTAGCTGGGCAAGCAAGTCTCTAACCGCCTCCTCTTGGATCACGGGAGCCTCAATCTGCCCCTCTAACTCTTGGATTTGTAAACAGAAGGAACAACTTTCTTTGCTATTAAAGACTGAGGCGAAGAAGGTATTAAGTACCTCAGCCTTGTCCTTATCCCCTGTCACTGTTATTCCTTCTGCATCCACTAGAGACTGGATATTCTCCCTCGTCCTCCTTTTCCTGTTAATGTACTTGTAGAAAGACTTTTTGTTGTCTTTCACAGACTTAGCGAGTTTTAATTCTAGTTGGGCCTTGGCCCTCCTGATTTTTTCCCTGCACGATCTCACTTCGTCCCTGTAGTCCACCCAAGATGCCTGTCCTTTCCTCCAGAGCACATAGAGCTTCTTTTTCTTATTGACGCATCTTGAGATCACCCTGCTCCACCAAGCTGGCTTTTCCCCCCGCCGGCTCCTTTTCCGGAACACAGGGATGGCCTGCTCTTGAGCTGATAGGATTTCATTTTGTTCATTTTGTCCATGAAAGGAATTCTTTTTATATGATTTCTTTTTGATTTTAAATGATTTCTTTTCTTTTTTATTGTAGTAAAGTCAAACAATTTTGCAGTGGCTGGAGAGAATCTTGTGCAGAATTCCAGCCATGTAGTCTTATAAAATGAGAAAAACAAAGGAACCTGATAGTACTAATGAAGGCTTTTCCCAGATATCTGCTCTTTCCAGATATCTTCTCTTTCCATTTGAAAGTAATTTAGAATAAGTTTGGGGAATCATAATCTTGTAGCCTTTAATCATAAGCATGCCATCTGATGCAGACATGGGTGAATGCCATTAAAAAAAATCCACTTCTTTGTTATGACTCCATTATCATTCTACGGGAAAAATAAATGATTTGTTCAACCTTGAGTGATATCATAGCATATGTGGTAAACAGCTAGATTTGGATGATGTGTTACTTTGTGTCATCACTCAGGGCTCTATCATTGTATGTAAACGCTTGAAAGGAAAGACCAAGAACATTCACAAAAGGCAAGATTAAAACACAGCTATTGTTCTCTGGCTTAAGATCATAAAGGGAAGGAAATTCATAGTTAAGAATCCAAACCTCAAGTATCTGGGCACAATGCAGTGCCAGCCTTAATTTTACATAACTGTACCCTGTTAAGAGTAGACATTGGTGGTTTGATCCTGAATGATGAGTTACATTGCTCTTAGCAGCTGAAACCAGAAAAATAATTTTATTTTAATGCTTGCCTTTGTTTGGTGAATAGACTTTTCGGAACAGTTGTAATTGTTTTCTTTATGTCTTCCTGCCAATTGAAATAAAACCAATCCATAATAAATAGTATTTTATTCAAGAGTTATCCTTAAAACTCTGCTACGCAACATTCAGTTAAAATGCAAATGGGAAATTCTGAAGAGAAGCCAATGTCTTGCTTGGATTTCAAGAACGTTAAAAAATTTGTGGTAAGTTATAATGGCTATAATCTGCAGAAGCTTGATTAAAAAAACCCTCCAAATCCCTAAACACTTAACTGGTGAAGGAAGTAGTTAATAGGACTATTAACAAAGAATAATGACAGTATCACAGAGTTTTTAAAGTATCTGCAGTTAATTGAATTTCTATCCTACTTTTCTTCAAAGGTTCTATTTCCCCCTGATTCTTAGAAACTGTAACGAGGGGAGCAGAAACTGTGCTTCATAGGATGCCAGACCGTGGACGCAAAATGCAGCAATGACATCAAATTTTATCCTGTAGTTTTAACCTAAGAACATAGCTACAGGGATTTCAAAGGTCACAAATTCTTTAGCAATCTCCAGTTAAGTCAGGAAAAGGCCCTTAGCACTTTAAAAGCAAGAGATGACCTGCGAAAGAGTCAAACAGTAAAATCTAGTATCTGGTCAGGTGAGGCTGACTTGAGAGAAGGGTGGTTGTAGTTTTCTCAGAGGTGTTTTGGTTCTTTCACTGATAGGAAGAAACCTCAGCAGAGTCCAAGTCACTTGCACCCTTTCTGTCTTCATTTGACATTTGGAAGGATGCAATAGATGAGAGCTGAAGAGACAGAAGTCTAAAGTAATACAGCTTTTTTTGCAACAGATGGAGCTCTAGTTAGTTTTGAATGGTAGTTTAAATTTTCTCTTGAGTAGAAATTACTGAAAGTATGGGAAATTCACATTTCAGATAAACTAGTCTCTTGGGTGTTGCAGTGAAATGGAAAGGTCTCTGACCCACAGTCTGAAAAATTACAGCCCATGAGACAAGAGAGCTGAAGTGTTCGGTGATAAATCTTTTGCTCCTCTGTATAACTGAGCATATCGCTAAAAAAGATTTACACATGAAAAAGTCTGGAGACAGAGGGAGAAAGAAAACTGCTTTGTGAATATAAATGATAGTGCTACTTTGAACAGCATGGATAATAGCTATGTAGAATGATAGTACTGTGGTGGACCCACAGTACAGTTCAACATCAAGATGCTGCTTCAGAGAATTTCTGAATGTCAATGTTTCATGTGGCAGCCCGTGCTCTATTTTAATTTTCCTGTGATCTCTTTAGTGAATCCAATTGATTGGGATTGTCTCTTAGTGAAGGGAAACTTTCCCCTTTCCCACCTCAGTGCCCATCCTTCAGTTCCTTTGATTTCCCCTCTCTGTCCCTGAGGCTGCAAGTTGAGGGACCATGGATTTTCCTGATTTTCTGATGCAATCTCTTCCATTCACATTAGAGTATTCTCTGTTGTTGTGACAAACGTGCTTATGACAGTATCTTTTTTCAGCTACTCCATGTGTTGAGGATTTTGGGGAAGTTGGTTTTTTTACGTACTTGTAAATCCATATGCAAGTCAGATCAGAGCACTGCATCTACACTGGCACTGCGTTACAGCACAGAAAGTTCTACATGTAGTTCACTGAGATACATCACTGTTTGAATTTTTCTGCAGTGTATTGTGGGAAAACATTTCATCCACAGACCACTATACAAAGATGTTTTTGACTCAGCTAGCTAAAGTACTTCCATGGCTTTTGTTCCAGCCAGTAGCAAGGCACGAATCCAGCTCTACATGATGATGTTTTCCATCTGTTGGCATGAATGCAACTCTCATTTTAGGAAGAGCAGAAAATTCTGGGCATGAAATGCAGCACAAATGCATTTCAAGAGTAGCTTGTCACCCTAAGAATTCAGCAGCATGTTTTGCCAGGTCTCTTGTGTAGATATGTAGATATGGAGACAGCTGGTATGGGTTGAATAGCTGCAGAATCCCTATGTGTCTTCTTGCACACCTGGCATGGCTTCTGCTACAACATGGACACCCTCTTAGAGCTTTGTAAAGCGCTTGTTGTGCCTGTGCATAACTAGGACTTATGGAGGAAGGGGGTACTTACCAACAGTTGTTAAACTTGCTGCAATCCTTTACTGCTATTACTGATTTGGGTTTTGACGAATCCTTTGCTGATGCCCAACAAATGTGGAATTGTGTATTTCAGTGACTGCTCCAAAGTTGGAGGGCTGAAAAATGTTGATATCCTTGAAATAACATCTGATTTTTTTGAAAGGAAGTGTGAGAGATCGGTTGGAGCCACAAATTTGCCTAGCCTTCATCCAGCAAGGATAATAGTTGCCTGTTGTGCAAGCTGAGGTCATCCAGGTAGAAGGTCCATGAATGGGGATTTGGGGGAAGAATGTGAGACATAATCTGGAGATCCCATCTCTTTTGTGTTTTTACATTTACCCAGCAGTTTACTTTATTTCTCCCTCAAATATGGAGCCACTAGATCCACAGTTGTTTAATGGACATAGACCTTTCTTTGCATTCTTAGCAGTATATAATTACATTTTCTTGGTATGCTTTGGCCAACTGATGTAAAACAGCATTGCCCACAAAGTTTTTGGACAGTAGAGTCTCTCTCTTTCTGCTTGCTTTTGAAACATGCAAACTTTATGATGTGTCTGAGGGGGGACAGTGATGGATTTCATTAGAAGTACATTGGTGCTTGTAAGTTGGCTAAGGGCTGTTCATGACTATATCCATACTAAAAAATAAGCAGCGCTAGAGTTTGTGTTTTATTTAACTCTAAATGCCAGATGGGCCAAGAAAGCAAACTGATATCCTGAACACTTATCAAAACCTTTCGTCCAAGTTTATGTTTAGAGCCACATTTACCTCTGCAACGGTGATATACCTTTTCCTGTACTCCTGTTTGGTACTTGCCACCGCTGTGCTGCTCTAGACATCAAAGGCACTTGCATTCTTCACAACAAAGACGATCTATGTTCTTCCAGGCCTTGATTCACCCTTTATTTTAAGAGCTCTGGTTACCTACCTCTTTCCCATTGTCTCTAAATTCTTCTGTTTCAGCCAGCGGAGTACAGAACAACACGAAAAGCACGTAGAGATCATTTCTCTATGGAGAGTCAGGCATGGTGTTTTCACTTGGGAAAATTAAACATATGCAGTGTAAGACGGACATACCAGTCAGAATTAGTAACATAGTTTTTGTTTTGATGATTTAACATGGAATGATGGTGATTATCTATCTGTAGATGATTCTCAGGCTATTGATATGCTCTATTCAGTGACTATCTAATTTTCCCTTAAGCTAAGTCTATTAGCATTCAGTGGATTAAAATGTTCCGTAAGTGCTAATACCTAAAATAATAACCCCTCAAGTCATTGCTGACACTAATTCTTCAACTATTGCTATTGGTTCCAGCAGGAGAAAAACCATTGGATGCTTTAAAACACAATAATAAGTTTCAGAACAGTGAATCCTATTACAGTTCTTCAGAACTTAAACCAACAGTTCATCATATTAGCTTGTCCTATGTTGAGAATTTCATCTAAATTACTGCACACTTTCTTTTTTTTTCACCAGCTAAATCCTTTCCTTTTTCTTCCAAAATGTCTAGGTCTAACTCTTAAATCAGCTGTTGCATTTAGAATGACTACACCGTTTTTGAACCAGGTATTTTCTCATTTCTATGAACATAATGAGGTGTAGGAACTTCTACATCTGTCATTATTCAAGCTGATGCTGGCCATACCCACAAAATACTTTCCTGCCAAACCCCTATCTTGGACATCTGTTTGTGGACTTCGCATGAAAATCAGCCTGTGGACCAGTTAGCAGAATGACTGGCAGCTGCGGTTGTTAGAGTTCATGGAATTCTGTCCTTCCCTCCCTCTTTTCTTCCCTCCCTTTCTCCTTCCCTTTCTTTCTTCCTTCCTTCTTTCCTTCCAGGTGTTTTAGATAGAAGAGTTCTCCTGGAAAATGTTCAAGCCCTCTTACTTTTGCTATTCACTACCTCTGTTGTTATCTCGATAGGAGCAAACATGATCCCAGGTACGTAATAATAATAGCTTTTCTTTCCTTTCTCTTGACATGCTTGTGCCTTTTCCTCCTCATATGTGAGGCTTGTTTTAACAGGCAGTTTGGACATGACTTCTTTCTGATCTTCAAGTTTGTGTTCCGCTCACTGATATGAGAATTAAAAAAGAGAAAAACATATCTTTGCCTTCTGAAGCTGTCTGACTTTCTGAAAACTGATTTTGAAGGTGGCATTTTAACAGTGTAAATGAAATAATGATCACTGGAAATCTCAATTCCCTTTATTGCTTTCTCCTTGCCGTCTAAGTTCATGATTCTTGATGAAAACAGCAGGCTAGCAGTGTGGGGTTTTCAGAAATATTCAAGTAGGAGATGACCTCTGCTATATAAAGGGATGCGTGCCTCTGTCCAAGTAGGTATTATTGAAATACCCCTAGCTCCCTGCCTGGGTGCTATTAAGAGTGTATTAATTGTGTATTGCATTTTATAAGTATTGTTGCAGTAGTAGCTGCTCAAGAAGGCCTGTTAGGAGGATGGGACTCTGAAGCCAGGACAAATGTGAAGGCAGTTAACCTGAGCTGGCCTCAGTACTTCTGCAGAGTCTCGTATAGAGGAACACTAATTGTCTAGTTTAAAACTTGGATGCCAAAACACTCAGGGTAGGCAATCATATGCCACCATATACTTCCTTTTACTTTTCCTGTTCCGTCACGTTTTAAGACAAAAGTGATTTTGTGTGGGCTTTAAACTCTGTTGGGGAAGATAAAGGCTGACTTTCTGATTTATGCATTTGAAAACCTGGATTTTCTCTGTATGTGAGAAGAATACAAATCTTATTCTATACAATCTTCATTTTCATGTGGAAGCTGAAGTCCAGTGTGCAACCTTATGTCTCACTCATTTCAGTTGATTTTACATTCCTCATGGCAGCTTGAAGCTGCTTTGTTGGCTCACTTGGTGTGTTTTGTTTCAACTTGTGCAGAGTTTGAAAAGAAAAGACAAATTGGAGAAATGTATTCCTTGTCTAGAGAGTCTTATGCTTCAGTACATAACTTAATGTGAAAACTATTATGCCTCCCTGCGTAATTTTCTCTAGCAATATTTCCCACTTAGAAGCACAGCTTTGTCAGTGTCTAATAAAATGCCCAAGCTTTGTAATTGTGAAAGTAAATGTACATTGGAAAGAAATTAAATGTACCAGTATCCCACCATTACTGAAAACTCCCTCTGTTCATCTTAATTATTATACTCATTTAAATGCATTTTGTTCCTCCTTTTTATGTATTATTTTCTGTTACAGTTATAAATGAAGCTGTAAAACATCCTAATGCTTTCATCAGCACCTTGAAGAGGGGAAGAATGCCCTTACAAATCTTCTCCCTGTTTGCTCCTTCTTCTCCAAGTGAGGCAATCGGATAATTAGCTTCATATAATCAAGGGACAAGAACCTTGTTTCTGTGAAAGGTCATTTCATACCTAGCTCCAGGGAACAGTGGGCAGGCAGCACTTCAGGCTCTCGTCAAGGGTGGAAGAACAGACCAAGCTGCTGCTAGCAGCCCATTTTAGTCTTTCCCAGCACAATGGCAGGTCTGTGTGCTGGGCTTGCTGCTGCCCATTTGTTGCCAACTCCAGTGTCACCAGAAGGCCATCAGGGTCATTAGGAGACCAGCCCTTTGACTTCGCCAGCTCAACAAAGAGGGAGGAGAGAGCATGATGAAGGCCAGGTGCCAGTCTGCTCCTCCAGGCTTCCTGGCACCATCCCTCAGCCATAGCCAGACTGGGTCTCTCAGTAGCTGGGATCTTTTCTATAACAAGGATCATCTGCTCTTTATGAGATGTTCATTCTTACTGAAGATCTTTGCTGTTAGTGCGTAGACTCTAACATGACTGTGCTATGGTATATGGATAGCAGTAGCTGGGTAGCTTAAGACTAATTTGACTACATTTAATGACTTCCAATTTAATTGCAGTGCTACTACAGTGTTCAGTATCAACTTAAGGCAGTTATCTGTGGCCAAAATGCAGTAATTTTGCACTTTTCTTGGTGTGACAGCATTCAGCAGAGGTGAATATAGTCTTGGTTCTTAACCTCTTAGATTGCTGCTTTGGTTTGCAATTGGACATTTCTTCAAGAAAATCTCTCTACTGAGCAGCACATAGGCTCGCATGCTGTTTGAGGGATACATTAACTGCAAAAATTCTCTAAAATAGGGCAAAAACACATTGGCAGGATGAAGTGGAGTTTCTCCTGCCCTTGTCCATCCTGTTCTGCAGCTAAATGGCAGATGACATATAAAAGTGCTGTTTATTTTAAGTAGTGAAAGTGCCAAATTGTGAAACGCAGCCAATTTTGCACCCCTGTAATGGTTGTGTCCTCATTGATGTTTTTGCTGATTTTCGTCAGTGTCATTGCTAATTTGATCCCTTGCTCTTCTCAGCTGGCTGATTGAAACTCACAAATGATTCAGCTTGGATTTTAAGGGCCTTCTTTACAGCAGGACATTAAGTTATTAGGACCTTTAGGTTAATAACACTGCCTGTCCAGTCTCAGTTCTAGTTTGCTTGCACTGGATCATCTGTGGGCAGCTTGAAATGCCAGGCTGATTGTCTCAGTATGAATTACAAGAAAGGTTATCAGTATTACAAAGATCACCTTTGGAAATTGTACCACTGCATCACTCAAAGCCAAAGAGTAGAGAGGGAAAAGGGGCAGAAATAATGAGGCAAATCCTGCTCTGATGATTTCTACTAAAAACAGAAATAGGACCTTATTTAGAATTAAATTCTAAATAGCACTCTTAAAGCCTTGTATTTGAATACTCAGATTTTCCAGACTGCTATGTCTTATGATTTTTGGAAGGTGTAAGAACTATTTGTCATTTCTGCTTCACTAATGCCTGGAGGCCTCCATCAGAATCAGACTGGTCACGTGTGTTGTTTTTCAAAAGAAACATTTTCATTCCGTTCTTTTACTTTAAAAGTGAAACAAAAAAACCAATGCTTACAATCCCAAAATTGGAAGAAATTGTGTGAACTATTGTGTGAGAAGAAAAAAGGGTAAGGAAACATAGCTTAGATTCAGGCTTTTGAGAGATTATTAGAAAAGCTGAGAAAAATATTGTTTAAAAAAATAGCTCTGCAGTGCCTTTTAAAATCAGCGAGCGTCTATTTTAATTCCCATATAAGTAGTAACTGGCTGCTGTCTGTGTATATACTTAAATGTTGCTTGCTGTATAAGACCTTGTTTGCTTAATTTCAACCTAACTGAATTTTTATGGCTGTGCTATAAAGCTCTTGAAAATAGTGGCTTAAATGGAAATGCTGACACAACATTAATTACACTGGCTCCAGTGCGATACTGTGATTAAAGTTTATTTATTTTGTGTGTGCCTGTCTGTGTGTGTGTAATTTCATTGTTGAAAAACTAATGGAAAACTAATGTGGCAATGGAGAATGTGATTCTGTGCCTGATATTTTATTTTTCAACAGCAAGGAACAGTTTTAATGCCAGTTTACATGATCAAAGAATTTATTTTTAATTGAGGTATAGTTTAGGTATTTAAAATTTTAGAAATTTGGGAAAGTGACAAGTTTACCACTTTAAAGTTCACTGCTCTTCCAGGAGTTTTTAAATGGCTTTTTGAGTGGCTAGGCTAGACATATATTGCATTTGTGTTAGAAAAGAAAGAAAATGGTTGCATTTCCTTTCAACGTTTTTTCCGTGAGGTGATTGGGAGGAAAGTCTCATCTCTAAAAATAAGGATAAGCAATCCAAGGCATTGAACTATTGAATATGAAGTAACAGCTATGAAAGTCTTTTTGGTAGATAGTATGCCCAACTGATACTTTTAGATGGCAAATCTATGTACTGCATCTAATCAGTTGGGAAAAGAGCAGTGCAAATATCATATGACCAGAAGAAGAGTGAGAGGGGGATTCTGTCTCCAACTTGTTTCTTAGGATAGTGAACTGGGATTGGAGGGGTCTTAGCTGTAGTCTGTTCCCAGTAGTTTATACATCTCACATTAGGCAACAACTGGATAAAAACATGACACGGTCTGGAGAGTAGAAGTAGGCTGTCCTGCTTCCTGAGTGAATGTTGAGAGTAACATGCTATGATGCCAAATGTAGATATGCCTATTTGGTGTTGTGATTTTGTGTTAAGTTTGCTGCACCTTTCAGTAAGGTGCATTCAAAGCACGTGTAACGGTTCTCATCTCTTTGCTCCTGGATCAGTAAGGCAAAGTAGTTTTTTTAGCATTCAAACCTATATGGAACTTGAAGGCTGATCAGAAAAAGTGTCTAATGAATCGTGAGTTCTGTAGACATGAGTGGTCTCCCTGGTTGGTTGTCTGTGGTGTGCCTTCCCTGAAATCACTGCTGGTGTTCTGCCTCATTTTAGAGACCAAAGTAATCATTCCCAGTAATCTTACCATAAACACCTTTCCCACAAGCTCATGGCATCCAGTCAAACTTCTCTGCAGGAGAATTATTGCAAATACTCTTAATACTGATCTGTCTGGTAGACTGTGATAGCTGTGATGTTGCAGGATAATGCATCCTGCAGGGTGGCAATGAAGAGACAGACAGGTAGTGGGAGTTGAGAAGACCAGAAGGAAAAAGTGAAATCTTTGTGTGGAATGCACTTCAGTTTGCTCAGTGAGAGCGTTCAGCATATATTAATCTAGTCCATAAAATTTACATGTTTTTTATTTTTACTGTTTGCTTTCACTGGAAGGGAGTGCAAAGTAGGCAAATAGTTTCAAAGTGTGAGGTCTCTATGATTTATATGTATTGCTCAGAACTACCACTGACCAAACTACTTGGTCTTGTTCCCACTTGTTACAGTAATTAAATATTAAGTTGTTATGAAAGGATTGTACCCTTCCCTTGAAGGAAAAAAAGAACGTGGTTATTCCATGATTCTGTGGCACAGCTGATGTTTTATTCAAACCAATGTGTAAAGGTAGAGAAACAATGTGCCAAGGTTATCCCATCTGGAAGGAACATGACCATTCTGATACAAGGCAAAACTGGGAATCTCCTACCCCTTAGTGAATTTGAGAACCAGAGTTTGATAGGGTTGGAGGAAGAAAAAAATTGACATACGCTGTACGGACATTTGGTTGGCAGGAGAAGAGAGCCTGTGTACAGGTCAGTCACATCCTGAATACATCACCTTCTTCAATGCAGCCTTTAATCTACATTAAAAATGCTTGTCCTTGAATGACCTTTCATTGAATCAAATATCACACTTGAAATTTCAAAGTGTAATTGAAGACAAAGTATGCAAAAATTATAAGTATGCATTGTATTTTTGCTGTGGTTCCAAGACTGCGGAAGACTAACATTACTCTTTGAGCACACTCATTAATACGAGGGAAGTATTTCAAGCACATAAATGGAGACCTAAGTATGGTCACGTAGTGTTTCACTGAGTGAATAGTCACTGATTCTGTGAGCGAGTAAAGACACTGTTGTAAATAAGAAGATGGAGGGGAGAGGAAGGATTGGCATATGAAAATTAATTTCTTTTTAAAAATGCTGATGATGTGTCTCAAAGATTTGTTTGAAAATATTGGTTTAGTTTTTTTCTGGTTTTATGCTTACCGACTTCTCAAGTAGTGTCTTTGCTCTGCACTGTCCCCAGCTGGTCCCAAAGAATCATTCAGCCTTTACACAGAGCTGCTTTCTCCTATGCCAATCTTGGGAAGGAGCTCAGAGGAGTGTTCTCCCTTAATGCCATCTCAGAGTGCTCCCTGTTGTGCTGACAAGCACACACCGTGCAGAAATACTGTATCTAGACCACATAAAAGGATGACATCTTTCCAACATCTTAAGCAAACTGTTTTATCATGCCATTTGGAGCAACCAGCCAGTTGCTCTGTAAAACCAACGACAGTTAGAGGGTAGTAGAAGTTACTACCCTTTAAACCTTCTTTAGAACTCACCAATACATAGTGGCTATCCACAAGCCCTCAGCTGTTCCCTTCATGATCCATCACTGGATGCTTTTATAGATGCTACTATTCAACTTCATGAATAAAAAGATAATGCTGTCTTGCAAGATGCTTCAAACGTGTGGGTATCTAACATAAACTATTCCCTGAGAGAGGGAAATGTAAGTGACTTTACAGATCCCAACTGTTATTCACATAGGAACATCAGATAAGAAGGCTTATAAAGACAAGTAATACATCCCTTTTACCATACGTGATGTAGTGCAAATCTTCTTTCAAGGGGAAAGCCTGGAAACTTTCAAATATTTTGATCATTGACTGCCATTATCAGTAAGGGAGCCAATACGGTAACTGGTAATGAAAATAATCATTAGCTTGTTGAGATAATTAAAGCTACTAACCTCTCCTAAATATGTAATAATCCTCCAATTTAAAAAAAACCCCAATGCTTTGTTCTGTTGGTCTCTCCAAGTATTGTTTGGCCTCCAAATTCTACTTCCCAAGAAATCTCTAAAGAATTCCTAGTTTCTGCCTGGAAATCTCTAAAGAATTCCTAGTTTGTGCCTGGATGGCACTTGCATCCTTTGCGTTTGACCTTGGCAGTCCTTGTGGCATAGAGAAAATGCCTACCAATGGTGATGGCTGGGGGCTATATTTTGGTGTGTGCACAGCTGATCTGCCAGTAGCTTTTAAGACTAAACGATGAAGTACCCTCGGTGTGCCCTCCCTCAACACTGGTAATTTAGACTTAGATTTTTGAGGTGGAATGAAAACTGCCTGACCTGTCATACTGAAAAGGTTGTGGTCAGGAGCATGAACTTCAGCTGGAGCCCAATCACTACTGGCATCGCCAGGGGTACATGTACTGTTTAACATGCTCCCTCAGCAAGTTTGCAGAACATAGAAGAGTGGCTGAAACACCAGTTGGTTTTACTGCCTTTCAAAGGGGCCTTGTCAGGTTGTAAAAATGGGCTGACAGGAACTTAATGAAATTCAACAAAGGGAATTATGAAGTCCTGCTCATGGTAGGTCATAAACTCATGCATTAGTACAGACTGGGGGCTGACGGGCTGGAAAGCAGCTTTGCAGAAAAGGACCCAGAGGTCCTGGTGGACAGAAAATGGAACATGAGCCAGCAGTGTGCCTCTGTGACAAAGAGCATCCCGGGCTGTATTAGAAGGAGTATTGTCAGCAGGTGAAGAGGTGATCCTTTCCCAATGAATCCAGTCGTGGGTCCACAATTGAGTCCACTTCTGGGGTTTTTAGGACAAGGAGATGCTCATACTGGAGCAGGTCCAGCGAAGGATAAAATGATAAAGGGCTTAAATAATCTCTCCTATGAAGAGAGGCTGAGAGAGCTGTGACTGCTTATCCTGGAGGATTGCAGAGGAGGCTGGAGGAGGTCTTATGAATGTGTATGAATACCTGATGGAGGGGACTAAAGCATCACCATACGCAGCAGCAGATGTTCTGGTTGTTCTGATTTCTGTGTTTTGGAATCAGATAATGAAAACTGACCTGGACTTTTGATCATTTTATTGGAATTGGCATATGTTTTAATTGGTCCCTTACATTTTAACGTTTTGTTTGTGGACTCAACATGCAAATTGAAACATATGCAAAGATATTTATATATGCTTGATGATTGCCATAGCTTTTATAGGCTTAAAATTCATAAAGCAGGCAATAAATACAAGAGATTGACAGTCTTTCATTAGCACAATCAAAGCTGGCATATTTTGAAAGGCGTAGAGCAGTGCAAAGACTGGCTCATTTGGCCTCAGAGTGTTTCAGCAAGCCTTTGTTCACATTGATATTAAACTAAGGTTAAGTTGGGCCTGTGTCTTTACTTAGTCTTTTTGGAGAATGCTTGTAAACCACTTAGAACGTTTTGGAAAGTGATAGAATTTATATTCCATGTATTTAGTGAGGTTAAAATGTTTCAGGACATAAAGTATCTCAGGTAAACAGTGTTCTAGGATCAAATTTGGAAAAGTGCTGAGTTTTAATGAGGTCCTGTAACATCCATTAGTCAGTGTGAAGTGTTGATGTATGCATACTGGACCTTAAGATCTGGCTTTGAACGTGCATATATTGATGTCATGTACTATATATCATTCAATGTGAATTTATAGATAGTCTCAGAAGCCTCAAACTTTTTACACCATATTGAAAAGCTGTGCCTTTAGATGCTACACATTCTGCCCCTGCCTTTCCCATGAATAAGATGTGGATTAATTTTTTTTCTCTGTTCTTTTTTTTTTTTCCCTTGTCCTTTCCTTTTTTTTCCAAGTGATGTCCTATTGCTCAGGATACCATGTGAGAGCGGCAGGTTAAATCATGCTTGTGTTCTCAAGAATGTTATCAGAAGACCTCATTCCTCAGAAAAAGGAGAAGGGAAAAAAGACTTTTGCCTTGTGTGTGTAGTGCCCTTTATTGCACTAATGTGAAATGATTTGATGTGATGGACAGCAGTTTATCAAAACAAAATCTCATTAAAATCTGTTTGCACTTTGCCCTTTGTATAATAAGATTGTGAAGCTTTCTGTGACCAGACAGTAACCTGTGGTAACCTGTAGTGTGCGTACATTTATGGGTGATGAATAAAACCATTGTTATCACCCTTAAATGTTGGCATCGATATTGTGCTAATAACATTTGGAAGTTTCTGCTTTATCAGCAGCAGTGACTGGCAAATAATCAGCTGTTTTGTAATGGGAAGCTTTAAATAGCAACTGAAGACATTTGAGTTAAGCTTCATGGAAAAAGACACTGATGCATTTATTATGATATCATATTTGTTGTGTAAGGATGACATGATTTTTGTTTTAGCTTTTTAGGCATACAATGCAATTAAGAATAATCAGTTTTCCCACACATTCCGCAAAGCAACTGAAGCACACATTCTAATAACCAGGCCCTTAAATGTAGAGTGACTGCTGCTGCTGCATGGGCAGCCCATGGGTACAGATGCGGTTATGCAGCTATTGTGTGACTAGTTTTCTTACGGAGATGCAAGTCTCAAAAGAAGTTGCTGATAAGTAGTAAACTCTTTAAGATTTGACAATACTACCAATTTAAATATGTTTTGGAGTGCGGAGGAAGGGGATCTGTATATGAGTACATCTGACATATATTGTGGGCTTTGCAATCTGTAACAGGCATCCTGAGTAGAAGTTTAAAAGAACGCGTAAAAAGAATTTCTAATTTGTGTTTACTGGAAATAGTAGGTGGTCGCACCAATAAAAACTATATTGTGTTACATATGCGCACAGATATGTGTAGTGTTTACCCCTAATTTGTGTGAAATGTGTGTGGCTGATTTTAGAACTCAGAGCGTTAACAAAGACACGTCAGGATTTGGCTACTGTGTTCAGAAAACCTATCTTGCCTGTAACTAAAGTTAGTAAGTTTATACTGGACAGTTTTAGTTCATAGCTATTCCTACTAAAAGCCATTTATCAGGAGTGCAGCGAGAAGTGTCTTACATATTCTTAAACCAAGATCTATCATGATTTTTTTACACAGAAATCTGCATGAACAGTTATATGTAAAAAGTTCTGCGTTCATATACAACTTCCTCTTCTGTGTTCTTTTCCCCATTTTTTTACTCTGCTCCTTGCATTCCTCAGCGTGAGTATGCAGTACCTTTATATTATGCATGCTTCTAGATATTTACTCTACTGGGGCCAAGTTAGTGAGACTGTTTTTTGCATGCTTGGGACTAAATGTTTGCTGAATTTAATCTTTGCTTGCTAAGAATCTTAGGTTGAAGTGCTTAATTAAATGTATGAAAAATAAATTGCTAAACTTTATCACTGACCAATACTATTCAGCAGGACAGGAAACGCAGTGAGAGGAAGCAAATTATATCCTTATTATGATACACAGTTACTTGCATTTCAGTGAACATAATTTTCCACATACTATTTTAAAGCTTTGACTATACCAGATGGTAAAAAGAGTCTTAGTGTGGATGTAGTTGTGCCTATATGAGAGATTGCAAGTTGGAATAGCATATTCCTGTTTGTGAAGACAAATAGGCCACAGTAAAATGAGAAGACCTTTTATTATTGAAGCATTCCCACTTGATTACTTATATTTGTGTCTTATTTTACTGAAATTTATAGTAAAAATTCACACCATTAGATCAGGACATGAAAGCATGAAAGGGACATTAAAAAAAATGATTTCTGAGAATGGAAGATGAGTTTTTCTCTCTGTAAGAAGGTATCACAAGGCCTTCTCACCATTAGTGCACCAGCTTGTGCTGGCCTCTTGCACTGAAGTCAAAGTAATAGTGAAAGAATTTTTCCCATATGTTTGTGAAATTTCTGGTTATAACATGTATGACTGAAACTGCATTTACACATCCTTGTATAAGGGAGAGGTGTAGAGGAATGGGAAATCTACTTGCATTATCCAGTTTTGTAAGATGTCCTGACACGATGTTAAAAATCGTGCATGTGCCAATTACAAATTTTTTTTCCAGTGAATATCTAAGTGGAGATTATTTCAAATGAAATGAAAGCTGTTATGTCCTACCCAGTTAAATATTCAGTTTGCCATGAAATGTGCCAGTAAGGCCCCTGTAATAAAGTCAAAAGAAAAAAAATAAATCCTCAGAACTGGAAAAGGAGTCTCATGTTCTCCCAGAGCTCGACCTTGAGACCACTAACGGAGAAGATAGGCCTAATCTCCAGCCGAAGAGCTGAAAAGATACCTGAGCCTATCCTTTTCATCCCTGTGAGAGTCCCTACCTTCTCATTGCTATTTTGCAATATTTTTTTTGCGTATTTGGTCAGAGTCTGTGACACCTCACTGCGGCTGGCTGCTCTCAGTCAGGCTAAGAGTGAAGCTGAATAAATAGTTCCTGGCAGCTAAGTGTTATCTTGGTAAATCGTTCTCAGTCCCTGTGAGTACGGGACACATTTGAAAAGTTTCAGGATGCCTCAAGACAGATTTTCAGCAAATAAACTATTGTTCGAGATAACGTCTCAACTCTAGAAAAACCCTGGAAGAATTCTAGAAAATCAAAAGGGCATCCTTGTGGATGACTTTGAGCCACTTTTATAGAACTAGAGCTTGGATCTGAATGGAAATGTTTAAGGAAGTCATTTGAACATTATTTACAAAGTTTTCACTTCAAATATGTGCTAATATTTTATAGTTTTGTTAGAGCTTAGCACCTCCTTTTGTTCTTCCAGGCTTTTAAGACCAAGGATGGCTACATCGTGGTGGGAGCTGGAAATGATCAGCAGTTTGTCACTGTGTGCAAGGTAATGTGTTAGGCGACAGTACAGATGTGTGTAATAGTTTCCATTCTGACTAGGAAAATAATTACTGATTGCTTCTTGATTGCCCCTTTTTGTGAAAATAAGTATTGACTATAAATTCTAACCTTGAGGTTTTGGCTGGTGATTTAGAGGACTGATATCAGTTCTATGCTTTGCCTCTGTATTCAGAACATCTCAATTTCCAGGCTTCTGGTAACTGAACCCCTTTTGAAGTCTGCAGCTGCACAGCTAATTAGCTGAAAAATGAACAAGCTAACAGCCTTCCAGTTCTGGAATGGTGAATGTCATGGAATTCACACTGGTGCCTTTTTCAAGGAGAAATGTGACACTGTTTCTCCATCAAATACACAGGTACGGCTACTGACAAAGCAAAGAGAGAGGATGGATGGTTCTTCTGCCACCTTAATTAGTAGCCGACTGCATAGTCCTTTCCAAACACAAGTGTGGTCTGTGCTTACAGAGAAACTTGTGGACTTCTCAGAAAAGCAATATTACAGGACTGTGGGCTGATTTTGGAGTGGGGCAAAGATATGACATCAAAGAATAAATCTTCAAACAAGCATGCTGTGTTCAAAATCTAGTGTCTTTGCTATTTTGAACTGAAGGAATTTGACTCTGGTGATTCTCTTTTCATAGAGGGTGGCTTGGAAAATTGTAAAATAGTTTTGGATCTTTCATATACTCTTTTCTTCAAAACTAAGTGAGATGAATATTGGCCCTAGTCTGCAGACTGATTTTTTTTTGTTTCATCCTTATAAAGGTGTTCTGGCGTTTCTAGAATTGAAAGTAGAAGGTACAGAACATGAAAAAATGATGATTGATCATATTTCCAAGAGATTAAAAAACCAGAAAAATTAGTTCACATTTTGGACAATGGTTATATTTTTCTATGAACTGGTTATCATTTGTTTTTAAAAAGAACAGTCTCTTTACCCTTACTGAGTTATTGTAGGTATGGATTTGAGTTATTAAATTGCTCAGACAAGGAATGATATAGAAGTCAGTGGAATGCTGTGAAACCTGGTAGAAGTATGCTCTGTGTTAAGTCGAAGGTGATTTGGAGTGTAAAACGCTATGAAGAGGGAGAGCCAATAAAGGAAAAGGACTTTAGTACAGGAAGGCCCATAACACCCTAGTGAACCTTTAGTAAATAGAGAGACTGCTAACTCAAACATTGGAATTGTCATTACAGAACCTTTCTCAGATGAGTAGGTGCTAAAAATACAGGCTTTATGGAAGCTTTTGCCCTGAAGACAATACACTCTAGAGATGTAACAGCTGGCTCAAGCTGTAAACAATTGCAAACATTCTGCTTCAGCCATATCTTTTCAGGCAAGCAGAAAGAAAAAAACATAGAATAATTCTCTGTTATGTTTTCAAAATCAATGACAACTATCTGTGGCATCTTTGGAGACTTGGATAAGTGAGAAAACTTTGTAACACTGCTCTCTGAAGTGCACTTCGTAGTGATCAACTGTTACAAAAGCACGTCCTAATGTGTGGTTGCTTTGATCTAAATTGGAATACTGACTAATAGTCTTCAGAAAACTGAGCTTTTGTGTGCAGCAAAGGGGAGTGTAAACAGGTTTGCTGGTGTTGGGGGGCAACGCTCAGAGCATAAACTCTGAGTGTTGCCTCTTAGATTTTGAAGGAAGCCGAGAAACAGAAAACAGCAGTTTCATTCCAGTGGTCACAGTATAAAGAAAATAACGTTGGCAGCATGATGCAGAAAGATGAATGGCACGCTAATGAATAACTTCTCAAATGTGCATTTGTTAGTCACTAAAAAATTGAGAAGAACATATATAGACATGCAGCTTTACAACAGATGGACATTAAGTTAAAGCTAAAGTCAGGAACATTAATTAAAACAGTAGAGTCAGCACTCCATATGATCATTTTTCATTTAACTCATCAAATGGAAACACAGTTTTCTGATTAATTTCTTGGTTTTGTAAGCTCTCAGAAGTATTCACTACCATTTACTTTGAACGAGCTCATGATTTTTTTCTCTAAAGCAATGATTTGTAACTCAAAAAATAGCAGTATTAAAAAGAGGAGGTAATTTTAAGGGACTACCAATATTATTGTTAAAATTCCAGATAGGAAAAAGAGAATATTTTCCAAAGCTAGATTATGCCATGTTATGGTTTTCATAAACTGAATTGTGTAAACATAGAAGGAAAGGAAAATATGCTCTGAATTGTGTTGGAGGAAGATGCTAGATTGATGTTTTATGTTACCTTACAGGTAAAAATCTGCAGAAAAGTTTTTTTAATACAGTTATTCTAACATAATTTCATGATACCTTGGTTTCCATGCTTAATTTTGTCACTCTAAGTGACAGCCTTGTCAGAGATGACTATCTCCTATTTTGCTAATGGTTTTAAGTCATCAATAGCTATTCACTTGGAAGGGAAACTATCGTTATTCACTCCAGCAAAGTGAGGAATCACTAAATGAGAGTGGCCTTGGTCTGAACCAGTCTCGGAGAAGTTAGTAGAATTTTAGGTTTGAGGCAAATATCAGAGTGATTGTCAGCAATCTCTGTATCGCTTAACATGTGGTAGTACATGTGGATTCAAGGAGTAACTGAATGTGGTAGTAAAACAAAAATCCATTGAGGATCACTAAATATATATAAAACAGCTCCAACTCAGAAATGCCCTAATATAAACATGGCAGGAGTTTGGATGTGTATTATCATATGTAATGGCCCTGTTCTTAAGCTCTTCCCAAGCATCAGCACTCAGAACCAGGCAGACATAGGACAATGTGCTACAGGGGCTTCAGATTTGAGTCAGTAATATTTTTTTTTTTTTTGTAAGCCATTTTGGAAATAGCCCTGTAAAAAAATGTAGCATATTTGGAATGATTATGTCTCATCATAAGGAAAATTGATCTTGAGTGAGTGTTAGTGAGTTGAAATACATGAAGAATATATGACAGTCTCTTTCTTTGTAAACTTGTATTCTGCCTTCCTCTGTAGCTGTTGTTAGAGGAATATTTTTTATTAAATTTGTAAGGCACAACTCATTCTGTTTATTTATGTTCTATATAAATACATTGTGGCATGAGTAGATAAATTATGTAGTAAGTATTGATTGTCCATGCAGCTACTCTGTCTCATAAATGTTTCTACAAAATTCTAAGACTCATTGTCCACATTTAATTCCCTTTATAGTGTAATTCATATTGTCTTTGCACGATGGTTATATTTCTAATGCGCCAGGTGGAGTTACATATAGAAGATATATTTCCTCTTCCTTGGTGAAAAGAAGATTATACAACCAATTTTCTTTATTAATTCTTTTGGAATAAATCATAAAGAAAACCCATGACATTTCAATAGAAAACAACCTTTTCATTTGTTTTTTACTTTTTGATGGAAATTACTGAAGTAGAAATATTCTTGGACATAGTTTTTCTCAGTATCATGCATGAAGTGCAGTCATATTTCTTATTCTGTCCCATATTACTTAGTGCAAGATAATCTCACAGATCTCTTCAGCCTCGTGATAATAACTTACAAACTTTTTAGTGTTCTACAGTAATAATTTATCCTAGCTAATGGTGAAACCTATCAACTGAGATTCAGATCTGCAGTTTAATTTCTGTCCTTTTTTGTACTTACTATGTAACATTAACTGGAACACTTTACTTTTTTTCTTATTTCCTAATCTATTTTAAAAGGTTAATGAGAAGTAGGGATTTTTGGAAAGCTTTATTAAATTCGTAATGCATTGCTCAGCTATATAAATACCTCCTGCCAAGCACTTTTCTTACTCACCTTTATTTCTACTTAGATCCTGAATTTGCCTGAAGTTGCTGAGGATTCCAGATACAAAACTAATAATCTCAGAGTCCAGAACAGAAAAGAACTTATTGACATATTGTCAACTCGGTAAGTTAATAAAAAGTGAAGAAATGGCATTTAATCTGTTAATGCAAATCGTCATGTATAAACATCTCTTATCATGTGAAAATTTTACTTTATTCTTTTGTAATGCTCTTTTTTTTTTTTAAGATAAAAGTACTGCAAACACTGGTGTTAAATGTATACTGCTTTATGCACACAGACTATAGTGTAGTCTAGTAAGAAGCCAAACTAGAGAATTAAGTTTTCGGAAACCATTTTAACTTATTTTTAAGGGTTAACTTGAATTTTATTGAAACAACCTGTTCTTTCTGCTTTCCTGGATGAGTATAACCTTTGGAAATAAAATTCTTGGAGCACTTTTTATTGTGACTGTGATTTTAAAATTTTCACTGAGACTTGATGTATCTAAGGGAGTTCCATTTGATGCTACTCCCTCACTGCTAGTTCTGTATTGTGGTACTTTGTTCCCCAAATTCTCCCTGGGTCAATCCTTTTGAAATCAAAAGGTTATGTGCTTAGTAGTCTGTGGAAATCATCCTATTACATTCTTTATTTAAAAATTATTTAAGAGGAAACTCAGGAACCTTATATTTGAGAGATTAAAATAGCTTAGTTATCTTCCTCATTATGTTTGAGAAGGCCTTATTTCTGTGGAGTGCTCTTCTGTTTAATGGAGTGGATGATAAATTTATGTCAGGTAAGAAAAAAACAAATCTTTGTAAAGCTATGCAAAGGTGGCTTCAGCAACACAACTTCGGAGGATGATCAGAAGAGGCAGTATATCTACTATTATCAATAATTTGAGAAAAGTAACACTATCAGTTTGACACTTGGCCTGTATAAGTCTTAGTCAACAAATACGTAACAATCATCATTCAGGCAATTTGGTTTTTAATTTTAGAAGCATTAAGTCAGATGCTTCCCCTTGTCATTTCATCTGAGGAAAGAGTTTCAGTTGCACACCTCTCCCCCTCCTCTCAACCCCACATATTTTTTGGATATTGAGAACCTTCTTGCATGACTGTTCATGCCGAAATTTTGGTGCCCATCTTTTACTTGCCTTCCTGTAGCAAATGTATTGTGATAGCACAGATGAACCTGCTCTTCCTATAAATATTAAGCCTTTGAATGGGAACAGTTACCATTTGACCTACTTTTGAGCTCTTACATCCTTGACAATTTTAGTTTCAAAGTTGGTTCATGTTGACTTATTACTTGGAGTTAACTTACGCTAGTACCTTATCAGAATGCTGCTCTACCATCCACAGATCAATTACTGAATAGTTTGTTGCTTATGTTAATTTTGAAAGCAGTGGTTTCTTTATGGTCAATATCTGAATAAGAAGATTCAGAGTTCAAGGAGCAAAGTTGTTCTTTAAATGAATTGCCAGAATTATAATTTGTTTTTATATCTGTAGCTATTAGTTCATCAGATTACCTCATTGCTCTTTCAGTTACTGCTTTATGTCTTTTTTTTTGTCAGAGTTTATGTTCTGTTTTATTAGCATCACTTAGGCTGAATTTCCGTGTAATTTACATACAAGTATGTGACTGTATACGCACTTTTGGAGTAGACATTTCCAATAGTATCCTGTTATGTCATATTATTGTGAATTCATCTGGCATTCAATTTTATATCACAGGCTATAACAAACACCTTTGGCATTTTAATGGAGGTTGAATACATGCTCGTACACATTCCATGGTAACTTTGTTTTCATTCACTAATGCACAGTTGTTTGTAAAATTATACGTGGTTCATTTTTTACGTTACTTAGAGAATTGAATGAATAGTTGCTCAGTGCTGAAAAATGTCAGCCCTTGAGAAATGAAGGGAAATGACAAAATAATAATGGTAGAATTTCACTGAAAAATACCTTAATTAAATCACTGATTGCTTGATAGTATTGCAGCTTCCAGCATATGGAAAATATAAACCTAAGGTGCATTATTTGGAAAGAAACACCTGCAGACCCTCCCATTCACTCACTGTATGTACACTGCTCTCCACCTCACAGTGAATTTATGGAGACATGAACAGCTCAGATGAGTTGTGATCTTCTTCACATGGGTTCTGCTACAATTACTTTTCTTGAAATGAGCCTCTCCTTTGTGTGGTGGAAGGGAAAAAGGAACATGGAAGTCCTTTAAGGATTTAGTTAGGCCATTTATCTATGCCTCCTTTTGATGCTGTGCCAGGCAGTTTGCATACAACTTGAGGCAAAGCAGCTCTTTTCCGGTGATGTTGCATCTCTGTATAGGAAGCTGGTGGTTCCTAAATGTCCCTTCTCTTTTGTACATATTTGGAAACATAAATGGGAATTATGGTCCTGTAGTGGAATCCTTTGAGAGTGTTGCTCCTGATAAGGCCAGTAGAAAGATTCGCAGGTATGGTCTGTACCTCAGCATCTCAACAGTAATTACAGTGACACATGAGAGGAAACATAGTTGTGTTTCCTTCCCTTTCCCTTAGCCCCTTTTGCTGCCATTTTCATTTTATACATCCTTCCACTAAGTTGTTGGTATTTTACGTGCTTTGCACCTATTTGGTGCTCTGCAGTTGCCTGCCTGTATCACTGCTATTCCATAGTACGTGTATGCATAGCTTTTTTCCAGGCTATTGGTGCTTTCATAATCTTGTTAAGCTAAGGTCTCACCAGGGCCTACTGTAGGCTTCTATTGACCTGTCTAACCCCTTCCCCTTCTTCCCATCTCTTTTGAACTATTTCCAGAGATACAAATTACCTTTTGTGTTCCAATTTTTAATAATTTTCGAAACGGACTAACTGCAATTAATGTCTAACTTCTGAGCACTTAGTAAGTGCAGAAAGAAGAATTCTTAACGTACTCTTCTTAAGGGAAAGGATTTTCCAAGTTTTATTTAGGAATAGAAGATATTCAGACCTACTCAAAGGGTCAGGAACTCCCTAAAGTCTTGAGCATTTATTTTGCTGCGTCTGTGCAGCTGAATTTTTTAAAAACATCTGAACTCTGAATACCAAAGCAACAGTCAGTACCTTTCATTTGCTAGTGTAAATGTTAAGCAATTGAGACTACTTGGCCACAGTTTTATTCTAGATGTATGCACAAAGGAAACATTGGTACAATTGGTCAATTTTAAAGAATGCTGTTTTTTTTTTTAAAAAAAAGTCTGTATCTTGGGAATTTTTGACTTGACCTCTAATTTAGATCAATAATTCTACTCACCACCTGCAGTAACCCTGCAGGATTTCAAGGCAGTTAGATAAGCATGGGGATTATATAGCACTTAGAAGAAATTGACCTTTGAACAGAAGACTTTTCAGAGAGGTGTGAAATGACCTATTCATCACAGTCAGATGCCCTCACAGTCAGATGCCCTGAGCTGAGTGAGAATACAAGATGGAGTTGAATATATCTCGAGACATAAACGTAGCTTGAAACAACAGCTCCGAGAGGTGTGAATCGCTCCATTCATTTCAGGAAGAATTTTCTCATCCTCTGTCTTCCTCGAAAGAAATGAAGAGTGAAGCACAGCTGTCCTTAGCTCTTCACCCCAGATTTCTGTCTGTTGATGACATCTAAACTTTCTCTGTAGTGTAGACATGAAAGAGAGAGTGGGAGAGCAGGGAGGGCAGGATAAATTCACATATCCGTAGAGACTGTGAGATCTCAGTAAAAGGGACTGGAAGGTAGACCACACTGGAGTGATGTACTGCTTCCAAGGAGCCTAGCTGTCACATCAGGGGAATTACAGAAACCAGTCCTGCTCATCTTGAGAGGGGGCATGGTTTTCAGTTCCATCTTCTATGGGGAAAGGAGTACAATGCTGCAAGGGCCACTGGATCATATGATATTCACAAGGAAAAAGAATATAGGTCTATGCAGAGTTTTGTACTCGCTCTGCCATGGGTGGCGTTATCCCTTTCCCAACTCTGGTCTTCCTGCTATGCTTTTTTTCTCCTGTCCCCATAATCTTCCTCTGTTTCCTATGGCTCCCCCAGCTACTTATTTTCTCTTTCTCCTCCCACTGCTGACATTTGCACATCTACTATGGATGATTTACAGAAAAGGGAAGTTTTGATGCCTTCTGTATCTTCCTCTTTATTTAAGTGACATTTTCCCCAAATGAAAACAGCAGAACTCTGACAAAAGCAAATTGCCTCCAAATGCCTTCCTTTCTTGGGTATGTGCCAAGAGTGAAATTTAAAATGACCCTACCTGGGTGGAGGTCAGGTTCAATGGCTACTACAGAGGCCCCTGAGACTCACAGCTCATGTGAGAACTGACAGCCTATAGAGCACTCTGTTTTTTATGTTTCCAGTGGAAACCTCTGGTTTGTGAGTTAGATGTACATCTGTCCACAAGAAACAAGTTTTAATTGTTGCTCTGTTCTCCTCCACCTCCCTCCCACTCTTACCTTTGCTTCCTCTGGAACAGACTAGTATCCAGAACAATGTGGATTATTTTTGTATATATGTATATATACATACAGAGGTGTATATGTGCATACGTATGTCAAGATATACATATATAGTGTGTGCACATAATTTGAGATGCATCTGTGCAAAAATTGGTGTGATACCGGTTTCAAGAGAAGCTGGTTAGGGGAAGGGGGCTTAATCTCTTGACCTCCTTCTTCAAATTACTCCAGAAGTTGAATGTTAATCCCAACTCTGCACCTTAGTAACGTAAGACACATTTTAAAACAGTGCAGCTAAATCCAAGACACTTCAGAAGAATAACCTCTAAACAGGACAGAGTATATGGGGTTATATGAGTGCTGGTGGAAGGGGAATAACAAACATGCTTTAGCTTTTAAAGTGAAGCAGATCCCATAATGAAGAACACCTAAATTCATCAGGATTAGTGCTCCTCAGCTACAGTTAAATTATTGTAGATTTGATAGGGCTGAAAACAGTTCAGGGTGCAACTTCTATTCCTAGCACTTACATTTTAAAACCCTTATTCTCGACTATTCACCACAGCTGCGTGTTGCATATGTAAGTGTGAGGAGAAAAGGAATGAGCAGGAAGGAAACAGAGGGGAACCTGATCCTCAGTTAATGAGATCATCACTAAATTGTTTCCACCTAGTAACAGAAGAGGAGGGCACCTAAATGGGAAAGTGTATTGTTAAATTTGCCTGATGAGAAGTACTGTTTAATTCTCACTTGTTGAGACATACCAGTCTCTGTAAATCCTTTCCTCATCACTACTATTTCTTTTTCTAAAACAAAAGCCTTGCAGACTGAAGTCACTGTTGATAACGTTACAGGGATCGCCTGGTTTTTTATTGCTGCAGTAAGATATTTGAAAGATAATTGAATTTGATGTGGCTCAGCTAGTGAGGTTTACTTTCCCTAGTCATCTGCCTCATCATCAGTGTATAGATGGTTGAGCTGTGTGGGCACCAGCTGCTAAACTACCACAGTTTGCTTTAAAAGGATTTGTTTTATATTGTTATTAGTTTTATATTGACTTCTTTATGTGCAGCTGAGAGAGATCCAGAGTGTCTCATCCGATTTTTGGACTAGGTAAGCTAATGTGCATTTTTCTTAGTTTTTTTTCTCATCACTTAAGTCTCTAAGCATTTTCATATGTAAGCGTGAAATTTAAGATCCTTTCTGAACTCCCTGAATTGTTTTTCTGGGAGCATACATTACTAGCTACAAGGTTGCTGAAATCAAGAGATATCTTTTCATTGATCTTTGAGTGAGCTTTCTGAACTGACCCTTGTTAGCTCGTCACTCCCCATAGGTAGTTGAAAAAAGAACAGTAACAGAATCAATATAGTTTACTGTTATTCTCAGTCTTATTTTACTGGTGTGTTTTTGTCTAACTAATTTTCAGTTAATTTCCACTTCCTTTGTCATAACTTTAGAAGTTACAATCCTTTTGCTTACTTGAGAAAAACAGGTGGTGCCTTGGGAAAAGGGGTACGTTTCTGACGTACATATCTAACGCTATCTGAATCCAAAAAACCCTAGTTCTGTAACATGTTGGATTTTACTACTCGGGAGCCATAAGAAACACGTTTTACGTTACTGATGTATTTTTGCCTGTCTGGTATGCTATTCTTTAAAATTCATATAAATTTTAAAACAATTAACATGCAGGACTTCATAAAGGAATGTGAATGTCTGTTCATTTCTAGCACAAATTCTGCACATAAAGGTGAAGGTTTATAAATGTTATCAGTTTGTAGTAGAAATATTAATATTTAAAGAATGCAGGAATTTAAAACAGGAATTTATTGAGTGAATACTGTAGCATTCATTTTGAAAACTCTTAATTGTATATTTACTGTACACTAATAGATAATGATCCATTATTTGAATTTTCAAAAAAAATTAAATTTTATTTAATAACTTTTATTTTGTATATTTTCTTCCATAGACGCTACTGTAAGAAACTATATGAACTATTTTATTAACTACCATTAAAGAGATAATTAGTAGTGAAGTGTGAAAATATCATAGATATTTGAAAGTGAATAGACTGTTGATAGAACAAACCAATGGAAAGAACGTAATGCAAACTTGGGTTGTGCTAGAAAACACAAGAATGCTATTGTAGACTTCATCAAGAACAGAGAAGGTTTTTGTGATTGATCACATGTAAAAAATTATCGCTAATTCTAGATGCTGTTCCATCTGCATTTGGTAGCTGTCCAAATAACTTTTCTAAATTAATTGCCATAAGCTTCCTATAGAAAACAGCAGTATTTTGCTTCATTAGTTCTTCTAAACTTGCTTTGTGTGGAATTGGATGGTTTTATCCGTTAGAGAAACGTGGATGCCTTTCCACATAGGATGTAGATTGAAGGTTTCCTAGGAAACATGGAAAATGGGATATATGCAAAGAATGCACATAAAGTGGGTTCATTCATGCTTTAGAAGTCTTCAGTTCATTGAAAGATAGAATATCTGCTAAAAAAAGAACCAAGTATAGAGGAATAATTAACAGGTTGAGAAACTTACTACATTTTAATATAATTCGAGTATGTTTCTTTAACTCATTAAAACCATTTCATCCAATTTGTGCAAGTCAAGCAGATGCCTTTTTTTTTGCAGTTAATGTTCCATTCTTCCCTTAATTAAAAATTTTTAGAAAGAAAAAGACAATTTAGGCCTTACTTTTTAAGAAGGAACACTACACTTGCAATTTGTTTAAGGAAATAAGGTGTAAGCCCTTTTTATTTGATATTTAATTTTTGGACTTTTGGAGGCTATTTCTTATATCGTGCTAGAATTTTTTTTTTTTTGTTAATTTACTGAATATGTAGTTTAAACTTAGGTTTTGTTTAATGATGCCTGCTAGATTTATGAATTGAGATAAATGTGTTTAGTTGGATTTCCTCCCATGAAATACCATTTCGGTTAGTTCAGAATGTGGTACACTTCCTCTTCTTAAAATAGTTTTAAAGCATGATGTGTCTTTAGTGTTAAATGTTTCAGAATCTGATACCTCACTTTCAATATTGCAGCTTTGGTAACTTTCTGAGTGCTGTGTAATTCAGTGCAGAGGAGGCTTAGAGTACTGCTTAAGATACAAATAAAACATCACGGAGATGACTACCTCTTCTAGCGAGGTAAGCCTTAGTACAGGCTTTGCAGTAAAGGTCTTAGCAATGGGTTTGTACTTCACTGAGGTACACATCCTTCTATTACAGAGGTGCAGTCAAGCTTCATGCCACAAACTAACACGGTAGAAGTAAATTCTTCTGAACTTCTGAAGTACTGGATAGAAAAATGTTTTAAGAAAGTGTTAAATGGAAAAGGATTGGCCTGGCCTTTAAAATTCCTGCTGATAGTGCTTTTTATTTTCAGGAGAGAATTTCAGTCTTTTACTTGACTTGGAAGTTTTTATTGAAGGTTTTTACTTGGTATTGTGGACTGCTGAGCATGGTATCTGTTGATACCTAACAACCTAAGCATCAGCCCTTTGCTGTAAGGAAAGCTCGTGGTATTTATTAGTGTAAGTGCTATGAAAAAATTATAATTAATAGACAGAATGTTACATACAGGCTGGCAAAAAACCCTAAAAATTCAAAGCTTATGCAGCTTGTACAGTTGACATCAGAGAAGTAAACTTGGGCATTTTTTTTATCAACACCTTATCTTTTATCAGATTTTGAAACAATATTTCTTCCTTAATGCTGTACAACAGATATGTCAATATATAAAACAATTAAATGAACCAAGTAGTTGCATGTTGTTGCTCTCAAAATCTGAATAATAGACCTTTATGTGCAGTGGTGATATTCTGTTTTGTTTTTAAGCAGTATGCTCTGAACAGCCTCTTTTGACTACAAATAAAGGAAGCTATTCTACATTAGGTTTAAGTCAAGAGTTCCGATTTCATGACAAAATGCCATGTGTCTTGTTTGAGGGAGAATGTGGGATTTTACATCTTTGATGGAGTTAAGCTTTAAGGAATTCTCTCCAACCATCAATAAATAAATTAATAAGTAAAACTAAGACAGTTGTCATGTCCATTCAAAACAAGTATTTTTTTGAAACAGAACATCACTTGATTTCTACAAAATAATGTTTATTTTTTTGGTCTGTTACATAGGAATGAAAAATCTAAGCAGAAGCTAAAAATTCAGAAGTTAATACACTTCATAGAAATTTTGCAAGATGTGCACTCACTTCACTGTACATTGAGTCACTTTTATTGAAGAAGATGTGTGTATTGAAAATTAATCACATTTACCATGACTTCAGGAATCACAGAATCACAAGGTTGGAAAGGACCCATTGGATCATCGAGTCCAACCATTCCTAACACTCCCTAAACCATGTCCCTAAGCACTTCATCCACCCGTTCCTTAAACACCTCCAGGGAAGGTGACTCGACCACCTCCCTGGGCAGCCTGTTCCAGTACCCAATGACTCTTACTGTGAAGAATTTTTTTCTGATATCCAACCTGAACCTCCCCTGACGGAGCTTCAGGCCATTCCCTCTTTTCCTGTCCCCTGTCACTTGGGAGAAGAGGCCAGCTCCCTCCTCTCCACAACCTCCTTTCAGGTAGTTGTAGAGAGCAATAAGGTCTCCCCTCAGCCTCCTCTTCTCCAGGCTAAACAACCCCAGCTCTCTCAGCCGCTCCTCGTAAGTAGCATACTGACTGTGCACATGTAGGTAATTGCCACGCCCCTTGAAAAGACTTCATTTTCAGGCTGTTCTTTAATTCCAAAAGTTGTTTTTTTAAACATAGGAGGATATTTTCAAACTCTTTCTTAAAATAAATACACGGACAATAATGTAGCAGGGCTTATTCTTTACTGATAGATCAAGCAAATGATGATACAAATGTTAAGAATTACAATAATTTCTATGCGATGATCTTCGGCACCAAGGTTGTGATGCTGAGTCTAAGAGTCTTCTTGTAGGTGCGCTGTCTTTTGTTAGAACTGAGATGCTAGTGGAGGTTGAGGTGTCAGAAAAAGCAGTAGCTGAAAAAAGCTTTTAATTTATAAATGGGAGTTAGTGGGCCATGATTTATGAGGCATCTCAGGAGGGAAGTAGTTCAGTTGCTATAAGAGAATAAGCACAGTTATGTATAAATAGCACTAATAACTGATGGGAAAGTTTTTTGTGTGAATCATATTTAGACCGTTCAGTAGTCTGAACCTCAGACCTTAGTAACAGAAGGCTAGAAATAGTAAGAATGTATGAATTATGAGAATTGTTGCCAAAGAGAAAGTATTGAAGACAAATACTAATAATATTTTAGATTAAAATAATGCTTTCCTAATGGCTGCAGTCACTGGGGAAGATGGCTATAAATTGGAGAGGAGCAGATTTAGACTAGACATAAGGAGGAATTTCTTCACCATGAGAGTGGTGAGGCACTGGCACAGGTTGCCCAGGGAAGTTGTGGCTGCCCCATCCCTGGAGGTGTTCAAGGCCAGGTTGGATGGGCGGTGGACAGCCTGATGTAGTGGGAAGTGTCCCTGCCTATCACAAGGGCCTTGGAGCTAGATGATCCTTAAGGTCCCTTCCAACCCAAACCATTCTATGATTCCATGATTTTAAGAGAGGTTGTCTACCCCTCTTAGAGTTACCTTTTTTCCGCCAGTTTTATGTAGTGTACCTAGTTCTAGGTATGGCCAGCAAAAGAGTACTGAATTCGTTGGACGATATGTTCAAGAGTGGCATTATCTTTATGGCTGACTACATCTTTACCATGAAATAATTTTAATAATCAATGAAGTGCAGAACTGAACAGTGCAGTAGTCTTGTACCTGTTTTCTTTAGAAGTGCGGCTTTATTATGCTTCATTTCTTCAGAAGTGATGCTTCATTTTCCTTTTTTTTTCTTCATTGTTTGCACTTTTAGAGCCTTTTATTCTGAATTTTCTGTATTATTGCTCCTTCCATTTCTACTAGCATTATTTGTTAACCACGCATGTACAGCAAAAGTGAAGTTTCAATTTCTGAGGAAGAGCAGTGCAAAACGTGTGCATTTTTCTACTTATTTAGAGTGCAGAATGTCAATGTATCAGGATTGATTCCCTCAAAGCTTGGGGAAGTCATTCCTGCACAAGGAGAAAGACATTAACTGTGAAGCTTGGACCCATCCCTGTGCCATATACTTAACATAACTTGTCACAATCAGTTGTGTTTTTTCATTTGTCTAAAAGTAATGTGAGATACTTTGCATCCAGTCTCTGCATATGTATGAAAAGGAGTTCAAAAAGTTTGACTTTGTACTACGTCAGGGGGTTTTGTGCTTATGGACTTTCTCTCTGTTGGCTTTCTGTTGGAAACTTGGAAGGGGTTTTTTGCACAATAGCATGCTGGAAGTAAAGCTGAATATCGCTGACATTGTTCTGGATAACGCTTAGGGAACTCTGAACTAGTGAGCTACAGAATACCTGTAATTGAGCATCTCTTATCCAGGTTTCTATTATAATAACTTAATTTCCATCAGGTCTTTAAATCGCCCCTCATTTCTTTTCAGTGCTGTATGTATCATGAAGTATCAATTCCTTTCTAATAATCTGGTAGACCTCTGTTATTTACCTGCATGAAATTTAAGATATGATCTCCAAATAAGTTGACCTTTGAATCAGAATCACAAGTGGCTACAGAAAATACCATCTCTCAGTGTCTGATATTGCATCAAGAGTTTATTTTCTTCACGCACGGAAATCTTCTGGGCAGAAAAGCAAAGAAAATATATCTAGCAAAAAAGGGGAAATAAAGTTGTACTACCAGTTATGGAATTGGATGCTTAAAAAGAAATAAGCTGAGCTGCTTGTGTGTGGACATGCGAGGACATGGAGCTCTGTGTTCACCAGCATAGGCTCAGTGTATATATGCTGAACCGGATGTCCTTAGGATAGGTTATACAATCGTATAACATACAAATATGTAATTGATGTTGTAATCTGACAGAAAGATATGGCTGTTACATCCAAAACATATGTCAATATTAATGGAGGAAAAACATTGTGGCGCTTTACATCAGCTTGTAGTGAGTGGTATATATTGGACTCGTACCCAAAGTGTATCTATCTTTCTGTTGTTAAATACATACATAAAAGAAAACAAATGTGAAGCACATTAGTGTAATTAAGGGTTGAAGGAAACCCACTGATCCTTATTTGAAACTGCTGAAAAATTTAGCTTTGCATCATTGCTGGGTTGCTTCAGATCATCCGATAGAAGTAGAGGTCGGTTCATCTATGTACTTTCCCCTATGTCTTTGGGATTTGCGTTTCTGAATAACACGTGTAATACATTTTTGACATGTTGTTCACTGCCTGGGAAGAAATTGATGGGGAAGAGTATGGAAGCAGTGAGGCAGGGAGGAGACATGCTATACATTTTTCAGAATCTGAAAGCACATAGTTGAAACCACGTGCTTCTTATTTGCTTTTAGGTTTTCAGAAAAAACAACGATCAAATGGTTGCAGCTCTTTGAAGGTAGTGGGGTTCCATTTGGCCCAATCAACAATATGCAGCAAGTATTCTCGGATCCTCAGGTTGGTTCTCACAAGTTTTTTTCTATACGTTATTACACGTGTTTTATAAACGCTGAGTAATGATCACTTTTCCTGCCACACAGACCTGATTTCAGCTACTTTAAAATGCTATCGAGAGTTATAGTAAATTGAGTTTATGACAGCAATATGGCACAACAACAACTAAATGCAGGGCCTTAAATTAATTATATGCTTGGGAACACAGATTTTGCCGTAATGCATTAAACTGTAGGTGACCCATGTCTTGTATGAAGTCTGTCTTTCAAAAATGGCTAGCAAAGCAGGGAAAGAAACTTTAATGTAATATGTAATTGCCTTTTGTCAGAGAAATATGCAGAAAAGTATGTTTCTTGCTGTCCACAAGCACCTGATTTTCCATATGAAGTATAGATAACCAGAATCTATACTGTTTGAAAAAAACAAAAAAATGGGAAGCTTCTTCACTGAACACAGACAAATTAAGCACAAAAGCCATATACAGAAAGATCTCAACCTTTTCTTGCCCTGTTGGGGTTTACCTGGTTGAGAACCCTTCAGCTTTTTATTTAGTTAAAATTTTAAGTCTTTCACTGAATTACATCTATGCCTAATAAACAATATTCTTACTTCTGAGTTTCTGTAGAGTTATCGTGTCTGTGTGATCCCTCCCCTCATCCTCTGGCTTGCGATGGGTTAAAGGGCCCAACAGAAAATGAATTACACTGCCTTGAATAGTGTAATGGAGTACTTTATGGCTATTCCATTTTGTGATGAATCTCCTTTAAATTAATTTCTAATAAGGAGTAACCAGAGAAATGGTTGGCCATTGGGGGGGGGGAAAGCAGCTAACTTTGGATGTGTTCGTGTTTACTGTCGAGAAGTGTCTGTCAGGATTGTGAATACAATTGTAGCCTTTGGGAAAGAAGAACGATCAAAACAACCCCTGTCATAAAGGAATATGTTTATAAAACATGTTTGTTATACTTTTAGAGGTACCAGACAACATTTGTTAGGCTACTGCAAGGAAAGAAGTTTTTCTTTTCTTAAATAAATATGCTCTTTCTTCTTAAAATGATGTAGTACCATGCTGTAAAGTATGCATGGGCCAATTTTTTCACTTCATAACTTTCCTAGGGATTAACGTTGGGCTTTGAAGAACGTACAGCAGGAGTCTTTATTTTACTCAGAACGTGGTTGACTTGGCTGTACTTGGAGCAACATTGGAAAAATATTCTTTGCTTTTTTTTTTTCTTTTGATGCTGCGAATTTGAAGAAGTCATGTCTAGTCTGAATAGTCTGAAAGAGACAGCTTTGTAAAACACCGTGTGTCTTGGGATGGCCATTACCTCCCAAACTGAAAAGAACTTAGCTTGGTTACTTTGCTCTTGTTAGAAGTTAGCCTATCTGTAAAAGGTATCACGGTGCTTTGTAGTCAGATACCACCATATGACAGGTTTTTCAAATGTTTACCCACAGAGGGTAAACTGATCTTTTTTTTCTTTTTTTTCCTCATGCAGCTGCATGAAAATGTTGGGGGTTTATGCCCTTCTCTGAAATAAACGGCACTCAGACACTGTGTTCTTATTAGTATTGGAAATGAAATCTCAGCTTTTGTAGCAGTGCTGCATGTTATACATTTGTTTTGTTTCTGACACCGCTTGCCTCCTTAAACATTTTCTCACAGTTACCGTTCTGTTCAAGGGTGGTGGTGGGGGAGAACTTCACAGTTCTTTCCTCTTCTTTCTTGACATATGGAAAAGTGTTGACGTTTTGAGATATTGCACTTATGGCAAGATATTCACTTTACATCATTTCTATAAAATTAAGCCCCTCACTTGACCTTTACGTATCTGAGAGACCATCCAGCAGACCAGCACTTCTGAGAGCAGCATTTTCAGCCTCTTAAGTACATTTTTCTAATTTCTACACAAATTTTTATTTTGATGGTGAAGACGTCAGTCCTTCACAGGTGGCTTCATTGCCCTGAATCATTATCCAGAGCTTGGATTTAGAGGCTTAGGGACAGTTCAAGCAAAGCTTTTCACCTTCTCATTTTTTCTGAACTGTAGTTTTTGCCATTGCATCTTGCCCAGTTTCCGTCCTTCTGCTCATCCTTCTGCTCCTGTATAGACAGCATGTGTCTGGGATAAACACACATGCTTGTGTATAGCTTTGCTCTTTCATAAGCCAGTCTACAATTTGGTTTCTGAAACCTCAGAAAGCATGATAGTGTCTTAAAAGTATGTCTAAGATTAAGAAAGAAGTATAGCAACACCTGAGAATTTGTAAACTAGGTATCCTCTGCACCATGAAATCCCAGTTGTAACAGGGAAAAACCATCACCACCAACACACTGTAATCACAGCAAGATTTTTCTTATGTAAAGCTCCAACCAGTCATTAAGTATAAGAACTTTGTAATCATTCTTCACAGTGCTTCCATTACAATATGGTGGGGATTTTTTTTCAGGCTCACTTTAAATCAGAAAATGTATTTCTAGGAAAGTCGTCACTCAGCTTGCATTTAATAACCTTACCTGCTAATGTCATATAACAAGTACAAACAGCATGATACAAAATAAAAAGAGTTTATTGTAATGCAGGAATCTGCTTTTCATAGTGGTTTGCTTTCGACCATTGCAAAAACCCCAGGAAAACATCAAACCTGACGATACTTCAATATAAACAAACTCTAATATATTTCTGGTAACCTAGGTTAATAACTAGGTTTTGCCATTTTGGGCATTACCAGCTGAATTGGATCTAATCACAATTATGTTTTTTAAAGTTAATTTTATTGCCATTATCTTCCTATTTGATCTCTGGATTTTGACATCCATAACGCAACCATCATTCATGGTAAGTGTAGACTCACACCATTAGCGACCAAGATGCACTGCATGGATGTCTACAATTGTCAAAGCATATGCCAGTTCGGCTGTCAGTAGTGCTACACGAGGTGGACTGGGCTGGTACCAGCTGAAGACAAATATCTTGGAAGAGGAGTGGAATAATGCGAGGAAGGAATGGAAGCAAGTCTGAGGAGACAGGAAAAACTAGTAAAGTAGATGACTGAAATGGTCTAATGGAACTTAATCAGCTACAAGGGGGTTACGTGTTCAAATTTTGTTTTATTTTAACTGCAAGGACCTCAGAACTCTGAAGGCCAACAGTGGTTTGTATAACTTGTCAATAAACCGAGATAAAGCAACACATTTTTAATCCCAGGGCATTTTGTTAATAACATTAACAGCTTCAATCATACTCCAAGTGAGCTGCCAAAAGCCATGAAATTTTTTACTCAGTTGGAGTGCCAGGTGATACTGTTTTTTCCATGAATGGAGTGAAATGTCCAGTTTTCCCACTGATTATAATCTTTTATGCATTTGTGAAGTTAAAATGAATACCGCAGGCATTTGTACTGCTAAGTCAATCAGCCTGTGCATGGAAGTATATGAGTACTTGTGGATGTATGGATGAAAAGGCTGAGAGAAAGAGGAGCAGTTCCACTAGTTAGGGGAACAATTTTCTTAAAAACAAGAGGGAGGAAACAATGTTTGTAAAAGTTCTTGCAAACTCCTACTAGTACAGTATAGACTATTTTAATAAATCTTTCTAGAGGAAAAAAAAATTCAAGCTATTTTTTTAAAAAATATGTTCTTTTAACCAGGCTAAGATAGTACAAACATTAAAGGAATTCTTAAAACGTTCTAAAAACTTACTAGTGACCTCAGTATGGTCCCATTTAACATACCCTGGGGAACATGTGTATGAAATAGAATGCGGTTTGAGGTTTTCCAAACAAAACAAACTTAAAAGAGAATACCATTTTTAATAGAAATTACTCAAATTCTCCCAAAAGATAAAACAAAACAAAAACAGGTACGCACTGTACTGTAGCTAAGTATGAAAGAACAAAGATCTTTGCTGGTAAATTGAGGGGACTGAACTAGTTTTTTTTTTTTGTTTTCTTTAAAACTTTACCCTCCCCTTTTTTGCAATGTAATTTATGTTGCTGTTCTTATGCAGTGTTCTAACTTTGTTTAATAAATTGTTTGTTACCTGATGTTTTACCGGATTAAATCCATTCATACTAATGAATTTTACTGTGTAAATGCTGCCAGCTGAAGATAAAAATGAAAGCCATGCAGTGGTACCTTTTATTTTTCTTTTTTTGCCCCCCCCTCCCCTCGAAGCACTTACAGTCATACCACACAAGTTGAGTACATCAGGTGTAAGACATCACCCTGATGCATCACTTCTGAGAAATATGGGGAGGGAAATATCAGAGCTGAAATATCACAGCTGGCCCTGATTTCAGCTGCTGCCAAACACCTGCAGACTCTAAAAGGATACCAAAACAAAACTCCACCCTGTGGCAAGAGGCCATCCCTTAACAACCCTTCCCTGACTTTGCATCACTATAAAAATTAATATAACATTTTTTACAGAAACCTTAGTCTTCCTGTCCCAGAAGGCCATTTGGAATATGCCTTAGAAAAAAAAAAGAAACCCACAGTAAACTGAAGTATTGAAATATTTGATAGCTGGAAATTTATCTGATGTTTTAAATTTTATTATTTGTGGAAACTTGTGAAGGTGGTAGGTTTTTTTTTTTATTAACCTCCAGATCATCTCTTATTTTCAAAGTAATTTCATTTGAACATATCCTGGCAAAAATTTCCTAGCATCTGGTAAAGGCTTCTGAAATCAGTGTTGTGAACACAGAGAAGAGCAAAAGATATAAAATGTATTGGCTTTTTTCTGTTTGGTTTTTTTTTTTTTTCTTTTAATCATCTTATGCATGGTGGTTGTTGGTTTGGTTTTGGTTTTGCATTTCTGTGTGGGTTTTTCCTTAATATAGCCATATTTTAATTGTTATTCCTTGTTGAAATAGACTTTTGTGGCCCACAGAGAGCTGTCCAAGTCAAATGAAATTATATTCATGTCCATAATACTGCTGGAAGTTTTTTTACATATAGAGGTTTCTGCAACTGAAAAGCAGTTGATGAAGGCCTGGGGTAATACAATGTGTCTGGAAGTAATTCCTAACAGAGAAGAGAAAGCGAGGAATTAAGTTTTGTATGTGTCTATTAAGGAAGTACTAAAACTGGCTAGAAGTTTTCCAGTGGAATGGTTTGCATTTAAAAATGCCAGTTCATTGAAACATCCACACAAAGGTGTCTAAAATGAGATTCTGTTTTGAAATTCAGCTCTATTTCTGCCTGTCCTGCCAAGTTGAAAATGTGCACTGCCTCGCTTTGATATGGTGCCTTGAGCCAACTTTTTGCTTGAATTTTTAAATTTTCTGCAATGAAAAACCCTCGCACCAACCACCAAACTCAACTCTTTAATTTCATCAAAAGTAGTTCTTTTATACCAAGTTACAAATGTTTTCAAGCTTTTGGTCTCTAGAAAATTTAGGGAAGTAGATTCTGTCTTAAAGTGGAAAGTATTAAGGAATAGAAATAGTTTGAAGAAGTGAAATGGAAAATCCAATTCTAAGATTGTTTGTAGTACGTGATTCCCACATATACACAATTTTGCAGGCTTTATATGATTATGAGATAGTTCTGTATCCAGATGTCATAGGAAGGGCTCAAAATGAGACATAGCTTATATTTTTGGTATGAGGAATATTGTAATAGAAAGTGTTTTTTAAGTTTTGGCGGTAGCCAAAAGAAAGCTTATAGCTGAGATGTCTTGTTATGTGAGGGGATACTGAATAAAAATGCATGTTCATATTAATGAAAGGCTTTTGCTTGTACACGTTTAATATATATATATATATTGCCTAGATAAGAAAAATAATAATAAAAGAGGTGATTCATTACTAGGTTGTTGTTTTTTTTCCACTTGCCTGTAGCTTTGCAGAGTTTGGTCTGAAATTTCCAGTGTTGTTTGGATGAAGTAAGTCTGAAGTACCGGTGTAAATGTCTGAGGCAGAAATGTGACTGCATTATTGTCAATGTGCTCTTTTGCTGTTCCATGTTTTTAAGGGTGGATGAGAGAAGCTGACTATGAATAAAAAGGGATGGAGCACCAGATAGAGTATGCAAAAAAATTGCTTTCACCTGCTGCCACAAATTCTGCTCCTTAACATGTTTTGTGAGCCCAAAGGTGTCAGCTTTTCTTGAGACCTAGATTAGAAATTGTATAACTACACTAGGTACAAGGGTTAGGTTTTTTCAATAATAAATTTTGATTTCCAAAATTGTCACAATAAATAAGAACAACATCAACATGAGAAAATTCACCAACAACTTTATTTAATGTAGAGGAACCTCAAATTCATAAACACTGTGATATTTTAAAATCAAACAACATCTTTCTGCTGTACCCTCTTCCTGAAGTGTAGAGGAGAGACTTGACTTATCAATAGGAGAGCATTTTGTCTGCCTTGTGAACCAGGTTGTTGTCTGATAGATTCTTAATTCATTTGTTTGGAATATGAAAAGTAGTGAAAGAAGTAAGAGGTTGCAGGAACATGGCTTCATTTTTATAGTAGTTGAATGCCAGACGGGAATCTCTTCCTGCATCTGCCACACAGTTCACACGTGGTTTTGGATAAGTCATTTTAATCAAAGTGTTGAAAAGTGGTCATTAAACATATGTACGTCATGTTTTGAGCGCCTGCCTTGTGACACCACATGCTAAATATGAAGGAGCGTTGTGTTTGTGTGGATGTAAACGAAACTATTTTTTATTTGGTCATGTAAAAATGTAATGTTGAAAATTCTGAAAAATCTGATACAGTTGGCTTATCCTTATTTTTCTCTGTACTCTAGTTTCTTAGCTGTGAAACTGGGACTCATCTAAAAAGTGGTATTGTACTTCACTGAGGGAGGGAGGAGCCTAATGGGGAAAAAATCGAGCATGAACTTGAAGATTGTACTGCATTTCTTTTGTGCATGCAAGCAAATGGTGCTAGTGGTAGTAATTTTGAAGTTCTCTATTAATTTCTTCTAAATGTGTACATGTATAAATTGTATATGTTTATTTGCATATGCATTCCACTGAGGAAAAAAAAAATAATGTAAGGATTTGTTTGTTACAGAGAATATTTAAGTTCTCAAAAGCGTCTCATTAGAGGTCTGTTCTCAGAAAATACTAAATTGTGTTTAAAAATTGAATTGTAATTATGGCCATTTAAAGGTACGAGGAGTAACTAGCCTTTTTGGGAATTTCCTTCTAGAAGGAGACTTATCAAAAAGTGATGCTCAGGCTTTGAAGTGAAGAGCATAGCAAAATCCCATTTTTAAAACCTCACAATCTTTGTTGGGGCTCAGTGTTAGAAGTCTGTAATGCATGTCCCTTGCATCTTAAGCTCTTGGATTAGTTTCTGTTCTTGCAGGAGTTATGCACTGATTCCCTAACCTTGGAGCTCATCAAAGTGACACCAGTTGTTTTCAAAGAATTTGGATTTAGCATTTTGCATTACCAGAGTACGCTCAGGATAAGGCCATCCAACTTTAACATGTACTGAGCTGGATGATATGTAATTTCTTAGAATTCCCTCACAGAGCATGAGCCCAGCTCCCACTTCTGTTCATGTAAATTGTGCAACTGTGGGGTCAGAAAAGTTTTTAATTAACCCAGTTGTTGCACTTATCAAAAGTTTGATGAGTGTCAAGTCTGTTATATATTATGTATGGGAAGGGGGGAAATATATGTACATGTCTATCTCATCGAGTCTATTTGGCTGAAGAGTTTATGTGATGAAGAATTTGATTCAACTGATTCTTTAGAACTTTATTTCTGGAGGTTTGTTTGTTTGTTTTCATCTAAGCATTCACTGCATCATAGTCACAAAGTCATGGTCAATTAAAACTATAAATTCTTTGCATTCTCTGCAATATGTAAATTGTGAAGCTATCTATGCTTGTTGGCTGCCAGAATCACAAGACCACACCAAAGTCTATTAAGACAACACTATTTTTTTGTTTTAAAATATTTTACTTAAATAGATGTGGATTCATTTAATAAACTAAATTTATAGAAGTATTAGTAATAAACAGTAGGATTTCAGACTAAATTTTAGACATGCTTCAGTAATAACTTCCTCCAACAAAGGATCGCTTTTAAAATTTCCTATCGTATTTTTATGTTTTCAATACTATCTGCCACCTTGTCTTCTTGGAGTTTATATGGATAGCCTGGATATTTTTTTTTCTTTCTCAGAGACTGTAATGGCTAGATTTTATCATAGGTCTTGTTCTCTTTAAAAAAGTCAATATAAGTAGCATGGTGCAGCTTTGTAGTGTGAGTTGTATTTGTAGGCATGAAAATACTAATAATATTATAGAGAATAAATATTTGGCATCTTGCACTTCAGAATCCCTCAAATGGTAGTAGCTGCCGATGATCATTTATGTATTCCAGCAAGCAAGAAAATAAAATCCAATAAGAACAACAATAAAAAAAGTGCAGATACTGTAGATCATTTAATCTTGAGCTGCTCTTCCTGAGTGCTCAACTTAATTTAAAAATTTTATCTCAAGCCATCACTCTGACCCATCATCCCAAAATTGCAAGATTTCGCCTTTTCTTCAGTGTGAGTTCATCTTGAAGTCCCACTTGCTGCTGAAAAAAAAGGTGGTATTTTCAGATGAGATGCTGACATGTTAATTTTGCATTGTACTTACAAGGTAGCATTTAAAAAAAAATCCTGTTATAGTTTTATGTCTTTTACTGACAGGGAGGAATATTTGAGCCATGAAGAGGCAAGTATGTAGGCTGAGTAGGAGTGGGTATTTGAAGACTTAGATTTCCAACCACCACAAAAAGGTATTAATTAGTCAAGCAAGCTTTCTCTGTCATTACCGTTTTCCTTCTCATCTCTGACTGGTTTTGTGTAGGTTTCTAGGATGATTCAAGTAGGCAGTTTGTAAAGAAGCAGGAAGTATTTCCTTACTGTCTATGGTCACTGAGGCCAGGAGCATTGTTACTATTGTTATAAAGAACTCATCCTAAACTTAAAACTGGCTACAGCATTTGGATGTCAACACTCTGATCAGCCAGCCACATGTTGAAATTTTCTCCACACAATTTCAATTGGCTACTAAGCAACTGTAGCATTTAATAATAGCAATTTAAACCATAAGTTTTATAATCTGCAGTATATGTTTTAGAGGTAAACTTTTGAATTACATCTATATCTTGATTAATGTTGTTGGTGATCTCGGCTGTCCTTCAAAACTTTTCTGAAGTCCTAAAGACAGTGAAGATGTACTGATAATTTATTAAAAAATAAAAAAGGCAAACCAAATCCAATCAGATTCACAGACAGGCCTTTTGGATGACCCAGCTGGGTTTTAATTGCCTAGAATGACACCTGAAATACATCATGTAATACATTTTATGCTTTTATTCATGCCTGTAATGGCCTATTAAAATAAACATTCCTATAATGAAAGAGTTATGTAATAACACATTTTGTAAAAATTGCCTCCTCTTCCCCCTGCTCCTGAGAAATCATGAAGTCAAGAGAGAATATTTACTGAAAACATGAGTGTGACCCCCTGCCCTGCAGATTCCTATGTTATGGCGCTGCCTTTGGTTTAGGGGCTATTGTGGACAGAGTACGAGGAAGATTTAGATTGGTGTCATTATTTTCAGAAGGGGGACATCATTTTTCAGGCACTGAAATTACTACGATATTATCATATTGTGATCATTATATTCCTTTCTATTGAAGTAGCTGGCAGATAAACCTGACTGTTGGCTGTTAATCTTATCAAGATCGTGATTTTGATAAAGGAATCTCTGTTACCTCTCAAAGCTTCTCATATAGATTTGCTATCTGGCCTTTTAATGTATATTTTTGATGTAGGAATCAACCATCTTCTAATGACTTTCTTGAGCTAGTTTTGGATATGTTATTTGTTCATGCTGAGGACTGCAGTAGCAAATCACATTTTCCATTTTATCTTTTTATGTGTACCTTGATGCTGAGAAGTTCTGACAGTGTGCAGCATGCAGGTGCTTTATTCCTACTACTTTCATGGCATTACTTTTCATTGCTATGAAAGTTTTTCAAACTATTGATTCTTTGTTTCTAACATTTCCCTTGTGAATTTAAATTTAAATCTGGTATTTGTGTTATGCTGTCTGAACAGTGTGTGTTTTCTGAATGTAGTATTTATACATAGCTTATCCTGTTGTGTGCTATGTTCTAGTGGGAGCTTAATTTATATTGATGCAGTATTCTGGCATTCCTCATTCTGCATCTTAAACTGATATATTTGAAAACAGAGATCCTTTGCACGGTGAGTGCTATTGATTGCTAGAACTTGGGTTTTTTTCAGTGTTACATCCTATTCTTATGATGTCAGAATATGCAGTTAAAAAGAATGTACACTTGAGCATTTTTTTAAGTCATGAAACACAGAAGATATGTCCCTAATATAGACTGATTTTTCTTTAATTGCCTTTTTTCTGTCATTAGTTCTAACTCCATAAGTACACTGCTACAGCTAGTGTAATTTATAAATATGTGTTTTTAAAGGAAAGTAACATTTGGTGTCTCCACAGTGAAATTTGAAAATATTTGGAAATCCAAATAACATACTTTAATGCCTTTATCCTCTGAATATGTGCTTTCACAGTCCAAAACCCTAAAATGTTACTTGACCAAACAGCTATTCTAATTGAAATTAAAGGCACAGCAAGATCAGCACAATTGCTAGTCAAGTAAATATCTAGCTCTATTCTATATTACAAGCAGATTTATAGGTTCCTTGTGACATTTTCTATTGTGGCAGACTCTTCAATCCAGGCATTTTTCCTGTTTTAGAGCAAAATGCAAACACATTCACTTTCACTATGTACGTTTACTTCTCTTTTTTAGATGAGTGATGGAAAAATAAACATGAAATGAAGGCATGTGGAGATAGTTTATATCTTTACAAGTCATCTAGGAAAGGGTGTAGAAAGAAGTGTTACTGACGTTTTACAATACAAAGCACTTTTTCAACCTTCTTGGCCGTTTTAAGTGAATTTTTGTGTTTAGCGTACAAAACTCTGTGGATACAAATCTTTAGCTCCTTCAAAACGAAAGGCAGATGCACTCATCTGTACTGTAGGTATGTACTCTCTTTGAGCAGTACCTAGTATGTAGATTCTCTATTTGAGATTATTACCTTCGCATCAGTTGCGTCTTTGATTTGACACTGGTCAAAAAACAATGCTGCAGTCTTAGCTGAAGTAGCTCTCTAACTGACCATCTAAATAATCTCAGAATTCAGTAGGGTGATGGGTGCAACTGAAATGAAAAGATTTGGTTATATGTGATTAGAGTTTGTGTTTAGCTGTGCCCTTAATTAAAAAGTAATGTAAAATATCAGCATCTGAGCAATGTGGTTGTTCAAAAGAAAAGATATATTACAGAAAAAGCAGTGCAACCGCTTATGTATAGCCATCAAGTTTGGTTTGTTAATTCACTGCTTGCTTTTTCCTGATGAAACTGCCAGTAGGTAGGCCAGCCTTTGGATAGGTAGAAATAAACTTCTATGTGAGTATTTAATGTTAGATCACCCAGTCATATATAGAGGATGTTATTTTTTTGGAGGAGGCGTGGAAAGTTTAGTGCTCATTACTCAGTGTTGACTGCTTAGCAGGTGACAACAGAAGTAACTGAAGATTCATAAATAGATTTAATGTTTTTAAAATGAAGTATTTTTTTCAAGATTTTTGTCAGGAACTTTTTGTACACATTATTTAATTAAATGGGAAGAAATAAATGTTACGCTGAAGCATAAAATCTATACACGGCAATTACAGGCTTGAAATTTATCTATATAAAGCGTAATTATTTCACCAATTATAGAATATGAGAACATAGTCTTGTTGCAGAGGAGTCTTGCTCACTGCAAGAAGACATTTGCCCAAAGTTCTGAGAGAGTCTAAAATTGCATGTAAAATACATTGTAGCTTGGTTTAGCTGTATTTGAAATGATGATGGAGGATGAAAAATAATGTGAAATTTGCTCTTGCTTAGGAAACATCCATCTATATATTTATGCTAAGTGAAGCAAGTTATCATCTCTTCAAAGCTATTATGTCCCAAATTCCTAGTTAATTTCTAATTTTAGCATATGTTCAAGATCTCAGAAGAGCTTACAAAAAGTAGTAGAAGTATGCACAGGGAGATTGCTGTAGTTTATAATGGCCATCATGTTTTCTCTGTTTAGTGGATGCGTGTTTTAGTTGGTTCAGTTAAATGGTGAAGTTCTCCCCTCTCCCACTTACTCCCATGTACTGGAGACCTTGCAGCTGTTCTCGGGAAAGTAAAATACTGAGCATATTTGCTGACCTAACAGTCTTTTCTATTATTAAAGCAAAGGATTTTTTCTAATGTATGTAGCCTCGTACTGATGTGTACCCTTCCTAGCAAAGCAGTGTTCAACAGATAAACATTTCTTTACTGCTTCCTTGAAGGAACTGATGTGTATGCCTGACTTTCTCTCCTGATAGGAAAATATAGCTTAAAAGCAGGTTATTTTTTTCTTTTCTATTCTCTCTTTCAGGCATTTGATTTTTTTAATAAGACAATTATGCAGAAGAGAATTTGGTTAATACTTTTTGGTGGATCATTCACTAGAAGTGTGGATCTGGAACATGCGAAGTTATTTCTAATTTTTATCAAATTCACTAATGAGCTCTAAATATTATCAAAAGTCTAAATGTGAAGGAACTAGTAAGGAGAAGATGAAGCTTTTTCTTTCAGTATACCCTGTCTTATATGGGGAGAGAGATCTGAAGAAATGTTTCCCTCTTTTCAGAAGAATGATCACTGATGTAATGATAGTACAGTATCATAATAATATTTATGATCATATTAAGATGGGATTTTTCTCCTGTAAAGAGGAATGATATCAGTACTGATGTTAAATTAATCCTAGTCACCTGCTTTTCTGGTTTAATGAGCTGCCTACCAAACGCTGAAAACTGCAAGATACCCACCAGCTACTTTGGACAAGCAGAGCAGGGAGAAAGTCTGTGAAAGACGTCTTGAAGTGGTTTAGAAGGATATATAAATGGTTGTCTTTGGTTTAGTTAGGACATCTCATGCAGTCCAAGCAAGATCTTTTCTTCTTCATACTAAGGAGAAAAAAAATCTTTCCTGTTTTTTTTTTTTTTTTTCTCTCCAACGTCCCAACTTCTCTTTCAAGTCAGTCTAATTTATTATCTGAGATTGGTTAGCAATTATTCACATAGTTCTGGTGTTTAGAAACTTGAAAAGTAACTTCATGCCGAGCACAAAGTTCATCTTTTTAATAAAATCTTTCTCACTTTTTCCTCAAAAAGTATTTATGACTGTTCTGACTTTCCATGCTCTTTGGAAGATTTATGTGAAAGCTCTAGATTTTTTATAAACTATTACTTTTTAAACACTTTTTAAAATGAAAATTTGACTTTCAGTTGGAAAGTTTGACTCCATTATCCAGCTTTCTATATTGTGAAAGTAAATTTCAAAACGCTTTTGAAATGGTTGCAGTTACTTTGATTTTTGCAGTTGACTTCAACTCAGTTAAATATTACATGTTTTAAAATGCACCCCCATTTTTTAATTTGGTGCTGTTTTATACTGTGCTATTTATCAAGATAAGTCTAGTGATGAGTAACAGCAGAAGGCAGAATGGGTGAAATGCATCTCATTTATATTAATTTTTAGATAGAAAGATCTTCATAGATTGGGTGAAGTTGGTTGTCTTGGGTAAATTGATGATTAAAAGCTTCAGTGATGTGGCTAACCTCATGGCAAGAGTTGTCTGCCCGTTTGTCCATTGCCTTGCTTCCAAGCACTTGAAAAACAAATTTCTGCAAGGTGAGTTTTATGAGCAGTTTAGCATGACAGGACTTCGGAATATATTTTCTTTTTCCTAAGTAGGTAAGTGCCAAGACAGAGATAGCCACAATAGAAACAATTTATATGTATTCTTTTTTCAGAGCAAGATGGGATCTCCACATGCTTGTACTTAATTTGGACATTTCCTAAACTCAAATGGCTCCAGGGACTAGAATCTGAAAGGTGCTGAGCATTTCTGACCCCAATCCATCAACCAGCATGCTTCTCGTGCAATATTGCATTCACAGCAGAGTGATTACTCATGCCTTTTTTTTTTTTACTTCGTACTAGTGTACACTTTACAGTGTTTAATAGTTTCAATTTCATTATTGAATTTCATACATCAGTCTTCCTGTAGAGGCTTTTCTTTCCATGTTTGTTTCTGTTGTAACTGCCTGCCTCGTGGTTTATCTGTGTTCTGCTTGGATAAAAAGCTACATGTTTTTGCTGTTTTGCATTTTTTTTCAGAATTGTTTGCTATGATGTTCATCCATACGTGCCTAGTCTTTCTTTCTACTGGAGTTACTGTCTGTTTGCTTTATGACATGCAAAGTCTTTGAGCTTTTTTTTTTTTTTTTTGACGGGGTAAGTAATTGCGATTTTCAGATCCAGATGCATTCAATGAGTTCTCTGGTGTGATGACTGTCTTTTTCTCTAGTGTATTTTATTGAGATTTTAAAAATTTATTTGGATTAAGGAGTGTGCTTCCTCCATTAATTTACATGCCACATTTCTCTGTAGCAATGAATACCTAGGAACAATGCCAGCAATGTCAATTAGAAGGTGCATCAATGTAAAAAAGCTTAAGTGCCGTTATGATATAGTGTAAGTTCTAGCCGTTTTACTATGCTGACTAGTTTACAAAATTATTTGTTCAATTTAGCAAATTTACGTATTTTTATTAATCGGAAACTTTGATTTCATGCAGTGTTGCATGGAACATACCATACAGTTCATGAGTTCAGCCATTCTGTACATAGCGGTATATACAATACAGTCTGTTTCCCTGGGGCTAGTACTGTTTAAACTCATTAATGACTTGGACGGTGGGACTAAGTGAACCATAACAAGTTTGCCATTTGTGGGGACCTTCACACGTTGGACAAATGGGCTTGCAGGAACCTCCTGAAGTCCAAGAAAAACAAATCTGGAGTCTTGTGCCTGAGTTAGAATAGCCTTCTGCAGCAGTACAAGTTGGGGACTGACTGGATAAAATACAGCTTCACAGATAAAGGCCTGAAGATCTTCATGGACAACAAGTCGAACGTGAGTCAGTAGTGTGCCTTTGTGAGAAATACTAATTCTGTGTTGCACTAAATTAGTAAAATCATGGCATCAGAAGTGCACATTGACAGAATAAGAGGCAATTGACACAGTTTGCAACAAGGGAAATTCTGCTTAGAGGTAAGGTAGAAAAATTTTGCCAGAGGAGTTGGTTAGGCTTTGGATCAGAGATGCAAAATTCTTCATCCTTAGAGACAGTCAATATGTGACTGAACCAGACTCTAAGCAGCTTCATCTGACTTTACAGTTGGCCCTGCTTTTCAAAGGATTTGGACCAGAAGACTACTAGTAGTCCCTGATGATCTAGATTACTCTACGTATTTAAAGTACAATTGCACTAATTGTCTCAAAGTCACAAGTGGTGGCATCTGACTGGGCATGCAAGCTAGATTGTGCAAACATTTCTACACAGAGGTTTGTCAGAGTGCAAGCAACAGAAACTGAAAAGGTAGGGGATTATCAGTATTTCCGTAAGGTGGAGGCATATTCAGGCTGAAATTTCAGAAGAGCTTGTTTTATTTCTTTTTACTGCTATTATTCCTGCCTATTTCTGCAGTGGATGATTTTTTTTACACTAACAAATTGGATTGGGTTGCCAGCACCTGCAAAACAAGGAGAGTTCCTTGCAGAAAAGACATTTTTTTGAATAACCTTTTCTAATCTGAAGGGAAAAAAATGGGAGGAAGTAATTTTTAGGGTCTGTTGTATTAAAAAAAAAAAGTTAAAGAGGGAAAAAAAAAAGTGCATAAACCAGACTCGTTTATTTAAAGCATCCAAAGATGATAAGGGAAAGAAATGGGGATACAACACACAGACTGCAAATGCAGTTCTCATGATTTAAATCTGGAAGGGTGTACAGTACATCTGTTTAACATCTTGCAGTTTCAAGAACTCTGCCTTGAAAACCTTCTGTCACAGTGACACATGAAATAAAAGGTTATGTTATGACTTTCAGATGCAAACCTGTAAAAGGTTTATCTAATAACATACCATCTTTTATTAACCCATTGCTGCTGCTCACCTATAATTCTCTTTTGCCAGTAGTTTTGAGAGAGATTCTACTGAGTAATGAAAAGAAATGTCAACTCAGGCTGCAAAAAACATTCTGTAATGGCATTAAATGACTTTATTTACTATATATAAGTGGCATAATTACATATCCGTTTGCCCTTTCATCTGTTTTCTCTATTTCTCTTAATATCATTGAGCTATATAAGCTTTTCTTTGATTAAGGAGATTGAACAGGTTATTCTGCTTCTGACGTAAACTTTGAGAGAACTAGAGCAACAGAGAATAGTTTGAACAGTTTGAAGATTTATGATAAGGGCTGAAATACCAGAATTACTTAAAGATGATATTCTTGATTCAGATGTCTGAGTTTACTTATGAAGTTAAAAGAAATAAGGGTCTACTGTTTGCCTTTTCATTAATATTTACTATTTGTGCATCTCAGAATTTGAAAAAATTATCAACCTTTGCTCATAAGACAAAGGTATAATATAAAATTTATGTTGTCAAAGTCTTGACAGAGCTGTGCTAGGAAATGTTTATTAGACTAGGCTGAAGCTTGCTTAGTTATGGAGAATTCGGTTAGTACAAGAGTGGTTCTTCAGGGTCCTACACAGAAGTCACCTAGGAGCCTAGTGTGAAATACAAGGTGTGGTAGGATCCAGTTACTAGAAAATTTCCTTTAACCTCTTAAAACAATCTGGGGCAAACTGCCCTAGCTTGCCTGCCTCCGACATATTACTACAGATATTGCTCATTGATTCAAAGAGAATGAAGGGTGTTATCTATTGCCCAGAGATGCATTGTACCTTGCCACATCAAGTTGTGCAAGCTTTCATCCAGACTTAGTGATTGAAGTCTGGTGGTTCCAAAATTACAGTCTGGAGCTTGTCACTTCCACATTTTATCAGAGTGACTTTAGTCAAGTTATTCAGCTAGGTAGTGCTGTGGTTTCCATATTTGCAAAATACAGAGAATAGTATTTACCTTGCTGAAGCATGCTTTATTCATTGTCTGCAAAGTCCTTTAGAGACCCTTTGAAATTTCAATGGGTGCTACTATTTAATATGTTGAAGTGTGATTGGTTGGTTTTCTTTACAAGGCACAGATGCTCCTCAAGAAACAACGGTAATTTCTTTACCTCGAGGAGCTGATGCCATGCGTGCAGCAGACATATCACAACAGTGAGCTCTGCTGTATGACCTACAGTGAGTGGGTGTGTGAAAGAGAGAGATAGCATTTCCTTCATAGACATACACACCCTCTGACCCAGACTAGGGAAGAATCTGCTTTGCAGAAGGTTTGCTTCAAGGGATTTTCCACATGTATTTTATTATGTTAAAGCTGATAGTGGTGACAAGTTGCACATTAAGTAACTGTTTCTTCAAAAATGTGCTGTTTATATTCTCTTTAGGAAAAGTGATGTAACACTGGCTTTCTCAGATAAACAAAGTAATTCGGTGATAGAATGTTACTATTGCATATGAACCTTACTCTCATTTGCCCCATACCTACTCATTTTAGGCCTCTGGCTTTGTATGATGATTATCTGCATGTTTAGGGACAAATGTATTCATATTCACTAAGTTAGTAGCCAGTGGTTTCCACCAGGGAAATAAGTTTAGTATGCTGTTAGTAATTTGGTTTCTAAAGTATCGGCTAGGTCCTCGGCGTAAGAGTCAGTGAAACATGTGGTCCTAATCATTCTCTTAAAAAGGAGACATGGTCTATTTTCCATTAGGAATGGTGCTTGCAGCAAATGAGTAAATACAGAATTAAATTTACACGTGTGTTGTAATTTTTGTGTGTATATGCCTTCAAACATCCATGTATGCTTAGGCATACTCCCAGTGAGGGTAACGTGACTGTGGTAACACAGCCAGGCTAAGAGAACAAGTTGGTTGGTAGGAGAATTGGAAAATGCAGCTGTTTTCAAATTATTTTTTTCTCCCCGCCAGTCAGCGGAGTTCAAAACTTAGATTTGCATCATATAGTATGTATAGAGGAGCAACGGTAACATTTCTTGTAGAAGTATTTGGATTTTAATATAGCTCTTACTTAGAACAGAGTTCATAATGGCAGAAATGCAACCCCCACCCTTCACAATGTGCTGTGCCAGCATACAGAGTCAGGGACCAGCCTTGGGTGGACTGGTCATAAAGTGTATGGCCTTGAAGAATGAAAATTGAGTGAACTGCTTTACCCTTTAGGAACTATTTTATCCCATTGAATCAGGAGAGCACCAAGGGGCTTTCTGTTGATGCCTTACCCGCTTCCCTATTAGAAGAACTGGTAAGAATATAGGGGGATCTATCGGCTTGCAGAAATTCAGTTGGGTTTCTCCCATGCCTTCTGACAGCCTTCCCACTGCTGTGTGTGGAACCTTCTGGTGGCAGAGCAGCAAAGCAGAGCCCTGTTCTGCACTCCTCATTGTTAGGTTCCTGTTGGGCACTGGAGCAGGGACATGGATATTATTTCCACTTTCTCTGGCTTTAACAAACTTTGTTGTACTTGATGCTCTAGCATTCATAAGATAAAAAACAGCGGAGAAAGCAGTGCTTGGTTCTGCCTTGAGCAGATTTTTTGTAGGCCAGGTGTGAAGCAGAATATAAACTACAGTTTTTCTGGAAAAGCATTCTTGCTTAGCTTTCTCAGCTGAATTTGCTTCTGAGGTAATCTATTCAAAGCTGACTATTCTTCTGATGCTGCTGTGAGCAGTACCTAACCTACATATGTGGATACAGATTGAAATAACAAAATGCTCCTGAAAGGACACAGGCCTCCTTCATTGTCTCTTAGACTTGGTAATGTCTGTATTATTACATCTTTAATCACTTTTGAGCATTTCTTCGTCTTTTAATCTGTGTAGACCACTAACTATCGTCTTATTAATTGCTAACCAAAACTTTCCAGAGTAGTATATTAGCAAGAATTCACACTGATGAATGATAAAATTTCGTTCACAGAAATTTGGAAGTCATTGAAGAAAGGAAGATTCCTTTCTTTCACAAACACTGAAGCTGCTTGATATCTGACTGTAAGTAAGTCCGTGAGATGGATTTACTTGGGGTTAGTCTATTATTCTTGTATGCCTTTCCTTAACTTATGTTTTCCAGGAAGAAGTCTGTTTTCCAGGTACCAGTATGAATTTTTGTCTTCCTCTTCTCTCTTGTGAACTTTCTACTTAATAGCATGCGGAATCTGGCATCTTTGGAATGGGCAAGTCCAAAGCTGCAGTATCAGAATCCTTTAGGGGCCACTGCTTATCCTGTGACTCTTCCCTCCACTCCTCAATGGAGTTTAGTGTCACAGATTCCAAGCCATGTAATAAGCTTTGTTTTGCTGTTCCTTTTTCCTTTCCTTCACAAGTACTATATTTCTTCCAAAGAGTAGCTCAAATATTTTTTTTTTTTTTCAAGTTGAACTTGATCCTCATGAAACTTTGGTGCTGCGGTGTGATTTAATTTAGATGTGAAAGAAGTTGCTTTTATGACACATCCTTAAATAGGTATCATACATAATACACCTATGAGCTGGCAACTCAGTATCATCCTACCCTTTACTATTTGTGTTTCAGCTTGAGGAAGCAACTGTAATGCGCATCAGTTCCTATCTTTAAGCTAACAAGTCATACAGCCACCATATGCCCTGGTAAGGTATCATTGTTACCTGACCTAGTTTAAAGATCAGCTGCACTACAGGCTTCGCTGTGGATATGCATTCCCTGTGTCACATTTCAGAGGCTGAAGTCATTGTTACCTTAAGGTTCTCCAATTTCTATTGCATTCTTGTGAAGTCCTGCATCTGTCACTTTTGGCACTGGTTAGTTATGCAGGTTTTCCTGCAGATTGTCAAGATAAATCTCTCCCTTTTCCTCTGACACTTGCTGCATTGTCATCACTGATCCCGAGTCTTGTGTGTTATTCATAGTCTTTTTTTTTCAGATGAGGAATGACATTAATTCTCAAAAATAACTGTGCTTCACTCAAGTCAACATTTCCCATTCAAGAATACTGCTTGGACATGTCCATAACTTTGACAGCACTTTCAGCATGTGCTTAAAATACTTAAATGCTTAACTGGACAGGGATGGACTAAATCTTTTCTGAATCAGAGTCATAACTTTTGATGTGTCAGTTACACAACCTATTGCAGAATCTGCTTTGACAGATGGATCTAGATAATGTGAAAGCCATATAAAAATATCTTTGTGGGAAAGATGGCTATTTGTATTTCTTTTTATGTTTCATTTTCTTTTCCTGTATTCATCCTGGGAATAGTATTTACCACTGCTTACTTTCTTTCTTTATGTATATGTGCGCTTGTGTGTGTGTGTGTATGAAGTTTGTATTAATATGCGTATATACCTGTACATATATAAATGAACAGATTCCTCTACTTGTCTGTTGTTATTAGAACTTTAACTGTGCTATAACAGAAAATTTATTTTCCCTTTACTGTTTAAGGTGAGAATGTGCAGTGTGCTAATGAACCCTGAATGATCTTTGTAAAACAAATTGCTTTTGTGTCACCCTTCCAGAAAGAATAAGATCTGATGTGGAAGTCATACATGTTCTCCTTCCTGGCTGCGTATTACCACTAGTGTTTAAGACTGTTGACTGTCTCTGGGCAAGCTGGAGAAGGGCATTAACGAGAAGTTAAGGTATGCAGGAGATGTGAACCGTTATCAGTCCTAGATGCATGGTAGAAATACCTCTTTGTACAGATATGTCCCTGAAGTTTAGAGATTCAGGTTGTAGGTGGTCTGCTGAAGAAACACATATTTTGCAGATTTTGTTGAGTTGTGTTAGTTCAAATGCATCTGAAAGAAGCTGAGCACCTGGTTTTCAGAGATGAGATTTACACGGAAAAGTGGTAGTTTTATTAGACCAACTAACAAAGTTACTTTGAAGAACATTTAGGGAAAATGAATCCTCAGTCCCTGCTGAAATCAATAGAAGCCAGCAATGTTCTGTTTCTCAAAACCAGACCTTATTGTCGCAGATTAAAAGAGAGATACATTCAGAGAAAAGATGCTTTAGGGCACTCTAAGATGTTTCACAGACTAAGGCCTGTAGGCAACATGTTGCCCTTAAGATCCTTGCTAATGGAAAGAAAAAAAATGAAAAATGAGGGAAAAGTAAAATATTGTAGTCTTATAGTAGGATACTTTTTACCCACAGTTCCAAAACGATTCAGTTCCCTCCACATCTCTTTTTTTCTGCTTTTGATATGTGCACAATAACCAGTATTTCAGTTTATGTTTGTTGATATTGGGATTGCACTTATCAAAATCTTTGATGTTGATCAGTGCCACTGGATGACATTTACTACTTGGGAAGTGCAGCAGTCCCAGGTGGTGGTTAGAGAAGAACAGGTGGGTTGTACTCAGCAGCTCACTTTTCCCACTGAGGGCTCAGACACAGATTGCTTTCTGTTCTACCCTAAGTCCATGTGCCCAGGTTTTCTTTTTTGAATGCATGGAAAAGAATCATAAAATTGTTTGGGTTGGAAGGGATCTTAAAGATCATTCAACCCCCCAGCCGTGGGCAGGGACATCTCCCACCTGATGTGGCTGCTGAAGGCACCATCCGTCTTGGTCTTGAACACTTCCAGTGTTCCAAGTTCCCTGCCTCACCACCATCATCATGAAGAATTTCTTCCTAATGTGTAATCTAAATCTTTCCCTTTCCAATTTAAAGTCATTTTCCCTCATCCTATCACTCTGTGCCCTTCTAAGAAGTCCCTCTCCAGCCTTTCTGTAGCCCCTTCTGTTACTTGAAGGCTACTTTAAGGTGCCTCTTCTCCAGGCTGAAGAACCCCAACTCTCTCAGCCTGTCCTCATAGCAGAGGTGCTCCAGCCCTCTGATCATCTTTGGGACTCCCCGCTCTGGACCCATTCCAACAGTTCCATATCCTTCTTATGGTGGTGATTCCTGAAAAGGTGAGGTAAAGTGCCTTACTCACTGGCATAAAAGTTAAATTTGCACCATGTTTGCTATGGCCAAGAGCATGGAAGGAGACTAATTGAGAAGCATCTGATATGCAATAACTCATCATCAGTTGAAAAGATTTCAGTATGTCAGTGTACAATGTTGGTTGTGTGGTGTATCCCCCACCCATGAGTGCTGACTATACAATTCACATAACTTCCCAACACAGAGAATTTTGGAAGGCCATCAGTTTTCAAAAAGCAGTCATGAAATCTATCCGTGACTTTGTACCCAGAAAGGTATACACAAAGGAATGTCACAGAAAAAGAAGAAACATTCCTTCATGCTGCAGTCATGTCAGCCTGAAATTTAAGGACACCTTTTTCTTGATCCATGTGGTGAACTGAAAGAACAAATTTCCAAAATCTATAATATGAAGTCATATCTAGAAGCCATACAGTATTGCGAAGTACTCAAAAATATGGGTGATTACTGGAGAAAATTTCAAAGACAAAGTTGAAAATACATAATGTATTACTGGTTTTTCTGTTAGCAAATGTTTGTTCATAATTTCCCACTTTACTTTTTCGACCCCTGTTTTTGATATAAGCATATAATTTAAAATGAAATAATCATTTCTATTATGATTTGTCCATTCCCTGGCACTTTTTATCTGTGCATCTCAAAGATCTTTGCTAAAGAGATAAGTGTCAGTATCTTCATGTAACTAACTTTTCAGGAGATGGAAGTGCTGAGGCACAGGATTGATTTTTGCATCAGGTGTATGGTTGTCAGGATAAAAAATGGGATCACCCGTGTTATAGAAGAATATTGCTAAAATTTTTGTGCACTTTTAGGATTCTGGGAAGGTACAGGATATTGGAAATTATTTTTTTTCTTCTGTCTGCAATCTGTTCAGTTCTTAAACCAGCAAAGGTAAACTGCTGTGAACTGATATTTTTGCTAAGTAACCCTGATTTTGATTGTTCATGTAGTAAAGCATGGTGGTTTCAATTTGGGTTTTTTATTTTCAAGTTTTCTTGCATCTGAAGCTTGAAGCAAAAGAAGAGAGTATGAAAAAAATGGCAGAAAGAGTGATTGGGGAATATAAATACTCCAACTGCACTCAACTTTATAGTATACCTTTTTTTTGGATAAAGAAAGTGCAGGCAGTATGTGAGTGAATCAAAACTATTCAGCAGAGAATTCTGTGTTCTCAGTTGATTTCATGAAGGAAGTTAAGACAGAGGGTGTGTTATGACAACTCTGTCAGGCAGTTGCTGATTTTTCACTTTTTTTTAATATTTTATGTTATTTCTTTACTGTATTTGAATTGAGACTTTCAAATCTACTTTCCTATGAAAACCAGCTTCTCAAAGAATTGAGTTGACTGCCTAACGCTGGACTGAAATGAGAAACCTGTGCTTGGCTTTTGGCTAATATATCGCATAGTGCTGAGATGACGCTCCTGTCCAGCTGGAAATATTCAGTTCATTGTTCATCCATTGCGATCAGGATGTGTCATGGGGGTTGGCCTGTTTTGTTCTATTTTTGTTTCTTTCCTTTTGCCTGCATGGTTAAGTAGTTCTCAGTGCATAAATGATAACTGCGGCTTTATCCTAATACATACGTCTGTCTGTGCAATGTTTTTATCAGTAACACTCTTTTAGTGGGAGGAGAGGAGAATGTACCTCATTCTCCATCATAGTCTAGCTTCTACTGGCTTTGTGTTCTGCTCTGTTTTCTTCTCCAGGCTATCACATTTTTTCTTCAGGGTTTTGATCGCCCTGTTTGTTTTCCAGCTTAGCCATACAAACAGATTATTCCTGCATGCTATTCAGGGGACTGTGGGATCTGATGGATTAAGCATAATTCTGCCTGGGAACATTGTGGGTTCTGATTTGGTTCTGAGGGTGATACTGTTTGGCATTAGGAAAATCACTTAACAGTGCATTCCAAAAGGTAAAAAGGTGCGTTAGTTAACGTAAGAAAAAACATATTAAAGTTAATTTATTATAAGACTCTAATTGAAGAAGAGATGCTTTGTGTTTTTTTATGTTTGGAGATGGGAGTAAATGTAAGATAAATGCTAGACATGATTCTAGGGTTAGCTCACATTATTAACATGCTTTGTAAAAGCTTCTTAGTCTTCAATGTAAGTTTTTCAGGTGTTAACTACCACTCATAAGCAATCAAAACATAACTATTATTATTTATAAAGAGATGAACAACTTTGGTATAATATATTTTTAAAATAGGACAGTACTTCATAACTCGGTTATGTTTTTAGAATTTATACTTACATTTTTTGTGTGTATACTTAGTGTATATATACTTATACTATTTTGTATAAATCATGGCAGAGAAGAAAAGCATAAATTTCTTGATATGAAGGCTTCTTAAATTCACTGGAGAGGGGGTTGGTTAGTGGATTTTTTTTTTTAGGAAACGACCATCTTGTTCTTTTTATTGCATTTTTCATATTCATGAAGCGCACATTTTTAAGAGGTGTTAAAATAATTACTTCTAATTTTATGCAAAAGTAGGATAGATCAGAGCAGGTAACGAACTTAAATAATTTAATTCCCAAATATATTTCCTTTGCTAAATTTTGATGTGAGAAAAGAAAATTTACAACCAAAGTAAATAAGTGATTTTGCCTTCAAAGAATTTGTCAGTATTTCCTGGCTTCTGAAGGGTACTTCATGACATATCAGTATTAACAGTTTCAGTAACATCCTGCGTGTATTCACGAGTTGGATAATACCAAAAGAAGGAGGCAGTGCACAGTTGCATGCTGAGTAAGAAAATGGAAGGAAAAAAAAAACCCTGTGCGAATTGTAGATGTGAGCCCTGTGCCAAGTTTATGCAAGAGATGAATATAAATGTATTATTGATCACCAAGATAGATTTATAACTTAGTCGCTGAACATTGTATGGAATTAGTATGTTAGGAAAAGTGTAAATGATTAGATGCCTCTAGCAGCCTGTAGATGAAGGATGCAAGAAAACTTCAGTGGTAACGTTTTTGACCTTTTACTTTATGAATTCTAATGTGCTTTTAACCCTTAGGCCGAGAGTTGATGCATTTTCCTTGTGTTTTTGAAAGAAGAGATTAATATACTGCTCTGGTGCACTTAATTAGTAGTAAAACAACTTTTGTTATGCTCTGTAATATTACATAGCAATCCAACTGAAAGAGGAGGAAAATTGTGGGTAAACATGAATAAATAAGGAAGTGATTAGATTATATGGAAGTTGTTTAGATTCTGATGGAAGTTTCTGTAATCTGCTAATGGCAGTAAGTGCAGTTTAATTACTAATGCCAAAAAAGGAGGCTGAACATGGAAGGGAGGGGATTTTTCTACTTGTTACCACTTACGATTTTGTAAAAGCTATCCATATGGGTCCACTTGGTCTGGACTTACAGGCAAGTTGGTCTTTAGCCAGATGCTCCATCTCCTTGAGCTCACACCTTTCTATAGAGCTCTAATGTTCCCCTGAAGAGTACTTTTTTTTTTTTTTTTATTTTAAATCTCTAATTTAGATTTGGCAGTTGAAGCATGATGGTGATTGAATGTTTTGAGAATGAGCAATAAATAAAGCTTTAAAACTTCCATTGTTTTGTCTCTCAGTTGCTGCGCTATGCAGTTGCATAGGCATCCGTAGGCTAATGTAGTGGAAATCAGATTGGATTACATCTGCTAAGGTCACATTTTGGTTAAGTTTTCTTCTCTTTTTTTAGTTTTTTTTTCTTTCCTCCAAAGCTCCAGCTATCCTCATTTGTATCATAAATAAAGAAATATAAAGGAGAAATACTTCATTTTATAAGACAGTGTCCAAAAAGGCATTGTTTGAATGTGGAAGGTAGAGTTTGGTTAATCTGAACAACATACATATAATGAAACGTGACTTCTTTCCCCCCACCCTTGCTCCTCCCCATATGAATACCATGTAATCTTCCTCTATTCTTCTACCATGGTAACCTGTTGTTGTCCCTCTGCCTGCTCAATGTATAATCTGCATGTCATATGGCTCTTTCAAAGTGTGCAAGCCCCACTAAGCCACAGGGATTTGTACCTCTTTGTCTAAGCAATCTAACAAGCTAAAAAGCCACTACATTGTGGGAAAGGTGGGGTATCTCTATGGTGGCAGTGTGTTCTCCACCCTCCTGCAGAGCTTTGAAGGCAGCAAAGGAGCACACATGACTTTTTTAGACTGTGTGTAGTGAAGGTAGTTGGGTCACAGACTCACTTCCAACCTCTCAGTCGTGATACTGGGATTGTAACAATCATGAGAGTTGCTTGCTTAATACAGAGTTAGAGCCAGAGAAAGCATGTGTAGATCACTGTATAGGATGTGAGTGTAAATGTGTGCATGAAAGACTGGAGGTTATCTAGCTGGTTGTTTTTTCCACTCTTGCATGCAGTGTAGGTTGGCTATGTAGATTTCCAAAAGATAAAAAATGCTGAGATGATATAACTCTGCAAAGAACTCTATGAAGTCTGCAATACCATATCCATAACGTATCTTCTTGTGAAGTTCCTGACCTTTTATTCTTCTGATTGCACTGTAGCAACCATTCTTATAGTATTCTGGGAATATTCTTTTTTGTTTTACTTAGAAGCAGGAGATGCAAGTTAATTTTGAAACAGAGGGGGAATGATTACTTTGAAATTATAGAAACAATTAAAATCTAGATTTGACTGAGAATTTTTGCTTTTCTTTTTGTCCCTTTCCTTTCAGGAGCCTGGTTCATTTGAAACACAGTTTGGAGTTGGAGCAAATTATAGCACCAGGGGAATGCCAACTGCCCCACACCAATGGGAGGATAGGTTGCATAGGTGCTATTGCATTCCCCTGTGCATTGTGAAGGCCGATACAGCCTTCACACTTTCCACCCTGTTTATTCATCAACAGATACTACCTAAGGAATGAACTGTGTGTTCTCAATGCTTTGCTCCTTCTTCAGCCAGCATTACCTGTGCTTTCACTGTTCTTTTAAAAAATTTTGCAGTTTGATTGTGCCATCTTGGAGAATAAGTCTTATGAGGAGCGGCTGAGGGAACTGGGATTGTTTAGCCTTGAGAAGAGGAGGCTGAGGGGAGACCTCCCAAGTGACAGGGAACAGGACAAGGGAAAATGGCCTCAAGCTGCACCAGGGGAGGTTCAGACTGGATATCAGGAAAAAAATTTTCAGGTCACCGGGCACTGGCAGAGGCTGCCCAAGGATGTGGTTGAGTCACTGTCCCTGGAAGTATTTAAAAGACGGGTTGATGAGGTGCTCAGGGAAATGGTTTAGTGGCAGATAGAAATGGTTGGACTTGATGATCCAAGAGGTCTTTTCCAACCTGGTGATTCTGTCGTCTCTTCGGCTTTTTAGCCTCTGTGGACCCCAGAGTGTTCTGAGTCTCTTGAGGTTAATGATATTATAGACCTATAAATCCTGTTAAAGACTAAAACTGCTTTGAGTGGAAAAAAATGATTTTTTTTTTTCCTGACAAGAAAGCCGTTGGCAAAAGAAATGACAGTAGAGCTTAATGAGCATTTTGTTCTAACACGCCATGTGGATGCCATTATTCTCAAAGGCAGCCATTTTGTGTTTTCCCTTTCAAAGGATCTAAGTGAAACAATATAAAGATGCAAGGATTCCAGGATTTTTTTGAAGTCTGCAGAGAGAGCTACTATTCATTAGTAGCTTTTTTCTTTCTGTTTGTTTTTGGTTTTGCCAGTAACTGACCTTTCTTTTTCCTCGAATCTTCATTAGCACACGAGTGTTTGGGACAGATTTTAATTTCATATTTTTTTGTCATTGTGTAGATCTGATCACAGAAGGTTTTGTGACCTATGGCCTTGACTTGTATTTCAGTAGCGCTTGTGACTGGCAGTGAATCAGGCAAGTGAATCAGGCAAAAGCTCCAGCTACATCAGTGAAGAACACCTGGTCATCTACATGTCATAAGACTGTGTTTACTCTTAAGTGCCGAAATAGTTGAGGTGAGGTACAGGGTAAGAAAACAGGGTAGATAACTGAAACATCTTATATGCTGTCAAGTTGCATTGATGTTTCCTGCAGGGGGGTTGGAACTAGATGATCTTTAAGGTCCCTTCCAACCCAAACTATACTATGATTCCTTTATTGCAGGACAAAAGACAATGCGGAGACTAGAGGTATCCCCAGAAGTTTTAATGTCTTTGGGCTTGATTATTTATTAAAGGAAAGAAAATCTCATTCTTCTAGTAATTTCCAACAATTTCATATTCCATAAACTTGTCTTCTGTATGTGGAAGGACTCTGACAAATCAAGAAACCAGTTAGTTTTCATGTTGAGTTTTAATGTTGCCTAGGAAAGATGGATTGATGGACATAGACTACCACTGTTGAACATAAGATGAAAAAAAAAGTTTAAAAGTGATCCTAGGCCTCAGAAAATCTCCAACTGGTCTTTCTGAACTCTGTGCACATAAATAATAAGCTTTTGTTAAAGTGCTAAGGCTGCTAGGTGAAAACTGCAAATCCTGTTAAATTAGTTATGATATATAGTCCTCTGAATAGATAAGTACAGACTTGGAACTGAAACATTTTAGCAGTCCATTCGCCATTTTCTTTTTCTTGAATTCAGAGGAAAAGCACATTAATCACAAAAAAAATGCTATGAATATTTCTTAATTTTATTCCTATACTATGAATATTTCTTAGAAATTGAGAGAATTCTTTATCACACCTTGAAAATGGTTTTGAAGAATGCAGGTATCAGCTCTTTCTTTGTTGGCTGCTGGACTCTGTGCTGTCCTGGCAGGATTTTATTCTTTTCTTATGGTATGCAGAATCTTCAACCTCCTTTTTTCCAAACAGAGACCCTTCCAGGACAATACTAAAGCAATGCAACTAACATCTGCCACATGTCTTTTGTTCTTTATCTTCTGTTGAGGAAGAGACTTGAGAAGAGGGAAAACCTTCAGGTTGTAACTCCCAATTCTTTTGTTTCTTCTGTCCATATTAGTTTCAGGCTGAATAGCTGCTTCATGCAAGATGACTGTACAGGTATAGAACTTGGCATAATCTAGAGCAATGGAAATCCATGGGTTTTGTGTTATAGACACAAGATTAGGAAAAGTGACATAAATATGCTTTGAAATCTTGTCCAAATGCTGCCTTAGGCTGATACAAATGATGATGATTAGTGTAGCTGACTCAACAGTCAGCTGTTTGGAGATGGTTGTTCTTCTCTAAATACCGGTGCAGTTTTTATGAAGTGACAAAGTCTCATCCACTTTTAATTGGTCGCAGTTGGTCTGTCATGTAACATTGTTAAATCCACTTGGAAAGCTTATTTTGATGTTTGGTGTATAGGGATTGATAAGCAAACATGTATAAATTATTTTTAGTAGGCATAAGACAGTTTCAAATAAGATGTTATTGTCATACCCCTGTGAATCTCGTTGTTCAGTGATGTCGTTGATGGATCTTCTTGCAGTCCTCATTTCAGGCTTGAAAGCTTTCTGTCAAACTTTTTTAATCAAACTGATCATGAGAGATAAACTTCGTTATTAATTTGTCTTTTAGTTTGCTCTTATTCAGTTTCAGTTCATGTTGATATTTAGGGGAGATTTGTTAGACTACATGATAACTACTGCCTAAGAGCTGTGTTTGCAAATAGGGAGTGGGCCATGGAGGTTTTTGTTTCTCCTAAGTTTTCGTTGCCCTGCTGGTCTTTTAGCTGTAGACAGAATCTTTTCACTGCAGTGGTTGTATAGAATTCTGAATGAATTGTTTTCTGTAGTGGATTTATGTATTAAATATCAATGGTCACACTTTTTTTTTTTTTTTTTTAAATGTGTTCCTGTGATAACAAGGTGATTCTTTCTTCAACACAAAATGGATGAAGCTAAGTAATACTACAGCTTTTCCTAAAAAATAGAAGGTTTTCCAAATACTTATGCTATGCAGCTCTATTTGAAATAAGTCACCGCAAGGCACTCATTGACATTGTAACTGGTTATGTGGTAGCGGAACTGAGACCAATAGACTTCAGGTGGTCATTTTGGAAGCGTGAAGTTGGATCTAATTCAGATAAAAGTCTGAAGTTTTCACTGAGGCCTGTTTTGTTAGTGAAAACTATATGGGTTTGATTGATTTTTAATTTTTCTAATGAAAAATTTCATCAATATGACAAACTTAAGTCAAAAGCTCGTAAGCTCTCCCACCACTCTTTCCAAGCAAATTTTCCAAGCATTTGGAAATTTAGAAATTTCCTCCCAAAATCTGAGAATTTAAAATATCAAATATCAGATAATATAGATTCTAATGCTCCATTCCCTGGGGTATGAGAAGCAAAGAATCCCTTCAAATAGCCCTGATTAATAGTTTGTATATCAACCCTCCTGCACAAGTCGACAGCAGGTCAGTGAAAGGAGATGGGATATAATTCTGTCCCACATTGTTTAAGTCAACACTAAAATTCGAGTTGACCTGTTTACACATTTTTATTTTTTGTGTGTGTTCCTTAAACTATGATTACTTTGATTCTGTATCTGTTGCCCTCTAAACGGTGAAGAATTTATGAAGTAAAGTTGGGGATAAAATAAAATCTAGTCACCTTGTTATTCAAAGCTATGCAATCTGTTACGTGGTGCTAACAGTTAGTGGCCTCAAAGTAGCTGTATTTAATGGTGCAGTAATACAAACGTAGCTTTCCTGGCAGGTGTGACACCACAGCTCTTGCAGTTCGAGTGATAAGCTCGAATTTGCCTTTTAATAGGTGAGGAGATGGCACTTCATGGTCATCTTTAAGCAGCTGAAATTCAGAAGAATTACTTCTGTTTTATATTGTATAATGTACAAATATTGCATTATTATAAGTTATGTTAATATTGTGGTCCAGCAAATCTGTTTTCTGAAGTACTAAATACCACCCCCCCAGTCCGTCTCATAAAATATTAATCATCTTTATTTTAGAGAAACACTTCTCAGCCTTAATGTTGTTCTATTTCTGACAAGTTACCGACCACAATCTGAAAGTTTGCATGATAGGCAGTGAGTTAAAAGCTGAGAAAAAGTAGCATTCAAAACATAGAGACTAAAGGGATTAAAGGAGAGGGTCAGGAGAATGGGGCAAGAGATATTTCCTGCAAACTTTGTTGGCTATTTGTTAAGTATTATGTCAGTGAAATAAAAATGGCTTCTATGGATTTAAGAGTGAGTCTTAAAACAATAAATACTTACAGAGGAGAGGCAGCTACTGCAAAACTTTATCATAGGCTTCTTGCAGCTCAAGAGTAAATGTGGAGTTGGCCTATAAAGCTAAAAGTTTCTGTCTTACTTCTTTAAACTGCTATACTTTTGCCAGTTAGCCTGATTTATACTATTGGAAACTACAGCTGTTCTGTTCTATTACTTCCTTAACTGAAATTTGTATCTTGAAATCATTGTTTCAGTTAAGGTAAGATTATTTTGTGATAATATAACTGCATAAAGGCAAATAATTACCATATTTTTAAAATAATAATAATAAAAAAAAATCCTTAATTCTTCTTCCTGTCCCTTGTGTGCTGGAGGCAGGAACAAAAGAGTTTTCAAATATTTTGTTTAAGTAGCACAGAGACTGAACTATGTTTACCTGTTTTTTTTAAAGTTAATTTTGCAGGCATTATGGCTATATCCGCAAACCATCCATGTTTGACTTTTCAGAATGTGATTATTGCTCATAAAAGCAGTTTTAATTGAATACTTATGTCATGAATGGCTTGTAGCATGCTTAAAACTACATGTCTCTATTTATATGACTAGAGTTTATTTTTTAGAGCTCCCTGTGTAACAATACTGGGAAATTACCAAAGGTTTTTTGCTATTCAGCTGGGTAATTTTAAAAGATATTGCTGTTATATTGGACTATTGGCATTGTTGCTTAGGAATAAAAACTTAAGAAAATTATCCCTTCCCCCTTTCATTCAAAGCCACATCTAAACAAGTCACAAAAGGAAATACACAATTCAAATAATCTCCTTGCTGTATCTGAGATTAACTTGGACACAGATGTTTCAATTTATAGTTTGATCTGGTGTAATATACACATTTAACAAAATCCTGTTTTGTATTGCTTCTATAAACACTAACGTCTGATAAAAGCATGTTGGCTTTTCTGCCATCTACTTGAATCAGAAACCTCTGAACCATTGCTTAGAAAGCATGAGTCTGACATTCAGAGACTTAAATTGACTCTTTCAGCATTTGGCTGCAACTTTTCTTAGCCTTTTCCCTGCCTTTTGGATGGCAAATCCATTTGTGGTTATCTCAATTTAAGCTGCTGTGGATAATTATTAGACTTTGTTCTTGCTATATTTAAAGATGAAATGATTCAATGCTGTTCATTACGGCTCATTTCCGGGCCACACTGTAGCCATTAAATTTCTGAGATACTATCTGAGAAATCACTGACATTATTCATACACCATGACTACAATGTTTTCCCCCCCTGCTGTTTGCCAGGCCTTAGCCCACCTGTCTGTAAAGGGAAATGGCTTTGGCATGATCAGAATCTTTATTGAAGGTCGTGAACAAGCAGCCTTTGTCCTTTTTTTGCCAAAAGCAGTTTCCTCTTTATCCGCAAACAGCATTATCTAAAAAATGAATTGCTTCCTCTGAATCACAGATATCTCTTGGAGATTGGCTGATTTTTATATTCCAAAGATGGAGTTATGTTGCTTCTGGTTGTATGTTCCAGCAAATTTTGGTCACAAGAAGTGAAATTAGGTTTACTCTAGAAAATAATTAGCGACTGCTGTACTGTTTCCTGCTAATTATCCTAATGAAGTAGGGCACAATAACCAGAAAGATAGTTGACAGCCAGGCATTGAATTGTGAGTATGTGGAAGTGACATACAACTTCTTGAATTTGTCTTCACAGTTTAGTTGGTACCTGCAATAAGGAGGTAAATACCGCAGTATAAAGAGGTTTTAACATGTTTTGGTAATTATATAGCAATCTACATCCTGCCTTTCTGTTATTTCTAAAGTTGGAGGATTTAATCTTGCAATTACTCTATGCAGGTCTGTTGACCTCGGTGGCTGTTATATTTGATAGTAAGTGCAGAATTGTTACCGTGTTCCCTGAGCTAGGATGTGATCACAGCTTTTATGAAAGTTTAAGGAGCAGTCATACCTGGGAAGGGAAATGAGGGAAACAACAAATCACTAACTAATGTAGGAATTTTCATAGACTTAACTTAAAGATTCAAAATTACAAAGGTAAAACCCGCTAGACTTACTTCGGTATGTTGCTGGGGTGGGATAGGAAGAGAGGAGAAGAAGAAAAAAAAGAGAAGGAAAAATGTTTCCTATGCTGCTCTGCAAATTGTAGAAGTACTCCATTACATTTCTATGAAGTTTGGTTGAAAGGAAAGCTTGAGGTAAAAAGCCCCACAACAACTTCATAGAATCATTAGGTTGGAAAAGACCTTGGAGATCATCAACTCCAACCACACTGGTCTATTACTAAATCATATCCCCAAACACCACATCTACCTGCTTTTTAAACACTTCCAGGGATGGTGACTCAACTACCTCACTTACTCTTGTATTTGTAAGACATGGATGTACTGTGTGGCCTTCTATAAAGCATCATTTAGGTGATGAGCCTTCTGAACATGCCAGCCTGATACAGGCTATGGCCTAGACATACTCAGTTCGGGGTTTTGAAGAAGGATAGATAATAATAGTCTACTATGTTGCTTGGAGGGCTTGCAGGAAAGTAGTCCATCTGTCCCCCTTCCCCACCCAAGTCCAGATCTAGCTGTTGACCTGTGCAACTCCTGTGATCATTCCAGACCCTGCATTTATAAAGAGCTGTGTTTATTAACTGCTGTGCTGACAGCCAGCAGTATGCCTTACCATGAGGAAGAAGGGCTTTGGAGGCTGATGCTGGAGGACATGGTCTAAGAAGTGCCAGGAAGGATTTTTAAGAATTATTTTTGAAATAAATTTTGCTGATTTTTCTATGTATTCTTTGAAAAATGAGAGTGGCCTCATATTTGAAGTCACCTTATATTTGGGCCAGTACGGTAGTTCTGGCTAAATCCATGAGAACAGGCAGAGTCTACAAGGATAAACCACAATGAGGTGTAGAAGAAAGCATTCAAAATTTGTTTTGGCAGAAATCTGTTAATTAAGTCTGTTTAGCATTACACAAGACCTTAGCTTGGCCAACTTAGTATCTTTGTTAAATATCTGGCTTCCCAGGAGTAAATCTGGATGAAATGTCTTAGTATTGTTCAACTCATTTTTTCGAAGGGAAAACACAAAAATTGTGCAATTGGACCAAAGAAATATATATGTCTGCATTTTCCCATGAAACTCTCTTTTCCAGAAAGAAGAAAATCTACAGAGAGAGTTGTTGGATTTGGGCCCTATATTGAGGGAAGTGGCAGTATTTCCTTTGTTCTTCGTTATGCCCTGTCAGCCCCAAAAGCTGAAACACAGATTCAAACAACAAAATCTGAAGAGCAATATATTAATGGTAATGTTTTAAGAACATTGATACATCAAAAATGAGTCAAGACCCTTTACAGTGTCTCAAACAAATGACTTGGGACAAAACCCCTGCATATTCTTCCTAGCTTGAGCAGCTGTTCCTAGACGTAGGCTATTTAATATCACTTCAGGTATTAGTCAGATGATTGAAATAAATTTATTGAGGTTTATGATGGTATTTTCTGACTGTATAAAGATCTTTTCTTGAGGATGAGTATGATTCCGAGAAGCCAAATTGACTAAAAGTATGTATGGCCAAAAAGGTACAGAATGGGCTTAGAGACAGGCTTATTTTCTTCTCACTAGTACATTTCTTAGCTTACCTTTAGCACACAGTAGACTTAAGTAGGTTTAAGGTCTATTCTTCTTCCATATATGGGAATAAATTAATGAAAGTATAGAAATAGTTTACATTTAAAGGAAATTAATGGTAAAATGAGAACTTAACAGCATTTTTCTGTCTCAAAATACAAATCTAGTGATAATTTACAAATATTATTTAGCAGCTGAGTTTATTATTTGTTTTTAAATTCCATCAGTTACAAATAGAAGCACCCTCAGTGTGAATGAAACTAGAAAAAGTGATTTTAAAGTAGTCTGTGGGCTTTTCAAGGTAGACAATGTAATGAAGAGGTTATCAGAAAGTAAATTACCTTAAAAAGTGTAGGACATAATTCCTCTGGCCTATCTTGTTCCTATAGGTATACCAAGAGACCAAGGACCTGTTCTTTATGTTATCTGGGGATTTTTGTGATACAAAGGAAAATCTTGGGTTGTAAAATTTTCCATTTCTAGGTCTTTGGCATTCATGTGTGTTCTTCCTCTGCACTCTTCATCTAATGGATAACTAGACTGAACACAGCATATGAACACACACGTTACTCTGAGTTGTACTATGGGGCAAAAAAGCTCAAATTTTCAGTATGATTCTTACCAGCAAATGATGAGGAGAGCAGTGCTACTGATTAGTATTATAAAGCTTTTATCATTACCTTTTACAGTGAGTAGCTATGTAGAGTTATATGAATTGTACATAGGCATCAATTAGCAATCCATTGCAGTCTTACTATAAAGCTGACCAAAGTCTTGGCCCAGGTTATGCTTGATTTGACTCGGCTTGGGAGACTTTATGTATTGTAAGTTTTATGCTGCCTTTTTTCTTTTTTTCTTAATCAACTTAATGAGTAAGAACTTTGGAGTAAAACTGATTGCAGTGATGTAAGGGTAGAATTGCATATACAAATGAACAAACTATTCTGGTAAAACTGACTCTTGGTTGCAAAAGTAGAGATAATTATTTTACTGCTACTATTGTTAATTTCCCATTGTTTTTTAACAGCCTGTTTCTTTTTCATTCTCTAAAATGTGCTGGTATCTAAAAGCTTATTTAGCAAGTTTTTATTTGATAATTAATGGTAACACTGTCATTTCCTAGTGTGTGAAGTTTTGTCAATTGTCATAGTGTTGCCATGCTTAGGACAATGGCTTGAGTTAAAGCCAAAGATAGCTTTGAATCATTTGATATCAAGGTACTAATGAGCTCTGCAGACATTTCAAATACAATTTTTCCCTCTTCAGCCAGGTGTGTCTTAATCCACTCTATTTTTCCCATAAGCAATACGATGTCCAATATATGACTTTCTCCTCATACTGCAAATAATGTTTCCAAAAGGTTAAAGTCGTGCTTTTTGCAATACATTGTTGATTTCTTTTTTTCCTGAAGTTAGAGTACTATCCATTTTCATCCTGGAATTTGATGGCCTGACAGTAACTATTTCTTCCTCAAAATTTCAGATTGTAAACTATATTAGTCTGTGTATTCTGATGTGTGTGTGCGTTCCTAACTTTAAAAACTGTTTATGAACTGAAGTAAAAGGCTATTCCTACAGGTTTGATACTCAAGGATTATTATTTTCTAAATTCTACCTGCAACAATAACAACAAATTACAGTCAGATTCCAAGGAGAGAAATTTAGAGAAGGTTCAATAATATAGTAAGAGTATTGAAGTCATTACAAATGATTTTATCAGGAATCCATTCTTCTTAATTGTTGTGCTAAGTGGAAGCATGTAGGATATTAAAAGGACCTTGTATAAATCTTGATCGTAGAATCATAGAATGGTTTAGGTTAGAAGGGACCTTTAAAGATCATCCAAACCCTCTGTCATGGGCAGAGACATCTCCCACTAGACCAGGCTGCGAAGACCCCATCCAACCTGGCCTTGAACACCTCCAGCGAGGGGGCAGCCACAACTTCCCTGGGCAACCTGTGACAGTGCCTCAATACCCCCACTGTGTTGAATTTCTTCCTGATGTCTAATCTAAATCTTGCCCCTTTCAATTTAAAGCCATTCCCCCTCATCCTATTACTCTGTGCCCATGTAAGAAGTCCCTCCCCAGCCTCTCAGGTCCCGAAGCCTCTTCAGGTCCTTGAAGGCAACTCTAAGGTGTCCTTGGAGCCTTTTCTTCTCCAGGCTGAAGAAGCCCAACTCTCTCAGCCTCTCCTCGTAGCAGAGGTGCTCCAGCTCTCTCATGATTTGCTGCATCTTCTTAAGGAATGAATACATGTTCTGCTATTCATTTGTTTGCAGCCACATAGTTAAACTGTAATACTTCTGGCTAGTAAAATTCTTGTGCACATATTATGGTAGTTCTGTGCTTTGCTCCAGGAGAAATGTGCCAGCTTTTGTCTCAGTATTTCTGAGTCATTCCACAAAACATTATTATATCAGTGCCCGGTTGCCGGAAATGGTCAGCTGTGCTATTTAGAGCAGTTAGTATTGGTTCAGTGTGCCCTTTGTGGCCCATTAATTTTCTTTAGAAAACATTCTATTTACAAGGTGACTTTTCTAAGATGTCACCCAAACTCGTGCTATGGCTTGATTTGCCATAGTGTGGCAATGCTATGACATTCATCATGGCAATCACTCCAAGGGTACTGAAATTTGAGATTCAGATTTTTCTCTTGGGAAATGATGTAGGTTTTGCTTCAGACCAAAGACATGAATCTACACTTGTTGTCTTGGTATAAACACATAATTGCACAAAGCACCTATAACTGCTAAAAAAGATGTTGTTCAAGCCAACAGCTCAACAAATCTTTTGATGTGCAGTAAAGAGGATGGATGTCCCTTGGGTGTTTCCTCAACAACTTTTGTTTTTGTTTTGTCATTTGAAAGGTTAAATGGAGCAGTTTCTTTCACTCCTTTCCTACCAACCAAAGTGTCCATCCAAAATGACAAATGCTTTACTAAAAGGATTGCATGTATATATCAGTATCTTCATAGTATTGAAAATCTACTCGAGTACCTCCGTATATCAAGAAATATTTTTAAATTGACTAGCTGTCTTTAATGAAAGGAATTCCCACCCAAGAAAAAATAACATCACATCATGATTATTTTGTGTTAGTGGCATCATTCGTATCTTTTTCCACAGATTCAAGGTTCATGTCTTGGAGGAATTCGAGGTGAGAAGTTTTCCTGTAGTTCTGTTTCCTATTGTCAGTGATGATTTGACTGATAACAGAGTAGCATACCCTTTCTTTGGGTGGGGAAACATATTTGTGTTTCACTAGCAATGTTTGGTTAACAGAAGCACAAGAAACTAAACCACAAAATCTAAAAAGGGAAGTTTAAATGTATTTTTTATAGAGGCGGATCTGTAATAAAAACAATAAAAGCCAGTGTTTAAGCTTTATAGAAATAATTTAATGACCAGCTGCAGCAATAAACACCTTTCCATTTTGATTGGGTCTTAACTCCTCCATCCAGTGATTAATTGCTCCACGAAAGACAAACACATTACATTATACCTTAAGTATAACATCCTGTTTTAAAGATTCCACTAGTATAGTTTAAATGTTTTTGAACCTGTTCAGACTTTAAAAGGCTATTTAAAGCATCCTCCATTTATCATTACATATAACATATATTCAAGACCAAGATAATAACTGGCCAGTGTTTCCTTTCTCATTTTGTATTGCATTTAGATAAAGAGTGATGTAATATTGCGGTGTGTCAACTTATTTTCATTGGAAACACTATGGAAAGTACAGGATGAAGACTGTATTTTATTTAAATTGTAGGAAAATTAGAACTTTTAAGTTCTGTAACTGGTTCCTATGCAGCGTAGAGCATGCATTAATATGTGCTTACTAAAGCCATACTCTGCGGATAACTGAACAGCCACTAAGATAGTGATTTAAAAATATTTTGGATATAAACTAGAATCCATCTGGTGATCTAAGAGGGAAATAATGACAGCAAAAATCTTTAATTAATCCACTTCTCTTCTTACACAATTAGGCTTCCTTTCTCTAAGAAGCCTGAAAAAGGGACTGTTTCTGACACTAGCATTAAGAAATCTCTGACACAGCAAAGGTTGTATCTATAGCAGTACTAAGAACTTAATTTGTTTTTTGAATTCCATTTTATTTTGGTTTGTGTTCTAACCTTCATTGAAAGCATTACCTTGAATTTTATTACAGAATCATAGAAGAGTTGAGGTTGGGAGGGACCTCTTGAGGTCATCCTGTCCAATCCCTGTGCTCAAGCAGGGTGACCTAGAGGTAATTTCGCAGGACAATGTCCTGCTAGCTTTTGAATGTTTCCACCGAAGGTGGGAGATTCCATAACCTGCTCCATTACTCAGTCACCCTCATAGTAAAAAGCATTTCCTGATATTCAGAGAGCACCTCCTGTTTGTGCCTCTTGTCCAGTCACTGGGCACCACTGAAAAGAGCCTGGCTTCCTCTTCTTTACACTCACCGTTCACGAATACATTGATAGAATTGCCCTTGATGCTTCAGACTAAACCGTTGCAGTGTTCTCAGCCTCTTCTTTCCTGGACCATCTTCAGTAAATCTATATCTTCAATAGATCGGTATCAAGCTTTTGCTGGAGTTTTTTGTTTTATTTTATTTTGGATTAAAACATTTGTTCAGGGATGACGCCTTTTGTGAAAAATCAGTGTAGTCTAGCACTTCTTCCTTTAATGGTTTCTCCCATTAGACCATCCAGGTAGACAATAGATTCTTGAATGGCAACAAGGGCAGACACAAGTTCAGGACCATTTCTTTCTTTTAGTTTTCTGTGGCTGTGAATAGTGTTGACAAGGCATGTCAATGGTTAACACACATTCCTTTGTTAAGCTGGTAGTCTTTGCTTGCTTGCTGTGTTTTCCCATCTCCACCTGAGATCCCAGAATGAGTGGAACTTGACAGTAATGTTTATGAGCTCAGAAAAATGAGGCACTATTATCAAGATCCAAAGCAGCTGGGTGACAGCATCCTACTGATCCTGTTTGGAAGGGAAGGGTGCCAACTGTAAGATCTCTAGAGAAATAGAGTTTAAGGGGAATGTTTAGTCAGCGTTCAATCCTAGAAAGCTGGATATAGTCACCTTGGCCACTGGGAGAAATAGGTCAGTCAGAGATAAATCTCTCATGATCTGAAAGGAAACACTCAATGGACCTAATATAAATTGCAACTGGGTGAAATCAACCATGTCAAGACTTGTATAGTGTATTGTAAAGGTAATGTAAAATGAAAATCAGATTTTACCTCGAGGTAAAAGATTTTTAGAGTCAAATATCTAACATTAAGCCAAATAATTAACACGGACAGCAAAAAATTGTGATTTTATGGTGGTTAGTATCCACTGACATAGGTGTTGTGATTTGTCAGCTTTATCCAGAAGAGACAATCAGGCACTGCAAACAAAAATTGAGATATTTATTTAAAGTGTTGATTTGGGTATTCAGATAGGAAACCTCAGAGAAACATTTAAATGATGTTAAAGACAATAAGCCAAACTATTTCTTGTGATTCCATTGTACTTTGTGACAAATGTGATCCTGTTTGAGTCAGGCAATACAATAGCGAACTCAAGGGATTAGCTGTCATATATTTAGCTACTTCTTAAAAGTACAAACTCCTTGTTGTTAACAGCTGTTTGTTGGTTCTCATCACAAGTGCAGCAGTATTTGGGATTTCTGAAATAGGGGAAGTAGTGTGAATCATTCAATTAAAGCAGTGGAATAATATAGTTTAAATATGGAGACAAGAATATAGGAAACCTATCAGAAGTACAATACAACTGATGAAAATTCAGGAAGAGAAAATAATTGAAGTCATAAGCAAAAATCTTTTGAAGTCCAGGTTATCAGGTAAGAATCTACTTTTCCAAATTCCATTTTTTTTTTGGTAGAAGTTCGTTTAGATAGTCTTTAGATACCATTTTTTGCACTTGATTTGGGACATGAAATAGAAAAGTATGGTAGCTTTTTATGGTGATAAAGACGGATGTTAACTGCATTTTTTATTTCCCCTTACTGCATGATAGCCTGTCTTATATTTTTCTTTATTTTCCACAGTGATCAAAGCACCAAAGCCAATCTAATATGAATTATATGTAGCCTCAACATAGGATGAACTTTACCATCTGAATCCATGTAGTTAGAGATCAGTAAGACATGCATGGGACAACATGTATAGCAACTGGCTCTCCATGTGTTGTATGCCACTGCCATATTTAGCGCTTGCTTTAGGTAAGAAATAGTGGGTCTGTGCAGATTGTGTACCATTCAGAAAACACACTGACTTTTCGTATACGTTTGTATTATTACTTGCACAAATGATCCTGCAGGATACATTGTCCTCTGTCAAAGAAAGGGTTAAAATAGGTTTTTCATGCTCTGGTTTCATTGTTGTTTAGGTTTATACGTTAGATCCTAGATCACTGAAACATTTATTTTACAGACTCTTCCTTCACAGTGTTCTCTGTTTCAGTCTGTTTGGGTTTTGTATCTTTCCCATTTTGATGTAGTCGTAATATTAAAAATAAGCTAGTTTTAAATTAAAAATATATACTTATATTTGAGGCCTATTTTAGAATTTCAGTGATTATAGAGAATTTTTTTAAATTTCAGATGTGCATGTTTACATACACCATTAATATCTTAATCTTTGTTATCATTCTTTTCTTGAGTCCTAGTCATGTTTTTGCCTGATACTTTTCAGACAGGATATCAAGACCAATAGACTGCTGATAAAATATGTTTTCAGTTGAAGTATTTCAGTAGTTCTAATTGCTATAGACATTCCTGAACTTGCATACATTGATTATTTCTACATGAGGTCAAGGTAGAATGCAGTGATAGCATTGCAAAAATAATTGTAGCTTTTGAACTGATATGGAAAAACAGCTGAAAATAAATATTCATCACATCAAGGATTCTTTTAAAGTCTGCATGAAAAAGATGAAGATATAAGTTGACAGCAATCAGTTCAGAGAGCTTTCAGAATAACTTCTATTTGTCCATTTTAATATCAGCCGCCACAGTATATAATGTAAACATGACAAGTCTGAATGTGACTGAGCCAGTTGCCTGCCCCTAAAGCAGCTGGTGAAGGACTGGTCCAGTCCCTGAGGCTTTCCTGGGAATTTCAAGGAGGCTAGGAGGGGGAGGAAAAAAATCATCTTGCTGACTCCAGCTTCTGGGGAACTGAGAGCAGAAACACCCTCACATACCTGAAGATGACTTCTGACTTTGTCCAGGATGGTGGGTGTCTTTTTCCCTCCACTATTTATTTATGTTCAGTAAAACTCAGATGTAGCCTAGGATGTGGGCCAGTAACTGCTGTATTGGAGGTTGCTATGAGTCTGTCTGATGGTTTAGAGGAAGACAACCCCCTCTCCTCCTTCGTTCCCTTCATAATGCACCTGGCCAGTTGTGCGATGCTAACCAATGAACAGCTGCTAACAATGAGGAAATTGTGCTCATAAGAAGTAGCTCAGGATCTGATGGTTATTCTCTGGGGATAAATCGAAGCACTAGGGACTTGGTTCTTGCCAGGATGCTTTTTTTTTTTTTTCATTTGAAAAAGTTGTCTCTGTGTTGAGTTAAACACTTTTATCTTTTCTGTTTATGGCTTTGTGGAGCTGGTTTCTTTAGAGGAACTCCATTTCCCCATAATTTCCTCTTCCCCTCCCCCTTTTCCCTCTCTTGCTGCAGCTTCCTCCCCATCTGGGAGGATTAAGGATTTTACAGCTAAGAAATAGCTAGGTATTGGAATAACTCCTTATAGTATGGTTGGTGACTTTTCCTAGAGGTAGGGTTGTCTGCATTAATGTTATCAATATACGCATAGGTGATTACATGGTTGTGAATTAGCATATGAGTGCATTTTACAGAAAGTGTGTGCGTGTATCGAGTATCTAGTATATCCTCTCAAGACATTCCTATTTAATGAGTGTCCTTCTTGCAAACATCTTGTAGTACTTTAAAAAAAACACAACAGTGCAAACAACCCAAACCAAAACAAAAAAACACACCAAAAAACCCAACACAAACCCAAACAGGAAATGAAAATTTGATGCCAAAGAGGCAAGTCTTTAGGTGTGGTTGAAACTTAGCTAATAACATGAAGAACTCCATCTATGAAGGGAAGTAATTTCCTTGGGCTTGAGAAAGTAAGAAGAAACATCTAAACTCTGATGCTGTTTTAATTTGAGAAAGTCTGCCATCCTTCACAGCCTGAGTAAGGCATATGACTCTGGGAGAACCAGTCAAAGAAATCTGTATAAATAATGAATGTAGGGAATCTTTTTTAATTATGAAATTCTTGGATTGATTCATGTCTCCAGTCTAGTAAAATCCTTTAAATGTAAGCAAATTCACTTGAGAGTGGCTAAACAGAATTTTCAGCAGTGACTAGCAGAACTTATACTGCTTTATGTAAAAGTTGCCTTTTTTTTTTGTAGCAGCTTCAGTTGATTCAGGTACTGTCAAAGGACATAGAGGAATCACTATTCATTTATAAACTCATTATTTTAGTGCATATTTCTCTATAGTCCTTCGTGTTTCAACATGAGAATGTTCCAATTGAAATACTCTGTCATGGTTTTACTTCTCATGTTAAAATAATTTTTAGCAACTCATTACACTTCTGAACTGGCATAAGAAAGCTAAAACTCGTTCTGACTTGAAAGTATGTCTGTTCTAATACAAGCAAATGTGTATGATGTTCTGGAAGAAAATATACAAAAAAAGTTTATCTTAAAAATCACAGAATCACCAGGTTGGAAAAGATCTCCAGGATCATCAAGTCCAACCATTCCTATAAACCACTAAACCATCCCCTTGAGCATTTCATCCACCCGTCTTTTAAATACCTCCAGGGATGGTGACTCAACCACCTCCCTGGGCAGCCTGTTCCAGTGCCCAGTGACCCTTTCTGTGAAATTTTTTTTTCTGATGTCTAGCCTGAACCTCCCCTGGCGCAGCTTGAGGCCATTCCCCCTTGTTCTGTCCCCTGACACTTGGGAGAAGAGGCCAGCTCCCTCCTCTCTACAGCCTCCTCTCAGGTAGTTGTAGAGAGCAATAAGGTCTCCTCTCAGCCTCCTCTTCTGAAGGCTAAACAACCCCAGTTCCCTCAGCTGCTCCTTGTAAGACTTGTTCTCCAGACCCTTCACCAAATCTGCTATAGTTGAAAGATTTCATGAGTGAATAGAAAACAAATGATCAGTAACAGGCATGATTCATCTGTTTAGAAATGGTCATGGTATTTAGTAGAAAATCTACCAGGATTGCTTTAAATACAGTTCCTTTTCTCTGTTCTTCAAATTGAAATAGCCTACAGATCTCATCCAACAGAAAGCTGAAAAAAAAAAAAAAGTCAAATTCTCTCTCTTCTTACCTTATTCTACAATGAGTAAGAAAGGAGAGTACTTGGACTGACTCTCTGAAGCCAGTCACTGAGGTACCATTAAATGGAAGTAAACCGAATGGGCAGCAATTAACTGAAGGTCTTGATATTGTGCTTATAGGCTGGATTTCAGCAAATTTGTTGTTTTCTATGGCTTGTGAACCTACAGGTAGCCAGTCCTGAAATAACTGTGAACACTTTACTCAGAAACTTGCACCGAATCTGACCCTTGTAATCATAATTATGACAACCAGATCACTATATCTGAAAGTACTCCTTACGAAAACTGGGCTTTCTTGGAACACTGCCAACTGCCTTCAAAATTGGAATTTCAGATCAGCAGAATCTATGAGCATCTTGCAATGACTAAGGAAGCAATAACTATAGCATAAAAATAAGTATCACAAGCCTGTCTTTGTTGGCATGGTTTGGGCCAGTCACAGAGGAAGCACTTGAAGTCTTGAGGAAGTTTTGGCCCACCACAGAGCTGATGAAAAGTAATGAAGACCATCTGGATTTCATAATAACTGAAATCATCTATGCCAGCTTCAGAGAAGGCAGCATTCCATCATTCCGAAGCATGCAATAGTCCAGCCAATTTTGGTGAAATGTACATTTCATGCCAGTGCTTTCATAAACTATATCCATGCTTCTTCCTATATCGTCTCATGTTCTGTCTCTCTGTTTTAACAAGATTATGGAGTAGTTGATCGCAGCTCGTTCTCTGTAGTACCTTGGTTCTCGTAGGACATGTACACCATGAGGTGACAGGAATGGTATGAAATACAGACTTTCAAGTTGTTGTTGCAAGATTTCACTTCAGTCTTTGTCACATTTAGATACATTGTGCACATATAACCTAGGCAAGGTAGAAGTACAAGGGAAACCCATTCCTTTGGGAGGTTTGACATAGCATTTCAAAGGCTATGCTCTTTATCTCACCTGGGTAACTTTTTTGCATCTTTGTTATCCAGGACTTCCCAGACAAGCTAAACTCCACAGAAATGATGCTGTACAATTCAAGCATGCAAAATAGGACTTAGATAGGATTTATTATTATTAAAATATTATTTATTAATGATAATATATGTGAATTCTAATTATTTTAAGGTATATTAGTAATTCCAGGTTAGATTCTGCCATTGGTTATAAAGGTGCATGTCTAGCCTAACTGCACTGAGATGGGTAGAAATACTCTGAAATTCTTCAATCAGAATAAACTCTGCAAATACCACTATGTGACAAATGCAGCTGTTATTTTTTTTAATACTGATAATGCTACTACAATTGATGACTTTATCTCTCTCCTGAAATACATTTTTTTTTTATTTTTTACAATAATTTTACTTTGCTCACCAAAAACTGGGAGAGGCTTATTTTCTGTCACAGCAGAGTGAAAACGTTTGAATAAAGGGTGAAGTTTCTGTGAAGGACCTTAGTAAGATAGATGGGGTTATTTTGCAAAACAAATCACTGTTTAAATAATTTTCAGGCATTTTTGGAGGCATGACATGGTCAGTGTTCATGCCAAAGGATTAATCTCAGGGTTGTCATTATTTGATAGACGTATGTTAATTTCCACAGTTTCCTGCACAGAGACTGGAAGTAATTTAATCTTATCAAATAGCAGCCAGCCCTCCCTTTGTATAACTCATGACTTTTTGTGTTGTAGTGTTTTTCTTCAAGCCATCTCTTTGTTTTCAACATGTCTACTTGCAAATTCTTCTCTTAGGGTGAGGCAAAAATAATTGCTCTTTTTAACCATCAACTTTAAAGCAGTGTATCTGAGCTTAGAATAAAATCTATTAATCAAAATAAGAACCATTAGAATCTACCATAAGAACCATTAGAATTTTTGCCAACAGGAAACAAATCTATTTATTCTGGTAGTGTAGAACTCTGGAGTCCTGGAATTGATGAATTCTTTGAAGGCGTTTTGAGTCACTGCATGGATGTCGAAAACCTCTTGCAGAAAGTTGTCTAGGTGCTTGATATTGTAGTAATCTGTGGGAGAGAGATCTGGTGAGTGAAGTGGGCAAGGTAGAGTTTTGTAGCCCACTTCGTGCATCTTCTGCAGTCAGTTGCAAGACTTGCAGTCGGGTGTTGTCACGGAAAAGAATTGGTTCTTTTTGTTTGACCGTTGTTGGATGTAAATGTTGCAGATCTTGGTGGATTTCATTTCCTGGCAATACTTCTCTGCTGTAACGGTTTTGCCAGGAATCAGCAAGTTGTAGTGGATGATTCCACTACCTTCTTTTGATGCAGCTTTGGTCTGAGGAGGTGTTTTGGTGCTTCACCTTGGTCCAGCCACTGTGCAGAAAGCCATCAATTGTAGTACAGAATCCATTTTTTGTCACGTGATAAAGAAATGGATCATTTTTTTTGGGCAAAAGTGCAGAGCAGACTTCATAACAACAGTTTATTATTTTTTTTGGTTCAGCTTTCGTGGCACTCATTGTCAGGCTTTTTTGATTTTCCAGTTTGGTGCAAACATAGGACAGCTGTTGAATGGTCAACATTTAGTTCTTCTGCAACCTCTTGAGCTGTTTTGCAAGGATCTGCTTCAGTACTGGCCCTCAATTCATTGTTGTCTATTGCAGAAGAACATCTAGAATGCTCCATACCTTCAAGGCTCTCATTTCTCTTACGAGTTTTTGGAACCAATGTCAAGCTGTATGTTTGTTGGCAGTCCCCTGGACAAATTCTTGGATGGTATTGCTAGCAGTTTCCACTGTGTTATGTCCTCTGCTGAACTCATACAACAGAATCCCTCAAATTTGCTTTATTTTCCCATCTTGGATTTGACAGCATAATATTAAAAAGAATAAACAGTGAAAATAAAATAATTAGCGTAAATAAGTAGAACAATTTTCATGCTTTAAAATAGTATACTACATGAATATAGTTAAATAAAAATTTAATCTAAAATAAGTATCATAATTTACAATGACAAAAAATGGCAATTATTTTTGCACCAACGCAATACTTTATGGTACATTCCTATTACTCTTCAGTTGCTGTTCTAGTCTTTCTGATCTTTATTTCCTCAAGGGCTCTTGTTAAATATATATTAGGGTTTGGAATATTTTATTATACCCTATAAAGTCACTTTTACATATTCAAGCTCAAGGGTTAGTGTTGCTCATGCAGTTAGACCCACTGAAGTCAAGGAGACAACTCATATCAATAGAGGTATGCAAAATCAACTCTCAAACATCCCAAGGTATGAAATTTAATCTTGCCAGCACAAATCTGTTTTGGGACTTTGTGAGAGAACCTCCATGCATCTGTTTAGTCCCTTGAGCTTTTACATCATTTCTCTGAATTAAGTTAATGTGGTCCACACTTTTCGCTCACCCCTCTCTCTTTGGACTCATGGGAAAATTTAGGATTTTACTTACAATACATTTAAAAGATCACTCCACGGCAACTCTCCTGAAAAGGGTACATTATACAGTATACTTCAAGGTATTTGGGAAAATAAACAAATCTATTTGGGTGTCATTCTCTTCAAGAAACTGATAATTAATTTTCAGTAGTAAGAACAACAGAGCACTTCCTTTGAAAGAGCTATAGCCTTGCAATTCAAAATGTTGGTTCCTCTAGTTGAGGTCTTAAGTTCACCACTCTCCAGTTATAATACTGTATTGAAGTAGATTCTTTAATATTGCCATGGGTTTGAGATACTTTGATCTTTGTGGAGGTTGGCAGACCTCAAAGTAGGCTGTTTATTTGGGCAGAGATTTTGAAAACCCAAATCATGCAGATTACTACCTCAGTAATGGGTGTTAGCACTTCGGTTCTGAGTTTGTTAGATACCTGGGCATTTGGAGATCCATCAGTGTCCCAGAAAAAAAAAAAAGAAGAAATGAAGGTAAAAGTCTTTGTCTTTATGTCTTCATCTAAGACAGTTTGAAATAATTGTAAAGTTGTAATCTTTAGTTTCTTTGAAGCAATACAACTTTGGGGATAGAGGTCAGGGATGAACTTCTACCCCTGTTGATATTACAGTCAAAATTTCTATTGACTTTCTACTCAATGGACTTTATTTTTAGTCACTTGAAGTTTGCATCATTTTAGAATACAGTTAAACACCTGCCTAAAATAAATATTACCCTGCAGTACAAAGTACAACTTTGTTTTGTCACTGAATCTGAACCAAATGTGGAAAATAACTTGTCTATCTTGTTCCATAGTCCAACCTTTCAACATAAACAGATGTTAAACTGATGTTTGTACATACATGCTATATTCTTATCAATGATGTAGTAATACTGTTTGTAAAGTAGAAGATAAGATGTACCCATCATACAAATCAAGTGTATCCATATGGCTACTCAACTAAAAGTGAGGCAAAACCAATCATCAAAAAGTTGCACCACCACCAAAAAAGTACCCTTCTGAAATGCTTTGAGAGTCTGTAGAGTAACAGTCAAGTCATAATGATATTTTTTTTAAATGGATTAAAGCAGAACAGCAACTCCCTTCCCACACTGCTAATGAAAGACTTCTAGAACCTCCCTTCATTTGTGTTTGTGAAGGAAAAATTGCCAGTGGAAGAATAAAATACCTGAGTTTAGCAAAAACTTTATCGTCAAGTGATATGATCATAAACTCACTGTCTTTCTTTTGTTAATGCAAAGTATCAGGATTAATCTTGTTACGCAAGTTTCTCTTGATGTCCGTTTCAGCCCAGAATTTGCTCTGTGTTTTAGTTCAGGTGCAGGTTAGGAAACGAGCCATCACTGAGCAAGTTTGAGATAAGTTATGATGTGTTTTTTAAGAACATCCAGCTTTTATTTGCAGGAAAGCCATTTCCCAATGAAAAGTAGAACATGCAGACCTGATTTGTTTTTCATTTCAGCTGAAAATCTGTTGATTTTTACTTAGAAGATTTAATGTCTTTTTGTCTTCCCTCTGCCCCACTATGTGTATTACAGGCTACATTGTGACTGGCATACACAGCAGTTCACAAGAAATGAGGGCTGGAAGGGAGAAGAGAGTTTTCTTCCTTTTTTAACACCCATGTTAAATGGTGTTAATGGTGTTAAATGTATGGGACCGTGCTCATCCTTCAGAGGGAAGTTTTCACCGTACTCTCCTATTCCTTTTCATGCAAGAATTAGTCTATAGTCTCCATTTAACCTAATATGAAAGGGATTGTATGCTGTGGTTGCTTATCATAGCAGAAGATCAGATTTAATGGTGTAGAAGTCCCTTCCCTCCTTTCCGTTGCTCAGCCTTTTTTATTTTTTTTTTTGTTAGTGACATACATGCTGCGAAAACTCTTCTGCTCTATATAACTAACATGCTCACCTACTGCAATATTCACTGCTCTTGCATAACGTCGTGAATACTCTGCTTGTTTTATCTTCTTCCAGCCTCCATCGGACATGCTGTTTTTAGGCTTCTTAGGTTTCACAGTGGGAGGGTGAGTTCTTGAGGGCTGATTTTTTTGACCATAAAATTCTCATGCTTGCTGCTGGCTGTTAATATTTTTTCAGGGAAATGAAGAGGTGTTCTCAATTAATTCCTTGTGAGGCAAGTTTGTGCAACAGGGTTTACCACCAGCATATCCATCTACTGAACTTACCAAGAGTAGTGACTCACCTTTAGAAATGGTCTTTGTAGGGCGTAATGGAATCACTTTTAAAGCAGATCATAGGGAAGTCTGCACTGCCTAGCTTTGTTGACAGAGGATTCTGATATTTTTAGCTAGAGGATACTAATTTTTTTTTAAGCCTATAACTGCATAATGTCTGTGTCTGTAAATTTTGTGGTTTGTTTAATGTATGTATACATAATCATGATTTCTATTTGGTTTTTGGGATTACAAGGTTTTCGAGTTATTGAACTGCACAGAAACTTTTACCAATATACCAATGTTAAATCACTGATATAAAGACCATGTTGTGCAGTATGATTGTTTCATCTGTATGAGCAGAGCAATCAAGTAGAGTAAAAAAATTCTATTAACCAATAGAGATGTTAAAGCTTTAACTTTGCTACATCTCTCCTGTTCTGTAAGTACTGGAAGCTTGTATGTGTGGGATGTTCTGAAAGAGTAAGGCAATGGAGTGGATATGAAGAGAGAGTAAATAATTCAATTAATTCAAATAATTAAGTAATTCAATAACTCAATTATATACTTTTTCTCTCTGTGGTCCCTTCTTGTTAACAATGCGATAGCGAACTTTCAGACTACTGCTTAAAGATTCTACAAGTGGTTGCAGGAGGCCAAATGGAGTCAATGCCATGGAGCAGTAGCAGGTCAGTCAGTGATACAGCCAGAGTGTGTATTAACACAGCACTTAACTGTTTAATAAATGCTTATGGGAACTTGGAGAAACTAACTGGGTCTTGTCCTCTCAGATATAAGGACAGATGACTTCTGCAGTGTCTGGTGTAGGCTACCTCTTAGCAGTATCCAGGCTAGTTTTTTTTAATGACCTCTGGTTTCTCTCTGACTGTAGCATGGAATTGCCTACAGTATGTAGCTTCAGGCAACTGAATAGCCAGTGTCTTCAGTATGTAGGGGTTTACTGCTCGGGTTCTCATGTGGGTATGTCTCACAGGATTCCTTAAAGCATTTCAGAAGTAAAAACTTTTCTAGATTATCTATTTCAAAGAGTAGACTAAAATTCCTCTCTCTTAGCTGTTGTTTACTTCTTGGAGGAATGCTTGTTTTCCATCTGTTAGGAATGCTATATTTGCCATAAAGATAATCTGAATGGATAGGATTAGTTTCTACAAGTTTTTAGAAATACAAACATGCAAAATGGAAGGAGGCAAAATTATTTCTGTGGCTAAAGTATTAAGTAAAATATCTGCTAACATTTTGTAGCAACAGGTTTTGTTATGCTCTTGGGTGTTTATGGTTTCAGTCTCCCTTAGGGTTTGAAGCTGACCTTGTCTGTTATATTTCTATATTGAACAATGCTTTTTTTTTTTTTTTTTTTTTTTTTCTGAGAGGTAGACCTGAACCAAAGCTGTAGATTCCATTTCCTAACTATGTTTTTTTTTCAGAAACCAAATATCAACCTGAATTTTACAAAATGTCCTTGTCTCCTAAAACTGCACTGTTTGTGCGATACATGGATTTTATTAGTTGTCTCCTGTAATCTGTCAAGTCTAAGAATTGTTTTGCTCTTCTTTCCGTTGTTATAATACTGATTTCTATATGTCCAGGATACTGGGGTTTTGTCCCAGTTTCAGTAGACAAAAGAAAATTGCTGAGAGAGTTGAAATGCAGTGAAGGACATAACTGGATCCAAGTAAGCTACTCTTGTATGTTTACAGGTATCGTGTTTACTTCAAGGCTAATGGGGCAGCATGTTAGCTCTTCACGTATGAATTTTTTGGGAGCTCCTGAAGTTGGCACTTGCTTTGGCAAAGCAGCACGCATGAGATGAGTTTGAAAACAAGCAATAGATACATCTGGGACACACTACTAGACAAAACAAATTTTCAAGGTACTGTTCCAGAATCTGTCAGGAGGCAGGCAGGCCAGGAACCAGGTAGAACAAACCTTTCTTTGTCTTCCCGACTGTTACATCTCTGCAAGGATTATTTTTATACCAAGAGGCTTCAGAGGTTTATCTGTCCACTCTATCGACTTATCATTTGTACCTGTATTCAATCCCAGGCTGTCAGGCTGCAAAACTCCTACTGCAAGGAAGCAGCTGAAGCGCATCTCTGCATCAGGACTGATGGTAACTTGCGCATGTCTGGCTGCCTAAGTGACCTCCCTGTCCCCACTCCTTCCCCCTCATGGCTTTGTCCAGACAGTGAGGCCTGGAAGCTGACTGAATCCTCCCTCCCAGGCGTAGCAATGCAGGAGAAGATCGGGGCCCTCGCTTTCTGTGCTGGGCATGCCCACCACTCTAAGCCCAGCAAGGTCCCCAGGGGACGTGCCACCCTGTCCGCTTACCTCCCTGCATCCCTTGGAGCTGCTCCACCTTTAGCGTTGCGATGTTGGATATTGCTCTGGGTAGTCAAGTAACGCAAATTAAATTCCATCCCCCAGCTTCCCCCTTGTATCATCAGGCTAAATGCAAGATATCATTAAAATTCTTCTTGGAGTCAATCTTTAAAACTGTATTTCTCACCCCACCCCGGATATGTTCCTTCAAGACAGAGAGCATAGGGAATTCTACACAGTAGGGTAAAGCTAGGTTTTCTTTCATTTCTTGCTGCTAAGAAGTAAAACCACAGACAGCAATGTTCTGTTCAGTAGCTAGGAATGATTTTGACACCTTTATTTCAAGCAAGACTGCAGAAAAGGTAAAGCATTGTGTAAATCATACAATACTGTGGATTTGTAATGAATTGAAGAATAACGTCTTACTCTTTATAGGCTTCCTTTTTATATCTTTTAGTAGGATTCAATATTGTGATATTTCAGAGACATTTAAATACACAGGCAAGCTTTAGTATTGGCACGAGAGAGTAGAATAAAAATGATCATGAATTGGCAAATAGGTGAATACTAGAATACATAGAGGTAAGAGTTTGCCATTTAAAACCATTCAGAATTTTTATTATTAATGTTTACTTGCAGATAATATATTATTGAGGTTGGAAATTACAACAGCCCTTTTTCTTCACGTTTTAATATGTGTCTGAGCTGAAAATTATACAGAATTTAACATAAGATTGTATTTAGTCTGCTTCAGCCTCCTAATTATCAACTAATTTGTGATCACATCCTTTCTTCTTGTGTGGTCACCCAAAAGCTGCATATACAGAATAATTTTAGCCCTGGATGTTCACCTTGCAGGGTATGGATGTATTTAATTTATTGAATAATGTGCTGTGTTACTGGAGGTGTCTGGAAGCACAGATCTGTGACAGCTTGAGGCTTGGCCCTTGGCATTTTCTCTAAGAGGCCAAACACTTAAAAACCCACTGTCATGTAAGCATGACAATACAAAAAACATTAAATGTTTATTTCCTGTCTGGTTTAGTAAGGACCAAGCATATACATGTAGTTACAGCAATTTTTTCTAGGGTCAGTTATTGGATAATGTCTTTAGTGTCTCCAAGAGGTGGATGTTTTTGAAGACAAGCCTTAAATATCACTACTTACTGCTGTGGAAGACTTACAGTGATCACTATATTAGTCTTTGGGGAACTATTCATATGGGGGTTATTTGAGCAGTGTCAAGTTTTCATGAATAATACACGTATTCATTTTGAATGGAAGGTGCTCTCTGGCACACTCCCAAAGCACGAAACATGTCAAAACTATCTTCGTTTATTTGCTCAGTCCCCAGAATCAGTGTTTAGAAGTGTGGCTTCATTACTCCATTGTACATTGTATGCCCTTGCAGTCCTCCACTGGGCAAAAATATCAGTTAAGGAAGCAAGTTGTACAAATTTCAGGATATCATCAAGGTACAGGGAGAACTGAATGAGTGTTCAACCAAGAAGTGTTGTACTCTGTACATCAGCTTTATCCCTCTTGAGGCCAATAAATGGAATTTAAAAAATGAATTCGTATTTGACACTTTTGGGAGTTGTCCTCTCTCTGAGTGTATTCCAGTGCAGTGTGACCATTTAGGGCTCTTCTAACATGAATAGATTTGTCATCTCAAAAATAGCTTTTATGTTGGCATGGGCATTTGTTAGTGGTTATTTTCCACATTACTTTGAGATTCATATCTGATATTAAGTTGCAGGGCCATCTTAGATTTTTTTTTTCAAACATGAGTTGCAAAACAGGTGCAAATGCTGCTTTTTCACATTCATGCCCAGGTCTCGGGTTATTCTTGTCACCATATCTTTTGACAGAAAAGGAATAGTAAGTCAGCTACTGGCTCATGTTGTGAGAAGAGAATAGTTGCAGCATTTCCCTCATTGCTGAAAGAAATTAATCCTATATTTTAATGAAATTTATTACTTTTGCAAGTTTTAAGTTTACTAAATAAAATGCTCTGGAGTTTTTGTGAGCAAAACAGTGGCTTGATGTGACTTTAAAAGGATGCAGTAATTTGTTCAATTTACACAAGAAAAGTCCATGTACATTTGTCAGAATAACCTCTTCTCAAATACTGCAGTAGTTTTGCCAGGTAAAGTTTTCCTTTGCCAGTACTGCTGAAAAGGCAGCACCTAGGAATGAGGCTTGTCTATACAGAAGGTCAGAAGCTCTGTTCTATGTATTTTTTTCAGAAAGTCCTTTTCTCTTCGGCCATCATTTTTTGTTCCATTGTTGAATGTCTTTTTTTTTTTTTTTTTTTCAGCCTCATTGCTTACCCGTAGTTTCTGTGCTGAGTTCATTTGCCACTTGATTTCAAGCTCCTTAGCCTGTAAATTTATGAGCCATGATGAAGTGTCTTCATGGTTGTGAATCATCTTATGCCTCAGATTTTCTGTAAAAAGAGGAAAGAAAGTAACTTGTCTCTGCCACGTTACAAGCTTCAACTTCATTTTTTATTTTACAAAAGCACTTTGATTGCTAAGGCAGTGCAGTAGATGTAAGCTGAAAAGTATAAGAGTGGATGCAGGTCTGTACAACCATACACAAGGTCAATGCCTTCTACTGTTTGGTCTTCTGCTTTCTGTTAATGCATGTGCCAGTCTCCTGGCTGGTCTTGTCATTTTCCTAGTTGTGGTTCCATCTCACAAGGCTGTGAGATTATGCTCCTTGTCCTTTATCATTTCTCATTTCACCATACATTGCCTGCACAATAATTGATTTTCTTATATACTGCACCACTGTAAGCGAACGATTAGCCTTCTCTTGTCTAAAGCTATGGTGGCCATTCTTGCTCTGAAAAGACATCTCAGCATTTTCAATGTCTGTTCTTTTCAGACTTCTTGAAATGTTTTTTGTCTTTCATGGAGTCAGAGACAATTCTTTTGATACTCGACTCCATAGTTTACTGATAGCCCAGTTCTGCTTTACTTTCTGATGTTGCGTAACACTATACTGCTCAAAAAAATCTATTTAAAATAACATGACTGCTTAGCATGGATCCTGCAGCCCATAGCTGTGCTAACTAGTATTCTGTTTCAAAAGTGATCCCTTTGATGTCAGTCAAGTTACACATGCTTACATCATGTCTGAACTTGGTCCACTGTGTTTACAACATGCATATTTGATATTGCACAGTGGGTGTATGTAACTTTAAAATAATAAAATCTTTATTACTTTGAGGAGTGTGCACATTAAAGAACAGATTTTCATTTACATCAAGGCTCCTTACAATCCTCTAGCTATGCGAAAGGCCTTAAAACTAGCAGAAATTCCACTAAAGAGCAGCTGAAAATCCCTTTTCACAGCCAATGTTGTGTAAAACCATGCTCCATGTAAACTTAAATGCAGCCCTTCCCAAAAGGGATTTTTTATTTAAAGGGAATATGTTCACTTTTTTGTTTCGTTTTCCTGTTGTAAAAATACAATAGAGTTAATCACTGTAGCTTTCTGCTTATTTTTCACGTACAGTATACCATCTTACAGTAGATCTTTTATGATGATCAAGTGACCTTTTTTATCCCTGTGAGTTTCAAATCCTATGTTAATACTTTTTCTAGTTACCTATATAGCATTGCTCATATGAATAGCAAAAAGTCTGCTTATTCCTGCAATTACTCTGAAGAAGTGAAAGCAAAAAAGATTAATCCAAATGCATAATATCAATTGAAATCTGTTTTGTTTGGGTTCCCAGTCTGGGACAGGAAAGTAATGCATAAAAACATATTATTTAAGAAACACAAAGGTGAACTTCTGCATCTAAACTTTCTCAAATCTATTTGTTCTTTGTTTTTAAGTTCCAGTTCTTGTCCATCTGCATACAATAGTCACTTAAGGGTCTATAAAAGTAATTTACTGAAGCTTCAGGTTCTGCAGATAAAATGATAAATAGCTAGAAGTAGTATAAACGTATTGGTTATTGTCTGGTAAAGAAGCATCACATTTTGAAGAGGACCTTGTATTTGAAATGGTGGAAAAGAAGTTAGGAGATCTGGTTCTATTTCTCAACTGCATCAAATTCCTTTTTTGGCTCTTTGGTGATTCACTTAGTCTCTGTACACCAATCTGCCGGTCTGTCAATTTGTCTACCTGCCTGTTTATCCATCTGTCTTGCAGACACGTTGTGAGGGTAACACCACTTACACTTCACATACAAAGTACTCTTCTTTGGCTTTTCATGTTATTGTCCCCACGAGAGAAGAAAGAAAATGGTTGTTGCAAATCTTAGGGGAGAACCCGTCTGTGTGAAGTTAGGGTATATCTGTACAGTCATGTTGGAATAAGTTTTAGGAGGGAGCTTTACTGTTGTGGCATAGAATATTTTGTTTCTTTTGGACAGAATGGTATAGTGTTTATCCATATAAAGCTAATTTACAGCTTTCCTATATGGTTTCTGAATGCATCCTTCTCATCATCTTTCTTTTTCTTTTTAACTGGGAAAACAAGCAGTGTATTGGAAATTTTTCTTTATGTGTGCTCTAGGCTACACTTAAACATTGAGGTCTTAGTAATTTGTGTTTTTAATGGATAGGGGGTTTTCCTTTTGGGTCATTTTCACAGAGTAACTTAGGTTGTCCAAACATATTCTGAAATACATTGGGGATTATGGTTTCAATACATGTGTGCCTAGGGCCAAAGTATGAGTAACACATGAAATTTTGTTCCATTCCATGAACAAACCACTGTTTTGTGGTATAATACAAAACATATCTAAGCAGTTTAGATCACTATCAGGCATTGCAACATTAGGTTTTCTATTTATGTGACTACCCAAAGCTCATTAGAATCTTATTTTATAGCTCTAGGGAATTAAGAATAAAAAGCACTGAAAAACAGTACATTGTATTCTGTTCTAATTATACTCTTTACTGTACTTACTAATGTATATCAAGTGTATAATTTTATAGTTGCAGAGCCCAACTTCCAAAACTTGTGAAGTCCAGGATTGTTCATAAAAGTGCTGTGCATGCAGTTTAACTGCAATTTTGCAAGGACAAACTAGCCATTTGTGCATGCAGGAAAACCATGGCTCGCTGGTCATTTTGTGCCAGTGAGTATCCTTGGAGGGAATTGTTTCCCAAATCCTGTTTTCCACCTGCTCCTAAGCCTGCAGGAAAGATGGTAGATGCCAGGCTCAGAGGAATCATCAGGAGGGGACTGACAGATTTGAAATATCAGAAAGCATTTGCAAATGTAAATTATCAGATTCTGGATGTGGAGTTTGATGTTCAAAACTGCACACTGGCTGGCTGACTGAGTCTTTTTAGAAAAATCACAACAAGGTTCTCCTTGGTCATGCAGAGTAGAGGTTTCATGTCTCCATCAGGCGAGTTTGTGCATGTGCGAGAAATCCTGATGGCTTGAAATAAGGTATTCCTGCTCTACTACCTATCCCATTCTCATACGTGGAGCATGGCAGGAAGTGTCCTTTGTAAGGGACAATATTTTTAATTGTTTCTTCTTGTCTGGTCAAGTTTTCCTTTTAAGCTACCACTCTATAGCCTTTTTGGAATATTGCTCTTAGCTTTTAATGAAAGGGTGAATGCAGAATACAGCCACAGACAAGTGGTAAGATTTCTGCAGCTAAGGACAGAGAGAGGGGCTAAGTCCATTAGGTAACAGAAAAAAAACAATGTTTTGGACAACCTACATAAAAAACAATGATAACCTTCACCTTTCCATGCCATTTCCCTCAGTGGAAATAACTTTCTGTAATAAAAAGATATGTTGCATAAACCCAATAAAAAATAAGTGTTTACTTTTTTTTTTTTGTGAAGTTAATAAGCCATTCCACTAATAGTAAAAAGCTTTTCCTGGGTGTGCAAGTGGTTGAATACATAAGGCTGAAACACACCCAAGACATACACTGGATCTTAGCGAGGAACACTCAGTCATCGCTTAATCTAAAAGAGAATATTTAACAGCATGCAGTTTATATAGCACTTAGTTGAAAATAAGATGTGTAAGGTTGTTGTTCTAATGGAAAATGTGTTTTAAAAGAAAAGCTATCCATGAAAAAAATGCTTTAAAATGCAGATAGCGGAGTTCCTTCTTCATGCTCTCAGTGTAACATATTACAGCAATAAAATGAAAGCACCATGCAGTAGACTGAAAACAATATGCCTGCTCCACAAAATAAATATCTGTTTATTAGTCTGTCTTCTTGCGTATTTCAGTGTTCGTACACCCACAGATAGTGAGAAGATGACACTAAATTAAACCACAGATATTTGTCCTCAAATTGAGGTCACTTTCACTTCTTGGTCTCCTCTTACTTATTTTAATTAGTGAGTACAAGCTCTGTTTTTCTTCATCTTTAGTCTTCTTTCAGGTTTTTTGTTATGTACCTTGCTATAAATTCTTTGGCTTCCAAGCAGAGTTTTATGAGTATGGAGCATTGTATTTAAAAATAAAGATTCTGAACACCCATATGTTTTGAGGTACGGTTCCTTTCCTCAGAGGGTATATAACACATAAAACAAAAAAGCCTATTTTATAATGGAAATCTGAAAACAATCAGTGAGCCTCTTGTTCAAAGTAACACCGAGTTTGCTTTAATTTTCAACAAATTCAATTTTCTTTAAAGTGCCGTTTACATGCCCATGTTGAATTATAATAGTTAGTAGTAATTTATTGGGGATATTATTCCAGGATTTTTTCTGTCTTCGACTTTTGACCCTAGGGATGCAATAGAGGGGGATAAAGAATGTATGGTGCAGCATGACACAATATACAGTGCGAAAAAAGGAGCATTACAGTGGAAAGCTTGTCTGAAAAAGACATATTGATTGCATTCTTTTAACTTAAAAAAAAAAAATCACTTCCATAGTGTTTATGCACCATGAAGCTACTATTTAGTATTGATTCATTATTTTCCCTTCTTTTTCTGTTAAACTGTCTTCAAAGGCACTATATTTCCTTGCATGATTCTAGGAGAGGGTTATTGTAGCACAAAAGTTGAGCAATTTTGTCCCAATTTGAAGCTAGCGGTAGCAAATGGAAAGTCTCTGCTGTGGGTTTTGGATGAAGGCAATAATATTGTTACTCTGCTAGTTCCTCTGTACAAGCTAAAGGATTTGTGACAGGATTTGGGATTTTCTTAATGCTTTTTGAATCTTAAACTTTTTGAATGTTTTTGAACCTTTTCAGCCAGAGCCTTGCCATTATTTTCTTGTAGACTTTCTATTTAAGACAAATTTTGCAAGGCATTGTTCAAGTTTTCACAAAACCAGAATCCACCAATAGCAATTTCCAAGACTAAAAGTGTGGAAAGTTTGTTTTGGGCAGTAATGTTTTTTGTTTGTTTTTGGTGTTTGCCTCCTGTAGTATGAGGTCTGATGTAGAACTGCAATGAAAAGCGATTCAAACAAACCTATTTTCACGCTGTATGTCTGCCACCAGGACTTTGCGCCATGTCTTTACTTACAGTAAAGTCTCAGGAGGCACTCGTTTAAATGAATTAATGCATCTTCCTTCCCCAACCTTCATCATATGACTGGGAATGAGGCTGTTTTATTCAGCAAATCTGAAATCTCATCCCCGTAGTTAGTCTTGGCCCTTCTGTAAGTAAGTCCGACTAGGCAGAGCTATTTTTGTTCTTGTTGGGGGGATTTCTTTCCTCCTGAAGATGGATTGTCTTGATATTCGATGAACACATCACCAGCCACAAAAGAGGATTCTTTGAGATATGAGAAGTATTTTACAAACACTGAAAATAAATTGAAAGATTTATACTAAAATACCTCTTAACCTCATACAATAATTCAAGGGAAAATATATAGTATTGCTGGCTGTCAGTCCTTATTTACAAAGCACTGTTGGGGAAAAGGCCACGAGTTGTGGGAGATGAGGTTCTATTTTCTGTGGCCTCACAAAAATTTGATAATTTAAGTTCTCTTTCATCTCTCCCCAACTGGGAAACCCTTTGCCTAACCTTTATCTTTGTACATGTAAGACTTGCCATTTTCACTTGCCAGAAACAGTAGTGCCAGGGCAGCTGATTTAGCAGTTTCATTCCTGCTAGGCCACCCAAAAGAGCAGTTTCTATTATACTGTACTCTGTGAATTGGCTGTCAGCCCACAGTCAGGTGAACTTTGATTCTAGATGTGCCTCTCCTATACCGCTGCCATCTTTCCAGTAACACATCATCACTCCTGCACCGTTTTGATGATACAGCATGTTTACAGATTGCTGGAGCAACAGAGCCCTTTGACAATGTGTTATTGCAACACATCATGAGAGACAGCTATTCTGAGTGCGTTCTACTCCGAGGCAGCTTTCATCTTAAGAACTACAGTTGATCTCGGAACTGTCTCAGAAAAATGTTGAGACAGATAAAATACTGTCTTCAGAATGATAGAAGCATGAGGTGCAATGTCCAAGTTGCAGAGGACCATGCAGAGACTCTGTCTTCAATGGGATCTTGTACAAAACTCTCACATCCTCCAGGATCCCTGAGCAACAATTATTTTGTGTTCTTTCTTGTTTTACAGTGTAACTGCAAAATCACTGTTTATTGAGAAGTATTCTTGTTTTGTTTTAATCATTAGGTGGCTTTTAAGATGTGGGCAGAAGCAGGCACAGAAACAAAGGGCATTTGAATTCTGAAGATGGGGAGCGTGGTAGCAAAGAATAGTGCTTTGGCACAGCACATGGTGGTACAGGATAACACTTTATGTAACAGGATACAGACAACACGGCAGGCAATTGGCACCGCAGGAGAGCACTTTATGTAATACGAGAGATAATCAGCATGTGGCTGGCATCATGGCTTAGTAACGCATACAATGAGATGGGAAACAATTGCATTCTCTTCTCTCTTGCTCTCACAGAGGTTACTGGGGGGAAATCCCTTCTTCCCACTCTGAATAAGACATGTGATATTAGATATATTTGCTGCAAGAAGACAGGGATCCAATTCCATTGTGCTAAGCTTTTTATTTGTCTTAATTTATTTTTTAAAAACATGCCCTTTGCTCACTTGCTACTGTTGGGGAAACAGACTAAACAATTCAAAGCTTTCCTAAGAAAAAGAGTAACTTTTTAATCACTGCAGTGAGCAGTACTTTTTGGCAACACTATAATGCTACCAAGGGGCAATTTTAATAAAACAGCCCAGTGCTTCCGAAGCTCATGAAGTACTAGCAATTTGAAGAAAATAAGGAGATATATTTCCTTCTCCGCTTCTCTTTTTTTAATCTTTAAAAGAAAACCACAGTGCCCCTTTGGTGCCTCTTAAGTGGCACAATTGTTGATTTAAAAGGAAGACGAGCTGGTCTTTATGGTTAAAGTTTCAGTCCAACACTCTCTTTTAAAAAGCAAAGCACTTTAAGGTTTTATTTAAGGTTTCTCATTTAAATCCAGAGGGTCTGGAAAAGGTTGGCTTTGGATGGCCAATTTCCCCACACCAAAGTTACTTTGGTAGGACTCCAGGAAGGCTTCAGGGCATCCTGATTTCTGTCCACTCCTTGGCTTATAGTATTTCCTCCTCATCTAGAGAATAGATAAACTATTTTTGCTTGCTTGTGAAGAAATGGCTTGACATATGTTTTGCAATACTTGTTATACTGGTGTAAATTCACATATACCAGCGCCAAGGAGAGCAGAGTGAGTTATAGTGCAGTATCCCTAATTTCTTTTCATATCAGTCATCTATATTGTTCTGATGGAACTTTGTAATTCAGCATGCCAGAAACTTTCAGATTAATCTGTGCTATGTGTAGTACTGTAGATTGCAGGGGAAGGCTAGAAACAGGGAATCATTTGTGATTGTCTGTGACCATTTTATGGCTGTCAATGAATTATGATTTGGAGCATATTTTAGCCTCATTTCCAAAATCTTGAACCTGCGTATATGCAGTTTTACAGAGGTAGATATCCAAACACATGCATTTACAAATTTGCCAACTAATTATAAAGTTGATGGATTCCTGCAATTACAGCATTAAGAATATTGGTTAAATATGCAAGTATATAGTGCAATACCTCAGTAATTCATAGAATCATAGAATGATTTGCGTTTGAAGCCACCTTTAAAGGTCATCTAGTCCAACCCCCCTGCAATAAGCAGGGATTTCTTTAGCTCAGTCAGGCTAATCAGAGCCCCATCCAATTTGACTTTGAGTGTTTACAGAGGTGGGGCTTCTACCACCTCTTTAGGCAACCTTGCCAGTGTTCCACTAACTACAATTACCTAATGCTGGTCCTAGTGAAATAAATCGATGAATGCATGCTTGAAGGTCTGTTTGCACTGTTTGTTGTAAAATTGTGTGTAAAGAAATACTGCACTTGAAATTTAAATCAATGTGAATTTCTCATGTAAGTATATGTTACCTATACGTAATATAACACTAATGCACTCAGGAGGTTGAAATAAGTCTTGGAATATAAAATGAACTCATTAGTGGCCAACTATGACATCTACAATAGACTTTCTTGAGAAGTTTTCCACATGTGCTTAAAAATTGGGACCTATAGCTCCTTTCGAGTAGGATGCAATTTCTCTTCAAATCAAAATGAAGATTTCAGTTCACTTGAATGAGATGTGGATCATACTCTAGGACTGAAATCTTTTCTTTTCGTCCTCCCTTTAATCCTGTTTTGGGCTATTTTACTCACAAATGTCTCTGTCCAAACAGAGTATGTATACGTACATGTATTTTATTGCGCATGATAGACGTGTTCATTTAAAAGTTCTTTATCAAAAAGTAGCCTCCGTATGAGTAGGCTCATTACCTTTTAAAGTCTACAGAAGTGGAAAAAGAACTTATTCTCAATGGCACGTATGCAGCTGACAGTTCTAAAAAAACTAACCATAATTTTTTTTTCCCCTGCTCACAATGAAATCTGGTTTAGTCCCCTGAAAAATTGATCTACAGAGGCTGTCATTGCCTGATGGATGAACTATCCTGGTTTTAAATCCAGCTATGGTTCTTCCATGAAGTATGCACTAGAGACAGGAAGAGCAGGCAAAATATTTGGTGTAATGTTATTACTTTTCGGTTACTTCTTGCAACAGCCTGTCTTCCCCTTTACCAAGAATGGAAATTCAAGTTCCTGCCATAGGCTGACTAGGAAGTGGTCAGATACCCTGGCTCTGCTGGGAGAGCTGCAGAGTATTCAACCATGACAGAAACCTGGTGAAAGTGTTTGGGTTGAGGATATGTTCTGGATTTTTGCAAAGTAGCAATATTTGCTTCACTTTCAGTCCAGAACCTTTTAAATTAATACATTTTCAGTATGGAATAACGATAGACAAGGATAGCCAGCTCATTCTCAGTTTTCGATAATGTAGCTCTACCTTTCCATCTAACTCGATTCCATCTTGCTCTTCCTCTTCTTATTTGTTTTCCTCTTTTTTAAATAGATACTTAGAACGCATTTTCTTGACTAGAACGCATAGAGGTCTTTATGGGAGTCAGCAAGCATTGGAAGAGTTACTGCATTTCATTTTCAACCTCTGTTCTGATTTAAATCACTTTTCTTTTTCTAACTTCAGAAAAATTATTTTCAGTTCAAATTCAAAATTTCTCTCAGTTGTAGTGGTGTAATTTCTGTGGATTGAAATCACAATGCAGACAGGCAAACCCCACCATGTATGGAAAGAACTTTCCAGTTTATGAAGTAGATACGTTTGTGGACATTCTGCTTGAACTTAAGTGTGATATTTGTTTTACTTTCAATAGTTAAAACAAACTAACTTGCTTTGCAAATGTAGGAATGATAGTGCTCTGCAGGCCTTGGGTTATTCAAGGCAACTATCCAGGGTTATTTCTGAGTAAAATCTAATCATTTTCCACCTAGGGCTAATATGTCAGCTAATCCGCAGCCTTTTAATTGTTCTTAAAGTGTGGAGTAAGAATGATCCTCTATATCTTTTTTTTTTTTTTTTAACAAACCTTGAGGTTGCAGGCAAAGGGTTGGTTTCCCTTTTACCCGATAAAAAATGCTCACTAGATATATAGCTTCAAGGACTGCAGTGCTGATTCAGAAATTAAAATATTCCAAAATGAAGGAGATGCAGTGAATCTTTAAACACCAGTGATTGCGACAGATTTTTCTTAAAAAAAAAAAAAGTTCTCTTCAAATTAGATGTGTTGTTCAAGTGTACCTGAAACTTTTCCAAAGCGTTTAGTTGTGTAGGGGATTGTAACTTCACATGCCATACAAGCAGAACATTTTTACATGAAAAGGTATTTTTTTGCTTAGCTAGATGCTGACTTGTCCTAGATTTTATTTCCAACCATATCAACAGTGTGGATCTTAATTGAAAATTAAAGAAATTAAATCAAAGTATTATGAAATGTTATTAAATTTATTTTTATTATTACATACATTTACAAGTAAATGGAGTAATTATTTTTTTTCTCTTGGGTAACTGTTAGAAAACAGGATCTAGTGACAATCTATGTTTTCCTCTTCTGTTGCTTCTTAACCGCTAAGGATTTCAATGAAGTTTTATCTTCTACTCGCAGCTGTACTTCTACAGTCCTGCTCTTTGTGGTGTACATGAATGAAAATACCGATTTTGTATTTGTCTCTTAATTAAAAATTCTGTTGATTGTGCAGATAAAAAGAAGTGCCCGAGTGCATCTTTTGCAGCCTGTTGACAGAGTTGTTCTTCAGTCAATTGTAAAGAAAGCTAACCAAAAAATAAAAGGATATGCTTCCAAGTGAAGCAGGTAAGCCTAGGTATCAGTGTCCTGCACGGTGTCTGTGTAAAAATGTATGCGTAACAGAGTTGTCTCTGAAGAAATAACAACAGTGACGTACAGTAAAAGCTAGTTTCTTACAAACCAATTCATTGTCAGTTAGAAGATATGATCCGCATTTATGAAGAAAGTGGACCTTTAAGATAGAACTGGCAGCTCTTTGGCTAACTAAGAGCCACCTTTCTCGGTTTGCAGTGGGTAGGAATTTCTAGTTATTTCTTTTCCGTTTTCAAGTAAAGGAAGAATTGTTAGTGCTAGTAGGATGAAAAGTTGACTTGGTGTTCAGTCAAGCTAGAATCATGATGGGCACAGTTGCATCTTAGGTTTTGGGGTCCTGGGTTTTTTTTTTGATCTAAGAAAAACGATTGAATTTAAGAGGTTTTGAAATCTTTTTGAGTTCTTCAGCATTGTGTAGTCATAGAATGTTTTTAAGGGCCTTTCTGGTTTTAATCATGTGCAATTTTTGTCTCTATTTTTGCCACTTTAATATGTGTGTTATTTTGTAGGAAACTCCTAAAATGCCACTGGCAGATAAACATTGTGTAAATAAAACTGTTACTTGTTTTTCTTCTAACTTTTGAAAATTATTGAGGTTTTAAGCTTTTAGAAACATGTTCACCCAACAGCTTTGGGCAGAAAGAGTAGAATGTGTTTTCTCTACTGGGCTTGTTTGTTTTATGCCTCTGTTAGTTGTGAATATTGCAGCTGACCAAGAGACTGTTAAAACACTTTGCTTTTAATCTGAGTTGATTTCATCATTTATGTAAACACTTGATCAGCCTGATGAATATTTATAATAAGCACTTCAAAACTTGCAGTATGCTTTTTAAATTGTTTTTATTTTCCTGTCAAATATACATAAGTCAGAGTAACTCACTCCAAAGACATTTTTACAGTATAAAAGACATCCTGGGGCTACTTTCCTTTGTTGTACAAACACCAAAGTAGAGTACAAAACTTTATTCTGTCTATGCTTACGTGACTTGCTGTTTTTTCCTCCTTTATTGTAACTTTAGCACTAAAAAAAAATTACCATTTTTTCCTTAAGATAGAAGAAACTGTTGCTTTAGCATCATCAGAATAAAGAAATACAAAATACAAGCGCAAGCATTAGGTGAATGTTATGGCTATGTGGCAAAGCGTCTGACACAGAACATGGAAGGCAGTCATCCTTTTTAAGTGGTGTTCAGGCAAATCTTTGTGTTAGATCAAACTTTACTCATCCTTCCACAGCCAGCGTAACTTCATTTTAGCCTCTGGGGCTGGTTCAAGAAAAAATGCTCGTGCCTTATTCTGATCTTGTTTCTGGTTGTTTTTGTTTTTGTTGTTGGTTTTTTTTGTTTTTTTTTTTTTAAATGACCTATTACTAGTGACTATAAAATTATGGCTTTCATTCTGTGTAAAATGGGATAATTTTAGTTCCTTTTCCACTTTATGTCCATTTTATTTATTGAGATTGAGAGCTCTTTGGAGCAGTAATTTTTCTGTATTTCTAAGTATTTTAACTGTACCAAGCTCAAATGTACTCTCAGTAGAAACCACCAGATAAAATTATTTAAAAAAAATAGCAGTAACATAGAGTTCATATAGTAGTGGGCAAGATTTATGAATCTGTATGGTTTTGTGTCTGTATGGTTTCCCTAAAAGATACTGAGTTACATCTGTAAGCACCTCAGAGTTCCATCATATGAAAAAAGAGGTTTCTGACTGAGCTGATACTTGTGATGTTTAGGTATTTATTAGAGAAAAAACACAGCAGTCATAGAAAAAGGAAATTGTACTTATTCATACAAATAAATCTTGAGGACTGCATTGTGGGTCTACATTACTGGTACTTATACTGCTTTGTTAATAATAGTACTTTTTTCCTGAATGATGACTGCCTCTCTTTTCCCCTTTAATATTTAAAATGCAAGGTCAGAGACCAGGTTGCACAAAGGACTTCTTAAAATCTTTGATAGAAGCGTAATCAAACTTTTGAGATTTAGATCCCAGTCGAGTGGAAGTAGACAGATATAAAAACTCTGCAAGTAATTTCAGTGATTTTTGCAGCAGGCCTAGCTAACCAGGGCTGGAAGTCCCACACCTGCAGAATTCCAAGAACCCTGGCTGTTCATTGCCCTTTGAACCTTTGCTTTTGCTTTTTCCTTTAACTGTTTTAGTTCAATTGAATATACAGCTGCAGCCTGTGGAAATGGACAGATGCTGCATGTATGACAGTATGCTGCCAGAAATGGAAAAAACACAAGAAAGGGCAGCCTTGGATGTTGTATCCAGCTGCCTGCTGTGATTTTCCACTGAAGTACTAGACGGATTAACCAAATGCACTGCCAGCTTTACATGATCTGGGGCAGGCTTTAAAATGGAGACTTTTGCATTCTTCTGTCTACTTTTCTTTCACTACCCCATTCCTTCCCCCTTTTTTTGGCATCCACTTCTACCACTGACAATGAAATTGCTTGAGTAACTTCAGGTTTATTGTTACTGTCTTTCAGGTGAAAGCTAAAAGCTAGGGAGAAAGAATCTTTTAAATGAAAAGCACTGATTTAATTTGGCCATATAATGCTTGTGTTCATGGGAGATTCTACAAAATGACTTGGATAGCAGGAATATTTATTCTAGTAGAGAACATTAAGAGAAAAAAACTGTTAAAAAACAGAGAGATCAATCCATTAGTGCTGCAGTGGGTACAAGTGGATGCGCGAAGTACCTGTGCAGTATACTTGCAAATTAATTTTCCTGTTCTGTATGATAATCCAGAGGGTAGATAGAAAAAAGCCTACTTTGTTTTCAGATTTCTGGGATTGGGAATCCAGGAATAGATAGGCCTTCTGAAAACAAATTATTGTGAAAAGCCTTTAAACAGCTGTGTAGAAAGGGTGAAGCTTTTTGCTCACCTTCTTGCAATCGTCCGGTGACAGCTTACAAATGTAGCTGTAGGAAAGTGTCTCTGGGTAATGAAGCCTGAAGAAGTAGATGTCCTTTCATGTGTGAAGCAGTAAGAGTTTTACTTTTCAGATCAGGGAACTGGCATAACGTCATGCGATATCTGTGTCTGCTATAAAGTCAGTAGCCCATCTCAAATAACAATATTATTTGCTATTTTTCCTTAAACACAATTGTATGATTCTTGGGTTGCCTGTAGAAATTATTCAGTAAGTGGTGACTCTGAACAGAAAAGGATTCTGTTTTTAAGTTGTTGATAGGTGCTTTTTTAATTAATTTACCACCTTGTAGGAGGAATGATGGCGATAAAGAGGAGTAGATAGGGAAAAAGTGGCCAAATCTGAAATTAGAAGTTTCAAAACCTAAAAGTAGTCTGAGAATTCATATGCAAGCTAAGTATGCACCATGCAATTGTGCTGTTTGTCCATGCAAAGGTCTTCCTTATGCGATTGATCTTTGTTGTGCCTTCTTGGGACTCATGAGATACTGAAGCACAATAAAAGGGTGTGAACATCGATCTAATGCTTAACACTAGTAGATCACTGAAGTGTATGGGCATCTATGTAATAGAAGTTAATTGTATCCATCACTGATTGTAGAATGCATGTGCTTAGCCAAATGTTGAATGTATTTGTCTGAGAAGTAGTGGTTACAAACATAAGTTGCAATGAGAGGCGACTAGCTGTTTGAAGCTTAGATTTTTGTACTCTGTGTGTAATCTTTTCACTTGCATAACCCAAGGCTTTCTCCCTGATTGTCTTTCTTAGAACACAGAGAACAAGTGACTTCTGAAAATCTCAAGTTTTTGCTAGAATGTAAGAATACAACCAGATCTTCCTGAAATCAAGTACTTTGCAATGGGTACTGCATGAACAGCCCTTTCAAATGCCTCTTTTGGGTGTTGTCACACAAGTACTCTATTGAGTACTCTATGTAGGTTTTTCTACAAGTTATATAGTGTTATGTACGGTGTGGTAAGAATCATTTGGGACTTTTAAATTTCCAGTTCTCTCAGTGTAACACGCAAAATATGCTTACCTTCAGGCATACCTAGGTCAAACTAGTTAATATTCTGTTTTCATGAATAATCAGTAGGACATTGTTTAGGCAGGAAGTAAAAGTGACAGGTGTATAGAGAATGATCCTTCCCCTGTTACATCATAGCATCTCCGTTTAATTAAACCTCCTGGAGGCATGGTTATGCTTCAAGACTTTTTATGTGGAGGCATTGGAAGGGCAACAGTACAAGTTAAAAAGTGTTTCCTCTAGGTTTATAATAAAATGTTTTACTGTTGATTGTCAGTGCAGAAGTAGCAGCCAGTCTTGGAGCCCCAGGGTAGGCGTGCTGGTGATCACCCATTAACCATCTGCATAATGAATGCATTTGGTTCACAGTCTGGAGGATGAAAGGCAGGTATTTGGATAGTTCTGAAATCTGAATACTGAACTTTTGGCTGACAGTGATTCCTCCAGAACACTCCTGAAGTTTACAGGCAAGACAGAGTAGTAAGTTAAGATCTTGTTGCTGATGTTCTGGGATGAACAGAAGTTTTCAGATTTTAGGGCTATCAGGCTTAATGCTGTAATAAGAGCCTCCTTGAAACAAAGGCAATTAAGAATAAAATTGGTGTCAGTCATATGCTTCATTTTGCCAGCCTAACAATATTTGAATTTTGTATTTTTTATTTTTGTTTTCAAATAACTTAATTCCTGTGGACGTATGAGGCAAGGACTGATTGTTACAGCTGTGGAATGTCTGGAAAACAGTTCATTTCAAATCAGGGCAGTTTTGCAACTCTGTCAATACTGCCATTGAGTGAAAAATAAGGAACATTTGGGGGCTCTCAAAATAAAACTCAGAAATATGTCATGTCCTAAAAAAGAAGTGTACAGGTATGCCCTTAGAAATCAAGAACTGTTTGGCTTGGACTTTTCTGTATAATAAGAAGCTGGCTGCAAATGTAGGAGGAGAAAGAGATGTATGGAAAATGCACAAGGGGAGATATGAAAGTAATCTTCAGTTGCAGACCAGATAGTTTGTTACTCTGAGAAGAGCCTTGAGGAAATGACTTTCAGTCAGATGAATTTCTGGATGTATGAATAAAGAATTTCTTTGATCTGATCTGTCTGGAGTTCAGGGGAATAGAACTATATGGTTTTTGAAAAAAACAAAATGTATCTATACATTTCTCTGCTTAACTAAAGCAAGTTTCTCATTTTAGTGATAGCTTTCTGGGCCAATAATTAAATATATAAGAAAAATGGAAGTTATCTGCTAGTAATAAAAAATTATTAAGAGCAGGAAAGATGTATATCACTTCGTGCACTTAGTTTTTTGTTTTCCTTAATGTATTTCCAACAGGAACATGTAGGACATTTATGCTTTTTGTACTGACAATAAATGATTCAAATGTCAGGGTGGATCAGGAAATAAGGGGGCCTTTGTATTTCACCTTTTTCCAAACTACAAGCTGTCAACCATTGCTAAATCAAGCATAGCATATATGTAAGAAATCTAATGTGTTGCAGTAAGGTCTATGTGGTGCACCCTGTGGAGCTGGAAGAGATGAAAGTGTTGGTGTTCTCTATGGCCTACATTTTTTCTGACAGGTACATCCCTGCCACAGCTGAGATGTGGGGACTTTCTTTGCTTTTAGTTTCAAAGTACTTAAGAGCTATTAGAGAATTCTATGTGCATACATCAGGCCAGCCGTTAGAGTGCATGAAGTGCAGTTGATCCTTAGGATGGTGTGGTTAGGAATACCCTTGAGTTTTGTGGAGTTGATTAGGAAAGAGGGAGCAAATGGGTGAAGGGCAGGAGATGCAAGCATCATAGGCCTGTCAAGTTTTATAGTGTGTACCTGTTCTTTAAACAAATAAAAACCAGAATGGCTATTATTTGGAATAAACATGCAATAGTCCTCTCAGCAGCTTCTGTTGTTTCTGTGTCATCATTCTGTTATTTCTGTGTTGGATTACAAGGCATCAGTGAGACAAATGTCGTTGTCTTCTGCTTAAAGCAAGTAATTTTTACTTCTTTTCCCAATTTAATGTCCATTCTGTTCTTTTACTTAGTTAAAACTGATACAAGTAAGAATTTAGTCAAGGTCTTTGCAATGATATGTTTGCTGGCATGCGTCTGTGCTATTGTGCCATGTTACTGGGTGGGAACATGCGAGGCTAGTCCCATCAGTACTGAAAAATATGTCCCGCTTGCTTGAGCATTTCTTTGCAAGCCAGATGAGAGGAAACCATTGCTTTTGGACGTGAATTTTATGAGTTCTGTCTTAGTGATATATGTTATGATGTTGGTCAATGAACACAGTAGCTTTTTGTGGCCAGAAGGAAAGGGAAATTGTTGGAGTTTTCTGCATGCAACCATACGTCATAAATTCTGGAGCAATTATTACAATGCTTAGCAGATACTTAACATTTACTCACTGCTATGGAGGAAAGGAATTTTTGAACCAGAAAAGTGCATCTGAACCAGAGGTTCATATTTAAGTTCATTACATCCCCTCCTGCCTGGTTTGTATCTACTGTATCCTTGAATCCCCTTTTCTCTTTCTCTCTCACCAAAAAAAATGTCCAAGTATTTTTAAAATACATTTATATAATTTATTTTGATGATTTCACTTGTTAGCTCTTTCTATGTGCTTGCTACTCTGAGTAATACATGGATTCTAAATACATTATCTTTCTGTTCCTGTAGTGCTTTATTTATTTGTCTATTACGCTCCAGTCTGTTGTAGGCAGGTTATTCCTTTTTACCTTATCAAACTTTTAAGGAATTTTATAGGAGATTGGCACTGTGTTAACTTAAAGCATGTCATGTGTTATTTACTTTTGATTTCCATGTATCAATTCACTTGATTTGGAATTTTACTTTATTTTGCATCACTTCTGAAAACAAATTCTGACCAACTCTAGCAGGAGTGCGGTGGGTTCTCTCCTTGTCATCCTTGTCTCATTGCTGGCATATGCAGGAGGAAGTTGTAATAGAATCCTCATCCTCATTTGGATCATGTGCCTGTTGCTATTGCTTTTAATTCCTTTCCTCCCCTGTGAATACATATAGACTCATTTAGTTAGCATGCCTTCCTTTAATAGGATCTGCTTTATTTCACGCATACTCGCATGTAAATTTTTACTGTAGGTTTTGGTGTTCTTTCCAAATACAGGTTGCTTTTCCTAAAATCCTCCTCATCTGTAGCTTTTCCTCTTGCTCTTGATGAATTATGCACACCTGGGTGAACTGGAAGCCCTCACTCAGTTCCAACCTACTTTTCCTGTGAGATTTTACGTTTCTGTTCACCCTCTTTAATTGCTGTGGTGTTGCCTCCAGAGGATAACCGTGTGATTGATGCCTGGTCTCATGATCCAGCTCCAAGTGGCATCCTCAGTAACATTTGCCCACTGAGGTGCTTGAAAGTGATGTGCCACTAATGAAGACTTTGGCAGACACTTTTATGAAGCTATCACTATTCTGCGTATTCCACACTTAAATATAGTGTTTCAAAATACTATTTTAAGTAGCACAACAACTCCTTACCTATGAGTATTTCACCAGGAGTAGATGCAACAGACCATATTCTGAGTTGGGGAAGATGGGTATGGTCACGGAGACCCAGCATTCTACAAAAGACTTAGAAAAGTGTATGTAACAGATTGAAAAATACTCCTTTTCTTTGCTTTTCAAATGATTTTGTTGTATTTTGAGGCTGCGTCCCAGAACCCTTTACTTTAATTTGTAACCATAGTTGACAGAAGTGCTGTGAATGTGTATTTAGAAAATGGACTGGATGAAAGAGCTGAAGTACATTTTCTATTTTCATATTAAACTTGTAATATTAAGAAATGTCTGATAGTAATATGTAACGTCTGAAGAGTATATATGGATGACATATATACATATATATATATATACACATAGTTCTACTTTCTTTTGCTTGTGTTTGCCAAGCCTAACACATAATTGAGCTCTAACTAGTCACTTTGAATTGTTAGTATGTATGCAAACATAACTTCCTACTGTGGTTAACCTCTTTTTCTTCTGTAGTTCTCATTTGCTGAATACATTTGCTATTTTTTTTTTATATTTCCCTTCTGCTAACACTCTGTATTTCATTTGTACATCTGTGTGTTTTTGGGTTTTTTTTTGGTGAAAAAAAAAAAGATCTATATCCTCACAATTTGTTTGATGCTGCTCACTAGCATTCTTGTTAAGTGTCTTTTAAAGAAAGCAAGAGCTAGAGTAGTTTTTTTTATTTTATTCCCATGGACGGGGCTTTGAGCAACCTGATACAGTGGGAAGTGTCTGGGCCCGTGGCAGCAGGATGGGATATAGATGATCTTTTGGGTCCCTTCCAACTCAAACCATTCTATGATTCTATGACAGGGTGGGCCTGGTGTGGAGTGCTGCTTATGGTCAGGACCAAAGGGGTGGACAGATGTGATGCCACCTCTCCCTTACCATGTACCAAGTGTTCATGGGGCACCTGGTGCTAAATCATTCACAGATGACCTGATTCTGTGTCAGGGTTTTGTACACAGCAAAGCAGCTCCCTTGTTGCCATCTGTTGAGAATCAACCCTCCATTAAAAACAAAATAATTTTTTGAGTAGACAGGGAGGTGGATTGAGAACTGTCTGGATGGCAGAGCTCAGAGGGTTGTGATCAGTGGCTTAGAGGTGCTCTGGAAGCCTGTGGCCAGTGGTGTTCCCCGGGGGTCGGTACTGGGCCCAGTCTTGTTCAACATTTTAATCAATGACCTGGATGAGGGGACAGTGTATCCTCAGCAGCTTTGCTGATGATACAAAACTGGGAGGAGTGGCTGATGCCCCAGAAGGCTGTGCTGCTATTCAGTGAGATGTGGACAGGCTGGAAAGTTCGATGGAAAGGAACCTAATGAAGTTCGGCGAAGGCAAAGGTAGAGTCCTGCACCTCAGGAGGAATAACCCCCCACACCAATACGGGTTAGGGGTTGACCTGCTGGAAAGCAGTTCTGTGGAGAAGAACTGAGAAGAGTCATGGTGTGCAGCAAGCTAACCGTGAGCCAGCAATATACCCTCATGGCAAAGAAGACCAGTGGTTTCCTGGGGTACATTAAGAAGAAAGTGGCTAGCAAGTGAAGGGAGATTGTCCTCCCCTTCTCTTCTGCCATAGTGAGGCCACATGTGTGGTACCTTGTCCAGTTCTGGGCTTCCCAGCTCAAGAAAGACAAGGAGCTACTCAAGAGAATTCAGCAGAGGGCCACAAAGATGATTAGGAGACTGGAGCATCTGTGTTATGAGGAGAGGCTGAGAGACCAGGGACTGTATAGCCTAGAGAAGAGAAGACTGAGAGGGGATCTCATCAATATTTATAAGCATCTAAAGGGTGGGCGTCAAGAGGATAGAGTCATACTTTGTTTGGTGGAGCCCAGTGACAGAACAAGTAGTGATGGGCACAAACAGAAACACAGGGAGTTCCACTCTGAACATGAGGAAAAACTTTTTTCATTTGAGGGTGACGGAGCATTGGACCACAGGCTGCCCAGAAAGTCTGTGGAGTCTCCTTCTCTGGAGGTATCCAAAACCCACGTGGATGCATTCCTGTGCAGCCTGCTCTAGGTGAACCTGCTTTAGCAGGGTTCTGGACTAGGTGATCTCTAGAAGTCCCTTCCAACCCTGACCGTTATGTGATTTACCACAGTATTAAATGACTATTAAAAATCAAATGTTTTGAGGGTACCGCAAACCTGTCATCAGAAGTTAGTTACACAGGAATCTAATAAGTTCTGGAAAGATAGTATGCTCACTCATAGAAAACTGCTGTGTACTTGTGCTTGCACCACGAGTGAGAGAATAAATGATTTATTTTTCCTGTTAAGAGTATTGAATGCCAGAGCAAGAACTGTAAGGATTCTCCATTGTTGTAATGTTTTGTTTCTCCTTTATATTGCTGTGCAACTAAGTCTGGTTTGCATCAAAGCTTGGATATATGGTACACTAAGATACCACTAGAAACTAATGCTAGAATTACATAAGCAGTTTACTTTTATTTTATTAATGCTTTTGTGTACACTAAAGTTCGTTACCGAACTGAAGAAGCCTTTCATTTTTTTAAAGATGGAAACCTAAATATTACTGAATATTTGTATTTATTAGAGAGTTTCTAATACTTTTCATAAATAGCTAGACCTTCTGTGTTAACAGTGTTATGCAGTTGATAGATACTAACTTTTGTTTGCCATTGTAATTGGCTGTTTCTAGAATATGGGCTTTCCCTGTAAAAAGGCCAGAAAAATCATGTACAATAATCCCTTCTGTCTGCCTTTAGGCTTTGACCCTACCAGAGGAAGGATTATATTCTTTTTTTGGTTGTGCAAAGCCAAGTATAATGATACTGTAGGCATAATATGGACATTGCACCACTGTACAAATATATCTGCTGCAAATTATATTGTGACATTCAGCTGCATATCTTCAGTTTCTGATACTGATGCTGTACAAAGGTAATTGTGTAGCTGATTTCCACTTTGAATATCTTTTCTTATTGCCTATTCATGAATGAAGCAAATATGTTTTCTTCCTGTTCTCTTTGAATTATGTTTTGAACACTTATGACTTGTAATTTGAATTTACACAAGTTCTCCATGGACATCCAAGCATCTCCTGTTGTAGGAAGTTAATAAAGTAGGAAATTTTGTAGCTAAACTAGTTATTAGGTAAAAGGATTTTCAGGAAAATACTCAAAAATACTTGTTTTGGCTTTTGTTATTGAATTACAATCTTAGATATTTTACTGTTCTGTTTCAAGGAAAAGTGATACATTTATAATCGTTTATTTCTCTCCCTTTTATAGAAGTATTCAAATAAATCCAAATCCCACATTTGTTCATTTTTTACCTTGAGAAATAACTTAAGAAATGAAAGTTATCGATTAAAATCTTATTTAGAAAAAGTTTAGAATAACCTAATTCTTTGTTAGGGGACTATTAAGTTGATTTTGTTACAGCAATTGGTAATCAAAAAGTTTTTGTCTCCCCTTGCTCTCTCTTTTGCCTGTCTCTAAGCCCTTGGTCAACTGAAATTCTTAAAAATCTGAGAAAAAGGAGTGAAATGGTTATAACTTAGTAGTCCAAGTGCTGAGTTCACCCTACAGTCCAAAGGAAGGACAAACTGGTTAGTTAGTGTATTATTATACCTCTTAACTGGAATGTTATGAGACAAAAAGGAATGGAAACAAGTTATTAAAGAGTGGCCATTTTAATAAAAATACATTATTTTGCATGACAAAACTATTATTCTTTTGCAAAACATGTCACTACTGTACGTTTGAGTTAGTTTTCAAACTCTAAATGCAGTTATTTCTGCATTGAATTCTGTTGGTACTACTTTTGTATGTACTGTTTTCCAGGAGTAATTTTCTAGCTGGCTTCATAAGTTTTTTAGAAAATGGTCTCTGTTAAAAGATATTTTTTGATGTGTGTTGCACTGTTTTTTACAGGACAGTAATAAAAATCACTTCAAACGATAAGAATAGGGAACGCATATGCCCAAAGATGCCACATAGAAGTATTATTATATGAACTGCTGGTATTTTTCTGGGTGTTATTTAACATTTTGGAAACCTATTCCAAACATTTTTATTGGAATGGAAAGATGAAAACAAATGTCTTTGTTGCTCAGTGTCGGTTCTAGTGACATGAGTCCCAATAATGCTATCTGGCTGTTACTTATCCTGCAGACAAATGAGAAGTCCATTATTTTCTTAAACCTTCATAACATTAGCTCATCTCATTAAGGCAATTTTTACAGAATTCAGAGAAACTCATTTAACACTTATTTGTTTGTTTCCTCTGAGTCAGTCTGAGGCTGTTGTTCAGTTGTACTAATTCTGTAAAGAAATACTGAATAAAGACTTGAGTTTTCTGTGCTATACGTGCAGCGAGTGCCTCACGAACTTTATGGTATTACCAAAAAAACATTTATTATCTACCATGGAAGATTATTAGCAACTTTTATTATGCTTATGTCACATGTGTAAAACATTCTTTTATATGTAATTGTTCTGTTAGATTCTGTTGAGGTTAGTGTTGTGCTGGCTGCATTTCCAAACAGAATATAGAACATAACTTTTGTGGTGATACTTTTACACAACTTGAAAAGATATATGTTTACACAGCCAGTGCCTACGTTCTCTGTGTTAACTTCCTATCATGTGAAAGAGAAATCAAGCCATTTAAAAATCTTTTTAGATTTGTTTCATCTGAAGGAAACAGAACAAACAGAATCATTTTCATTTCAGTGTTGGTAAATAGTTATGGTTATCTGGAGGACCAGTTCTGCATTCTGGATGCCTCACCTATAAATGTTATTTTCTTCTTTCTTCCAGGTACAACATTTGATCATTTTTAAAAATTCAAAACCTTTTGGTAGCTAGAATCCATGGAGAAATCGGCCACTTTTTAATGATTCACACTTATTTTTGCTTTTTTTTTTTTTTTTAGCAATTCCTGTAATACTTCCAGGAAATACCTCTTCTCAGATTTCAATAAAATTCTAAAAGAACAGGAAAAAAGGTGACATATAGATAATTTATGTGAGACTCAATTATCTCTTATGTATATGAACGTGTTGTACTTTATATTCAGCTTTTTATCTTCCATCCTCTTCCACTCCTTGTGTCATCTTCCACATCTAGACTTGCCTTCCTGCATAGCAATAACATTCCAAGGGTGTATCTGCAATGCTACTGCGATGCAATGCAGAGATAACTAAACTTGCTTATATATCAGGAAAAAGAGCAGCATGTCAATAGCACAACTAGTACAGCTAACGTCAGCACATTTTTAAGGTCATTAAAGTTCGTGGAAATCGTTCACCTCCTTTCAGTAGTCTTAAATCAGATTTTAGACTGTGTTTACCCTAATCCTAACTCTTCTCACACTTTCTGTAATCTTTTTCTGTAATCTTCAGATTGTTGAAGCAGAACAACACAGCAACTGAATCAAAATTTCTGAGCAGTAGCCATCTAAACCACTGTGTAGTTGCCCATTGCAACCTCCCTGTGGCGTCATTATTTCCCTGTAGTACTGTATTTAACAGTACTCAGAAATAACTTGCATTTTTGCAGATGAACAAAGCATTAAGCTATGCTGAACTGCAGAGGTGAATGAAAACATTTATGTGGCCTCTGCGCTCTGTGTAAACGATATTAATTTTGAAAGAGAATGGAAATGGCAACGTTGTAACAGTTTTAGAGTATGTACAGCTTCCATCTGTTCAATGAACTTCTACCCTTGCCCGGGGAGGTTTGTATTTAGTTCAGGAAGAATACAGTATCTAGTTCTCAGTGACCAAAAGTAATTGCAATTAGCACATTTTCCACATGCATGTCACTGTGTGATTTGTTTTGTGGTACACCACCTGCCATATTTTGGTTTAAAAATCTATTTGGGTTAAAAAAGACAAATGGTTCATGACTGGAGGTTCTTGCCAATAACACTGTCCATTAAGAAATGGCTTCCTTATTTGGTCTACAAAGCAGGGCTCAGGACTGTAGGGAATGCTGTGTGGAGTGGCATCAGAATTTTCACTCTTAAAGTCTCTCTTCAAATTTCTACAGGTAGAACATGTCTTCGTTTAGATGCTGTTTTCCAGTTGTGAATATTGGGTTTGACATTACTTTCTCAAGGTAAACATTTAGGTGCTAGATATGTGCAAAGGCCTTTGATGCACCATTCCAGTAAAAAAAGTCTCCAAAACTTTTTGTGATATGCATTTTGTCTCTGAATAATAGCCAAGGTATACGTAGGAGATATACGTCTCCTGCCGTAGGGTCAGAACTGCGTTGGTGTTCATTCATTTCTCAAACTTTTCCACTCTGAAGAGCAGCAGTCCTCTCTGACACAAGAGCCCTTAGATTCCTCTTTGTTACCCTTACATCCCAAATCACTTCCCTTGCCAGTGCAGAGAGGTGCAAAGTCATTGGTATTGCCTCCCCTCCTTAGTGGTTAGATTTGCTGCATTTTATTTCTGCATATCTGCAACCTGCGTCTAATTTGCTTTATGAAGTGCTGTGAGATGCCATTTTGAGTTTTCAGGTGTGGATGGAATAAGTAGTATTCTGTAGCTGAAAGTGTTTTCCACGGATATGCTTTCTACTGTTTCTGTTAGTGAATCCCAGCACAAACCAGTTTGTGCAACAAATTCACAAAACCCATCCAGATAATGATGGTTAACCAAAAAAGATGACTTGTGAGGTGCAGTGCAGCACTGGATTTGTTGGGCGTGGGCCTGTTCCTGAAAAATCCCAAGGGAGGCTCTACAATGTGTTTACCTTCAGTGCAGCAAACAGTCTTATGAGGATGTACATATCAGGTCTGTCACAGTTTTATCTGCATGACTTTGCATCCAGTCTAACAGGAAATCCAGAGCAAGGGGAAATGGGTGCAGGGCAGGTCCGCATGAAACAGAGGGAGAGCTCATAGGCTGAGTTGAAGTTATCTTGATGCTGATGCTGTGCAGAAACATGAGAGAGGAGTTGTACTGAATTTCCTTGTGCTCTGGTTCTGGGAAAGCACTGCAGAAACATTTGGATTATGTGTGCATGGAACCAGATTGGGATTGACAGTTTATTAGTGTTGGGTTGGGACACAAATGATTGTACTACTCCAGGAGCCAACTTTGGATGCAGTTTAGTAGTATTTATCTGGAGCCTCATTCCTAACAGACCCTTTCAGATTCCAGATTTCTTGCGTGTAGGCTTGGATAAAGTAACCATCCTAATGTGAAAGGTGAGCAACCAGAAATGTTGGTAGAACATGTGCATTCACTGGCAATAACTTTAGACAAATGCATGGACTAGTCAACATATCTATCTTTCAATGAGAATGCCATGTCTACTCAAATGCTACTGCTATAATAAGGCACCTTAGCATACTTCTGATTTATATGAAATTTAGGATTTTTTCCTAGCACCTTCCTTCATTTCACATATGTTATGAGGTCATAGAAAGAAAGACTCAGTTGAAATGAATATACACAATGGGAAAAAGTTAAGGTTGCTGTGGGAATGTCAACTCTGAATTTCCTGCTTTCGCTCTGATCGAACTATGGAATGAAATGTCTCATTAATGATAGGTTTGTAACATTTTTTAAGATAATTAGGAATAATTTGTTAAACTTAACCTTTTAAACACAGGTGCCTCTGTAACATTCAACTTTTGCATGTACACATTCTAAAGCATTTTCTTTCTAACTCTATTCATAATGACATCATACTGAGCTCTTGCTGAACCTGGACCCAAGAAATAGGTTGTTACTTTTGCTGGAGAAAATAAATGGTCAGCAGCAAAAGAATTAATGAATGCTGATGAGCTGTATATATTTACAGTTACAGAGAAAAAAGGATTATGAGTTGTCATGGAAAACTATCTGATCTATAGGTTTATGAACCTGTATTTTAAGCAATGCAGAAGACTGCATAGTAGAGGTATAGTTATTAGATTTCCTTGCTTGAAAAAAATATGTAGTAAAAATGTCCAGTAATTACCATATAAATTTCTTTGGATATTGTAATTTTTCTCTTTGTAAAGTGCCTTGCTGTGCCAGGGGATTCTGATGTGACTGATAATGTAGGTAATACAAATATTTATAGGTACCACAGACAACATTTCTATTTAGTACTGACATGGGTTCTCTTATATTCTGTGCATCTCTCTCATAGTCCTAATGAAATATATTTACTGACAGAGTTTAGGACATGGGAAAAGACATGAGCATTACATTTCAGCAGAATGAAGAGCGTGCAACAGTCTTCAAGTAGAAAATAGACCTCATTAAAAATGTAGACTTAAGAAAAAACAAAAAACACCCCAAACCCAAACAAAAGCCAGTAAAAGTATTTAACACAGACTGCATTACTTGTCTTGTGTTCTGTTGTGCTTGTATCTTCAGATATTCAGTGTAAAATTTTGGCTTCTCCAAATGCCAAGGTTGAGATCTAGCCTCAGGAAAGTAGTCAGTAGAGACTGACTTTGGTGGGACTAGGATTCACCCAGAACAATTATTCTCAAATTCAGGTTGTGTGATTTTATGTCATTTGATGTTACAGATAAGCATGCAGCTCTTGGCCCACAATGAGTGAAATAAGGATAGGTATTGTTTGAATGGATGTTCTTTTAAAGTTTCTCAGTTGCTTTTGGACCCCCCTTTCCTGTATGGCTTTAACTGGGCTTGAGGGAGCAGTTAAGCTTAACTGGCATAATCCGTTTTTATAAAAAAGAGTAGCCAGTCATTCTGATAGGAAGATAAGCTCGTGGTTCAAATCAGTTTTACAGTGGCTCTTCTGGAGAGCCAAGAGCTGACAAGTCTCAGCATAGATGGAGGTTCTGTCAGGGTTTGCCGTTATTGAAACTTTCCTTGAAACTATTTCCACATTCACATCTTTCTATTACATATAAAATGTGTAGTGACCCCATGGAGACCTGCTTGAAATCACATAATGGCTGAATTTTTAACTTCCTGTCCAGCAAGGGAATACATTTGATTTTTTTTCAGGGCATTCATTTCAGCCTTTGGATCTGAAAGATAATGCATTCTTCTTACCTTAAGATAAGAGCTGAGCTGATCTCATTTATATAGAGGTACATTGGAAAGAATTTCTGGTTTTAATTCAGGAATGAATGCTAGCTCTGACTTTGTAAACACCTGTTGAAATCATTGAGTGTTTCATACTTTGGCTTTTTAAAAATTTATTTCCATCTCAAACTCTTTTGAGAGTGCCTGTATGTGCCTTCCAGATCCTTCTCTTTGCAGGAGATTCCACTTAGTGTATTAATACAGGCTGAGTGCCAGTTTCCCTAAAATTCATGCTACTTGCACATTGCGTGACGTGGAGCCTTGTTGGCAGCTGGCAAAACTTGGTGTGCTCAGAAACATGTTTTCAAAGATAATTTGCTTTTTCTGCTCTGTGGAAAGAGAATAAAAAATTTCTGCATTGCACATGTCTGTGCTCATGACCTCTGTCCGTGGAGGAGGTGAGAAGCAAAACTCCAGGTTAAACAGCATCTGTCATTTCAGTTCATCTCCAAAAAGCAGGACAAAAATTTTATCTCCATTGTAACATTTCCGGAAGTATTGTTGATTTGTGGGTTGGTTACTTGAGGCGAATGTACCATGTATGCACAAAATGCTCATCATGCAGTGGTTAAAGCAGACTGAAGTCTGAGGCAGAACCTGCACAAGACAAGGAGAATGGCAGCGGAGTAGTGGGAAATATTTTTTTTGCGCTGTTGCTGTGAGAAAGGAGTCCTACTTCTTGTTGCTTCCTTGTGTTTAAACTCTGGTTACGCTCTGTCATAGTCACCCTGTCCATGTGAGGTTGATTAAGAGCAGTTTGGCAGGTCGTAAGCGTGCACTCACTTTTAAAGTAGAAGGTATTGAATATTTTGTAGCTTAAGTTCTCTTGAAGAGGCATAACCTTTGCATTTCACAGCCAGGCTGTTACTAAATAGCAAGAGCAAAACTCTGCTAATTAAGTCACTTAGCAAATAAAAAGGATGTCTTTTTAGTAGCTGAAATGATGGTAACACTTTCAGTCATAGAAGACAGCAGAGTTAGTGGGGTCGATGTATTGTTTTTATATGTTATGAGAAAGATGTTTCATTTATTCTGATAATTTTCTGTGATCCGTTCAAAACAATTGCCTTGTATTCGGGAAGGCAACTAATGCACACATATTTGTGTGACAGTTTGCTTCGATGCAAACTTCCAGCACTCTGGACTGCTTCCAAGAGCATTTTGGGAGCAGGAAACTGTACTTTTAGGACTAGACTAAGACCTCCTTCATTAGCCTTGGCTTTTGCATCAGGGCATTATATCACGTTCAGAAGATCAATCTGTGTGTCTATCTGTCTATCTATCTATCTATCTATCTGTCTATCTGCCTGTCTAAATAAAACATCTGTATACACACGTGTAGCCCTAGCTAGCAAAATCTGTTGTTTTCTGGGGCAAAACCTTCAGGTTTTGATTGGCTGCTGTGTCAGTAGACTGGAATACTTACTTACAGCTGTCCTCAGAGGCCTTCTATAAAACTGCAGGTGTTCAGCTTTAGCAAATAGTTCTTATTATATGGATAGACTTTTGGCAGCTAGTAATGATGTTTCCTGAAATTGAAAAATGATTTTCTACCTTACACACTGGTTTTACATTACTGGAATGTTGGAAGGGAAAACAAATACCTCTCATCAAGTAGTACTGAGGCTGTTTTTGTTAGTTGTATATATTTTCTGATTTGTATATTTTATACTGGAGTGCAAGTTTTTCTCCTTAACTGTTGTGGTCAGACTTGAAACCTCTTCCAGCAAAACTCAAATTATGAGGAATTAAACAAGTGTCTGGCAACAGAGGGTTATATCCTCCTTTATACAGACCTAGCAACTGGCTTGCAGTCAGTGTACCATCAAACCCAGAGCTAAGGGGGCATTGTAAAGCCTTTAAAAATACTGGACAATATCGTAGAGTACTGTTAAGAACTTTATTTTTTTTTGTATCAGTAAGACACATATGATGATTTTATGAGTATATGTTTAACCCATTCTCTACCTTTTTTAAATAGATCTGGAAGAAAATGGTGGATCATTTTATTACAGTCACTCTTTTGGATAATGAGATTGATGTCATACTGTACGTCAGTTCTGGGGAACTGTTGTTTAGCTGCAGGGAGTTAAATAACTTATTTGGATTGTATTTAGTTATCCAAATGCTTGACCAGGGAATTTATCGCTCCAGCTTTCTTTGGTATGCCTACTTCACCTTTAGAGTGCTAAGCCAGTACCTGAAGCCCAGTGGCTCTCATTTTCTATTAATTTCCTAAATAACGTCTTGTTGAGGTAGGGCTTTGTGAGTGTCTTAAGTGTACTATGACACAACTGAATCCCTGTTAGACACTGTGGACACAGCTCACGTCTATCAAACCAGAATACTTCCTCAGGGAAATCATCAATCCCTTAAAAAACAGTGCTGGGAAATTGACAGTGTCCTCTGAAAAGTTTAGAAGACCCTAACCCTCACCATCAGTTTCACATGGTGGCCTTTGGATAGGGTATAATTTATTATAACACAGTCCTTAAGTTATAGCACAGCTGAGCAGCAATTCCTATGTTTTTTGTGGTAGAACAAAAATACTGACTACGAATTAAATAGGAATTTCTGACTTCAGTAAACCTGGGCTGCATAAGCCAGCTCAACGTGTCCAGGAGACCTCCAATTCCTGGAAGGGAATACTAGGATTGAAGGTGCTTTTGAATTTTTTGTTATTTTTTGTTTGCTAAATTTTTTAATACATAGTTGTTTTGTTTGTCAAATACAGTCCAGGAAAGTAACTCTATGCTTTGCTATGAAAAAAAGCTGGTATTTGAAAACTTTACAGAAACAAGGAGACAGCAAGTATGGATATTAATCTTAAGCCTCCAACTCTAATTTAACACTTTGTCTGATGCTAATCCGCAGTGCTACAGACATGAGTTATTGCTGATGGAGTAAGTATGTGGCCGTGTTCATTGTAAAGGTTCCTCTTTATCTCCTTATCTGTATTCCCCCTCACATTTCTCACACCCATTTGCACACAATTCTCCAGGGTTTTTTTCATCATATGAAAGTATCATTTTCAAAGGCTTTTGTTTTTCACATCCATGTCAGTATTGCCGATTAGAATGTGACAGGGAATACCTGGTTGCATACTTCCTTTAAACCTGAGCCAGTAGCACTGCAAAATCTTAGGGAGAGGACCCTTTCATCTCACGCCATCCACCACTTTAAAGTGAAAGGTTTGTTGATGTAATCCTATTTCCAATCTATAGAGGTCACCTGTAATGCACTGCTCTGAAGAGAAATGCCTAGTACTGTTTGATGTTAGAGGTTTCTGTTTTTAAGGCAAGTTTAATGATATTTTGGTTTGCCAGGATACTGTGTTGAAATTTTTGAAGACTTCAGCTGTTTTTAAACCATTGTTAACCTTTCATTTAATTGTTAACAATTCTTTCCAAACTGATATTTTTATTATTTCAATATGCTTCAGGTCTTTCTCTTTCCTTCTTTCTTTCGTTTCTTTTGGCAAGGTCTAGTAAGTTTCGGGTAATCTGTGATGTGAGAAGGATCAACTAGCTTTTAGATGACAGTACACTAAACCAAGTATATACTCCTTTGGCAATCAGTGACAAAGATAATATTGGTTTCACTGGGAGAAAGATTGCATCCTGCCGGTATATAACAGAGGGGTGAAATGGAAACCTTAGTTCGTAATGTAGTTCTTAAGCAGTTGTGAAACTCACATCCAGGATCTTTTGTGATCTCTTTAATCATAAAACCAATGGTGTATTTCAAAATCTCTACAGACCTATACGAAATAAGTTGCAGGATTAAAAAAATAAGTACAAAGAATTGCATGCTAAGCATTGTATATATGCTAGGTTGTTGTATATGTAGAACAGAGAGTACAAAATATGTTCATTTTTTTCATGTGCAATTGTGTGTGTACATTTCTGTATATCTGTGTGTAACTACCTAGATCATAAAAGTTACTGTGCTGATTGTGGATTTATGGATGAAAACCTACCCCAACTAAAGTTAGTGACAGAACTCCAACCAATAAGTAAGATTCAATTTATTGTTTTCCAGTTTCTCTTAACATAATCAGTGTGATATCTTATGGCATTTCCCCAGTTTTTTGACACTGAGAAGTATTTCCTGGCCAAACTGCATTGGCAAATCCTCCCAGAGAAACACACTTTATGGGGTTTGTTGATATAGCTCATACAGATTTTCTCCAATAAAAAGGTGGAATTTTATTTCATAGCTTAACTGCATCTACTTTTGCTAGCAAGGCCAAGTCAGTTAGGGATGGGCCATTTTTCTCCATGAACCTGACTAATGTAGATAGACACAGGTTGGCAAATGCTTGCTGCAGCCCAAATGGGTGAATCTAAGCCTTTTGGTTATGTCTGAGGATTTGGCACATTGTAACAGGAAGTTCTTACCTGTATCTCTGTTTCCATAGCAGAGTAAACCACTCCACCTGTTAATTGCTTAGCAGGTAGCTTTCAGAGTAGTAGATTGCACTTGAATGTGAAACACTTTGGTGCACATTTCAGAACCAGGGCTCCCATTTCTGGCCCTGTGGATCGTTTCTGCAGAGAGGAAAACTGCTAACCTAGTGTGGCGCAGAAGCTCTCTGCTTGCAATCGCTCCATTTCCTGACCCAGGGTAGTCATGTGGGGAGTTCAAGTTAGGTTAACAAGAGCAGGCTGACGTACAAAAGGCTTCATTTCACTGGCTTTTACGCTAACTCCTATCCTTTTATTGTTAGTGCCTTTTTGTATTTTTTTTTTTCTTTGTTTCATCTGCCTGAGAGTTCAGCTGGCAGCAGGGAAAGTTCTCTGAATTGGCTTGGCATGGTATATGATTTTTAGAGCCTCTTGCTGCTTCTGGAGGAACCTACTTTCCAGAGCTCTGTCACTTTCTCTCTTTTGCTTTTTGTATTCAGTCCCTTCCTTACCATTCCCCACATATGGTATGCACAGTTGCAATGACTTGCATCTGTCCAGAAGTGTGACTTTCTTAGAGCTGATTCTCCTGTTCCTTTGTGTGTAAGCCAAAAAAGGACTGTGTGTTACACAAGGCTGCCAGCACCCTTCTCCCAGGAGAACATGTGTGGTCCCTCCACATTCATCTGAATTCCCACTAACCCCAAAGATCAAGAATGTTTAGACTTCTTCCTGTCTCTGGTGGCCACCATTATCAAAATGACTTCATCTGCCCAGAAAGTTAAAACCCATTGCTATTACACTTCCAGTTCTATCGATGATAAACTATGGAAAACATCAGTGTCATATATTGTATTTAATAAAAGGAGCTGTTTGACACAGTGTATCCTTGAAATGTTTATAGTGAGTAAGCAAAACTTTGAATTCACTTTAATAAAAACTCCCTTTAACCTCAGAAATGGGGCCTGTGCAGTAAAGTTTTATCTCTGTCAATGATGTTCACCTTCTCATTCTAAGGGGCCAAACACTACATAATAAATGGCAAGGAGCCTCTCTCTGTTTTATTATGCCCTTTCCTTTTGCTGTGTGTGTTCATTATATCTAAGGAGGAAAATAAAGATAATTTCTTGAATTCCCATAACATGGACTCCTCATGATCTCCAAAGGAGAGGACGGAAGAAGTAGTGTGTGTTGCAAACTGATTATACTTAGAAGGTGGTTTATTCACTGCTTAATGCCCTGTGCCCCATTTTCCTTGCTGGATATTTGAGTTGTCTCTTTGAGAAGGAAGAATTCTGCTTTGATACATCTTAAAAATCCTTTTATTTGTGAGTGTCCTGCAGCTTGTTAAAGACATAGGGCGGTATAGGAAACAGTGATATCTCTGTGATTTGGGAGACTGAGAGAAGGAGAGCTTCTTAGCAGTTCTGGTGGAATGTAGTGGTTTGTTATGACGACAGGCAAAATGGTTTTAAGAGAATGCAGTAAAGCAGAATTTTATTAGTCCTAATTTCACCTTACTGATGTACGTCATTATCCTTCCCTGACCTTTTGCTTAAGAGATAGATGGGCCTCTGGGTGGCCAAAATTGCCATGAGCAACATCCTTAGATGCAACTGAACTGAAACTGATGGTAGTTGCCTGAGTGCTCCTTCCAGCCTGCATTCTCCCAACCACAGAATCTATAGCTTTAATTTAAACCTTGCCAGACACTCGTAATTTTGTTTTTTTCAGCAATTTTCTATAATGTTAGCCAAAGACTAAAAAGCATGCCAAAGAACATCAGAGATTAATGGACCTCTTTCTCTCACTTTATCTTAAGCCACCAGGAGAGTCAGCAAAGAAATACTCTAGTGTGCTTTGGTTTGGGGACATTGCATGAAGTAGGGTTGATTCTTGTGCTGAAGGAGTTCCAGATGGAAGTCCTTGGCTGAAAATTACTGACAGAGTATGCTGGAAAAGCATCTCCACATATTTGTCCTCTTTACAACCATTCTTCCGCTGGCCACTGAACTGCATGGACTTTTGATCTGATTTGATCCAGCCATTCCTATTTCTTAAATGTGCATTACATATGCCAGAAGAAAATGGGTCGGTGAATAAAAGTCACAGCCTTGTCCTAGGTGAAAATTCTCTGTCCAGTTTAAACAAATTAACTTGCATGGTGTATTATGGCTTCCCCTTTTCATTTTTTTTTAGCTAGATAGATGATTCCGCTAAGGAAATCTCCAATGTGTTTTGTGTGATTTCATTTGCTCTTAAAGGCCTCATCTCAGGCCATAATTCTTGATTTCTCCTAATTAGTTGCTGTGGAAATGATTATGTCATAAACACAAACAATGGGAATATAAGGAGCAGATGAATTCTTAAGAAGCAAAGATTTCTTTTCCTGTAAATGACCAAAAAACCCAAAGGAGAGGCATTAGAATATGCTCTGCATTGTCTTTCATCTCAGGATTTTACAGTCCTCCTCAATTACTAATACATTAAAGATTTTTGAAAGGCTGCTGCAGAAATGGTGTTGAAATCTTCCATGTTAGTTGTCCTCAGTAACTCTTGATCAAATCATTGTTGCTTGCAACTAAAAATAAGCTTTTCCTTGCAAACTGAGCCTTCGCTCTGAGAGCTGACTGAATTCTTCCCAATGTACTCATCATCACTGGTTATAGAGATTCTGCTGACTAAGTTATTTACACCTGTGCAGTCCAATTTGCTTTAAGGCTCATTTTATTTCTCTGCCTTCAGATTGTTTCCCTTGGAGATTTGTAGGCAGTTCCAACACTTTCAATAGTGTTGCCTCACTGTTACCGTGCTATGTGAAAGAACAGTTAATACTTGTATCGAAGGAATATGGAGTGGAATGGAATCTGCAGCTGCGTCAATGTCAGTTAGGTACTCCTTGACCGTTGGGAGAAAAATCAATAAAAATATATTTTTTTGCCACTGAAGTCAGCACATGTGGCTAAGTATCCTCTGAGGAGTGAAATCCATCACTCTACACAAGCCCGCTGTACAGCAACGTTCTCCTTATAGTGCTCAAAATAGGGCTTATGTGGTGTATGGGCCATGTGAATTCACGTGTGGATTTCGCCAAGGGAGAGGCTCTTTGAGTCAGAAGATGCCTTTTTGCATAGTCACTTTTCAGAGTTGTACTATATTTTGGCAGCCACAACACCTCTGTCAGACAGCTGAATATTTATTACTGCTGCCTTTTACAGATGGGAAAATCAAGGCCCAGAGATTAAATGACTTGTCTGAAGGTGCACGTTGGTTAACAGCAGAGTGAATGCAGAGCTCAGGATTTCTAACTGTGTCTCCTAGGATCCACAGAATATTTCTAAAGCACTATAAAAGTGATGTAATGTGCAAGCAGAATTGTTTCCAAACAAAAATTTCTGTCAGGTTGCACAAGATATCTGCAGCAGCTCTTTAAATATTCAGGAATGTATTGATGAATGAATGTAGTCTTTAGTGATTAGAAGGAACAGATGCTATGGAATAGAAAATCTACATAGATCTTAGGCTTCCAGCTACAAGCTTTTGAAACTGAAGCTGTAAGCACAAATTAGGAAGTAGGATCTTCTTGTCAGCTATGCACATCTGTTATTGGAACTATACAGTAGTACATTTCCCGTATTGGCTTGCAGTATGCCCATGTCAACTTTATAGAACACAAACATGCGCAAGAAAGATGCACTAAGAAGGGCAAAATGCTTTTGCATGGTTTTTATATTATTCACACGGCTAGAATGTTTACAGCATAGTACAGAGTGTAAGAAGGGCAAATGCTGAACCACATCAAGCAGTTCCCTTGTTGTGCATGTCATTTAAATATCAAATCTATAAGGGCGTTTGCTACGTTCTTCACACACAGAAAGACCACAACTAAGTGACTTAAAAGTATCCCATGAGTTTTTAAAAATGCGGACAAACAACTCTCTTCTTTTGATAATTGCAAATACATTGTTCCACTCTGTTGGTTCTGCAACATCTGGTGTTTTATAAAGCATTTTAAAATGTCATCTCCCTTCCTCATTTGCCCACACCCTTCTCACTGCACCTTAACCCCAGCATAACAAGAAACTTTAGTTTCTAAAGAAATCTGTGGAAAATCTTGCAAAGCAAATTTAAGGAATAATGTCTGTACAGGTCTGAGCATTTCTTAAATTAGCAAGAATGCTGAGTCAGTGGCATGGAGGAACCCTAATGTATAGAAAATTTTTCATGAGGAAGGTAAATAAGATTCTGGGCTGCTTCAGTGGAAAGATATTATTACATGGTTCTTGTAGAAGAGATTACTTAGAACTATTTTTTGCTTGGTAGTGTTAAATTGATATAAGAGTCTTGGCATTAAGTTTTCTTAAAAAGGTCACAAGGCAGTTTCTCAAGAATGAAAGACTGTGTAACTCCCTTCATAAGTCCTGGTATGTGTCCAAGGTTTGAATTGTAAATTGAGTGCAACTCCTTCACAGTTAGCTACTTAATGAACTTCACAGTTCGTGCCTGAGGATGAGCTTACAGGTTAGGGAATCAAAGTAGGTGAAAGGAAAGGCCATTCCTGTGTAGCTTTTGTCCATAATCAGGGTATTTTAACATTTTTCATAGAAGTTCTTGTCAGTTCATTGCAGCATACGGTCAATAGGCTGCTTTACTCTGAGAAGCAGGAGGTGAGAAAAGATACAAATCTAGTAACATAGAAGTAAGTGCAGAAACTTCACAAAAAAATCGTAAAGCAAGGGGGCTTTATAAATACAAGGTGGGAAGGGTCTTCTGTCTTAATTTTAGCTATCTGTCAGTTAGGCACATTGTCTAAGCAGGTTTTGTACTGTCTCTGTTTTCAGTGAGGAGAAGGGAAGCAGGGGCACCTCTAGATGGCAGTTCATCACACCTGTCTAGGTGAGACTAGATGCTGGTTTACTAGTCATCACAGAGGAAGATGCTTCACAATCCAGTGAATTTAAAGTAAGACTTACTTCCTTAGCTCTTGAAGGCAACAGAGTAGAAGATTTAAAAGTCTACAGTAGTCTTCCTGGTAAAGATCATAAGGGCTGAAGTAAAGTACTGTGAACTGTTACCCAGTGAAGTTGCCTTTTTATCAATGCACTGTAAAGAAGCGATAAATCTTAAGTCACATCTAGCTGCAGTCAAAAGATCAAAAGTTTGTATAAAATTATTTGCATTAGCTTCTTTTTACATAACTGTTGAAAATAGGCAACATTTTATTCATAATGAAAAAAATGATGTTAAAGTACATTTTTAAAAGAAGAGTGACGTATATTTTACAGGTGATTTCTGATCATGTGTCTGGTGGTTAGGATATTCTGTGTTCTTGTCCTTATGGTCCCACTGGGACAGCAGTTCTGCACAGGCTACTGAAGACTTTTAAATTACCCGGTACCACTAGTGCCCTAACCAAATTTTTCTTAGAGGCTGAATAAAACTATAGCCTCTAAGAAATCTTATTCCAAATTCTGTGTTGCCTTAGCCAAAATGTTACGAGTATCCAAGGACAAGCACTGTGACCCTATATCCTTAACGTTTGTCATGTCTTTTTTGCCAGAGCTGTGTGACTCTTAGATCTAGGTAGGGGTACTCTTACCTGCTTTTCTCTAACTAAAGCAAGTGACAAGCAATGAAAATACAGTAGCAGAGTGTCTTCAGCGTGGATTAGAAGCCAGAGCACCTGTTTTAATGTCCTAAGTAAGCCTTTACCTGTGTGCTATCATCTGTTTTCTTGTTGTAGTTAACTCCTTAAGAAGTGTTCAAGGCCAGGTTGGATGGGGCCTTGAGCAGCCTGGTCTAGTGGAAATTGTCCCTGCCCATGGCAGGGGGAACTGGATGATCTTTAAGGTCCCTTCCAACCCAAACCATTCTATAATGCTATCATTTTCTAGCTTCTGCTGCACTCAGACTTTCATTTTCCTAGCTAACTGTGCTTTTTTATAAAGAGTGTGTCTTGTTTAAGTTAACGAAACACAAGTTATAGGGATTATTTTTGCTCCCTGTAAATAAATTAAAGGGGAAAGTTTCTGATTGGAGGATGCATTTTTGCAAGTAAAGGCATAATAAAACTGTTCAAAAGTATATTTAGACTGAAAATTAGACTGACAGTTCCCATAGGGGTAGTGGACAGAATCATTCTAGGCACCATCGACCCCAGTATGTTTAAGACTGGGTTTGTAAAGAAGGTTAATGGTCTTAAAGTACAAAGGCTTTGATTCAGACACCTAGGGTGAATGAGGGCTCAGTGATTATTTCTTACAATAATTTCTTCCTTGCTCTTCTAAATTCTTGGGGCAAATCATGCCCTTTTACAGTTTGTGGCATGATGTTATTATGAAATGGAAATAACAAAGATATAGACTTTGCTAGCTACAGTCTTTGAGAGTCTGCAGATTTCTGCCTTTATCGTTGTCTCTGTTGTCCCTTGCTTCACTGTGACGGTACACTGATAGTGATGCCAGCCAATGTCCCCTCAGCATTGTGAGCTCAAATCCGGCTACTATGCAAACACTGTTCCTACAGCCGTACAAGTTTAAGAAATAAAGGGAAATGGCGATTCCCTTTGGACCATCAGCCACATGACCTTTTGCTCTCACATGGCTTAGTCCCTCTCCTGTACGTGATAGCCACTTAGGACTCTTTTTGGCTTTTGTCCATTTTATTCTAGTTAGCATTTAGTTCACACATCGTTATGAGAAGCGCTGGTTACGAAGATACGCAGCTCTTGTCATAACAGAATTATTTTCTATGCACCTGTGATGTGTTGGGGGAATATTGCAGAGTGAATAAAAAAACTGAAATAATTTGCTTTTTTTCTTACTCCACCTGCTGTGTAGCTGTTTTTCTGTATTTTTGGAGGAAGGGTGTTGAGGCAAGTTTTTGCTTTTTTTTGTTGTAAGGAACAATCTGAAGGTCTGTTTATGGCGTTAGGGAAAAGGTACATTGTGGGTTACAATGCTACAAGCAGAGAAAAAAGGAGAATCTGGAAGACAGATGGCTATTAACATGGTGTAAATACCCTATTTTTAAATGCAAGGGGAACAAGGTGTTCCATATATAGTCCTCAAGCTGGAAGCTTCATGTTTGTAATAGTACCATGGCAATGTGCAAAGATTAATCACTTCCTGTGTGCTATTTGTAACAGTGACATCAACAGAAAGTGCTCTCAAAAAGCTTTATATTCTTATTGCATTTGATCCTCTTTCTTCAGATGCACCCATTCAGATCCACTGAATTCATTAAGGCCACCCTCGCCACCTTTTCTGTGCATGAGCAAATGAAAAGACCTGCAGCCTGCTTGTACCAGACAACCTGAGAATCCCTGCAGTGCACGGAGCTCTTTGCCTTTGCGCCCCGTTGTCCCACCCTCCCCTCAATCACATAGTGGAGGCAAAAATGGGGAGGGTGTGCGAGTACGCTGCAGCTGTGTTCTGCTGTGGTTCAACCAGGTGCTCACAGAATTAGGAAGCTATAAATGGCTTCCTGGTAGTGTTCCCCAGCTTGCCTTATCCAAGCAAAACTCTGCACAGGAGAGTGTCTGTCTTGATAGCTTTCACGAAAGCAACAGATCTGGCCTTGAAACTCTTCTTGCTGTTCACTGAGGGAACTCAAATGGCTTAGAATGAGAATGACCTAATATACTTCTCCAACTGCACTGAAATTAAGAGTTCAGTCTCATGTATTCACATTAAGTGGAAAGACAAAAAAATTGAGTTGTGTTAACAATTTCTCTGTAATGGAAAATGTGGGTACTTATGCTGATGGGAATTTTCTCTAATTGATCTTCTTTATTCAAGAAACTGTTATTGGAAAATGATACTCCACACCTTCATACCACGGTGATTGTTACTTATTAAGTGCTTTTATGTCATGATGCCTGGGAGCAAGGGGTCCCCAAATATATGTTAATATTAATCCATCTTGTCAAGTAAGTTGATGTGACTGGAAAATGATCGGTTGTGAGCTTTGATTTATAGTTTAATTCAAGCGAAATTAAAAAAAAAAGTAGTTTAAATATTTCTTTTTAATAGTTTTATTATTTCGTTCAGAGATTCTGTTTTTTTGTGGGGGGAGGGGAGGAGGTTGTTTTTGAAGGAGGCTTGCTTGGCAGGTAGTCATTGGCTATTTTTGTTGAAAATTGAGTGTCAAGACAGGAGTCAAATTGCTGTAAAATATCTCATGGTACAAGGTAAACTGTATGTTTCCATGCAATATGTCCTGTGATGAAAGCTTCCTTCTTAAGTAGTCACTCTCTCTAAATAATGCATTCTTTCCAGACACTGTTGCTATGTTTTTCTCTGACAGGTAATTACAAACTTGCTTCTCAAAAAGGAAAAAAAAAAAAAGAAAAGAAAAAAGAAAGCCATACACCTACAGGAAGGCTTGTAAATGTAGGTCCTGCTTAATCTGGTTTAATCTTTGTTTATATAAATTCATGTGTGTTATGAGAGTTCGTTTTTCAGCTTTGAAGCACCCTTCTGTATTTATTTCTCTGAAACTTCTTGCAGCTCTTGTCCAATGAGGAAAAACAATGCTGGCAGGGAGTTTGTGTATATAAGCTAAAGACTTTTGGAAATGCATGCGCTTTTGACAACTGCAGTTGCTGGTTCTAACTGGCAAGCCAGTACCACCCTCAAAACAGTGCCTTAAAAAGTCCCCACGGTTAAAGATGATGTTTGTAAATTCATTGCCTGAGTTTGAATATAATGCTTTATCTCAAAATCGGCAGTTAGAGAACCATGTAATTTTTATGTAGCATCCTCTTTGTGTGAAAAAGCCACGAAACAGATAAACTGAAGAGAAAAAGAAAGGGAAGATTTAGGGAGAGGATGTGACTCAAGAATTCAGGATCCTTCCAGATCAATAGAGCAGCCCCAGAAAAGCAATGACATCCAGCTGGTGCAAACAGACAGATGGAGAAGAGGCTTAGGATGAAGAAAAAGAGAGTGGAGGAATAAATGTGGTCAGAAGTGCAGGGTGGAGTTGGTCCTTTTTGCATTTCAAAAAAGGGGAGAGGCAGTTGAATTTGGGAATGAACACAGTCCTAGTGAGGGTGAATGAAGCTTGCTTTCCAGTGAGAGGATTGCTTGGTGGCCATGATTTATTTGTTTTGGTTTCTGCATTTTCAGTGAAGTAGGCAGGTATAACCTTGCCACCCCAAATCAAAATATTTTTTTTACATTTTGATTTTTCCTTCTTTCTCTTTAAAAATGAATTTCAAAATGTAGATATAATTTAGAAGCAGTCACTTTGGAATTTGTTTAAGTGATGCGTCTTTGGTTTAGGGGGATCATAGGTTTTGGGGAATTTTTTTTCAGCTGGATTATTGCCGATTTCAACCTGAATCTGTAAATCATTTTCAGGTGGGTTTAAAACTAGCACATTATTCACTGAAAGCACTACCTACCTGTACAAGTCATGAAATGTCTTGGAGACTTTTTCAGAAGGAAGAGCTGTGGGCAATGTGTAGTTCCTTTCAAATCCTGTAGATATCTAATCCAAGCGGCCTTGGATCGAAACTGCATGGCTCAGCCCCTAATTTTGTGCCAAATACCTGCGTCGTTTAGGAGTTCAGATTGTGTTTTAATAGTCAAAAGTGCTGGCTCATCTGTGTCAAAGACTATGAATGGAAATTTTATGCTGTTTCCTACTTCCAAATCTATTTTTAATTGTTTTAAGTGCTGGTCATATCGCCTTTGTAAAATGAGACTCTTTAAAATGGAGGCATTCAAAGTAACTGGTTACTTGTGAAAAGTGTTCTCTTAATTTATTTCGCTTGATCACAATGAGAAAATAGAAATAACCAAGTTATTTGCTTAAAGCTGCAAAAAATGGGTCTCCTAGCCAAATAAATATCTGCTTATTTTAGCAATAAACTGCATATGCCTGACTGAGTGCTAGGTGCCTCCTTCTCTTTTCCAGTAATTGTCCCTTGGCACATTCATCTCTGTGTGTTGCTCTGAGGCCTGTCTGGTAATCTTTAGCTAGTTTTAAATCACAGGTTTCTCCATATGCAGGCCAAATGTTACTGAAGATACTGAAAGTTCATGCATGCATGCACACACTCTCAAAGGCTTTAAAACATCCGCAGATATCTTTAAAGGGCATATGCTAACAGAAGAAGTTAATAGGCTGTATTACAGGAAGGAATTTCAGAGCAAAAACAAGTTGTCAGATATTCATAAATTGCTTTTGAATACAAAATTTTGATCTGTGTACTGGTTTCAGGTACCCAGAAACTACAGGGTTGGTTTGGCTCAGGTTACAAGTCTTAATGTAATTATGATTAAAATATTGTGGGACTTTTAAGTTCTCACTTGAATGCCCTTCCTAATTGCAGGAGGTTATTATGTGCTTTTACCATTCTATGCTGAAGCAATACTTTCTAATCTCATATCATCTTTTTGCTCTACTTAACTACCCTTGGTGTACGTTGTAGATTTCAGAAATAAAATAAAGTCAATTTTGTTGTTTGAGAAGCTGAAGCATGAAGTGGCTTCAGGGGCTGTGAGGAGCCACCTGATCTAGTGGAAGGTGACCCTGCCCGTAGTGGGGGAGGGTTGGAACTGGGTGACTTCTAAGGTCCCTTCCAGCCCAAACCATTCTATGATTCTGTGAACCTGTTCTGCCACTTTTGCCCCGGTAAAATAATTTATCAAAAATATTGGCTTTTACCTGAACATAAAGTTTGTATTTCTTTTGAAACAGCCCTCAGATAAAACTAACCAATTCTTGTAGACAGTAACAAATTTTGGTTCACGCACTCCTCAGTTAGCAGCATTAAAAAATAAATTGAATCAATCTCAAGCATTTAAACAAATCTACATCTCTTCAATGACTAGAACAAAAACTGTATTATGGAAAAGTTTCCTCTAAACTTATCTTAGACTTCCAACAATTTCTGTCTAGCAAACCTGACTATGCAGGAGGGCTGTGTTGACATTTTGCAGTATTGTTTTCTGGCACTACTCAGGTAATGAGGAAAAAAAGATTCTCACCTTTCTGAACTATGCTAATAGTAGATTTTCCAGTAAAAGAGGATACTTTTGTCAGTTCATGTGATGGTTCTTCAGCTGTTTGGTACATCTTGCTCTTTTGTGTTCTCTGTAACACTCTTTCAGTGTGGAGATAGATGGGAATACGCAGCTGCTGTCCATGTCCCAAGAGTGAGAGATAGCAGATAAAAGGTTCAGCAACACCCTTTTGTTCAAAGAGAATGCAAGAGCAAATTTTGGATACAGGGTGATATCACATCCTTGGAATAAGTTGTTATTTTGTTATGACTGATGTCAAGATTTGGACCACCTGCTAGCATGCAGATTTTTTTGAAAAATTGTTATTGATCAGAACTAGGTCTGGATTTAGGCAGGGGATTAGTATATATAGTTATACTGAAGGGAAGAAGTGTACTGTTGCTGAAATAAACATAGTCATTATAAAATGATTGCTGTAAAACTTCTAACGTCTTCTTAAATTTGAGGAAGATGACTTTTGCCTTTCAACTTTTGTCAGTCTTCATCTGCGTGTTGGAAGCGGATTTGCTTTTTGTTGTGGCTGACTGTATTGACCGAAGACTTCGGTGGTAGTCAACAGCAGTAAATAGGAGGGGGCAAAGGAAGAGAAGTCTATTCTGAGAGCAAGCGTTAGTTTTGTTGGATAACTGTGACTCAGTAGTTGTCTTTTACATCATCTGTATTGTCTTATTATAGCTATTAAGCATGGCCAGGGCTCTGTCCATGCACAGAATAGATGCACAGCCTCAGTATAGAGATACGAAGTATTTGAGTGTTTTGTAGTATAGATGTGTAAAACTGTAATTGCCAAGTGATAACTAGGGGCAGACTGACCTTCTGTTTCAGCAAGAGATTTGGCAAGGGAAGGCTTATCGTCATCTTCATGCTTGGAGAAAGTGATGTATTATATACTCAGTGATGTATTATGTATATTGCGCCCTGTGGATCTCACAGAGAAGTTGTATTTTAAACTGATTTTACACTGATGGATGTTCATGGGATATCACAGAATCATAGAATGGTTTGAATTGGAAGGGACCTAAAAGATCATCCAGTTCCAACCCCCCTGCCATGGGCAGGGACACCTCCCACTAGATCAGGTTGCCCAGTGCCCCATCCAGCCTGGCCTTGAACACCTCCAGGGATGGGGAATCCACAACTTTCCTAGGCAACCTGTGCTGGTGCCTCACCACCATATGAAGAATTTCCTCCTTACGTCTAGTCTAACTCTGCCTCCAATTTATAGCCACTCCCCCTCGTCCTATCGCTACAAGCCTTTGTAAAAAGTCTTTCCAGTCCTTCCCTCGGTCTCTTGTTGACAATTCCAGAACTGAACATATGCTCTGAATGGGGTCTCACAAGAGTGGAATAGAGGAGTAGAATCACTTCCCTTGACCTGCTGGCCATGCATGTTTTGATGCAGCCCAGGATACGGTTGGCCTTCTGCACACATTGCCGACTAATGTCAAGCTTCTCATCAATCAGCACCTCCAAGTTCTTCTCCGCAAGGCTGCTCTCAATCACATCATCCCCCATTCTGCATTGAAATTAAATCATTATTGAAATATTCATTAATGTAGTTAGTCTTCAGGAATTATATCATGATGATCTTTTATAGAATATATAAACCACCATGTTTAGTTAAAGAAAATCTTGGAAGACTTGACTGAAGGATTGTAACTAGCACAAAGAGCAATGACAGATCACCATAGGAATTTCCTGCTGATGAAAGTGGGCACAATGCACAGCATTGGCAATGACATAGATTGTCATAAGCCATATTGAGAATGCTAGTTTTCCATGCCGTTGGCTATTGCTGTCTGCTAGCAGATTTTGGTCATATTCCAATGGTTTTGTCATGCTAAATAGTCTCACAGTAGCAATAATTTCAAGTCTTCTGTGTATTAAACTGCAAAAAAATACATAAAAATAATCTATCTTTCAATTCCAATAAAGTGGAAAAAGCAGAATGTAATTCTTGCCTCCACAGAGGCTGTTGGCATTTTCCAGTAGCTGAAAAAATGGCCAGTGTGAACAGACCAATTTGTATGTAAAATACAGATTTACAGTGTCAGATGGTATCTCATTCTAAGTGATCTTGTCAACACATAAGGAAACAACATATTCTGCCTGAAGTGGTATGTTGATTTTAGATCATACGTTACCTCAAAATACCCCATTCCTTTTCCTATAATTAACTTATGAAAAACTAATTTTTAAGTCATTACATTAGCAAGTACTGTCTAGAATGTCAAAGCTATATAGCCCTAGGAATAGTAGAGAGAAAAGGGTTTTGGTAAGAGGCCAAATATTCTGAGCACCTTGTATGTGTTTGCGTGTGTGTGTAAGTGTATATGTCTGTGTATATATAAATATGAGAGGTAAAATCTTAATTAGAGTGTTGGATCTGAACAAAAAATATTAGGCAGTGCTGTGCAACAACAGAGCAGGGCATAGGAACTTGGCTTAACAGGAAAAAACAGGAGTTTTCTTTGAATCTGGGGTGGGGTTTATCTAATTTTTCAGAGAACTATGTGACAACTCTGGTCAGTTCCTCACACAGTGAAAAACTCTTTTAATCTATCCAGAAATACAGTGGAAAAGTCCATAAAAATATAGCCTGACCTTAAAGTAGCCTAAATAGATATTGGCAGGCTTTGGATTTTTGACATCAGCTTTCTGCTTTCTCCTCTTGACAGGTAAATCAAGTAAAGCAATGTTTAATGACTTGGTGTAGAATTTATCAGAATAATTAAAAACTTTCATTTGCTCCCTAAGGTCCTTAAATGATAACTTAATTGAGAGAAAAAAATCCTCATTATACGGTCGTCATGTAAACAGAGTATTTTCTGTCTTTAGTTCGCTAGAGAAAGGTGATTTTTGATATTGAAGCAAACAGGTTCTTTAAAGCAGATTCCAATCCTCCACTGACATTTATTAGCTTTGTGAATGGCTTATTTCACCAAATGGAATCCAATCACATGATAGAAGTATTGACTTCTTTAATGGAATTAAACCCGAAGTTTAGGGTATTTGGGTAGGAATAAATGTTTAATACATGTTTTACATAGATAAGGAGGAAAAAGACCCCAAAAACCCAAGGTCAAAATTTTAGAGCAGTGTTATTGAATGTCTTGAGTATTTATGACGTAATAGATGCGACAAAAATTCTTTGAAAAACGCTTCCATTGCAAGTATCAAGAAGAACAGTAATGTGATGCTGAAATGTGATTTTTATATAGGATTTGTTTTATTCACATTTGGCAACCAGGAGGGAAATATATAAGCTATTTTTATTCTATGGTGCTGAGAATGAAATTCAACTCATTGTAAATGGGGTATTTGGTGGAGGCCATGAACTGCTTTAATACATATTCCTCATTCTGTGCTGCATTTTTTTTGTTGTTTTATTCAATTCAGCATACTGAATGACTGAAAATCCAGCTACAGCTAGCATAGGCTTCATTGTTGGAGCTAAAGCCTTAGATGTGCCCTGACTAGCAAGTGCTATACCCAGAAAACCTAATGTTGTCTAAAGGGAGAGAATGGCTAGGGTAGTTGGATGAATACTTAATTTCTTATATCTGTTTTAAGTCGGCCTGGAAACATATATTTCCTAGTGAGAGTTATATGGTCTTTCCAAGAACTTTCTTCTCTTGCAGAAAAAAAGATTGGCTTCTAACTAAATTTTCAGCAATGAAGGAAAAGTAGTAAAAGAGAAAAAAGATATTGCGTAGGAATCTTAGCAGAAAAGCTACCTTTAAAATAACATTCCTGCTGGCATAACCTCTTGGCCTATAATAAAGATGAAATCCTCACTTGACAGAACAGTCCATTCCCCCGTGTCAGTAAAGGTACGGTGTCTAGCAAAGAGTTTTGGTTGCCCAAAATAGTAATTACCACACTCTGGAATGAGACAAGAAATTGATTCTTTTTCTTCTATAAATTCAACAAAAACCATAAATTAAAACTAACCCTCTGTCAAAGAAACAAACCTTTAAAATTTTAGGATTAAATCTGCAAATTCTGTCGGTTTTCTTCCATCTGTCATTTATTGCATCCATAGCTTTCTATATTTAAAAAATATTCACTGTAATTTACCAGTTAATAGTTGCTTATGTCAGCAATCAAAAGCTTTCCAACAGGAGAAGGAAATTAATATTTTGCTTTGTATTTTCAAGCATTAATGCATATGGTCACCATACTAAACTACAGTTCCAGTGTTTAATTTTTTTTTTGTTTAAATTGTTTCATCTACTCATTTGGGATATCTATGGAAAAAAAGGAAGCATTACATTTGATCCCTAACTGTTGAGTGAAGGAAAGGCAAAAGCACCATAGCTTGACATGGCAACTCATCTGGTTAATTCAGTAGAAGAACTCTCTTTTGGCCATTTTTCTGATATTTGTATTATAACATATTAGGTTTCTTTTCCCACTCTAGCCTCTTGTGCATACACAAAGATACAACTGAGAAATGGAAAGATTCCACTTAGGAAGAATTTGATGCATTTGTACCAGTAGTTTTGGTCCTACAGTTTAATATGGGTTTTTCAAAGAAAAATATAAAATTATACTTGATAATTCATCTCTCCATATTCTTTATTGTCTGTCTTCCTTAATCACATTTTTCATTAATCTTTTCCTTATTTTACCAAAGTACTTTTATTAATGCTGCACCCTTTTTCTATGTAGTATAAATAATTTTAATGGTTTTAATGGGACAGGCTACGAGCACCTACCCTTGTTATCGAGAGGAAACCTCTATTGGTTTGCAAAAAATGTCTCTTGCATATAGTTTTTTATGCTCAAATTTAAGCCTTTTTTTTTTTTTGTCATTTGTTCAGTAGTTGACAGTTATGCTGTCAGAATTGTGCTGTATACAAAAGACCTAGGGCCATCCTTAACAGAAGATGTGAAGCCAGCCAGGTTAAGTTATAAAGAAGGCAACTTTGTAAACCTCGAACTAGCTATCATGTTTTTTTCCTATTACAGTTTCTCCAGTACTCCCATTATGAATGTAAATAAGTACGTAAATTATGTAAATGTAAATTATTATTAGACTAATTAAAATCTCTTAGAGTAGTTCCAACCATACACACAATCATTTATATCTGATCTGCATGATAGGTCCCATTTTAGTTGGAGCACTGTGGCTAGGCCCTTTCAATCTGTTTTGGCAATCAATCAAACCTTTTTACAATTATTTATGTTTTTTGGATTGAAAATTATGTTTTAAATAAGGCAGAAGGTCATTTGGATCTGGATCTTTTTGCCTCACAACTTCTTCATCATCATTAAAAAATATGCTATATAACAGTCCTCTCTCTGAGGCAACACAGAGGGAAGCATGCATTTTCTTTTCTTCAATTTAAAGCTCATATTTCAATCAGAAATGCAGCTCAGTGTAATTTTGACAAAAGCGCACAAAAGATTTTGTGTTCATTCTCATATAGAATGGAAGAATTCAATGAAACCTTGAAATTTGCAGTGAAATCTATCTGTCCTCTGCACTGTCATCACTTCTGATCTTTCTAATTTTTTTTCCATTGACTTCAGAACGATATGGGTAAAGCCCAAAGATCAATAGATCTATTTAATCCTCTCTATTTATATACCATATTGGAACACAAATAACCTTTTAGCTATTCTTGGCTTTCATCTTTGAGTGGTGGTAGGCTTGCTCTCCCTTCAAAATTATGCAAATTAAAATAATGATGTCATTAAATCCTACAAATTTTGATTGTATCCAGTATAAATAACCTGAGTTTTGAATGAAAGCTTGCAGTTGTAGTTAAGTTCGGCCATGCTGTTTTTATAGGGTATGTGTATATATACTAACTTTTGCGAAACAATTCTGACCGAAGAAATGCTAATAACTGTGCTTTTTCCTAAGTAACAGATATGAGATCAGAATTGAGGCTTAGGCAGACTCGTGGCTCAACATATGCAGAGTATAAGAAATATGACATTTTCACTTTGCCCAGACATTAATATATAAAATCCTTCTTTCTTATAGGAAGGGTTAATGAAGCTCAGGTTTCAGCAGGAAGAGAGACCCCTTCCATATGACACTAACAAGCCTTTCTTTTGACACAAATATGTTTGATCAGCCAAAATGCAACAATTACAATCATTCAAATTAATGGTGTTCAGCCAAATGTAACATCACAAACACTGAAAGGCTTGAATTACACATTGTTCCAGAAAGGATAAAACCAGTTTTTATGGCAAACTTGCATAACTGCAAATTGTTGGTGTCTGTGTTTAGGTGCCAACAAGTGCACTTGGGCGCCTCTTGTCTGATCAAGACTGTCGCCTTCTGTGTTCTTCAGGAAAAGAGAACCACTAAACACCACAAAAGGTGACATTTGAGCAGACAAGGTGCTGAGCTGCATCCATTAATCTCTTATTAATCACACTGACATTTTCAAGGATGATTTTCTTGAGCAGGGGAAAATAAATCTCCCAATAGCTTACCAGGTACTGTGAGGACTAGAAGCAGGGTCTGTAATAAGAGGCCAATGAAGGATTGAATTTTCTGTTACCAAGAGACAAAATAAACAAATGTGTTTCATCCTGAGAACATCCACCTGGGGGACAGTTCTCAAGGCACAGTCACTCACTACGCATTTTGGCTTTCTTGGATTGCACTCAATCTCCCAAGATGATTCCAAATTTTGGACAGCTATCTGAACCAAAGTTTCATATTGCTTATTGGTATGTGTTTGGTTTTTTTTATTACCAAACTTTTTTTTGCATGTCTGAGCAGACTGGTTAACTGTTTGCTCTTGCATTTCCCATCAGCCTTACGTCTATTGGCCTAAACTCCTTATTGTTTGAAGCATCTGCGCTAAACAGCCATTATCGCTGTTTGACAGTATTTTCTTATTGAATTTTCATTTCTTACCTTCAGACCTGCACGGAATACATTCAGGAACACCTTCAGAAGTAATCACGGTAGGGTATCCCAGTGGGAGGAACGCAGTTCTGTCTTATCTGTCATTACACTTGTGACACGGGTATATGTATTTGTTGGTCTCTTGTGTTTGGCAAAGAACAGGACTGTGCCCTCACTGTTCAGGAATCACATAAAACCTCTTTGCATCTATGCTTGAGATGTGGACACATTAGTTATCTGTTGTATTTTTTTTAAATTTAGCTTACTGTTGAAAATTGTGTTTCTTCTAGTCACGGCCACATCAAAAGCTCAACAGACTTGTGGTCTGTCACTATACAGCGCCCTTAAAAAAGAAAACAGTATTTTTTACCACTTAGTACTCTGTTGTCTACAAATTGTATGGAGCCTAAGACAGAAAGCTGGGAAGTTAGGCATAGACACTGGTTGGTATAACCGTTGCAGATATCCCTGTAAATGTTTTAAGTGGTTGTAATGGCTGTAAGACAGGGTGTTTTTGAGAGACAACTGCAGGATTCTTTCATTTATTTTTTTTCTCTTCTGAAAGACTTGAGCGTTTACCTTTACTGTTGGCAGCTGTAGCAGAGATCCACAGATTGCTGATCAAGACAGTATGTCCATTTAAAGCCCTTCCCTTTTCTTCCTTTCTTTGCAATTCCAGAAAACTACAGTGTCACATGTTAAATTAGGTTTCTACCTGCCCAAATCCCTCAGAAATTCACACAGCTCTGCTATATTCATGATGTCAGTATCATTACATGCATATAATCTGTGAGATACGTTCTCCAGTAATTCCCAAATTCCCATACAAGTTCATCCAGCCCTGACAGCATGGCAGCTCCTCCCGTCAGGTATTGTTCTCGGGAGGTGTTTCCAGATGTTACAGAACTCAAATATATATGCTTTATTTCTAGAAGTCACCTTTATGAAATAAATATTTAAATGTTTTCTCTAGCAGAAAAAAACCCCTGAGTTTAAATTTTTGCTATTTTGACCTCCAGTGCTGGAGTGCTCTCACAATAGAAACATGTACATAATGTTTCAAATAATTCAACGCAACAACTGCTAATATTGTTTATGATATTTGGTCATTTTTTTTCTCCACTGTCTTCTGAAAATAAAACACATTGCAATCAAAGCCAAAGTGATCTGCATTACATTTTTGTGTTCAGGCAATATAAGGTCTATATAGACTCTGTAAAGTTAGGGATTTTGTCTCCTCTTGCTTTGAATAGTGTTATTACTGCATTTCTAAATATCATATATCATATGAATGCTCTCGTTCGGATCCATGCACCTTCATGGTCATCCAGTAACAAAGAAATAGTTTAGAAATTAGCTAATAAATGGAGACACTTCCTGCAAATAAGTGGTAAAGGAAAGTCCATTATGAATCTAGACACAATTAAATGTTTTAAAAATTCAAAGGTTCAAAGGTATGATCAAAAGTCACCTGAAAAACACATTGTTATTCTACTTGGAAACAGCTCTGTGACCTTTTTCTAAGTTAGGGAATTAATACAGGTTAAAGAAATGCAAGTAAATTAGTGGATCAAAACTGAAATGAAATTTTACAACACTAGTAGAATACTATCCTAGAATCATAGAATCACCAGGTTGGAAAACACCTCTTGGATCATTGAGTCCAACCATTCCTATCTGCCACTAAACCAGCTCCCTGAGCACCTTGTCTACCCATCTTTTGAATACCTCCAGGGATGGGGGCTCAACCACCTCCCTGAGCAGCCTAGAATACTGTCCTGCTGTATTATGAAGAAAAATCCCGTCACCGCCTGCATTTTCTTTTCTATAAATTATTGCGCTGTGCTCTTCAGCTTCATGGCAGCCTTGCACTAAAAGATTAGTACCTATGGTGGTATCTTAACAATAATATAATTATATATATCCAGAGTATAATATATTTAGCTGTGTTTTTGTATGTATATACACATATGCATGTGACAGAAGAATTTGTTTTTTAAAGAAAACGTTGAAGTCACTCAGGTCATCAGATACCTTGAATACAGAAAAATGACATCTGAACTTTAATTGAAATTAAGTGGGAATCTACTGTAACAGCAGTGATTCTGAGGAGATACTCCATGGTCAACATCAGTTGGGATTTCTGAGTCTCTGAAATATCCAGATATATTCATAGAATCATAGTTGAAAGGGAGTTGGAAGGGATCATCTAGTTCCAACTCCCCTGCCATGCGCAGGGACACATCCCACCAGATCAGGCTGCCCAAGGCCCCATCCAGCCTGACCTTGAACACCTCCAGCGATGGGGCAGCCACAACTTCCCTGGGCAACCTGTGCCAGTGCCTCACCACCCTCATGGTGAAGAAGTTCTTCCTTATGTCTAGTCTAAATCTGCCCCTCTCCAATTTATGCACATTGCCCCTAGTCCTGTCACTACAAGCCTTTGTAAACAGTCCCCAGCTTTCTTGTAGTCCCTTCAGGTACTAGAAAGTCGCTATAAGATCTCCCCGCAGCCTTCTCTCCTTCAGGCTGAACAACCCTAACTCTCTCAGCCTGTCCTCGTATGGGAGGTGTCTTGCTGTTACTTGAGCTGAGGAGTTAATTGGCCCTGACGTTGTCAATAGTTATGATCCAGGCTGACAGAACATTGCTGGTGGTTCTGGTCAAAACAGACATCAGCTTAAACAAAGTGTACTGTTTCAGTACTGTATGACTAACCTTTGACACTCATGGAAATGATAAAGTGACTACAGACTCCTGATTTTTTTCCTCTGTCTTTCTTCCAGTGCAGTGGGCTGTTGCTTGTGCAGGAGCTGGTGTGTTGTGGCAGTGGTTATATAATTGACATGGGCAGGGACAGATAAAGTTGTGTATTGTTTGCATATTGCAGGTACTTGAATCAGTACTGTTTCAGCTTGTTGTTCCATGAAGTTATTGAAAATAAACTGAGCCATAATTCATACTTTTGAAACCTCTCTAATAGTGTTGTTACTGAGAGTATTTGTTAGGTTATACAAAGGACTGCCAACAAAGTCCTTGATTGTACTAGGTGCTGGATAAACAAAGAGGTGTTGGTCATCAGTAGCCAAGGACTTCACAGTCCAAATAAAGCAAGGGTCAGGTGGGGTAGAGGTATCAGACAAAAGTGTGTGAACAATGTGATATTTAGGATAAATGTCATTTCCACAGTTCTTGGCTTCTGCAATTGCCGACACAGTTTGAGGAGTCCAGTGGTGGAGGTACAGTTTCCTGTCACTGCTTACTGGGCGTACCTCTCCAGGAAGGACTCAAATAGTTTCAGAGCACTACTCTCACTGCAGAGGGCCAAGATGATGGGAACGGATGTCTGTCCTTTGCCCATTGATGGGTGGAGAATATACATCAGTCTCTTAGGTGGTGTCAGTTGTGTGTCCTGGCTTGACTCCAGACTGTGATGTGTCTAAAAGGTTAATTTCTATTAGATGAGAATGTCCTTGGCCTTTGACTATCTTCTCAGTGAACTAGCTCGTGGGAAGTTTGATACTGGGCGGTAGTTGGCTAGAACGAGTGTATCTAGGGTGGGTTTCCTTTCTGTGGATAAACAGAGCATGTGTATCTCCAGGAATAGGAGTTTGGCATCCTCTGGCAGCACTCCATCAATTATGGCCAACAAAGGTGGTTCTTTTTATTATAGATGTTCTAAGTATTCTCTTTGTATTTTCCATCCCATCAGTGACTAATTTAGATGTTCAGATGTAGTATTTCAGCTGACTTGTCTAGTTGTCTGCTTATATGAATTTTTACTGTTCACTTTACTATCAAGAAGCATGGGTTAATGATTTATGCAGCCAACCTATTCCTGCACTCTACTTTTGTCCTGTGATGTCTGTGTATGATGAACGTAAGTTCATGAATGCTGATATTTCTGCTGCAGCTGTAGCTCTTTAAGGGTCAGTGAAATCTCTTTTGTCTTCATGCATTCTCTTCTCATGGCAGAATCTTTAGTTTTGTTTAGGAAGTGTATTTGATATTTGAAACTGAAGTGCAGGTTCTGATTGTTTATTACAACTGTTAAGGACGAGAAAGCCTGATCTCTGCTTCAGCCTGACAAAAGTACTTGCAGATTTCCCCTGCTGTTTAGGATGCTCTTTAGTTTAGTTTTGTGCTGGGTTCACATGCGCACTAATACCAAGAAGTATGGAAGTTTGGCTCTGATTCTAGTTTCACTTAACCCAAACAGACACTGAGTCCTTAATCTAACTTCATGTAGCAGGTTTTCAGTAGTAGCTTTCTGTGATCAATAGAACAGTTGACGACTGGAATTTTCATTGTAATCACAGAAAGCTGCACTAAATGGACCAATATTTGTACTGGTGTTGTAATCCCCCTCTCACATCTTCTATGCATCAAAGCAAATAAAAGCTGGTTTCTTATAGCTTGTTGTACAAGTTATGCTTTATATCTGGTAACCCCCATCATGGCAGCTGATGATTATCTACTGCATAGTTAATGCTTCACTACTACTACTGTGTTATACCACCCCTGTGTGCAAGGGAGAAGGGGTTTGGTGACACGGAGGGTTGACAACTCCAGGTGAGGGAATTTGCATCTGTCATTTTCTGTATTTTATGACCACGGATGTTTTTAATTGATAGCAGTATTAGGCATGATGACAAAAATATTATATTATTGTGCTACTATCATTCTGCTGTTTAATAACCCTCTTAAAGACAAATATAGAAGCTGTATTATTTTTTTCCCAGCATTATATAATATTGTTGTGTCACAGCATCAAAAAGGCTCATCACAGATTCAAATTTCATTTTAAATTTTATCATCATGTTTGAAAACTGAAAGGACAATGAGTAAGATTGGGATCCCATTCAAGTACTGTTTTGTAATTACACTGACTCAGGAATCCTGAATTATTTTTCCAAAAGGTTAGGTTTGAGGTCAGTACCTGAGTTGTTTTCTCACATGTGCTTTATAATCGCCTTCAGTGGAAGTGCTTGAGTAAGTAAAAGCTGGGAACCAGGCTCTGTAAACTTTATCTACCTCAATACAATAGCAAATTTTCCTATGGTTTTCTGAGGAAATGGGTTTGAATCTTCCAAAGAACTTATTCTGATGTGTGCTGGTAGGACTCCTTCTTGTCTGCTTACAAGCAATACATGTGCTTGAAGAAATGGATTACTGTTGGAGTGAGAATTTCTTGTTTACCAAAATATCACTTCATATGATCCCCATACTTCAAAATGGTTCCCAGTTTTGAGGATTTATATTTTTACTGGCTTCAGCTTTAGTGTACATTTTTGTAGCAGTCTCTGTTTGACTTATACTTCGCATCATGTTAATCTTCACAGTTGTGGGATTTCCATTGTAAAAAAGACGCTATTAATGTCCTCCAACCATTGTTCAAACATTGCCACCTTAATAAAAAACAAAACAAAATAAAGTAACTTTTAAATGTTCTCTTGGTGCAGGCAAAGCTGTTCTGCCTTTTGCTTTCATTTCAGCCTGTAGGCAAACATTGGTTTTAAAATCTGTCACACAGTCTGATTGATCACTTTCCAGGAAAACAGAATTCAAGTCATTTTTAAAGTTGATTCATAATGGATTAAACAGAGTTGCCACATAAAGAAGAAACATTTTATTCCTTTCTAATGTCAGAGGAGCTGATACGCTCTGTTTAGCAGTAAAACTTCCTAAATAGCTCAAGCATTCACTAACTACACAAGCACCAAAACTAGACATAAAACAGGAAGGAGAATTTCAATCCAGATGTAGTAATCTTATGCTCTTCAAACTGGTGTATTAGTAAGTGAAGTATGTTTGAAAAAGCAGTCTCAGTAGATGTATCAGAAGTACAACCCTCAAGAAATGCAGCATGTAATAGTATTAACTAAACCTGAAGGTGAAAACCTGACTTCATTGAAGTAATGGGAGATTTTGCTGTTGACTTCCAGGATCTAGAGTTTTACACAGTTTTAAAAGTGTAGGTTTATAAGGTTACAGTTTTACATTCAGGCAGAGTTGACTTGATGGTTGGTAGGAGGATACAGTGAGTTTCTATTGAGGCTTTTTGATTAATATATAGAAAAAAGAAGTTTCATCTGTTCTGAGAATAGTGTTAAAGGGCATTATTTTTCATGGTCTTGGGGTACTTGGAGAGTTTTGCCCTTCAAAAATGGCTGAACTTTGTTACTTCTGAACTATATGCTGTGCGTAGTATGTATATGTATTTTGCTATAATTTTATCGTCCTAAATTGTCTCATAAAAGTAAAGGAATTCACACTCTCAAGAAAGCAAAAAAAATTCTTTAAAAAAAACAGAAAGAGATGGGAGTATGATAATGATTCTCAATGTCTCCTTTGCAGGCTACTCTAGTTAAAAATACCAAGAAAATCCTGAAGAACTGCTTCCCGGAAATTAGATCCCTTTACAGCACCCCATTTTAGATATCTCAACTCTCTACATCAGTTTTGAAAATGTAAGCTGCATTAATGTTCTCCAGTTACTTTTACTGAGCTAAATCAGTTTCCTAAGAATCACTCAAACACTGCGGTTAACTTAAAGAAAATAATAGGTTTCTGCTAATGTCCAGCAGTACTCCCAGCTGTTCGGTCAGTTTTTAAATTTAATTATGCCGTGGAGTTTTACATTAGAGGGCAAGAGAAAATAGGGCAGTTAGTATTTTCTTGTAAGCCACATGTACTTAGGGGTTCTTCAGAATAAGTAATTTACAGTCTAAGATAGAGTGCTTGAAAAAAAGGGCCCTGTTTGCATACAACATGATTTAGCAGCCAAATAAATAAGAAACATTTTCAATGGGGCTTGCTTGCAAGTAGGAATGAAACTCATCTCAAGGACAGCATACTTACCCAGGAGCCTGGCCTCTCTGCTGTGATAGCTTAATCTACCATTGTTTTCACATGGTCTGTTTTCCTGAAGTTTGTTGACAGCCATTAGTAATTAATGACAGACTATTGCTTTTGCCAAATATTAGGTAGACACTTGGTGCTCATTCGCCTCAGCCTTTCATTACAGCCACATTTTAGCTTAAACTTAGTGGCTTCTGTTTGCTGTTCAGTTAAGTGGGAGAACTTATCTATTTATTTTTCTAAGTTCTTGACCTAAGACTAAGCTATTCTGCAAGTTACTTAATGGGATGTGTGCTCACATCAGCTGAGGTAGGAATGATTCTACCCATACCTCAGTGATAACCTAACGTCAGTTAACTGTGCTATAGGTTGACGTCCAGAAAAAACAAGAGATGTATACTGATTCTGAAGATTTTATTATATTTTCTTGCCGGGTTTCTGTGCTGTGCAATATAAGTGTTGTATTGAGCCTATTAAACTGATAGAGCTGTTGGAATGGGTCCAGAAGAGGGCTAGAAGGATGATCAGAGGGCTGGAGCACCTTCCCTATGATGACAGGCCGAGAGAGTTGGGCTTGTTCAGCCTGAAGAAGAGAAGGCTGCGAGGAGATCTTATAGCGACCTTCTAGAATGGTTGTGGAGAACAGGTTGTGGAATGCCCCATCCCTGGAAGTGTTCAAGGCCAGGTTGGATGGGGCCTTGGGCAGCCTGATTTAGTGGGATGTGTCCCTGCCCTTGGCACGGGGGTTGGAACTAGATGATCTTTAAGGTCCCTTCCAACCCAAGCTATTCTATGATTCTATAAATTATTTAGAATCAGGCAGTGACAACAATTAATTGAAGCCGTAATTGCTTTTGCAGTAATGTTCATATTTTGCCATATCGCATTGCCCTTTGCTTATCCCTTTTGCTACTGTAAGCTGTTGTAATTATTTCTCTTAAAAAAAGGATATGAAAACAGAGCAGATGAGTGACACCATATTTGTTCTAACCATTCTTGGATAGCCACCATTACAATTCTTGAATTCCTGATGTAGTTCAGTAGGTCAACTAAAAAAGAAAAAAAATTATGTCAATAGTTAAAGCTGATAGTCTGAACACTTGTGTGCCTGGCATGATTTTGGATTCCTATGCCTTCACAGTTTGACTTCATTTTCTTTTTCATGGGGGAAATTATTTCAGTTATGGATTTACTCTTTCAAGTTTCTGCTTAGGGAGTTCACAATATAAAAGAGAATTGGTCTGTATGTTTTCAGTTTGCCATAAGAATAAAATCATTGCGGTATTCTGGAGATTTGCAGTGTGCACAAATTAAGATCAATTTTCAACTTTTTCTTCTATTAAACGAAAACCTAGTTTTTACATGCTTTAAGGATTGTTTCTGAAAACCTATTTTACTGCTACCCATCATATCATCTCCCTGTTCAAAAGGTAAAATCAAGAGTTATTCACAGTATTTTCCATGATCTGTTTCCCAGGCTTAGGTTTTCAAATGGAGTTTCCTTTAAAAAACACTTTTCTGTCTTGCAGTTCAATTTCCTGTAGTACTGGCCATGTTAAGAATCACAAGCAAAGTATTCTCTGAAAGTTTGTGGATCATAGTGTGCAACCTAAGCTGGGAGGGGTAGAGGAAAAGGAGGGAGGGCGAAGGTTCCTTCCGTTCTTAAAAGTAATTGTCCTTATGTGATGGAAATTGCAGTCACCTGCCTAGCAGTGGAAAATCTTTAGCTATAAGGAAATCTACAGCATCATCACTTCATTATATCTGCTATCAACCTCATGCTGGACAGCAGCTTTGATGAGACTGATAAAGGCAGGGTTATTGAAACAACAGAAGTTCTTGGGAGACCATAGTTATAAATTATACATATCTTCTTGCCGAAGCTACTGCGTAAAAACTTTATGCACTTGCAAATTGTACTTGGAGCAGATTTGGGTTCAGAGATGACATCAGGTGGGTTATTTCAGTGCTGTGTAAGTGTAAATGAGATCAGATTTTAGCCCCGTCTGTAATTAAACTTTTATATCCGATTTACCATGAAAAAATGAATTAACCACTACTGGTCCTGTGGTTGTCATGCCTGAATATCTAAAGCAACTAAAGTCTCCACTACTCAACACATTTGAACTATTAACTTCCCTCCATCTCAAATGTCATTTTTAAAATTACTTGCCATATAGTGCTGCAGTTCTGCAATTATTTTTTTATGTATTTTATAATGGTCTTCTACGTTCTTTTACCTAAAATTGTGTACAATGTGCTGCAAGTGCAGTATCTGGTTTGGTTTTTAAATATAAAGAGGTATTCTTCTTGCCTTGTGAACTTTCAAAATACCAGGCAAGGAAAGATGATAGGAGTTTCTTTTCACCTATATAAGTGCATCTTTCTCCTTTCTTCTCCTAATTATTCCCTAGAAACATCTGGTAACTTTCTGCCTAACTGTCAATTTTCTATTTCTGCTTTATTAGCTGAACACCTGCATGCCAGCTGAGTACGTACACACATTCCTGAATATCAGGAGTGTTATTACCAGCCTGACTTGTAACAAACTTGCGGTGTGATAGCACAGTAATATTCTCTTTACTCCCATGTTATTAATTTAAGTATTAAAAAAGCTCATAAATCCTAGTACTTGAGGTCCTAGCTTATTAAAGTACTAGCTTACTAAATCTCTGGTCCTTAAATGCACTACAGGTAAAATATGGTATTTAATACACTGATTAATGTATAATGTTTCTTCTTATCATCTTTATTCTCTCAATTTCACTTTGTGGAACGCTGTTCTGGCTGCTTTTCTGAATGAGTACTTAGCCCAGAATAAGCTTAACTCAAAAGACGTTTATTTTTCCACAATCTCTGAGTGAGCTGAAAAATCCCTGTAAAAATAGAAAACTTAGTTTAAAAAATATATTAGGCCACTCGGTAAAGTTTTAACCTCATTGAAATATTTGTCGCTTTCTGATCAGCTTCTGTAACACCATATTGTGAACAAAAAGGATAAGTCAAATAACACTCCTGTCAAGCTAAGAGCCTTCTTTTAAATAATAGAAAGAAAGGTATACTAAAATAGTTATATACCAATTAAAAGATCTACTAATTCAAATAACATCAGGAAAAAGATTTTGCATGCTCTTGAGCTTGTCTGTTTATTCTAGCTGTATCAGTTGAGCTAGTAAAGATATTGCCTCTCCTTTTAAATCCTGCTGTATGTAATAATTACCGTTCCATGTTCTTCATTGTTATTCTAAGAGCATGTTACAGTTTGAGAGAGTGTTTCTGCCTTTGAATAACACTAGGATAGAGAAAACTCTTTTGTTCCAGTCCACTAGTTTGTTAAATGGAGTTGATAGCATTTTCATTTGAATTTCGCCTGGGTGACTGTTCCACGTGTGTGCTTAGTGGAGTTTTTTTTCTTATCATGCCACTGTCCTGCTCTTTGACAGGAATCATCCAAGCTGTCACCTCTTCACTAGCTATCTGCTAGCTCTACCTTACATACCCTCTTTCTGCGGCTCTCAGCTCCAGCTGCCTCTCTTCAATACTCACAGCCCACTCCCACAGTCTTCTGACTCTTTTCCTTTCTAATCACCTGTGCATTTCCCAGCTGGGCCATTTACACCAGTTCTGGCAGTCCTCTCTTGGCCATGTTTGCTGATTCTGGTCTGAATTCTGGATGTGGAGGTTTTCCCTCTCCCTTGATATCATCTAAAGTCACCCAGGTAGAGGCCCTGTAGTGCCTTATTTATCTTTAATTTTTCATAGTTTGCCTTCTTTGTCTTTTCTTTGTCTTCCTTTCTCCTTCATTATCTGTCATCTTGGGTTGTGTCAATAGGGATCTTACGCAGGTGAAGCAAAACTCTTTGGGCTGAAGCAGCACTAAGTGAGATGGCAGATGGTCAGATCATAGTTTGTGACAGTAGGTTTTGAAAGGTAGAATGTAGATTGAATACAGAGAGAATTGTTGCCTACTACCCATTACTGTGTGAGCGAAGCCATAGGAGACAGAAATGACACTGGAAAAACTTTAACATGAACAGCTCTGTAAGAAACAGACAGGCGTAAGTAAGCGAATGTCTTTGATGGCTGACCAGATTTCTAACATTTCTGATTCTTGTGATTCCAGGAGAGAGTGATGAAGGGGAAGGTGATAAGCCAGAAGGGCTGTTTTCTGCAGGGAGTGAACGATAGAAAATGCAGCACGCTCAGCTGCTTGAAATAACTAGAAACTCATATTGGAAAAATCTTATACAGCAGAGGGTTAAATCTGAGCCTATATTTCTCAGAAAACATGTTAGAATTCATATGAAAAAGCTTTAAGGACTTCATTTTAATTGACCTTGGATACACAGCAGGTCATGGCCTTCTAGGGAATTAGAACCAGAGTGTTCATCAGGGAACAATACAAGTTTAGAAGGTCAAGAGCTGATTCCTAATCATAAGTGCAAATGTTCTCATGTGTGTTTAATATGAACTGGGAAATACTCTGCAACATGTTGGTCTGGAAGAAATTGGAGAGGAGGCATTAATATATAATTTTTATATTGAATATGATATTTTGAATATGTTGTTTAGTGCATTTTAAAATAATGAGAAAAAGTATGATAAAGGGCCAGACATAGCAATAACCACATGCTTTTCGTAATAATGAGATCAATAAACAGCTGAGGCAGTGAACTTCCCTACGTGTTGTTGAAAATTTAATTGTAAAGACATGGTTTCTAACTAACTTGTTTTACCAAAACAGGAAGGGGTGGTGGGTGCAAAGAGTTTCCCACGTTAAATTTAGGAACAGTCAAAATAAAACAAACGCTGAAATTATCCAATTTACTCCAGGCTTTGTGAAGAAGAATGGGCAAGTAATTGTCAATTATGAAGTGGGATTGGAATGCAGGTTGTAGAGGGATAATTAATTGAGAGATATTTCATTTTGATTAACGTGGCTTGAAAAAGTGCCATCTGAAGAGGTTTCAGGACTGCAGGGCGGTCTGCTGCAGATGGGCAAGGGACTGGCATGCAGCACTAATGGGGTTGTGAAGTAGATCAGAATCTGTCACGTTACTGAAAATAAAATAAAGGATTAAGGAAGAAGAAAGGATAGTCTTATGATCAAGAGTTAGGTCTCTCACTGGGAAACCTGGGGTCATTCCCAGCTTGTGCCATACAGTTCCTGTGTGGCCTCTGGTGTGCAGTTGAGGGCTGGATTGCAATGTGCTCCAGGGGCATTCTTGCAGGATATAAAGCAGCTGCCCTGCCAGAATGATTATATTAGTGTTCCCTTCATCACTGTTATAGGTTGGGCATTAGAGGAAAGGGGAAGAGAAGAGGATTAGTGGGTTTGCAACTGGTATTCTCCTTCTTTCAAGTTCAGTAGGTGGAGTAAAGCTGAGAAGAGGTCAGGCTCATTTTTGCTATTTTTCCATCCTGCATGCAGACCCACCACCAAGGAGGCAGCTGTGATCCAGCTAGTGCCATAGCTCTTTCACAAGGTTTCTGTAAAGTAGCACACAAGGCAGCTCATTCTTCTCTTTCAGAACCTTTTGTTTCACTGTCTCTTCATATCCCAGTAGGAATATTTGGAAAAGGTGATACATTATCTGAGGCTTGTTTATATAATGCAAAGAGTATTGAGATCTTTGGGTAAGAAAGATGAAGTGTGGTTATTAGTTTGCTTAAAATAAACAGTTATTATTTTAGCTGAGAGTGATTTTAATCTTGTTTTCTTTTTGGTTAATTTATGAATTTGAAAAATGAGACTTTGAGGAGGGGACATACATATCTTCCCCCTATCTTCCCTCAGAGGAGATTTTAAGACTTGGTAGAGCAGAGGTGCAAAATGGAAAATGTTATTGCTCTGAAGAGGCATCATTAGTGCAATATGTGGAAGCAGGCTGTCTACTTTCCTGCATGAACCATTTTACCACAAACAGATTCCTTTTCTGACACACAGCTTTCAGCGAAATCACCTAACAACTGTTAGCCAGACACGAGTGTCTTTGGCATTCAACAAATTACTTGCACATCAGACAGCGCTGATTACTACCGGAAAACAGTATAAATATCACGTTCTATATTACACTTGTAAAATTGATTTTTACCTCCTTTGCAGAGTTAGTATGCCAAAAACTTTTTAAATTGTGTAATGAAGTTCAAGGAGATAATTCTGGCTGCAAAACTACAAACAAACAGAAGAAGAATACATGTGTCATTGTAATGTTCTTCAGCTGATTCCATCTGTATTATCACCTGTTTTCATGTTGCAAACAGAGCTTTAATTTCTGCTGCATTCAGACTTCTGTATTGATTAAATATGAATCAAATTTAGCATTATGCATTTATTTATATTCATAGAATCATAGAATGGTTTGAGTTGGAAGGGACTTTAAAGATAATCCAGTTCCATCTGTGGAACTGGACCCCAGCTCTCTTGTGAGGTCTCACAAGAGAGGAATAGAGGGGCAGAATCACTTCCCTTGACCTGCTGGCCACAGTTCTTTTGATGCAGCCCAGGATACGGTTGGCCTTCTGGGCTTCTCATCAACCTGCACCCCCAAGTCCTTCTCTACAGAGCTCCTCTCAATCATGTCATGCCCCATTGTGTATTGAAATCGGGGATTGCCCCAACCCAGGTGTAGGATCCCCAGGTGTAGGACCTTGCACTTGGCCTTGTTGAGTTTCATGAGATTCACAGAGGCCCACTTCTCCAGCTTGTCCAGGTCCCTCTGGATATTAGTCTGTCCTTCCAGTGTGGCAACTGCACCACTCAGCTTGATGTCGTCTGCAAACTTGCATATCCTACATTATTACAACATTTCTTTACTTTTGTAAAGACGTTCATAGTCTTTATAAAGTACATTAAGTACCTTTCTTTATGAAGTATTTCAGTGCTTTCATGTGAATAGTACTTACAAGGAGAGTCCTTTGAAAAGTTCAAATGAATAGTTGTTCTGCCAGATGATGGTATTTTTCAACCTGAATTGTAAGGGTAAATCTTCAAATAGATTCATCTGAAAAAGAAAAATTAAGCATTGTGTTTCTTTGTAGCCATGTTAAATGAGACACTTCAGAACTTTTATGATCCTTCATCTCAAAGTAACATTTTTGAGACCAATTCAAGGTATATTTTATCAGAACATGAATATATCAGTACTTCATTTCCAATTGAAATAAACATTTCATTTGACCCCAGAATTCATTCCTTTTATCCTTTTGGCTTGAACTACAGTTTGAAAAAGCAACTGTTTGCAGAAGGGTAACATTGTTAAAAACACTCCTTTACTTGTAGAAGACTTAAAAATCTCCACAATTCCTACTTAGAAAAAGTAGAATTTAACTGTACTGATTTTAAAATTTATGTTCTGAAAATACAAGCTCATTTCTAGTTGTATATGTGAATGACATTACTACTTTGAATTCCTGGGAACATATTGCATAGATAATGTTACTTATGTTCTTAGAAGTATTTGAAAAATTAAGTCTCTAAAGCTTTCATGATTACTTAGAATGGTAACAGAGGTTTTGTAGTTGCACAATGCCTGAAACAACACACTCGAGTATTTCTCTAAGCACAACTGTACAAAATGTCATTTATGATTGTTGTTTGTAATAATCTGGAGCTGAATTTTACTCATCAACAGCAACAACAAAGAAAGGGCAGGTCTATGACACTATAAATCTTGTTGCTGGGTGTTCTTGTGTTCTTTTCCTCATAACATCTAGTGGTACTTACACAAAATTGAGCCTGCTGGAAATTCTTGAAGGTTGAAAAAGAGGAAAGAAAAGAAGAGACAAGGAAAGGAGAGACCATCACCTTGATGAGTCATTTTCAGAAAGGACCATTATAGATGAAATTGTCCTGAGCCCAGAACAGAAATAAAGAAAACAAATTGAAAATTAAGAAAATTAAATATAAATTTCATCAAGTTATGTGTTTGTCCTTCCTACCTTTTTACCAGTTATAGTACTACCAAGAAAATTCACAGAAAGGACTATTATGTACAATGGCATATAAGTAATTAAGTAAAAGATCATTGCAGCTGACAAGAGCAACTTCCTGCTGTAGACTTAGTCAAATCTGTAGTTGAAAGCATGAGACATGGGAAAGGTACATCTTCCACTGCTTGAAGACTCAAGCCCTTCTTTAAAGCTGCTTCTCTGCATTTGAAAGGAAAAGCTTCTGAATTCCTAGAGTAAGGCACATCTTAAACCATATGAACCACTTTCTGTGCTGACAGAATTTAGTTAAAGCTCATTATGTAAAAAGGTGCTATAAGGAAACTTTATAGAGTGAATGCTCTTTATAAACTGGAAGCTAAGGTTCAGCTAGTTTCCATTTAATCCTCCAATATTGCCTGCAGCAGCCAAGTAAATTTCATAACAGACTCTCTCCCCCCAAATGAAAACCATGTGCCTGCATCATTTTTCACTCCTTTCCTAGTTCCCCCCATTCAAACCTCTCCTCAGTGCTTTAAAGAACCTTGCAAGAATTCATAGAATTAAAATTACTCTGGCTGTTATTAATTAGGCCACATTAGCACAAGTACTGTTCTTCCCAAATAAGCTGGATTACAGGCAAATTGACATGGGTGCATGGCAATGGAAAGCGTTAAAAAGCATGCATGTATGTTCTCTGTTCATGGATCTTCAAAAATTGCATTAGGATCTTCTTTCTCCATAGTGATATTAGCTTAAGTAGAGAATCGGGTAGGCAAAGCAGTGTGATTTAATAAGTACTCATTTTAGTTGAATTGATCTAGGGTAAGAGGAGTCTTGAGTTTGGGCTTTTTCTTATGGAATATTTGAATGCCACCATTTTTAGAGAGAATGTTTTCATTGTGTACTGACCAAGTGATTTCAGATTTTTTTTTTTCTGATTTATGTTACTGGAGACCTCTTCTTTAAGAAGAAAACATTTCTGGAACAACCATAGGCTTTCTTCATGAAAGTATGGCTTCATACTTCTTAGTATGCATAAAACTAACTACCAACAAGCAATAGTAAGCAGGAGTCACTAGGATGTCTACTCTTTTTCTAGATCTTGTTCTGTCCCTCACAGTGTGCCACCATTGGCAGTCAACCTCATCATTTTAGTGCTGCAGAACAATACAGACATTTATTTACTACTCACATTGCTGACAGAACAACTACGACTTTTGTCAGGGTGATACCTCTACTAATCCTTTTATAGGACTTAAAGGCAACTTAAAAATATATATTTTACATAGAACTACATATCTTAAACTCTGCATACAAGTAAAACCAATGAAGTCTGTAAAAGAAAAGTCTTAAGAAATTAGGAGCATTCTAGAAACAATTTAATGTTTGTTAGAACCCATGAACCAACAAATATATTTAAACATGATGGAGCTGACTTCTTCCCCTCAGATTGCCAGCACATCCGGATGAGAAAACAACTCTCATGTTTGTCTTTTATCATGACCAGAGCTTCGAATGAGACTGTCTCCACTAAAAAGTTTAGCTTCACAATTAGCATTCCTGCCATGAGTACCTTGCTCCTAATGTTATATCTACTGTCATATCTATAGTGACAGTTAGGAGGAAGATTCTTCCATCAGCATCGAGTAAACTAAAAAGAATTCTTACTCTGAGATGTCAGTGCAAGGAAGCGGAAGATAAGATTGTGAAGCATTTAGGGTTTCTCTAGTGATATTTAAAGATTAGGAGAAATGTTCAAAACAGAAGATTGAATTCTGACACATCTGTTCAGTGTCACAATAAATGGAAGTTAAAGCTAATAAGGATAGAGAATTTGGTTTAAATTTTTGATTGGAACACTTTTTTTTTTAAATCAATATATGTGAATTATGCTGTTGAATTTTTGAGATAACTTAAGTACTTTATTTGTGTTCTTTTTCTTCCTTGATAACACTATTAATAGTAATTTTAATTACTGTTTTCCAGACTTCTGTCTTTGCAGAGAGAACTAACAAATCCAAGAACTAAGAGAGAACTAATGGATCCCTATTGTCATTTGTTCACAACTGTTGAATTTTAACATATGGTTTTCATGTTATTCTGAAACTAATTTAAAACTTTTTGCATTAATTAGCAAAAAAAGACAAACACACTTCTAAATACATCTCAGTACTGCATAGTAATATAAGTTGCTGAACTATTGTGCGTTTTGTGTTCTACTATATAAACATCTAATTCAAAATATAGCAATAACATTTCCCCGGATCATAATTCATCAAAAGCAATACTGCTGTATAGATCTGAAAAATAAAATCCTACCACTTCTGCTGGTATGAAAAGAAAGGAGATTTTTTTGCCGTTAAATTGGTTCCTCTTAGAAATTTGCTGTGAGAACAACTGGACTAAGACAAGGTTCTTGAGGTGCTTCTGTGTTCTGTCTATTTATAGTCTTGGATGATTCTTTGTAAACTGAACTAGCTGGTTTTAAAGCACTAAAATGTTTTCAATCATGTTATTTTAATTAGAATTTGAAAGATCAGTTGTTTCTGAACTTAATACACGTTTCAAACTCTGACAGCTTTTGCGAACAGAAAAGTGTGAGTACTTCAGGAGAAAGATTCAGGCAGGTAGCTTCAATGACAGAATCACATTAATCTAACATTATTAGCCTAACCAGCAGAAAGAAAAACATTCTGCATTGCTGAAGGATGTGTTTAGCCTGTCACTTAGAACTTATACCTAAATAGATTAATGATAATAAACTAAATGTGTTTACTACTCCAGTTTTCCACGAGAAAACTATGAATGTCCATCTGGGATTCACCATTAACAGTCTAAAATGCAAAACCTGACTGAACAGTGGTAGACTCACATGTTTGTGACTCTTTTTTATGTCAGTGGAAGCAGGATCTGTTCACTTGCTAGCTAATCAACACATAACCCAAGGTTACATGGTTACACGGCCCCTTGTCCAGGTCCCCAGTTACATACTTCTCTTTGTAAAATTATTCCTACTTAATTATAGTAAACCTTTAAGGAACTGTGGCTGCATCTGCTTTAGCTTTTTAGAGCTTTTGAAGCAAATCTTTATTTACCATGCTTTGCTTCACATTGTGGAACTACCTTAGAGTGAATAAATTGGATTCCTATCTCATTTGCTTTTCTGCCATAATAAACTGCAATCAAAATTAAGCACCTGTAATTGAGTAATCAAACACAAGGTAAATATAACCTAAATACCTTGCAGCTACATTTAGCTATCCACTATATATGTGGAACTTTTAAAAAATGTTTTTTTTGGGTACCATGTTTCTTAAACTTGAAATTTGTCCCAACTTAGCATTTTTTACCTTCATGAAGTTCAGCAAAGACTTTCTTGCCTTAAATAGGTGAGCAATAATAATAACAAGAAAGCAAGCATCAGACATGACAGCTCAGTCTTTGATGTTTTCTTCTTGAGTGATGTGTTTCCGCAAGACAAATAAGTAAGCTATCTCCATGAGCCCTACCTGAAAAAAAAATCCAGATTTGTTCTGGAGATGGAGCACCTCTTTTCTCTTCAAGTACGTGTTGATGGATTAAGGGAGAATGCAGGCAGGCCCTAACTGTCAACTGCCTGTAAGCAAAGAGGCTTCACTAAAGATGGATCATTTGTTAGTGCTGAAAGGGAAAACTGGATTATACACACATCTGAGCTGTCCTTTATGCCTTATACTCTTACCACTTACTCAGGTCACACTTTCTGAATGCATTACTGCTTTTTCCTTCAACCCACAGAGTATTGACTAAGCCTTTGAGTATTTTGTTAAATGTAAAAAGGAAAAAACTGATAAGGAACATCTGTGTTAATGGATAGATGGGAGCAGTGACAGTGAGCTTCAGCAATACTGAGGATTTTATTTTATAGTGCAAATTCATTTTGGCAGCCTGTTTCACCTCTGTTGCTGTAAATCACAAGGCAGGTGACTTATGTCCACTGATCTGAAATTAGCCTAACACTATGTCCTTTCTGTATCTTACAGAGTCCCATGTACCTTTTATTCTTCTGAAAAACTGAGGAAATACTATTTCCTGCATTTTAGAGATGTGTAACTGATGTACATAGTCCTGAATATATCTCAGTTCAATGGAGTACTATCATCATCATAGTAATGATAATCATATTTAAATACCAGAGCTACAATTACCTCCTCTCCTCTCCTCTCCTCTCCTCTCCTCTCCTCTCCTCTCCTCTCCTCTCCTCTCCTCTCCTCTCCTCTCCTCTCCTCTCCTCTCCTCTCCTCTCCTCTCCTCTCCTCTCCTCTCCTCTCCTCTCCTCTCCTCTCCTCTCCTCTCCTCTCCTCTCCTCTCCTCTCCTCTCCTCTCCTCTCCTCTCCTCTCCTCTCCTCTCCTCTCCTCTCCTCTCCTCTCCTCTCCTCTCCTCTCCTCTCCTCTCCTCTCCTCTCCTCTCCTCTCCTCTCCTCTCCTCTCCTCTCCTCTCCTCTCCTCTCCTCTCCTCTCCTCTCCTCTCCTCTCCTCTCCTCTCCTCACGGTCCCTGTTTTCTGAGGAGTGAGAATGTGAAGAATGAAGATCAGGACTGACCACACACAAAAGAATTAGAAGTCTGTGGTACCGTGGGGTATTTTCCAAAGTATGACATGCATTGATAACAAGCACAATTTTTTCCTTCCAAAACTTGCCCTGCTGCTGTGCTTCTTGGCCAGTGAGGCATAAAAAGCACCCTGTGCCTGCCCTGCACTTGTGTTGCACACAGGAGGGGCCCGAGAGTGGCAGCTCCTGATGGTGCAGCAAGCTCCGAGCTCTCCCAAGCACAAGCACAGGCTGTTTTGCACAAGCAAGAACCTCTGCAGGAATGGAGCCAAGGGAAGAGCAGAGCTCAATCCCACTATAAACTTGCGATGGGCAAGAGAGCCAGAGGGAGCCAGGGTGTGAGTGGTTCTCTGGGATGTGCAAGAGCAGCAGGCAAGAAGCCAGCTGAAAGGGCCTGGAGAAGCCCTGACAAGAGGCTGTGCTTAGTGCTACAGAGAAGAAACCACCCCCAGGGGCCTCCCTTGGAGCCCACCTGGGGCTCAAGGCCACCTTTGTGGAGCACAAGCAGCAGGCACCCAGCCACAATGGTCCAAAGGAGCCCTGGCAAGGGGCCGTGCTCAGCACTGCAGAGGAGTAAGAACCCCCCAGGGGATGCTTGCTAGCCCACCGTGGGAAAGAGAAGCCTTCCTCCACCAGTTACAGGGCAGGAAAAGCCATCTTCATGGTGCATGAGCAGCAGGCAGTGACCCAGCCAAAGTGGACCAGAGGAACCCTGACAAGTGGTCATGCTCAGTGCTGCAGATAAAGGCAAACCCCCACCCCAGGGACCAGTGCCAGTCTGCCCTGGGGGAAAATTCCTTCCTGCCCTCAGTGCTGGTGATTGGTTATTGCCTGAGCATGTGAGCAAGACCTGCCTCCTTATCCCACAGGCTGGTCACGCCTCTCAGGAGATGCCCAAGCTCTCTTGTTCCTCAACATAGAGCTACCTCAGGACCTTCCAAGAGTGGCCAAATGGCCCTACCCTGCTTGGTACTAGGGTCAAGAGTCCTTCCCGTGCCTAGTGGAACGCTAGTGAGTGTTCCAAAGCACTGGGATCCGTGGCAACATCTCTGCCTTCCATTCCTTATGGCTGCTGCCACTGGCTCCATGGGGAATGACAACAGTGAGCTGTGCAGTGCTCCTCAAGAATGTATTCCCTTGATATGGCCACAGCTACCCAGCTGAAGCAGGTTTTCTATCCATCACACTGGCACTGAAGGTTGCTCCACCAGGAGCTCGCCTTGCAGTGGAGAACCTCCAACATTCTCATCTAGCCTTTGGTCTTCCTCCCTCAGTCCCCTCCAAGTAATTTCACCAGCTCCTCAAGGACTTCCTCTCAGATGTCTTCAGGCTGCCTGTCAGGACAGATCTGGCAGCAGAACACAGCAGAAGGATTCCCCCCTTTCTTCTGCCCCAGGGCATTTTATCTGCTGCATTGCCAGGTGACAATGGGGATGATGGTGCCCCTCATGCACAGCCCCACCCATTGTCCTTCTGCCCAGCATCTTTTGTAGGAAGGCTTATGGGGTGCTGGCCCCAAGGCAGTCCCTGTGCTCAGGAGGCTCAGAGGGCTGTTCGTGCCCTTGGTGGCCACACACTGGGTACACCTGCTGGGCATCCCTGACTTTCTTCTCTGCCACCTGGCACCCAAGTACAAACCCAGTGCTGTTACTCTTCTCTCAGCCCATGGCAGAAAACAAACCTGAAGCCCAGAGACCACCCTTGTCAGCTGTCCCAAAGCTAACACTCTTGAGGCTAGGTTGGGCTACCCAGTCTGCTGAGTTGCAGGACCATGGCTGTGCAAAAAGTGATTTTCCTTTTTTAGACACTGAAATTGTAAGGGACCAGTTCTATCAGTTGAATGTTCATAAATCCATGGAGCCTGATAAGATTTATCGCAGAGTACTGAAGGAGACAGCAAATGTTACCACAGGATCAGTCTCAATCTTTTGCCAAAGGTCTTGGGACTCTGCGGATGTCCTTGCTAATTGGAAGCTAACCAATATTATTTCAATTTGCAAGAAGGGCATGAGGAAAGACACAGGAAATTACAGACCTGTTAGTCTGACCTTGGTAGCTGGAAAAATTATGGAGATCATAATGGGTGCTGTTGCAAGGCATTTAAAGGACAATGCAGTCATCAGGCACAGTCAACATGGGTTCACAAAGAGAAAGTCCTGTTTAACTAATTTAATGTCCTTCTTCAATAAGACCCCTCCCCCCCCCCAGTGGATGAAGGGAAGGCGGTGGATGTGGGTTTTTTTGGATTGTATTAAGGCTTTCAATGCTTTCCCTCACAGCATCCTCTGGAAGAGTTGTCTAGCTGGGGGATGACGGAGTATGAAGTGTTCTGGTTGAAGAACTGGCTGAACAGCAGGGTTCAAAGGGGCAGTGAATGGGGCTATATTTGGCTGGTGACTGGTAACCTACAGTGTTCCGTTTCTGTTCAGTCCTTTAATCAATTACCTGTATGCTGGAGTTGGATGCATGGTTAGTGAGTTTCCTGATGACAGTAAACTAAGAGGAGGTGTTGACACTGTCAAGGGACAAGAGGCCTTGCAGAGGGATCTGGATAGATTGAAGCACTGGATAATCATTAACAACATGGAATTGAACAAGAACAAATGTCAAATTCTGCATCTGGGATGGAGTAATGCTGTGCACAAGTCTAAATTGGGAGAATAGTGGCTGGAAAAGCACTGCAGAAAAGACTGTCGAGTTACTGGTTAGCAGGAGCCTCAATAGGAGTCAGCAGTGTGCTCAAGAGGACAACCCACATCCTGGGGTGCATCAGACACAGCACAAGCAGCTGGTCAGAAGAGGTGATTAACCCACTATGTTTAGCACTGTGGTAGCCTTATCTTGAGTACTGTGTGTGGTTCAGGGCCCCATAAATTAAAAAAGACTGTTTAGATACTTGAATGTGCCCATCACAGGAGGTTTGGGCTTAACATGAGGAAACCTTTCTTTACTGAGGTGTTGGTCTAGCCCTGGAACAGGCTTCCTAAGGGGTCCTGATGAGACACACCTGCCAGTGTTTAGGAGGCATTTGGACAATGCCCTTAATATGGTGCCTGAACTTTTGGTCAGCCCTGAAATGGTCAGGCAGTTGGAATAGATTAATTGTGATAAATCCCTTCCAACTGAACCATTTAGTTCCATCCCATTCTTCTTCTATTTTATGACTCTACACTATTTTAGAAAATAATAGAAAAAAAGTATTCACCTCTTTTAGTCTTGCCTTTATTGTAAGTTAATTATTTTTTGACTTCTGATCCACATTCTTTGCTTGGTACTTTGTTTTCCGATTGACTCAAAACCCAAACAGTGCAAAACAGTCATAATTTTAAAGAAACACTTTTAACAGTTACTTTGACTTTTCAAGGTTTTGGACTGAAAGTGTGCATCAGTTCTTACTGTGTCTCAACATTCATGTGCCTCTGTTAAGGAATCAAAGGCCTTTTACTATTTACCTTTTGAATGTATTTTTCAAGCTGTGCATTTTTTTTTTTACCTCAGTTAAGCAAACTTATGAGGAAGTTATTTTTTTTTATCTTGATGATACTAGCTATTTAGCAGATAAGTACTCTGAAAGTAGGATTATGTACACAGACTTCATTTGACCTGCCTGGTATACTAAAGAGTTGAAGAGATTTATTTTCCGAAATAGTTCTGGAAGAATAATCTGTTTGCAGGACAGGAGTTTATTACAAAACTTTGCCATTTGTAGAAAACATACTATATAAATAAGCTAGCAGCCATTTAATCAGAATGCCCAAAACATGAAATTGTGATGTATTTGTGTTGTATGTAAATTTGACTCAGGTTGGATGTAGTCTTATGAAACAGCTGCAAGCCTAAGACAGTTACATTTTTTGAAACTTTTTTATTTTATTACATGCCACCTCTGTATATTTTGTATATATTTGATTCCTCTTCATTCTACTCATCTACTTAAATAGCACTAGTTAGGATGAAAGCTCTTGTACAAAGAAAATATTCAGAGTAGCGCTTTTGGCTTAACATGAGAGTTTTCTTCTGGCAAATGCTAATTACTGCATAATCTGCTTCAAATAAGCTCAGGTACACTGAAGTCCTGCAAACTGATGTTATCATGAAGGCCCTGAAACACTTCAGTATGTGGACATCTACAAATTGCGTTTCCAGTTACATTGAATATAGAATCATAGAAGCATAGAATGGTTTGCATCAGAAAGGACCTTAAAAGATCATTCAGTTCCACCCCCCCTGCCAAGGACAGAGGCATCTCCCACCAGGTCAGGCTGCCCAAGGCCCCGTCCAACCTGGCCTTGACCGCCTCCAGGGATGGGGCGTCCACAGCTTCCCTGGGCAAGCCATACCAGTGCCTCACCACCCTCGCAACCTGTTCCAGTGTCTCACCACCTTCATTGTGAAGAGTTTCTTCTTAATGTCTAATCTAAACATTCCACCCTTCAATTTAAAGCCATTCCTCCTCATGCCATCACTACTCTCTGCTTAGATTTAAATGTTGGAAAAAAGGGTCAACAAAGAATATTGTCAATTCTGTTTTTAGTAGTGTTAAATCCTAGTATTAACTTATGTAATATTAAATAAGAAGTATGCCTGTTGAGGTAGAAGAAACCCTCAACACAAAATTGAGGTCTTAAAGTTGGGTATAAATTCTAAAATAGCTTGTAACATTGAAAGATGTTATTTTACACAGGTGAACTATTTTATGCCTTTGTTCATGCAAACTGTTGTAAGATTTTAAATGCAGAAAATCAGTCTGTGGTATTTTCCTTATTTTTTTTTTATTTAATCATCCGTTGGTCCCTCACAGCTCCTGTAACAACTTGTTTCCTTGTTTCAGCAACTATATGCTTTACTAAACTGATCTCTAAAGGGTATGAGGATGGTTTTCTGGAGAACATGTAAGAGTTTGTCTCTGTATAGAGACTCGGAACTCTCCAGAGTTTGATATTGCTGGGAATAGAGATGAAGAAATCATGTCTTAGGGAACTGGCAGGGTTTATATTCACTGTGTATATCTTCCTGAATATAAGATTTCAGGGACAATGTTCATGGTAACTCCACATGGAATTGCTGACCCTTCAGTTTGTTGAGGCTTGGACCTTTTACCTGCCTTCTTAGGTGTCCGTGCTAGGAACCTGACAGGGCAAAACAAAGTCGGGGCTTCTTATATACCAGGTTTGACCACAAATGCGAACATAAAATAGAAGACCAGTACAGAAATGCAAACGTGATGCTTTATCACTTTCTCTGTGCTTTTAGGGGTATATTTAGAACCTTCTATTATTCTAACATTTGAGGAAGGCTTAAGGAAATGAACAATGCTTTCCTAAGATTGGTTTCCATTAAATAGTTGATGCGTATTTTCCAGCCAAATGAGATTTTATTATGGGAACATTAGTAAAATGTGTAGTATAATATCCAGTGATGTTACTGCAGGCTATTGTTAAATATGTACATTAGCACTCAAATCTGCTATATTTCTGTTTTGTTTTTATAAATTTAGGTCATGTATTTTCATTGTTAAGGTTAATGGCATAGGATCATTAATTTGAAAACAAGAGAAGTCTGGAAGCACTGCAAAGTTCATAGGAAGCATTGTATTTAAAAAAGTATATTCTGTTTTGGTCCTAGTTATATATACAGTATTCAAATATTAATTACTTCTCACATCAGTTAGACGCCCATTCTGGTTATAATATTGACTAAGTAACTGGGAAATGTACTACTTTCAAAACTATGTTTTGTTTTGTTTTGTTTTTTTTAACAAGGATAGTTTCTGAAAGAAATCACCTCTTTCATGCGTACACTTGTTCCTCTGAATTACCTTCCTGGCTTTAGATTTCCTTTTATCTTACTGCAACTTGGAGAGAGGTTTTATGGTTCAGTAATAAAACTTTTGAACTTAAATGTTAATAATGATAAAGTGGGCAAAAATAGTTAAGTACTAAGCTGCTAGAAAGGAGTGGAAGGTACTGATACAAAGTGGGAACTTATTTTCCACCCAAATATGCTTCTCTATATATGTCTTGCAAGTTGCACTCTTGAATCGCAACTGTTTTGTGTACACACAGTTAGGAGGTCTCAAGTGCTTTTGTTGCCAAGACAATTAATGGGGCAGTATATAAGTCATGAAAGATCTCTATGTGCCAGAGTTTCTGTTCATGAAGTTTCCTTTGACTGCTCAGGGCATAAAGCACTGAGGAAGAAGAAAACAACGCTCAAACTGAACAGCATTGATGCTGTTTACCAATGCAGTCTGCCTTTGTTTCTCCATAGTGCTCCTTTGACTTAAGTAAAAACGCTGTTGTTCAAATCACATTCACAGTTCCCTTTCTAAAGGGCTACAAAGGTGAGTGCAAGAGTATGCAGGAATAAACCACCTACAAGGAGAGTTGTAGCAAATCTCTCCTTGCAGAAGGCTGAAGATCTGCAGGGGGATACTCTCATCTGGATGTACTTTACAACACTAAGCAGGTGCCAGTGTTAAGTGGCATTCCTCTGTGGATGAGCCAGTTTTGCAGTCCTGAGAAGGGGTAAGTACTCTGAGCTGACAGATGAGCTCTAACAAAACAATGAATGATGTATAAATAAACCACAACACTTACATAGCAGGTGAAAGATGGATGGAGTACTTAAAAGAAGGCTCTTGGGAACTCGGTGAGGCGTGCGAGATTGGAAAACCTATACTGATTATGTACTTTGTACTGGGAGAAACAGGTGAGGTCCCCAAGGACTGTCAGAAACCAAGTGATATATTAGCACGATGGTACAATGCTGTCGTTAATGGTTCCTTTGCTTGCTATTAGCAGTAAGTTTGTGAATATTTGAGGCTTCCTGACTAGTGAGATTTCTTTACCTTCTGTAAATGTATTCTTTCCATAATATGCATGTTTATCTGAGAAAATCAATGATTTCTATAACAGAACTATTAGAGGTGTTCTCACTATTCAATATTGATGAAGATTGCACATTTTGGAATAAGTTCTCCTACAGGTTGGACAAACACGTCAGTACGTTTTTCAGTCCAGAGTTGCAACTGTGTGTGACTTATTCCTATATCAAATGGCAAACTGGTACTTCTGAAAAATCTCAGTTGTGCTAAGCCCTATAGAAACCACCAGAATTTTCTCTTCATCATCACCAGCTCTGTAGGCAAGTCTGGATATGACTCCTGAATATAATGAGTGTATGAAATATCCACAGAGTCGTTATGAGAACAATGGCAGTGGAAAGATTCTCAGTATTTCCTCCCCACCAGTCTCCCACTTACGTACACAGTGCTTGAAGGCGTGGTAATCCTAGCTTATTACCACTGTAGGAATATACTTACATTCATTTGCATTTACAAGTTAGTTTCCACAAAGGAAAACATCTGGAAACTTATTTTGTTTCTGTTTAGTATGAGAGATAATTCACAATGAAATAAAATAAAATGAAAACCTTACACGTGACATTCTTGACAACAAAATAATATAACCCATGTACAATTCAGGACACTTCTCTTCATTTTTACATTCACTTGCATTTTTAAACATTATTTGTAGTTTAGGTTTGTCCGTGTTGATGAGAAAAACTGCAAATGCAGTATTGAAATGCTGAATATAGTGTTTGTAATAATCTGATGTAGGAAAAGTATTGAAAACCAGTGATTTGTAACATCATTGCTAGCAGTAAATTACTGGCAATTTTGATTGAAGGAAGCAAAACCAGTCAGTATTTCAGCCTGTTGCAGTAATAAAATAAATCTGTTTCTGCAGCACCTTCCAGGTGATCAGTGTGGAGTTGTCAGTGTTATACATGAAATGTATGCTGCAGCTGGAGAGAAGCTCTTTGATCCCAGAGCCAGCACTTTGAATACAGTGACACCCCATCTTGCTGTCAGGATGAGCCAGGTCTCAAATCCAAATAGCAGTACAGCCAACCATCTTTGCTTAAATATTTCTGTGAATTTAGGATTTATGCATTCAAACCTAGCAAAAACGTGGTTTTACAATCATAATTCAGTTCTCAGGAAAAAAACCCAAAACCACATCTGAAAAGTATGTGTATTTTTTAACCAATAAGGACAAATTCTCCCCTCTGCCACGTTTCCAAACTGGTGATGCAGGAGGTCGTCAGGGAGCTGTACTTGTGCACCTGAGGGAAAGGGCCTGATTTTTGAGCACCTGGAAAGCCCTCTGAAGTCCGAGTCAGGTCTGCAACTTTGAAAATCAGGGATTTTATGCAGTTAGTTACAGGCTTCTCTGTTTGCATTTTGTTTATATTCTGATCTGAGTTATAAATCTTTATTCTTTTTATATCCTTACTATTCATTATAAATATTAATTATACCATATCCTAAAATACCCCTCTGAATTCTTTCTTCTCCACAAGAGTTAAAGACCTGATTCTTTACCGGAATATAGTCTGCTATGAGAAGTACCTTCTTTTACTTTCATTATTTTCCAATACACCTGATGAAAACATTTGAGATTTATTAGATGCATTTAGCAGCTGTCTCATATTTACCTGCAATGTGAGGTATAAAATCAATTTAGTACTTTTACTCAGGAATAAGTATGTGTTTGACGATTAGACAATGGCAAGGGTGTTTCTGCTGTGTCACAAATGTTTTTCATTGTTTAATATTTTTTGGATTATTTAATTTCTCTTTCTTGTGTGCATTATACTGCAGCTGATTTGACAGTAAGGACTTTTTCATTTTTATTTTGTAACAACAGGTGGTAAGAAAAGTAAAACATAAATTTGGGAACTAAATGTAAGTATCAGGATCATAACTTAAGTGATTGAATTTGAAAAATGAGTTAGGAAATTGAATTACTAAAAACATTAATTGCCAGGTTCATGTTGGCCACAAAACCAATTTGCTGAGTAGATTCTCAGGGAGGAAGAGAGTGAGGCCAGAATTCAAAGAACAGGCTTTTGTAGGGTGCCTGAGAAAAGCTCACTGTGGTGGATATATTCTGTGACTAAAAGAATCCTGGACACTTATCCAGGAAACTTGCGAGTTTTCATCATCTTTATGCTCACTTCTAAACTGCTTTTGGTCTAATGTGCAGGTTTCATAATTTAAGATTTTCACTATTTCATTTAGTGGATGACAAGAAGTAGGATTTCCATTGGGAAGCTTACGCAGAGCTTTGGAGGAGGAAGAAGCTCTATGGAAGCAGTTGTCTAGATTCATAGTAAAACTAGACAGCTGGTGTAGGAAATTAATGAATGTAGTTATTCATACAGGAGTTGAGGAAAAGCTGAAAAGTGAGGGCTCTCACCGTTTAAAGACATGTACTAATGATGTCAGCCATATAAAAGGTGCAAGGGACAAGAATGAAATGTACAGGAAAATGAAGGAGGGACAACTGAGAAATTCTGGAAAGCTAATACAGTGTCAAACTTAAAGAGTTAAATAGAAACCGACATGGCCAACTCCCTACGTCCCCACATGCATACAAAACCTATACATATCTGTATACTAACAGTAGATATCTAAAAGAAAAAATAGGTAACTTGAAATTCTTGGCAAAGGAAAATCTTGACATGGTAGCCATTACAGAAGAATGTTGGAATGACAAAAATCAATAGGAGAGTGTAATATCTGGCTGTAAACTGAACAGGAAGGACAGATTAGGTCATAGAGCTGGGGGAGCAGCACTAGGGCTGTACCATTGAGCCTTCTGATCAGAAAATGGATATTGTGTCCAAAACATTGAAGGAGATCAAAGACTGAACTAAGCTTAATGAGGTAGTAATAGTGGGTGACTTCAACAACGTTCAGCTAGTCAAATGTCACAGTGGAACAGAGCATGAGGGAAGCAATCCTCATCACTGACTGATTGCTTTTTTGGAACATTTAATTGTAGAGCACGTAAATAGAATGGCAGTTCTTGAATTAAGTGACATAGAAGAATGCAGGTAAGAAACTCTGAAGTTCTGTATCAGAGCAGGCCTTTTGGGTTAAAATTGTGGCCGCCGTAAAACTTAAATTCAACATTGAAGAGCAAATAGCTATTTTATAGAACCACTTCTAGACCAGAGGATGTAAAACCTCTTCAGGCAAAAGTTACTAAATAAAAAGTAAGGAAATTCTCTTTCCACAGAAGAGCAACAAAACTGGTGAAGAGGCTGGAAAACAAGTCTTATGAGGAGCAGCTGAGGGAACTGGGGTTGTTTAGCCTAGAGGAGTCTAAGGGGAGACTTTATTTGCTCTCTGTAACTGTCTAAAAGGAGGTTGCAGAGAGATGGGTGTTGGTCTCTTCTCCCAAGTGATAGTTGATAGGACAAGAGGGAATGGCGTCAAGCTGCGTCAGGGGAAGTTTAGTTTGGACATTAGGAAAAATTTCTTCACAGAAAGGGTTATCGAGCACTGGAACAGGCTGCCCAGGGAGGTGGTGGAATCACCATCCCTGGAGGTGTTTAAAAGCAGATAGGTGAGGTGCTTGGGCACATGGTTTAGTACTAGACACATATGGTTGGAGTTGATGATCTCTAACATTTTTTCCAACCTAATGATGCCATGATTACATGAAATTAAATCCTAAGAATCAACATAGAATCCAGTTGAGGTGCTTTGTAGTAAAACAAGAGACACAGTGACCAAGTAGAAAAGCAAGAACTATTTGAACATGGCAACGGGGAACAGGATTTTTTCAAACCAAAGATATATGCTCTGGACATCAACCCCCCATCCCTTGGGATGTCAATTAAAAGGAATTTTGTCTACAGCTTGTGTGTAAAAAGCTTTGAAGCTGTAGCATAAGAAAGATTTTGTCAAAGCCATCACCTCACACCCACAAAGAAAAGAGAAAGTTTACCAGAGCAAACAATCTGTGAGGCACAGGCCTAGCAGAAAGCAGAAATGGAGAATAAGGACATTCCAGTGAACTATGATTTTCTTTTGTTGTATTCACTTATTACATATGTGGTGCTAGGGACATAAGAGACTATAATGTACAGCATTTAGTGTGTCAGAATAAGGGACTGAGAATAAAGAGGTAAATTAACAGGCAACCAGAAACAAAAAACAAGCATGTCACTTATTTGAAATTTGGAAAGAATGTTACTTTTGTTTAAATTAGATATTGTTCCACCACGAAATGGTGATAGACTTCAACTATGAGAGGTAGATGCAGGTAAAGTGGAGATAAATGTGATTCACTAGTACAATACTTAAATTGCCTTCTCCAGGTGAGGCCTATATGTTAAAAGCTGTATTTGGAAACAATAATGATAAAGTTATTAGTGATAAAAGACAACTTTCATCAGCAACAGGACTTGAAAATACTGGGACTACTGCACTGAAAAAAAAGGTGGAGAGGAAACATGCTGATATGGAAAACATTCTGCTGTGTAGCATCATTCTAGAAATAAGAGACCAAGCAGAACCAGACATGAGACGGGGATACATTTAATATCTGTTTCAGCATTCAAATGAGTTAGAATCATAGAATCATAGAATCATAGAATCATAGAATAGTTTGGGTTGGAAGGGACCTCAAAGGTCATCTAGTTCCAATTCCCCTGCCATGGGCAGGGACATTCCACTAGAACAGGCTGCCCAACGCCCCTTCCAACCTGGCTTTGAACACCTCCAGGGATGGGGCATCCACAACCTCTCTGGGCAACCTGTTCCAGTGTCTCACCACTCTCATAGTGAAGAAATTCTTCCTGATGTCCAAGTCTAAATCTGCCCCTCTCCAGTTTATACCCATTCCCCCTGGTCCTATCCCCACAAGCCTTTATCAACAGCCCCTCTCCAGCTTTCCTGTAGCCCCTTCAGGCACTGGAAGGTCGCTGTAAGATCTCCTCTGAGCCTTCTCTTCTCCAGGCTGAACAGGCCCAGCTCTCTCAGCCTGTCCTCATAGGGAAGGTGCTCCAGCCCTCTGATCATCTTTGTAGCCCTCCTCTGGACACTTTCCAACAGCTCCATATCCCTCTTATTTTGAGGATTCCAGAACTGAACACAGTATTGCAGATGAGGTCTCACAAGAGAGGAATAGGGGGACAGAATCACTTCCCTTGAAGTGATGAGTTACGATATTTTTATTTGGAAGGAGGTGCTTTCAGGCTGTGGGATGTAATTCCAATGTGGCGTTGTGTTCACAACACGTGCTGTTACTTCTTTGGGGAGTGATTATGGCCTTAGCTCTATGTTCAGCATGTACAGGAAAAAACAATATTATTATTTTCTTGTGGTTTGGAGGCATGAGTAGTAATTACATTTACCAACAGCTGGCTATCTTGTGGCTACAAAATTATGGAGAAAATTATTATATCATTTCCTCTAGGGCTCTGAAAATCCTTTTCACTAAAATCTAAGTGAAACTATGAGGGCATGGTATCTGTACTATTGCATAGTTTGAATGCATGGCTTTACATTAGTAGCCATTTTTAAAACTTGTGATGAGGGCCTGACAATGTTTTATACGTTTTTGATTCCAGCATCTCTTTCAAATGTGATTTGGAAGCTGATTGTACCTAGAATGGATTTGAAACCTTGCTGGCAGTTCAAAGAGAAACAACATTGTCAGGGAGGATGATTACATGCATAATCATTACATTACATTTGAAAAGAACTAACATTATATGAAATTAACGTTATAATAATTGCAAAATTTACCAGATGTTTACTAGGTGCCCGAACACCCTGTTATCCATGTGAAAAAAGGCAGAAACAGTGTTTATGATTTGCCTACCTGCCACTTCTGCTGCATCAACAACAAAATAAAGTATTTTACTTCTTTAGCATTTAAGACAGCCAGTCATTTTTTTGAGGGATGCAAGGAAGATTAATGTGTGTTATAATATTAATTATTAGTTTCAGTTTCACAACTTGTTTTACTTTCCTAGATAATCTTTTTATCAAAAGAACATTTTTGTATATGTATTATATTTATCAAGTAAGAGACACATCATCAAGCATCAGATATTCTTACAAGTTGTGGAGTATCCAAGAAAAAACAGATTTCTTTAAATCACCCTGAAGCCATATCCTGCATGGTGATAGTATTTCTAGGTGTTTTTTTAGACAGATAAATAGGTACTCACACATAATTCCAAAAGAAAGCCAGTGTAGAAGTTAATAGCTGTTATGTCTTACTACCTTAAGGAACAGTACAATCATAGAAAAATTAGAATTTTACCTTTTTCCTTGAAAGATCTGTGAAAGTTGAAAAAGTGTCTTGCACCACGGTATGTACCATATGTTCTTGTGAAGAAGGAGTCATAAGTCCCAAGCAGTTGAATATAAAGCCCATATTTATGTCTGGATTTTCATCCTTGCATGTCTTTTACACAAAGATAAAATTTAAAATTGTTTCTGCTGCCATATTGTATTTTAATATCATAATTACATTTCTTTTGAAGTTAATTTTATTCTCTTTTTTTTTCCTTATATGTCACTTAGCTTTCAAGTGAGACTCAAAAGAGATTCAAATACTGAAAGAAAAATTACAACACTGAACTGAACATGCCCACTGGTAATATAAATATTAATGCAGAAAAGTAGTGTTTGTTGAATAATTATTTTGAACAAAGTGAGAATACAAGAAACAACTACAGTTAATATTTGGTCCTGCTTGTGAAAACAGATGGCTAAGGGGTTTTAACTCTGCCTGCTATAAAAAATTTAACCACATTTTAACTGCAGTTATTAATAACGTTAGGGAAAAGAGCAAAATCAATCATTGAAGTTGTTATATCTGAATTACTGTGAGCTTCATAGCAGCTGATGTAAATATCCTTCATAGCTTCTCTCATGACAAGCTAAGAGGCAGTGATGAAACAACTGAGAATATATATGATGAAATATATTAAATTACCCTTAGTTTGCATTACACAAGCAAAACATTAAGATCTTTGCTTAAAAGACTCTAGGTGGTCTTCCTTGCATATAGTATTGGACTAATCTAGTATTGAAGTAACTTTTAAATGAAATTCTTTCATTCTCTGATGTTAGAAGACACAGTCATATGAATTGTTCTATTTGCGGTAGTATGACTAAACTCGTGTTATACCCTATACCGTCTAAATAAATTTAAAATATAGCGAGTCCTATTGTTTTTATCCATCAACAAGCAATATTTTCTTTTTGTAACATCTGATACTGTCTGCATATACAATAAATAATCTCAAAGCAGAATTTTAGCAACTAATGATAGAGAATTACATGTATTCTGCATTGTATATATAATATCTACGTAGTTTTTCAAATTCAGTCTGCAAGAAAAAATTATTTAAAAAAAAATGTGTAGCAAGAATTGGTGCAGGAATCAGTATAACAAATGCAAAAACCAGAGCAACCCTATCTTCTATTAACTGCAGTAGAATGCATAGAATTTCTTACTATTTCACATATAACCTTGTCTTTCTTGCAGATGGAAGAAACTTTTCTTTTAAGTGTCAGGAGGAAAGACAAAAACATGCATGAAGAGAAAAAGGAAATCCTACATGAACATGTCAAAATACCAGCAGGACACTACTAGTACTATTGTTGAGTTAAAATTACAACATGATGACATCGTATTCTGTTTTCATTAACAAGCAGACAGACAAGAGAGGTTCCTTCTTTGATCTACAATATGACTGTATTTGGAATAAAATGAAATGGCATGAAAAGGTTATTACTGAAAGACAGAAGACTGCTTCTGATTTTCTTACAATGATCTCATTGTAATCAGTGTAAAATGCCACCCAAACATTAACTTGGTTCACAAAAACTCAAATGGAAATAGTTAATTTAGTAATAGGGTATTTCTAGCCTGGAAAGTAAGCCAAATGGAGAAAGAAATTGTAGATGGATCTACTGATGGCCATCATTTTTCACTTGGTCCTTGTGATTCATCAGTTCCTTAGTTTGAGCTAAGGTGAATACAAAGGAGGTGGAAGACTCCACCATATCAGAAGGGTCATGACCATTTGAGCAGTACAAGACAGTGGAGGAGAAGGCCTTCAAATTCGCTGTTTGTCCTTAGTCTGTCTTTGATGATAATAGATGTGCACTTTGCATTCTCCTCAAGGCTAGGGTGCAGTAATCTGATATGTTTCCTACATACTTTTTAGAATGCATATGAGGAGGGTTCAGTGAAAGTGTTTTTTTGATTTCATTTCGTGAATCCTGATGGTGAAACACGTGAAACAGGAAATTACGCAGTTCTTTTGAAGAGAATTGGTGAAGTGGGAAAAAGAAACAGTCTTTGGCCAGATTCCTTGCTTGAGGGTTCTTTTCTTCAAAAGAAAAAATGGAACTGAGTATACCAAGATAGGCTTAATAACTGTAGAAAGTAGCAGTAATGACAATTGTAGTGTTTTCAAGAAAATAATCTATCTGAGAGGGAAAATCATCACCGTATTTATCATGAAAAAGGAAAGGAATCTTGACTATGTCTTAAATGATTCTTTTAAAAGGAAATAGAAGTTATAACAAACTGATGATCCTCAAAGATACTACAGGTTTTTGTTAATTAATTCTGTAAAGAAAAGGGAGATGGAATTTGAGTCTAACAAAAGGAAATATTTTAAAAGTAATATGTCTGCCTTATTAGAGTATGAATTTAGAGACCTAGAATACAGGAAGTCATGAATTTTGAGGAAGTTATGAATTCTCTGCTAGAGAATCATAGATGTTTTTCTTTAACCAAATGGCACCATATTGAGGTACAGCCATTAATTTGCCATCTGAAGAAGTGCTTATGTACTTGAGTGTGCTGTTGGTTTTGAAGTTCAAATAAGCATGCCTTATTGCATTTAGGTCACAAAAAAATGCATAAAGAAAGCCTATGTAAGTAAGTTATGGAGAAAGGAGGCCAAAGTTTCAATACTGTTTGATTAAGGACATAGCCGGAAAGATTCTAAATTTGAGTTAAACCAAGATACTATATTTTCCAATTCTGTCATTTGGAAAAACATTCTGAATATCTCACTTGAATATCTACCAAAACTGGCATTAACCCTCCAGAAGAGAAATAGAATTAATATTTTGGTACAGTGACAAACGATTAGGCCAGTGAACAGATATTCTTCCACCAGCATCTGTTAGTGGAAATATCTGGATTTCTAAATGTCAGCTAAACAGGCTTACCCCACAAGCTAAGACAAAGCTGACCTGACCTTTTGACACCACCTGTTCAGGAATGGGAATTTCTTAAGCATGCTATTCTACACAGATAAAAAGTTCACAAAATTTGACCTGGAAAGAATTGCTAAAGGAATTAGTTTTGTTTAGTCTAGAAAAGAGCAGACTGAGGGAGGATGTGATTACAATCTTCCACTACATAAAAGAATGTTATAAAGATGCTAGTGATTGGTTTTCTCTGTCCAGTTGGAGAAACACAAGGATAAAGATGTTTAATACAAAACAAAGGTATTTAGATTATGTATTAGGAAAAATATTTCTAACAATAAAAATAGAGAATGTGGTGCAGACTACATAAGAAAATTGTCATCTTGTTAACTGGAAATTTTCAAGAACAATTAGACCAACACCTGTAGTTAATAGCCAACATTGCTTATGTTTTTTATGGTGAAATGTGAATAGGGAGATGTATCACATGATCACTTAACTGTCTTTGTCCATCTTTCATTTCTTTAGCTGATACATTTGGTAAGGCACTCTATTAATATTTCAGATTTGTTGTTACATTGGATATGAAAATAATTGCTTAGTGGAAAGCTTTTTATTTGTAGAGGATACTTCAATAACACAATAATTCTGAAGAATTCTGATTATGTTATTAAGGTAATAGTGTTAAAAGGATGGCAGAACAATAGGTAAGGAAATGATAAGGATTACTTATTGGCTTTGGATGGAGAATTATACTAACGATATCAACTCTCACTTGAGAGTTTTCATGTCATACATTGGGTTTGGGTTTGGGTTAATAACAAGGAACTGGAAACTGTGATGAATAATCACCCCAGTAGTACACAAAGCTGAAGCATGGCCTACCCACTCAAAAGAACAGAAATAACATCAAAATTATGGCATCTTTCCTGAATGTTTGTAAGAACTAAGACAGCATTTTATAGTGCAATCCATCATAAGCTCAAAAGTAACTGAGTAAGAGTGAAAAACCTCCCACTAGAACGTAAGTTACATATAGGCCTTCAATATATATTGCAGATTAAAGTGAATGCGGGTGAAGGTTTTAATTCTCATTCCATCTTGGTATTAGTTTTCTTTCAGTTTATTAGTTTTTGAACTGATTAATTTCTTATGTTTGATGTTAGGTATTAAGAGCTTAAAGACATGTTACACTTGTAAAGTCTTACTGAGGCATTTCTTTAGATGCGTAAAAGAAAGTATTTGCCAACATCAGGGCTTTCATTTTACAGGCAGAAAAAATTACTTGAACTGTAGGTCCCTGTGTTTTCAGATTTTCTGTGAAAGGACATGATAATACTTCTCTCTCTTTTCCTCTTGGGTTTAGGAACCCTTTATATTTTTTTTATTACATATGTGTTTGGGGTTTTTTTCTAGGTGCTGCACAATGGACTTGTGATGGAAATGAATCATCCAACAGCTGGGAGGATAGCTGTTCCAGGTTAGAAGTTTATTTCTTATTTCTATATGGAGCTCGAAAGTAAATGCTGCATGTCATCCTCAGTAGTTCTGCAACACAGCTGAGGACATGACACATCTTCACATTTCACTCAAATGAACAAAAGTTTAACCAGAAAGACTTTAGTGCTTATTTGTTCTGGTAGCAGAAAAATGGGTTAAAATGTGTGTCAAAATAGCTTCTGGTTTTCATTGATCAGTTGTCAGAAAATATGAATGTGGATTTGATAATATTCGCAAACTCCCACTGCTAGAAATATTACTGCTAAATCATCTACATGAATATGTGAACCTGGTTTTGATTTAGGTCTATTTTGCAAGTTACATAGGCTTCTTTTAGGGACATGTCCATGTAAAAAAAAAAAAAAAAAAAAAAAAAGGAGAAGTGAAGTTCATACTGAAGGTATCATCACACTATTTTGTTTTATGAAGCTCTACAATGATGAAGTCTTAAAGGTTTTCCAAAGAATACAGAAGTAATAAACTAGTCTCTCCTCTTTTAAGCTGTAAGTAGATCAGGACTTGGAGCTGGTGTAGTTTTACTTTCATCAGAGTTAGGTATGGAATGAGATTAGGTTTATCTAGAGCCATTATGAAAATGCTCATTCATATCCTCACAGTTGGCTCTGTTTTGACAACTGAGCTTTATCTGACAATCTACTAGCTATTGGGTCAACTTTTTTTGCTTCTCTGGGCTTTTCTCTCTCCCAAGCCACATTGAGAATTGTTTCCACTCTCATTCAAAGCACCATATCATTTTTATTTTTAAAACATCTTCTCCTTACATTGTGATATTCTGTGCCAAATCCTATCCTCTGACACAGCATCCAGTTATCAATTTCAGTTGACTTGAGCATATGTAGGAAGAATTTGACCCATAAAATTTATCTTAATTTGCACATCCTGGAATCACACTGGGATGCAGAAAGAATTATTTGAAAGAAATCAATTCCATATTAGATCATGTTTTCTACATGGATAGAGGGGGTGTTTTGTGTATGTGTATGTGTACGCTTCTTATTTGCTCTTTATCACAGTTTGCATTCCACATTTGGTCCCACTGGGCTTGGATATTTTGTTGATTGTATTAAAAAATGCTTTAATTTATATCTGGAAATATGCACATATCTGGAAAGAGTAATCCTTTTGTTTTAGTTTCTAACAGAAAAGTAATCCTGGTTTATTTATCCAAAATGAAAACACTAATACGACTTTTGGTTTAATTCTTTTTAAAGAAGTGGGGAAAAAAGCTTTGCAGATGGTAGAGAAAGTGCATAAGGTTTTCATGTTGCATACAATGTATAATCTATCTTAGCGAAAGCAAATACTCCTTAAGGGGATAGGTTAAACTGCAAGAAGAGGAAGGAGATGAAAGGAATGTTCTAATGTCTGTCAGCAACGATAGAATGTATTAGCAAGAGAGTCAGTTTTTACATAGGTAAGCTATAGTACTTCCCAAATCCTTAGTTATTTTTTATTTTATTAAACCAACGACACTGCACTAAACTAAAATAAATCATCTTAATCTCTAATGGTTTGCCATTTATATGGGCTTCTATGAAGAGTTCCTTGTGAAGCAGGTGGTTGAAATGATTACTGGATTTTTGAGCAGGAAAAGGAGAATTCCTTCCTTTCGTGGCATGGGAGGATAAGGAGAGGAGAAACAGAGGAAGGAAGGGTAAAGGACACATTCAGTGTGAGCAAAAGAGGCCTATTGATATCACTGGAAAGACAGTGCGTTACTCTGTCCTGTAATTAAAGTGCATAAGTGAGTTTGGCCACTGTTGATGGTAGGCAATGGCAGTAGCCTGGAATTGTCCTGAATATACCTGAAAAGTATAGGGAAGAGTGTGCAGAGAAGACCTCTGGTAGATAATCTGTTTCTCAAGGACTAGCTAAAATAGTAATGGCATTTTTTTCAATGTGATTATATTTGAATACATTATATTTGGTCAAGAACGACTTTACTAAGCTCTCACTTTCTGGCTCAGAGTTGCTTACATAAAGATATTAAGGTGAATGTTGGAAATGAATAGACTAAAAATGTGTCTCCTTAAAGAGACTGATGAGGCTCTGATCCCCCCCCCCAAAAAAATGGGTGACTTCTTAACTGTGTAAGCCAGATTTTAATGTGTCTTTTAGTAATTGAATTGGACATTATACTTGAGGCTCCCAACAGAGTGCTGCCAAGTAAAGTGAGTACAGTGATATACACTTACTGAGTGAGAGCATGCTGGCAGCATTTCAGCTCCAAGTATCGTGGTTGGCCTCTGTGTCTAGCATATCAGTTTGAAGTAGTCCTTCTGCACGTGTGTCCCCACTTTGAGAGGAGGTTCAAATCTGTATATGAATCCACAGTTATAGATCTTGCATCTTGAAATTCTGAAGGATTTTGCCATTAACTTTAGTGCAGACTACATTTTGATGCTGGACTTGGTGATTTATACCCCTCCTTTACTTAAATATCTTTTGATGTGGTTATTGAATTTGGTTCTTTCCACACCTAGTCAATGCTTTCCTCCTTGCCTTTTTAAATAATTACCAGTGTGAGATATAGAGTGTGTCCATAAGCATATTGTAAGGTCCTGGTGGAATTGGAGTGGGGGAATATGTAAATATTATAGCTGACATGTAAATATTCTATTCTATTCTATTCTATTCTATTCTATTCTATTCTATTCTATTCTATTCTATTCTATATTTTCAAAATGCATATTGATGATAGGAGAGATAGAGACTTTGGATTTTATTATCTCTTTCTTCACGTATTCACTGAAAAATGTATTTGCACATATACACTCCTGTTACTGTTAACAAGATATCTTTAATTCAAGAATGGATGTGAGAAAGTGAGTTCATCATGACTGACTAAGAGTGACTAAGATTGCAACACCGTTTTAAAAAAATGTGGTTCTGTGGTAGTTAAGTGATTTCATTAGGATACTGTTCTACCTATATAATTCAGTATATTCATGTCATGAAGATATTCTAGACCTGACTATACATATACATATACATATACATATACATATACATATACATGGCATATCAGAAGGTGCAATACTGTGAGAGATCCTCACTTGAGTCTCAAAGGCACTGTACTGCATTCATTCACACACACAGAACTGGCTCATATGGTTGCAAGGTTCTACTGAACAATCTCTCTGGCTCTGTATCCGAAGTTAGCTTAATCTTTAGTTTGGGGCAGGACTCCAAAGACACCAAGGAGCTGGAGCATCTCAGATGGAGAGGCTGAGAAACAGTGGCTGGTTCATCCTGGGGAAAAGGCAGCCTCAGGGGCCCTGGCAGCAGCCCCCCAGCACTTGCAGATAGGTTGTCTGCATAAAGAGCCAGGCCCTTCACAGGACTGCGTGGTGGGAGGATGAGACAAGTGACATTAAGGCTGGATATCAGGAAAGTCTTTTTCATCATGACAACAACAGACAGGGAATGGAGCAGGTTGCCTAGAAATGTTGTGCAGGCCTCTGTTCTTGGAGGTTTTCAAGGAACAAATAGGTAAAGCCATGAACAACCTGGTTTGACCCTCAGAATCAACACTGATTAGAGTAAGGGCTGGGACTGGAGATCTCCAGAATGATTAACCTTAGTATCTTCTCACTCAACTCTGTTGTGCTTAGCCCTTTCCGTAGAGATTTTGAGGAGAAATCACACAGTTATTAGAAAATGGGAAATGTAGAGCACAAAAAGTAGTTTTGAAGACAAGAAATGATAGGGGAGAGGTGTTTTACAGAGTGCGAGATTGCATATGATGCTGAATGGCATGGAGACAATACAGTTCAGTGAAAGGACAAAATTTCAAGAAGCTTTAGCATCTGAATTAGTCTTGAACTACTTTGCCAAAGAGAAATGGACTTTTCCAAAAAGCAGTAGCATGTGGGTTTCTGCAAGCCACTGAGTAATTTATTCTGAGTTGCAGTGTCGAGCATAATGGATACCAACTCACGCTGATTATATAGAAAAAGCTAATGGGTGCAATGCAATCTTGCCCAAACCTTTTACATTATATTGTATATCATCTAGGAAACTCAAATAGGAATATTTGTGATTTCTGCATTATCTAGTGTCTAATGTTGACTTTAAAACTGCCAGTTGTTTTTTATAGTCAAAAGAGTGTTTGTAATATAATTTATTCTTTTTAAAGGAAAAATCACAGTGCATTCAACTGTCCCTTCCAAACCAACCTTTGTAGAAGTTATTATCTAGGAGGAACCTCTGTGAAATAACCTCATTTCTGACTCCTCCTAAGCCTTAGCAAATTGGAGAGTTGGATATAAGCCTACACTTAGGAATCATCTCTCATCAAGCAGGAAACAATATAACTGTAGAAACTGTGTAAAACACCTCTTCCAGACAAAACAACTATTCTTAGTTTTGATAATGTTTATATTGTACATTCTCCTCATCCCTATTTCCTGAGTTGATAAATAATATTTCTGTCCTTTGGCCCATGGTCTGCATCAATAATGTCTTTATTGCTCAGAAAGGCCAAATTCATACCTGGCTTCATGATTTCCTTCTGCGCTCTTGAGATAATGTGTTTCAGGGACTGCTGCAAGCTCAGTTAGGAAAAGCAGTACAAGATTTCTCCTTGGCATAGATTTCTTGGACTGAATTCAGGCAATCTATGTTAATTAATCAAGCTACTCAGGAGAAATGTCCCTTTTTCCGGTCTTGTCCTATCACTGTGCATTACAAATACACTACTGAAACAGGAAAGACATTTTTTTCAGAGATAGGCTTTTCCTGTTGTATGATTCATTAAATGATGTCGTGGTTCCATGGAGACTAATTGCGATCAATCTCTTGGAAGAATGGTTTTAAACAACAAGAAATCTAATAGGACTTGCTTAGATTTCATCCTCAACCTTAGACAAATCACTCTCTGTGTGTCACCTTATTTATTGTTTACAGTTTTTCAGATCTTAAGAGTTGAAAAATATTTTGATTTTCTAAGGAAAGGAAATTCTTGGAAAAACTCTATGGGAAGGAAATTCTTGGGAAAACTCTGTATTATTTTAAACATGTATTCGTATTTATGTGTGTGTATATATTTATACTTATTTTCTCCATGTATTGTGAAGACCAGTTATAGTTGTGGAAGTAACAATGGGATATCTATGTGTTTGATTGGTACATTTCAATACAGGGAGCAGATATGACTGTTAGTGATACATACTATCTTTTTTCGACCATTTAATGTAACTGTAGTTGGGGGAAGCTTCAGTAGGACTAGATATATGGCAGAGAAAAGTTACTTCTGCATGGGAGAAGTTTGCAGGAAATTAAGGAAGTCTGTACTCCAGTCCATTGTTTCCTGCAGCTAGGAGATCCCACACTACAGGAACAACAACAATATAAAAAAATCCCAGCATTTTTTTTTTTGCAAGAGCCTCTGCTTGAACTTCTGATCCTGTCTGCTTCTCATCAGGCAGTTTTTTCATATACGCGTGTGTGCGTGCATGCATGTGTATAACTGATGTTGATTGAAAAATTTTAATTTCACTTCACTATTTATGGTACTTTGGAGACAAACAGCTTCACCGGCATTACTGTTACCTCATTCACCTTTTTTAGTCATCAGGGCTGACTGTTTATGTCTTTTACATTCACAGAGCTGATTTCAATTTTGAGGAATTCAGGACCATTACAATAACTCAGCAGAAATTATGTATGACAGCTCACTTAGCTATCCTCAAAATACTTAAAAAAAATCTTAATAAATATATAAACAATACATTCAAGGTAATTGCAAAAGCAGAAAAGAAATGGTGGGAATGGCAAGGAAATTGTTATAAGCTTCAGGATTATATAGGAAAGGCTATTCTATGTTTTTAATGAATGATACTTTAATTTGGAATCATTTGAAGATTGTTTTGAAGTAAAAATAAACAACAAACCTTTTCATATTTTTGCTCTTTTCTCATATGTTTCCAGAGTATTTATCTACTGCCTATTTAAAAATTTGCTATACTTGTGGTTTTAGCGCCACAGTGATGTTTTTAAAGTTAATGTTTTAAGGAAGAAAAGGCAACTTTCTCATACTTGGTTCTCAGACTTCCATTGTTGGGGGAAATTAAGAAATAGTGGAAATCTTTTCCATCAGGCTCACAGTAACTGAGTAACAATACTGACTGGGACCAACAGCACTATTTGTTACTCAGGCAGCGGCTCTCCAGGGGTGTTGTTCAAGGTGCCTGAGCTGGATTCTCATCAGAGGCTGGATTTTTCTGTCTATTTTTAAGCTGTGGCAATCAGAGTTATTTTTCTTGCCTCATGTTTCTTTCCAGGACCTGACACTGCCATGCTGCGAGGGGGAAGTAAAAATATTTCAATGGACAGTTAGGGACATTTTCCTATGCTTTACGTAATAAGTCAAGTAAAATGGTTGTTGAACTTTTGCTGAATATTGATCAATAATTATAATTCTACTTAATGGAGAATATTTTCTTTATGTTTTCCTCTATGTTTCCTAAGATGTGCTAGGATTTCCTTTAAACTGGACATAATAGTTTTGTATGGAGAGTAAACTAAACAGTATTGCCTTTCTGGAATATAAGGGAGAAAAAAAGTTGAAGTCTTAGCTAAATAGCCAAATAAACTCATTAATTTCCTACCAATGGTGACAGTCATAGAATTCAGCTTATTCAGTTTTGTTTAAAACTATTTTATTTGTTCTGTTTAAATGTGTTTCACACTTCTTTCCATGTAAGTAACAGTAACTTAGGAAGTGCTTTCTTAACCCTCACTCTGTAACAAGCACAGCCAGGTGCTCACACAGTTTAGGGTGTGTGATTGTAAAGATATATCTGCGTGCCTCGGGTGCATTGTAAAACAGCCAAATTACTTCAACACGCATAAATTGTAAGTATATCTTTATGATCTTTAATAATTATAGGATAAGAAAAGCAATCTACTGTCAGCTAAAAAAGTTTGGTTTCATTAAATGTAAAAATATGTTTTAAACATTTAGACAATGTTACTTAATCCCTAGGATACTGAGTATACTAATCCTCATTTGTGTTTCTGCCATGTTGACTTGACCCAAGCCCTTCCTCCCTGTGAATGGAACGAATGATTGGACTGTTTTCTGTGAACCTAGACTGAATAATTTTATGGTCAGCAGTGGCCATTAGATCATGTAATTTGCTTTCTATGCATTGACCATAGAATTTCTTCAGTTTACTTAGTTCATGTGTGTTTCACTATGGTTTGTCTTATTCAGAAGTTCTCAGGAGATGCAAAATTCATTAAAATATCTGCCTTTTTCTTTAAGTGCCTGACCAGGTTCACCGTTAAAAAAAACCCATGCCGTGATGCTAATTCATTGTTGCCTAGTTTTATAGAGTCAGCATTTTTTTTCATGTCTTTTATGAGCTTTAACTACGTTTGTTTTCTCCTCTTGAAAGTACTTACATGACAGAAGTCACATCAAGATGACTTTTTAACAAACTATGTAGGGAATTTGCTCAAGTCTTTTCAAGTCCATTATGCAGCTTTGTAGCTCTGTCTTTTTTATTGCAGTCTGTGTACTGCATATTTAGAGGAAAAAATTGCAGTAATATAAAGTGCAACAACAAACCTCCTGCCTGGCTCTGGGAAAGTCCCTTAGCCTATGAAGTTACATTTCTCAATTCTTCATCCAAAAAAATCTGAGACAAGAGAATTCAAAAGTAACTACAGAGCATAAATAAGCTTTTTTTTCCCTGACATTTTAATAATGATAACATGTGAAATTTGATGCTACGGGATTGAGTAGAAATGAAGGGAAAAATAAAAATTATATAGTTTACTGTTCAGGTGATTAAGAGCCTATCAACACTGTATAACCTGTACCTATCGTGAGATAGTAAATTTACATGTATTTAACTTTTTTATCTATAACTACTGAAGTAGGGCATATTTAAGTTCTCTTAGTCACTACAAATTTTTAGTTATTTTTATTCCTCTTGCCTGTACTTCCCACAGCTCTTTCTAGTAATATTCTGCCCAGAAATTAATCCCATGTCGCATCAAAATGTCTTTTAAAAAGACCAGTATTGACTAACGTAGATATGAGGTATCTGCCCATGCAGTAAAAATTACATCGATCTACTTAGCTGTCACGCTGCATTTCAAGCTCGTGTCTAATTTCCTTGCCAATTTAATCCTGAAGACTGTGTCAGGATGATTATTTCCAGATATAAACTTCCATTTAACTGCCTGCATTTCAGGTTACTTTTCTTTGTATAGGGATTTTACCTAATATAAATAGAAAAGAGAGGAATGTTTTTGATGGTTCTTGATTTTCTAGATCCTTTTACGTGGTGAATGAAGACACAATTTGATGTGGTAAATTTGAATCCAGCAACCTTTTCACTTGTTCTAATAGTTGTACCTGCTATTAATGTTGATACATTCATTAGCAGTTCTTCCTTGCATAACGGCTCTGCTTCAAAACAAGCATGATAATTTAGGCTTTTGTCTTTAATATTCTAAATGCTGCCTTAATAATTCGGACTATCAAAAATTAAACATTGCTCCCACCTGTTTTGCCCCTTTCCCCTTTCTATTTTGCTAACTATTCTGGAACTCCTTTAGGGTTGTAGGAGGGTGGGAAATGGCCAAGAGTTTTTCCAAATAATATATGACTACATGTGGGTTTTTTTCCCCAGATTTTTATTTCGCTGATATTATTCACCAAATTTGATCCAAACTTACAAATACTGTTTTGTTAAATACACGCTTTTCCTATTTTCAAATAAGACTAGCTTGTCCATCCTGTCACTGTGTACAAAAGGTTTAAACCAAGGCAGAACAGATGTGAACTAGCTTAGCCCAATATCTATAGAAAACATTAGGCATTTTGTCAAGATCTAATCAGAAAAATCTTCCTCACACGGAGTCTGTTACAGCAGGGAACAGAATCCACTAAGAAGATATACAAACCTTGTTTCTTTGGCTATCTGAAGCTAGATGGAACATAGCAGTAAACAAAAACAGTTTACACGTACAAAAAGCAGGTAATTATTCTGTTAAAAGAGACTGATAATGAATTTTAAAATTTGGTGTCAGCTCATTGCTTTAAATTAAAGTAGTTTAGAGATTGTGTCTGTGTCAGGCTAATAAAAAATGCATATTGATTTGTGTGTAAGTAAAGTGTTCCTCATGGGTTTTGAACTGGATGCAGAGATGAAATGAGGCAGAGGCTCGCAGAATAGAACAAGCTTTTTAATATTCTTTGCAAGCTGTTTTTAGAAACATGAAAAGGAACATAAAATCAGACACGTTTGTGAAGAGACAGTACAATTTACAAACAAACGTGGGGCAAAAACTGTTTCAAAGCTGACCCCACAAATGCACACATACCTATATAAGCTTATATAAACTCATAGCAATTTGATAGTGTCCTAACGAAGTTTTAAGGTAAGTGCTAAGAAATTAGCTGCATTGCTTTAACTATGAAATTTAGATTCCTATATGAGCAAATCTGTGATGAAAAGGATCCTGTAATTTGCTGAGTTACATTTGGAAATTGCTTTCTCTTTCTCAAAGAATTGGGTAGTACAATTTTCAGCTAGATTTGAGCTAGTTATTTCTCTTTTGGGCCAGGTTAATTTCTGGTGATGACATACAGCCATTTCTTTCTGTTGTCCTTGCAGTACGTTTTTTCAGTATCACCTAGTTTGAATGATTTTGGATTACTGAAATGGTCAGTGAACTTGTCTCCTTGGAAAACACACCTTTTAAAAATGGATAAATGTTGGAGGCCTACCTCTAAAATGGGTTTCTTATAGGGAGAATTGTTAGCTTTCAGGTCTCATTCCTCAGTCAGAACCTAATTGTCATCTAGGCTCCCAGCACAATCCTGTCTTCTTCTTAGATGCCTGAATCTTAAGAGATGGAGAAGCTGAGGTGAAACAGCTTGGGGACACTGCCCTGGAAGCATCAGTGGTATCTGTGCTGTACTAGGGATTAGGAGGAGCTGTGCTGATAACAAAGAAGTTAAAACAGAACTTATAGCACACAGAACTACACTACTGGAGAACAGGAATCAAAGCCTAAGTTCAAAGCTCACCTTAGGCAGGGGCAAAATCTAACAGCTCTGAACAAGAAACCGGTGGTTCACAGCAAATGCCATTGTGTCAGGGTGGAGAAGGGCAGGCTTGCATTGACCATGCTGATGAGAAAACACAGGGAATGAGTTGAGAACAGAAGTAACAGGGAAAGACTACAATGAACTGTCTTGCAAGCGCCAACTGTGGCCTTGCAGTCAGTTCCCTGCTTAAATTGATCTTTGCTTATTGGTGTCAGTAGGTAGTCAGATATCTATTGTGAATTTCGGAAGTTCTGTAGAATCATGGAATAATTAAGGTTGGAAAAGACCTCTAAGGTCATTCAGTCCAACTGTCAGCCCAACACCACCATGCCTACAAAACCATGTCATGAGCTACCACGTACATGGTTTTTTATACACCTCCAGGGAAGGAGGCTCCACCACTTCCCTGGGCAGCCTGTTCCGATGCTTTACCACTCTTTTGGTTAAGAATTTTTTTCTAATATTCAATCTAAACCTCCCGTGTCACAATCGGAGGCCATTTCCTCCCATCCTATCACTTGTTACTTGGGAGAAGAGACCAGCACCCACCTTGCTACAACCTCCTTTCAGGTAATTGTAGGACTTGGTATGTTTCAGTTCTGGTTAAGGTTCATGGAAAACTTCACACTACTAGGTCAAATTGAATTCCAGTCTGAGACAAAGTAATGATTAGAAAGTCTTTTGGTTTCATATATAGGTTCTCTCTTGTGATGTAATTTTTCATGGAATTGTTTAGAACAGTTCATATAGAAAAACAAAACACTCTGCAGAGATGATCACTTGCTATGCTGTTCTGTCAGGTATTTCCATAATGATATAGTGACTTACATGCTTGATCATGTGAGTTCATCACTTATATTTTGTATGCGCAAGCCAGGTTTTTTATGTGAATGAGTGAAGACTGTTCTGCAGTTTCCGTTGAATATACCTGCATTTTAAAATGTCCCCTTATTCCCCTATGGGTAGCATTTTCGGGATCAGTGAATTTGGCAAAGGAGACTGTTTTGGCAAATATTCTAATTCTCATATTTATTCATACTTAGAGGAATAAATAAAATAATGGGGCATGGATTTTTTTTTTTTTGTCAGTAGTATTTACCTTTGCTACCTTCCTGTATCACTAGAATAACGATTAGTGTCATAATTCCTGAAAGAGAATATTTACTTTCTGACTCCTCACTGTAAAATTTAATAGTTGTTTTATGTCATTAATGAATGCACAGTTTAATAACCTACCTTTCTGCTCCCCATTTTTGCTGGATTTCCTGAAGAAAACCCTTCAAAAAATGTTGGAGTGTCCTTTTTCTCCTCATAGTTTCAGGAACCATGCTCTAGCTTACACCTGCTCTAAAAGAATGTTGTGAGAATATATAGGTAACATGTAGCTTTGTTATAGCTGCATGGCATTGTTAGATTGTAAGATACCATTTTAATCTATCCTTCAAGTATTTCTGTAATACTGACATATTAGAGAAAACTGCTGGTGACAAACTGGAGGACTGGCTGAGAATTTAATAGAAAACCCTTGGTGTCTTCCTGTAAAGCAATTCACCTTCTAAGAGTCATTATGCTGACCTGGTTTAAGTCTTCCAAAATATCGGCTAGTGTACAGATAACTTGGAACTTTCCTTCCTGTTGACGTTAGGAAACCAAGCAGTACCATGTTTACTACTTGAATGTGGCTTTTAGATTCTCACTGCTAGATGGTTCATTACCCAAAGCAGCATCACCCACCACCAACCTCCATGTAGCACCATGAATTTCCATTTATTATGAAGATATTTCTGTCAAATATCCTTATGTCCTTATATCACAGGTCTGTGGAGCTTTCTGTGGTTAGTTTTGGGGTTTTTTTGGAGGGAAGTTTGCAGTGAGTTGCTATACTGTAAGGAATAACGTATGCTTCTAATTTTCAGATACATTCCGAGACTAGTTTGTTTTCCCCGGGTGTACCCAGAAATGAATCAAAATGCTTCATTGAGTGTATTTAGAAACTCTAAATCTAATCCTTATCTGACTCTCTGAAACCAATATTATACCAAGCACTAATTTCAATGTAATATAATAATATTTCTATAAAATAATTATATATTGCACCTGCATATCACATACCTATAGAAGCTTGTCCTATTGTCCTTGATGTCCTTGGCCAGATTTAATTCTATTGGGGCTTTAGCATTCCTCACCTGATCCCTGGCTGCTCAGGCAATTTCCCTGTATTCCTCCCAGGCTACTTGTCCTTGCTTTTCAGGAGCTTTGTCGTATAATTTTTCTAAATTTATGGTAATTAGCGAGAATTAATGATCAGTAATCAACTTAAATGTACTGTAAAATATGATAACTAATATATACCAGACAAGATTTAAACATTCCAATTCATGGTACACTTGGTTAGTATATTGACTGATAATTACGCAGTGATATTAAGAGGATCCATTTGTAGAGGCTCTTTAAAAAGTCAAGAGGTGAGATTGAAAACTCAATCATAATTCAGGAAAATTCTGTCTTCTAGTGCTTGATGTTTCCACCTGAAGAGTATTTAGTAGTTCAAAATTTACTTATATATTTGAGTAGTGTAGACATTACCACCTCCTATCTTGTAAAAAGAAATAGATTGAAATACTTTGAAAGACTTACGGCTTTTGATTATATATTGGCTTCTTCCATTGATATTGTACTTCCAGTATTTCCTAAATACTGCGACCGTGAAATGTAATAACTGAGGCATGCCGACAGAGAAAACAATTTTGTTCTGGATTGTAAGATATAATGGGTGTAAAGTTCACTAAACAGTAGTGTTCTCCCACTGGTAACATTCAGCCTATGATAAAAACAAGCTGATTGAATGGATTCACTTCTATGTAGTTGTAAGAGAGCTATGTATTAGGGAAAACAGCAAATTATTAAGGCAATGTACATTAACCAGAATACTTAACACTCTTATGTGACCACTCACCATACAGGAGATGACATAAATTGTATTTTCTAATGCTATTGCATCTATTTGACAAAATTGAGAAATATATCAAACTAGTTCTTCCTTTTTCTATACTCCTACTTCATAGGCCTAAAAGATGGATTTGTTGTGTATTGTGGTTATGTTATCTGTATGATGCTGAAATTTTTGTCTGTGCGAACAATCAGATAAGTTTAAATTTATGCTTTTTTCATATTTTGTTTTCTACTCTTCTGTATTAGAGCATATTGCCCCTACCTCCACTCAGATGTCTTTGGCATATTTTTCTTCAGTGACTTTAATTTGTCCCACACATCTGTGGGCACATGCCTGTCATATATTGTGTACTACAGGAGATATTGTGCCATGGAACATATTCAATGCCATATACACTGTCATTGTGGATTAGAAGGAATTAATTAAACACAAAGGGATATCATCTATACAGCTCTGTTGAGAATTGCTTTCTTTATTATATATACTAACAGTGGTCTGGGTGAAGAACTGGCTGAACAGCAGGGCTTAAAGGGTTGCCGTGAACAGGGCTTCATTTGGCTGGTCACCAGTCACCAGCAGTGTTTCTCGGGCTCAACTGCAGGGCCAGTTGTCTTCAGTCCTTTTATTGAATGATCTGGAGGCAGGAGGTAAATGCACGGTTGGTAAGTTTGCTGAAGGTACTTAAGTAGGAGGTGCTGTTGACACTGTCAAGGAACAAGAGGCTTTGCAGATATGGATACATTGGACCACTGGACAATCATCAGTGGCATAAAACCGAATAGGAACAAATGCCAGATTCTGCACCTGGGACAGAGTAATGCCAGGCAGAAGTCTGAATTGGGAGAGGAATAGCTGGAGAGCAGCCCTGCAGAAAGAGGTCTGGGAGTGCTGGTTGGCCAGAGAGAGGGTCATCAGGAGTCAGCAATGTGCCTGGAAAGCCAAGAGGAACAACAGTACTTCTTCAGAGTGAAGGCCCATCTGGCCCAATACTCTTGTCTCCAAAGGGGCCAACCACCAGTGTCTAAAGGAGAGACCATGAGCAGTGAAAATCTGCTTCTGCCAGGGTCCTGGGTGCTCATGGGCCTCAGTGGCTGGGACCAGCCTCCCCTGGGACCCTCACTCCCAGACTGTCTCCTGCCAAGGGGCCAGGGGACATGGTGTCTCAGCTCTGCCTGGAGCCTTCAGTCCCTCCCTGAGCAATGTTCTAGGGCTGCCCATCTCTGCTCCTGTCTCCTGGATGGGCCTGGGACCTGCACTGCAGAGAGATGTTCTCCTGGATGGAACCCTCAGACCTAGATCAGAACTTGTCCTGTAGAACTCCGGGCATTGCACGGCATAACTGTTCTGTTCTATGGTATTCCCTGTGCTTACTGTAAGTTGAATAACAATAAGGCTGTTACTTGCCTGAAATGCTAGGAGTTTTGCAGCTCCAAAATCACTTTCAAGGACACAGAACACAGAATCACAGAATCACCAGGTTGGAAAGGACCCACTGGATCATTGAGTCCAACCATTTCCTAACACTCCCTAAACCATGTCCCTCAGCACTTCATCCACCCGTTGCTTAAACACCTCCAGGGAAGGCGACTCGACCACCTCCCTGGGCAGCCTGTTCCAGTGCCCAATGACTCTTTCTGTGAAGAATTTTTTTCTGATATCCAACCTGAACCTCCCCTGGCGGAGCTTCAGGCCATTCCCTCTTGTCCTGTCCCCTGTCACTTGGGAGAAGAGGCCAGCTCCCTCCTCTCCACAACCTCCTTTTAGGTAGTTGTAGAGAGTAATAAGGTCTCAGCCTCCTCTTCTCTAGGCTAAGGGTTACAAGTGGAAACAGTATTATTATTATATTATAATGATGATGCCTCTGTTTCAGAGCTGATGCTCAGAAGCACTAAGGCAATGCACATGCAGGCTGATGTGTTGTTCACTTTAGCTTGAGTAAACATCCCTTACAGTCTGGCAAATGAAGGTCACAGAGCTGCAGAAAGGAGCAGCAGGAACACAGGCCAAGCAGTCCCTGTTTCCTGAAGAGCAAGGACATGAAGAATGAGGATAAGGACTGACCACACACAAAAGAAGAGGTGTGTGGTACCATGGGATATTTTCCAAAGTATGACATGTATCAACGACAAGGACAATTTTTTCCTTCCAAAACGTGCTCTGCTGCTGTGCGTAGAAATGTCCATAGTGGTACAGATGAGTTCTCACCAGGGTTTTGCACAAGGCTTGCTTTTCCTTTGGAAAAACCTTGCCTCACGCACAAGAATCATAGAATTGCTTGGTTGGAAAAGACCTTTGAAATCGTTGAGTCCAACTGTACTTGTCCACTAAATGCATTTGCGTGTATCACATTCATGTCTCACAGTCAGCCTGTGACCTCACGCCTCCAGGAGCTTTTGCCTACTCTGATGTTTCCAGACTGCAGGAAAAACTCATGGTGCTCAACCTGATGCTGTGTTACCTGTTTCTGCCCTAGTTATTCATGCAGGGTTTATTGAAGTAGGGTATGTCTCTTCTCTCAGAACTTCAGCTAGTTGGGAGGAAGGGGGCTGTAGAACTATACCATGAGATAGAGCTTTTTCTGCCTCATCGGTGTAATGAAATCTAGAAGATGAGGTGGACAAGGAATTTTTTTTCTTATGAGGGTGGTGAAACACTGGCACAAGTTGCCCAGAGAAGCCATGAACACCCATCCATGAAGGTGTTTATGGCCAGATTAGATGAGACTTTTCCACTCCTGTGGAAGGTGTCCATGCTTATGGCAGAGGCATTGGAACTGGATGGTCTTGAAGGTTCCTTCCAACCCAAACCATTCTATGGCTCTATTCCATTCCATTCTAGTCTAATTTTAAAACATTGTCATTTAAAATTTCTTTATATCTTCTGTCTACATGTGTTCCCACCCAACTCCCTCCAAACTTATTTACTAGCAAGAAAGACCTTTCTCTTACATCAATTTAATTCTGTTTTTCCTTTTTAGCATTAGTATTATGGATATATTCCATGGGTCTTGTGAGATGGGCACCTGAGAACAAGACAGCCTTTGTGAAATCTCTGTTGCATTTTGGTTCTCTGATGTACACTTGGAAACGGCTGCCTGAACTACGAAAGCCTTTGGTCCAGGCTGGTTCATAGACACAAAACACATTATTCTTTTTGCTGCAGCTATAATGTGTCCAAGACCAGCAGCGGTTAAGAAACTGGGTTTGTTTGGCAGATGTTTCTTGTTATTCTGCCAATTAAGTCAACAATAGGTATTCATAATCCTAAGGAGGCTTGGAGGTCATACAAATTAAAGAGCAGGCAGAATAGCTCATGCACAAATAGCTGAAAAAGAAAGCTATCTTTTGGGGATGTTCCCTCCCATCCCTGCCCCCTCCTTTTCTTCTACTTGTCCTAAGGGCTGTCAGCAATCAGTAACATTGTGAATTGGCTTTACTGCTTGTTTCTGACTGGAGTGTTCAAGGTCCTGAATGATACAAACTCTATCTTATTGTTGCAGGGGAGATGTTCTGCATTTTGTCTTACGCTCAGCTTTCAGTGCTTTACAAAAGTATATTTTTTTTTCTCAGCAGCTAGTTTAAAATTAATGGTTGGAATACTTGTATTCTTAAGAGACAGTTGTTGTGAGGCAGCACACAGTGTTATGCAGTCTTGTTACCTTACCAGTACAGAGAAATTCATTAGATACTTACTTTTAACCCTTTTCAAGTATGTCCTTGATGAGCAATACGTGGAGCTGGCAAAGAGAATCACTGATCTTAAGGGGAAAAAGAGATTTGGAGAAATCGCCAGACAGCTAGTTTGCATGCTAGTGGCTGGGTTATTAATGGCAATTGGAGGACTTCTGTAGGTAATTCTCTGAAGAGAGTGCCGCTAGACTTTACAAATGAGGGACGCTCTCTTTTATTACCCTTTATGCAGTAAAGAACAGTTTGATACAACAGTCAGCTGGGTGAGACTGACAGCAAGAATAAAACATTACTGAAAGACATATAGATCAAGAGCTTTAAAGGGAGGAAAACAAACACCCATAAGTAACTGAACAGCCATGAAACCAACTTCACTAAGAAGCTGAATTTCCATGCAAAAAATCCTTACTCAAGAATAACATAATATATATTATACTAATTCAGTACTAATATATACTGAATATAGCATTGTCTGGGGAGGATAAAGATGAGGAAAGTATGATAAAACACTTCTATTCTCACTTCTGGTGAAAAAGAGAATTGAATGAGACATTGTTGGTACTAATAATAACTAAAACACTGTAGAAGCTGATAAAACTATTTGATATACTGTGACCCTAGAAGGAATGTGACTGTGTTTTTATCTGAACTAAAGAAACAGGGGAATAAATGCCTGCCTTACCGACACATACTCTGGCATCCACATGTATTTTTTGAGATGTAAAAGATTGCTTAATGAGAGACAGAAACATATATGAGGCAAATGACTCCAGTATACAGGAGAAGCTTTTGAAAGAAACAAGAAGAATTTCTTCAAATGGCAAGGGCAGCTGTACTGTCTAAGAAGAGCATCAAAACAGTATTATTAGTGCAGAACAAGTTCATAGGGTCAAACAAAAGGAAACTGGGAAGCAGGACAGAGACAAACTGACCCAGAATGCAGGCGTCGTGGTGCAGGGCATGCGGTGGGAGAAACAATTCAGAAGACAGAAAGAAAACTATCAAACTCTTGAAAAAAACATGTACAAAGCAGACAGCATAGGAAGATTTTGTGTCCAGTGTGTTGCAGCTCAGGAAATATGAAAAGTGGTAATAGAGATGTAGAACACAGAGGTTACAGGTAAAAAAAGGATGTCTTCTGGCTGCCTTACATACATCCAGAGAAGTTATTGCACAGAAGGATGCAGAAAAGGGTGCCAGCTGTTCTGTTCATTTTTGGAGGTATTCTATCAGTTTTGAATCAGTTTACTCCAGTTAGATGGTGAAGCCATCAGCAGCCTAATCCTGCCAAACTGGTTAATGATAGCTTTAATGTGGATGATTAGAATTAGGTTGAAGTCAAAGAGCAAATGTAGCCTGTAGAGAAGAACCCTGAAAATGAAGAGATTTTACATAATAGAAAATGAGCTGGATAATCTATCTTCTGTTTAATATCACTGTTCGTGAGGCTGAGACTGAGCTTCACCACATTGTGGTAAATGAGTTCCTGAGCCAAGTAGCAACACTGACTGCACCTTTTGGAAGATAATTGTCTGTTGTAAATGCTCTTAGCCTAGGTCCAACCTCTAAGGTTTTCCAATGTAAACTGAAGCTGGTAAGGATTTGCAGACATGTGGCTTGAAGCTGTTGACAGAGCTATTAAAAATTAATGATCTGACAAAAGAGATAGTCAATGTCACTATGTAATAAGCAAAATATGACATTGCATGTAGACATGGGCTCATGAAAGGCAGGCCCTGCTTAACCAGCCTGATCACTTTTTGTGACCAGGTGACCCACCTAGTGGATGAGGGAAAGGCTGTGGATGTTATCTACCTGGACTTCCATAGTGCCTTTGGTCGTCTCCTACAGCATTCTCCTAGAGAGGTTGGAGACCAACAGAAAAGGACCTGAGGGTCTTGGTCAACAGCTGGCTGAACATGAGCCGGCAGTGTGTCCAGGTGGCTGAGAAGGCCAGCAGCATCCTGTCTTGTATCAGAAATGTGTGACCAGTAGGGAAGTGATTGTGCCCTATACTCAGCGCTGGTGAGACTGCACCTCAAATACTGTGTTCAGTTTTGGACCCCTCACTACAAGAAGGACATTGAGCTGCTAGAGCCTATCCAGAGGATTGCAACAAAGCTAGTGAAGAGTCTGGATAAAGTTGCCCTTCTGGGCTGCGAGCGCACATTGCTGGCTCATGTCGAGCTTCTCATCAATCAGCACTCCCAAATCCTTCTCTGCAGGGCAGCTTTCAATCACATCATCCCCCATCCTCTATGGAAAGTGCAGATTGCCCTGACCCAGGTGTAGGACCTTGCACTTGGGCTCGTTGAACCTCATGAGCTTCCCACAGGCCCACTTCTCCAGGCTGTCCACATCCCTCTGGCTGACATCCCATCCTTCTGGTTCACATAAGCCTGGGTGCTCAAAGAGCAACACGCAAGAAATTAGTAAAAACGGTGAAAAAAGTCAGTAATTTTTTACCATTTTATAGATGACCAGGTATGCCTCAGCCATCAAAAATCTGTTGCAGCAACAGCAAAACCTAAAGACTGAAGTTAGTAGCAGAGGGAAATCTGAAGGTAGTATGCAGACAAAATCAACATCAAAATGAGTGAGCAGTACAAGGGAAGTAAAACAAATTTGTGTATTCTTGATGCTAACAGAAGGTCAAAATCTCATTTCTTTCAAAAGTTGTTATAGTTTTCTTGAAGGACAAGTAAAATAAAAACACATATGGTCATGGCAAAAGCAATATTAACACTTGATTCGTTGAGTTTCAGCAGAACTGTTCTGCAGACTATTTTGAAGTTGTTCTGTGGTCAGAACTGGTCAGACTGTACAGTTTTAGCTGCAGGAGAATGCAACACTGGTGTGGAGTGGACATTCCTCCCATTCCTGTATGGCGCAAACTGTTTATACAAGTCTCACATAAAAATAGAGAAAATAAAAATTTATCCCTAGAGGCACTTCAGATTTGTTTCTGCTTTCCCCTGTACCCTTTGCAACATCAAAATAATGTCCCCAGACTGAAAATTGTTTCTCCCTTCTGATATCAAATCCTTGGCCCAAGAGATGAGATGTAGCCTTCTTCCAGGAAGGTGTCTCACCTGGCATGTTTGCTGTGTTGGTCCTCAGTGCTCTTTCTGACAGAAAACATGTGCTATGTTCTTCATGTGGGTTAAGCAGAATTTCATGTTCGGAACCTGCTCTGGACAAACAAGCAATTCCTTAGGTAGCTGCCTAGAATCAACTTGATATGGAAAAGTGAGAAAGCTTGAGAGATTTCAGAGTCTCTCAGTACGTTCTCTCTTGCTGTTTTACACAGTTACGCTAATGTAGAGCTAAGCTTTTCTGAATGTCAGGCTACATTTTAACCCAACATATGTTTCTTGGACTAAGAACTTTGCCATGGCTAAAATCCCTCTCCCAGAGAAGGGAAACCATCCTTGTAAACCTTGCTGGAGGGTAGGTACATCACTCACAGTCATCTCAGAATCAAACCTCTTTCTTGAACAAAAGCCTTGAAGTGCCATGACTGCTAGTCCACTGTACTTTGTGCTTGGCGTCTGCTTCCACTGTGGCTTTAATAGTAGTTATGGATACCTTTGGATGCGGCATGGAGAACTCATACTCTGGATCTGTCTGGAAGTGTGTCGGTTCAGCTCCAAAAGTCAGTGCTTCCTGCAGCTCAAGGCAATCTGCTCAGTTCTCCAGGCCCTTCCCTGTGTTGTCAAAAGGCAGGTAGTGCGACATCTCACAGAGAGTACCACAGCTGTGCATTTGACAAGCAGAGTGGAACTCACAGCAGACCTTTTGGGAAGCAGTTGGTGCATAACCTTTTACTATGAAACTTCACAAGAGTCGTGGGGCCTTTTCTCTTCATCTGTACTTTATACAGACTGCCTGCGAACTTATATTTGGAGATGAATGGACATGAAGAACTTGGCACATGATACACAAGGTATGTGCAGCTCAAATTTTATTAGACATTTTTGTATCCTACTAGGGGACGCAGAAGTTCTGATCTTGTATTCTAATTTAGAGTAAAGCATATTCTGAAAATTTTAATAAAAACTTTTTAACTGATCATATGGTCTTCAGGGGAGTGTTGGAAAACCATCATCTGGGACTTGTAAAAGTAGGCTGGACAAAGCATTAACAGTAGAGTTTTAAAAAAAAGGAATGGCAATTGGTAATAATTTGCAGTGGTGCTAGAATGGGGCATTAATGACTTCTTAGGCCTTTTTTATCCTGTAATCTTAAATTATTTCATTGAAAGATTTTCTCCCTGCTTTAATGTAATAAATTCCATAGCAATGATGAGTAAAGTATTTAGGGACTTTTAACAGAGAAGGTGATGAATGATTATTGGCTTCAGTTGCTAATTGACACAATGATCTGTGCTAAGGGATTCTTCTCTACTTTTGAAACTATACTCTATAAAGGAAAGAGAATCAATTTGTTAGATAACACACTCACATTAAGGGACTAAATGAAGCAGGATGGAGACTTATAACCTCTCGTTTTTTCTTATGACATTGTCTTCTTCTTCATTTTATGTTTTTGTTTCTTGTAATTTGTAATAGAAAAAAAAGATGTGTAATTTTAATGTAATATATGACACTTATTTTAAGAGGCAGCTTCAGTCTGCCAAAAAAGATGAAGCTATAGGAATAGTCCTACAGATAGTGTGAATGTGTTAATTTTTTAAAAAGGAGAAAACGCACAAAGAGAACAGGTTTGCCCAGCCACCTTTTCTATACAGTCACTAATTTTCACTCTGAAGAGGTCAGGCAGATTTATGGAATAAAACAGGGCCTCAGGCCATGTAACATGATTGTGAGCTAGTCAACCACTCATTTGTGCCGAGTAAATTTTAGAAATGATTCTCCTTTGCTGACAGTACCCTCATTACTGATTGTGTAGAGTAATTTATCAGGCATTTCTTAAAATAAACCATTCATTTATGCTAATAGGAGTTGGCAGGGAGGAAAAATTGGCAGGACTTGAAGTTCCTAGTGTTTTTCTTTTTTAAAACAAAAACTGTAAAGTCCTCAGTATTTTGAGCAACCGTTATCACAGCCATGCATACAGTTTATTAAAGTGGCAACTAATTGCATAATAAATTTTCAAAATGGGAGAGAATTATTCCTATGTTAAGCTTACAAAAGCAAATAGTTTGGTAGTATTGTAAAAGCACAGTCATTAGTTTCATACTTGGGCATTCTTTATTGGCTGAGCTGCTGGTATTAATGAATCACTTAGCATCTTTTCCATGAGTCATCTATTCTCAGTGCAGTACCTCATCTTGAAATATCTCTTTGTTCCTATGCCCTCGTGTATTTTCTGTTTGGTAGCTCTGTCCAAGGAGATGTTTTCTTTCTGCTTCCTAGTGAGGCTTTGATCCTGCAAACACCCATGCACATCAGTAACTACTGAAGAGAATAGTCTTATTGAACCTATGGAACTGGTCAATATATATGGTAACTCACACACACAAACATTTGTAGGACCCAGCTACAGTCACTGTACAGAGTTTAGCTACTATCCTTTGCAGCTGAACTGTGGAGATCACTATATTTAGATCAATGCATTTCGCATTCAGTTTTCTTCAAAAATGAATTTTTAAATACATCAATTCCTGAAAAAGCCATCCTTCCTAGCCCACGAGAAAACTTCCAAAGCTCGAAATAAAAAGAAAGCATATATTGAAACTCACAAATAAGGACTGAAACACTGACAAAATGACAGCTGTAGCAAATTGTGACTCACCAAAAAAAAATGCTTTAATCCAATGCCTGCTGAAGTGTAAGGGGAAGTCTTCTGTTAACTTTTCTGGTGGTTAGATCTGGTCCTCATTTTATAAGACAAAGCTAGATATAGCTCAAATTGTACATAAAGTCTGTGATAAGTTTTTTGACATAGTCAGTTTCCCAGAAAATGGCAAAATCTGTTGCATCTTTGAGTAAAACTAAACAGTGATGTTGTTTTTGTTGTTGCTTTTTAAAGAAAGTAAATATGGCAATAAGTAAATGCAATTAGTACAGAATATACTGTGCTTCTTACCATAATAACAAATTGAGCATGACACATTGACCCCAAATTTTCATCATGCTTCAGCCTTTAACTGCAAATGCCAGAAACTCAAGCTGTGTTTGCAAAGACAAACAACTTGAACAACCAATGACACCTTAAATTGGAGATTTAGCCCTAGGTATTTTTTAATAATCAGACTTTTCAGTTAAGCTGTGTGATGATACAACTTAGATTGTGGCTTTATTTTTTTTGCTGTCTCATGCTGCTGTACTTCGTTGTTTGCAGAACTAAAGGGGCCCATATTCAGTACAGTGCTACAAAGAACAAATATTAATTAACATTTTGCATTTCTTCAGCTTTTTAGACTTGAAACTAAAATTTAAAGTGTGAAGCTCATTCCGTGAACATTTATTGAACCTAGCCTTTTCCGCTACATGTCTATTACTCAGCATCATAATTAGAGTGTCCCTGCAATGGCTCTAAATGTTTCTGTTAATGCTTTCCACTTCTGTCTGCATTCTTTTCATATTGTTTCCTGCTATTAATGCAATAAAAATGTCAGCCACAAATACCAGATTCCTAATGGAAAAGCAAAACAAACTAAAACCGCAGCCAGCACCACAGCTGAGAGATATTATTTTTCCCTTATACTCCAAATTGTTACTAGGCAAACAATTAATTGAGGTTGCATATACAATGTGTATTATTAACTAAGTTATATGCTTTGTTCGTACACAGAGATCAGAATTATTGAGACTCACTGTAACTGTTACAGAGTAGTTTCTTGCATACATTTGGGTTGCCTGATTATAGAAAGATGGTCTCCTGTTTAAATGAAAGGGCCATAATTTGTATCTTTGGCTTCTAATGCTCTTGGAAAAATACCTTAATTTTTAATTTAAAATATAAGGGGGCAGACATTACTTCTTTAATGTCCTCAGACATACAAATGTTTCATGAATTTACACTTTTAATTTGCGGTAAGTTCCTAAGAGGTAGGAAGCCCAAAAGAAATGATCTAAAACTGATTATCTTATTATTATTAGTGCAAGATGGATGTGTCTTGTAATGTGTGAGCTAGTTTGTACAATGGCTTTTAGAGCTTCTGAATATTCTTAAATAAATACAGTTATAATAAACATTTCTAATTAGAGAATATAGTTTATTGAAATGAAATTGACTAAGACAGAAATCTGAATTCTGTACAGGACAAATTCATCATGGCAGTGAAGTTCTTCACATATTCATAATATACATTTGGAGATTAGATCCCCATATGCACTGTTCCCTAAGCATAAATCAAGAGGCATAAAAAAGTATACCCTTCCTCATGGAGTTTACAATCTTTAATTGTAATGAAGGACAAAATAAATTGATTAAGAGCATAAAGAAGCACTGAACAATACTAGTGAGCACACATTAAATAGTCATACATTTTTGGTCAAATTTATTATGAATATTTTAATTACTCACTGGAGAGTAGGTTTCTGAGAAACTCTTGAGTTGCTTCTGTTAGTGAAGTTAAAAGGTGCAGGAGAGACAGGTTGGATGCCTATCTGTTACCTCTGGGGTGATTTACCAATACATTCTGTAAGTCTCTCCCATAAAGTTATCTGTTTGGGAATCATGTTAGGTGCAAAGATTAGACTACGTCTAATATGAGTCTAGCAAAATCCTTGGATTATACTGAAAACCTGAACATTTTTATGTGTTTATTCCACCTTTCATTTCAATAAATGTATTTTGAAATCTTTTGCTGTATTTTTGAGGCTCTCTGCTATGAAGCAGCTCAATAGCATAAGCTCAGCCTGTAAACTCTTCAAATTAAGGGTTGTTTTCTTCTAATTGTGCAGTTCTTGGTTCAGCTGAGCCTCTGTCTAGATTAAAAACAATAGCAATAGCTCAAAATAAGTATGTTCTCTGAAGATACTTTCAAATGTTCCATTTTTTAATGAGAAAGTGATGGAAAATGGCAGGAGGTTCAGAATACAATGGATCCACTATGATTCCCTTATTTAACTTTTCTTCTTCCTGAACCTCTCAGTGGTGGTGCTGCAAGCATTGCAGCATAGGAATGGGCCATTACTGGAGAGCAGCCCTGTTTGTTTATTAACAAGGCTCCCTTGCTTTTGGGGAGGCTATACTGAGACGGGCTGTGCAGTGATCAGATTTCATCCAAGGTGTTGGGTCAAAATGCAGGATTTGAAAAACAATAACATTGTACAAGCAGGTAACTGAAATGTCTTCTGCTAAATGCTCTCTCAGAAGAGCTATATGTACAGTACCAACACGAGCAATGGACCTTTGCCTAATCCTAGTTCCAGCTCCTATCTAGGTGTCTGGGTGCTGTGATTGTTGCAGCCATGGTGACCGTGAAGGTATTTAGTGCATATCGGAGTACAGCAGTGAGACTGTACAAGAAAATGTCAAAGCTGCAGATTTACCTTCTCCTCCTACAACTCCTGCTAAAAAAATAATAAATAAATCTCCAAAGATGCTTTCTCAGGAATCTGTTTAACAAGTGTTTGCACAGCGGTGCAAAATTTGACATCCCACGATTAAGAAAAAATTAAGTGCCACTGAATGCTGTTTTAAAAGAGTCAGCATGGACATTCCAACTACAGCAATATTTGAGTAGTCCTGTCTGTATTTAGCTTCAGCACACTGGTGATAGGACTGAAACCTATTAACACTTGTAAAGTTTTGTGTTGATGATCTTTCATTTGAAAATATAAATGCAATGCCAGGCAAAGTAAAAATTGAGAAGATTATCCTTTATCTTCTCAGAGCAATGGTAAAAAAATTGTAATCTAATTTGGTTTGCATGAGTGTATTGTATTTTTTGGCCTCTCTAGAAAATGACTGTTCCTCATTTTCCTCCAGCTGTAAGTAATATGACTTAAATAGTTCAGTGAAACAGCTTTAGTATTTATTGGTTAAAAAACATTGCAAATGATTGAAGGGTTTTTATGAAAGAGGTGGCCGAGAATTGTTCTCATTTGCTTCCAATTGAAAGTTTAATGCTTGTGGCATCTTGCAGGGGCAATGTAAATCCATCGGCAGAGAGAAAATCAGAAAAATTATTATTTTATGGTTTACATTTTTCTGTTTTTCTCAGGTTTGCTAGTATTTAGTATATTTGAAACAGAAGTGATTTCTACATGCCAGATTTTAGGTGCTTCTTAAATGGATATTGATTTTTAGACATGGTTTACTGGTCTGATTGAAACCAAGCCAATCAGAATAGGGGTAAACCATACAGTGAAGGACGATATGGGAACATCCATGAGGTCTCCAGAACCACAGGTTGTTGTTAGCAAGATGCGTTACCCATTTCCCCCGTGCAAAAGGAGGAGGACTGCAAACCATAGATCTTTTGAGAGTCAAGGTAATATCTTTGCGTGACTTCTCAGAAGACCTTAAGCCGTGTTTCACAGTTGCCCCTAATGAAAGCAGAGGGAGGCTTATTACAGATTTGATTGAAAAGAATAATTTTGAAGCCCAGTCTGTTAGTTTCGTGCATTGCAAATAGAACTGAACCTTATTAAACTTTAGGTAGCACTACATTTAAAATAATTCAGGTGAAAGACAAGTGCAATACTGAGTAATACAGAAGACATAACACTTATGAAGCCTACTTGTGGTCTCTTCTGCTGGTTTTTGTCAGACTGAAGCCAGGAGAGAAATACTGAGATTGTCTGTACCGGATGTTCTGCATCCCAGAATCCCACTGGCCATAGCAGGCTTAGACCCAAGCCTGGGGCTTTTTTCTGGCTAAGTCTTGAAAGCCTCTAAGGATGGAGATTCCACAACCTCATCTGAAAGCCCTCATGAAACCTGCCTTCAAAAGGCAGTCTGTGTTGGAGCAGTAGGAAATAAATTCCTTATTCTCTTTCAATTATGGTATTGCCAGGTGTTACCTGAAACAATACTATGGGGATTTAAAAAAAGACATCTAGCATTGTTTAAAAATTGACAATATCACCTTAAAATAGTTATTTTCTAAATGTTTTATATGAGTGCTGTGGAACAGTAACACATGCACATACTCTTCCAGCTGTACAGTAAAATTTATGAACCTCACACTTCTGGCACCATTGGTATCACTGTAAGGGTAATAGTTTTGCATGAACAATATTTGTATTGTGGTGTGTAGTAGTTCTATTATGATGAAAAGTGTTAGAAGACATGGACTTGTTTTTTAAAAAAAACAGCAAAAAAATTTATTTTAGCTGCATGGTTTTATTTTTAAGCAAATAAGATCGTATATACATACATACATATGCTTTTTAAATAGTCCTAAAGGGTATATTTTTTGCACTCTGCATCTTTATCTTTAAGAGAAATTCAGTGCTAAAAGCTGTTCTTCTTGCACGAGGCCTTTGGAATGCAGAGGAAGTCACTTTATCTTGAAGTTGCTTTACTTTTCTGTCCAACAGTGAAGCTCAAACCTGTACAGTTGACTTTTTTCAGATGCAATCCACTCAAATTAGCTTATTTTTCTTTTTTTGCTGTCTTTTGTCAAATCAGCTGTTGACTCTTATGGCACTGTCCTTTAGCTCAGTTTTTTCACCCCTGTCCCTAACTGTATTATTCACGGAGTCAGCCACAGCTGGCTGAGCACATTATGAAAAGTTATTGTAGAAATAGGAACTTCCTCAGCTGCAAGTGATGACTCTGTTTCATATCTGCCATCTTCTATCTCCAGCAGCATTTCTTCTGAATCTCATAGATAAGCATCTCAGTTACCTTTACGTCACTTTTAACATCTCTCTCTCCTCTGCTCCTCCTGCTCTCTCTATTATTTTCTGCTCTAAGCATTCAATTCTTTTTTTGGCCTCCATAGCTCTGTACTCACTCCACTTTTTGTCACTTCTTCTCCTATTTTATCTTCTCCATTATCTTTTTTTTTTCTAATCCCTAGCTCTCCCCAGATGTATTTTAAGAACAGTTCATATGTATTGAAGAGTGATCAGCCTGGGGCAGATAAAAGGTCTGTGCCTCATCCTATCTCGTTTCTAACAATGACCAAAGTTTTGGCTCCCCTGTCATAAAAAACAGAAGAGAAAAACCCCCAAAAAACCCTTTTCAGAATAGTTCTTCTATCAATTAAGTTAAAAACAGGCTACCCAGAGCAATTACCTGACCCCACTCTTTCTTTTAGGAAATCTCTGAATTTTGAAATCTCTGAAATTTTGGTTTGCACTGTGTCCTCCTTAGAAGCATCAGAGTCCAGCCCTCCAGAAATGTGTCATTGTTTGAGCTGAGCTATAGGAAAGGCCCTTTATCGCTGCAGAACTGTGATGCTATGATAACAAACCATTTTGAATGGAAACTTTAGGTTCGCAGCTTTGAGAAAACAAATATAAACAAAGAAGGTCCTTTTAGGAATGACATGAACTGAATTAAATGTCCTCCTTTTTAAGGGCTGCAAACTCAAATCCTGCCCTTATGATGCACTATTGCGTTTTTTTTCTCTGAGTGACCCAGCTGGAGTCTTGCCTTTTCCTCACTAGTCTGCCAAGGAACCTTTGTGCTGAATCACTGACTATTTCTACTGTAATTGGCTTGGACTTCTAGGGTGAGGGGTGTGCTGAATACTTCTTTTTTTGCCCGCTAATTGTTTTCCATGCCTCATGGGGCATTTGCTTGAGATTTTCAGTGCTCCTGTAATATTTGAATTGGAGCTGGATGTGTAGCAAAATGAAAAGTGTTTCAATTTGTTTAATTTCTTAAATGTTGCTTGTCAGTTTAAGGAAGTTTTGAGCAGTTTTTCTTCTTGCTGAGGAGCGAGGTTTTGACTCTCTAAAGACTACCTGTAGGTAACCAAATATCAAAAAAATCCTTAACCATTTTTCGTCACAGTTATTTCAGCCCAGTTTTGTGTTTATCCTTTTATTGGTCCTTTTAGAATAAACAAGAAATACTGGAGTATTTGTGCTTACATTGCCCTTTTCCTCACTTCCCAGGCAAATTGAGGGTGTCTGTCAGCAGCAGAAGGATGGCATAAAGTTGCAATTGCAGCCGTCATGTAGGGGAGCAGGAAGGTGGTAGGAATCAGTGTGCTGGCTTTTTCATTAGGAGCTGTATTCCAGTTGTGCTACTTTCTGCAGCAAATCCCAGAATTCTTAGCAGATGGATCATTGCTGTAGTAAATTTTGCATTGAAGAATCATTTCCACAAGGCTACTTGGTATCACGGTAGGTGTGTGTATGCGTGCGTGTACTAACACACTTGTGAACTAAAACTACAGCAGCCAGTTTAGAGAAGGGAGTCAGTTTAGAGAAGGGAGGCAGATATGCAGGCCTAGCTGAGGAAGACAGTTGTGGTTGTCCTATGAATATGACAAAGCCTTCTGTTACAGATGGAATGGTGGGCATCACCCATATTTTGAAGAAAAGAGGGCTAAAGCCAGAAAATATCAGAAGCCTGTGTGGGCTCACTGGCTCATCAACTTTGAAAAGTCAATGCATGTGTGATTTGCTGCAGCAGAAAAGCAGATCTTTCACAGAAATGGACAGTAACACTGAAATGTCCTCTACAGTGGGGTTAGAAAAAACAAGGGTCCTTTGGTCCCATGTCCCTTTGGATTTGGCCTCAGTTCTCTCTTCACTTGGGCTGCCTTTAAACTCTAGGACATCTTCTAAGTCAAGTTTTACATGTTTCCTTAGGAATGTATCTTGTGAATGTCAACTGAGAACATCCAGTTGCTGTAAAGTGTATTTCCCTGAGAACAACTCATATGCAAAAAAAAAAAAAAAAAAGCAAAACCCAACAAGTGTTGTCTGATAAAGGAAATCCTTCAGTATTCATAAAATATTTAGGTTATTTGAGAAAAGAGGAAATTGCTAAGGATTAGGTTTACAGCACATGAGCATGTCTCAGAAGTGCTACTCTGTAAAGCTTGTCAAGGAATAAAAAAGGAAAATAAATCCCAGCAGGCTTCCAGAGTTTTGCATCCTGTAGTTTATTACATTTGTCAGTAAAAGCAGCAAGGATTATGGAAGTAGATTTATTAATTTCATGAAATCCTGGCATGAAGGATTGGTGGCCCTCTGATAGAAAATGAAGTGGAAGTATTTTGCAAAAGACAGACATTGTGTACTTGCAGTGAAAAGTTATTATTGCAGCAAACCTGTTGCAAATAAATCGCTGTAGGAAATCCCTTGGAAGTTACTTGCCTTAAAGTCGATGGGATTATGTTTTATGTCTCCTTGTGTAGAGGAAGATCCTTGGTTTCAATGGGTGTTCAAATTCCTCGGGGCAGTATACAGAATTAGAACAGCTAATCATAACCAGTTTGGAAAAGTTTCCTGTTGGTGTTTTAGCATTTGTTATTAATGCCTTAAAGGCACACTCACTACTAAAATCGAGGTTCATTTTCTCTACTTTCAGTGTCTCATGCTTTGTATGAGTTGTCTTTTGGAAGACTTTAAAATATTTGAACCTTTTCAGAATCTATTATCTGTGTGTGAGAGGAAACTAAGACAAGAGCAGAAAGTTGTGCTAAAAAAAAGTTGTTAAATGAAACATGATGATTAGACCATTTATAAACACGGTCTGTTTTTCACCTCAAGGCAGAGTCTATCTTGTATGACAGACAAAAACATTGCCATTGAGATCTGAATTGCTAAAAGCCTTTTCTCAAAGATCCATTTGAAAGCAGTTGTAGGCTACTTGCATAAAATCTCTTCTAGGACTCTGTTCTGGTCTAATAGGTAGGTAGTAGGCAGGTACCTGACTAGGAGCCTGCATCACCGAGAGAACAATTTCACTTGTTGCTAAATATTTTAGCACTTTCTGTGCGTATGGGAAGTCTCATTTTTTCCTAGAAGTGTGTCTTTACAGGAGGAGATTGATGCCCTCTGGGCCATGTCATTGAAACTGAAAAAGTGACCTTGCTTTTGTCTTTCTTTTAAATAAGGAAGGAAGTTATGTGTGTGCAGTACACTCTTAGGATTACAGCAGTCTATTTCATTTTTGTCTTTCATTTCTTTAACTCACATGAAATTAAAAAGTAAGTTTGATTTTTCATTTGTTTGAATTTTTTTTTTTTTGCGTAAATTTAGTTGGAAAATACAGCTCCTATTTGCCTAAGATACTTCGATGGATCTGTTACCATTGCATCAAAACAACAGATAAAATCATAAACCTTAACATCTTGAAAAACACTTAAGAACTATTATCTCTGTTTCACAGGGACAAAGAACAGTTGCTCTAAGTTCACAGTAAATTAGTTCTATGCACTGCAATACTTGACTACCTACTTGTCACTGGGTGATTCTTTCCTCATTGCAGTGGAATACTGACATGTTCCAGGTTCTGGTCTTTCAATATCTTTTTCCCTGCTCTTTATGTCTGTTTTCCATGAGTCTGTTCTCCACAACCCAGGGACCTTCACAGCTCAAAGTTCCAGCTGGTTAATCATCCCTGCTGTCTGTGATCCGGACTCTTGTTCCTTGCTCTCCCAGACCCTGGTTTATTGTCAAAAAAAAAAAGAGGATGCATTGGTGGGAAGGAGACAATACCATGCCTAGCTAGGTTCCTGACTGTGGACAGGTAAGGAGATTACGACTGAGCAGGACACACACCATGAAGGCAACATGCCCACTAAGTGTAAAGTTCTCAAGTTTCTTGCAGCCAGGCATATTGGCATGCATCATATTAAAGGTTTAGCAGCATTGCTCTAAGGGAAATTTAATAGTCATAGTCAATACTGCAGGTGCTGCTCAAGAACTTCAGCACTCCATGCAAGTATTACCTAGACCTTCACAATAAACGAAGAGTTAAGTTGGCAAATACCAGTACAGCTGAGGAGAATGGGTCATTTAAGCACACACTGTAGTGGTTTGCTGGATTACAACCCAGTAACTACTTCATGTACAACTGTATAACAAGTTAGTGAACATGCTAGAATTGTATAGCTGTGTCCAGTTGTTGTTCCTCATCAGATTTGTGCTGGAAATGTCAAATATGTCATTTCATAAGGGTCAGGCTTTTTTTAGAAGGAAGCAACCCGAAACCATGTGCCCCCTTTTGTTGATAATATCCTTCATGTGGATAGTAAGCACTTGAAAACCTGTGTCTTATTAGTAGAGTGCTGAGTAAGTATGTATATCTCGTAATCATCTTGTTGTATGAATGCAATAATGTATGCATCTATATAATGTCAATACATTTGTATGTATAAGTAGGATGCTCATCCACATGTAAGCAGCTGAAATCGAGATCTAGATGTTCTGGTATGGAATTTATTTCTTCTCCAAACTCTGTTTGAGTTTATATGAATAATTATACTGAAAGTGTAAGACTAGGAACTGATAATAAATTCATCACATCAGAAACACTCTTCTTTACAAGCGCTCTTTCTTATTCACAATGTGTTGCAATTCAGTAGGATTTTTCTTTCCTTTTCCCCCCTCTTTTTCAACAATTCTAAAGGCCTATCTCTGTAACAGAGAATATTTCGTTTGCACTTAAGGGAAATATCACACCTTGTAGTCCAGTCTTCTAACAAACCTCAGACCTCCTCTGTTTCTATCACTTAATTAAAATTTCTGAATCTTAGAAAGAGATATATTCAATATATTCCTACTCCTATGCTACAGTGCTGTAGAGAAATCAAAGAATTTTGCCACGTTTTTAGTACTATCATAACTATTGATTTTGACATACTTGGTTCAGGAGTCAGATGTACGTGAACATAAGCAGTTCTTCTAAAAGCTTAACAGTGTTACAGTGTTTTCTTCCTGCATTTGCCCACATTTACAGTTGCTCTCTCCTTTCCCTTTTCTGCTTCCTTCTTTTCTTAAGAGCTTTCCTCTAACCGTATTTTCTCCCTGAAAAGCTATTGTTAACTTGGTGGCAGCTTGTAATGAAAATAGCACGTTATTTTTTTGTATCTTCATTGTGATTTTATCCAGAAATAACAAAAAAAAAAAAAAAAAAAAAGAAGACTTTTAAGTGATCAGTGGTTTACTTTCCCTGAGTTATCAGTTTGTGGCCTCTCAGAAAGGAATCTTATTTCTGAAGTGCTCAGAAAATTTAAAAAATAGCTCAGGTTCACGAAAATACGCTGGTTTCTAAATACTTTGTACATTGATTTTATGCTATGCTTAAATGACTAAATATTTGTTGAATCTGGTCCTAGATCTTTTATTTGAAAGTGTATTTATGGCCTTTTAATTAAACGTGGTGGATAGCAAAAGTCAAAGCTTAATTTAAAAACCAGGAGCTGAATCCTATTAAAAACTTCAAGTTGTAAAATATACCTTAGTATGAAAGGAAATAAGGAAATCGTCTACTGTTTAATTAAAACCGATAAGAAAGAATCTTATTTTCCTTTCTGTCTTTCTCACTAAAAATGTCCAATGTGAGCAGCTTCGGTGAAACTCATGCGTTTACTTGCACGCAGATGTAAGGATTATTTGCATGCTGCCATTTGCCATAGATCTCAACAGCAGTTTCCACAGATCACGGAAGGCATACTGTATAAAGAAGACGTGTGTTCTCCATGTATCCTGTGTCTACAAACCAAGCAGGACCAAATTATTTTAATAGAGTTTGGACTGATGTTGTATAACATTTTCATAGTGATTCAGAAGGCTTTACAAAAGAATACAACTACAGCACTAAAATAGTTAATTAAGATGAACTTTTAAATTGGGTAAGTGATTTGGAGTTTGGTTTTGGTTACCCAGCTGAAGATGCATTAAAGACTGAACCTTCAGATTTCATTAAAGACTGCACCTTCTTTAAATTAGGACTACTACAGGCAGCTCAGATCCAAAAGTAAAAGCACCCTGAGTTTCTACTCTGTCATTTGTGAAAACTGTGGCCTTATTTCCTTCTAGTTCCATTATGAGTCAAAGCTGGGTGGGAACAGAGGTGGAGGGGAAGCATATGCTCACCTGTATTAGCCTGTGAGAGTGCCGTACTTAAGAAGCTGACTATCTAGACTTTTTACATAGGAGAGTCCACTCCTGCTGCTTGACCTAGAAGAATGAATACAGATGGCCTGGTCATGTCTTTCCTCTGAGCCACCCAACCCCCTGCATTTTTGTATTGCTCTGATAAGAAAAGTTGTTTCTCATACCCAGTGCAGAAGTCTGTGCTACTCTAAGATTGCTGTTGCCTGTATATAAATAACATAGTTCCACTGAAAGTTCTAAATAATGTAAAATTAAATAAGTCCACCCTATTTGATTTCTTTGTCTGAATCTGGTTTTAGTTTTGTTTGTGGTTGGCCTCTAAGAAGACTGGATAATCCAGACACAGAAATTACAAAAATTTGCTCTATGTATTAAATTGGCATGACATCTTTCAGCCTGAATTTGGGTTCTGCTAGCACTTTTGGAAGTCATTATTGCTTTGCTGCATTTTCCCACACCTGCTTAAAATATGTTGATTGCAGTGCACCCTGCAAAGTGAGGTTACTTGGTTTATCATTAAGGATAGATCCCAGCTGCAGAGATCTAACAAATCCAGAGGAAGAATTCAGCAAATGTGTTCTATTTAGTCAGAAGTGCTTGCTAATCTTTGTGGCAATGTGCAATTGGTCGGCTTATGTAAAAAATAGGTGACAGAGTACTCTGATGAACTAGAAAAATGTAAATAGTGAAGAATATCAAGCATTCAGAATATTCAGTATTTAAGGTCAGTAGAAAATCGGATTTGGAGAGGGAGTGGGAGAAGGAGTGAAGGGGAATAGGACTTAAGGTTTGATGAAAAGTCTTGTGGGGAGTTGTAGGTTTTGGGAATAAGAAAGTGCATTGAAAGCTGATGAGTAATTGATCTACATGGGATATATTATCTCACTGTATATTAAGTTCTGTGTGGTGATTATCCTCAAGATGTTAGAGTAGGTGTTGGTTAATGTGAGACTAGGGAGAAGGATTGGGGAAGAATAGGGGAGTATGCAAAGAGGTGGGTGGGAGACCAGAGCTGCGCTGTGGATTGTTAGAGGATGGAGGATTATCATGGGGAAATATTGGATGTTCCTGCCATATTCTCATACTCCTTCAAGAGTATCTACTTTTGACCGTTGTCAGAGTGGTATAATGTACTGAGCCACTATGGGTGTTCTTTTGCTTTTTTTATTAGCTTTTATTTTATTTTAGTTTCTGTGAAAGGGTGATGGTTTGCCCACATGTGATTAGTTGGCAAAGGGTTACAAAGAGTAGCGCCAAGCAGAGAAATATGGAAATAGCTTTGTTGGAAAGGCAGACTTCACTGTGGTAACACAATATTGATTAGGCCACCTTAGGATGAGGTCAGAGAGGAGTTAGAAGGTGGTAGGAGCAGAAACTAAGGATGGGAATACTTAGCTTCTTCTCTGGGATCCATAATCCCATCCTCTAAAGGAATTGTATTTTCCCAAACACAAAACTTTTTATGAACTCCTAAGCATAAAAAGCAACTATTGTCTTAGCCTACTGCAGATCTCACCCTGCTCCATTCCCCCCTCTCCACCCAGCTAACTTTGCTTTTAGATTTACCAGTGCTTTCTGGCATAAGGATTTGGTTCAAATATTGCAAAATATAGTTGAGAGCTCTTGACTGGATGGTACTGCCTGTGATGTCTCAAGGTTGCATGCAACCACAACCATAAAAGTCAGATTAAATTTACAAATGACTTTGTCTTAAAAAAAATCTGGCTTTTCTGAAAAGTGTGTCTGTCTCCAGCATTTTTAGTACATTTTAAGAATATGATAAGTTTAGTATTTTGTTAGCAAGATGGCTTTTGACTGAAGAGCCCTAAAAAGACGAGATGTAAGCAGAATAATTTCTGAAAAATTTATGCCACATTTGTGTCTGGCAGTCTACTATCTGCTCCCTCTATGTAGCCATGGGAAGAAAAGATGTTGGGGACCAGCTGTTTCTTGCAGCTTACGAATGGGGTCTTTGTCACATCAGTGATGTCAGTCATTCACTTCAGTAAATAATAAATAATGTGCACAGCTAAAGAAACAAGAGCTATTACAGTGAACCGTTACACACAAAGATGTAGTTTAGGTTTTAAAAGTTTCAAAACTCTGTGTGTTTGTAAAATTGGAACAATTCTAAGAGGCATAACCAAAAATTATATTTAATTTTTCATTTCTACGTTTGTGTGCTTCTTATTTGGAGAAAGTGTAGAATTCATTACATGCAGCACAATTGTCTCTGCCTTCAAAGAGGAACTAAACCAGGCTAAGCAGTGCTGGAGCCACTAAAATCTCAATAATACTTTTTGATAGCTAGTTATTATTTAATTTTAATTGAATTATATAGCACAGGCATAGTTCCATAGAGGACCTAAATATCCCAGTCAAGATCAGGCCTGTGATGTTCAAGGATCTGCAGACAGAAACCAACATGTGTTTTCTACCACATTATGGGAAACAGTTTCCACCCAAGAGTTAGCTAACAGTTTAATCCTGCAATTAGTATGCTCTCTGCCCAGAAACTATCATTTGCAGCACAGCAAGACAGATGGATTTCGGATTAGAAAGAAATCTCTCCCACAACAGATTAATGCACAATTTATCAGATATAACTTTGGACAGTGGTTCATACTCCTCTGAAGCAGCTCTGGGAGACAGGATATCAGAAAATTATTGTTTGTATTTCATTCCAATATGAAGTGGGGCCCATTGTGTCAGACACTGTATAAACAAATAGTAAGAGAATACTCCAGTCCCTAATATTTTATAGTCTAAATAGGCAAGGCTAACACAATTGTACAGGAAATACAAGGATACGGCAAGAGAATGTGATTTGCCTGTGATCATAGAGTTGACTGGTGATAGAGCAAGGAGCCAAATCCAACTGTTTGGATTCCCATCTCTGCAGTCTGCACTATAGTTGACCTTGCAATTAGATGATTATTAGTTTCTTCTGATTAGTTTCTTATATTTTCATAATTTCTTTTTTGTGTTTGCTATTATTTCTTTGTCAAAATTCCTATAGAGAGAATAAGCCCAGCAGGAGCAGGAAGCTATTTACACTACTTCTGTGAAAAAGAACAAAGCAGTAACAGATCTATAATCAAGGTAGATTTAAACGTTTTTATGTCATAGCAAGTTCATCTTTTTTATCTATCTATCTATCTATCTATCTATCTATCTATCTATCTATCTAAAGAGTGTACCATCCAGGGTTACTTTAAGCAAAATAGCATCTGGCTTTGAAATTAATGAAAATAATCTGTAACTCATACATATATAAAGCATGACGTAATTCCTGGCATTCTTCAGTTGATACTGTATCTGAAAGTTGGGGAGAAAACATTAGAATCTAGGAAAGCTACATGAAGTATTTTACTTTATTTTTTTTCCTGCAAGTGGATGAACAAGCATTACAAACATGGCCTACACCTGTAAGATCTAGTTGTAAGGCAGGTAACCAGGGAATAGTCTGCATTTTAAAATGAAATCTGCACATTGAATCAGGCAGAGAACAGCTGGCTTAGAAATCAGCCTGAGAATCAGAATAATCTATGAAAGGTATTTGTGTTAGCATTAAACATTTTTACATGCTGTCAGTGCAGAAGATAGCCTCTGAGCTTTGTGGATTAAGGAATTGGCTGGTATGACTTTCTGGAATTGGGTTGCCTTGTTAAGAATGGAAAACTCAATTAAAATTTAGTTATGAGAAGGCAATGTGAGCCCTTGTGATTTACTGCTGCAGATTCATGTTTTAAAAGGCAGAGTTTTCAGTCAAATTTGTTTCACGTTATTAGGGAATAAGGCTATAGTAGTTTCTTTGGCATGTCGTTGTTTTTTGAGCAAGAGTTATGTACCAAGATGCATTTATATTTCATTAGCAATAGAAAGGCAAGTGAAGATAAGTAGAAACTATTCCTTAAGAGCTAGTAAAAATAGACTTATAAGGCTAACTACAGTACAAACTAGGGAGATGCATTCCTGAATGTTAGAATCAACTGATGGTTAGACTTCATTAAATTGTACAGTGTTCAGGAGCAATCTACCAACACCAAGGCAGAGCAGGCATTGACTTACTTCAACATCTCTAGTTCTAATGTTAGGATGTGAATCCCATTTTTTTTTCCATAAACTCAAGTTTGCACTGATACTTCCAATCCATACTTTTAGATATGGCATTGCAAACTGAGTGTGGATGCTTTTCCCTTGTATTTTGCTTGAGATTAGGCCTGTACAAAATAATTTATATTAATTCAAAATAGGAAATCATAAGAGAACATTAACTAAAATCAGATTGGCCAAAAAAGCTAAAATTAAATGGAAACAAAACCTCTTTTCATACTCTTTGTATGAAACAAAAGTGCCCACATACAGACTTGCTCAAAAATAACTAATTGATTGAAGTAAAACCAACTGTAATTTTGGTCCCAGATTTTTTGTGTGGAGAAGCCCTAGGTTCTCTGCAATTTAAAATGTAATTGTTTCTGTGATGCAAATCTTTGCAACCGCTCTAAGGCCTTTTTAAATTACTGTTGCAGTGTAAAGTAGACACAGCACTGCTGAAAATGAGGCCAGAGATAGCAAGGCCAGAGGCAGCAAGGCCCTTCATATTTTATAAGGATTTTTAGGAGACAGCACTTGCCAATCATATGAGGTAAAAGAAAGAAGAGGAGAGGTCGATGAGTATGCAGTGAAAAAGCAGATTGTGGAAAGCAGAAATACAGTAAATGAAAACCCACAAGTACGAATGGCAAAGCATCAAAGATGAGGGGTTGTGTAGGAGGGAGGTGCTACTGATGCTCCCAGACATTCAGGGATGGAAAAATTCCATTAAAACTAAGCACCTGCTGCTTAAGATTAGGGCTTCAAAATTACGAACCATTTCAGCAAAAGCATTTTGCTGTGCAGTTTAAAAGGGACCTAACGGAAACAGCCTGAAGAATTAGGAGGTAGAAAAAGAGAGAATAGGGGAGTATTTTAATGATACCGATTTGTGCACATTTAAAATGGGGTATTGCTTATGCATGGCTGGTTCCAATCTGATTTTAATTTTTGTTCCCCAGTTTGTCAGTTGTCTTCTTGAGCAAAAAGAGGCTTTTTAGTTTAGTTTAGTAAGGGGATAGGCAACTGAGCTTTGGATGGCTTCCGAACCTTGTGCCTCATTCCTCTTCATGGGTGTGTCTGACTCTTAAATTTCTGTTTCTTAATCCTACTCTAGTCTTTGTGGGTGAGGAGAGATGATTTCTGACTCTTTTGCCCATTGTAGGGTAGAATACAACACTGAAATCCCTTCTGATGGAGTAAAGGCTGGCAAATATTTGAAACCACAAGAGCTTAAATACAGAACCAGCCTATACTTAACTGACATACAAACACTCATAGAGTCATGCCCACACAACCAAAACCAAACTGAAGGCTGCTTGGTTTGAAACGGTTGTTTCTCCTGCCCCATGCTGCTTTGATATTTGTGAGTTGATGAGCTGAATATCACATGTCAGGGATTGGCAGCAGACAATGGAAAGCCAAAAGCTGTTCCCAGTCCTTCACACTGAGGCAGAAGTGATCAAATTGTCACTTAGAACTCAGTGGAAAAAACAGCCTAATCTACAGTGTGCCCTCTCTCTAGTCCCACTGTCAGACTCCAGTTTAAGCTCTCTCTTTCCCTTTAAAGAAGTTAATGTTAACCTAATGATTGCTTTTAAATAGGAAATGGGGGGAAAAAAAGTGACTGAAAGGAGTTATATGTCTAGAGTTTTACTTTCCCCTGCTCAGTGAGGGATATTTGCTCTTCTTTTCTGCTTTGAATACCAGATGTCTCTGCACAGTCAAACCGAGACATCCTGAAAGAAAAAATTTCAGATGTCTTCAGCTTTTTCTGGAAACTGGGCCTCTTTAAAGTTGTCTCAAGTATGATACTCAAAAACAGTTGTCCCAGATTGCACAGTGTTTTTCGAAACTCAGCCAGCTTTTTTAGTAGCCGATGCCTCAAGGAGTCTGGGCACCTTACCCAAAAAGAGCTAAAAATGTAATTTGCAGTTCTTCAAGTAATCCAAAACAAAGTATCAAATCCCTTCCCATCTTCCTTTGCCAGGGAAAGTCCCTGTGCACTTGAACTGGCCTCATTCTGCTGCACAAGGGACGGCAGAAGTAAATGGAGGGTGGAGTGGGAGAGCTTTTGGAAGAATGGTTAGCCTGTGCATAGTGCTCAGCCCTACTTAATCACAAATGCCTTGCTTGAGAATTGAGTTCTAAATATTTCCGTAGTGCTCAAACATAGAGTTACCTGGCTGTTGTCTGTGCTGAAGAATTTCAACCACCAGAATTTCCTTGGCTGTGCTGCTGCTGATGGCTTTTTCCATTAATACTCACTCAGCAAATACTTACTTGGTGTGGGTCACTAACCAGGCAATAAAGTATCGACTGACTCTTGAATTTTCCAAATGTGAAGGTTTATATGCCCGTGTGTTGTAGACACAGAAAAATGGTCTAGAGATGAGTAGAATTAATGTGCATGGCAATACACATACAACATGACAGAAACATGATTTGACATCTAAATGTCTGATCTTTGACTTTTTATAACAATACAATACACCCCTTCTGAGACTTAATACTCTGGCCAAATCAAGAGATTGTTGAGAAAAAATTAGTCAATGTAGAGATCTTAGGAAGTGATTGAAAATAGTTTGCAACAGGTGGACTGAAGAAGGCTTTCATTTTTCATTTTCTTTTTCTTAACAGGCTAAGGTGGAAGTCATGAGACATTAATCATCCTAAATAAAAGAATAAATCATCTGTACTAATACACAGGTAGGTTATGGTGAGGTTAGGGAACTAAAGCAAAGGAATTTGACAGACTTCTGTCATAAACCATTTGCCATCCAGCTCACTTTCTATTCTACCTACCATCGGACAAGATTGCCAGGTAAACCTACAGTCTACCTCTGGTTTTGAAAATACTCAGAGCAGCATGATTAGAACCATCACAAAAAAGACATCTTAACATAAATTCCCACTACAAGGTGTACTGAAAAGAGCTGGTCTGCTCTTTAAAGATATAGAAAGGGGACATAGAAAAATGCTTTTTCTTCTGTGCAATAATCTATGCCCTGACTTGAGAAATGCCCATGCTTATAGGAGGGTACAGAAATAATTAGATGAATACTTCAAGAACATATCACAGAATAATGTTCCCAAGGAGGTAGAAGATCAGACTTGAGAATCTTGTCAGTGACAAACAAATTTTTCAAAATTGCTTAGGAGAGAATTTTGAATATTCTTTCAGATTTTTGTTAAAAGAAGGTCCAAGAGTTTTTAATTTTTAGTTATTTTTACCTTTTGTTTGGAGACCTTAAAGCCTCCTACCATGAAAAAGTGCTGCTTCAGCAAATAAGAGGTTAGAGAGAAAATTATGCCTGGCCTTAGGATCAGGCTGTGTATGCTCTTTGGTGTGCATTGTCTTGCACCCCTGAATTAAGTGGCTAGAATCAACTTTAGGTATCTGGGCTTCAGTGGGTTGCCTAAGACTAAGGAAGATCTCATCTGTAAGGACGAGCTCATCTGCTTCCACTCTGATGATGCACAGCTGGACAAGAGTATTACTTTTGGGGTCTCAGAAGAGCCAAAGAATCTTACTTATAGCTGGAGACAGGACACAGGAAAGGACAAATTGGTTTATTGAGGAGATACAGACACTTTCTGTGTTGGCTGGCGTGTCTTGTTCCAGCATGCAGGGTCACAGTAACCACAAGGTATGGGACTTGCAAATAGTTTTCACCAGGCTCAGTAGGAGAGCCCCAAGGAGCTTCTTGCCTTCCCGCGCAGCTGGGGGCATGAATCAACTTCCAGAAACATGTGAGCATGTTGCAACTAGGCAATTCTCTGTCCTTGCAAGGGGCTCATTTCAGGCAGCATTTTGATTTTTCTTGTTGCATACTAGGAGCACACTTCTCAGTAATTGCTCTGCTTAATATACAGCAATTAAGGACTTTGGATTTACAGTTAAAGATGCCTACGTGAAACAATATGTGGCTTGATCTCCAAAGTATCAGAAGAGGTTTAGGTAGGCCTTCTTAACCCCAGCCCTGTTGTGTGCAAACAGTTTTGCCTATGGGCATTTCAGAAATTCATATGTTTTATGCCCAGAAACAACCAGTATGTTCATATAGTCTGACCTCCTGCGTAGCACAAGGCTTTGAGCATCACCCTGTAATTTCTGCATTAGGTACACATCCTGTGGTTAACTTGCATCCTGTGGTGGGATTACATATCAGGTTTTGTATTGATTAGATTATGACTTAAAACAAAGTATGGTTTTAGCTTGTATTTTCAGTAATTTAGTCTTGCCCCGTAGGTTTTTCCTTTTAGATTTTGCAGGGCTTCTCCCAGTTACTCTTCTTCTTTGCCATCTAGTTGCAAGAGCAGTTTGTGTTAAACTAGAAGCCCTTGCCTTGAGCTTGCACAGCCCGAATTCATCTTCCACAGTACTGTAGAAAGGATGCCTAGAAGAAGTTGTTCCATGAACACTAGAACTAAATATTGTTTTACCTCAGACTTAGATCCCTTGTAATTCCTGTTTGTAATCCTTATGATAACCTGAATGTTGCTTATGTCTTTTAGGCCTTTTCTCCCCAGCGAAGGACAGTCTGTACTTGGTGACTCTTAAAAGAGATTTGTCTGTACTGACTGGCAGCCAAACAGTATATACAACAGCTGAGTTTTTTGGGTTTTTTTAATGTCATCTGGCTCTAATTTGGGTATCAGTTCTTCAGCAGTTGTCACTTTTCACAACACTGGTAGGAACTTAATTTTCCTTGAGATTTCTACACTTTTGTCGAGATTGACAAGTCCAGAATTTACTGTGTGTGGCAGGGACAAGGCAGACAAACAGATGATTAGAAAGACAGAACAGACACGTAAACTTGTTTCCTTAGGAAGTGGACCTACAGATTATTGCCTAGGGGATTTATAGTTCTTTAAAATTGCCACCTCTGGGTATTTTTACTAGTCATCTTCCTTCCTGTCTTTCTTTGAATCTTCTCTTAAAGTCTGTGGGGGTTTGGGGAAGGAGCAGGACAACATGAGTCTGTGCAAAAAGTTAGGCCAAATTTCTAGTTTTGTGAGGTGATACATGTGGGAAGCAGCATACACCACCTTACTAAAACTTTCTTAAAGCTTTTTGATGCCAAGAGTCCTCTCGCAAAATTGTGTTATTGGAATAGTGCAATTATGCGGGATTACTCTCAAATATGCAACCAGAATGACTGATAAATGATTTCCTTTACTCCAGCAGTCATGCAAGATTAATTAGGTGCAGTTAGTATGGTGACACTTTGGAAGTGTAAAGCATTATATAAATGTTGAGTGGTATTTACACTGATTATATCCAGGATGTTGGTTGATAGGAAATACATAAAATGTTTTTTTAATGCATTTCTATATATGCAGCTCCAGGTAAAGAAGTACTTTTCTAAATGTACTTGGCAAAGGATTTTAGGAATTAGGTAATGGATGCTTTGAATGCCTAAACATGAGTTTAAAAGTGGCCTGATTTTTAAACACCCATCTATCGCTATCACTCATAAACTGTTTATGCTCTGCTTGTCAACTCACTGCCCTCACAATGCTTCAGTATTCATACTCTCGACTCTTGTGATATTGGAGAATCTTCAGAGCTCTCCCATGGCAGTCAACATTGGTCAAATGAGAAAAAGGTGAACGGGTGACTCGTAGATATTTCTAGTATTGATAATATTTACTAACCTACTGATTTTACTATTTACTACCACTATTTACTGATTTATTTATATCTGTGTTTGTATGGCACCTAGAACAAGGTTTATTTTTTTTATTACCATTTGAAAAAGTTTGTCCATCCTCTCTGCTCTCAGTTAGTCATTCCTACTCATTCTGCCAAAGTTTTCCACCCTCTCAGCTGTGCTGGATGCCAAGTGAACACTGTGTGGCTGTGCTCTAAGTGGGGGAGGAAGTGGAAGCTGCAGTGCGAGAAGGAGAAAGTCTTTGAGTATTACCTCCTTAATTACTTGTTTTGGATTTTTTTCCCCCAGATCTCTTACAAGTACTTCTTAAAAGGTAAATTACCAGATTTTTCCCAGTGATTAAGGAGATTCCTAAAAAGCCCCCCAACCTCCCAAACCTTCAGATCTGTGGTAACAAATAGAAAAATGTCAGAGTTCCCCAGTTAAAATGGAACAGATCATTCATTCTGGAGAATTCCTCGAAGCCTGTCTGCACTACTCATATTAGCAGAACTTTTAATGAGCTTTTTTGTCTGTGTGTATTTTTCTACTTTGCGTTTCATCAAGGAGAAGGAGCCTGGTATAAAGGCAGTGTAGCTGAGCTGGGCTGTACTGAGTGTTTGGGCACCTCATCTTCCCAGCTGTGAGTAACAGATTGACAGAAGTCCTGGCAGGGAGAGCTCAGACACTCAAAATGAAGTCCCTCTGGTGTACTCCTGGTAACATATCCCTGCACATGTCACTTCTAATGCACAAATATCCATCCAGCTATGAAGCCCCTCTTGCTGACTTATTCTGTATTGTTTTCATCATCTTAAAAGTCACTACTTGTTTCCTGCTGATCCTCCTTTAGGTTTGTTTCATAATCAGCTGATTGCATGCTCCAAACACTTGACCTGTATCATATAAGAGATCAGGGTGCAAATGTATCGGCTATGGGCCATCACTGTTGACTGTTGGTGATATTTCATTAGAATTGCAAAACTGTTATGTAGCAACACCACGTTGTTGGAAAAGGCGCAAGTGTTTGGTTTGTTTTCACGTGATTCCCACATATATACAAAGTGCACTGTGAGCTGGAGTAGAATTGACTGAGTGATGTTGGGTTTCTCATTGCTCTTTTTTGCCAATGTAGGTGATATGTTGCAAGCAGAATGTATACACATACATTAGCTGAAATGTACTATTTCTTTTCCTTGTCCCACGTGGATAATAACAAATAATCTTGACTTTTCCCTGAGCTTGGCTGTCCCTGGGTCTGATTCACTCTACGTAGTTTGAGACTTAGATTGCTTCAATATGCTCCAACCTGTGCTGTAGAAAAAGTGTTATTCGGTGACTGCTGCACAATGCTGCAGGACTGCTATATGTCAGGACAAGGCAAAAATTATTATCTTTATCCACTGTTCTATACTTTTCTTGGCACCTTTAATATAATTCAAATTCAACTTTAGTTTCTGCTACTTGTAGGGTAAAACTGACTTGCTTCTGCAGCCCCAAATCTCAGCTATGCCCAGTGACACATTGCAAAGACTACCATGTCCTTCACCAATTTAGGGTGAATGTTCAAAGGCATTTCATTCTCATAAGGCTCTTCTTGTGGACCTGTTTCAGACGTTTCATCTTATTTTTGTCCTTTGGTTTAATATGTTCAGCATGCCTTAATCTAATAGCTCAGTTTGATGCTTAGCAATAATATATTAGATAGGCACCAAAGAAATGGAATTTATTACAATGATGTTGAGTTCAAGTACCAGGGAAGTCTTCCAGATATCTTGGTACAGTCATTGTGGTGGCAACTGCTACAAATTTTGATTTATTATTGCACTATTAACTCTTGTACAATATGTGGTGTTCACAGCCTGTATTTTAGCAATGTGCCAAAGTCAAAATGATAATAATAATAAATGAAGATTAGCCTAGAATTTAAATGTGGTGAAAGAGCTCTTTTGTTTACTGGCAACGATAATCAAAGCAAAAAGAGAAACAAGTTCCTTTTAATTTAACAAGACAAAGGCAAACCAGAACTCCCACTCATTCCTTCATTGCTTTTTTCAGGTGACAATATGTATCTCTTTGACTTCATGGCTGAATTGAGTGCACAGGTGACTGCTGTCTTACCTCCTCCAACCAGTAACCCTGCTTCTACCCCATCAAAGGCCTGATTTCATCTGCAAGGCTCGCTGTAACTCACCCACATGCAAATGCTTCTGACCTTAATTAAAGCAGTTCACCTCTTTCTGCCTCAAGGGATGGTTTCCTCATAAGGCAGTTGTGTTTAATTAGCATTTGCATAGCATTCTGCTGGTAGCTCTCTGGGAGCGTTGTTCAGTAGGAGCGTGGGATTGCTGAAGCCTGACTGGCAAGCTTTGCACCCTCCTAATTGACACAGAAGCCAAGTAGAAGTTACACAAGGAAAGAACAGAGAATCGTTAATGAAGGATCATTAGCAAGTAGCTCCTTTGAATGAATGTAGATAACTTTATAACTTTATCAAAGTGAAAACTAGCATGATGAATTATGCATCAAACAATAAAAGCTCAAGGAAGACACTGGTTTTATAATTGCTGTGCAAGTTTCTAGCATGCTTTAGTTTGTAAGATTAATTTCTTTGGGAAGTGTGAAGCATTCTATGCCTGTTGTTCACTTAATGTCAGTTTTGTTTTTCTCTCATTAGAGGTTTTATTCTGTGTCTTTTGATATCACCGCGAAGACTCTCAGGGTTTGAGATTTTTATGCTAGCAAAGATTTGCACAAGCAGATGAAAAGCATATGGCTACTAAACTAGTTTCTTTGGTGGTTTGCTGATTTCTTGGTATAAAGAGTTCTCAGATACACCTGAAATAAGGTTGCTGTAGATATTATTATATTTTTAACAGAAATTGCCTAATAGTTTTGTGGCTATGTTGAATTTCTAGACTCTAACAAATCTCTAAGGGGCATTTTTGCTCTGAAATTATCTTCAGAAGGATTTCAGTTGGCACAGATAGATCATTCCTGTGGCTTGCACTAGTGCCAGTTCAACCCTCAGTAAGTCCTAGGAAGAGGAATTAATACAATTATTGCCTCATGATGTCACCTGTCCCTTAAAAATGTACTAATCTCTCACTTCAGATCTCCTCTGAAAATTGAACTGTGTTCAAAGTGAGTAGAATTAGAGGAATAAGTTATTAAAAATGTTATCCCTGATGTATGCTGTTTCTTAGCTTTCATGAGTATCAGTGAATGATAGGGACAGTAAGAGATCATCTAATCCATCGGCAAGCCCCAGAGATCAGCTGTGGGATCAATTGGGCTAGAATATTTCTTGTTCCTAAAGATCTAATTGATAAGAACTTTGCAGCCTCCTTTCACAGACTGTTTCAGCATTTTGCTATCCCTACGATTATAATTTTTTTTTCTAATACCTAACTTCAGTTTCCTTTGTTGCAATTGAAATCAATTATTTCTCATTCATTATGGACATAAAAAAGGGTTTACTTCATCCTGGCAGGAAACGTTGCATGGATTTTGGAGGAGATTGGGGCTTTTTTGTTGTTGTTGTTTGTTATTTTTTTACATTTTTTTGAAGACAGTTTTGAAGACATTTTTTCCTGTCCCTTCTCTTTAGGTCCACAGTCCCAATTTGTTCAATTACTCCTATTTTCTCTGATAATTTCAGTTGCTGTCCTGTAGAATTCCCTCAGGTGTTCCAGGTGGCTATGCAGTGGTGGCCCCACACCAGACACTGTTCCAGCTGTGACCTGCCAGCTCTAACTAGAGCAAAAAGATTCTTTCACATGTCCTGCAGGCTTCTCTCTTGTTTGTACATCCCTGTATCCCTGTATGACACTTGCCTTTTTTGCAACAGCATGATGTTGTTCACTCATCTTCCCTTTGTTATCTAGAATAACCCCTAGCTGTTCCTACCTTGCTATTTGTCCCTGCTCTGTAATTTTATAATTAATTGTAGTTCTTTCCCCTTGACTTTGTTGAATTTCACCTTAGTTTATCAGACCATTTCTCCAGCATAGCCAGTTCTGGGCCCCTCGCCACAAGAAGGATGTTGAGGCTCTGGAGCGTGTTCAGAGAAGAGCAACAAAGCTGGTGAGGGGGCTGGAGAACAAGTCTTACGGGAAGTGGCTGAGAGAGCTGGGGTTGTTTAGCCTGGAGAAGAGGAGGCTGAGGGGAGACCTTATTGCTCTCTACAACTACCTGAAAGGAGGCTGTAGAGAGGAGGGAGCTGGCCTCTTCTCCCAGGTGACAGGGGACAGGACAAGGGGGAATGGCCTCAAGCTGCACCAGGGGAGGTTCAGACTAGATATCAGAAAAAAATTTTTCCCAGAAGGGGTCACTGGGCACTGGCAGAGGCTGCCCAGGGTTGTGGTTGAGTCCCCATCCCTGGAGGTATTTAAAAGACGGGTAGACAAGGTGCTCAGGGGCATGGTTTAGTGGCAGATAGGAATGGTTGGACTCGATGATCCAAGAGGTCTTTTCCATCCTGGTGATTCTATGATTCATTATGAAACTGCTTCACAGTCAGTTTAAACTTGACGTCCTCAGAAATCTGAGCAGGTATGATCTGCGTTCCATCAGTCAACTCACTAAACACTGATTAGTGCTTTGTGCTAAACAGGTTGCTCTGGAGCTCACTTGAAATGTTCTTCTGTTTTAGAAGACATCTGGTAGCAGTTCTCTGAATGTGATTTCCCTCTTAGCATTGCATCTGGCTTCAGGTTTACCTAGACCATGTTTCTTCAATGAGTTTATGGAAAATAGTTTTTTTTCTGGAAGTAAAATCTTGATCTGGCACCCCAGTGGCTGGAGGGTCATTTCACTTGACTTTAGACATCTCGGTGAACTTTTAGAGGTCTGCATATAAGGTATTTGTCTACCTTCTGGCCAGGTTGAGTCATTTACCAGTGCCTTGGAAGAACTGCTGCTACTACTGAAAGTGTGTCTTTTCATCTGCAGTGACTCTAAAGGAAGTTGAAGGAACTGCACATCTATATCTAGGCTATTGGCATGTAAAGTTAGTGGTGTGTGTCTCACCTCCAGCCCTTCTTCTGGTAGAAAGACAAAAGGGTTTGGGTGTACAGTATTTGTTCTCAATAGATACATGCTGGGTGTTACTCATCTACTGAGTACTTTCAGTCTGATTATTTGCTCATTGGAACTTGAAGTTAAATAATTTGGTCCATCATGTGCCAGTTTAACCTTCATTCCTTTTTGAACACAGGAACCACACCTGACCTCTTCCAGGAGCATACTCCTCAGGAACATATCAAATCAGCTTTTTCTAAGCATGCTTTGTCTTATTTTGTCCCACTTGGGGAGTGGATAACTTTACTATGTTAACAATTTGATCACAGTTGATGAACACTGTTGAAAAGATACCATATTCTGGAATGCTACATGACCTTTGTCATAATCTCTCCTTATATAAATAGTAACTTAAGTACTTCCCTATTTGTGTCCTTTTAGGATGACTTCTTGCTGTGATTTATTTCTCTTGATGGTTGACATCCTATTCCTTCAGAAGGAAGTCAAACACAGTTCTACCTCTTAAGATGCCTTATGTATTTATTTTCATTTCTAAGGAAAGCTGTTTTGTCATAAATGAAGACATAACTACATATAACCTTTTCAGTAAATTATTTTTTATTATATAGTAAAGACCATAAGTGTAAATAGTGGAATCCTTTTGCCACTTGTCCAAAGCATCAGAGGTTCTTGAATTTTGTATTAAGTTTTCAACTGAAAATTTGGAAAATTTTGGTCCTCTATTTCTTTAAAAAACACTTAGTCTTTCTTGTGCGTGCACTGAGTGTATATCTCAGTTTTGATCCCAGAGTAAATCTATGGCGCATTCTGTCTTCAGAGACTGACAGTAATGGTATAACTGCTAGTCTGTACTGAACAACACTGAATTCTCTGTTCAGTTCACTACAGAGGGCTGCTAAAAAGTGAGAACTGACTACCTGCCATAGACATAAATTCTTCATATCTTTGCCAGCTTCCCTAAGTGATTTCCACCTTTGCAATTATTCTCGCCGGAGTAAATAAACCATTGTTGATTTTCTTATGGCAGCTGCTACCTGTATTTTTGACAGAAAGCATAAAACTATATAGAAATATCTTTGCTGTGCATGATGTCAGTTCTATATCACCACAGGATAGTAGAGCATGCAGCAGAGGTACTTGAACTGTTGCTGACTGGAGATGGTGCTTTCTATCACCTGGTGCACTGCTCTGACGTCAGTAACAGTGTGTTAACATGATATTTCATTGTGTTCTTACGGTTGTGCTGCCTCCTGTTGTAGACAGTATGGAAGTTTCTGCACCACATCACATTGTGTGTGCTAGGCGTTGTTTGGGTGTTGTCATTCAGCTAGAATGTGTGGTAGACCTATGATTTAGTATGGCTTAGAATACCTTGATACACATACCACTGGGCACAAGGCTAGGGCTTCTGAAATGTTGGATGAATATTCAGAAATTCTGCATTTGCGTGAACTACCTAAAACTGGCTTATTGATACATTATTCTCAGCTAGATTTTTTTTTTAGTCTAGAATTCCAGAACATAATATTTCTGTAATAAGGACTGTGATAAGATTGCCATGAAAATGAGATACTTCCCTTTAACACAGACACTTAAATATAAATATAGGCAGTGGATTTTGAAAATAATACCCTCCTGTCTGCTTTTTTTTTTTTTTTTTTATAGGACCAGCTGTCAGATATAGTGAATTTGCTGTGTCACATCCCAAACCACCTCCACTTGTTGGACAGCACACAGTGGAGATACTGAAGGGCATGCTGGGGTACAAGGATGATGCCATAGAAGAACTGCTCCGTACTGGCGCTGTGGCTCAGCATGAGGTCAGATAAGGAACATTAGCTACATTCCTTCACACTGAGTTCACATTACTTTGTCCTCTCTTTGCTCCCTTCAGGTCCCCTAATGGGACTCAAATAGAAGACAATTTAATTCCTAATTTTCTTCCGTGTGTGTTTGTATGATTTTAACACTAGTGTATCAAATAAACAATCTCATACCGTCTGAGTGAAAGATTTTCTTGGGTGGGGAGGTATTGTGTTAACTGCGATTGTACAGTCCTATGTGGTTACTCATTTTCTGTATTTTGTATGGGAAATGGAGTTCTTATCATAATTACAGTAATTGCCTAAATGTTTGTCCCCATAAGGACATAATGTTAGTGAGAAGAAGCAGAACCTTAAAAAATCTGTACTAGACTCTCCACTTGCAGAAGGCTGTCTTATACAATTATTTTAGTAGAAAATCCATTATGTACAAACTGGTGGTTGATTTTGAACAGAATCGTCAGTGATGAACTCTCTGTTCATCTGTATTTTAAATCATAGTTAGAATAACCATTTCTATACTCACCTCTGTTCTCTGGTATTTCCAATTACCAATATGTCTTTATATTGCATAGCATGGTCATGACAATCCTAGTATGTTAGGAGAAATTAGCTGAAATTGGCATAGTCCTTTGGTTATGAAACAAGCCTATTCGAAGACTGGTTGAGAGGCAAACTATCATTGAATAATCTTTTGTAATTTTATTCAGAAAGGCCCAAGTTACTGTTAGTTAAACATCGATCCACACAAAATCACGTGCTGAATGTTAAGTACCAGAACTTGCCAGACTTCTTGATCTATTTCTGTAGGTAGTTACTAATTCCTGTACCTGACTCCAGTTGCCACCCCAAGCACCCTTCACTATGGAGAAAACACAAGTTAAAATCTGTGCAAAACTTTTGACTCAGTCCCACCTCCCTAATTAAAACATGCTGAGAGTTGACAAACCTTCCTCAAATTTAGTACTACTGTATCCTGCAGCAGGGTTGCTCTTAAGAGCAAGGCACCATGCACTGCGAGAAGGTGGAAGAATTTGATCCATGATAAATAGTAAGGGAAAAATTAAAGAAGAGCCATTTCTTCTCTGCTAACCAAGTTGGCAGTACTTCGCTCACAGAAGAAATGCTATGCTCCTTTGTTGCAGTATATAATAATTTACAGTTAAAGTAAACTCAGTGTATGGGAAGAATCTAATCTTTGTGTGTGCACCCTGGGAGTGAGGCAAAGCCTTTCTGTTCCTAGAACTAAATAAAACTAACTCACATTGACACTCAACACGTAAAATCCGTATTTCTTCCAAAGTATCGGAAACAGGCCTGGCATTGTAACTGGATTGTCACTTTGTTTCCACTCTAGCAAACAACATCCTCTGTATTACATTTGAACTTCACAACTCTGCATTACATTCTGGGGAAAGAAAAGAGGTTATTACATAATCAAATTGCAGTGGAACCCCACTGTGGTTGTTCATTTTTGAAGCCCAATGTGTTTTGGTTCATTTGTTTGCTTGTTTTCTCTGTGGTTTTGTGTTCTTTTTTTTTTTTCTTTTCTTTTTCAGATCTCTATTTTTTTTTCCTCTTGCACTGCATTCCTGGCACCAAAGTCCATACTCTGTCCATGTGCTAAAGACATCATGGGATCCTAGAGGAGTGACTTCTTAAATAAATACAGAAATAAGTCTGAATTGAGAATAGGGACACCATAGGGGAAGAGTTGGAACTGGATTGGAAGAGGTTTTGATATAGTCCATCTTCCTTTTAATCTAAAGGGAACACACCTTTTTTAACGACAAATGCAGCAATTTGAATTCCGCTTCGCATAGAATGGATAACCTGATATTGAACTGAACTTTGTTTACTACTGAAAACTCTTTAGTACTGTCAGATAACACTCACTGATAAATTTGCTGCTTTTACTTTGTTAAGGGCTCTTTTCTTCCCATTTCTAAGAATCATATATATAAGGTGTAGTAATATTTTTAGTTTTGTTCAAGATTTTCTAAAACATTCTTCTATGTGCTTTTTCAAGCAATGGAAATAGCTAATCACCACATCCTTAGCTACAGTAAATTGGCAGAACTTCTTTGACATTAACACAACAATACTGGTTTAAAACAACTGAATATTAGGCTACTAACTCCATGTATTTTGTCCAGAGTTCACACACAGGCAGTATTTCTCTCTTTTTTGTGTGTATATGTGTGGGGTTTTTCTCTCTGCTATGTTGACATTCAAAGGGATAATCAAAGACATTATTTTGTCTCACCTCCAGTGCTTATTCAGTAAGAGAAATCCAGATACTCTTTTGCCTTTCCAGCATTTAAGTCATACACTCACACACAGACTGTTGCATACTCTGTTCAAGTCAGAAATAAATGGAAGTCATTAAAGCTGGGTGTCTGGAAGCCTAAAAAGCTCTGTAGCTTCCAAGGTCTCATCATGAAATTTTGCCCTACCACAAGGTTTGGTCCTTTGATTTGGGATGATTTGAAGGGCAGATAAATACTTGCCTTGGTAATATCTAAGCTCTATCTACCCTTTTCCCTTAAAATACAAATATATGCAGAAAAAAAATCTTTTAAAAAAAACATACCACTCTTCCCAGGAATCTTCAGGAATACATGTCTCTAGAACTCGATTGTGATTTGACAATCTTGCAATTTCAAAATGGTTTCTCTTGTATTGCAAAACTGGAAATCAACCATCACATAGGATTCTGGACCTCATAGTCTGAGATCCCTCCACTTTTAAGAAGGGATGTAGTTAGAAATGACTGTACACAGCTGCCTCGGGCAATTAATGTTTTTTTCTCTGCTTAAATTGGACAAGAATCTGCTGGTGCTGCCATGGTGTGAGTGTGTGTAGTATTGGCTTTAGTTTGACTTGATTTACACATCATTGTATTACAAAAAAGAGACAGAGAGAGAGAGAGATAGGACACACCTGTTGTCTAATTCAAAACCAAACCAGGATGCTATAACTACCATCGGAAAGGAAGATTTCCATTTTATCACCTGTTCTGACTTCATGGAGACCCTTTGGCTCCATTTTCTGTGTTGGGGGATCCAATTGTTCTTGTATTAACTTGACCATGAAACACTGTCCTCAGCCACCTTCATGTAACTGTCTTTCTTTCCATGCAAGCTAGTAAAGCTCTTCAGCAGGTATAAGTCACTGAGAAAACTGCAGAACTGGTGAAGTCCAGCTGGTTTTGCATAGCCTGCAGATATCATTGAGGGATATTTTAATGTATCAAAAAGAAATTCCAATCAAACAATAGCCAAATGGATAGGAATGGATTTTTCTTGCTCCTATGCAGACCTTGTTCCTGGTATCTCTTCCCCAGTATCTTCTCACACAGTTGGAAGTCCTTGCCCAACTGTCTGGAATAGATGGCCTAGAACTGACATTCAGAAGTAGAATCAATCTTTTTGATTAGTTACCCATTAGCAGAAGCCCATCAGCCTCAGAAGTTTTCCAGCCTACGTGCAAAGGCCAGTGAAACCATATTCATGCAAAGATTCGTCTGTTGAAAGAGATCGCTGAATTGTGCTGGAAGGCAAATGCTTCTTTTCTTCTCAGGTTTATAAAATCAAAATCAACAGGGAAAAAAAGTTATTTTTCTTTTTATATATATATATATTAAAACAAGGAGAGAAAGAGAAAATATCCCCATTCTTGACTTACATACAAAATATAAAGGTAGCCTTTTTAAAAAAATGCATTGAAATAGAGGCTTCTGATGCCAATTGACATTAATCAGAGTTTTGGCCTTGCTTCTTCAAAGATTAATGCTCAGCCCAAAGATGTCTAATGACAATGGGCTTAGGGTGAAGTAGCAGTCAGAAAAACTCTTGCAGTGAGTGTGTGTGCACACTCAAAAACTGGGCAGAGCATTTTCATTATCGTACAGCTCTGCCTGTCACAGAGCACTATAAATGCTCAGCCTCGTGGACCCAGACATAAAAGGCTGCTATAGGCATCTCTGTGACTAAGATTTCTTTTAATATCTAAATGAGAAGACATATTTATTCCTCTGATCTTCCTAATGTTATAGGACTGTATTTAAACGTATTTATTTCCTCAAAATATAGTAAAATGTCTTTAATTGCCCAAAGACAGAGGAAAGGTAAAGTACTTTCAGAGTTCAGGAATGCTGGCACAGTGCTCACATTTCATGTCAGTGACATTAAACAGTGCCAGATACAGTACTTTTCTTAACTGCTTCTACATCGAGTTTAACGTGGCTTGCTAAGCTGCTGAACGCTATTAGCTAGTGAAAAAAAAAATACCAACCAACTTCAGAGCAGTTCCTGCAGGATCAGGTAACCTCCCTACAAAGAGGACTGCGTGATACTGCCCAGTGTGATAGAGGTATGAAGATAAACAGTGATACAGTCACCTTTTTAACACTGACAACCAATCAGTTCAATTACTGTATGATTCTGTGACTGAAACTTGGATCAGATGTGTGAGAAAAATGCTGGGAAGGATCACATGTGCCAAGGACCCATGGAACACTTGCAACAAGATCTCTTTTTTTGGCACAGGCTATGTGAAGGGGTGCCAAGCAAGGGTTGAGGTAGGGATAAGTTGTTGGTTTGTTTTGGGTTTTTTTTTTTTCTATTCTCCAGAGCTATACATAAAAGTGAATTAGCAAGCACCAATTAGCCCTTAGTTAACAAGAAAATCTTAAAAATCATAGGGTAAAGGGTACACTAAACTGCCAGCCTTAAAAGGCCTTCTCCATGGTCTAATTTACAGTGCACAGTGGTGCACTGCTTATTTACAAGATACTTTGGAAAGCAGGCTGAGGAGGAGCCCACTTTGCTGCGATTGTTTCTGTGCTTCAGCTATTTCAGTTTTTGTCTATCTAATAACTATCCCAACCTGAGCAAAAGAGCTTTAAAGTACAAGAAGGAATTTGAAGATGTGTAACCTGGTAAAGGAATCATCTCTTGCAGATCCATTTTAGGAGAAGTTAAAAAACTCTAGAAGTTGTGTATAAAAATGCGGAGTACTGTGTACCTTTCCCATAGAAACTCTCTTCTCCTGGAGGATTGAGCTTCTGAAATAAAGCAAATGGTGTGTCAGAAAAGTGACAGTTCTCTGATAATTTTTTTTTCGTTTTTTCATCCAAACCCTTTCTCTCTCCCAAAGCCAAAAGTGAAGGCTTTTAGTTAAGAGATGGAAACATTGATTCAGCAGTGCCACTGCGGAGCTTCCTGCAAATCACAGTCCAGGTATCTCATTCCCCCTTCATTTTCAGGCCATGTGGCTGTAGGATTCCTGTGATATATCACACAAATTTATCGTGAGAGTACACTATGCTGCTTAATGGGAAATGCAATCTAGCCAAAGGAAAGCCGGATCATGAAACAGTCACTCTACAAAACTTTACATGAGTCACTGGGGGACCATTTGTCTGAATTCAAGTTTTCAGGAACCAAACTTGTTGTCCAACTGCTTGTGCTCCTAGGCAGTTCTGCCTGCTTGGTGTCGCATATCCACTCCACTATATTATCTGTGCTTTAACGGACATATTTGATGCAGAACAGCTTGAGATGAAGGACCGTAAGAGTAACCAGGATCAAAGAGACAGTACTGCTTGAGACTTACACTCAGTTATATCTATGTTGACAGAAAACTCCCGATTCTGTGGTATGGTAAGTAAGGCTGTTGCGTTATCTGAAGCCCTTGTGTGCAGCATAAGCATTCTGGTACCTCTACAGAACAGTTCTGTTCTCTCATCCAGAGGCCTTAAATCATTGAGGGTTTTGTTTCCTTGGTAGGGCTAAAAAGTATTTTCTCTCTTGTCATTGCATTTTCACTTTAAACTATAATATGATTGCAAATTTAGTTGTTTCTTAAATCAAATGCCCCGCGAGGCTTCATATGATATTCGCACTTGCATTAACAACCATAATATCAGCAATGTTAGTCATGACATCAGTAGAAGACTTATTTATTGAACTATCTTTGAAGAAAGGAGAAATTCTAGCCTTTCCTGTGAGTAGGTTATTGTGAGAAATGTGGACTATTGCCAGCCTTAAATAGTGAAATACGCAGAATCAGACCCTAAAATAATGGGGAGCAGTTTAAAAATTCAGAAAAGATTTCTAAAAGTGTATGGTAGAACAATATATCTGTATAAGATTATAAAAGGAAAAGAAGCAATAGCAAGACTTGTGATAAAGTTAATAGAACTAGCCACATAGCTACTATATATATTTGTCTGTGGAACAAAATGCAGGTCATTGCTGGGTTCCTTGCAATGGAAGTTATCCAGCTTGGTTCTCTGGGCTTCAGGGAGCTGATTTTTTTTGAGGATGTTTTAGAAAATTGTTGAAAGTGAATTCTGCTGATGATTTTGCTAGCAGTATTTGTTAAATACTTTCCTATTGATAGTACTGTCTGGGCACTCAATCAGTAGCTGAATGCTGGAGTCAAATTGAAGTTACCTGATAAGTTGAAATAGATCCTCTTTCATGTTATGCAGCATGCATTTGAATAGGTTGATATAAACATTTGCAGTGTTATGAAAATATGCATTGTGTGATTGAAAGCAGTCTGAATTAATCAAGTGTATTCCCCACCTCTTTCTCCAAATAAAATCAAAGACAGTTCTTCAAATTCTTCACAGAAGAAGGAGGCAGAAACCAAACTCTGAAGATGGGATGAAGATTGATAGCAGCAGATATAGGAGCAGGTCTTGAAATGATGGAATTTATCATAGCTTTGTTGGCTCCCACAGCTTTTAAGGGTTTATCCTCATGTGAAGAAGACTGGTCCAGTGGTTGTTAGGCTAACTAAGGGCTGTCAGAAAAATCTGTGTACTGCAGATTTTCTGTTTGATGCTGGGCAATTCTCATTCCCTTCTCTTAAGATGTCTGTATGTAGTTTGGTACTTTCCGATCCAAAGGACAAATTAGAGATTGCGAGCTGACCTGATAGCAGAGGCCATCTCTGTTTAGACAGATGGAATTCATTGTCTGTCTTGCAGAGCCATTGTGTTGATTTTAAAATGCATGTGTTGCAGCACAGCAGAGAAGTTAAATTGTTTGCAAAGTGAGGACATTCTATTTTTCCTGTAAAACCAATATGAACAACCGCAGTTTCCCAATCTCCTATTACTGAAGCAGAGAGAAGCCTCCCCAAAGGGCTTGTGAAAGACCTCCACAGGTCATCTGGGTATAAACAGATAGTATCTTTGTACCTAGTGGTTGCTTATGTATAAACTGACATCACAAACTTTTAGAGTTTGGCCTTTCTGGCAGCAACTGCAAGAAGTTCAGGAAGTTAATCTCATTTTCTGACTGGGATAGTGACTTTAAGGTTAGGGAGATTAGCTGTGATGTATATTTCCAGGAAGAGCTACTGGCAGCAATATAAGAAGCTGAAAAAAAAAAAAAAAAAAAAAAAGATGGTTTTGCCTCTAAGGTGGAAAAAAGAAAAGGAGAAAGGCAAGGCAAAGGAGAAAAAGAAAATAAGTAGAAGAAAGAAAAAAAGCACAAAAAAGGAAGAAAAGAAAAAAAGAAAGACAAAAAGAAAATAAGAAAAATGAGAAGAGAAGAAAGAGAAAAGAAAAGTAAACGTAAAAAAAGGAAAGCAAACATAGGATAGGAGAGAAGAGGAGAGGAGAGGAGAGGAGAAGAGGGAAGAGGTGATTTGGCTTGGAATACTCAGAAAAATCTGTCATATATGTTGCTGTGGTTGATCATTCTGGTAACTCTAGTAATGGTATGGAGCATTAAAGCTCTGGTGAATGATCACAGCCATGAAAAGGCAGAGAGCGTAGGCAGTGACCTGGGGTGGCTCAGTGGAGGGATTTCAGTAGGGATACAGGAAGGACTGAGGCACTTCATGGTTTGGTCATTGGTATGTGCCTGGTGTTACCAAGCAGAGGGGTGAAATTGCACAGGGGAGGACAGACACCTGGACAGAGCATCCAGCAGAGCTACCTCTGCCACCGGGACAAGGAGGAACCCAGGAAGAACTGACTGCAAACAGAAGCTCTCCAAATCTTGGAAAATACACTCAAATGAGATAGGCATTCATTCTGGATCAGTTCCCTGGTCTGGAGGTATGTACTTGATCACTTGGTTAGAAAACTTCCCTAGAAAGATGAACAAGACCCTTTGCCTTTTGAAAAGCAGAAGGTAACTCTGTGTTATTTGCTACGTTCCTTACCCTACAAAATTTCAAAAGAAGGGCCTGATCCCATGCCAAGTGGAGCACATGGAATTACTTCCTTTGCCTTTGATACATTCTGGCTCAGCATTTAATTAATAGTCTTGATTTTATAAATAGTTTTTGGTTTTGAACTTTTCACTCCACCTTTCTCAGATAGAAAGATGGGACCCACACTTATCTCATTAATTTCAGATGGTTTGTTTCTGCTTTCAAGGTGTGTATATGGAGCCCTCTGAATTTTCTGGACACAAATGAATGTGAAATCTGGACCATGCTTAAAAGTAGATCTGAATCTGTGATGCCAAAATGTTTTGAAAGGGAATTTCAGTCTGATTATATTGGTAACGCTCATATGCATTCCAGGAAATACTGAAATATTTGAACTCCAGAAGAAAGGATAGCAATGAAAAGTGGTTTTTAATCTCACACATTGAAGTACAGAAGAAATTTAAAATTGCCTAAGACTTGCTAAGGCTGTCATTTGAGCCTTGCTGTTTAGTTACTGAAATCATCCACCCAGCCAAAAAAAAAAAAGGATTCCATTTGATTTCAGCTAATATCCAGTTTTGCAATCTGCTCTCAAACTGAAAAATGAAGAGAAATTAAATGACCTACACAGTCATGTCAAAGCATACAATTTTAATGAAACTAGTTCGGTTTCCATGCAGGTTGGCATAGAACTGCATAAGCTTCTGAAGAAAGAAAAATCAGGAACTTGGGACAGCAGCCCCGAAACAGAGGTGAGGGATATCAAGGTTGTCCCTGAGATGCAATGATGTCCTCCCTCCTTCTGCAAGGATGGCAATGATGGCAAGGATGGCAATGATGGTGACATGAACACTGTAACCCTCAGCACCGTTGGTTAGGAGCCAGCTGGGCAGAAGGAACTTAACACGTGGTGAAAAAAGAAGGTCTGCAAGGAGGACTTGGTGTGTTTGTGGGGTTGGAAGACAAGGATTCCTGGGACTAGATGAAGGAGACAGGCCTTGTAGGGTATTTGGAAACTGCAACCCACCCTGTATTTGGAAACTGAAATGTATTTTGGTCCCTATTTCTGTCTCTTGGAAAGGAAAGATCTCCTGAAATTCAGTCCAATACAGCTGAGATGCCTTGTAAAGCTATACAGGGATCGAAGGGGAATTGCTAGGCTGTTGGGCTGGGCAGCCCCTACTGGCCGTGAGCCACATGATTTGGGCCACTCTATCATGCCAAATCTGTGAGTGTTAACTGCTCCTTGATTTATTTTACTCCCAAGCTTGACAGAAAGCCTGCTTTTGGGAAAGAAAGCCAGAAAATCTGCCAGAGCATTAACACCACTGCAGGTCTGCAAGTGTAAAAAGATCAAGGTGCAATGTTGTGTCTCACCTGCAAATAATGCTTAGAAATTTAGAGCAGGTGGTTTGCAATGGCACAAAAGGATGTCTCCTGAGCAGTCTGCTGACTGGCTTCATCAAGGATTTCTCTTCTTTGCTTTTCCTCTTCTGGTGTATCCAGTTGCTTTACAGTCTCTTTGGGTAAGGACTGCTTGTTTCTGTGGATTTGAAGAGCATAATGAGGTACTGGTTTCACTTGGATGTTACTGCGATCTGAATAACTAGTGTTTTGTTCATCAGTTATAAATTCTGAGAAAGCTGGCTATCTTTCTTGTTGTGCTTTTGGACTTTGTCACCAAGAAAGTATCCGATTTCTTCCATCACTGTGAGTGTGGGCTACAGGGCTACACTCAAAAGACCTGACTCCTCTTTTTTTTTTCGCTTTTGTCCCTATTTCAGATCCTTAACCCTTAAAACTGCCTTGCATTTATCCCTTAAAAATCAGATATTTATTTTTTCCCTCTGAAAGTTTTCTGTTGTTGTCAAAAAAAAAAAAAAAAAAGAAGTGATAATTTGGAAGGTTCGCAGAAAGCACGTCTTGTGATTATTGTTCTTGTGATCTGTCCAATGTAAACTATTTTAGAAAAGCTCTGTTCCAGCCATTTTAATTCACTTTTGCAGAATACTGGATTTGCAGTTGGCTAAAGACAAGGACTTTTCTTTTAATGGGTACTCTGAGAGGAAAGCTGTTTAACCTTCTGTTTGTGTCCTGGCATTTAGCTCTGTCTAATGGTGCCCCTGGGAGTCCTATGTGGTTAACTTAAGGCTAGTCTTTCTTTGCCACCTTTTTATTGTTGATAAGGGGCAAATATATTCTTTCCAGTGCTTTGAGTGTAGTGGCATTTGGCACTGTGCTGCTGGGGCAGGTTGAGGGTGCCCTGTTTAAGCCCACTCCTCATCCTTAATATGGTCTAAAATAATGTCACAGAAACATGTGTGTCTGTTGCACCTGGGGAACAACTCTGCTGCCCATGCTGGCCCAAGAGGGAGATTCCTGCAGAGCCTTTCTGTACAGTTGTTGTGTTGCAAAGCTTGCTCACTGCTGAACCACAGCCTGGAAGGACCAGGAGCAGCTGGGATCACAGTCTCAACAGGAGAGCTGAAACCATGAAGCTTGGCTTTCTGTGGATGGAATGACACCATTCACACCAGCTGGGAGCCCAGCCTAGTTTCATGTGTCTGCTCACTTTGGAGACCTTTTGCTGCATATTTACAAGGCTGCTGATGCTTGCAAAGGCAAAGCTATGTTCCCATAGCTGACTTTCTCTCACCAGTCCCAGAGAATTGCTGAACAATCTCTGGGGTGTATGCCAACTTGATAGGAAAGAATTATCCTGAATCTCTCCTTTTTTGTTTGCTCTGTTGCTGTGGCCCCCTGGCAGCAATCATTCCAGGAATTAAGTTTTCTACAATAACAGGACATGTGTTTTCTCTAATCCTCTATCTTCTTTAACTCTTGCCAAATCAGAGCAGAGACAGTGGGGATTTTAACCAAGTCTAGTTCTTCAAACCAATTCTCCAGTGGCTGGATTTCTGCTTTCCATCCCCTCTACTGGAAACTGTGGAGACCGTGCTGGCTTGGCACTTCCACTCTATGGGAGGAACGAGGTTCACGAAGGGCCCATAAAAGGCACTGATGGGAGTGTGCAGCAGGGCACTTCCAAGTAGACAAATAATGATTAGAGGGCTATGTCTAACAACTGGGTACTCATCATGGCAGCATTGACCATTAGGCAGTCCCATCTTCCAGTATAGCTTCTCAGATTTCAAAGGGTGTAGACTTAACTTCCCAATGAAAACCAGCCAGAGGCATGTTGTTTGAGAGCACACAGTCCCAAATGCATTAAAGCCATGATGTGTGGCCTCTGACACCATCTTTCCCCCTCTGCCGCTGTCACTTGAAAAGTATCCGTCCTTGTCAGCAGGACACTGCTGGTGTAACAGTGATACTATAGTTAAGCTGTCCTATCATCTCCCTTATTAAAGAACATGCATTTCTGGTTTGAAAAAAGAGCTTTCTGGAAGATATCTAAAGAGGTGCAGCTGTATCATCTAATGGACTTAAATCATGACATCAGTGTTTTTCAAGTTTGATGCAGATGACAAGTTTTACCCAAAAAGCAACACCAGTTTTGTTTGGTTGCATAGGAGCTAACAACAATATGATAGGGAGAACAAACCTTAAAAACCTTTTTGTTTGGTATTGTATTACTCTTTCTGGTGCATCTGTTAACCTTCAAAAAAAATACATGGATATTTAGAAGAATAAAGTGCTCTACATTAAACACATTCTTTATCTCCTTAAGATAAAGAATGGATTTTGGCAAGAGTTATACAGGCAGAAAAAAAGTTCTGCATGCTAAAATAGAGGAATGATGTTTCCCAACCTTTGTAAAAACCAGAAGTAAGAGTTGATTTTTTTTTTTTTTTTAGAACTTAATGCGTGTGCAGTTGTTCCCTTTTCAATAGGAAAATCAGATAGTGCTTGAAGAAACTAAATCTGTATTTGTGGATTCTAGGGACACAAAGAAATTCCTGAAACTAAAATTTAATTTTTTCTGGAAAAAAGGAAGAGTTGGAGTGTTTTTTTATCTATTTCTAAATATGACATTTTTCTTCTTCTCTTGTTTTTCTTTAGAAAACTGACATTTATTTGGATGATGTGATCTGATGCAGTCTTTTTTTTTTTTTCTTGTCATATAAAATTATTAAAACATTTTGGTGCTTGTAATTAGTCTAGTTTTTCAAAATTAATAGTAGATTCTTACTGACTTGAAAATTCTGGAGCTTGTGTTGACATTTAAGCTCTCTTTATTGATTGTGTAATGATATATGAATAATTAACCCCCAATTTTTACTCACACATGTGGATTCCATGTGTCCATTAATTTTTATTCATTCTTTTTCATGGTATGTGATATATCAGGTATTCGTTTTACGTAGTATAGTCTTTAGTAGTTCCATCAGTGAAAAGCCCTGGTCAAAGTTCTACTCCTGTTGCGCAGATGACTGCATCTCACAGCTCTTTTTGGGACTCAAATATATTTTATGCTAAACTCTATTTAATGAATATGTCTATTTCACTGAAGAATTCACATATCTACTTGACTTGTGATTTTTTCTTCTTCCATTAATCATGTTCTTGGTGGGATATTGTTGAGAGGAAAGGTCTCTTTTGTGGAACAAGTGACCTGTGTGCTATGGTGCTCTGGGCTACGGAAGGTAAGACGAAGGCATGAAGTGTACCTAGACAGTAGATATTTGATCTGACAAAGCTAGAGAGATCAAGACAGCTTTTTGTTAGCGTGTAGAGATGTGGTACTTTTACAAATAAAAAGCCATTAGGGGAAGACTTAAGAGTACCTAAAGTTGTTGGAGTGCTTGAAGGGTAAGTTTGGATCTTGCTGTGAATGTATAAAAACCTTGTGAATGACCGAATTAATACACGATGTTATTCCTCTTCCATTTTAATTAAGTAGCACTTAATCATTGTTGCTACTTGACATTTAAGTCACAATTTCTAACAGCACCTGCTGTTAGCTTTGGGAATCTGAGAATTTGTGAGTGTAGCTTATGGCCTGATTTTATTTTTATATATATATATATATATGTATATATATATATAAGAAAAATATGAAAAATGCACATGTGCATGCCCATTATTATGTATGTATTTCTATTTTTATATGTGTGTCTATATGTATATGTTTCTTTGATATTTGTTTCAGTATCTCTAAATATCAGCCTTACCCTAGCTGGCCATCCAGAATTATCAGTTGTTCTTTGTAAAATGTGGAGCTGGGTCTGTGGCCCCGCCACTCCCTGCCTGTGTGTGCCGCAAACCCCCCTGTAAGCAGGCCCCATGGTTGCTTGTTCTGTCTCCATTTATGCCAGATATGTAAGCATAAGCCTCACGTTAAGCATGTTTAAGAGATCTTGTTGATTGCAGTGGGAGTACTCCTACAGCTTATAGCTGTGCAAATGTTTACATACCTGGCTTGCTCTTGGCCTATATAAAGATCTGTCTCCTTTTCTCTGCAAAGTCTTTTCTGCCTGCTGCTTTGAAATTTCCCATGCTTCACGGTTTCCCCGAGTCAGAGGCAGGCTGCCCAGGTCCTTACTAGGAGAAGTCCTAGCACTGAAGATTCGAAGAGAGCAGCTCTCTGGGGATTTTAAGACTGGCCAAACCAACAAACCATACCTCAGTAAAAGAGTGCACGCTGATAGTGAGGTTCATGTTACTGGAGCAGTTTTCACCAGCGTAAAGTCTGTCGAGGTTTTCCAAACTTGTTCTTTGGGTTTGTTCTGTGTCCCTTGTTTCCCTGCTGTCACATAGAACAGCCTTAAATCATTTCTTAAAGGCAATAACTATTATCCTACACTCTTTAAACAGAAGAAACAAACTTTGTCTGTGTGCGTTGTTGTAGTTAACAGAGAAGGTTGGATGTTGGGGCTGTGTGTCTAAACATTCATATACCCCGTGTACGTGCATGTATGTGAATATGAATAAATATATATAATGTAGGTACGCATGCAAAGATATAATCCTTTAAATAGATTTTCCTTAGAGAAGCTAAAATAACAGGAAGACCATGGAAACGAATAACATGATGGCTGTTCCAGGCAGTGAATTTATTTACGTTAGTGAAAAATAAGTCTGGCCTATCATTCCTTCACTCATTCTGTTTGCTTGGTGATTACAGTGTTGCTCTGTAGAAGGAAAAGAAATCTACAAAATGAGTCTTTTCCAGACTCAAAAGACTTATATTCTGCTTTGTTCATGTTTTGCGCTAGCACTTATGTCAGTCCTGCTCTTAAACCGTGCGGTAATGATCCTTTAATACATACTAAAATGAATTTTGCTAGTTCAGATTTTTTTTTTTTTTTGTAAGAAGTATGGATGTAATACTTAAAGAGTTTTAAAAAGAATCTTACTGTTTATGTGCTGTAATAGAATACACAGTCATTATTTACTTTCTAGCAAGCAAATTCTGTGTGCAATACACCTTTATAGAACCAAGACATATTTCAATGGCTGTCATATTGCCCATGTCTACAGTGCAGGGCCCGATTCTGCAAAGCAGCTGAACATATGCTTACTTTCACCAAATGGCTCTTTAGTACTTTTAGAGTGCTGAAATGCTAGAGTTTGTACTTAGTTATTTCATGTCCCAGAATTAATGACACACGGAAGTAGCAGGCGTATCCCTCTTTCTGGAGTGCCCTTTGTTATACAGTGTTGAGAATACACCTATTCTGGAAGTGCCAGTCATTGTGGTCTGCAAGTGGTGATGTGATGGAAAATGGTCCCGAGTGAATTGAGAGACCAGAGCACACAACCACAGTGGGTCATCGAGCCTCCCACAGTGCTATGGGTACCATTAAAATGTTTACGGCTTTACCTTGTGTTTAATTAATGTTCATGTGGTGTTTGTGGTATTCTTCAAACCCACAGAGCACTACCGAGGTTTAGTAGCACCGACTTTTCTTGAAGGATTTTATATCACTGCAGCTATGTAGCTATTCAAATGAATGGTTTTCCGCTTCTACTCTAGGTAGTAACTAGTTTGTGCTGGGAATTTAACTGTGTCCCATTTCATCTTGCTGTATTTGGATTGCTACCTTGGATTCATGCTTAAAGAAATATATATAGGTATTCCTTTACAGCAATTCTTATTCCTGCAATTGGAAATGGGCACTGTGGGTTTAGTGGTAGAAGACTGCTATGGAGGAGCTACCTTTTAAGTGTTATAAATGCTTCTAGCAAACAAGTGCAAGCCAACTTCACTAGGAGCCTTGAGTAATGCTAGTGTTCGGAATAAGCCTAGGGCTGCATGTGGATAGAACTGACTGAGAACTGCAAGTCAGAGGGGAACATTGCATCAGTGGACCTGAAGTGACAGCTTCAGTCTCTGTCAAGGGATGACACCAGTACTGTTGGTAGACAGCTACAGCAGGATGCGACAGGTCTGCAGTGTGACAGGTCTGTGTTAAAAAGTTAAAAAGTAGTATTGCAGCTGTGCTACAGGTATCCTATGTGGCCTTAAGCAAGTTTCTTAGTTGTTCCATGACTTGAGTCTGTATTACTAGAAACAAGAAAAATAATATCTTCTATATCTCTTCTGTTTATATGGTGAGTAATTCGGGATGGAACGCTCTCACTATACCACCGTGCAGCACATAACACAGAGGAGTCTTAAGCAACTAATGTAAATAAGAGATGTTCTTATTCCAGCTCAAGGGATAACAAAACCTTTAGAAATCTAGCTTGTTTAAATTAAGTTAAACAGATTGGATTTGGTATGATAACTATTGGTGTGGCAACTATCCGTCATTGCTGCTGCTCAAGAACATCCTTTTATCTGTTTGGAGAAATATGAAAAAAAAAGGTTATTTAGAGTATTGCACAAAGCCTTCGACTGCTCTTTCAGTGTATATCTTGTAAACCAGCAGCCATACCCATTGGCCTTCTTGCCCCTTGCATTTGCTATGAGACGAAGCTCGGTGGGGCATTAAGCCCACTTAGAGTAAATCAAACATCCCAGGAATCCCTGGCACCTCCCTTCCCTTCCTGCCTTTCGCTTATTCCCTGTTAACATTTAGTTCTGTTGAGAAAAGGAACAACAATATTGTTTTATGAACTGTTATCAGACATGTACGCTTAGTTTAAAGGCATGGTCAATTTTTACGGAGCCTGTACTTATCATCTAAGAGCATTTAGTTTCTCTATCAGAATGCCGTTTTAAAGCAAAAAAATGTCAGCATAACAAAGCATGACTCAAAATTTCTATACAAGAACTGCTCATAGAATCATAGAATGGTTTGTGTTGGATGGGATTTTTAAAGGTCATCTAGTACAACCGCCCTTCAGTGAGCTGGGGTGTCTTCAACTCAATCAGGTTGCTCAAAGACCCGTCCAACCTAACCTTTTGATGTTACCAGGGATGGGTCATCTACCACCTCTCTGGACAACCTGTTCTGATGTTTCACGACCCTCATTGTAAAACGCTTCTTCCTTATATCTAGACTGAATCTACTATCCTTTAGTTAAAGATCTTTGCTCTTTGCCCTATTGCTACAGATCCTTGTAAAATCCTGTCCCCATCTTTCGTATAAGCCCCTGTTAAGTACTGAAAGGCTGCTATAAGGTCTCCCTGGAGCCTTCTCTTCTTCTGGCTGAACAACCTCAACTGTCTCAGCCTTTCCTCATAGGAAAGGTGTTTCCCTCTCATCATTTTTGTGGCCCTCCTCTGGACCCACTCAAGCTGGTCTGTGTCTTTCCTGTGCTGAGGGCTCCAGAACTGGACACAGTATGTCACATGGGGTTTCATGAGAGCAGAGCAGAGCAGAGGGGCAGAATTGTCTCCCTTGACCTGCTGGCCACACTTCTTTTTACACAAGCTGAGGATGCAATAGGGCTTCCGGGCTGTGGGTGCACATTGCTTGCTTTGTGTCCAGTCTTTCAACTACCAGTACCTCCAAATCTTTGTCCTTCTTGGCAGGGCTGCTCTCAATCCCTTCATCCCCGAGCCCGTCTTGATCCCAGGAGATGCCCCAACCCAGATGCAGGATCTTACGCTTGGCCTTGTTGAACCTTGTGGGGTTCACATAAGCCTACTTCTTGAGCTTTTCCAGGTCTGCCTGAATGACCTCTCATCCCTCAAGTGTGTCCATTGCACCACTCAGCTTGGTGCCATCATGTCAAAAGAGAAGTTTTACCAACAAGTGGCCATGATTTAAAGTAGCTGTGATACAGTGTACTTAATATCTGCAACCTAGATTCAGATTCTGCTCCTCTCAGTGGAGATGCCCATAAGCTGGGTGCTACATGGTGCCCCTGAAAACATCTCTAAACTTCTGGGAAGTTTGTCTCTCATTACTGCTGCTTAGCAAATTATAACCCTAATGCTGCAAGCCACACTCCATGACTATGTTTTTGAGAAGAGATCATGATTTGGTATAGGAGGAAGAAGTCTGGAATGCAATTTGGTGGTCCACAGTTCCACAGATACAGTGGAACAAGTCCCAGAAATCAGATTAGCTCAGAATCTGAACCTTCTTCAGCAAGCACATTGAAATACTCCAGTAGCATTTTTTTCTCTTAACAAAATTTTGATAAACTTGGTTGAGTAGCATTAACAACTGTTTGTTTAGGATTGGGACATGTTGGATTTTTTGGTTGGGGGTTGGGTTTTTAGGGAGAAGAGGCTTTACCCCATGATAAGTAGCAATAGCTGAAGAACCCCATGAATCCCATTAAGGTTTTTTACTTTCACAGTCTACTCAAGGAAGGATGAAGCATATACTTGGACACGTGACAATAGAAGGACCCTAAAATTGATGGTTAACATTTTATTTTTACTGACCATAAGAATATACAAAAGCAAGGAACTAATTCTCCCAGATGGAAATTTACACTTCAAGCCACGGGAGTAGGCATGTTCCAAGTTTCTTTTCCATACGGTTTCAGTTTCGGGAATAAAGACTCTGCAAAAGATTATCAGACTTTATTTATGTGTTTAAGAGGAAGGATGAATGAAGAAAAAGATATCAGTGTATAAATTTTAAAGTCCTGCATCTCACAACTTTAATCCTTTGTCATGATTTTATGGAAATGGCTCGTGCTGGAATGTTGAGTTTCCCAATTTTTATGAACATTTATGCAAAAGTCCTTTGGAAGGGAACTGAGCATTCAGATCTGAAGGTGTCTTTGAAATGTCCATTGCTTGAGTATTTCTAGAGTGTTTCAGTTCTCACTGTAGGGGACTGCCAATTATTTACATTGTGTTAGAGAACATCTTCAAAAAAACTTCAGCTGCTGCTGGGACAATATAAAGGGACAGTCATGTAACTCCATTGACATTTCCCCAAATTTACCAAAAGCCAAAAAACCCCCAGACACTGAAAGAACACCCATACCAACCTTCCAGAAAGCTACAGGGAGCTTTAAATGAAAAGCAGAACCTGTAATTTGATATGCTGACTATTTCTGGGAGAAGCATCTGATCATCAGATCAGAAGATCATCAAGCGTGTGAGTTCTGTTTTCATCCAAATCTGGGATTTTAACCTTTTTGTTTTATGGAGAAGTAAGAGTAGAAGCCCACCACTTTCTGTTTGGCTTTCTTTTTTTTTTTTTTTAGAAACAGAATAAATGTTCTCAGACCTAGTAAGGAAGTTGAGTTATCTGACCTGAAAGAACCCAGGCTGGATTTTTTTTAAAGAAAGGTATCTTTTAATGCTTCAAACCTATTGTGTCCTTAAATTTCATTGTAGGGTTTGTTTTCACAGTATTTAAAAACTTACCTGTAGATGAAAAATTTTATGTAATCACTAAGAGCATATAAAATGTGCTAAACAGTAATATTCCCTTGTTCATATGGGGAAGATGACTGGTGCCCTCAGCACCCAGCCTATGTGCAACAATTCCACATGCTGTGAGCTAATATTGTTACCAGAGCCACCAGTGTTCTTTTCACTCATAATTTGTTGATGTTATTCTGTTGGTTGCTGCCCTTTCGGGTGCTGTGTACATGTGTGTAAGTGGGACTTGAGCAACCTTCCAGTGCTGTGGAAATGTGAAGTTCCTTATAATGTAGTGTTGCACTTACTGTCCTACTTGAATGGGTGGGTGAATGGGACTTGAACTTCTAGATGAAATCTGTCCATTGTATATTGCTGGTGACTTGGTGATACAGCAGTAAATTATTTGGATTTTTTTATATGGTTTCATGTGTATTTTTCTTTTAAGAATAAAAAATGAGAAAGTTCTGTATTTACACAACTAATTACATGTGGATAAAACTTTAAAGGAATGTTGTAATTGAAAGTTAGATTTACACTTCAAAGAAGTTCAAGCATGCTAAGACAAGAAATATACAACCATGGCCCAAATGATGCTTTTAGTCCTACCTTAACCTGATACATTAATTGCTGTGCCTTTATAACATCTATAAATCTGTTCTGCAGGCCACTGACTGTGCTTTTGGTATTGCAAATTTGTGAGCAGGTGAGTGCAAATCCATTTTTCTGAGCCATTAAAATGTGGGAATGCTTTCTAAATATTAATGAGGAAAAAAATGTGTTATACTTTGAGGAAGTGACTTGCATATGTGAGTGAGAATGGTGGGATGCTTGTACAGGAAATTCTGTGGGAAGACAAGGAAGGATTTTTAACCTCTAAGCCCAATCCAGCTCCAGCTGGTGGTATGGTGTCATTTTTTTAGCATAATGTGAAGATTGCACCAGTCGCAAAAGGGGAAGTGCTTCAGAAGGACTTATAGCTCCTTTTCTTAAATCTGTGCTTGGTGAAAGGTGAGGATAATGGGGTCCGGGTTGTGCCTGTGTCTGTGTGCATTTATGGAAAACCCTTGAGTGTGTGTGCTGCAGAAGCTGCAATGCATTAGCTGCTCCCATTGTAGGTGCCAAGGCAACTTATGTGAGTTGAAATGGCAATAAGAAAAAAAAGAACACAGAATAGGTAGATGGCATCGAGCAATGCTGATAACTATTAACTTACAGTGCCTCACTGTTGCTTCTTATGTTGTTCCATCTGCTGTTAGCTGTTTACCTTGTCTGTTTTCTCAAAGCCATGGGCTGTAAAATGGATAGGTAGCAGCTGTCGTGGTGTCACCTTGTTATCTAATATGCACCATGATGATCTCCATGAAGAACATCCTTGGTTGCCACTGTAGGGAAACCAATGGTAAGAAGAAACATCTAGAAGACACTATTAATGCATTTGTATTCTTAACACATGTTCTGTAAAGGTTAGTGGTTGAGGATGCCTGAAGAAATATTATTTCAGGCTAAATCTTCATCAGATGCTTAAGAGCTGTAGTGTGTGGGCAGCTACGCTTACTTTGGCACTGAAAGATTGTCAGTTGGGCACTGGCTTCAGGATTGTTTCCGGGGAGAGCAAAAATAAATTTGAGAGCAAGACTAAATGCTGTAAGGTCTTGAGGAGCAACAGGGTGCAGGGAGGAGAGATATGGGTACCCACTGGTAGCACTTAGGCTTACCCTGCAGCTGCTGTAGCGCTGTGTGTGTCGCCTGCAGCTACCACTGCTCTGCTACTATTGTATGGCTGTAACAGCGGGTTAGAGCGATGCAAACAGCAAGCTGCTTACTGCTATGTGATTTTTATTTTGTTTGACTGATTTGTATTTTGGCACACAATGGGTGAGAGTGGAAGAGAGCGCCTGTAGCTCAGCTGCAGTTTGAAGAGAAGCACACTGGAAGGCTGAGCAGCGCTAGCACAGCCTTTGAAATGTTGGTGCGACAGCAAAAGGTTGACTTGCCTCCAGCACAGAGGCTGTGCTCCCTTGCACGGGAGGCAGCAGTAGTCAGAGAAGAGAGTAAGCTGAACTAGCTCATGTCTAAATTTGTGCATGTGGATGGATACATTGGGAATATCATCTGTGGGCAACTTAGCATTTCTCTGGTTTCAAAACAAAAGCACATGCCTGGACATAGAGCCACTTCTAGCTAGGGCTGCTTTCTGGTTTCTTAATGGTCAGTATTCACCTTAAAAATGAGGCTCGCACTCAAGTGACAATACTTCTCCCTCCTGTTAGTAAACTGCAATGTCGAGGGTTAGAAAGATGCTCTTAACTTCATCCTTACCTAACTATGCGGCTTCCACGTGTGGTTGAGTCTTGAACTAAAGCTTCAAGGTTAACTCTTTCCATCCAGTTCTAGCTGATGGCATGGTGACAATGGGACAGTAGTGAAAACTGCAGAAAAGCCAGATATATCAGGCAAGGCACTGGTAACATCGTACAAGACACTAGAAAGCTTAATTTAGAATATTGCATACTTTTTGAGCTAACTATGTTAAAGTTGAATTAAAGCTAGAGCATACGTAAAGTCTATGGAAACTCTTGTGGATATATTAAAAGACTGGAAAGCCTGTCTTATGGGAAGAGACTACAAGAGATTGGCTTGTTTAGTTTAGCAAAATAGAGTTGAGAGAGGATTTGACAGCACTCCATAAATACATCCAGGGCTAAATGCCAGAGAGGGGAAAAAGCTTTTTAAACCCAAGAGCAATATTTGCATAAGAGCGAATGGGCATAAACTTGGCCCTGAACAGGCTTAAACTGGAAATCAGACAGTTTCTACCCCTCAGTATAGTGAGGTCCTGAAACTGTGTTCCAGTAGGAGCAACAGGGACACAAAGTACTTTTTGTGGACGACAAGAGGGACTACGGTGCTCCATGGTGCCTGGGCCCACAGAGACCCAGGCTTCTTGGCTGCACAGCTTGGCCTGGCCCTGCATTCCTAGCCACGTGCATTGGTACAGGAGTGAAGGACATGTCCTTCCGCCAGTAGTGTTCTCCTGCCATAAGAAGTGCATTCTGGTGAAAATTAAAGCACTGGTGTGAGATTACAGCTATATTAATGATATCCATTAATGCTCTGCGCAAGTTTCCAGCACCCCTTGTAACTGTGCATGTAACTCTATTGATGCCAAAATGCCTACCAATATCTCTGGGGGTATCATATCAATAAGGTTACTCCTGTAAGGAAGGGATGCAGGATTTCCAAGGAGGAAAAGTACCTTTCCTGACTGGAAATGGCAGAAGTATCTCAAAAATCACAGTACAGAGAAGAAGGACTTTTTCATTACTTTAAATCATCTTTTTTCTTCTGCTGCTAAAAATTTGTATGACCTTTAAATTTGACGCTCGTGATTAAACATTTCCTTCTATACTGCAGTTAGACTAGCACTATGGTACATGTTTAACAGGTAAAGGAACCAGAGCGCAGATTTGGATATGTGGATGTTGACACAATGATGCCAAGACACCACTATTCAGGTTTTCAGCATATCGCACCACTCATTCTCTTGAATGAGAGCACCCATGAAACTTAATAGTGCATGAAAACAGAAACACAGTTTTCTGTGCCTTATTTATTTCTGAATCTTTGGCCTTTCAAGCTGAAACTTTCCAGGCTTGCTCCTTTATTTGTCAGTGATATTTTTTGAAATCCTCTCTTCCCTAAAATTTAAAAAGTAAATGCATACAAACTTGGTGGAGGACCTCTCTGTTGCAGAAAAAGCCAAAGAGAAAAAGATGAAGCAGGCACAGAAATAACCCCCTGGGAAGCAGATTGACATTTATTACTTTGGTAGCTTTGATTTGAGTCAGCTGCATCTTGCTGAAATTTGTACTCTCTGTGCACAAAGGTACTTTCTGTACTGAGAATTAAATTGGCAAAATGCATAGCTGAAGACAACTCTAAAAAAGATTACAGTGGTACCCAGTCAGTGTTGTGTCAATTATAGTCATTTTTCCCTGGCTTTTGATTTCTTTTCCTTTCATATTATGTATTCCTTCAGTCTAGGACAGGGAATATGTCCTGCCTTCACATAGTCCATGGGGTAATACTGTTCTGTGCCGTCGATGGATTGCAGTAAGGAAAAGGTAGTGTGTGCAACATTTCTACTCATACTCTGGAAAACACTGCCCTGACAGAATAAAAAACGTTTCTGGTACAGACCTCCATCATTAACCTTGCTTTTCATGCCTTCCTCCCACAGCTTGGTGTTAAGGAAAAGGGAAGCCAGAGCCAAATATTGTGCTTTTGACTGCTCCTTAGGAGACTGGGATGAAAGGTTTTTTATGTACAGAAGATTTTCCCAAAAATAAGTTTTTGAAGGTTTTAAGACGTCATGTATTGGGCTGAATTTCAGTCATGCTTTAATTAAAGGAAGAGAGTTAACTCTCTTTGAACATGTTTTAAATGAAAAGTGTTACTTTGGAAATGCAGAATTCCTTCCACATTTTTTAAAAATAGTTTCTGATGCTTTGTTTGAAACATGACTGTTTAAAAAAGCCCAAACAAACAAAACCCTGGCATCCACCTTTGAAATAACCAAAACAGCTTAAAAAAAAAATCCAAACAAAATGAAATTACATTTGGGAGGAGGGGTGTCAAACTGATTTGGGAGTTGATATCAACTTCTCTTTTTAGATCAGAAAGTCTATAATTTACCCAGCACTGCTGCTCAATGACTTCAGCTTCTGTCATCTAGAGCAAGCCGTTTTGCATCGTGGGACTCTAAATAATGTAAAAATACATCCATCTATGCATTTACATTAGAGCTGTCACCAGGCTTTCTTGGCAGCATCACATTAAGTCATTTTATGTGTGGGGGACAGAGAGTTTGTTTGTTTATGATTTTAGGAAAGAACTATTTTGGACTATACATTCCTTTTTTATAGGAAATAAAAAAGCCATAGAACCTTTAAATTCTTTCTGGTGTTTAAAGACTTGGAAAGCTGTGTCTTGGGAGGATACAAATATATCTAATACCGTTTTCCATAGTGCCTATGTCTTTTTCACAACACTTAAACCCTTAAAGAAATCTGCTTCCAAGTGGGGTTTTTTTCCCAATATAAGAAAAGAAAATGAAATGAGATAAATTGCAGATTAGCAGATGGCAAATAGTTAGCAGCCTATGTGAAATAATTTTTTTTGGTATTAGTCCAGTTCCAGGCGGATGGCTGTCCTCATCCCAAAACCTGCCATAACAAATTACTAAGAAAGCTGAATACTAAATTATTTTCCACCTACTTTGGGAAGTTGTTCTCGAAGTCAGGGCTAAGGTGAATTTTGGAGGGCTAGGCAAGAGATGCCCACACCATCGTTACCTGTGTGTTCTTTTTCTGTAAATAAACAGAAGCCTGTACTCCCTAGGCTGTCAATGTAGCACCCCTCACAAGCCTTAAAATTAATCTTAAAAATAAAAAGCTACTACATAGGCGCAACAAAATTTACTATAAACGGGTCTTAAGTACATAATTACATGATAGACCCAAATGGCTCCAAAAGAATTGCTCCAGGCTATTGTGTAAGCAATACTCCTTTGAGAAATGTATAAATACATGTAACTCAGTACATAATACACATGTTAAAAAACCCTACCTAATTACATATTTTCCCAGGAGAATGAAAAGGCTCCAAAAGAGCTGCTCCAGCCTCTCCAGTACACAATGTGTGTTTTATAACCTTTCATGAATCTCTTCCATTCTTTTTCCTCTAGGAGGGGAAAAAAAACAGTAAGGAAATTAAATACAAAACACCTACTGTACATTTAATTTAGAGGACAAAACGCAACGTTGAAATAACATTAAGGGTGTGACGCAAAGCAAGGAAAGCCAGGAAATTGAGTGTAAAGGCTGTTACTCCATCCTTAACTCACGTCACTTGTATAATGTTTCAGGCCACTGTTCTGTAATGGCAGATTTTAAATTTCATCACTTAAAGTGGGGTTGTGGCCTATCTACAGCTACAGGCACTTATATGGTCTATTCTGCTGGAATACCTGAGTGCTGCTCATGTGCTTATTTATATGTAGGAATATGTGCACATAAATTTAAGGATATATACACACTTTTTTTTAAACCATCTTCTGCCTGTCTTGGTGCTGAAATTACTGTGGCTTTTTCGTTTGACTGAGAATAGGTTTACGCGTATCAATGTGATAAAGGGAAAAGAAGTGAGTTTTCCTTCAGCTCTGGTGGTGGGGAGACCTGTGGCTGCTCTTGGGCATTTTGGGGGATGCAGAGGAGATCGGCCCTGAAGTCTGGATCCAGCTCAAGGACATCCTGCTGCCTGGATTTAGAAGCCCCCTTTACTAGCCAGCAGTTGTCCCGGCCATATGGGGATGGCAATGGTTCACTGTGCAGAACCTGAGCTACGCTTTGCCTCAACGAAGAGGCAGTCTAAACAGAGGAATGATGGTCCGATGTGTTCGTAGCAACCTGTGTTACTAAGCAGATTATTATAAATAGTATTCGCGTTCGCATTTTCCGTTAGATCAAGATGTAATTTATGCCCTCTTTTGCATCCTGAACACAAACAAAATAGTACATAATCCTTTTATCATTAGAAGGACATGCTATCTGCAAGTGTACTTGGTTGTATTGCATATTAATTTCACCACAGAGCTGAACAGAAAATACTGCCAATTTACTTCATTTCTGGTGGGTTTTGTGAGTACTATTTGTAAAAATCATCCTGTGGGATAGCTATGTTTGTCCTAAATGCTGGCCCAGGCAGAACAACAGGATTACAGAAGACAAATCAGTTTTCCATTCTTATTAAAGTGGTCAGATTTTTAAAAACTATTTTTTCTTTTATTAGATACATACTTTCTCTTCGCTGGAGTGAACTCAAGGCCTTTCAAAACACCTCTTTTTTTTTTTTTTTCCCACAAAGAACGAGATGGTTGTCTCCTGCTGTAGATGTACCAAAGATATGGGGCATTCACCTGGGATGCAGGAGACCCAACAAATTTTTGATTAGCAAAGCAGAAGTGTTCCCACAGGAGAAACCTGGAGAGTCTTGCCTGAGAAAATAACTGCCTAGCGCGTGAAGCCTGTCAGTGTATCGCTGGTCCAAAGCAGGCAAACATGACTTAGGCCAGGTCCTGGGGGTCCTCATGAGGTGTTGTCTGGAGACTCTGTAGTGTTAACGTCTGGTCAAAACCAGGAAGATTTCTGCTGAATCCGAAGCAGTTGCTTGTCCATGTGTTCTTGCTGATTCAGGAAATCAATACAGTTTAAGGAAAACCTGTTTTATCCAAATACTCCCAGTCAGCTCAAACCTTTTCTCAGATTTTTCTACTACTAAGTGCTTTACTGAGTTAAGTGTTAAGTGTCATAACAAAAAAACCTTGATTTTTCAGGATCCTGATTTTTTTAGGAAAAGCTTTAAAAACTTTCTAAGGTATATTTTTTTCCCTAGCAGATCTGACAATGGAACTGCCTTCGTGTTCCTGACATCCTGTTGCTTTGGATGAAAAGACAAGGCAAAAAAAAAAAAGAAATTAAAATAAATCAAATTTTAACTCTTAGGGGTCGCAGTGCTGGATGGGCTCTGAGGAGGGGTGCCAGATTAGAAAGACAAAACAGAAGGTGAGGTGAAAGAACGTAAAAATAATAAACCACCCCAATCCTACAGACCATACTCTTTAGCGTGGCAATCTTCATCTGAAACTGGATTTTACAGAGTTTTCCATCAGAGTAGTGCTAGTGGTCATTAGCAGCCTTTAGAACTGGAGGTGCCTCTTGTATCTAAACAGACCCAGAGCATTAACTAGTATGGTATGTGCTTAATAAGCAGTACAGATGGCAGAGAGGAAATGATAGATAATGTCTCTTTCCCCCACTTACGCCGATGGATATCCAGTGTTTTCATATTGGGTGGTTTTGTTTGATTTGGCCCATGGCAGGCCTTCAGGTTAGAGAAGTGCTGGCTTGCCGTTAGCACTGAGACTGCTGTTCTTGTACATGGTCTCCTGAAAATATTTGCATCTGAAGCAGGGGGCTAGAGCACGGTGATGGGGTCTGCTTAATGTAGTGTAGCACATCAGGGGTGTGTGTTAATGGGGAACTTGCATGCTGGAGTGCAAAAGACAGAGAAGGAGAGAGTCTCATGTGAAAACATAGTAACCTAGCTTGGGCAGCAGATAAGTTGACATTTGGTAACTTGGTTAATTAATGGGTGCTGTACTAGCCTGCCGTATCCTCCTGTGTATGATCTCTTTAACTTGTGGTGCCCTTAAATACTAGGTACTGAGCGATTCCTTGGGTTGCCTGTTATCTGCTGCTGCTGATGAGCATGGTGGAAGCGTCCAATCTGGCCTTCCTGGTTAAGATCTTGCCCCTGTTATGAGGTTTTCTGATTTGACTCTGAAATAGAGCTGGCCTCGGGTTCTAAGTGTACATACTTTTTAAATCTGCATCTAAGCATTGGAAGAGCCTAGATACAAGATACTTCAAGAAATATTTCAATCGAACCAACGAGGGAATTTTAAAATCTGTAACAACCTATAGCAACTACACTAGGTGATTTTTCAGCTTTGGGCTTTGCCTGGCTCTAATTTTAATAATAAATGTATGTGCAAGTGAAAAGTAGACACTGTGCTGACATTAGGCAATTTGTAATTATAGGATTTTACCTTCATTTCCATAGCAACAGCTTAGGACGCAGTAAACAAAATTATGAATTGCTTTCTGATTTCATTTCTGCGTATACAGTCCCAGAATATCCCCATTCATTGGCGCCAGCATCATTATTCAGTTGATAGAGTGGCTAACTGAAGCCTTCATCTAGCCTTCCTGACTTCTTTTAAGAGGCAATAAAGGAAAAGGAGCATTGTGACCAAGCAATTGGAATTTAGACCTGAAATTATACTAGGGAGAGTAGAAAATTAGTTGTTTAGGGAGTTAAACACATCAATAGGTTGCTGTTGGGTGAGTTAATGTCTAAATTTATAGCACACTGGTTGATCCTTGATTGTTGCTTGTGTGCCTACTCTTTTTGCACAGAAAATTTAAAGCATATTCCTATTCAGTAAAATTGCAAACAGCCTTGCAGGGCTCTGCAGGACAGATGAAATTCATTATATGGGAATGATATCTACCTTGTCCTATCTGAATTTATTTTTCCTTTTAGGGTTAAATCAAAAACCTCTGACCCTCCTGACTCCTAAGACAAAAGATAGGGCTTTATATGCAATAATGAATGTATCTGTTGAATACCAGAGTGCTATTTTTACACTCAAAATAAAGGTGCATTGGCAAAGATCATGTTTTGCCTGTAGGGTTGGTAACCACATCTGGTGAGACTGCCTTCTGAAATAGATGCTCAAGTTTTGTTGTACCTAAGGAGGGGAATGATAGTTCATTGGTCAGGGTACTGGCCTCAGGCAGGAATGACAGAAGTTCAGGCCATCGGATGTCCATCCAGCTCCCCGTGTGATGATCCTCGCATTGCTCCAACTCCCTCCTATTCCCTCCTCTTGCTGGTCTCTGCTCATGCACCCTAGGTTGTACTGAAGAAAGGCGGACCTCACCCATTAAATAGCATTAAGAGCATGGAGGTCAATTGTATCCAAGGCTCTTGGCCCATGAGGGAAGACCCACAACTATTGTGGATAAACTGGAGTACAACAGTCTGAAAAAAAGCACATGAACGTGTCCTTGGAGCTGCGGTCTACCGTGAGCAAAGAGACCCAGATCCAGAACATGCAGAAGACGAGTATCTCCCTGTGCAGTACTTGTTTAGGTCAAGTCATGACAGGAAGACTGCCAGTGCATGCAGTTGTCATTATGCTGGGAAAGTAAGTGAATTGGATTGCTTCAGATGTTAAAAAATAAATAAATAAAATAGCACTTGCAGCTACTGCTGTCCCTCTTGTCAAATGGCTTACTCTCTTTGAGAGAAAAACTCAATTCATGCCTTATGGGACTTGAGCGGCTTAAGGAGAGCAACAGGGAAAATTACTTTAGCCAAGTCACTTTTATGTGAGTAATCATGGCTGCAAAATCATTACTGAGTGTAATTTGGGACCACGAGGTTTCTCTCATGTATCTGCATGTTACAGGCACAAAGGAACATGTTTGTTTTCTAAAAGTAGCATGTTTTCTGTGTCTTTAGGTTTTCATTTTATTTTGCATCTTACCCTCAATCTTTGCAGTTTTTCAGCATTCCTCTTCCTGGCCTATGTTCATATTGCAGTTTAGTAGACTGAGCTAGAAGCTAGAGAAATTGCCCACCCATTTTTAAGATGCTGATGAGTAGTAGGATCCTTGAAACTGTTCTGTCTGACAAATGTCCGGCTGGCTTGAGCCACCTCTAAAACATCAACCTCTGTCCTGTGCAAATTTATGCTCTCTGTCAGCCCCTCAAAATGTCCTTTCCCCAACTTTATCTATCTTCCTGGATTGTCACCTCCCTGTAATTTTGGTTTTAAGAGATAGAAATTAAAAGAAAACAGAAGGGTTACTTCCACCCAGTTTGTGTTTGCCCTGTTCCTACTCACCTACCATGCTTGGGCCCTTGCAAAGGATCTCTGTCCAGTTTACCCCAGTGTGCCTCAATAGGGCAATGATCCTCATCCTCACCTGGAATAAAGTAGTGGTGCTGCATTAGAGTTGGTAACTGTACTGGAGCAGCACCACTTTATTTAAGCTAAAGAGTGAGTCGTCTCCAGCACAGCAGAATTCATGTGTGTGCTTGAAGTCATCTGCGTTTTATCCTTGCCGAATAAATTTTGCTTTGTAAAGTGAAAGCACTAATTGTTACTGTGATAAGAGGAATTTCCAAACTGTCCTACCCTGCACATATTCCTTAGTGAATGTGATATTCTATACGAGACTGTACCAAAATCCAGAAGTTTACCAGGAATGTTTACTGTGACTTAACTCCCCATCAGTTCTAGTCATGCAGTGGCTATTTTTCAGTCCCTTTAAAAACATTCTTCCTCCTGACTGCATTCCAAGGTAGGTGTGAGATAACTCACTAAATCACCATTTAATTTATAACTTTGTCAGTCAGGCAGTGAGTCATGACTTTCTTATTGCAGGAATGCAACCCACAAACAGATTCCACCCCCCATTAAAGCTTTAGTTTGTTTGGTCCCAAAGAAACCTTTGGTGCCACGTTGCCCAACTGACACAAACAGACAATGTTTCTATGGAGGGCTTCTGCTGATGAACTATTTGATTTTATTTTTTTTTCCTCTCTCCCTTTTTTTCTTCACCTTCCCCTCTCCTCTTTGTGTAGAAGTACCTTCTCTGAGTGTTACTGTGTATACTGGTGCTTGGTGCCCAAGCTTGCAGGGGCGCCTTGTAACTGAAGTATCTCAAACCAACCTCTGAGCTGTGCTTTTGCTTTCAGCCGTTGTTTATGCAGTAGTCAAGAGAAAAATGGCATAAGCACTATCAGTGAGAGCACACAAGCAATTGCTACCTCCTCCTCTCTTCCTCCAGTCAAAAACAACAGTATTTTGTAACCAGAGACAGCCTTATGCAACACACAAGCATCTGAAGTATGGTAAATGATTTCCAATTGTTCCATGTGTCTAAGTAATTCTTCATCCCCCACTTCTGATATCTTTTGCAATTTTTATTGAAACAATTGCTTATTCGTATTCTATTAGTGTTGGGATGTTTAGTGTGAGCAGTGCCTAGCACACTGCAGATCATTTCTCTATCCTGAAGACTTTGCAACCTCATTAACTATCTGAAAATAAGAATATGTGCTAAAATCAGGGACAGGATATAAGAAAAGTACCAAAGAAGAAGGAAATATATTTGTTCTGTACATTTCCAATCAGCAAAGCTGGGTGGGGTGTTTCACTGCACCAGGTTTCTGATGGTCAGTATCCAATGACCATCGGAAAATGTTCCAAAGAGAAGCTTGTGTTCCATTTGGACCTTTGTTGAGCAAGTACGAAACATGTTGTTGAAATATCTTTTTTTTTTTTTTTTTTTTTTTTTTTTTTTTTTAAGATGTCAGATGAACATTTTCAGTCTGTCTGGAAGATCTCAGAGCATTTCCAGATGGTCAGGTTTAGGTTCGGAGCTAGGTCTTTTAAGAATGGATAGGTAATTTTGAAGTGTTTGTTTTGGTCCTGTATCTGAGGCACCTGGATTTTGAGATAAACATGTATTTAAGCATGCATATCTCACCCCCCTGTTTAGGATTTAAAAAAACTCAACCAAACAAGAAGCAATAACTCCCCAAAATAATTTTTAAAATTTTAGATCATATTTGAATGCTCCTATTCTTGATTGAAATTAGGTCCATATTAACACAATATCTACTTCCTTATTTTTCATCATATAACTGTATTGCTTTCTTTAAATTTATTTTTGATTGATCGCTTTTGTTTAGAACTCTAGAAAAACTAATAAGGATAGGCTTTTTAATTCCTTCTGTGAGATAGTTTCTTGGACATTTGTTTATTTACTTATTTGTCGGACTGGTTTTCTAGGACTTCTATTTTGCTAAAACCTAAATTGCTTTTGAATAAACCCTGACACTTTACACCACAGATGGGATGGTGGTATCACTGTGACATGTTTCAGGATCATGTGCTAAGCTCTGTGTTTTACTGCTTGTGGTTAACCCGGTTGTTCCACGTGCAGAACAGTCAAGTCATCAAACTTTGTCACGGACCACATGTCTGTCAAAGTCTGAGCTTCAGATGTGTTGATAGGATATTGGGAGGAAAACAGTGGTGGGTCACTATGCAAAGGCAGGGAAAATAAAAGCCTAGTGGGTGTGTGAGTATAGTGGTACATGGAGCCGGTGTATGTGGAATGCAGGAAACGAAGATTTCCAGAGGTGCAACCTCTGGCCATGCAATTATGCATTTTTGAGGTATAAGAAAATACAAGGTGAACAAAGTAGATTGCACACATATGTATAAAGTGAAGCTGACTGACTGTTGAAGAGTCTCATTTTGCAAACCATTGACTTGCAAGAAAGTACCGTTTCTGATGTTATTCTGCCAAAAATTTCTTCAAGCAAAAGTTTGCATGGGAGAGTCTGTAAAGTAGAGGAAGGAAAACCTTCAGGATCAGGATTATACTTTATGACCCAAATAGGTGTCAGTGATGGATTCCCCAGGCTGCCTCATTGATAAGACACTGAAAAGTCAGGGCATTTTTTGCAGTAATATCAGCATGATGAGTGAAAACACATCACCAAGCCTGCAGATTCTGAATTGAGAAAATGCCAAAAGGAACACACAGATTTTATTTCCTCAGCTGTTATCATGAGAGATCAGAATCCTGTTGAGCAGTAAAGTAATGCTTCTTTCTAACACAAGCCACAAATTAAGTGATCAGAGAAAAGATTTTTTTCTTTCTTATTTTTTTTTCTCTTTTCTTCTTTCTGCCTTTTTTTTAAAAAAGTGATTATCTAACCCTTGGTGCTATGCACTTTTGGGGTTTTCTAGTGCAATGTGAATCCACTGGGTCTGATTTTTTTTCAGGAGGTGTTGAGCACTTCCACCCCTTCCATCTACGCCATAGCTTGGGTTGTGTAGAAGGAACAGAAGGCCTATAGGGATTTCCTCTGAAGCTAGTATACAAACAACAGTCGGAGGGTTCCAGCATTTAAAAGTATAGAGAACCTCAAATAGATGGGCTGGGATAACTGGGAGGGAAAGAGAGACATCTGTTGAGTTGTTGAAAAGACATATGCTCCTAGCACTTCCTTTGTCATGCATTTTGGAAATCTTTTCTCTCCGAGTTTATTGCTAATATTTAATTTAAAACCAGATTTGGATTGCTGACAAAATTATAACTTGTAAATGGACACATCCCCCCCTCCTTCGTGATCTAATCTGAGCAGTGCTTTCTCTCCCATTTCCTCCTCCTGCTGGTCCCAGCTCATGCATCCTGAGTTGTACTGGAGAAAGGAGGACCTCACCCTGGCTTTGGCCTTACGTGAGAGGGCAAGGCTGGCTGGAGAGCAGGGAAGCGATGGTTTGCAAATTGGTGACACCTCACTCCTGTCACCCTCCAGGCTAGTGATCACATTTGTATCAGATGGAAAACGTGACTTTGTTTGTATGTGTTTGTGAATGAGCACTTAATGACATTTCAAGGCATCCGACAAAAGCCTAATTCCTTGGATTGTTTTCGTCAAATAATAAAATGACTTGACATAAGTATAATTCAAAGCAGATGTGGAAATATGGAATTTTAGCAGTCATTCTGCCCCTCACCCCCCTTTTCTCTTAGCTCTCAGTTCATGCCAGAAATATTTTCATTTTTGTTTCCTACTTCCTCTCCACAGAACAAAGCCTGGGGAGGATGAGTTCTGGGGCAGTGAACCAAAGAGTATTCATTTCGCATTTTCCTGTCTCCTTGTAAAATTTCCACCTTTTCTGAGTTCATTTTCCATTATGAAGGTTTCATGTACCTCCCTTCTCTTTCTCAATTCTGAACTCATCCTCTAGATGAACTCTGTTATTTAATAATTCATGTCCATGATGGCTGTTTGCTGCTATTGCTTGAATCTGAAATTGTTGGTTATGCGCTGGGCTCATCTGAGCAAGCAGCCTACATTAATTTTTTGCCTTCCCACTTGTCTGGGTTGAGTAAGTGTTGGATGGAAGAAATTGTAATGTGCAGAAAAGAAATTGGAAAGATTACATATATGCAAACACAACTGTGGGCAAAAGGTGGAAGGGTTCTTTCACAGAGTTTTACTTCAGGAGGGTCAGGTACTCAGTTCCTGTTTCAGTGGGATTCAAACATAAAATCCCAGCCTTGTATCTTTATCTGAGGTCTTCTAGCCTCACGATGTTTGTGTCTACCTGTCTCCCCTGTGACTTTTAAGGCTTTTGACCATTGGGAAGAGGAAGTAAGTATATGGATGAGCAGGCTGTAAGTCTCAAAGTTTTGTGGTATCATAAGTTACAGTCAAAATAAGTGGTCAGTCAACAGAAGAAGGAAGAGAGATGCATTGCAGCCAGTGTTAATGTAGAGGCTTCCAGCGCACAAGATGTTGCCGTCTGAACTTGTCCTTTCTTAGAATCCATAGTCTACCCCATGTGAATCTCCAGTCCACCAGAAATGAGGGTTCACACTTTCAGCTGCCCATGAGACTGATGGTTCCTTCCTTAAAGCTGAGATGGCTGGACTATGCAAAGGGCTCAAGTCTGATTTTTGTATTCTGGACACTGGTTTTATGGTTTCTTCACTAGGGCACTATGGACCTGGTTTCCAAGAGCACTGAGACCACAAAACTTCAACCGCAGTCACTGTTAACTTCATATGTCTTTAGAAATCAGCCTCCATAGTAAGCTGCATTGGCAATACAATGTCCAGGTTAAAAGCAGCAGATAAAGTCTGAAGCATCTACTAATTATAGGTAAGAAATTAAATTGTGCAAGGTGAAATACACAAGCTGAAGTGCTTGAAAAGTAATCTGAATGCAGCAAAGCCGCTGGATGTACTTAGAGCTTACAAAAAAGAGATGGGGAGTGGGACGGCCTGCAGAGGAGGGGCAGTGGAGCCGGCCATAGGAACAGCCAGGAATGTGTTCGGGGATAATCTGGCAAAGACAGTTCAGCAGAGGTATTAGACCTCCAGAAAAGCAGCTGAGAGGAGAGTGTAAGATTAAGCAGCCTGCTGCTTTAGTGTACCCCTGCACCCTGATAAACATACCTACCATTCCCAAAAACATGCTCTTACTCCGTGCAGGATGTAGCACGAAAAGCAGTATTAGACTAAACATATTGAAAGTATTCTTCTAGTCCATCTTTTGCTAGAGCCCTGTGAATCTTAGGGCTCCTCCAGGTTGGTAAGCAACCTGAAATATGAGTGCTGAGGAGGCATCTGCCTTTCTCCATATTGGACAGATGTTGTGGTAGGCTTATTGAGCTTACTTAGGCTAGTGTGCTCCTCATTGCAACACAATGCACAGCTAGAGTGATCAGTTTGTGATATGGAGGCAGAGTAGGCTCCCCAGAGAGCTGAAATCAAGAGAGTTCTTGGTAAACGTAATCTGGTGCACAGTTTAGTGTACTTATTTCAAGAAAGGAGATCTTTTAATGTACATTCTGAATATCTTATAAGAGCATAGTTTTATATTAAATATCATTATTTTAAAAAAATCATTTGTAGTAATTTCTTAGAAGGTAGAAATCAAAATTTCTGGGCTACTGAGTTTATTGCTGTTTATTCAGGTAAGCTTCATACTGTCCTTTCCATTACCAGTGGTGCTAAAGAGGCAGATCTTATATTTCTTCATGGTACTGTAACAGGACATGTAAATAAAGCTAACAGTGACGCTTACTTGTATAACCACAATGCATCTTGAGATAAGCCTAGAGAGACAAAAATTAAAAGCCCATGTGTCTGATTAGTCTGCCAACTATGTTGGTAAAACCATCCATTTGTTGTGAAACTCTTGTTGATCACGTGGTTCAGCTTGCACATGCCATTTCTTCATCTCTGCGCACACTTATCAGATTTGTGTGGACAAAACAGAGGCTTGCACAGTATTTATGGAAAGTTCTTCTCTGTTTTCTCTTTTGCCATGACCAAAATGTCAAGATTGTCAGTCATCTTTTCACATGTACAAACTGTTCCAGGGTTTGCAAACATAATCAGTGGGGGCACATAGTCATCAGCTCCATTGGGTTGTTTTGTTTTCTGTAGGCTTCTGTGTAGTGTAGACCTTTGGTAAGTTTTCTTCAATGCATCTGTTGAAGATATGAAAATCTAGTATGTGGCCACATTTCTACAATGGGCTAATTTGGTCTCTCTGACTAAATGTCCCAGACAGGCTGGGATCAGGAGGCCACAGTAAATGGGTTACATGGGGCTGATGACTAGTCATTATCAAGTCTCTGCAGGCATCCATCTTAAGGCCAGTATTCTTTAATACCTTCATAAATTACCTGGATGTAGGACAAGGTTTGCTAACCAAGTTTGCTGATGACATGAAACTGAGGTGGTCTGTTGACGCTCTTGAGGTCAAAGAGGCCCTGCAGAGGGATCTGGACAAATTGGAGAGCTGCGCAACTGCCATTCGCCTGAAATGAGAATGAGCACCCAGAGGAAGGCCACAAAGTTGGTGAAAGATTTAGAGGGGAAATTGTATGATTAGTGGCTAAAGTAACTCCATCTCTTCATCCTGGAGAAAAGGAGACTGAGGGGCTACCTCATCGTGGTTTACTGCTTCCTCAAAAGGGAAAGGGGAGGAGCAGGCGCTGATCTCGTCTCTCTGGTGACCAACGATAGCACCTGAGGGAACGGCAGGAAGATATGCCAGGGGAGGTTTAGGTTGGATATTAGGAAAAAGTGCTTCACCAAGAGGGTGATAGAGCACTGGAACAGGCTCCCCAGGGAAATTGTCATAGCACCAAGCCCTACAATATTCAAGAAGCATTTGGACAATGCACTCAGACACATGGTGTGAATTTTGGGTTTCTCCTATACAGGGATAGGAGTTGGATTAGATGATCCTTGTTGGTCCCTTTCAACTTGGGTCTTTCTATAATTCTATGTATAATGGTAAGATAAATTTCCTCCTGCTAGGAGGTAGAACACTATTCGCCACAGATATCGTTTGTCTCTACTGAAGGTGATAAGCTTATGGCCGAGCAGAGATTCATCCCACTGTTGAAAGAACTCGGGAAGTAAAAAGTCTTTAAATCAAGACCCAAGGATAAGTACATTTTAGCTGGAATGACAGTGGGAAAAAATGCAATGAACTTAAGCATTAGCTAGACCTTCATAAGATGCTCACTTTATTTGTTTTTTTTAAGTAACATGAAAGTGTAATTGTTTCCCAAAACTATTAACACTGGCCCTTGCTACCAACATTTGAGTGTCGAATCCCGCAAGCTGTTGCTTTTGACCTAAAGTCTGAAGGAAGCTTTGAGAAGTCCTTCCAGTATGTACTTGTGTTATTTCCGTTTGTACCCCTTAGATCTGAAGGCTTCCATCCCAGAGTTGCTCTTCTCCATTAATCCTTCCTGGTGGAAGGGATGCCTTCTGTGTACCTGCTCTTTCTCACTTCCCTACTCCAGCCTTCTCCATCTCCATTGCAGCAGACTCGATAGTCATGCTTCCACAAATACTGTGGCTATTTTGCTACCCCTGTCCCACAGGCTCCATCTTCCTGCGAAGGCCTATGTTTTTGTTCCTCACCTTCCACTTCCTTCCTCCCATTATTTGGGAAAGTAAGATATTTGTTGGGGGACAGCATGATAATGTCTGTTGGAAAGATAGGATGGAAAATGATGAGGGAGTGATACTGTTATTTCAGAAAGCGTTAATGAATGTTGTCAGCCAAACCTTTGACCTAAAAGGGAGTGGTAGAAGCAAAAAGCAGATGATGAAGGCTCTTTGTGTTCCCTGTTACTGTCGTGCTCATTTTCCTTGGCTGTGAGCATCTGGATTAGTCTAATTTTTAATCGAGCAAATACAGCGTTCCCAAGTTGTTGTGTGACAGACAAACAGACAAACCTACAAAGAAATGCCATGAATTTGAGTGTGTGGGTTCACAAGCTCAGTCAATTATTCACAACTAGAAAAATAATGTTACATAAATGGTCAAGATTTTTTGAGAGTGACTAATTGTTTTGGATGTCTTATTCTTTGTATGATCCATTAGAAATACCTTAAAAGGGCTTGTACTTCAGCATACGGATTCCCATAACCTTCAGAAAATTGAAGGTCCTTACAGATGTTTCATGATAGACACTAAGAAAATCCAATGGTTATCAAAATCAATTTCATTTGAAAGTTTTAGTTATAAAGTTATACATAGCGACATTGTTTTCTGGTTTATATCTGTCTGTGAATACTACTCACATGTTTGTATACAGACTCTGCAAATAAATGTTAACAGTATGTTTTATAAGTTCTGTTGTAGGTGGAAGCACTTTGCGAGGAGCAGACACAGTTGTAATGGTCTGGAAGATTGGGAAGGGAGACCTAGGAAGAGTTCATCTGTTAGGTCTTGAATGTGGAGCTGTTTACTAACAACACACAAAGTATTTCAAGAGGGAATGGGGCACTGCAGCATTACTCTGCTGCACTGCTGGTGTCTAAAGCATGGGGAAAGAAAGTATAAAAATTTCCTAATAAACTGGAAAAGCTGAGTGGTGGCAGGCCCTATTTGACTTTTTAGGGTCTCTATAGAATGGGTTTGCCTGAGGTGGAGAGCATTTTGGTGGGCACAGCCACAAACTGGTCTCAGCATCACCCTGGGACTAGGCTGGAGAAAAGCATCCAAAAGGTCACACAGTCCATCCAGCTAAACAGTCCTGGTGGGTGGCAGTCTGAAATAATTCCTGAGCTATTAATTAGGAAGATGCTTCTTCCAGGTTCCGGCCAGAGTCATAAGGCATGCCAAGGCAAGGAGCCAAAAGATCAAAAGGACACTAAATATTTTTTTTAAGCCATTCTGTGGAGAGAGGGAGGAGAGAGCTGTCCCAGGCCGGTTCACACAGGACATGCTGACAGGGCTTGGCTTTGCTCTAGGACGTGAAGAAGCAGAATCTGCCTGGCCCTGCTTTTGTGTATGTCTTTATGTGAAAACCAAGCAGTTCTTTTATCCTAGCTCTATCATTTTTCTTCACTTCTCTTAGAAAACTTTTGTGCTGATAGTACCTTTTGCTCCCGGTGTCAGGGTTGCACAGTATCTTGATTTGAAAAGTCTGTGTAGGTACCTGTGTAAACCATCTGTTACAAGCCCTGAAGAATGAGTATTGGAAGTGTTGATTCCATGTGAATTTCCTAGGCTATAAGTAAGCCCACCAATGCACCACATTGTAGGTTAAAACTCACCTCTAATGGCATGTGAAATATTGAGTTAATCCAAGAACAGACAAAGTGGTGATGCCTACAGGTAAAGAACAGCTGAGAAGATGTACATTGCTTTTATGGAGACAACGGACAGGTCAAATTCCCTGTTTCATAAAACAAGTAGTTTGTGAATAGCACAGCTCTGAGAATCCTGTTCCCCGCAGACTTTTCTCTAAAAGACACCTCCTCTTCCTTCTCTCATTTCCACAGGTCACCTATTTGTTTCCTCTGATGTATGGCAAGGGTATATGGTACAACCTTTCCTACGTTGGCTCCGTATGCCAATTTTCACTCACCCAGCACCTACCATTCTGTCGGACTTGGCTGAAAATGAACAAGTAATTTGAAATTTATTGAGAAACTTATAAGACAGAATGACTGGTTGACAGTGTGGTGTCTTAAATCCTTTTTCAGAGGGAACTTGGCTGAACAGGGCGAGCCTGGGGAACTAAAACCAACATGAAAATTATTTTCACAGGCAAAGCCTAATAGGAAGGACACCAAAACATCTAAACTTGCTTTGTGTCCCATAGATTCCTCCCCCTCCGCACACACTGCAAAATGCAGACTAGGACTTGAATATGGAAGTAGAATTTGGTCACTTGTGAAATTCTGGCTTTCTTTTTCACTGTAACAACTCAAACAGGAAACATGATGGTAGGTCCTGATGGTATAAAATCTTTATTCTTCTGCCATTTCTCTTGTGGTTGTGCAAGGGAAACCCCCTTTTTTAGTGGAATGTTTTTGTGGGGTCCAGTCTGAGATTCCAATGGGATCTGTGTTGCAATCTTAAACTTGGAGCAGCTGCCGTCTCTCCTCAATGACGTCAGTGACATTATTTTGATAAAAAAATGAGCAAGTTCTCACAACTTTGGTGGAACTCACAAAGTCATTTAATTTGAGGATAATGTTTTCTTTAAATATCTTTTTCTTTTTTTTTAAAGATATCGTATTTTTTTTTCAAATGTCATTGCAGAAAGGGCAGGTTAGAACAATAGATTTACAGTATATCACACCTGGGTGTTTTTTTGTGCCTTTTTCTGATTTTATATGCATTTACACACATATTTAAGAAAATAACCTTTTCAAGAAATTATTATTGAAAGATCCATTAATTCCCCCTTTTTTTTTCCCTCTCACTTTAAGTGGTAAATAAAGAAAAAGGTAACCATTCCACTTATTTCATGACATTCCTGCTACAGAAAATGCCCTTACCTAGCATCTGGAAGGCACTAGATTTTTTACACTTTTCAAAACCCCTTGAAGGCATTGGGAGTGCATGTCATCTAGTAAATCTGATTCAGATAAATTAAACTTGAGCTTCTAAATGACTCCGAGGTTTGGAAAGTACCACTGGTTAATTCTTGCGAGAGTTAATTGATAATAGATTTATATAATGAACCAAATCTAGGATTATTTTCAATACATGTAAGTTTTTATTTTGTTTCAAAGGAGTGAGAAGGGTCTTCCCCTACAGTAACAAAACATGCTTAATATTCCCACTGAATTTACTGGAATTGCACAGGTAAGTGAAAGTGATTATACAGCTAATGCAGGATCTATAGAACCGCAGAAATGAAAGGTCACAATGTCAAGTCATTTATTATTTTCATTAACTGACAGATGTGAAACTAGTCCTCTTCACACAAAATTGCATTTTCATCATTGATTTAACCCTAGTCCCATCAAAGATATCCCCAAAATCATAAATTTGCAATTTAATATAACCATTCTTTTCTCCACATTGTTAAAACCATCTTCGGTGTTTGACCCAGCCATTTTTTTTTGCTTTATAATGGTAAGCAACAATTCTAAGTGACTTTCTTCTGGCTGTGATGCTTGGCTGCCAGTATTTCGTTTAGAAATTAATCATATTCTCCTATTGTTGAAGTTTTTATAAATACGAAATTTGACCAAATCCAGGACAGGTGTATGCCTTTTATTGAGCTGAGAGAGCGCGTGTTATTCATTTTCCATTCTCCACACAAATGCTGCTTTATAAGATGGCTAAGTGTGAGAAAGTTATAGCATCACTCTGCAAAACGATAAAATTTGGCACGATACAGGGATAGTGCAGTTCTTGAGATAGTGAAGAGGAGCAGCCCTTTCTTTTCCACCACTCAAATTCCTGAGGGCTGCACATTTATAGCATGTTAAAAAACCCAGTTCCCTCTACAGCAATAACAAATTGCAGGGTGTCTACCAAAGATTAAAGGACACCCTTCCAAAACTGACGAGGAAAACAAAACACATTTGGAATAATTCTCTTTCACAGGTGTGGACTTAAGCACACGTTACCTGTTTTATTCCAGGCGCATGTACGGTAGCTTGTTATAAAGCTTAAACTTGATCCTCATTGACAGCCATAAGACTGAAAAATATACTGGAGCAGGATGTAAATCTTTACAAATATCGGAGATACAGCAATGGAAAAAAGAGAAATCTTCCCACAGCAGCAGTGAGGAGGAAATACGTATTTTGAACTGAAAGGTTAACCTTGAGGATAAGCTAATTACTTCATGGTATTGTTACATGAGGTGCTGTCACAAAAGACTGCCAATCTGTAATCATTTGGTCATGGATACTCTATGGCCTTTGTTGAAACTGCAAATCTAGATCACAATGAGTAAAGGTCTGCCAAAGATGGGCTGGATAGTGGTGACAAAATCCCACACTTGTGACCTAATGGAAGATCAGCAATCAGAGAGAAGTGCAATACAACCTTGAAAGTGCAGGTGACTCCAGAAGATTTGTATTCCCCTGCACTGGGGCAGACTGTCTGATCTTTAATTTGCCTTTAATTGCGTTGTGCACCATTATGCAAACTGGGTATCTGCACGTTGCAGGGATTTTCTTGTGGTGTTGTTCTTTCTCTATCCTAAGACTATCCTAAAAGTCTTGAGTTGGATAATGGACTAAAAGGTCTCTGCCATCAAGTTTTATAATACATGGCTTGCCCTGCCGTAGATTCCTTGCATGTATACGTTTTTGGAAGAATAAAATAACTCCACAGGGATTACTTCCACAGTTAGAGGCAAGTGTTTTATTGTTCCTTGGGTTGTCTTTCTCTGCCTGGCACAGAGGAGGCAGTATTCCTGGTGCTAGGGAAGATTAAGTCACATTACTATGTAATTTTTAGTAGAGTGACCAATGTAGCTGCATCTGAGACCTGACTTCAGCACGGTGTGTGCAAACTTTCCTGCTAAAGCAGTCCCAGCTCATCTGAATGTCCTTTAGAGGCTAGGGTCTCGATGCAGGTTTGGCTGTGCCCTTCCATGAGGGAGGAAGGAGAGCTGGCCCAAGATAAAGGTCAGATCACAGGACCATCTCTCCAACTTGTAGCTGAGTTTTGCACTGTTCTTTCTCAGATATGAAAAGGAGAAGAAAATTAGAAAATTTAAGGGAGGGAGAAAAGTTATTTTCTTGGCACAGCTTCTGTCTTTTTCTCTGAACTGTAGTTTCTCATATGCCTTTATATCCAACATCTGCTTGCTGGATCTGGTTGTGAATACACACTGGATGCCTCATTATGGGTAGACTGCAATCTTTCTGTACATAAATTAATCTTTTTACCAGTCTGGCTTTGCTGTCAGCTTGTTATGTTGGTGGCCTTTGAGTCTTTATTGCACTTTCTGATGATGAAAGAGAGAAAGTTTTGCATTAGAGATTATAACCTCCAGACCCGGAGGGAGGGACGAAGTATGCCTAAACAAGCTAATTTGAAATCTTTCAGGAGAAATGAACAGAAGAGCAGGTGAACCACAGCCTCGTCTATCCTGAAGCGTGGTGGCTGTGAACAATATATGTTTTGAGGAGAAGATAAGGAGAGTGCAGCGTTCCCATTACATCCCCCTTGCTTCTGGCAAATTTTAAGAATGAGCTGAAGAATGTTCCCGAACCATTGTGTTTAATAGCTAATGACTTTTGGTTAAAGAAATCTGATCCTCCCTTTGGTCAGTAATATGTACTGAATAATGTCTTCAGATGCCTGCCAGCCATGTTTTCCATGAATCTTTGAAGATCTGTGGAAATTTGTCAGGCTCATTTTTCAGTTTCTTGTTATTCAGATCAGCAGAGCCATTCCAGATGAGGCCATCTAAGGATCTAACCTTTAGATTCATGTGTGCTTTCTGCTGCTGCTATGCTAGCATTTTGCTACTGTCTTCGCTGCAAACAGTGGAGGAACATGATGATCTGCGTAACTGGTAAAGTTTCTGTCTGACTGACAAAATTCATAGAAGTAGAAAGGGAAGGCTATTTCTTTCTCCATGGCCTTTGGGATTGAAAAGGCTTTTCATTAGTTGTTAGGTGTACATATTTGAGGAATAATTTTCCAAAATTTTATGGTCTCATAAACATGCTGGGTTTTATCTTTTAAAAGCATGGCCTTGGTACATTATAGGAAAAAAGAGCTTTTGTTCTGAAAGAGTTTTCTCAGTCATAAACCATGCGTTTAGCTACTGAACTTGCCCACATTTTGTTACTGTTTTCCCTCCAAGTATACAATACAGTGTCAGATTAGACATTCTACAGTGTATTACAAGTCTTCCTTTTAGTCTCACATAAACAAAACTGATAAATATTGTCAATCAGAGTTACTATTTTTTAACTGCTTATGGCAAAGTTGTGGCCATGAGCAGTTTTACTCTAGGCAGCTTTTGTAACTCTCTTTGTTGACACTAAAGGTTTTGAAATTTTCTTTTTAATTTCTTTCAACTAGAAATAGAAGAAATACACTGCAATGCTTTATTCCTGATGACAGAATATACAACAGTCCATATGCCTGAGTTTTGGCTCGGTATCGGCCAGATAGATGTTTGTAGTTTTTTCACGTGCTATTGATGATTCAAGGGTTAGATAAATTTACTGTAGTGGGAGGTATTGGCAGAAGTATTACTTGTATAAACATGATCCTTTTAGTTATAAAATAAAAACTAGCACTAAATCACTTTACTCCCAGTTGCACACATCCAGAAGTTTTTTCTCATTCCCTGGGACAAGGCTTGGTAAGTCCCTTCTGCATGTGAGTTGCTTTCAGAGGATGATTTAAACTGTAGATATTTCTGTTGTATTCTGCTAGGAAATGGGCTGGCAAATGAACTTAAACACAGTTCACTTACATCTTGGTTCTCAGTGTTGAAGGAGTGTAGCAGAGATGTATATTGGCTTCAGTTTCATACAGTAAGGTGGTACATAGGCCACTTGTTAGTAGCAGATGTGTTGTGTAAGTCCACGTGCATCCATGTAGAGTTGATAAGCTCATATGTAACGGTTGTCTGTTGTTTACACTGAGTCTGCTGATTTATTTCCGGATGCAATTTTGTGCTTGGGAGCTTTTATGCAGTGCAATGCAAAAAAATCTTAATTTTAATCTTTTTTTGTTGTTCATTTTTAATCCAGTTGTTCACTGATTTAGAAACTTCCTTCTATGACTTGTGTCTAATTGCATTAATATAGCATTGTGTTTTTATGGCAAAGGACAGAATTAATTTATGGCAAAGGACATAGTTTCTCACAGCATTCTGCTTCAGAAACTGGCAGCTTCTGGCCTGGATGGGCACACACTCTCCTCGGTTGATAACTGGTTGGATGGCCGGGCCCAGAGAGTGGTGGTAAATGGAGTTAACTCCAGCTGGAGGCCAGTCACAAGTGGGGTTCCTCAGGGCTCGGTACTGGGTCCAGTCCTGTTCAATGTCTTTATCAATGCCCTGGATGAAGGCATTGAGTGCACCCTTAGCAAGTTTGCGGATGACACTAAGCTGGGTGGAAGTGTGAATCTGCTGGAGGGTAGTGAGGCTCTGCAAAGGGATCTGAACAGGCTGGACCGCTGGGCCGAGACCAATGGCATGAGGTTCAACACGGCCAAATGCCGGGTCCTGCACTTGGGGCACAACAACCCTATGCAGTGCTACAGACTGGGGGAAGAGTGGCTGGAGAGCTGCACGGAGGAGAAGGACCTGGGGGTAATCGTTGACAGCCAACTGAACATGAGCCAGCAGTGTGCCCAGGTGGCCAAGAAGGCCGATGGCATCTTGGCTTAGATCAGAAATGGTGTGACCAGCAGGTCCAGGGAGGTTATTCTCCCTCTGTACTCAGCACTGGTGAGACCGCACTTGAGTACTGTGTTCAGTTCTGGGCCCCTCACCACAAGAAGGATGTTGAGGCTCTGGAGCGTGTCCAGAGAAGAGCAACAAAGCTGGTGAGGGGGCTGGAGAACAAGACTTATGAGGAGCAGCTGAGAGAGCTGGGGTTGTTTAGCCTGGAGAAGAGGAGGCTGAGGGGAGACCTTATTACTCTCTACAACTACCTGAAAGGAGGTTGTGGAGAGGAGGGAGCTGGCCTCTTCTCCCAAGTGACTGAGGACAGGACAAGGAGGAATGGCCTGAAGCTCCGCCAGGGGAGGTTCAGGCTGGATATCAGAAAAAAATTCTTCAAAGAAAGTCACTGGGCACTGGAACAGGCTGCCCAGGGAGGTGGTCGAGTCACCTTCCCTGGAGGTGTTTAAGGAACGGATTGATGAAGTGCTTAGGGACATGGTTTAAGGGATTGTTAGGAATGGTTGGACTCGATGATCCAGTGGGTCCTTTCCAACCTGGTGATTCAATGATTCTATTATTCTATGATCATCATTTCTTTTACTAGCTGGCAATGATGTCATAGGTCACTTGTTACATTTCCTGATACACAGTGAGTGCTTGGCTTGTACCTTCTTCTATGTCATATCATGAAAACCTTTGTAGGCCCACATGATAAAGGTTGCTAGTAAAAGAGAAATATTCAGTTGGTCATTTATACCAGTTTTAAGTTTGTACTGGTTTGACAAAAGTAGTAGATTTGGGGGTCAGGAATATGGGATTTCAAATATTTTGCTGTGCTCACAGTATCCAAATACCAAGATTTTAACATGGTTTGTTGGTTTTCTCTGTACTTTAGAAACAAAGAAACTAGGGCATGAAAGATTACAGGTTGTTTTGTTTCTGTTTTTTTTTTTTTCCCCAAATTTTGCTATCTAAAATTTCAGGCGAGCTGAGTATTTGGAGATCTGACAAAACTCAGTCAAAGCTTATTACCTCTTAAAAGCAGACTGTACTTACATGAGCTCCTAAATACAGAGCCAGAAGCAAAATTTTAAGAGTTTTTTAAAAATATGTACAACTCATAATACCACTTTGTCACGCAGTCAGTGTTTCTGTGGGTACTTGCATTTATACATATGTGTACAAATACCTGTGTGTGTATCCATATATATAAACCTGCATGTGCAGTATATGAAATATAATATGAAGACACATACAAAATATGAGAAAACAGCAATGTATTGATTGAATTCAGGATACATTTTTATGGTTTCCTGCTGGGAAGGCAATGCATTTAGTCGTGTCCTGGCAACATACTTGTTTATTTCTTTAAAGGATCTTTATCAAGTATCAAATGATTCAACAGATCTGGACGTCCAACAGTCACAAGCACATCAGAAAAATTCAGTTGAGATTATGGTTCTTTGAGGTGTTGGCTGCTGTCATCCGAAACAGCAGTCCCAAAGAGTTGGCAAGATGTACTTGTCATTTCACAGCATGGGGTGTTCTGTTCCCATCAGCTAGGTGGTTATATTTGGGGAAAAAAATGAGTTGAAAGGCATTATTTTATTGGATTGCCTTCAAGAAGTAATATATAATTACGCACGCAATCTTCCTCTGTGTGACTCAGGAGTGTGGTTTTATAACTATGAAATGTGGTGTTATCTACAGCCCAGAAAAGTTTAGTTTGACAGCTTTGGTAATCCCTTATGAACACCACCAGATTAGAATTTTGATTTTGCTCTTTACATATTTTTCCCCACATCTGGTCATGCATTCATATGTACTGTGTATGTATACACTGTCAAACTGTTTGATTTTAATGCTGTGACTTATGAAAGAAGACTTCAGGAAGAAACTGTAAGCAAAAATTATTTGGAGAAGCAGAGGATGGCACTGTTGGATTATAATTATAAGGCAATAAAACCTGGAAATAATAAATTACAATATTTTTTGAAAAGTGCATAAGCTACATTATACAATCCTCGAAAGGTAGAAATTGAGGCTAAGGCTTGGTGGAATGTGACATTCAGATGGGCAGTGTTGCTCTGTGATGTATTATAAAACTGTGGGGTTTGCTTGAAAGAGGCCAAACCAGTTTGGGTTCAAGCATTTTCTGATGCTTCTCTCAGAACCGCTGCTTATAAAGGACATTTTTTTTACTGAGGGGTCCAGCTGCTACAAAGGAGGAAGGACTGGTGGCAGCATGGAGCTGTGCTGGGATGCTGGAGCAGAGCTTCAGCCTCTTCAGGCAGGCTCACATTTGCTGTCAGGAGTTGAGAGGTTCCAGAAGGCACCAGCAGCCTGCAAACATTTAATGTAAAAATAGGGGTGTCTGTTCCCATGTGGTATGGAGGTCTATGCACACCTTGAATCGTACTCATCTTGATCTGTGTTAAGAAAAGCATAAATTTTGGCATAACATTGGTCTGCTTGTGTGTACGGGGATGAATTCTGCCTGGTTTAATGTTCTTCTCTTGGGATACTTGGTGTTCTTGGCTTTCCTTGGTATGGGCTGTGAAGGAACATTTGTTACATGGCTTTTCCCCCCATGGTGTAAATATTTATTTCCATTTCCACCTCACTGCTTCCATGGATAGAATTGTAGAGTTATGGATTTCAAGGAACAAACATTTTCAAGTGCCTATTCCATTGCAAATAATTCCGATTTTTATTAGTGACCACAACCAAATTAAAAACCAGCAACAGTAAAAATAGGTCAACTTGTATTAAAGAACAACCTAGTGAAAAACTCCCATTCTTTCTTTGCTGTCAGGCAGATGTTATAGGGTTTTTTCCAGTTCTTCACCAGTAATGGGCTCCTCCCAAGCTTGTGCTTGGTCATGCTCCTACACAATACTTTGTGTCATTCTCCAGGTGCTGCCTGTTCTACTCTACCTTATACTGTGTGCCTTTCTGACAGTGAAGATACCCACTCTTCACTCAAAAAGTCAGACGCTTTGCAATTGCCAGAGGATGCAGAAGGTCACGCACAGTCTGGAGTGTACCAGAGAGATACCCTAAGGGTGTTTACTATCTTCTTTTGAGAGGTTCAAGGTCACAGCACTCAGGCTTTGCGTATTTAAAGATGACAAAATGAGCTGAGGGTTGTTGTGGAAGTTGTTTGAACCCTCCATGCTGCAGGTTAAACCTTAGATGTTTTTGTGCCAAAGTCAAGCTGTTCCACTCATTGCACTTTGAAAGAAGGAAGCCAGCTCCTGGTGCTACCCAAGAAAGGGAAAGAAATTAAAGGAGGTTTAAAATAAAATAAAATATGGTAGACTGAAGAAAAATACCTGCTGGAACAGTCCTAATGGGAAGCAGCTCCTTTCAGCTAACTGCTCAAGGAAGGGAAGAAAGCCCAGAGTTCCCGAAAAGATTGACAGAGGTGGAGAGGAGAGAGTGAGAGCGGAGCAGAAGCTGAGATGATGGGGTGAAGTGCTGTGGGAGCACTGACTGTGCCTTCCATTAAGATCCTGCCCCTACCAGAGTTGTGGAGCATTGCCCTGGCATTGCCGAAGTGGGAACCTGTGCTCTACGCAGCATCGGGGAAGGGGGAAGGGAAGAATAAAACCAGATGTCAGATGGGAGAGGGGGAGGAGGTTTGTTAGAAATACAAAATACTGTTTGTTTTTTAAAATAAAAAATAGTAGGAAGTGTGATGAAGGAAGCTGAGTGTAGGCAGAGAGGAGTTCAGAAGTAAGAGAAAAGGAAAGGAAGTGGGGAGGAGAGATCTGAGAAGAGGTGAAAGGGAGATCAGGGCAATGGTCTCTCCTTTAACTCCGTATACCATTTGAAATGGCTATATATAGTTAAGAAATGCTAACATATGGCACTCATATAGCATATGGCACTCAAAATAGTTAAGAAATACACTTGTCTTGCAGCCAAATGCTGCCTTCAGTTGCATGGGTGTAAGTGAGGATAGGATTTATTTCATACAAGAATGTTTCTCAGATTGCTCTGCCTGTTAAAATAAAGTGATGGGAGGGAGCTCCCCTTCTATTTTATCTTGAACTCTCTTTACTCGGTGTGCAGAAATTGAATCCCCACAGCGGAATGGGATATATGTAGCAAAAAGATTCTCTCTACCCTCCCACTCTGTCTGGCTTTGAGTTCATAAAGGTTTTTTTCTGAGGGTTCACAGAAATCAATGGAGAGACTTGCAGTCATTTCAACAGCCATTTAGTAGGCTCACAATATCAACAAAGTTGGGACAGTTTTATAGGTTTTATTTTCTGAATTGAACTTTGTCAAAATATTTTTTTCCATTTGGAAAGTAAAAAATACACACAAGACCATACTGCCAAAGCAGATCTTGCTCCTTTCCTTGGGAAGTATATGGATTTATGAATTAAGCAAGAGTGGAAAATCCTGATTTCTGTTTCTCATTCTATCCCTGACCAGCGTTAGTAATCATTTGCATCTGTAGAGCAGTTCTTAAACTTCCTGTTGCTTGGTTGCATTTAAAATTGGAGGTGCCATTTGAAATGGGAGACAGTATGAAGGATGTTGCATACACATGTGGAGAGGAGTAGTCCCTGTTCCTTAGGAGTTTAGAATATATGAGACAATGAGAGTGGAATGCAGCGATTATCATCCTGGGTGAAAATTTGTATTTTACTGCAGGGAGGAAGCACTTCAATACTTTCCTACTTAGAGAAGTCCCTCCACTGGAATCAGAGTAATATTTACAAAAAATATCTGACCTTTTGCACCAACAAATGAGAAAACAATATTTATTCTGTCCAAGGAAGGGGTTGCTTTTCCTGCTATTATTGTTATCTAATGATCGGACCCTGAGTCTTCAACTACTGTACTCCTGCTCAACAGCATGGTCAGAATATGAATTACTGCTTACTAAATCTCCTGATGATTAACTTTTTTTTTTTTGTCATCACTCATACATGGCGATGGACATCTTTTACTAGATCTTGGTCCTGACCCCTACTGTTCTACAGGGGGTAGTTGAGGCTATCCTTCAAAACATTCTTATTACTTCTGTCCTTCAATAATTTAAGTGGGCTTAAAGATGGAGGAGAAATGCGGATGTGAGTTGGAGACATCGTATTCAGTCGTGCCAGTTTCATGGTTGGCATGGGTGATGAGCTCATGGACTAATAATTACAGAGGGACAGTGATGATATATAGCAGATTAAGTTGTGTGATAGAATGCACTTTGCTCGGCTTGAATTTCTCTAAAACTCCCCAGACTCATGCTTTGAGTAGTACCTTTACTCTCTGCAAGAATAAAGTACGTGTCCTTCTACTTCAACTAGGCAGTGGAGTTCTAAAAGTGCTATTCCGAGTGCCATGAAATTTGGTTTACAAGTTCAGGTTTAGGCAACGTTTTGTGCTTTTGTATAGTGTAAAACCTAGGTACTGTCCTTTCAAAATATCTGGGTATATGAAATACAGTTCAAATAACGATTGAAGTATCAGCAAAATAATGTTTGCTCTCTAATGCATCTTCCTGCACAAAAGTATGCCAGGAAAAAAAAAAAAGAAGAAGCCTTTTTTTCTTGATTCACAGTTAGTGACTGTTGTAAACACTTGGAATTATATTCTTCGTTCCCTGTTTTATTAGGTTTAAAAACATCATAAACAAAGAACCATGTGTATTATACATCCTATCAGTAAATATCAGGTTTTGTCAGATGAATGAAGAAAAGCTGTGGCAAATCCATAACTAAAAGCATATATACTTTGTTACTGGACTCATATAAACCATCAGGACAATTTTCCTAGTGCAAGACATACCTTCAGGTTTATAAATCATACAAAAAAGCCTGAAATATGAACACACCATGTATTATCTCCCCCAGCTCTGCCATATTTTATAAGAGTTCTGAATTTTATTGATGTTTGCTATCCTTTCAGAGCATGCAAACTTCTTGGCTCACTAGGACAGCAATGTCTCATACAACCCAATTAGAGTTATATCACCGTCACTCCCTCACATTCTACTCCTGAACTTTTACTGCTTCCTCCGCCTTCACATCCTTCGTTACTTTTGTAGTTTTCATGGAGATTTTCAGAGTGTAAGCCTACACACCACGAGATGACCTGAAAAGCCATGCCACACAAAGTGCTTAGTGATGTCTATGTTAGTCATCTGCCTTACTAAAAGTTACGTTTATGCCAGTTTTGTTTGCAGATACCCTAGGATGCTCTTTTGCTTACTATAATTTCTCCTTTAGAGCTCTTAGTCACTTCTTAGTCAGACCACCCCCAAGGGAAAAACTCTCCCCCAGACTTCTCATTTTTTATTTTTTTTTATTAATGTAACCTCCAGAGTAAGCAGATTTCGTGAATGCACCTTGCAGCTTTCCATTAGTCAGAATGCTCTAATAAATCACATCATCTTCCCCACTCTCCCTAGCCTTGAAGCAAGTGTGGAGGGTTTCAGCATCTATTTCCAGTGTCAGCTTCTAGACAGTGAAAATGAACATTATTGAATTCTGCTGTAGAATGAGACATCAATCTCTTTTCTTTTGTTTATGAAGAGTTCTTGCAGAAAGCAGATGAAAATGAATCTGTGATTAACAACTGATTGCTTCTTTTTGCCTTTGAAAACCTACTTCTAAAGCAACATGCCTTCACTTCAGCTCATGATGTCTTGACATCTTTTTTCTCGATCCACACGGGCCAGTTCTTCTGCTGCAGGTCACCCTTCCCTCAGTGTGCTTAGACCTCAGGCTTTGCAATGGTTGGTGCCCTGCTTGCCTCTTGCAGTGGCACAGACATGTGCTGATGGATCTGCCACCAGGTCATCACTGCCTTTCTCTCCTGGCTGTGTTGGGGATACCACAACTGCTTGTCTCCATTTACAGTTGATCTCTGCATTTCTTATATAAACTGCACTAAAGAAATGGGGAATAAACATGTGTTCCCTCCAGAGCCTTAAACTTACAGTCATGGGTGAGTTTTTTGCTTTCAAGAATCTGAATAGCCTCTCCTATGAATATCCCATAGTCTTTATGCAACTTTTGCTAAAATTAAATTCATCCATGTTATGTCTATTCCTTTCTGATGTTTTCCTGATTGCATGATGTGATCCTTCCAGTGGAGACAACTGGTTTATATTCCCTTGTGTGCAGAGTGGAAACTTGTTAATGAAAATGTCATCACAGCAAATGCTTTTAATTCTCTCATAACCACAAGCAGCAGTATGTATAACATTGACTTGCCAGCCCACTGTATGCCTGTCCATTGCAGCTACTGCTTGCTTGGAGGCAACTGCATGATTCTCTCTCTACACACACTAGTAGAGATTTTGGCTTTTCAAGAAAGTATACTGATATCATTGGCTCAGTTTTGGCCTTCAAGAAACTTTTTGCCAAGTGATAAGTAGTCAAAGCCCTGAGAACTCATGACACCTGGGAGTAACTACTTGTATTTCCAAAACAAAGCACCCCAAGCAGTAGTGCTCTCTGTCCACGTATTCTGTTAAAATACTGTAAGTATTTAGATTATATTCTTACCCTTAAATGTCTGGGTCCACTGGCTTACTTAAAAATATCTGTATGGCTCATCTCTAGGCCTGAAACCCTGTTCAGCAAAGCTTATAAGAGGAAGCTGTGCTTAACTCAATCACATGCCACAGGAGATGGATTAACACATAAAAGGTAGACAACAAAGCCATTCAAATAATAGAATAGGTGCATAGAGCCATAGCACGTATAGATGCAATACCTACCTGGTTTTGTGTGCATGCTTGCTTATTTGCATATGTAGCCACCTAGTTACTCTTAAGGCAGAAGCCTGCTGGCCAGAAGATGATGCTTGGATGGGCCTGGGAACAGAAAGAGGGCAGAAAGCTTTGAAAGGGTTGTTTACCAAAAAACCCAAGCAGAGCTCCAAGCTGGAAAAGGAAATACTATAGCAATATTTCTGTGCTCAGTAGGTTGTTGAAGGTGCAGCTATTGGATTTGCACCTCATCATTTAAGTATTCTGCTGCTCAAATCTTTTTCCCAAGACACATACCATGTCTTTACTACCAGATTAACCCCTGGCCTCCCGGTATGATATGCTGGCTGTTTTTTGGCAAACACAGTTTGACTTAACTTTTTCAATAGTTTGCACCTCATCTTATACCTTCAGATAGATTGGTACCTTTTCAGTCCATCTTCTATTTTTAGTAGGAAATGTTTTCCCTTATGGAGCCAAGGAGATGTGAAGCAACAGTGTTTACTAAAATATCCATCTGTCTTTTTTTCCCCCTCTTGAATTTTAGTTATTTTTTTTTTGTGTGCCTTAGTACGAGCTTGTACAAAGCATCATCAGATCTGTGAAGATGAACCAAGGAGGCCTTCAACATGGTTAGAGAAACTTGGGAAACCACCTTCGGTGAGCTGACAAAAGCGAGCTATGTACTTCGTATTGCTTGGGAGACAGTAGCCTGACAACAGTAGCTAGACAGGATTGCAGTTAAACTGCCTCCTGTTTTTTTATTTTCAGGTGGCTCTTTGGCAGCAACAGCCCAGTTTAATCTGCTGAACTATCTCATCATTCACCCATGGCATGAACCTGAAAAGGGTTGTTCCAAAGCAAAATAGTGTGATATGTTTAAGCATAGGTAAGTTCATCAGCTACTGAAACACCACTAAAAGTAGTTTTAATCATTGTGCTGAAGATATTCAGTGGCTCAAAGATTGGGTTTTTTTTGAGACTGCTTTTATTGCATCAGGTCTAGCTACTGTTTTGGAAGGAGTTATGATAACACATGGTTATATATTGCTATCCTTGCTAACAGAATTTGGTACACGAAAAGCTACATTTACAGATTTTCATGCCTTTCTGACTGAATTAAGATATAAGATGTGTGTAGTGATTGTCTGTGTCAGATAGAAAAGCAAAGTTCTATGTGCATCACACGCTATTGATACTAAGTGCAACCTGAGCACAACAATAAGAAGAAAATTAGATTCGTATATAGGAAAAATATATAGAAGGAGAAATTGCATCTCCAGCTTCCCACACTTAAGTCAAGCTGCTTGTTTTCAGATCTAGAGATATACATCACTTAGTTTTACAAGGCATAATGTGTTTAATATGTACATTTCCCCTCCTTCTCCTCTAGACTACCTGAGCATCTTCCAGACAAAAACTGATTTCTCTTGACAATCACTAAGAGATTTTTGTAAACCCCTTTTTACTGCTTGTCATCAGGGATACTTAAATCCTCATTGCTGCCGTAGTTTTAACTCTATTTTCGGGTACTATGAGCTAAAGCCACCAAGGATCTTTAATTTTTAGGTATCTTGGCACTGTTGCCTCAACCTGGAGTTAGGCATCAAGGTTGTGTGCTTTGAGTGGGAAGGCTCTTCACAGTGGGATTCACAACAACTATCTTCAATGATAGAGCAGTAAATAAAAAGGGAACAAATTTATGCATTTGGTGACTGGAAGTGGGCTGATACTTATGTGCCTATACGATGGGAGTTGGTAAACTCAGTTTGTGTGCACTTATTCCTAGCTACAAATGCAGCTGGAAGCTAACTGACTGGGAATAACATGGATAAGCCTGTCTGCCTCTTCAGGCTTAAGTGCTTTAATTCTGGTCTGTAAGAATGTGCCTCCTTCCCTCTGGACTTGGAGGTTTCTGAAGAGGTTTTTGTGTTGGGTACTGATGAAGATCAAACTTCAGCCTCTTACGAATGGAGCTAGTCTCCATTCCTTTATCAAGGTGAAATGCAAATTAACTTGGGTCTCCTCTAAGTTCGTTTCTTACTGGTTTCTAGTGCACAAAAGGCAACATTACCATAAAGAGTATTTTAAGAAATAAGGGCGTAGTCCAAGGCAAGTGTAAGGCTTTGCATGCCTGGTAGGTGCATCATTTGAAGTAAAAGACATTAAGCAACTGCTCCAAGTCTTTAATATTTCCCATTGATTAATATGCTTTTGCTAGCCACAGCTAGACCTCTTCCCAGCAGTGAAGTCCCTGAAGCAACCAAAGGCTTTTAAACAACACCACCCCCCCAACCAAAAAAATAAAAATAAGAAAACTCCCCAAAACCAAACTTAAATAAATAAAAGTTAAGAACTTAAAATAAAAGTTAAGAACCTCTTTTTTAATTAGAAAGAGCTCAGAGCAGTGATATCAGACAGAATAGAATTTTAAAAATGTTTATATAGTACCCATGTACACCATGTCACAAGACTGGTTGTTGCTTCCATCTAGCTTGGTCATTTTCCTAGTAGTAGAAGTGTTATCTGATTACAAGAAGATGTGTCTTCTCAGTTTGACTCCTGCCCATCTACTTCATCCTAAAGACTCCCATGTTAGTTAAGACTGTCACACCTGATTTTGGTGGCATTTTCCTCACCATCTTGGGTTATGGTGAAGTTCATCCTGATACAAGTCTCCACCCATGAAACAGGAATTTCAGGCAACAAACTAAAAGCTGCAGTTTGAGTTGTGATGGTCAGGAGTAAAATAAGATGCAGTCGTGTTCAGTCGGGGACTGTGCATTTGGAACTGGGGAACTACCCTACAGAAAACCTGGAACATGACTACTTTTTTTTTTATATATATAAGACCAAGAAAAGAGATTTTCCACAGGTGATCTGCCCTCCATTTTGAGTTCAGCTCAGAAACAAGTGGAATTTTTAATGGAGAAGTTTATTAGAAATAGGCCTGCTTTGAAACCAGCGGCGTAAAAGAAATACAAGTATCAAAACGTAAGCCAGTCAGAGAAAAAGAGGCTGAGGAAAGGTAGGAGAGAAGAGACTAACGCTAACTTCAGATTTTTCTCAAGTGTGGAGTTACTGAGATGTTATTTACTTCAATTCTGATACTACTTATGCAGATTTTGAAAGAGAGCACACTCTTGATTTAGAATAAATCCTTGGAAGAAAATATTTTATGTTCTTCTAAAAGTTCAACTCTAACAAGGGTATTTGTAAGACCTTATTTGGGCTAGCTGAAAAATACTAGGCCTTTCCCACAAGAAGAATACATTTTCTGCCTAGTTCAATGACGTTCACTGCATTTTCTTTCCCTTTTTCTGGGAACAGATTCAAAGCAAGGATGAGTGTGTAGAAGCAGGAGATGAAGAAGATCTCCTGCTTCAAAAGGGAAAAGAAGTATCTTGGGGATGTGGAGTATGAAAGAGGGTAAAATCCCACTAATAACAACCATACTTTTGGTATTGATGGTAATATCACACATTTTTTTACACTGTGGTCTCTGGGACTACTACCCTTTGCAAAAGTCAGTACAGAGGGAGGCATGTGTTGGATTAGAGCTTTGGTGGTCCATGCAGATGTAATACAGGTAAAGGCCCTGGATTTCCTGTGCAATTGTCTTTCACTACTTAAACCACCCAGCCATGACCAATAAATAGGTAGGTAGAGCATGAGAGCACGGGTGTGTAGTTGGCAGCCTAAGGATTTTAAAGAGAAAGAGTGCCCATTCCTCCTATTTTCTTATCTTCTTCCTCCCGTTTCCCCCATTTTAGAATGAAATTGCAAGCTGCTTCATTGCAAGCTGGGAAAAGCGTTTTCTGTATTTATTGAAGTCTTTGCTACTTCTCTATTGTTTTCTGCTATCACATGCTCAAGCTGTACCTGAGCTCGATTCCCTGCCACACGGGAATCCTTCCTCAGCCATGCCACTCCTGAGGCAAGGTGCCGGAGTCCCTCACCTTTCCACTGTCAGCCAAACCCCTTTAGATTATAATGCTCCTTTTTGACTCACAATTAAATCCCTTCTTCCCCCATTTCTCCCCATGGAAACATATTCCATAGGCTGAAAATATCTGCAGAATTGGCCCCACAGGGTCTTATATGTCCTGTTTGAAGGCAGTGTGCTGTAGGAGCTCTGGCTGCACCAAGCATTCCCTTGTGGCATTAAATGGTTCTTTACACTGTAGCTCAGGAAGCTTTCTTTTCCCTATGTAGCTGAGAGTGTTATTGATAAGACTCAGTTCTCTGTTGCCTAAGGACCATCTGTTACTGGAAGAGAAAAATACTTTGCATTTTTAGTGATAATTTGTTCTATGAGAAAAAGCAACTGCTAAAATGAATTGATGGCTCAGTCCTGGAAAAGTGAATTTAATGATTAAACTCTATCACTGCATTTGGTATTAAATGGCATTAAATGCTGTTATGGTGAGACTCACAGACACAAGGTCCAGGACTGAGTAGGCAGGGCTCACCTTTTTAATTGCTGGGTTTTCTCCAGTAGCAAAAGGTCATTTGAGAACATACATTTAATGGATTAGAGAAGCCTCTTAGGCATCAGCCCTAGGTCTCAATATTATTGAGGTGGGTGCCAAAATGATGCCAGTTGACACACTTCTGTGGTTTGTGTCTTTATTTTTCCATCCAGCAGTGAGGATTATGTAGGTCAATGTTGAAACACATCTGTGGGTTCCTGTTAGAAAGTTCGCACTACTCTTCCTGAGTTGAACTGGTTTTGGACGCAGCTTAGAGCTGTGCTTTTCGCACAAATGCTGACTTATCATGAACTGTCAAATGAAGACAGGAAAACTGGTACAGCATTCAGTAAATATTTAAATCCAAAGACAGCTCTTCCTTTTCTACGGCCACTTGTGTGGTGTTTAGTTTGCCATTCATTCCGGTCATTGATGGAAAATCTTGCTCCACAGACCTGCACAGAGGGAGGTGCTGTATCGTGGAAGGATCTGGCAAGTTAAGTAAGTATCGCAAGCAAAGATGACTTGTCCAAGTGAATTAATCTTTATACCAAGAGAGGGATAGGCTCCTAGTCTCATTGAGTTGTATTTGCTAAACCAGCAATTCCCAAACGTGGCCACCAGGGACTTTGTGTGCAACCACTGTGTGAAAACACGCTTTTTATTACCCTGTTGTGTGTCTGGCAACTGTGACCACTGTGAATTTGCTGTGGCTACATGTGTGACCACAGCACAAATTAATCTGAGAACCCTTGAGTCAAGAACTGTTTTTCTACCGCTCTCTTATGGAACGGTTGTGGACTATCATATGCTGAAGTGATTGTAGATATTTAAAAACACGACTGCTAAATAGTGATCTTGGAAAGTTCAAAAATATATCAAGTCACTTCTAATCAGGCTATATTGTAACCTAATCTATTTGCCATGTTTAAAATTATACTGCCTGCAGTAACAGGTGGTTAAAGCTGATTTTGTAGGCAGTAATTTTTAGCTGTTGTTCCTAAAGCTTTCTGTTTAGGTAGCTGGCAGTAAAGGTTTTCTGTGAGTAAATGGAGCATTTATACACGCTTTTTAGGTTATAGGCTTGAATTTCCATGGCTAGTCCAAAGGAAAATAACAACAGCTGAGCTGTAAGTACTAGAAATATGACATTTATAATAGGCATATTGATGCAGTCTTAGCTGTGGTAAGCAGCAGGGTGGGAGCAGTATTAACACAGTCTACAGGAGGAGCCGATGAGAATTACACTTTCCTATGTGCTAATCTTCCAATAAGTGAATTCCTGAAGGTTCTATCTTCTGACTTATATTTAACACTTTAACAGAGGATCTTTGTGGTAGTGCTGGAAGATAAAACATAGAGGCACATTCAACATGAAATGTTCTTCTATTGTTGCCAACCGTCTTTAAAAAGTTAGGCTTTGCTGTAAGTTAGATATTCTGGTTAAGGTGAGGCTTACAGTACCTGCTAGTTCTGTGAAGGTCTTACATGCAAAGAGTTTTTAAAACTTCTGATACCATGAACACTTTTGCCTATTCTGATGGCTTAGAATTTTTTTTTATTTTAACAATTTTTAGAAAACTGTAATTACTGTACAACACCAAGCCACATTAGCCCCATGTCATCTTTGATCGGAACCATACCCTTTAAAGAAGATGGAAGAAACGATGTAGATAATGCCACAGGTAAGCAATAAAACAAAATAATGCTTTTTCTTAATCCTGCCTGGAGTGGTGCCAAAAAGATAATACTGCTATGTGGAGTGGCTAAGAAGAGGGGCAGATTGAGTGCATGCACACATAAATATTATTATTGAATTTCTTTTTTCTTAAATCAAAGGTGAACTTTTGCTTACTCTAATTGATTTGATATCTGTTACTTGTGTTTGCCAGCTAGAGATGGCTTCCGTAGAATGACTGCCTACCATTTATCTGGTGTGAAACTGTCCTTGTGTGAGTGATGGTAAGGTAATTTAAGGCTGTTTAGTCCTAAGTGAAAGAAGAATAAACTATAATACATCTATAATGTGTTGATAGTATTCATGGGGGTGGTAACCAAGGAGCAGCTGACTTGAGATAATTTGTTCTTGCGTCCATATTCTCCATCATGATAGTGCTGGGAAAACAGTGTATAGTGCCAGTCTTTTCAGTATTTGATAGTGAGCATATGCTAGACTGTCTTTTCCCTAAACGGATCCTGAGAATTAGTACAACTGTCTTAGATTTGTGCCTTTTAGATCTGGGTAACTGAAGAAAACACAATATTAAGGAAGCCCCTCCTGCTCCCATTTAGCCCCCTGTGCACCATGAATCTACACAGTAACATAAGCTTTATGTGATCACATGCTGCTTGTTTCCTCCTATATGTCAGCCTTGATCTGTGCAAGTGATTAGAGTGGAAAATTGTGTGATGTTGGAAATAAAATAGAACGGTGCAGCGTTTAAGGCTGTGTAAGAGGGCATATTGTTCACTATACTTGTATAATACCAATGTGGAGTTCCCATTTACAATGTAAGAGAGAATATTTCTGCCTATAGAAGGATTGATATAAAGGAAGTGCTCAGCCCACAAGTCACCATCTGTGATTTTATGCAAGACAAAATATGATCATTTTGACCTGGTAGCACTTAGCTACGTGCTAAATGCTGGTAGCATGCTTTGTACCAGTTCAAGAGATTCATGGAGAATCTGGCACTTGTGCCTCTGGCCTGGCTTCTTCCAGTAGCCTTATGAAAGGTCTTCTCCACACACATACACAGAGTATAGGTCTAAAGAGGGGGAACAACTGTGCTAGAATATTACCCTTTAAATGCTTCCACTTTCAGATTCCTGCTAGTTGGTCTTGGAATATGACCTTTAAAATTCTTTTTCATAAACATGATTACTTTTTTTTTTTTTTCTTAGAGCTTCTTATGTTTGGCAAACTACAAAGGTCTCCTACATAATTTGGACTGTGAGACAATCGCTGGTCTAGTCAGGAAAGAGTGAAGACTTGGTACAGGAGAAGATATAACAAATTGGATCAAATGTACTGGAAAAGCTTTGAGTAGAAGGTAGCACAGTATCTGCTTTTGCTATATTGACTTTAGTCAGTGATATCAGGTTTTTCCCCTCCTCCCTTTTGTGAGAACCCAGTTTATGCACAAAAAAAGAAAAATTGGTAGAGGAATTTGGAAACACTGTCTCTGGGTATAACTGGTGTTGATAAACTATAAATTCAATAAGTATCAGATTTGGTCATCTACCTTCTCAGAAAACAATAAGAGAAAAATGATACAGAAGATTGTCAGTCTATGTTTGAAGTTATCTTTGAAATGAGTTAGCAGTAATAGAAAATCCCCCTCATCTCTGAGTGTTTCCAAGAGTTTTGTTATCAAAGATAATCATTTTGGGAGGAAAAAAAGAAAAACATATGCCACACGCAATATGCTCTCAAGATAACTGATCAAAAATACAGTTGCTGTAATATAGGGTCTACTTAATGTATGCTTTACACAATATAGTTACTGTAAAACCCTATGGTATGAATTTGAGAATGTTTTTAGAGTGATCCAGAATATATCACTTGAAATAAAGACTGTAAATATTTTCATATATTTAATTGCATGCAGTTGACTCCAGTAATAATACTGGGATCTGACTGAACAATTCCTGCTGAATTATTTATTCAACACGTTTTATTACTACTCTGGCCATGGAGTGACCCTTACCAAAAGTGAACAAAGCACCTTGTTGGCATTTATGCAGTGTTTTCCATGCTTAGAGCACTAGAAAAATATTAATATTCATGATGCTGTTATAGATACATTACACTAGTACTGACAGAGATTATAGTTTCACTGTGCCTGGCAACGTACCTTGATTTACCAAGACCTAGATCAGCATCTGAAGAATTTAGAAATGGACCACATAGATAAGGGTCATTAATACGATGCCTCAACATCATTGGCTTGGAGAACAGCTGCTGTCATCTACTTTACAGAAGGAGTCAAACTAGACCTGCAAAAGGTGGCACGGTATATCCAGTGGTAGGCTTATGCTTTGCCCCTACGCAGAAATTGAATGAGAGAAATTTTGCTGCCAAACAAAAAACGAGGCTACATAGCTAATTCTTCAAACAAATTACAAATAATCTAAGACAGTAATTTTAATTTCGGAAGAAATACTGTTCAGATATTGTGTCTGTTATCTGGAAGATGATCTAGCCTGAGAGAAGTCTAATGTTTTACACATAAAATATACCTCTCTAGGTATTTATATGGGCTGTTTCCAGGCTGATATATCTCCCAGAAATAAGAGTGAGAAGGTGATAATCATTTGGTGCACAGCTGGGTGGGAAACGGCTCCATATTGTCAGGAGAATCTCGAAGGCTGGAAACAATGCATGAATGGATCTCCAGAAGGATCCTGGAGAGTAATTTTAGGCAAGCAGGTAGGGAATATAGATAAGGGAGAACAAGGATATAGGCACAAGTGGAGACTACCAAGGAAGCATGAGAAAATTCCTCCAAGTGCAGAAAAGCCTATAGAAGCATTTGAAGAGAATTTTGAAGAGTGATTAGATGGGTGACAGAGGAGGGTGATGCTTTTTCCTTTTTTTTTTCTTTTAGCAGCATAATTGAATAAGAAGAGAGAAAGGAAGGCAATAGTAGTTAATCACTTCTAGAGCTGCCAGAATATTATACAAGGAATGGCAGTAGTTTCAAAAGAAAATGTTTAGACAAAGCAAGAGTTTTTTGGACCTAAACGGTCATCAAGGGAAAAACCCCAAATTTACAGGTGCTCCTGTTTCTGTAAATCGCAGAGATTTCCTTTAAAGCTTACTGTACAGGAAAAAACAGTTGTAGAAGAGAATCAGACTACAAATTTTGCTGAGCTAGTGAGCAGTCAGTGGGATCTTTATGTTCACTGCCATTTGTCTACCAGCCATTTCTCAAAATGGGAATTTTCAAATGAATAGTTTAGCTGCCTTTCCTATGGAAGAATATAATTTACTGTTGCTTAATGGTTTCTGAGGACCTCAGCATGATTTGTAGCCAAAATATTGAGCCTTTGCTAGAACGATGTTGTGTTACTGTCATGCATTAGACAGCAACATGTGCAAGAGTCAGATCATATTATGCTGTTCAGGAGTTGCAGAGTTGGTTATATAGCTGGCCCTCCACAGCCAGTCAACTTGTTCGTGTTTTTAAGGAGGGAGACAAGGAGACTTGGCATTTAAAACACGCAGGCAAAAAATAGCTGGCAAATCATACTGAGAATATCCATGCTGTGTGTAGACCACTGAACTGCTCCACCTGCATTCGACTGGCGAGTGCTGCAGCATCCAAGTGCAACACATGAGAACCTTACACCAACATGCACACATACGCACAACCATGAAACCATGACGTGGTGCAGCTTGTAAAGGGATCCCCCAGCAGTCATCACCTGGCAAAGGCTGCAGTTTGAGATTCGCTGGGTCACCTGGGTGGAGTGGGTTTGAATAGTGCAATGTCCTTGAAATGCATTTGTACAGTTGAAACAGCACCTCGGTGACAAAGCACATAAATTTTAATCAGCTCACTTCATCTGGGCAATGGACAAAGATAATACGCTGGAAGGAAAAGGAGAGTGAGACAGAGAGGGCAAGGGAGCAAGAACTCTGGTTGCTGGAATACATATTAAATTTCAAGTCTCAAGAGGGAAGTGTGAAAACAAAGAAAACGTATTATAAGAAGTCACAGAGGGTATGCCCTGGCAGTAAATCATCCCTAAATGACAAATGTACAGAGGAAGGTATTCTTTAATCACACCCTTCCGCAGGTTGGCACCCTTACTAATTCATCTGAGGTGGGGGGGCTCATGGGGAGGGGCAGGCCCTGGCTGGGCCAGTGCAGCCAGGCTGATTGCAGCACAGCTGCGTTTTCTCAGGACCTGCATCATTCTTGAGAACCGGAAAAAGTCCTTTTGAGCCCTGGGCTGATACGCTGTACCATCTTTTGTGCAGCTGTAATTTTGACAAGGGGAGCCAATTTGAACTTCTGTAATCCTCAGCCCCAGACACCTCCAACGCCTGAGACTGTGTGTGTGTTTTTTTTTCCAAAGGTTTTTCAGCTGTGCTCTTGAGAAAGTCACTCCATCCAAAGAAAGGAGGGGGGTGGGGGAAGAAAAAAACATCTGTCTGACTTTGTCCAGGAGATTGTTTCTATAGCTGTAACATTTTGAAAAGCAGAAAAAAAAAAGCTATTTTTCCAAGTCTGCCTACCCATATTTTTCATTTTTTATGTCCTCCTCTGTGACGGACATAATTTCCTGCCCCTCCTTTCTTTTAACCACTGCTAACAAAAAAAAAAAAAAAAAAAAAAAAAAAAAAGAGAAGGGGAAAAATAAACTGAAGAAACTGATTGAAACTCGACTTAGACTTGCACAATGATCTTAAATTTTCCCAAGACTTATATTTTGGGAGGGAGCTGTTTTATGAATGGATATAAGGCTGACACATGAAACGCGTGGGATCTGTCTGAGTGCCTTGTCTGGGTCAGCTGTGACATCTGGCTCTTATGAATCTGGCGTATTGTGACTCACTAATACACAAATAGTAATCCTTGATAGTATCCACTTGTGATGCTTTTCGGGTGTTGTCACAAACAACATCAAATGCCAGAGAATGGCCCTAATTCTGGTCAGTGCTGCTGTCCCAGACTGGTGGGACTCAGCGCTGAGTGGGGGTATAGGAGGGCTCACCCCACTCTCTTGGCAGCACAGAAGCTCCTCACGGTGCTGCTGGGAATGTGGGTGATTGCAACTTACTAGTCTCTGGGTTTTCCTTTGCATTTGGTACAAGTGAAAGGCTACACTGGTGTCTGACTGGTGGGATGGTGTGTTTTGTGGTGCAGCTCCCACCTGATGCTTGCTGTCCCCAAAGCTCTTAATGACAGCAAATCTTTCAACCTCTCAGCTTCCTTCTCCCACCGTGTATCTATGTGTGGGGAAGGTGAACAGCTTGGTGCATGGCCTCCATCAGCTGTGATGAAGTTTGGTATCCAATGGGATTCTGTACTGAGACCTCGATCTATGGGTGGCATTGGTGCAAGAAGGGTCATAGTCATGGTTGGGGGAAGTGTGCAGATTAACACAACCCTCCTGATGCCTGTGACATTGCCTAGACCAGCTTAAAGGACCTATAACAGGTACCTATAAGGCATCCAATGTTGTGATACAGTTCAGGATAAAATACAGCTAGAATTGCAGGAGAGAGTCAACAAAAGGAGAATTCACCTCATTTAAAAACAGCTTTTTTTTTTCCCCAAATGCATTTCTGAAAAGGAGGGACTTGTGAATTCAAGATGGTAAAAGGTGAGGCGGTAGCATCTGTAAAGCCTGTCTTGTGTTTCCTGCACCTCTTCTAGCAGGAGGGAGGTCTTTAGAATGGCCTAAGAGATAGCCCTGGTCTTCAAGCTTTGGCTGTTTGGCTGTGGAAAGGTTGATAACTGGCTTTCTGAGGTGCCGCATAATGAATTTTACTTTAATATCTAAAACTTGTTATCTTGAAAGGGTCTGAAATAGACTATCTACATACAGAGCAGAGACCACTGTGAGAGAAAGAGGCAATGTGTTAAGGGACCATGCTGACTCTAGCTCATTCTGGAGGCCAGGAATATCATATTCAAGCTCAATGTTTAGATACTACAAAAAGATTTAATCCCTAGTGGCAGGAAAATGTGGATTAGCATTACTTTTAAGCAGGCATGAATTCTAAAGGTTAGGATTCAGGATCAGCAGAGTCATGTCCTCTTTTCCCGCATCAATTGTGGGACTAGTATATATACTATAGAGGTTAACATCCTAAATATTTAAGGTATTTTGGTGTTATGCTTATCTATCACACTGAAAAGTGATCTGAGCTAGTGGAAGATGAGGATTTCTTGCTGGGAACCCACTCTAGAGACTGCAGTACCATCCTTTGATGGCCACAATCTGTTGGGGCTCATTCAGAAGTTGTATTTTTATTCTCTTCTCGGCAATGTCTTGAAGCTACGTAAAAACTGAGGTCTGAGGTGAGTCCTGAGCCCCACATAGCTGCTTGAAGCCCCCCATATCCTCTCCTTTCCTCACTTCCTAAGTACAGTGCAAGGTGAAAGAGTCAGCTGCATTGCAAGAATTAATATTTTTTCTGTCATTTTTGCTGTAGCAAGTGAGGATTATAGTTATCTGGGGAAAATTCTGCTCTAGGTAATTTTTGATAGGAGGTGGGACAGGCAGTTGTTTTTTTGCCTGTGGCTAGAGTTCACACATTGTCTCTGTAAAGTTTTAGAGTGAATAGAAGGCAATGATTTATTAGTGGTTTCACATTATAGCACTAGCTAAGCTACCTAATAATAGGTGAAGAATCCTGCAGCCCTGTGTGTTAATTATGCTAAGAAGCATGCAAACACATAACAAAATGCAGCACTGAAAAACAGACTTTTCTAAAGCGAGAGTCTTGCACTTCAAGGGGATGGATGATATATTTTGAAATAGGAGAAAGAGGAGCTTTTCTTTGTTGTTGTTTTGTTTCCTTAAATTTCCCTGCACATGAACAAAATCAGTCCAGAAGAGCCAAGAAACCTGTAATAGATGAAATGTTTTACACATATGTGGTGGAAAACTCTGCTCTGCTAAGTCAAAAAGCAGCTTCTGAAGAACCTAATGTGGCTAGAAAGTCACAGGTGCCTGACCCTTCTGGCCCTGTTACATCACCGCTGCATATGCTTGGACTTCTTTCACCACTTTTTCAAACCTGCCATATGGGGAGATCATATTCTGCTAACTCGAATCTTCCAGAAAGCTTTGCAGAACCTCGTGCCAGAGAAGATTCCCCACATCTCACCCTTTTATCCTTACACAGGAGCATTAGCAAACTAAACATCTCTCATTTCAACTTCCTCCCAGCCCCACTTTTTTGGCTCATGGATTATATCTCTTTTCAGCAGCTGTTTTTCAGCTGACATTTAAACTAAGCTTACATACTTAAGGTCGATTTCTAGTGTTTCCTTGGAAAAAAAAAAAAAAGAATGTGAGTACAGGCACAGGCACACACCCTTACAGTATGAATTCTCTGCCACACCCAAATAACGTGGTAACTGACTACACGGTAACACCTGCTTTTGGAGACTGCTGGCATCCCAACCTTGTGTTTACAGTGGGTAACAAACCATTCACCAGAGAAATTCCTAGCTCGAGGGACCAATAAAGGGCTATACTTAAGGCTTTTGCACCTCAAAGATGCTGGTTCAAATCCAGCTCAGGTCTGTAGTGACTGTAAAAGTTTATTACCATGTGATAGCTGTTTGGTGGTCCTTGACCAGTGAACAGGTGTCTGGCTCATAAAAAAGAGCAGAGGAAGAGTGCTGTGGTTAACGCACTGGGATGAAGTACCAGATTTCTTGGTCCCCTTCCCAGGTCTGCCACAGATTGTATAGCTATAGGCAAGTTCTCTGCAAATAGTGATAATATTCATATGTCTCATGGGAGCATTGTGAGGATACGTTCATTAATATTGCTGAGATGCTCAAATGCATTGGGAATGAGGAGCTTGGTAGAACTAGAAAAGCAGCTATTTTGCATTGGTAACAACAGGGAGAAGCTCCGAGATGGACAGGTGTAATAAATGGTCTGTAAATGAGCTGTATATTCATAAATGATCTCTACACTCTCAGTGTCTGGGCGTAACATCTTTAAATTGGAGTTGCTTTACTACCCCTATGCAACTTACCTGTGGATAAACAAATAGGAAATCAATGGTAAAGTTTATGTGCAATTTTTAAAGGTATGTAAAGCTTAGTACAAATACTCTGACTTCCCTGGCCAGCTATAAGTAGAATATATCAGTCTCCAACATTGTCATTTTGGTACATCTCTGCAAATAATAACATAGGCTGTTGCTTGGTTCTCTGTAGGGAGCTTCCATGTTGCAGACTATGGATTGTCCTACCTGAGGTGCTGCCTGGAAAAGGTCCTGCTCCATGTTTTGAGGACTAAATCTTTGTTGTCACCTCAGCTCTATGTAAGGAGAAGTGGGATGGGACTCACCTTCAGGACTCCCCTGAGTCACACTTCTGCCTCCCCCGAACGTGGAGAGAGAGGACAGAATTCAGAATTTGTGGAACACTATGGAGTCCCTCCTCTTTCTCCAGCTGTGATAGTGGGAGGGGATAGAAGTCACTATTACCTCTCCCTTTGCAAACTCGTGCTTACTCCTGTGTGTCTAAGCCCCCATTAGAGTACAAACATGCTGGTTGTAGTAAAGAGTAAGGAGCGAGGCAGCCCCTGCTGCCAGAAGCATGCTTTAGTAGAAGAGAGGCTCCACAGAGGATGGGGTATTGGGGATGCCCGTAAAGCTCTCAGGAGCTGCTGGAGGTATTTTTTGAAACATCAGGCATTTTTGTCACAGCTTTAAATTCCTAATTTCAGTTGCTTTGTAATGGCTTATTCTGCTAACTTCTGAGCACGTGGGTACCAGTCTGTGCTGATAGTCCTGTTGAAGTTAGTGGAGTGAGCCATGTGACTAAAAGGGAGGAATATGTTTATAGAGTTGGGGTCTGAGTTCATTCTTCCACCTCTTAGAGCGGTTTTGCAGCTTTTTCTTATCTGGTTTTATCTTAAGCATTTTGCTAAAGGTACATCAAATGGTTGGGAGGGTTTTTTTTTCTTTTGGTGGCAACAGAAGAAGAGCAAATGTTGTGGTTTGACATTTGAGGAAAAAGGAGCTAATCATTGTTACCTAAATTAGCTTTGGTCAGAAGTAAACTTAAAACATGGAGCGACGCAGAGGAGATGCCTCGATTACATTAGCAATAAATTACCGAAGTTGTTCCATTGATTCACTGGGGTGGCTCCAGTGAGTGCCATCGCATCTGCAAGAGCAAGCCCAAAGCAACCTGATCCTTCAAACTGAAAACTCTCCTGCTACTGAATTGCTTCTGCGTTTTTCTGAAATTTGTAGAGTATTCTACAAATACAGCCTCACGGTATCTGCAAAACCTCTAACTGGCACAACCACACCTGTGTGAATAATATAATTTCCAGTGCATTAGAGGTCTTGACACCTTGATGTTTTAAATGAAACTGGGTGGAAAAAAAAAAACCAAAATGGAATATTAATTAATTTTCTAGTACAAAATTGATTTTCAATATACTAAGAGAAAATTGATTTTCAGTTTAAAAAAAGCCTTTTATTTTATAACTGTCAGAAAAATATTGAAACAAATCATTTAATTTTAAGAAGTTTTTGCCCATTTTCTGTGAAAAAGATTTTGTCTGAGGAGTATTGCCTAGCTCTGACTCTGAATGCAGTCATCCACTTTCAGCAATGCTTTGTGGCTTTAGGTTGGTGACTGTATTTTGCATTGGAAATTCAGGACACAGGTTCACACTTGCTGATTAATAGCTAAGTGAAAAAGAAACTGCTGATACGTTCCTAAAAGAAGCAATCGTAGATTAAACCAATGCGTCATTTAGAGATTTCCTCTTGATCTTTTGGCAAAATTTTAGACCTGAATGTTCCATACTCTGGAGAATATGAGCTCACTATTCTTATTTGAATATTGTGCCGGCTTAACAATGCTTAGTGTCACTAGCATGAATAAGTAAAATTACTACATGTCATCTTGGATTTCCTTAAGCTGTAAAAATTAATCATGGCATTAAGTGTTTTCAGGAGTTGAACTTTTAATATTATTTCCAGTGATCACAGCACTTGGGAGAAGGAAGGGAGGGAGGAAGAGAGAGAACTGAAAAATCATATGTTGAACATTTCATTATTCGAGGGGAAAGTATCAGGTAAAACTTTGCTAGGAAAACCTGGTGGAAAAAATGTGTCAAGATGCGGTTAAATGCCTCCAACTTCCTGTTCCAAACTCTGCTTCTGTGCTGTGTAACCTTGGTTTGGCTCTACAAAAGTCTTTGAGATTACACCAGTCTTGCATTACTTTTCTGGAACACTGATCTATCCTTTCACTATTCATAACCAAATGTTTCCTTTACCCAATAACCATAATTTTTGTCCCTTTCTGAACTTTGCTGTGTTAAAAGATTTGGATTGGGCCATGACAGTCAGGAGGTAAGTGCATATTTCCTGCAAAATCTGAGGTGCTTTAGAAGTAGGATTTTGGTTCAGCCTGTTCTCTAAACATAAATTTAATGTACCTAAGGGATGAGAATTCTCCAGCTCTTCTCCAAAAGCGTGATAAAATGTTGGTAGAGGGTGGGAGTGGTGAAGCAGTAGAAGGAAAAAAAAAGAAAAGCACATTTATTCCTGATGGTTGTGGCCTTCACACAGAATTATACTTTAGGAGCTTCACTGATACTGTGTTCTTCTTTCTGATCAGTGTTCTTTGTTGGAATAATTATGTTTATTACTCTGTTGCTTGTATAACAAAGCCCTTGATGTCTCTAAGCAGTATCCTATAGTTATGACAGATATGACTTCACAGAGTCTCATCCTCTTCTCTTTTTCTCAGCTTTGGTCAAGAAGGTGCATCCATTGCCCCAAGAGTAACCTTAACACAGTGCCAGCTAGTGGAGGGCTAATATCATTGGCCCACCATGACATTATTTATTTATTTTTATAAAGTTAATGATTTTCCTGTTTCTTTTTTATCTAAAATACTGAGTATGATCTATGCCAAATATATAGGAAATAAATAAGAGTCGGAAAGCCATCCAGAAGCTATTACTAGACATTACAAAAATCATATTGGCTCTCCAACTGGCTGGGGTTAATGCGGGAAATAGATCTGTTTAGAAAGCCGTTTCCATTTATCTTTTCATCCAGAGGTAGGGGAATAGAAGGTTCTGTGCTCTCTTGTCCACTGTCTAATGATAAACTGTTGAAAGCTGTTTATTCCTAACGATAGACCGATTCTGCTCCCTACCTCCCCCACCATGGTATGTATACTAGTGGAAATTGTCGACATGTGTAATGATCACATAATATGTTTGGTTTGGGACTGACTTTAAACCTTGGCAACCAATCAGCAAGGTTGCCAGTTCCTCTAGTTTTTTAAGACCTCATTTTTGGACTCATGGGATAACAGGAAACCTCTGAAAAAGAGAACAATATCTCGCTTGTATAGGAAAGAAAAGCTTGAAAACCTAAATCTTAATCATTAAAAAGGCAAAAGGTGAAAACTGTCAACTCTCAATGATTGTTGGGGGTTAGCTAGTTTTTTCTGTGTGTACAGAGTCCAGCAAGGCTGACTGCTTCTCACATGTATCCATGTTATTTTCAGGGACAGAAAAAAATCCAAAAGTAGTGTAATATTTTGTAAGAGTTTTTTCTTCCATTACAGTATGGAATTTGTGTTAATAAACAGAGCTGGAACACGGGGGTGGGGTCAGCGGACATAGTACTTTCTGCAGCTTGATTGTCTGCGTACCTGCCCCAGGACCACAATCCAATTCGTAAAGTGACTGGGATAGATCTGTATCATGCTCTGCTCTGCTCTGGCACGAAATAGGGAAAAGATTCTAGCAAGAGTCCACGCGTCTCTGGTCCTGTGGGGATTAGCTTGCGTGTCAGTAAGGAAGATGCCGAGCCAGGTGGAGCCAAAGTGGATGAACTTGACTTTACACATGGAAGACCTTAAAATGTCTCTAACACTGTCTATCATATTTCCATGTTAAGAAGTTTTCCTCCTAGCCAGGGTATAACAGCTACCCTCAGTTGCTACTGCAATGCATAAGGTTGTCATTAGTGCTCCTCTCATTCTCAGTTTCAATGACTTTAAAAAAAATTGACAAGAAAGTTGCACACAATAATGATTTATATTAATCTGTGCATATTGTGAACATTAAGGCTTTAGTTGACAGGTTGACATTTAATTCTATGAGACAGATAGAGAAACAGTGAAAAATTCAAATAGAACGCATGATATTGTGTACAATGAATATGTGAGAAATACAATACAGGAGTTAGTTACTTCCTTTTCTTTTATGTCTGCAGTAATTCAGTGACTCAGTACAGACCACAAGAATGACTTTCCAATTTGCAGAAGATCTGGGAGAAATCCTTTGACTTGAGCAGGAATATGAGGTTTGACAGAGAAATTTCTGAAGATGGTTTTAAGTTCTGCTATGTAATAAACCAAACTGGCTGATTACGCTGATTACTTCTGATCTTAAAATAAGCAAATTTTCAAGAAATCATCAAATGAACACTTTAGAGAAGAATTAAAAATAATGCCATTAAAGGAATATTGCTGGCTGAATATCTTTACAGGTACTTGCAATGTTTTCATAACAGTAGGTCTTGCATGAACCAAAATGTCGTTATAGTCTTGGTGCACATAAGTTGTTAAAATAGTCTCATTTGGAAAACCCTGAATTTCTACAGGGCAAAAAGGGTTCTAACTCTGAGGTACTTTCAGGATTTTTTGGTATTTTCAGGAACATTTTGGTTAATATTTTTCTCTTTTTACGAGGTTCATTGAGGGGAAGTAATTCTGTTAGGGAGCTGGTGGCATGGACAAGTACTGGATAAGTGGGGAGGTGCTCCACACCTCATGCTCCTTCCTTGCTCCAATGAAGCCTGTAGCCATTCTGTATCCCCATTGCCTTTGCTTTTACTTTACTAATTTTATCTGGGAACCATTCCAGGCCAGGTCTGCCCTCCTGTGCATAATCCAAATGAGTTGTAATCTCAGTTGAGCCTTGTAGGTGCTAACATTTCAACAATCCTGATGTTCTTGAGGGCAGACGAAGCTATTAGATGGTCTAATCTGACAGTATATTCATGTTGGCCATAACATTTTGGAATGCCTTCAGGAAATAAACTCTTGGATGAAGAGCAGCTGGCTCGAGTTGAATGCAGGCAAGACCAAAGCAATACTAGTCAGAAAGGGGGAATGCTTTGAAGAGTGGGCCAAGACACTGTCCCCACCTTCCATTCATTGAAGACATATGGCCTCCATTTATCAAAGTTGTGCGAAGCCTCTGGGTCCTGCCTGGCTTTCATGGCCAGGTAGCATTGCTTTCTACAGATTTCATGGCTAGCTAGGAAATGTCCTTTCCTTCCTCCCAGGCAGTGATAACCTAAGAGCAGGAGCAGGAGTACACAGTTCTGGGCTCTTGGAACACATTCGATCTGGATAAGTTTTGTCTGACTGTAGAAACGATGTTCACATTCAGGACCAGGTTAATGCAGCTACTCAGCTGTGTGTTAAATGTCCATAGATTTTGCTGCCTTCCTTTTCAATGGTGTATGCTACCCTGGATTTAAGAATTCAAGCCCTCTTCTGATGTTTGGTGAGCTTCTGATGTCACTTTCAGTACTGTCAGTGGTTAGTGAATCAACACCAGCTAACCAAATCCAAATTTTGATGTATGAAACATCATGACAACATTACTCCTACTGACTGAAGCAGAATACATTGCCCAGAAGGAAGTATGTGAGAACTGGATACAAGATTTTTTTAATCAGAGAATGTGGAATTGTCTCGCAGAGAAGATCAGACCAACCTTGAGTGTGACTGAACTTCAGGAAAGAGACAGTCTTTTTTTCCATCATATTCATGGTTCAAACAGCTTTGGATCCCTTAACATATAAGAGTGCTTCATTTAATATATATCTTGCACTAAGTTTTTTCCTTTTCATTTTTACATAAAATTTTTAAACAAAAATTATCTTGAATTGAAAACCATAAACAATTAGTCTGCAAGTTTCTACTACTTTAGAACTTTCAATTCTCAAATAATAATAGAAATATTATCAACCAGAAATTATCAAACCATGTTTGATATTAAAAACATACATGTATTTCTATTTTTTCAGTGTATGGAGAATAATGCAAGGCGGAAAAATATCCCTTGTGAAATAGAAGGGTATTTTTAAATGCATATTTTTAGGGTTGCTAAATACACAAAAAGAAGGTATAAAGCTTGGGATTATCTCTTCCCCTAAATCATAGAATAATAGAATCATAGAATCATAGAATCATTCAGGTTGGAAAAGATCTCTAAGATCGTCGAGTCCAACCACAAACCTAACACTGCCAAGTCCACCACGAAACCATGTCTTTAAGCATGACGTCTACGTGCCTTTTAAATGTTTCCAGGGGTGGTGACTCAACCATTTCACTGGCCAGCTTGACAACCCTTTCAGTGAAGTAGTATTTCCTAGTATCTAGCCTAAAACTCCTATGGTACAATTTGAGGCTCTTTCTTCTAATCCTATCACTTGATACTTGGGAAAAGAGACCAACACCTATGTGGCTAGAACCTCCTTTCAGGTAGTTGTAGAGAGCAATTAGGTTTCCCCTTAGCCTCCTTCGCTCCAGAATAAACGACGCCAATTTCCTCAGCTGCTCCTCATAAGACTTGTTCTGTAAACCCTTCATCAGCTTTCATTGCCTTTCTTGCAAACGCTCCAGTAGCTCAATGGGGATGATCACTTTCATACTCCTCCTGGCCACACTATTTCTGATACAAGCCAGAACTTTATTGGCTTTCTTGGCCACTTGGGCACGTTGCTGGCTCTTGTTCAGCTGGCTATCAGCCAACACTCCCAGGTTGTTTTATGCCAAGCAGCTTTCCCCAAGCCTGTAGCATTGCATGGGTTTGTTATGACCAAAGTGCAGGACCTGACACTTGCCCTTTTTGAATCTCATTCAACTGGCCTCAGTCCATCGACCCATCATGTCCAGATCCCTCTGTAGAGCCTTCCTACCCTCAAGCAGATCAACACTCCCACCCTGCTTGGTGTTGTCTGCCAACTACCAAGAGTGTACTTGATCCCCTCATCCAGATCATTGATAAAGATATTAAGCAGAACTGGCCTTAACATTGACCCCTGGGGAATGCCACTTGTGACCAGCCACCAACTGGATTCAACTCCATTCACCACAGCTCTTTGAGCACAGCCGTCCAGTTTTTTATGCAGAAAAACTTACGTCCGTCCAAGCCATGAGCAGCCAGTTTCTCCAGGAGAACGCTGTGGGAAATGATGTCAAAGGCTTTCCAAAAGTCCTGGTAAATAAAAACCACAGCCTTTCCCTCATCCACTAGGTAGGTCACATGTCATAGTTAGGCAGAACCTGCCTTTCCTAAACCCATGCTAACTGGGCCTGATTACTCTTGTCCTGTATGTGCTGAGTGATGGCATTAAAAATGATCTTCTCCATAACCTTCCCCAGCACTGAGGTCAGGCTGACAGGCCTGTAGTTCTCTAGATCTTCCTTCTGGCCCTTCTTATAGTTGAGCAGTCAAGTGGGACCTCCCCAGTTTGCCAGGACTACTGATAGAAAGTGGCTGTGTGTGAGCACTTCCGCTAGTTCTCTCCCTATCCATGGGTGGATCTATTCCGCCCCCATAGGTTTGTGTATGTCTAAGTGGTGTAGCAGGTTGCTAACCATTTCCCCTTGGATTGCGGGGGCTTCTTTCTGCTCCCTGTCCCTGTCTTCCAGCTTAGGAGGCTGCGTACCCGAAGAACAACTGGTCTTACTATTCAAGACTGAAGCAAAGATAGCATTAAGTACCTCAGCATTTTCCTCATCTGTTGTCACTGTGTTTCCCTCCAGTATCCAATAAAGGATGGAGATTGTCCTTAGCCTTCCTTTTGCTGTTAATGTATTTATAGAAACGTTTTTTATTGTCTTTTATGACAGTAGCCAGATTAAGTTCTAGTTGGACATTGGCCCTTCAAATTTTCTCCCCGTAAAACCTCATGACATCCTTGTAGTCCTCCTGAGTTGCCTTCCCCTTCTTCTGAAGATTATAAATTAAGGAAAGGGGAATCTGTTTTTCTTCAATTTTAGGCATATGTGATGATTTTAAATTAATTATATTGTATTACATTAAAAGAGAGAATGTGACATGTCATAATCAATATTTTTCCAGATTGGATTAGAGATTTATGATATTTTTTCATATGTACATTTTTTCTGTGGGCTGTAGTCATCCCTCACCTTTCCTACTTGTTACTCAGACATTTCTTCAAGGGTCTGTTGTGAGATATGTGGAGTGAATTGAGTGCAAGTAGAGAGGATTTGGAATTCTTTTTTCTAGTATCTCTGGCATGTCAAGTAGAAACTGTTAATTTTAAAATATGGATCTTGATTTCCAAAACTAATTGGAGACCTGGCATCTGTGAGGTGTTTCAGATTTTACAAGCCTATTGATTGTCCTGCATATTGAATACAAGGCAGAGTCAAACCCTTCTCCTTTCTTATTTACCGGATAAATACCAAGGTAATTTGCCTTGCTGTATACTTCATCCGAAGTATATGGATGTGGAGGACATGGCTGGATTAGACCGGAACAATATTAATTCTTTGCCCCGACAGCATTCAACAGGGGCAAATGATACAAGAACATGCAGAAATTAAGTTTATTTTTGAACCTGAGTTGTGCAAAGTCCTACATTTCTTCATCACAGAGAAGGAAGAAATACTTTTTCCTCTGTCTTCCTACCAATCAGAATTATTATGATTCATATGAAGAATAATTCTCTGGTATTCAGGTAGGACAACAGTATTGGAAAGGCATCATGGCAGTGTATAAAAATCAGCTTTCCTCTTCTGCAGCAGTTGTTTCTTTGGGCAGTTTATATGAACATGCCAAGAGTAAGGAGGAAAGCTCTGGATAGAGAAGAGCAATCTTAATTTTTCCTACCCTAGGAAGACCTTGAGCTGTGAGAGGCAACTCTTTCTTTGAAGAGAGAAAAGATGTGTATTGATAAAAGAGTGAAATTAAGGCTACATACAAAAAGTTGGAACTCCACTGATGGGTTCATTTTTTTCAGTTCAGTTTAAGAACTGGGAAATCCGTCTGTCTCCTGGGTGCAGGGTCAGCAGGGGGTGCCCTGTTTCTTCAGGACGTGGGTGAGGATGTCCTGCCCTAGAGAGAAATGTAAGGGCTTGGTACCTTTGGTGAGGCACCACCCTCAGTGACTTGTACTTGTGGGAGAGAATTAATCACCGTAGGCCATGTCCCTAGCTCTAAGCTGAGGTTTTGTTCAATCCTCCTCTGTCTAAGCAAGGTCCAACTATGAAAGTGAGTCAGTGCTTGGTGTTCTGTTGCTCGTATCTGAGTAATACCAGTATGATCATTCCATTAGAGAGGAGGTGGTGTTTTGAAAGAGATATCAGTGAAATGAAATTATGGATAGAACCAAATTCCTAGCTTTGCCTCCATCATCAAGGACAGGTCCCCCAGAAACAGGAGAGGATTCTTGTGTTACACAGGGAGGACAGTCTTCGACACTACATCCCCATGAGGCAGCTCCTCACAGGGGATGTGTACAGCAGCGCCTGGGACGTATTGCACTCCAGCTGAGGAAATCTCTCCCGGTTGTGAGGGAGGGCACAATGACAGGGGACTACCTGTTAGTCAGGCTATCAAGACTTTGTCAGCATAGCAACATAGCACAGAATATAGCTGTATGACACCCAGAAAATAGCACAGAACATAGACACATACAATTAAGAAATTATTTATCTTGATTTGCAGATGACTGGAGTAGGGAGCCAAGGATTTTTTTCCGCTTTCCTGTGGTCTCTCACAATCCTTGTGCAAGACTCAGTTTCTTAAGAGCATCTCTGACTAACCTGAGGTGCTTGCTAGGAGATGATTTTGAGAACAGTTTAGTGATGGTCCATCCATTGGTGTCTTCTTCTGTCTGGCTGTGTCCTCTGGAGACTATGAGAAGGATGTGGAATAGATTTGCCTTTGTGGATGCCAGCTGTGACCTGCAGCACAGCAGATACTCTACCACCTGATTTACTGCACTGTAACAGATAATTTGAGTTTTTGGAGTGATGCAGAAGCATTGAAAGTAAGAAAATGCTGTAGCCCACTAACCCAGCCTCACGGACAGACTCAACACAATACTTCGCTTCTGGATTCAGGCATCTGGGGGTGCACCTGCAAGGTGCAAGTTCTGGCATCATTTCAGTGTGAGGTACTGAGCAGGAAGATCAGATGTGGGAGCAAGGAACAAAGAAAGGATATTAGCATTGCCATGCAAGTCTTAAAGGCCCTCAGGGTGTGGGACTTGTCTCGTGATGAATCTGCTCTTATACCAAAGGATTAAGAAGTTTCTGTTCTTCCTGAAATATTTACAAATATAAGCAGACTTTTGACAAAATAAACTGTTGCTAACTCTCAACAAACATATGCTGACAAATTTTGCCATAACGGAAAATCCATATTTTGGAACATAAAAGTGTTTCTTCATTAACTCTGGTTGTTGTTGTTATGGATTGCTGCATTGTGACTCTCAAGTAGCTCTCAATCTATTCCAAAGTCTAAAAGAGAGAAGGGATAACCTATAAAACTGGCCCTTTAAATAACAAAAAGGAGTTCCTTTGGTGCAGCTGAGGTCAGGAAGTAGCTGATCATAACAGGAGTCTAGACCCATGTCCTACTATGTCTGAAATAAGAGAGAGGATATTACCTCTGGGCTGTAGTATTTGACACCTGAACCATATAGGAGGATTTTCATTCTAGTCTAGAGAAGAAAATTGTGAAAACAACATCTTCATAGGAGACGAACTTGGTGAATTCTTATGCCGAAGAAAGCAATAAAATTTCACACTGGAAACAGGACAGTTTTTCTGGACTATGAATCTTTGTTCCCTGCAATAATATCATTTGATGTATTCTTCCACTTAATATATGAAAATTATTCAGAGAAGGAGGAAAAAGCTGAGAGAACTTAACAAATTTCCATTTCCAAGAGACTGAGCAGCCTATGATCTGGCAGGGAGCCACTGTATGATGCAGGGCTTTGTGGAAATTGAGTTGCAGTGGTGAACGACTTGAAACAGAGTGCTGAGCTGTCAGATAAGTCACAGTTGGTGAATGTTAACTTCTATTTGTTATGTTTTGGAGACAAATACCATACCCACGTACCAGACAGGGCAGGGTTAGACTGCGGGGGTGAAGAAGGGAGGAAGGCAGACCAGAGGAAGGAAGATATCTTTTGTAAATAAATAGAAACATCAGTGTTCCCTGCTTGCTTAGGCTGCTTTGCTTATGACCCTGTTATACCAGCAGCCAGTGGAACAAGTCAGTGAATGGCCATTCCCTTCCTCCCAACTGCCATAGGATGTAAGTTGTGTCAACTGAAACTTACATTTTAATATATTTATTAACAAAACTTTGAGTGACAATCCACCTCATGAAACCCCATGAAAAACCTTTGGCTCTGCCCAGTTACATATTCTTTGCAGATACTGTACATATTTTTAGCTCTGTAAACTACAACAATTGTCGGTTACTATTTTATTGTAGTTAATGTTTACATTACAGTGGTACACAGTGTTTTCAGTCAGAAAACACTCATTTGCAATTAGTATATATAATAACAAACAGGAACTTGTGGAATTGTAATATAGGGTTCCATTTATATTTAGTTGCACCAGAATTGCAGTGGTGATTACCATGATATAAATAAAACAAGTATTTGCAGACCTTGCACATTTTACGCAGTACAGCTTGTCAGAATAAGTCTGTCTACATTTCCAACAGAAAATAATAGTAGTTTTTCAGCGTGATGCCCCTCCTGATATCTAAGGACCTAAAAGACAAGAGTTTTAAAATGGTTGAAAAGAAATAAAGAAAAATGTATTTGCAGTTAAAAATGAACATTTTTAGGAAAATGTTTGTATATTCTGTGACTCTCTGTGCTAATGAAAACAGAGGAAAAGGAACAAGTCAGCTCCTCTGTTTAGTTTATTATTGGAGGTTTTACCTAACTTGGCTTGTATTCCAATACATAATTAGGGTAACACAGGAGTATTTTATAGATGCACTGTTATAGAAGTAATGCAGAAAGAAAGCTTATTTCTAGGTATTGACTGGCAGTCTGTTAGAAGCAGTAGTGTACCATAAGATCTCCAATGCTGTTCCAAAAGGTCCTAATATGCTGTGTCACGAACAATGGACACAACTGGGTCAACTACATTACAACTTCTTTCTTGTGCCTTTGGTGAGTAACAGAGGTTCCTAGGACTTCAATCTGCTTCTGAGCCATTGCTCTTCCAGTCAGCTGTCTAAGTGGCTTCTGAATGAGTTGAAAGCACCCAGATTTGGTGTTCAGTGAGGCACAGAGCAGTGTCCCCTGCAACTCTGCCAAGCAGAGATGACTCGTCCCACTTAAATCAGGGGATCTTCCTGCATTTTCTGCAAGTTAAGTAGCCTAAAATTTTCTTGCTCCCCTCTATAATGTACTTGGAGCTGTTCAGCAAGATGGGATGATTTGAGAGCATATTGCCTTTCCCACTCTCGATCGCCGTTGTCTGCCTTACCCTTCCAATGAGCAAGCTATGGAAGTGTTTTCACTTCAGGGTTTGTATTTCATTATACACGACAAAAGCTAGCCAATGTGTGTGAACGTGTTGCACAGCATATGTTTATCTTGTCTTCCTCATTCACAGTGAGCTGATACTGCCTGGTGCTACCTATGGGAAGCATACTGTTTTGGGGGCCTTTAAACAGAATCAAATGCTTCACTTCCAACAGCAACACACTCTTGCTTTGTCCCATTGGTCTCTCCGGTCTTATGCAGTTAGGTGAGCCCCATGTCCAAGGGTATGTTAAAGTATCTGAGCTGTCCGAAGAAGCAAGTAGCCTTTACTTTCTGATTTGGCCAGAGTAGCACCTTCCTTCTCTTCCCAAGCACAGTCATAAACATCTCTTTGTTTGTTTTCCCTTTATCCAGCCAATCAGACAAAGATGGCAGCAACAAGACCTCCTTTTCTTCTTCTCTAGTCTCTCCCATGAAGTTTGCTGGTAGTAGATGTATATCATTGCAGTGGTGCTGAGAGGGTCCCATGGAATGTTAGTTCTAGTAATTAATTCTCTGTTAATATACACAGGGCAGTTCACGTCTTTCAGCATTGCTATTTCAGCTCGTCTGCAGATTTAGTTGTGCTTTTTATATTGGTTACCTCTGGTCATGTTTTCAAAGTTTTCTCTTGAAGCCCAGGTGTTTTAGTGTGTTTTTGTTTGCTCACTTATTTTTTGGTTTGTTTTAATAGAAGTTGAATTGCTGATGTCTTCATATGGCCTTGAGCACAGTAGCTGTAGGCACAGCTTTGGGATTCTCTTGTCTCACCCTTATACTACTCATAATTTGATACAGTAATTAATTGCAGTCCGTGGTTTTATTCAGAGTGGAGTTGGCAATACACATTAGAGAATCACAGTCAAAGCCTGACTTTGAAGTATCAGAGGGTGTTGAGATGACATGGTGCTTTCTAGATGTATCAAACGTGCTCCATTTACCACCACTCTGCCTGCCACGCTTATGCCAGTTTAGAGAGCACTCTGTTAATGAATGAACTGCTTGGACATGGTCTATAGCCTCTTGAGCAATTATTTTAGCCTCTGGTATTGCAGTCTCAATTTGGCTAGAAATGACTATAGCTTTCTGTAAAGTTAGTTCTGGTTCAAGCAGTAATTGCTCACATAGCCGTGGTATGGCTGCTCCTGCCACAGGCTCCACAGATATTTCCTTACGCTAGTATGTGTTAAATTCTCTAAGTTAGTATCATTAGTATTGGGTTTCTCCATTTTCTGAAAATGGTGGAATATGTTAAGGAGTTCTTCATACTCAGTTGGAATATCTACCTGAAAACAGTAGCAAAATTCAAAAGCATAAGAAGTATTTGAAAGCCAAACTGTAGTGGGTATTAGTAGAGAGACTGGCTTCCCAGTATTTGGGCATTTGTTCTCTTTAGTAGCAAGACTATATTTCAGGGAAATTTTAAAACCACGTTGTAGATAAATCATTATTTTAATACAGGCTGTTGTTTAAAGTCCTGAAGAGCTTCAGAATCAAAAAAAGGCCTGATTGATTAAGGAGGTTGTTAAAAAAGAAGATGAAGTAACCAAAGGTGTATGAGGTTTTAGCACTGACTAGCCATGTGCACAGTTTGTAGTAGTAAGATGTGGTAACTTCTATAGCCCCACCATTCTCGGCTCACTCAGAGGAAGAACATTGAAACAAGCATGATCAAGGGGAGGCAAAAGGTCTGCTTAATGGCAAAAACTAGAACTACAGTACAGACTGTTTTCTTCTAGGACCTTCTAGCCAACAGCTGAAGTTTTATCCCAGAATGCCAGATAAGCAAGTTGTGGTGTCAGCTAACAGATGTCCGAGGTAACAGTTCACGTAGCATGGTGGGTGAAAACTGAGGACCTTCTGGGAGGGTTGACTAGAAACAACATGCAATGCAACAGAGACTTTGGAAAAAGTCAGGTAGTGGGTCTCAAATAGATGACATGTTTCAAAAAGGCATCCAGAAGTCTGGGTGGTTATCTGAGCTAAGCTGTGCCTTTTAAGGTTAACCCATCATTAATAAGTTCATTCCCAGGATTAATGGCCACGCAATACAGTATGTGCGTGTTTAGTGAAGCCACAAATAAATTATGAAGGTTAATAAGTGTTTCTCTGAATAAGGAGAATTATTCCTCAGGGAACCACAAAATATGCCATTAAGACCTTAACAAAATAGGCGGCCTCTACCATTTTGAGATTGTGGCTTGTTTTGTTAAATAAGGCAGTAATTGTATTTCTTTTAATAGTGTGACTGGCCAGGTATTCCTGCTTGAGCACTTTCTCTGTTTCTCAGGGTGAGAAGGTCAGATCCAACCTTTTAAAATTTGATTTGGAAAATAGAACCAAGGAGGGGAAAAAGTCAAACAGAATAGGGTTATGTGTGGAGGTACAGGTCTATGGGAACATTTGCTAACCAGATCCTGTGTGCTCAAGTCAGTGATGGTCTTCACCAGGCTGCCAGACCTCTCTGCCCTTCAAATGTATTTGAATGCTGAAATGAATTAATGCTGTGTATTTTTCATTCAAATAGATGGGGATGACCTTTGCATGGCCACTAGCTAGGAAGCCACTGCAAGTGCTCTTGCTTGAAATATTTAAGCCTTTGAGTACCATCTCTATGTTACATTAATTGGCAAATGGTACCACTGGGTGAATAATACTGCATTTGATTAGCACTGTGACACAGGAAGGATCAGAGACAAACACCTGAAAGGACATCAGAAATAAGTAGATACTGAGAGTGACAGGGAAATAAGAATAGCAAGAAATGAACAAAAACTATGGATGGTTGTTTTGGTGCTCCTCGGAGACTTTTGAGACAAAGCTTCAGAATGTATATCCAGCAGAGATAAACTGTCCATGACAGCTTGAGTCCAGTGCCCTCACAGTAAGCTTCAGAGTTTCATTGGTTGCAAATTGAAATGTTTTCTTGAAGAATGCATGTTTTGTTGTTTGGTTTTTTTTTTTCCAGCAGACTCCTCTGAAGCAATGGAAATTAAATGACCACTGATTTTCAGAGATCCACAAATCAACATTGCCATAAATGTTTCTCTGTCTGGGCTACAGCTGCACAGTTAAGAGGAATTTTGCAGAAATTCTGTTGTCCAGTCTCACATGGTATGAAGCTTTTATAACTCCACAGTTTCTTAGAATATGATAAAAAAAAAACCAAAAAAACAAAAAAACCTACCAATCTTTGGTTAGTGTAATGAATTTCAGACGAACTGTTCCGAAAATCGACACTGCAGTCTTCATGTAAAAGTCAATACCTTCCAGGGTGACAACATTTTGTTATCATAATATTTCCTCAGGGTTAAAAGTGGAAATAAAAGTTCCATCTTGGATACCACTGTGTGATAACTGTTGGCATGCATTCTCCAATTTATGTTGTTTCTAATGTTAGATAATTTGGTTCTGTAACTAGGTGAAAGGAGGTGGTTTTAGCTGAGTTTTTCTGCAAGTTTCTGGTTCTAAAGCTAGTAACAAACCTCAAGGCATGAAAATGAAGGAAGAATGACCTCAGCCCAATTCATATGCTGTACATGAACATTCTGTGGGCAGAATTTGAAATTTCTCTCTTGATCTGGGTCCAAATGCTGCAGCTAGAATCTACTCTAATCAAACCGAAGAAGAAACTTGCATAAACGCCTTCAAACAGAACCTGCCAATTTCTGTAGAGCTCTGCTGACAAGCAGTTATTTTTCCTGTGTTAATATCATTAGAGGAAAGTATTTCAACAAGAAAATAAACAAAATGGCGCATTTACTTGAGCTTGAGTAAAAGGATGAAGATAGCTGAAGTCAGTGGGAATTTTGCCCTGGGTTTTAGTGGAGCTCAGGACTTCACGCATTTTGTTTCACTCTAAATGTTTGCAGACAACTGAGATGCTGAATTTTGAAACCAATCTCTTGGTGCCAGTTAGTGTCAAGAAAATGTGTGTGTGTCTGCAAGTGAATGTACATGCACATGCTTCTTATTAAGAAATCTTTTTGCTGTTTCAAATTTAACTTAAAAACTGTTACTTCAATGTGAAAGCTAGATCAATATGGCACTGACAGAGGCACAGGGGCAGATCAAAACAAGCTGCACCTGAGCTAGTTCCAGTGTGTAGTCATTCTGACTGGAAACTGCCTTGCCTTCTGCCCCTGATTTTCTCAACAATACTAGGGGCTGTTCATACAAAATGCCCAGGTGTTACTTTGTCATGCTTGTACGTAGAGATCACCTTCCTCATTTCTCTTTAGTAGGAAACTGTAATGAATTTCTTTAGATAGTGCTGAAAGATTTAATATAGCTATTTACGTCACCCCACAAAGGGCTTTTTAAAAAGACAGCTAAACACCAGCTGTATTAATTTTGGCTTCCCTCCTTAGGAAGAAGCAACAAGTAGTGCATACAATAAGGAGTCAGATATCATGATGGATGATAAGTGAGGTTTTTTAAGAAAATAAAAATCAGTTGTTTACCCTGTGATTTTTTTGAGAAAAAAAAAAAGAAAGAGGACACTAGTGGTTAAAATGACAATTTCTGAAAGTGGTCATTTTTATCAATGGAAGATCAGAGAAAACAGCTAAAGACTGGTTCTGAAGAGAAGCACTGTGGCATTTCTTAGTGGAAGCCAGCCAGATAGATTAGTGGAATATGAAAATGTCCCAAGGAAAAGTGAGACTGAGTGTTTTGACTTGATGAGTAAGTTATGCTGCTTTACACTTTTCAAGGTTGTAACAGTGGAAAGAGGTTGACTACCGGTTGTTTTTGCACAATAAGCCAGTGAGATGTAGAGCTCCTTCCTTTGTAGGGGGGAAGAGTGTGGGTATGTATCCCAAAGTCAAAGAGAAGTGTGGAAGACTCAATGAATTTGGAGAGATTCTTGTAATCCTACTGGGAGGTCCATGTGATCCTTAATGGCTTGGAGAAGTTGGGTAAAATTTTGCAAACATCTTTCAATATCCTGTCTTGCCTAGCGTCATCTTCTTAGTTCACTATGCAGTTCCTTAATTTCCCTCCTTTATCCAAAAGTAGTTGCATGCCTGGCTTGAAGATCTTTAAACTGTGAGAATTTCAGTGACTACCAATATATTTCTTCATGCTAACTCATTGTTTGGTTTTCAGCAAATACCCCCACTTCTGTTTAGAAAGAACGTCTAAACAAACAGTATATATGGGAATAATAGATAATTGCTATGTCGAAGTAAACTATGTTCTAGTCAGGATGGAAAATCGAATTCTGGTCACTGCTGTAGTGAGTGATGACTAAGAATACATAACTCCATAATGGAAACTGCTCGGAATCGCTTTATTTTAAGTGGCAAGCACTTGCTTAAACATAACAATGAGCAAACAATATCATTTGTTGAGACTCGACACTCTGTTAATTGTATATCAGAGAGTAGCAGGTGTCTAAGCACGTAATGGTTTTGTTAATCTGTTTCTGAGTTGCTCTGAGGCAGCCAAGAGCAAATATTCAGTAACGGAAATTAAGTCTTAAGAGGTATTTTGGAAAAGGGTATTAGTTGGTAGGTCTGTCTGGGTTGTAAAGAGTGATTTGTGATAATCTCCCTAAGCAAGAAAATGGTCAGTCAAGGCCCAGGTCTGTCAAGAACTGCATGGCTGACCTGCTTGTATTTATAGACTACATGCTTGATTTCAGTAAAGCATAAGAGCTTCAGCTTTTCATGTAAAGCAATATATTCTATACATTTTAAATGTTCACATATATTTCTGTTGTCTTCTGACCTGATGTTTTTTGAAGGTGTAAGTGGGTTTCAGACATTTAGACACTTTTCTTCTCCGTGATGCTTCAGTGCCAGTTATTAGTGAGATTGGATTAATATATTCAATTATGTAGAGAATCCAAAATAATACAACTGTAATAGTCAGAGAAAATGAATACATTTAAACCATAACATTTTCTCTGAGGGATAATTTGCTTACATAAGTGATATATAAAGTGCTATTCTCACTTATTCTGCAAAGATAGAAGAAGAAAAAAAAAATTACATATCCATTCAAGGACATAACACTAAAATTTGATTTTTTCGGTATTGGGAACAGAATACCATCATCATTTTCTTGTGATTGTACTTTAGATAAGAATAAGGGATAATTTGTTGTGTAAATTGATTTTTAGTTGCATTTCTTACACATTTCAATTTTATCTTTCTTAGGGTGGTTCCTTTCAAGCACAGCTTATCACAGTAGCAGTTTGTAAATATGCACTGTTTAGGGAAAATAAAATCATTCCAACAATACAAACTGTAGTCAAAATACATCAATTCCAACTTACCTTTACACAGAGCAGAATCAGAGAAATGAAAGTGTAGTCTTAGAAATGGAGGAGATAAACCTTTGTCTTCACTTTTCCAAAGCAAGAACCACATCCTTCTGCTGTCCTAATCAATATAGCTGAGTTGGCTTTTCTGGATAGGTTTGTTCTTCTAGTCAGCAATTGTCCAGCTATAAGAAAGTATCATTGTTTGGCATGAGGAGTGAAAAAGAATTATATCTTTTATGGGAAATCTAAATCATCTTGTCATCATATAACTCAAAGATGGCCAAGCGTGTTTTCCTTCAAATTTATTTAAACAAACAAATGTAATTCTTAGGTTTAGGCCTTGGAAGCCAAGTTTCCGTCCAACATGAATTTAGGACATAAAGATTTGTTTGTGATGGAAACAATGCCAGGCACTTCTGCATAGCAGTGTAATGGAGTGCTGCTAGAATGTAGCTTATAAAACCGGATTCAGGAAAACAGAGCTACTCTGTCTAATTTGGCCTGTGCTGTGTGATTACAATAGCATAATTGTGCAGCTTGGAAGCCTTTCATTCTCTGCTGAAATTATGCAGTATTCAAACACGTGTGAGAGTGTTTCTTCAACAAAAGGCTGGGGCTGAAGTCTCTACATATCCTCCAAGCCCTCCTCTGGGATGAGTCCTCCTCCTGCCACTATGACTTCCCTTGGTGACTGTGTACTGTCACCTACACGTGGCTTTTGGGGCATCAAAGTCTGCTGGAAGAACCATACCGTTTTGTTACGGCAGCTCTTTTTTTCTTGCAGTTTGTAGAGTAAAATCCCACCAAATGAGATCGTTGCTCTACTCTCATGTTAGGACAATGGTGCTTCGTTAGCACACTGATACTTGGTGGGTGCATGGGAGTGCTTACTGAGTGGGAAGCACACAGTCTGGATTCTTTCAGAGCCTAGTCCAGAGAAAGGCATTGGAAAAGATTTCTAATATTTGAAAAGAGCTGATGTCCAGTTCCTAGACAAGATGTGAGGATACAGTAGTCTTGTTGCAGCAGCAAAACTGCAAAAGGAAAGAAGACAAAATATATTTCGGTATTGCAATGTTTATTCCTTTGTGTCCAGTGCTTCTGAATGTTTCATCAGCTTCTGTGATCAGTTGTACAGCATTTTGTCTGTGACTATCAAAAAACAAATACAGACTGCATTTTGGTGAAAAAAAGGAGAAATGCAGTGAGCGCTTCCTTTAAGAGAGAGGAATATAATACCATTTTAGCAAGATATCAATTGGAAGGAAAGGTATAGTATTTTTGTTCTGAACGCAAAATATTCTCTTTATAGCACTATATTTTAGGTATTAAACGTGAACAAATCAAAGATATGGGGCTCAAAATGTGTCATTGCTTGATCTCGGAACAAAATTTCATTTCCTTTTTTTGTTGGGAAAAATGAGAGGAAATATTATTTATTCATTCTTTCACTGAGGATATGAGAGATGATGGGAAATAAATATATTAGTACATACTTGTACAAACAATTGTATGAAAAGTGGAAAATTCATTGTCCCAGCCAACACACGGATATATGCACTTAAATCGAGAAAAGACAACTTTGGGTTATCTTTGGGTTCTTGGTGTCAGAATACCAGCTCCTGAGGAAACTGAATTTAATGTTGCTCAAATATCTGTGTGTGAGACTTCTCTGAACATTCTTTGCTGATGTAAAATCAAGTTAATATTTATGCTAAATATATAAGGAGCTACCAAAAAAGAATGGCTGGTTTTTATTTTTTTAAAGAACAGCTACATTCTGAGGGCTTGTTTCCTTCAGAAAAACAGAATTTTCATTTATTTAATATTTTGAGAGGGAGTAGTTCAGTAGTTTTTGACTTTGATAGCTTCAAGGTCATGGCAGTCAGAGCAAAATGTTTGGGCCTGACACTGAAATCCAAACCTTGTTGTATGGTCAGATATTTTTAAAATTAGAATGATTAATGAAAAGTTTAGCCTTTTGATGTTGCCTCTGGTTAAGACAAAACTCAGAAATGCAAAAATTAGGGGTTCTTTGGGAGCAACTAGGGATAGTGTGATTGCCAACATAGTCTCATTGCCCTTCTCTTGTCAAATTTTGGTCAAAATAAAGTCAGATATATTAACAGATTTCAGAAGACTTATTGCCAGACTTTAGTGGGGAATAAAGTCAGCTACCACCAATCACTCACAAATAGAGGAGAAATTTTAATTCTGTGGTAAGTAGTTAATTTGCCAGTTATGGTAGTAGGAGCTGGAGAGAGGCCTGTGAGTTTAGTCTCTATGTCTTAGTCATTTCTTATCAAGCAAAGTTAACTTCCACTTTGATGGGAGTTACTTCTGGCTTGGTACTGAGTAAGACCTACTTAATATCCTGCTGGTAGAATTATTCAAGACATTTTAGAGTTCACATCTTAGATTCTGTACTTGGTACATCTCTTCGGGCTGTATGGATCACCTTGGCCCTTCCATTCCAGTGAGTAACATTGCTTTCTGGGGAAAGGTAAACCAAAGTTCCCTTTGTGTGGGTGTGTATCTATGTATGTGTGTGTCCATGCACCACTCATTTTTTCCCATGTCCTATCCCTAATGGCACTACTCTTTGTTACCTTCAGCAACAGTAGCTCCTTGCTTTGGCATGGCTTGCACACTGATGCAATCTGTATTACAGTTTGAAAGCTCGAGAACAACTGCATATCTCTTAGAAAGGGATCTGGGCCACGTTCAAAGACAGAAAATGGTGAAGGATCAGTTTCTGCAGTGCTGAGAAGCCTTTCTTGTTAAATGTTTGTACATATTTCCTGACTAAATTTGCCTAACTTCATCTTTTGGATAGTACTTTCTCCCTTCTCCTACTTTCTGAATTGAAAATTTCTAAAATGAAGTCTGCTGTTATGCAAAGTATGAAGACACTAAAAGGATAAATCCTCTTCTTCCTTTTAGGGCTACAAGGAAAATAAGATCTGAAACCACAGACTAATCTTGGCATCTCGTTGGGCCAGCAACAAACAGAAACTGAACAACGAGTCTTTTTCTGAATTATGCTTTTAAGTCCTGAAATGAGGTCTGCTCAGATGAGCCATGCTGACTTCAGCAAAGGCACAGCAGGTGTATGAGCCTCTTTGAGCAAAGATCTCTGCAATTTCACAACTGAACTTAAACCCCACAGGTTTAGAGGAGTGTCCAAATATGGTAAAATAAGAGAAATGTCATCAACCAAGAGCTGTCATTTACAACACCAACACAAAACTTTGACTCAATTCCAGGAAGTTTCTTACTGCTTGGAGGAAGAGAAAAATCCAGCATCATAAGGGTTATAGCTGTCTTATGTGACTGCTGTTGCTACCCTGGAGATAAACAGGAAGAGGATCTGATACACGTAAAACAACCAAGATGGTTTAAAGGGGGAATGTGTGATTTTTGCTTCCTGTCTGTGAGACAGAGTTAATCACTGCAAGTAGCCAGCAGCATTTGTTTTATTATAGGGAAATCCCTCTGTGTCATTCACAGTACACACTTTGGTGGCTGTCTTGTTTCAATGACACAAGATGTACTTTCCTTTCTTCATCATCCTATGACATTGTGGGGTTTTCCTGCCCTCATTTTTTTTTTTTTTCAATTCCTCTTAGCAAAAGTGACTAGATAATGAGCCCAAACAAGGAGATACTCTGCAGTTCCCTTGATGACACACCTCCCTGACACTGACTCACCTGGTGACTTAAGACTTTTTGTTGATATTTCTAGTAATGACAAAATTAAACATCTGATAAGAAAATTACTTCATTACTTATATGTCATTTGTGTACTTAAGCTCTTTCAAGACTCCAGTGATTTAGTTTTAGGAAATAATACACCAAGACTAGAGATGACCTGCGCTGTGGAGAAAGATTCAAGTTCACCTGTAGCCTGTGTAAATATTACGATTTTTGCACTGAGCTAGACCTCATCCAGAGTGTTTGAATTCTTCCCTGGATCCAATTCCATCTCTCAGCAGGATGGGGAATGCGTGTTTGCCATAGTAATTCGGACCTGCCTTCAAAAAGGGTAAAAGGAGAATGCTTATCATCTGGAGGTATAGTTGCTAACAGAACAAAACCCTTGTTTGTTTAATTTTGTTTACCCTTTAATACATCTTTCTAGAGTGTCTGTGCTACTATACCTAAGACTGATGCAAATTAGGGTGGGGATAAGCCTGAATAACACTGTCTTTTAGAGGTCTAATGAAACAGGTATTAGTGACTCTAAAAAAAAAGAGGCAGTGTTTACATTCCTATTTAATGGAAGAGCCAGTGGAGGCGTGTACATGTGTACTTTGTGAAAAACAGGCCATACAACTGGAAGGATACATAATATTAGTATAAGCATTAGTATAAATCTGGTAGATTTCACTGGATATAAATTTAGGCCAACTCATGAGACCTTTTCCTTGTCATCCCTTTCTGTTATTCTGCTTTGCCAACATGCCCCACAGTGTATCATCTCAAATATCCAGGTGATCTAGGTTGCTTCTCTTTCCCAGATAACTTCAGTCTCATTATAACCATGAGATGTATTGTTAGTGACTAAGTAGGGAATTAGCCAGTACAATTACTGGACATGGATGCTCAGGGGGCAGTTGAAAACAGAGAATATAACTCATAGTGATAATCATCTCCAGTGCCCCTAAGTGTGAAAATTATTTAGGAAAAATTCCATTTCCTAGCTGCTCTAAACTGATGTAAATGTGCCAGATTTTCTCTAGCACTGGTCAGTGCCTATCCACCTTTAGAAACCTTTTGATGCTCTTGACTACCTATTGTATCTTTTAACACACTGTACAGAAAAATAACTGCAGAAATGTACAGTGTTTGCATAGATAGTAGGATTTGGAAACTAAAGATGCATGAAAAGTATCTCTTGTTTTCTCCATTTTCTAGGGCCTAACAGAATTAAGTTGCTCTGGACTAAGGATTTATTGGATTTGATGCTCAGCTCTGAGATATTAAACATCTGTATACATTTCTCATGCCTTTTTGAGATGACATCAGCTGTTTCCAAATCCCATAATGACCAGAGTTGTTATTAGATCATAGAAATTATTGGAACACTGAGAATTCATTGCGTACCACTTAAGAGTTGGTTTTTAGGTGACAGAAGCTAGGCTGTAGAAGAGTTTCTAGGGAGGCTGCTCAGAAGTCAGCACCAGCCAGCAGTGGAGCAGACGGTATGGATTTCCCCTCACTGAGAAAGGCCTATCAGCAATCAGCAATGCTCAGTGTATCTGCATAGTTTACAGACCTTGCTACATATGTGCCTTGCCTATATGCTTAGCTATGCCCATAGTCAACATAGATGGCCTTGCTGCTCAGACATTATATTCTTGTGACCTAGTGGTTCATGTTGGTTCTCCTTTTCTGTAAGCTGAATGACCAAGATAGTGGTGCAAACTCATGACACTGCTATGCTGACTCTTCTTTGTGTATCTTCTCCAGTGTGTGGGGCCTGTGGTGTCTCCCTTTGCCTAAAATGTTATGGTTTTGTCATTTGGGCGGGAAAAAAAGTGCTACCAAAAGAAAAGTATATTCTAAATTGTACTTTGACGTCTCTAAAGAACTGTTGAATAGTAAATATCAAGGGCTCAACTCCTAACCACATGTGGTCATAAAGATCAAGAAATTTGGAAAAAAAAAATACCACTGATGCTGCACCAGTGTCTGTCGTCTGTATGGAAATCCTGAGTTCTTAGGTTAGTATTGAAACAATAACCAAATTTTCTTCTCCAAAGTAGCAGACATGGGACAATGATGGCTTGTCATTCCTCCATATCTGCTTCCATGTCTTCTGAGGATTAGAGCTAAGTTCGCCAGTGTAAGTCTGCAGTTAAGATGTAGATCCATTGACAGAAATGTCAGTTTACTATAAAAAAGGCTCTTGTGAAATTTCCTACTGGATACAGGGAGGTGGAAAAACCACAGTTAAACATCCTGTGATTCCCCATCTATTTTTGCAGTTCCAGGAGGACTGAACAAGCAGCTAGAAACCAAAGCCTTCAACTGAGCCAAAGCAAGTAAAACTTTTTGAGGTTCCTCTCAGATTAGTTACAAAGACACTTAAAACCTTTCAGAGACAGATGTGCTGCTGCTGGAAAAATAGAAAAGCAAAAAGTGACTTAAAAGCACTGAGTTCTTCACAAGGGTCTGGATTCTTTGAGCTACTAGAGTAGATGTTATTTTACAAGATTTAAAAGCAGAGGAAATAAGATGGAGATTATAAAAATGAGACAGAAGAACAACAAACGAATCATTAAAGAGTCAATATTAGCCCAAGATTACAGCCTCATCTCATTACATGGTCAGTTCCTCTGAGCAGAACTAGTAACTAAAATAATAACCAAGAAAGCAAGAAATAGTGTTTAGCCATGAGTTATTGCCAAACAGCACTTATCAGGATGGTTCACAGTCATGTCAATGGCACTGGACAAAAATGCAGGCATGGTAACTTTTCCTTCTCATTGACTATTAGTCACATCTTGGTTAAACTGAAACATAATTTTAAATATTACAGAAATGTGGCACTTTGCTCAAATAAGGCATCTGTTCCAGCAAAATGTTATGTTTTGAACATTAAAAAAAAAAAAAGAAAAAAAGAGTTTTCTGTTTTTAAAGAAAGCATGTGGACATGAAGATGAGTCAGTTGGTTTGAGTGGTTACTGTATGTGAAGTTATTTTGAATCATGTAAAAATTAAAAATAATTTGAAAGAAATCACTTGCCTGAAATATTACTTTAATATTTTCTTTGCCTTAGTTTTATTTTTATCTTTCCATTTACCAACCACTCAGTGAGAGAGAAAATAGGAAACTTTTACAACTCAAAAAGATCAGGAGATTGAAAACGTAGTTATGTAGTTGTGGGATTCTGAATGGAGAGTACAGATGAAACATCAGCCGCAACTGATCTCCCCTTAGGGCGTTAAGACATAGCAGTTAAAAGTTTAGGTTTTCTGTAAATACTAGGATTATATCTGTGACCTTGATAATTTGACAATTCTTAAAATAAGTGGAACTCAGGGGATATTAAAAATCTTATAAAATAGAGTATTCTGAGCAGTGATATTCCCAAAAGCTGTCTAGAACAATATAAGGGACAATGGAAGCTACGGGGATTTTTAAACCCAGGGAGCATCTAAGACTTTCGTAGGACTTTCCAGAAAGGTAGGGCTGTATTTGTCAGTTTGCCTAAACTTCTTCACTCCATATGTTTTCACATTTTGCCCCTAAGCTTTTAATGCATTTAACATTAAACAGTGATTGAATAAAAAGGAAATTATCTTGGGATAATTTCAGGAAGCAGTTTTCCTCCTCCTGGTGTTGCATTCTGCCTTTCAGGCTACAGAGCTGGTGTCTTGCCTGCTGCTGGCCTTACCAGAGAAATCCTGCCTTCTTGCCTACAATGCGAGCCCACTTTCTGCCTCACCATGAGCGTGTCTTTGGGAAATGCTATAACCCGAGCATTAGAGCATCTCGGAGCAACAAAAGGCAGAGGTTTTAGGCCTTTTGGGCTGAGAGAAGGCAACACCTAGGTAAAGGCCTTCTGGGAGATGTGCTGGAGCTTTGGGGATTCATGGAGAAGGTGCCTGTCCCTGCAGCACAAGAAGAGAAGTCTGCCTTGTGCAGTCAGGAGCGCCTGAAACCTTGGGCTATCTCCAAAGCACAGAGGTCCCACAGGTGGGATTCACCCGCAGGCACAACCGTCCCTGTATGCCTGGGGTTTTCCTCAGTGGATATTAATGAATCTTGATCTAGAGAAATCGTACTTCAATATCTGTGATGGAAAAAGACTTGAAGAACAGTTTTGCAACAGTTGTGGCACTCCCGAAATTACCCTATTGCCTACCCTGGCAGCAAGGTCCTGCCTGCCAGCAGAACGTGAACCAGGAAAGGTAGTAGAGAAATGGCACTTCAGAGCATTCAAATGTTAAGCCTCACTGTTATGCTGATGCTGTTAAGGGTAGGCACCTCTGTTTGCTAAAGTAGCTGGTGCAATGGATGTTGATTAGGTACAGGCGACAGAAACAGCCTGACTTTTTTTTGCTTGGTTTCCTCAGCCTCAAGTGGAAGTTGGAGGAGATATTTTTGAAAAGGAGAGGGGAAAAAAACCATGTGCTCTTGATCCCTGCTCTATTTGTGGATATACAAATGGATCAGAATCGGCTGGGACAGTGATCCTATTGTAGGCTGAAAGAAAAGAAATTAAAATGGAAAAACTGCTCTCTGCCCAGTTCAGATTAATTCTAAAACGTTTTCTTTTTTTTCGGCATAAAACTCACAGACCTTTTCTAGAAACTAAAATAAGAGGACAATGCAGCTAAGGCCTCTGACAAGTGTCCATTTTGACTTTCATCCTTTCCCTTCCTTCACCCCTGCTGCTTGCACTGACAAGAACCTGTTACAAAGCAAGAAATTTGCCCAGATGCACAGGAACAAAAAACCATATTTCTGTGGTAGGAAGGAGCAGGCACTGCTGTAGACAAGCTCTTTATTCCATGGCTGCATGTGAATGCTGTCCTCACTTGCACTAGGAATACATAAGACTTCTTGCCTGACCTCTTTATCTTTATAAAACTAGTATGAACGTAGAACAACCCCACAATCAAATGGCTTTGCAGCTGTCAGTGTGCATGTGGTGCTGTGTGTGACACAATGAGTATCAGGTGGGAAGAAGAAAGACCGTACCACTTGTAGGGCCAGACAGCTTAAGTGCAGATAAAGCAATCCAGCAACAACTGTGGCTTGTTATGGCTGATGATAGGCAGTACAGTTCACCTTGGGCCCACTTTGCTTCAACCCTTGAGCTGCTGACTGCCGTCTTCAACTGCTCTTGCTTGTACTCCAGCCAGTGGAGAAAGGTAAAGCCTACTGTAATCTCATGAGGCTGAAGAAAGATATTTTCTACAACGTGCAAATTTAAAGCTGGCGTTCCAAAGCCTTTTGGAGTCCATGAAATCTGGTCTAGAAATGTCATGGTAAGATGCTGAGCATTCTACTTCTGATTAATTCGTGAATAGTGTAAAAATGATTGGATTATGTCCCTTATTTAAAACATGTAAGCTTTAATTGAGAGATAAAACTTAATGCAAAATGAATAGTCTGAAGAAGAAAATATACAATAATTTTCAAGATTCTTTAAATGTTTTTGTTGCATTCAATTTATGCTGTTTTCACTCCCAAACCTAATTGTGCCTATCTATTTAGCATTAAAATGAAAGTAAAAATGCAATAATTCCCCCTATTCTTTCTTTTTTTGTTTTGTTTTCGAGTTGATGCTGCCCTATAAAATGGCTTGCTTTTGATAAAACTGAATCTTTCTGATGGGAGAAGTTAATAAGGACTCTTTAACCAGCTTCACATACATAGAATATATGTCTTCATACTGTTTTAATGCCTTGTCTTCTAAAATTGACATAAAACAGAAAGTCCAGATTTATACAAACATGAAAGCTATGCTCAGTTTGTTGATGTAGAAGTACTGTGGTGCTGAAGTCTCATGGTGTCCCTATTTTATTCATCTTCCCTTCTGTGGAAATTGTTGGTATATTTGCCTGAAGTGTGGTTATGTCATACTGTCGTATCCTAGATGATTTTGGATACTGCAGAAAAATCATGGTTAGAGGGAGTGTGTGAAGTGTCTGAACCTTAGAACGCTTCAAGCATGCGATGAATGTGCTTCATTATCTCAAATGTAGGCTGCCTTCTGCATTCATAAAGCGATACATTTGCAGTAGATGAGTTATGGAAAAACAGATAATGATTCATGAAAAAAACGTCCTACTTGCACACAGTTGGATGATCTTACTGCTGCTTGCTTTTCTTCTAAGCACGAGTTTGGGTGTGGGTGCGCAGTGGCATGTGGATAGGGGAAGGGGGGGAATGTGTGTGCATGTGAGTTTATATATGGAATTAATATATGGATTGGGATATTCTTTTTAAGTCTGTAAAGTGTGCGTGCTGCTTTTATTCATTAGCACCTACAAAGGACTAATTGCCATCAGGCATGTAGGTGGAATTTTTGGCAGGAAGCAAGAAATGCAATAGGTTTGATGACAACCAATGATCTGCCAAAGCCTTGTCAAAAGAAGAAGCTACTTTTGCTGTCACTCACCCAACCCTTTAAATTCAAATGCAGATGCTTCCAGGGGGTGTCTGGCATCTGTCCAAGTCAGCATTTGAAACGGAGGGCTCCTAATACTGTACATACCGATAGTGCTGAAGCTGTGACTGGTGCCTGATGCTTAAGGTGAGAAGGAAATGTAAAAGCTGAAATGGGGACAGGAAGATACAGGCTGCTTCTGCTCTTTTTGCAATAGTGGCAATAGGGCAATAAGGACCCCACCTGGTGTGGGTGGTGATGCCCGGCAGTGTCCAGCACTACCCCTTGCTGGGGCAGCAGGGACAAGAAGTGAGTTTGGGTTAGTAAAACCCGTGAGACCTGTCATGGGAAATTACGGGTTTCCAAAGATAAATTTACTGTGCCATGGTACATCATGCAGCTCTGGCTGGCGGGGTACCTTTGTGGCTGAGTGATGGCAATGTGTTTCAGGCATCATCAATATCTGGTTCATAGTTGCTGCTGAGGGTCCAGGGACACTGACAACACAGGAGGCCAGGAAGACCCCATCTGTCCTTTAGCCTAAACTTAGAGGTTTTGCTCTCTTTTTCATTAGCTCCAGTTCTTCAGTTGGAAATTAAAGCTTTAACAGAAATTCTTGGAGAAGTCCCTGCCCACGACAGGGAGATTGGAGCTAGTTGATCTTTAAGGTCCCTTCCAACCCAAACTATTCTATAATTCTGTGAAGTCCAGCATAATAAAAGTGATATGGCTAGAAGCTGCCAGTATGTTAAGTACTTGTGCTGTTGTGAAAGCTGTGGCTGAAAACTTACCTATGTGCTATCTAGAGAATGGATGTCTGTCATACAGTAAAGTGCTTCAGAACGTCTGCATAAAGAACATTATATAAACAATGAAAAATTCTGTCTTGCCATCAAAACAAAGCAAATTAAACTATTTGAAAGAAAACTACGGGGAAAAAAAGACTGTATATTTCTTTCTGTGAACTTTTGCGTTATTAATTTCAGTGTCTTTCATTTTGACTGAAAAATGTGACTATATTCTTTATGATTATTATGTTTGGGTCTATGGATGAGTTCCAAATGTATATGATGCATATCATGGGCCTGTGTTAACATTGCTTTTTGACTTGCATATGTCTAAACATCCTCTTAAGGAGGGAGTTGAAGTTTGTCTAATACACAACAAGGAATTGTCTTTACATTTATTCTTAGAACAACCTGAAAAAGAGCTGTAATCCTTTACCTAGTTTTGTGGTGTGGGTACAAACTTCTCTACTGCTTTGAGAGGGCTTATGCTAAAGTGATTGAGGTGAACGACATAGGTCTTTTGAGTCTGGCTCAAGTTCATCTTATACCTGGAGTCAAAAGAATCCTTTGCTGGGCTTCCCGATTGCATACCTCTCCTGTCACCTTAGATGACCTCCTTCTTCCCTCCCCTCTAGAAGGGAGAGGTGCTAATTCTGCTGGAATGCAGCATTTATCACCTGCTGAATTCCAGGGCCACTGGTGTGGTTGCTGTTCATACCATGATTGTTTCAAGGTAGTCCATATTATTTGATTCATACCCATAAGCTTTTGTACAGTTTGCAGTAAAAAATCAGTACAGAAGTACACGAACTCTGTGTAGTCAATCATGTAAAATAAATAAAAATCCTTTCCAAAAGTGTGTACGAGGAGACAATGACATACTGAAAAAAATGTGATTGAAAGTAGGTTATCTGTTTTAAAAATGTTATACATAAATTCATATATTGGACTAGTTGTTGTAATGTAGAAATCTTGCCATAAAATAATTAATATTGTATCTTGAGTATCTCATAAAGCTATTATGAGACTAATAAATGCTTGGAAATCGCTCTGACAGCTTAAAAAAAGGTGTTGTGAAAGTAATAGTTATTTCTGTTTTGCTTTTTTTATTTTCCATATTACAATTGTGATCAGAAATTAGAACATCTACTTTTATCAAATGGTGGGTGGTATCTACTTCAGTTCTTCTCCCCATTTCTTCGAGTCACAAACTGACATTGGAATAACAAATAAAGAAGAAACATAACTGGATGGTCCTGTATTTCATTTCCCATAATATCACAAGAAGAACTCATTCAGATAAAAATGCTTCATTTACTGCACATGTAATTAGCATGCTTAGGAAGCAAGTTCCACAAATTAGTGAGACAGAGACTTCAGGGCCAAATTCAGTCACACTTCATCAAATTTCATGAGATTCCTTGCCAAATAATTTAGTACTGGCCTTTTTGGTGATAAGTACTACTCACAGTAGCAGAAATTATCTGGCAAACTTATTTAAGAAGGGGGAAACTTGATTTGTTGGGGTCTGATGGTCTCTGGATCCTACAAAAAAAGGTAGCTCATGCTTTTATAAGTGTCCTTTTCCATATTTAATCCTTTGAATTTCATTGGAAGACAGCTTTACAAACACAGACCTACTCCCTTCTGCTTTCATATTTGGTCACCAGTATTTGCTAGAGGTGTTAAATAGTCACTGAAGGGAAAGTGCTTGTGAATGAGAGAGGAGGTAGCCCACAGTCTTTTAGTATCAAGATAAATAGATATAAATCAAATAGCCTTGATGTTTTAGAAAATGACAAGAACAGTACCTGAATTTACACTGACCAAGAAAAACTTAAGAGTTCAGATCAATCTTTATGTCCAAGGGTGTGACATAATAGCCAGATGCAGTCAGCAAAAACTTTGTCCCCATGGCAAAGTCATGACAACTTGGTACACTGTCAGAGTTTTACATACTCTTCTGGAGCATTATACACTTTCTCTTAAGCAAGCCACTTGCTGAGAGAGGACACTCTCAGCAAGGGGACATGGGGACATGGAAGTGCTTTAGTACTGTATATTTTCTCCTACTACCGTATCTGGTTTCCCGACGTAAATAGTGCCAGAGCATTTAATTGAACCTGTTTCTTATTTGTTACAGAGTGTTGTGTTGGTTTTTTTCAAGTCCAGAATGACTAAATTATCTTGTGATTCTTGTGAACGTTAAGCCACCGATACTTGTAGGTGGAATTAAAATTGCTTTAGCTGTAAAGGCAAGGCTTCAGCCTGAGCTTGGTACTACTGAGAGATGGAGATATATAAATTTCCCTTTTCTTTGAGGTGGATTACAATCCTTCAGATAATATTTGTAATCCATATATCAACTAATGACTGATCAAATCCACAAGCCAAGGATTGCATTGGGCCCTACATGCAAATGCTCTGTGTTTCCCTGGTGATATTCCTCTCAACAACTTAGGGGATGTTGCTGCTAGTGAAGTAACTTTCACTACAGTTCTCTTCTTTTTCTTGTGTAGTAATTTTGGCTAGTGGATTTGTGTGCCCTGGAAAGGCCTGATCTTCACCTTTTTCTTGCTCTGAAGAGGAACTTACCGGAGCAGTAGGATCTGTGTAATGTGGATTTTCTTCTTGACATTTCAAAAGGTCTTGCCCTTCTTCCTGGTGGTAGTTTGAGCTGAAGCAGTAGTTTCTTTCTCCAATTTTTCAGCCTGAACGTCATCAACAAGGTAGTGGGGTCATTGGTGTGTAGAGAGACTGCTGCTCACTTCTGTTTCTGTGTAAATTAAGGCCATCCCAGAGCTGCTGGCAAAAAATGATCGAATCTGCTGGGAGGGGTGAAGAAGCTGATCCATTTTACTTCTTTTTGAGGAGTGTGATCAATGTAAAGCTGGACTGATAGAAACAGCATCAGTGTCTTTCTGACAAGTGGCTTCAGCTGGACCTAGGGGCATCACAGAAGTGCGTGGGCTTTAGGGTGTATAGTCCTACCAAAAAAAAGATCATGTTAACCACCTCTGTTTCACCTGTTTCTCATTAAAATAATCTTAATTCTTAAGTGAAATGTTGAGCATTTAGTCCTTCTTTTGTGACTGTTGTAGCATTTAGGAGTCCTATTCTGTCCCACATGAAGAGCAGGAAGGCTGTCCTTTGGTACTGATTTCTTCATTTTAACATCTTTTTGAGGAGCAAAGTAGTGTTGCTATTATTTTTTTTTTTCAACTCATGGGGAAAAAGTAGTAAAGCCAAGAGATTTGGGGGATGGCATGGCTTTTTCACAGTTGTGCACATGACCTATTTCCATTAGAGTGTGGCAGGGAAAAAGGTGTTTTATTGTTGTATTTATTTTGTGATTATGGAGAACTCCCAGCTGGGAATGGAGAAGAGAATTTACTCTTCTCCTGGTATGATGCATTTTTAAAAGTGGTGCTGCAGTGGCACCAAGCAGATTTCTTTAGTTGCATAAAGAACTCTGGGAATGAAAAATGCCTTTTAAGAAAAGAGATCATCACTGACAGCTGTTATACCAAAGACTCTGTATCTGTTGAATGGATTTACCTTTGTTTTTATTCATCCTTAAAAGCTGTTGTTATTCTACGTCTCTCTTTCTATGAATCATTCAGTAATATTAAAAAAAATTCCCAAGAGTGAGCAAATATTACTCACCTCTTTCCTGATACAGGTAGCTGCATGGGTGGACAGGTGGAGGCAGGTTAGACTGTAGCCAGCGCTATATTTTTAGCATATCCTTTTAGCTGACAAGAGTTTTCCTTCTAATCCTCAGAAGAGATCAACTGGGGTAGAAGCATTATCTAGACATTTACCATATGACTCAGTAATAATAGGAAAAAAAAATCGCAATCAAAATAGACAACTTGTTTTGCATGGGATAGTACACATTTCACATGGGTGACTCACCTGGGTATAGGCCTGCAAGATTGTGTTTGGATTTCTCGCACCTCACATAATAAGATAAATGCCTTTTCACTTTCTGATGCCTTTTTTTCTTTCCTCGTCTCCAAAAGGCAAAGTACAACCGTGCTTGTTTTAGCAAACAGTATTAAACCCACTGTAGTTTAAAGGTGTTAAGCATCCAACTAGAAAATATATCAACTTTGAATAAGAAGGAACCCAGACAGTATGTCATCCTTGACTCCTGATGCAACTCTCCTAAAATCCCAGCCTGTTATTAATACACTTTCACATTATATCTGTCTTGTACTCCAATTGTTCTTCTCCAGCAAAGTTATTTTCAACAGTCACTCCTGTGGTGTGGCCTTTTTTTAGTGAAATTCTCTTCTGTACTTAAACCCTTTTTGTCCTTTCCATGTCACTTCTGGTTTGTGTGGCTTTCTGCTATATTTCTCTATTGTAGTGGTGGAACATCTAATTAAGTTAGCTTGAATAGCTATTTGAACAAAAATTTCATGGACTTCTATGTTTTGGGAGAGTTCAGACTGTGTCAGTTCAGCCTCCCAAAATGATCAAACCCAGTGGCAAAAATCAGATGGGTTCATGCTGTGGCTTCAAACATTCTTGAGATTTCAAGACTATAAACGTATGTTGTTCAGTTTAATATCCACTCCTCAAGTGGTGGCAGGGCAGGGACAGAGCATCATTTGCTTTACAGAGGAGGTGTGCAGTTTCGCACAACTAGTCTGCCATCTTCCCCCATTCTTGAATAGCAGATATCTTCATCTTCCAGCTAATTTGTTCTTGTAAAGATTATTTTTGGATGCTTTTGGGTGAGATACGCCACACTTTCAAGTAAGCGGTATTTATTGACACGTTTTACAATCAAAGTGTTACTCAAATGTTCCTTGGAGCCCATTTGTTAGGGTGGCTATGCAGAACACTTCTGGATTTGTTTGCATGACCTTCTTTTTTTCTCCTGATAAAACCTACAGTCAGAATCGGTTTAAGATTTGATTACTCCTTAATATGTTCTTTCTAGCTTCAGACTTTGACTGAGGCCTTGTATTGCACATAAGGTATTAGCAATAAGCCTGTCTTGCTGCACTTGCTTCAATTCACGCATAACACATTAACCCTATGCACATTATAGCTATAAATCATAACTGGCTGAAGTCAATACAGACTTCCATTTAAAAAATGAACGAGATGGTGGTGAAATTCTAGATTTCTTATAGTTGCAGTCCTGGTGAACAAATTGTATGTAAAGCACATGAGACTTCTGAGGTTGTCCTTTGCTTTTAAAAATATTGTTGATGCTGCATAAATGGACTAAGCATTTTTTGCTGAATCACTGTGTCGAAACAATGTAGGCAATGCCAAATTTTCACATATTCTTGGAAGAAAGGAAAGGGTAACACAGCTATCTTAAAAATGTTATTTTTTTATTGTTATAAACTATAAATACATGGGTAAAAATATATACAAACTATCTTAAAATAACCATCAAGTCACCCATAACTTCAAAAATTATTTACATTTCATTGGGAGATGGAATGGGGAGAAAAACATGTACAAGATGACTCTTGAATGCTCTCCTTTCATATATAGTTCAGTTCTCAGCAGTAATGAATGTACTAACCAAACAAATGAAACCTTGATTAGTCTGAAGTATTCTGACAGCACATTTCATGAATCGCTCTGTGGGGGGAGTAGCCATGGAACCACCAACCAGTTACTTATGGAGATACTGCTATATCAGCTAAGTTTGGTGTGCTTTGTTTTTGTTGTAGGTACATTGTTGCTGGTATTAAAATTTAATATAGTTTACACAATAAAAAACTTGTAAACTTTTTTTTTTTAAATGTGGTGCAGCTTTGATTGCATTTCATGTGGTTTAACATGTTTGAGAGAATTATTTTAAAGAGTTTTCCCATTTTAATTAAATGCAGACATTTACAAATGTTTCAGATCTGACAGTTATGTTTGGCTGATACAAGGTCTGAAACTAAATCAGCCTGACTATGCCTTACTAATGAACAAAATTTTGTATTTATAGTATTCTGACTTTTTCTGTAAGGTTTTATTACTGAGTGACAGGGAATACGTTCTCCACAATGCCTGTAGTGACCATATCTGCCACCCCGTCTTGGAGAGTCATGAAATGAGCTGTTGCAGCAGGAAAGTTCAGCCTCTCTGCTGGAGAAAATGAGCTGTTCAGTCACTCTCATTGGCACATCTGCCTTGGCATTACTGTCTTCGTGGCCCACACAGGAGCCAGAGGGGTCAGCTCTCGTTTTTAGATGTTGGCCTTATGGAAAGTTGAAGAAAAACCCATGGTCTTTAGGGTCTCATGTACAGCAGGGGCCAGTGCCAGTTTTGCCTGATTTAACCACCACAGTGACACACAAGCAACAGTCTGGAGGATATGGAAATAGTGGTGATGGAGGTCACTCCTAGAAAAGTTTGTGATTCTCTGTCATGTGGTCACCGGAGGGCTTTTATGGTCTTTACAACTGGCAGTGGGTTTTAAAGCCAGTTCAAGATTTATTTCTATTCCTTCTCTGGAGGTCTACAAGCACCACCCTTCAGGGACACCTGTGGGGAATCCTGAAAAATACTTTTTCTCAGAGTACATGCTGCTCCAGGAGCACAATTACTCGTAAGACAGGAGACATCCTGTATCTCTCTGCTGGTTAGATGACTAAAAGATGAAGATTTAATTACAGGGAGAGTGGTGGTAGGGGAAAAGGTTTATGATGGCTTCTCAATCTGCCTTTGTATAGTTCATAGTTTGGTAAATGAGTAAGTAGAGATGTTCGCAAAGTAAACAGTGCTTCTTAGGACTGAGTTCTGAGTTATAGCTCCCTGAGCTTTGTGGGGTTTGTTGTTTTGGGGTTTTTGCTGTCGTGCTCCCCTCCTCAACACCAGAAGTGTTGAAAATATTGAAAATATTTTCAGTAGTTGATCGATGATTTCTTTTTTTGATTAATTGGTGTAGGCAAACTCTCTGTGAGGAGAGCTTGCAAAATTGATTGGACTTCTCATTGAAAACTCAGAGAAAACATTTCCACATGCTATATTTTTTTATTATTTTTTAATTTTTATCCTTTCCTGAATGTACTGGGAACTTGCCATGTTCTGGGTCAGGAAAAAGACCACAACCAGTTTATTATTATTTTCCTTTTAATGAAGCTGATTTCTTTTCCCAGTATATGCAATTTGCAGTCCACTGATTTTGGACCGGAAAATCTGTCCTTGTTAAGAAAAATACTGACTAAAGCAGAGCTGTTAGCTCATATCCAAAAATATTTTATGTTTTTGTTTTGGGTTCTGCTGGAAATGCTACATTAACTTTGCCTCAGGACACTAATTAACAAACTGACCATTAATTGCCGGTAATAAGGAACTTGTCAGCAGTCATTGTTTCCTTAAACTGCCTAAATTCAAGGGGACAAGTTTAGAAGAAAGTACCTCCCTAAAAGATCCTTGTCTTTTCTCCAAAATATAAGAATCTCCCAGTAAGTGAATGAAAAAGAACTTGGGAGCTTTTATTGTCAGATATTCTTAAATTGTTGAAGCAACAGGGGTTCTTCTAGAAATGGCCAGTGATACGGTGCTAGAATAAGCTGTTTCCCTGATAATGCTTCTTGCCTTTGACTGGAAACAAATCTTACTAAAAATAGTCCTGAGAGAGAATGATTTCATTCCTGAGGATTGAAGTGGTAGCCATGTATGTATTTCTTGCCTGTCTTCACTTATCTTGTTCGTGTAATAAATGGAATGACGACAGGTATGTGTGGTGACATTACAGCCAGCAGTAACAATTGCTGCCATTGACTCTGCAAGCAAAAAGTTAGGTTGAAACTGGAACGGGTATCTTAGGCCCCAGGGCATTTGGAGAGAGGTTACAGCACTCAGAATTAGGGATGGGAAAGTATTTCACTAAACAAAGATGATAGTAATGTTTGGGGAATTCACAGACAACTTCTGTAGTCTCCTCTCCTGGAAGGAAGGATACAATGCTTCTATTTTCATAGTTTCTGATTTTCAAAAAAAATGGTAGAAAGGATTGAAATCCAGATAAAATGCTTTCATTCAGAAGAGTTAGCAGTGATCTCCTATGTTCTGTAGGTTATGTGGCAATTTTTTTCTAAGATTTTTCATTTAAAACAAAAATCTAGAGGTCTCGAATGACTGTGGTGCTCTGCTAGTGTTTTGCTTTTCTTAGGCTGAGTTAAGAAAGCCAGTTTTTCATTTAATGAAAAATGATCCAAATGGCATCCTTGTTGTTCCTTCATCAGGTAATCACCTTTCTTTTTCTTAAGTTTAAAATATCTTTTTAAACATTTGGTGTTAAGGAAATTTTACCTTGATGTTCCTGTGAGAAGGGGTAGATTTAGATGACCCATTATGGTATCTTTGCTTTTATTTCAATATCCCATTATTATTGTAGGAATGTTGAGATTACTTAGACATATATTGGTGTTTGTATTACAAAAGCTTGTCAAATTAACTTTGATTTTTGCAAAATGGTTCAATGGATACTTTGTTAGCATTTAAAATTCAAAACTCAAATGCATAGGGAAGTGGTATTCCTTATTCAAACTGAAAAATGGTTTTTTTTTGAGACTCACAGATCTTAATTCAAGAAAAATGGGCACATAATTAGATGCAATCCCTCTCTTTACTTTTCTCTTTCTCCAACCCTGCAAAGCTTAGGGAAAATAAATTTCTGACAACAGAAAACAATGTTTAAGTGCATACTTCTTTGACGTAAATCATTGTAAGCTACTTCCTGCACTTCTAGAATACATTTGGTATTAGAGAGAAGATTGTATTTTGAGAGCTCAAATACATTTTTTTTATTTATTTTCTGAATCTTTTTCATTTGACCCTTAATTAAAGGTGCACAGGGGAAAGATGTAGAAAAACAATGGTTTCCCAAAACTAGGCATATATGTCAGAAAATACAAACAACAGGAAACAGAATAAGTTCAATGAGATTGCATGTTAAAAAGGTTTAGTGAAGTAATCGTGCCAAAATCAAGATATATTAAACCTCATACTCTTTTAAAAGGGCTGAGTGTTCATCTAGGTTATGTCAAATTTGCTTAAATCAGTGTGGTGGGCTGACCTTGGCTAGATGCCTGGTGCCAACCAAACTGCTCTGTCACTCCCCCTCCTCAGTTAGACAAGGGGAGAGAAAATGTAAAGAAAGACTCATGGTTGAGATGACCGGGAAACAGTCCTCCACTGACATATACAGCATGAGCCTTTCCTTCAGGCTGCACTTCTTCACAAACAGATCTGGTATGGGCCCTGGTATGGGGGGCAGTCCTTCAGAAACAGACTGCTCCAGCATGGGTTCACAAGTTCATCCAGCAAACCTGCTCCGGCATGGGCTTCTCTTTCCACAGGGTGACAGGTCCTGCTAGGAGCTTGCTCCACCATGGGCTCTCCACAGGGTTGCAGCCTCCGTCAGGTGCATATTGCTCTACCGTGGAACCTTCCATGGGCTGCAGGTTGATATCTACACCACAGTTAACCTACATGTGTTGACGGAGGACCGCCTGTCTCACCATGGTCTTCACCATGGGCTGCAGTGGAATCTCTGTACTAACACCTGGAGCACCTCCTCCCTAGTCTTCTTCACTGACTTTAGTGCACAGTTGTTTCCCTTCCTTCTTCTCACTCCTTTTTCTGTCTGCAATTACTGTTGCACAGGTTTTATGAGAGCCTGATCCATGTATTTTAATAACTGTAGCAACAAAAGGATGAGGCAGTGACAACGTTTCCCTGTGTTATTTGTGAATATCAGCCTTACCTAATTCGGCAAGATTTAAAGCTCAGTGAGGAGGAACAGCAGAAGATGAACTGACTGGCAAATTGTATTTTGAAAGAAACCATCAAGGCTCTTTGTCAAATTTGGTATTTCTGTCAGTGATCAGAAGGAAAATAAAACATGTGTCTCATTAATTTTGCAGATGATGCTAAACTGGAAGAGCAGGGAGCCTATATCAGAAAGCTTGATTTCAGAATGATGAAAGATTGTTATAGTGATTGTTGTAGTTTACAAGTTAAACACAACTCAAATATTGATTGTCATTGTGGGGGCAGAAGGGAAGTTTTGAAAGGATACTTGAGCAGAAGTTTATCTTGGAAGAGACATGAAGAAAACTTGTACAATGCCGCACAGGCTGCGGGAAGACTCAAGCTGGGGACTTATCTCAGTTTTGGAGTCTAGCTTCCCAGAATGGTGGGATCCAGTGGAGAGAATCCACCAGGCAACTGACAGCTGACTTTACGGCATCCCCAGTGATGGAAGATTTCCTTAATTTGAACTACGTAATCTAAGGTAGAGAAGACTGAGTAAGGATATGATGATAGTCTTCAAACATTTGGAAAACTGCTGTACTCTGAAGAAATTTTTAAATTTTTTAATATGCCCATATAAGGAGAAATAATGAGATTATGCTGCACAGAGAAATATCAAGGTGACATATTAGGAAAAATTTTCTAGCAGTAAGGATACTTGTGAGTTACTGTAGACTGGTAGAAACTTTATATTGTCCATAGGCACTGTGGATGCATTTTTCACAGCCATGTTGGATGAACATCTGTTGATAAAGGCAAAAGTACCATCGATTTTTGGAGTTACTGTGTATTCATGGGTCTACTGTGGATTAGATCAGGAACTGTGGGAGCTCTTAGGGTTTCTTCCTACCCTATGGTGGTTCTATGTAGTTAAACACTTTGAGTCCACTCAACTGGGAGGGAAATTATTTCTCTATCAGACCTAATGTTTAAAAACAAACAAAATGCCTGTCAGTGAGATGAGGAGTCTAGGGGACACGTGTAAAGACAGAAAGGAACGGTACTGATTTACAGTTATAATGGTGTCAGTCGTGTTTATAATATAATGAGACAGTAACTTCTGGGGGACTAAATAAGAGTTTCTGCTGCAGAAGCACCCTTGAGCCCCTTTCTGGAGTTGGGATTCTGGTAGGGGTTATACCAAGATATAGAAAAGACCTCATTTTGTGTGCAGAAGATTAAAATCTAGATGAATGACAAGAAACAACATGTGGATAAAGCTAATTGGTAAACTGAATAGCAGGAGGATGAGCTCATTTAGAGAAGAATAGCTATCACCCAATGCATCTCTCTTCTTGGCTTCATATTACTGGTTGGCAGTGTTTGGTTAGCCTTGTGGCAGAAGCAAGCTTTAGGGTGGGAAGAAATCCAAATAAAATAACTCTTTATTTTGAGTTAAACATACTTGAATCCTATTAAATCTTCAGGGTAATCTCAGGGAATTTTAGATCGATAGGTGATAGAGTGGTGGGTAAGGCTCAGCAGCTGGATAAGTTCCTGCAGAAACCTGTTTCTACTGCAGAAAAGGGAACAACGAGTGGGGAGTGAATCCCTCTTTGTGCTCGCTGGAATGGTACCACCTTTGGTGTCAGTGAGGGACTTAAATGTGCCTGTGTTCTGTACATCATCCTTAAGCATGCTCTTTGTTTAGAAATAGAAGCTTGGGTGTGCACTGGTTAAGATAAATCCATCTCCTTTCTCATGCACAGTTAAAGAAAGCAATGGTTTGAAACATGGCCATCAGACTTGGTTCTCACTGATACCAAGTTCAGCCTTGGGAAAACAGTCTGTTGCTCCCTTCCATCTTTCTGAAACAATAGTTATTATTTACTAATTAAAGAACGATTATGAAGACTGGTGAATTACCTGTACTGGGCATTGTTGTCAATAAAACTATGAAAAACTGTACCTAAGTATCATATAAAAAATATTAATTTGGTGAAACATTTCAGGAATATGTGTGGGAAACAGTATTTTTCTTTCTATTTCTAGAATTTGTTTTATTTACATTTAATTTTATTTGTGTTTTTCTTTGGGCTATTTAAAAATCCTCAGGAGTTAAACATGACAGGTTGTACATGAAAAGAAGAATTGCATTGGAATATGATTTACCACATTTTCACATGCCATGAGTATATGAATTCTTGCTTACATAAGAAAATATTTGAACATAAAAAGCAATAATTTGGAATCAGATTGAACAGGATGAATCATGAGACAAAATCTCATTAGAGATCCAAAAAAATATTCTGGCGTTCCTGCCAGAGTGTTTTCATAAAACATTTTTTTTTTCTGCAAAAGAATTACTCAGGAGGTAATAATTTAAAAAAGAAAAAAAATAAGCTGCAACCAGCTTACATATTGTTGTGAGGAAAACTGTATATATGAGATAGCAAAAAAAAAAAAAAAAAAAAAAAAAAAAACAAACCAAAAAAAATCAAAAAACCCACACCAAAATTTTTTAACTTTTTCCCTGATTACACTTCCAAGGCCCTTTCCATTCCACAAGTGAAGGAAAAACTACTGTCTTGGAGTCCCTCTTCTCTTGTTTATTTGATATAAATAACATTAATGAGTAGTGGAATAAAGTAATCTACAGTCTTCATTCTGATTTATTGTAATATTTTTTCAAAAGCCAAAGCTAGCCAAGTTCCCTAGTCCTTTATGTTTAGTGTGAACATCATAGGCTGCAAGTTATCAGCCTGTTTTCTCTCTCTTGTTGTGCTACTGTGCTGGGATTATCAGCCTGTCTTCACCTTTCAGCCATCTTCTGTGGGAAATGTCTGAAGTCTCAATTCCTGGATTACTTTCACACAAGGGGCACAGAATAGTGAGTCTTTCTATGCCTCCAGGAAAGCACTGAAGAAAAGCACCTGTAAGTCTCTGTCAGGGCTCTTGCAGAGACTGAAGTGTACCAAAAGTTAATCTGGCCATTTTTCTAAGAAAATGAAATACAACTTTCCTTTCAACATGAGAAGAGAGACATCAAATTTCAAATGCCTTTTATGTAAAATATACAGAAAAGTTGGCTGCTTTAGAAAATGTGCAACATAAAAATATAAACTAGTAAGTCTGTGACAGTTTTGAGCTGAGTGATTATTTTACTCTGATAGAAATGATAATTCCAAATCTTCATGGGATTTGCCTTTGAAGTTATCCAAAAGGATAGTTCCCTGCAGATGGAAGCCCCAGCTTATATAAAAGATTTGACAGATCTTACTTCAGTTGAAAAATAATATTTTTAAAAACTGTCAAAACCTAAAACTTTATCTTCTAAAATCAGTTTTGTAAATTCAAAACACTTATCCATTTGGCATCTGTATAGAATTCATATTTAAAAGAAAAATAATCACAGAATTGACTTTTTGTTTTAAAATATCGATAATGTTTCAATGGTTCTAGTTAGAATACAGAGACTTTTTTTTCTTCTTGTGGGAGAAGTCTGTAGTTCAGTTTTTCACTACAACTTTTTGAGATCGTAAACATTTGAGAAGCACAGGAAATCTGTTTTCCACTCCTACATGCAGAGTCACAAACCTGTGGCCATACAACATATTATTTACTGAAAAAAGGCACTGTATTAGTACCGTACTGTTTTACCAATCTATGTACAAATAGATACCTCAAATTAGGTAACTGACTGTTAGGGTCTTACACCTAAGAGATAAGAAAAAGCTACTGTCCTCTTAGAAAACACTCTGGGCAGTCGCCGTGGTTCACCTTTCCATAGGGATCTAGCTATGGACAGCATTAGGAAGTTCCTAAATATGAGTGTGCTCAAAGGTCCTTTCATTTCCTCTTGTGTGTTTTCGTTTGTGGTCGGGCATTTTGGGGGGGAGGTGGTGGTGATATGCAGCGAGTGTATTGATCTTCAGCTTTTCTATTTTGGTTGCACTGTCCATGAACATATCTCCTACTGTACTCTGCCAAATAATTTTTGGATCCACTGACTCACTTCAGACAAGCTTGACAGAACAGTTAAGACACTGGTAAGACTGTTGATGTTCCCACTAGGGAAAGGGCAGCCATATGAGCTTTCCTGTAGTTCACATCAGAAAAGTCACAGGGCACAGAAGCCAAAGACTTAAATTGCAGAGGAAAAAAAGGAATCAGAGTTTACATCTTCCTGAGCAGCTACTAGAACTTTCCACAAGAAAGAAACGTGTAGGAAATGAGGCTTCATTATTTCCAGTGCTCATAAACAACTCGTTTCAATCATTCCTTCCCTCCTTCCCCCACCATAATCTCATGTAATAAAACGAAGCTAAATAGAAATAAAACAAGATGATTCAGAAGTAAAATCTTTCAGGATGACCTGACAAGAATGGGGATGCAATACAGGGAATATAGTGAAAAAACTGTGAGGTAGCAAGGTGTCTGTGCAGCAAAGATGTGGCTGCTTGGAAAGCACAGCAAGGAGCTGACATACATCCAGAGCTGCAGACTGCCCCAGGACACCGAGCTGGCTCTGAATGCCTCTGTGCCAGCAGGTAGCCTAGAGCTGAGTAAGTGGTCTGGGAATGGTTGTATCCGCTTTTATGTAAGTTTTCTTCATTTGAGAGACTATATTATGAAGCCAGAGGGAATGCTTCAGGCAGAATATATAAATTAACTGGTTACTGAACTGTGTAGGAGGGACTGAAGTGCTGGAAAGAGAAGCTTACAATAAAACCTCCGTCTGTGCGCTGCAGAAAGGCATTTGAGCTGCCCGGGTCAAACCTCACACACTGTTTCCAGCAGACGAAGGTGGTGGCCTAGAACAGCTCTGGAGCTTGATCCGCTGAAAATAGAAACCTGGCTCACAATGCTGTTTTTCAACAATTGCTTTAATGTAAGATTTCCAGCTGACATGGGTGGAAGATTCAGGATGTGAATCCAGAAACTATCCCAGAGTTTGGAAGCAGAGTTTGGCTGCAAATCCATTACAAATATGCAAGTTTGTAGAACCCAAATCCAGTTCAGGCTATCAAGTGTCCTCTGAAATTTAGAGGTATTTGGATAAAGCATTTTGGTTATGATCCATCTCTGATTTTCACTAAATGTTCTAAACTTGTAAATCCCCTTCCACTCCTGCTTTTCTTTCCTAATTACAGTTGACTGCATTTTCTTTCTTATTCCTGTCTGTTTAAAAACCTCAGCCAGAGTTTTACCAGGGAGTTTTACTAATTTATTTGTCATCTGCTCCTCTTCCTTTCCCCTCTCCCCCCAAGTAGTCTGTCTGACATCTATTTTGTTCTGCAATTGCTGTTCCAAGAAATAGGCAGCAGTAACTTTTAGTCACCTGTACAGTCCGTTACACTGTCTGCTCATAACCAGACACAATGAAAGTTCTGTTTGTGCCCTACACTACCAACAAGTTTGTGGGGTTTTAATTCCAAAATAGCCCAGTGTATTCATGTAGAAATTAGAGTCATCTTGGAGACTGTCTCACTTGAGAATTTTGTAGCTCTGATGACAATATAGTTGAATGATATGAAAAATATTCTGACAAAAACAGTCTGAAGCAGAATTCATGAAAATGGGATTTGCAGCAGTACTTTAGAGCTTGCCTTTGCCCGTGCTTAAAATGTGTGTTTGTAATAGAGCTTAGTTCATTAATTGATAATTTTTTTTACATATAAAAATGATGAATCACCTCAGAGGGTTAGAAAAATACTAGCCCCTCTTATTCAGTCCACAGCTTTTGGTAGCAATATAAGTAGTGCGAAGACACAGGTCACTGTAGTGAAGACAACAGGCATTTCAAATGATACGTTGCTGTAGCTTTTACAGAACGATTCTGAATACAAAAAGCAGTAGAGAATAACACATATTCACTTTCAGACTTGTCTATAGGTAATTGAATGGGTGTTTGAACAACCCTGGCTTCACGAACACAGCTGTAGCAATATAGAAGCAAAACTGGGCTGAAAAGGCTTTTATTCAGCCATACAATGAGAAGTGAAATATTAATATACTTATATATATATCTGGCAGACTCTTTCTCCTGGCATTGGACAAAACACCTGCAATACTTTTTACAAAGATGTTGAGATAGACTTTATTTAAAAAAAAAGAAAAAAAATCAATATACCATCTTTAAATCCAGAAGAGAGAAAAAGTTGAAAGTCTGTTCTTTATCACAAATAAATTGGTGACTCTTAAAACTTAAAGAAATGATAGATTAAATAAAATCAGAGGAGGTGAAGAAATTAGAAATATGTACCTTTGTGGTCTTAGTATCACTTTTTGCTTGTAGTAACATTCATTAGTGCAGTTCCCATGTTAAGTTTGTACAGACGTACTTGGATGGTAGGAAGTGCTGTTCTGTGAAGCTGTGACTTTGAACTTAGATCAATCCTTTATATATCTGTATTGAGAAAGACTAACTTAACCACACAGACACATGCTTCTCTTTTATATAAAATCTTTGCTTTATTCAGGCCATAGGATAGATAATATTCTTGGAGCTTCCAGTCAAACCCATTTTTTTATATTTTTTATTTCTGTTCAGAGTGATTTCCTGCATTCAGGCTGTGCTTCAAATATTGGCTTGTTAATTTCCTTAAAAGCGTTGGCTTTTTATTTTTTAATAGTTCTTATCTGTGCCTTTTCTAATTGTTTCAAGAATTCTTTTCTCACCATACCAGTGAAACAAAGGAAGTGTTATCTCTGATTTGCATCCTGGAAACCGATGTGCAGAGAGATTAAGTTAAATGTTACCATTCATTTCAGGGAAATATGAGATGCCCAAGACCTGATTTCTTTTCCAAGTACTATGAATTACCTTGATCTAAGCAATGTCAGATAGCTGCAGTCATGTGTGACCAGCACTTATGTAATTCAAAAATCAGCATTCAAGTTAGGCATCTAGAAAATGAGTTAAGCAGAACTTGCCACTGTCCCTGACAGACTGCATATAAGAGACTTACCTCGTTATTTCAGAGGCCTATAACTTGAGTGGCTTTTCACGGAGATCACAAAAGCATATCCTTGGAACTATAGCAAGAAACGTTACTAAATTTCTATCTTGTCAAACATGATCTAAATAATTTCTTTCTGCTTCCCCTTAAAAATTGCTCTCTTGGAAATAGTCAGACCCCTTTTATTGAAATAAACTATATTATATAAATCAGCACACAAAAGAAAATATTAAAGGAGTCAAGCAATTGTAATTTGTCAGTCAGAAGCAAAGAAATTCAGGATTGTGCAAGAGGCTGCCGGTGAACAAATGTCAACAGAAAGGGATCTGATGGCAATGCATGCAGTAATAAACTAATCTCAGAAATTGCCTATCTCAATAATGACAATAAAAAGATCAGTAGATTATACTGTGAATGTAAAGAGAGAGATCGGATGCTACAACTTTTTTCCTGTGTTCACACAGGAATGAGTACATTGACCACTGATCCAGCTCCTGCATTTTTGTATGAGGCCTGCAAAACTTCTCTGACAGCTGATAATTGATCTGCTCACAGGGATTATACCATTATGCACAGGGCCATTTGGTCATGGCAGGTCAGGGAGCTGATTCCTTGAAAGCTACCAAAACTAAAAGTTTGCTTCAGGCCTGGGAAGTTTGCTAGGAGAAAAATAGCGCAGGAAAATACCACATTTATTTGCTTCCCATTACTTTCATATTACATACTCTCCATTCCCAAAAGTAATTGCGTTAGGCTGCAAGGATTGGCAAAAAAAAAAAAAAAAAAACAAAAAAAAAAAACCCAAAATGAAACAAAATACCAAATCCCAAACAAAGCTAGATTTTCCTATCCTTTTCCTATCTCACCTGGCATGACAGGATTTCCTCAGGCTGACTTGCACCAATGCTTATACAGAGCCTCTGCTTGAGAGGATGCACAAGTGCATGCTATTGAAATATGGGAAGCAAACCGAGTTGTAGGCAGGATTATTCAAATCTGATTTATTCTTCTTTTCCTGCTTAGAAATTCAGGGAAGCAAAAGTAATGATAACTTGGTCTTGCCTCTTGTACCTGCAGACCCAAAGTTCTCCTGCGAAGCAGACCTGATATCACTTTCATTTTTGGATTGAAGTTATTTAATTGACGACAGTAGGAAACTGGAAGGGAGAAGGGGGATATTCTTCTTGCCAATGCTGTTTATTGCAGGGTGAACTGATCTGATTAACTTGCCATTTTTCCCCTTCATAGCCCTCACTGGACAGTCAGATATCAAGGGCAGTTTTTTCTGTCTGCTTTGGCAATGTTCTTCATGTCTCTTGGTGCATTTGGTTACATACCTAACTGAAAACCCACTGTCAACTGTGGTTTACCATGGAACACTGAATTTCTAAAGGGAAGGCAGTTTTGTAAGAAAAGACACGTTTTTCTACAGACAAGCCAACATTCTGGTAGAGTTAGCTGAATTCTAAAAAGCTGGGATTGGAGAAGAGTGGCATCTTTAGAAAAGGTTATCTAGCAGCAAATTAATCTATGTTCCTAATGCAAAGGGAATGAATATATAATTAAGTCATTTGAGGAAAATTCAGAGTTTTGCCTTGCTGAGGAGAGAGATCTAAGAATCAAAATTTTTAGTTTAGAAGAGTTAGCTTGATGCTAGATAACAGGATTGCTCCTGTTATCTGAAGTCCCAAACTAGAAAGCCTTTAACAATATCAAGAACTTTAAGCATGTAATGTAAAGATTTTAATCACCTCTTACAAATTAAGCTTAGTTCACTAGGCAAATAAATAAAAGAGGAATGACTATGATAAAAGAAAATAATCTTATTTTTTAAAAAATCTTCTTTTAATTCAGTGTGCACTTTTATGCTATCGTGACTTTACCACTGTTTAGTAATTGTAAAAGGATTTTCCTAGAGGGTTCACAAACGATGATAACGCCATGGTATTACCAGAATTCTTGGAGTTGCTTAAATTCCTCATCTCCACAATTTTTTAAAACATGTAGGTAATGTAACAGGAGGCACAAGAACAGCTTTCTGTTCAAAGTACTGAAGAAAGACAAAACAGTAGTCCTCTTTTCTACAGGTAGCTCATGTAAGTAGCAGCATGCAGTTATATAATGACAACCCAAAATAACACAGCTGGAAGTTGTGTTACTGCATAATCTGTTATATGACGTATTTTCTATAGCATATAGTTACTGCAGTAGTCCCTCCAGGCTCAGTGTTACCTTCTACAGTTTGATTTTGTGGTGCTAGGTGTCAGTTTGCTGGTGCATTTCAGAAAATGGAGAAGCTGTTTGATGCTGTTTAGATCTGCTGGGTCATCCTTGGATATTTCCAGGCTTACACTCTCCAAAGGCTGTGTTTTCTGCTTGGAGATTCTGAACAGCAGCTAACATACTCTACCTCCAAAGTAGACCGGTATTGCTTTTACCTCCTTTGGAGTGGGTTGGATTTTAGCTTCTGTAAAGACTTGATATTATTGTTGAGTTGCGGTATCTTCACACACTCCTTTCCCCCTCTATTTTTGACATTTATCTTCATATAAGGGTGTAGGATGTACATTGCAAGTATCTCACTTTGGAATTTCTTAATTTGGAATGGACCCCAAGATAACATCTTTTTTTTCCTTTAAATTAAATGCATATTTTCCTCATAGAGAGCAAATGCAGCAACCTATGATTAATGAGCAGCTTTTCACAAGAATTAGTATAATTCCAAAGTTCTAACCATTAAGTAAAATCATTAAGGAATATCCAAATAAATAAACAAATAAAGACAGCTGTATTCTACTCCTTTTGTAACATCTATAATTCTGAATGCCAGACTCTACATGTTTTTTAGTGGATTTTGGCAGGTGTAGTGTTACCTCTGGTCATGAAAGATGGTGGTGAAAATAAAAAAAAAGTAGGGCATGTGGGCACTATGTTACCTGCATTTAATGCTATGGGGAAAGAGGAAAGTATGGCAAACTTCTGGGGACTTTGTAAAAAAGGTCTTGTCAACTGTGCCATTCGTTCAACATAGCAGGTCAAATATAGGGGTAAAACCCCACAGAATGTGAACTTTAACTGAGAGCTTTATGAGTTCTGAAACAAAAAAACGTGAGACTAACATTGTAGCTCAGGAACCAAGAGTGGGAGGAGGGAGACAAAGAGACAGTTATAGAACATGTTCTAATCTGTCACTGTGAGAAAAGGCTCAACTTGGTTGCTTCACTTGGTACGACTGGACACGAGTTCAAATATAGGTGTTTTCTTACCCTTGTTTGGAAAAACGCCACTGTGCAAGAGAGAACAGCGAGTTAATGTCAAGTTTCTTGTGAATCAGAAGAAATCTGTGATGAAAACTTTTCAGTTATTGGCTGAGGCTTATGGTGAAGAGATCTCAAAGGACCGAATTTTTGTTGGTAGAGGAGTGAAAGGAAAAATGATGAAGATCCTCAGCAGCCTTTCGCAAAATGATCTGCACAATTGCTTTAAACGTTGGCAGCATCATATGCAGCTGTGTGTCAACTTGGGAACTATTTTGAAGGTGATTTTAATTAGTTTTCTTAATTTGTTAAATAGTTACAGGCTAAAAATGCATAGTCAACCTTAACTCTGGAAGATTTCTTCCCAATGCTTGCTTTTGCATTAAAGATATTATTTGTTAGCTGTATTTACTTCTACTGTTTCTTAGCACACAATCACAATAGTTGGCTGCGACAGGCCTTATCCTGCTATGTACTCTATCAAATGTCATTTATGAATGTAAGCAAATCTAATGAAGCTGAAGGGACACTGATTTATGGTGCTGGTCACCTTCATATTCTCATTCTCGTTGCACATGGGAAGGCACTGCTAACACAACACCAGCTGCTTGCAAGCTAATCCCTGCCTGCATCCTTTTGCCAAGAGCAAAACTGCCCCTTCCATCCCTAACCCCATCCTGAAACAAGATTTCTTGTAAAGTGGTCTCACACGGTGATTTACTTTGTGGTGGGATCACACTATGACTCAAGCTTCTTTAGTCCCACTGTGGTAATCTCAGACTGGGGAGTGAGGGAATGCATGCGGTTAAGGAAGGGAACAGGAGCCAAGAAGGTCCATCTGCATTGATAGTGGAGGAACTGTGTGAGTTTCTGGAAAACGTGTAGCCTTCTTGTGCTTCACAGAGCTTGAGGGGACAGTGTTCCAAATCTATATGCTGAGCTGAATCTGATCTGGGCTGTTTTGTATAAGGAAGTTGGGCAAAAGCAGCAAAATGAAGTTATTTTCCCATTGGAATTTTTTTTACACTTAGAATGCAAGGTTGTTGGGCATATTAGACAGGAAAAAAACAGGTTTACGTTTATAGGGTTCATCTAACAGTATATGATTGTAACCTGTAACTGAAGTTTTGTGTATAGAGGTTGGATTAAATGGAGATTCCAGAAGATGTCACTGGCAAAAGGACCTAGATTTGTGAAGACACTTAGGGTTGTTTCCTGCTTTTTTCAAGATGGATTTGATTTACCCCAAGTGCAAGAGGAGCTGTTAAGAGTTCAGGTTTCCTTAGTGCTCTCCTAAATGAAAAATTACTGTATTGGTGAAAGACTGTATCAGGACCTAGGAAAGAGTTCCTCAAGATAGAGATGAGGAAAAAAAATTTATTTTTCCTATTTATAACATTTTTCCTTGAACTCTTGATGATGCAGTTAAAGTGAGACCCTATATTCAGTAACTCTTAGTTCAAGGTCAGCAAGGAAAAGCACACAGTCTCTTTCACTCATTCCTGGACTGTTTCACTGTTCCATACTTAAAGTCTCTGTAAGAAATTATTTGGTTTCCATTCATACTTTAACTCACAGTTCGAGGTTTTAAAAATAATTCTTCTGGCCAAATGCAGATTGCTGACTCTTACGTAATCCTCCACTGACGTAGTAGCAAGATTTTTCCAGCATTGATGAATGGGTCTTTGTTAACATTTTCGAGAGGATTTGCATTTTGTACCGCAGGTCTCGAATAGCTGGGTTATAATATTAGCAATAATGCCTCAATATGCCGTCTCGATATTTTGCAAATTTAACCCATGTTTTAAGTTGAATATCTACTCTATAAGGGTTAGAAGTTTCTCCTTCATAATTTTCATTCCATGAATCACTGAAACAAGCCCCAACTTGGTGTGAATGATCTGCCCGCTGCTTGCTTATAAAGACATCACTGGCACTGTTTCAGCAGTTATGCTCAAGGGTTTAGCTGGAACATTACACCACACTCAAAAAAAACCTGGCTGCCAAAGGCTTGAAACTTGTCCACCAGTATTTTTGGAAGGTCCTGAGTAACTAAGTATGTTCTAGTCTCATTAAAGCCTCTAATGACTCCCTGATCTGCCAGCTATGACAAGCTATATGTATTTCACAATTTTCCACACTTTTTTTGTGAAAATTTTGCTGTTAATTGAGGGTCTCTTCAGCTTGACTTTATAAAAATCTCCTGGGTTCAAATAAGCATTATTCTTCCTGTCATAACTGCTGTGTCAGTTCAAAACTTGAACTCTACCTTAGAAGATATTTGATCAGTTATTCTATTTTCTTTCATTTCTCTTTTGTGGGTATTTTTCCAAATTAAGTGAAAGTCAAATTTCTCACTTTGCTTCAAATCCAAGATTTTTTCCTGTTAGGGACTTACTTACCTGTGGGCTTGCCCTTTACATTCAAGGAAACCAAAAGCAAGATGAGTAAAAGACCACATGAATTGTAGCTGTGAAAGTCTCAGCAGCCAAAGTCAAGCCGAGTCATTAATTTTATTACTTGTCTGGACAATTATGGTTTGCTTATGCTGGACTGTTCTTTTTTCACTAATTGCCTTCAGTTACCTGAGCGTCCATTTACTGAAGGCAATTAATACACGTCTAAAAGCCAGTCTGCATAGATTTATTTCAGGATGAGAATTCCTGTGGTCCAAGTAAGTAAGGTCCAAGGAAAAAGGATTGAGAGTCTTGGAAATATCTAACCTAGCTTAAAAATAAAACAAAAGCCTTAGGAGAAGAATTGATGTACGTTAACCTATTTACTGGCATAAACTCTAGAACTATGTCTGGATTAGGAAAGAGAGCTATTTTCCCAACTATATGTAAAAAAAAAAAAAAAAGGGGGAAGGATGGGGGAACAAAAAAAACACTATGCCTTTTTTCTAGCAAATGCTAAGCTAATCCAAGTATATACCTAGAGTAATGTTATATACTCGGAGTAAAGTTACAACTTATCGGCAAACTATTAAGAGCAGGGTGTGGGAAAATGGTAAAATAGCTGACAGTTTTTCAGATCAGATTTAAAACTTTCATGAAGAAAAGTAAGTTATAAAACCTCAAAACTCATCCCCTTTGATATGTCTCACACTAGACAAAGGTTCCTAGTTGGACTGGGGGGAAGACAGCTCAGAATTCATAAAAGTCAGTGAATTGTATCTGTCGTTAGATATAAAAACCTGGTTATAGTCAGTATAACATTGTATAGGCCTACTGGGAGGGTGCATGCAAAGGTCTTTGACATCAGTTCTGTGCTACCGAGACTTGTGAAAGGAGATCTGTCTGTTTACTGGGGCTAAATTCTCTCCTGTGCGGGGCAAGCAGGGCAAGAGATAAAAAGATTTTTTATTTTTTTTTTTAAATACAATTGGCAAAGCAAGATCATTCCATACAGGAGGAAGAAGTTTCATGTTTAAAGAAGCTGGAGAGCTCTCCTGCTATTGTATTATAAAACTTGAAAGGGCTGGTGGGAGTTTGGAAATCAGAAAGGGACAACAGGAGAAAGAGGCAGAAAATATGGTTAAGAGATCACAAAGTATGCCCACTTCACTTTTTTTTTTTTTTTTTTGGGGTGGTGTGCGTGTAGTTTTATAAATTAGAACCTGACTGAGAAAAGTATGTGGCCATCTGTGTGGCTTCAGCTACATAATCTTCCACTGTCAACAGTCGGAGAGAGTAGAAATAATGAACAATAAATCCAAGCCTTGAAAGGAGAACATGCTGATTATATGGTGATTTATGCCAAGTTTATCCTACATCAACACCCTAAACTGACCATTACTTTGATGGGAGAAGAAGCAAGGGTTCAACTGTTTTTTTTATTTTATTTGGGGTCCATTACTACTATTGAACGTCTAATTTTACAAATGGAAGAGTTTTTTGAGCACTTGAAAACCTCATTCATGTGTCAGGGTCAAAGATTTCAGGCTTAAGCCCCTGAGGTTAGTCCCTAAAACCCTGTCAGAGAGCTAGGTTTTCAGAAATGTTTGTCAGCCTTTGTTCACGAAGCTGGAACTTAGGAGTCTGTATTTTCCTGTAGGCACAAGTGTAGATACTCCATATTTAAAAATCTGAGGTTTGAAATTAAACTGAGGGATACTTTAAAAACACTGCTTGTTCTAAAAACCCTGCCTCATGGAATATTACAATTTCCAGGGAATAGTATCATGTTATCAACTCGGAGAAGCAGGCACTCCACAATATCACTGGCATCATCAACCTAAATTTGGGGTGATATTCTGGCACTTCTCGTAACTGCTGTGGGTGGCTATCATATCCACTTTCCAACCACAAGATGCTGTATCTTCTGGCCAGGCTTTGTGCACCAGCAGAACAGTGTGGTGAGCCTGAGTTGCTCATGTCTGTGCTGCACTTGGCACACGGGTTATGCAGAGGGCAGCTGCTTCCAGCCTCTTTACTCCCTTTGTTAACTAACTGCTGAGTCTAATATAGAAAATAAATAGAAGTGTGTGGGGAGAGCTAGTTGAGTGAACTGCGTGAAGCAGCAGCCCTCAAACTCAGTTGTTTTAGCATGTTTTTCCATAGTGACAAGGCTGCAGTTTGTCCATTTGGGTTACATTTAGGTAAGGATGTCTTTCTCAGCAAAAGACCTCTCCTCCTGCCTTAATGACAACCATGACAATTTAAGGCTGAGCTATGGAACTACACTTTCCTTTACAAAAGCAGATTAGAAACAGCAAATGGCTTAGTCAGCAAACCACAGTTACTTGTTCCATAAAGAGGCGTCAAGCACAATTCAAGCAAGCTAACCGCAGCCTTGGACACCTGGTTGCATGAGACTGGGAAATGTGAAATTCAGCATTTCAAAAACGGAAGAATTGAGCTGTGATCAATGGAGCACTGTTCAAACTTTGGCTCATCTAGCCCTTAAAAATCCTATTTAAAAAAAAATTTTATGCTTTTAAATGGAGTAACTGATGATGCACTGTAGAAGAGAGGCTTATGGGCAGTTTTCTGTGTCATTTAGAGGAAATATACCTGCAATTGCTTTGCTCTGGTTACCAACTAACGCAGCCTACTGGTTCTGTCCCTGCAGTCTGTATGTTAGAGCCTCTTTGGACTCGGGCTTCCTTTGACAGTGTCATTTTACAGTACTGAAATTTGTGTGATTTTTTTTTTTTTTTTGAGATATGAGTGTTTTGCTTTACATCATTAAATCAAGCAATCAGTAGGCAGATTTGTCAGAAGGATGTCACAACACTTCCATTAAGCTCAGTCTGAGGCAGTTCAGACTTCATGAAAACCTCTTTCTCTCTGGGGTCAGTTCTGATGCTTAATCCTGGCTTTGTCGAAGTAGATTTTGTGCCAGGTCCTTTGTACCTGTTCTTGTAATAAGAGAGGTAGCTTTTTTTGGTTTGTTTGAGATGTCAATGAAAATGCTGCTCAGACTCTACAACAATAAAGAAGTACTTAAAGCTTTATTAAAGCCGATCACCCCCTCTCCCATCTTCACCCTTACAGAAAGGAAACGTCCTTCTGCTGCTTGATTGACGTTGCCATTCCGGAGGGCAGCCCACAGTGCTTGAATATGATCCTCACAGTGTGGGGATGCACGCTAGATTTATTCCTAGTTATGTAACATACTGGTTATGTGCCAAAGCAGAATAATCTTTGTTCACAAGGCCACGGAGGAAACACCAGAAGTGTGAGGGCATAAGAAGGCTGATTCAAGGTTGTCACTAGGTCTCTGTGGAACACACAGAAGACGCCCAGGGTGGCTAACAGAAACACCGTCTGAGCCCAGCTCTTCTTGTTTCCTTTCTCTATTCCCCTTCTGTCCTTGAAACAAGTGAAAAGGTTTGCAGGTTAGGTGCCAAAGACTGTTTGTTTCGCTTTTTGTTATATCCCATATGATCTCTTCAGGCTACTTTATGGTGCTGCTGGTAGGGGGTTTTGTTTACTTGTTTGTTTCTTTCTTTCTTTCTTCACTTGGGTTATTAATTGACTAATGACCTTTTAGGTATTGACACTTAGGGACTATAAACATGTCAGTAAAATGAAAAAAAAAACAGGCAGGAAGGTAGAGGAGCAGATTGCTCTCGATTTGAAGAACATATACTGGTGGTTCAGAAATTATTTAGTTGCATTCTTGCTTTCTGCTTAGAAATCACTCATACCCATTAGGCTAAAGTCATACTACAGATCTGTTCCTTTTTGCTGTAGCCAGAGGAAGAAAGGGGCTGGTAAGAAGCTGCAAAGTGCCAGCCCATCACAGAAAAACTCCCTACTGGCACAAACTTGTTGACTTCCATCATGGCAACTCCTGCCTTCTTGCTTATCACTGTGTATGTATGAGGGTCTGCAGGAGAGGGCAAAGGGCAGGGAATGGCACTGCTTCACCCATTTGAGATTACAGAGTAAAGAGTCTTTTAGAATAATAATAGCGATAAAGGCATCCCTAAAATTACTTAAGCAAAATATTTTTTTTAATTTCCACATATGTAACAGTAAGACAGATAAGGAATACTTATGAAGAGAAACTAACCTTTTGAACAGAAGCTCAAATTAAATTCATAAAAGAATTTTTGTAGCTGTAGAAAACATTGTGCTTGATTATTACATGTGAGATTTTCTGGGGATGTTTTTCTTCTCTTGAAAATAAGAGGAGGAGGAAGGCTGTAGTTGCTTTAATACCCAAATGAAAGGAGTAAATTGTGTGTGTGTATGTCACAGCATCAGCTTTGTTATGCCTCAGGTCAACTTTTTTATACCCCAGATCATGTCACTGATACCAACATCTAATCTGGTGATTTTATTTTGGAAGGTGTCAAATGTCTGCATTATTATTTGTTGTTAAATGACTAGGAGAAGGAAGACTGATGTAAGTCAACAGATTTCCTAGAGACACATTTTTACTGTTGTTCTTTGATCATAAAATTAATTGTGCTGTATGTTCTCATAACTTTCAGATAAAAACACTAGGATCCTTCTTTTAAACACGAAAAAAGGAACTCCATTTTAATTATGACATTGCAACCAGCGCTGTCATGATGAGTAAGGCCTCGGGCTGTTTCTCTATGAAACCAAGGTTAAAAATAGTTACTCACCTCCTTTCCAGTATTAATTCAGATTAGCTAGGTAGGTCTGTGGCGGTATAAAAAATGAGTTTTCTTGGCCTTGATATGAAAGACAAGCATGGGTTTACCTGAGGGAAACTCAGAACTGTTTTTCCCTGCAACACCCTGCCTACTACTCGGTCATTGGCAAGTTGTGTCAGCCTAGATGCTGTTTTATACTGCAGTTTGTTCTAGTTCCACTGGCACCGTGTAACAACCCTCCCACTGTGGGTGGGTCCCCATCCACGCTGTAGCTTAAATCCTGCCCCTGAAAAAATTAGTATTCTCAGCTCCTTCAGTCTGACTTTTACGAGTGTCTTAGCAAGTTTATGCTGTCAGCTTTGTCACTTTGTTGTTGTAGGGTATGCTTTTTAGAGTGCAGCACTGCGTAACGCAGTCATAGAAAGTAAAATATCTTGTGAGTTTTTTGATGGGTTATTGTTCTTTTAGAAATCAGAGAAATATTTTGATTACTGTCATTTCATATCCTGCATGTCATGTCTCAATGCTAAGAAATGAGAAAGCTTTCGTTTCCTACTGATCTCTCTTGAAAAAAAAGTCTTCCTTTGTCTTCTAGTTTTCCTAATAGGACAGTGCCAAAAATAAGTTATTTTTGGTCTTTGAAGGCGTGGGGATACTAGAAATACACTTTGTTTCAGGAACAGAATTCAGTACCTATGTACTGATATGCTCTTCTTGCTTATCTGGCTTGCCAAAGAAAAATGTTCTGGGCTTTCTCCTGCTTCTCTGGGATTTGTCTCATTGCTAAGAAGGTTGAGGTTCACCCAAGATGGCCTGCAGGATCAGGAAAGTTTGCATGCTTTTCTCACAAGGTTATTAGAGGAAAGTCAGACAGTTAGGTATAAACTAACAAACTTTTGTAAAATTGCACGTTTATTTCCCGCAGAAAGGGAAATTTCAGAGCAACTGCCACAGATTTCTTGCTGCTTTGATTTCTTTTCTACTTTGGTCCAAGGCAAAGAGTTTTTTTCACTTTTACTTTTTTCCTCCCTGATGTTGTCCAGCTATGGATATCCTTATCAACCAACATGAGAACTGATGACATACGTTTCATGGCCATTTGTTTCTGATGAAAATATGTTGTTGTTTCTGCTTTAAAGAAGGTAGTGCCGCTTCCCTGTTTTCCCATACTTGCTAGTACAGACTGGATGGTAACCTAAGGGAGAACCCTGTTGTCCATATTCAATACATGAATAAGACTCTGCCTTTTACTCTCATATTTATTGTAAGGAGTAGAGCAAAGCTGTCACCAGCCAAATTCAGTTGACGCCTAGGGGTCTTCTGTAACCTGACAGCATGAGAGATTCACTGCCCTTTAACAGTAACCAGTTCCAAACAAGAAAGTTATACTACTAGGTTGCTACTTGGTTTTGGTGTCTGTTTTCTGGTTGGTTTTTAGTTTTTCTCCAACCTTATCCAATTCTATTCTTTCTTCTGGAACTTCAGTGGCGTTATTCTATTTGTTGTCTTTTGCCCAACTGACAGCTTTGTGAAGCTGGAAGATAGCGCTTTTCAGACTGAAAGGAACCATGATTTAATTCTGTATTTCTAGAGGAAAAGAAAAATTGCCCATTCTGGCAGTGAAGTGCAGGGGATTGGCAGAACATGAGCATATTGAGTCAGTTCCCCAACTCAGCTGGAGGCAACCCCAGTAATCCAGCTTCCTGGGATGCATGAACACTCTCCTTGCTCTGCAATAACCCTTCGTCTTACATTCCTGTCTCTTTAACCCCATCTGGCTTTCTCTACACAACTCCTGGATTCTCCATTTAATTCTTCTATGTTGCTCAGTTTTTAAAGTCATGATTTTTTTTCTTCGTGTTCTCTTCTCCTAACTTGTTCTTAAAGTCCTGTCTGTGGCAATGGGAGCCAGGGTTCAGTTCACTTTGAACTCTCTGCTGAACTGCCTGGCATCTTCTGGTGAGTGAAAGATGAACTTTGTTTCCTGTGCTTTATGCTGATGGATCGATGCCGCAGCACTGAACTGAAATATCAATCCTGCTACCTCTGTTCTCTTTCCTAAATTTAGTTAGTATATATTTATTTCTTCACTTTCTGATGGAAAGTAATTTCCTGGTAAAGTTATAAGGAATTCTTTTTCGCAGTCCTCGCATGCTTTGTGCAGGGAGTAGAGAAGCTGTCTCACTTTGTTCCTTTCCTCAAAACTCCAAGTTGTATAGGAAGGTTTTGCTTATGGTTCATGTTTCCTTTCTTCCTCAGACTTTGATGGATAACTTTGTATTGTATCATTTTTGCTTGCTTTAGCATATGGAAATTACCTAAAGATTTGTGATTGTTGTTTTCTTTTGAAATATAATTAAAAGAAATTGTTGGTTTCTCTTGAATTCTAATGAAAACTCTTCCTTAGTTCTTATTTCATATTCTATATCCCCTTTATGCATAGCTCAATGACCTTTCACTTCTATCAGGAGGTGCCTGGAAATTACAACGAGTCTTGCCTGCCTTGTTATCTTACTGGTTTTTTTCCATGCACATTTCAATTTCTTCTCTGTAATCCCACACCATATTACAGAAGGTGGAAAGAAGGAATCTTTCTCATAAAGCTGAAGGATCCATGTCTTCATCTTCTTACCACTGTTACCATTTGCATTTACAACTGTTATAAAAGGTTAAGAAAAGGAAAGAGGGGGATGCATTTTTTTTTTGTTGTTTTTTTAGATGTTTTACTTTGTGTAGTGTTTTCTCTGCTAGGGACACCGTGATATTCCAGTTTTGACAAACGGGGATCAGTCTGAGCTACTGTTTCAGATGTGTTAAGTGCAAACAGAAAAAGACTAGGCAACTTAGATTTGTCTCTAACACAGCAGCTGGTGCAAATGTGGGGTGGGATGTGGTGAGTTTTTTGTTTTCATTTTTGGTTTGAGTTTTTTTTTTGGTGTAGAATTGGTGTACAAGGGGAAAAGCAAACTGGCAGTAAGGCAGAAAATTCCATCGTGGTAGTCTATCTGTGTCTAACTTGGCAGAAGTAAGTGCAGATATTGTTCTGACACTGGGACAAAGCTATTGCAGAATATAACTCAATTGTTCTAGTTAGTGTAGAAGCAGCTAGCAAAATAGCAAAGCTCATATGTTGCACTATGTAAATGCCTGCTCTGTTAGATCAAATCTTTCGATAATGTTAAACATTATTCCTTGAGAAACGAGATGCTGAATCTCAATGCAAGTAGGTGAAGAATTAAAAATTGTTTTTTGTTACATTCATTGGTGTGTTTATATGAACTAGTCTGCTGGGATTTGGTTATTTTTCTCTTGCTGAGCAAGGAAATGAAGAAAAGATAGAGAAAATAAATCCCCTTGTTCATTTTTTTCCCCCTGAATCTATTGTAAGAAATAATATTTGCTGCCTCAAGTATTTCTTCCAGATCTGTATGTCTGAATCCTATCAGAGATGACAGTTATAGGAAAGTGAAGGAGTAGGATTATTAAAATATCTTTGGTATATTTTCTGACATGTCAACTGTACATCTATGATGGTACTCCTTTCTTGCCAAGCAGTGTTTATAGGTAGATTTTGTGATAACTCCCACTTCCTCAGCCTTCTTGAGATGAGTTGGTCTTAGGCTACTTTGCCAATTTCCACATGGTTTAGGGTCTGGAATAGAACACCCAGCAGCAATTTAGATTTAGATCAAGTATACTGCAGACTAACATGTTGTTTCAGAAACATCATTCCCTGCCCAAATACAAGATTTGTATAAGTCCTGCCTCAGGTAGCCTTTAATATTTTTTTTTTATTTTGATAGAAAGCTAACATGTTTATTCCAAGTAGCTGCCTAGCTGTGAAACATGTGAAATGTAAAACCTTCTGGAGGTGACCTTCTGTGGCAGAAGGCTTTCCGGATGCTCCTTTATCTACAACAGGTCTCCTCTTGATGTATATATTCAGTCATAGAATAACGTATGTTGAAAGGGCCCTCCGTGGGTAAAGTGGCTCAACCATTTTTGATCAAGAAGGATCATCTAGGGAAATCTGTCTAGAATTGTGTCCAGCCATGTTTTGAACGTCTCTACAGATGGAAAATCCACCACCTTTCTGGACAGACTGGACTGGTGCTCCATAACCCTCACAGTGTAAATGTGGTTCCTGATGTTCAAACAGAGTCTCCTGTGTTTCTGTTTGTGCACATTGCCTCTTTTCCTGTCCATAGACACCACTGGAAAAAAGCCTTGCTCTGTCTTCTTCTGAAGTACACTGCTAGACGCTGACCTCTAGCTAGATTTCATATGACAGATGCCCACCATTTGGGCCTGGATGTTCAGCCAGTTTTCAGTCCAACTTACTGTCTGCTCATCAAGCCTATGCTTCACCAGCTTCCATATGAGGATCTTATGGGAGATAGTGCCAAAAGCTCTCCTGAATTCAGGGCAGACAATATTTGCTCCTCTCTCTTCATCTGCCAAATTAGTCAACTCATTTGCAGACTGTTATCAAGTTGATTGAGTGTGACTTCCTCTTTGTGAATCCACGCTGGCTACTCACAATTACCTTCCCATGTGCTTGGAAATATTTTCCAGCGTTAGCTGTTCCATCACCTTACCAGGGGTTGAAGTGAGGTTTAACAGCCTGTAGTTCCTTGGGTCCTCCTCCTTGTCCCATTTTGAAGACAGGAGTGACTTTTACCTTCTTCCAGTCATCAGGCACTTGTCCCACTGGCCATGATTGTTCAGTGATAGTAAAGAGTGTCCTTGGAAAGTTATCTGCGAGCTTCCTTGGTACTTGTTGAGTGTAGCACATTAGGGCCCTGGCTTTATGTATGTCCAATTTGCTGAAGTATTCTCTGACCTGACCCTCATCCACCAAAGGCACATCTTCCTTGCTACAGACTTCCCTCTGATCTGTGGGGGTTACAATCTCTGACTGTCAAGTCTCTGGTGAAGGCCAAGTTAATGAAGTCATATTCAGTACCTCAATTTTTACTAGTCCTTTGTAACAAGGATCCCTTCCCCATTCAGCAGCAGGCCTACATTTTCCCTGGTCTTTCTTTTGCTACTTGTGGACTTACAGAAGTCCTCCTTTTTGCCTTTGACCTCCGTTACCCAATTTCACTCTGCATGCTTGGACACTACCTGTATATCCTCCCAAGTTACTTTCATCTTTTGTACACTTCTTTCTAACGTCTAAGCTTTGCCATTGTGTTCATCGTAGCAGGCCTTCTGGCATTTCTGTCAGGTTTGCTGGTCACTGGGATGGACTGCTCTTGAGCTTGGAGGAGGTGATTCTTGAATATTGATAAGCTTTCTTGGACCTATCTTCCCTCCAGGACCTTATCCTATGGGACTCTTTCAAGCAGATCACTGAGGAGGCTGAAGTCTACTCCTCTTGACCCACTACATAATGAATAAGCCGAGGCGCATGCAAGTGGTCAGTTTTAGGATTAGCTCTCATTTGGCTGTGCCAAGCTAATCCAGCCTGCTTTGAAGCAAGGATTTATGACACCTACACACCACTCCACGTTTCTGCCTTGAAATGAGGGGCCTTATCCAGCATGGGCTTGTCACTGTTCTTTTCTCTTCTGATGCCACTCAGGTCACATAAGGACATGTGGTCACACAGGGACACTGGCAAGAATAGATCTGCGCCTCCATGAATTAACCAGTTGTGTGGTCTGACCTGTATATGCTAAATGAAAGAAAGGGGAAAGAGGAAATGAACAGTAGAGTAGTAATCACACAGCTATTCACAATTCCACTGTCAAGTGAAGTAAAACTGATACCTTAAATTTTGGGCTCTTGGCTCTTCCCTCCCCAGCCCCCTTGATTGCCTTGACCACTCATGTTCATTTAGAAATACCACTTCTCTCTTTTCTGAATCACCCTACTGTAACTTTTTAATTGTCATAAGGCTGTCTGGACATTGCTCACAAATTAGAATCAAATCTTTTCTCTTTTAATTTTTTTCCAAGTCTCTTCTGAACCAGAAGTAATGAAAGTCATCTTATGTGGTCTGTTTTCCTGGCACTTAAACAGAAGGACAGAAACAGCAGAAATCTGAGAAGAATCTTTTCTTAAGTATTTGCTCATATATAGAGATACTTTGATAGTTTGTTCTGTTAGAAAATACATTAAGCAAGGGTACTAGGACTGCTGCTAACCTTAATCCTTCTTTTTCTGGTAACTACTCTCAATGACAGGATTCAGCTTTTCAGTCTAAAAGTGAAGATTAGCCTAAAGATTGCTAACCTCGGTCCAAAGAGTAACATTTTAGAGATCTCAGAGGAAACTCTGACTTGTGTCTTCATTTTAGATTCAAAGGATTTTATAATCTGAATAATATTCCCATTCTTATACAAACATTAGGGAGCTTACCTGAATCTAACACCTCTTCTTTCAAAGTTCATGATTTGTAGCAGAGCTGGGATATAATGTCTCTTCATATCGGAAATTTTAAAATATGATCAACACCATAAGTTTATGGTTAAGAAAATCAATTCATTATTAAATCTGAATTTCTTGGCTTTAGTGGCTTAAGACACCCAAAACCTCTGTGTGATTCAAAGAGAAAATTTTCATTGATCTAAACTAAATGACCCAGAGAATTAATTTTCAGAGAAAAGAACAGGGCTTTATTAGTGTGATACCTCTCAGTGCTTTGAAAATATGGGTAAAAATTTTATTTCAACCTGGCACTGTACATGAAGCTGGATTCTAAGTGCTTTCTGTAGTACGTTCAAAGCCATAGGTTCTGATGAAATGAACTGTAACTGATTTTCTGGGTTAGTTACTGAAAAAACAACTTCCTACTTCATAGAGTAGGAACTATGGCAGAAAGCTCTGTTAATTGTTAATAACAGAGAGGCTGAAAGTGCTGAATCCAGATCTTTTCCAAGGCAGCACCAGGTTTTAGTTCCTCTCAACCATCTTGACCTGGCTTGGCCAAATGTAGGCTTCTGCCGAGTGAAGATTGTGGCAAGCAAGTAGAGCCAAAGTTTTCTTCTTTGGCCTACTGTCCTTTAACAGCCCATGAGAGCAGACGCTGTCTAACTCAATTATTTGTGACCCAGGACTGAGATAATTCAATTTCACAATGGCAGAGAACCAAATGTTGGAGATCAATGAACCATTAGTCCTACTGAAAAAATGTGTGGTATTATTATTTGAGGGGGGGAAGCGCCTAATTTTGTGCTGTGTAGTGAAAGGTCTGGCATGAATTTGGTCTGGATTCATTCAACCAATGATGTTGGCAAACTACAGAAATTGTTGCCATTTGGGTCTCATGGAGGGAAAGGTAAAGGGCAATTAGTTTCATATACAGGATTGAAAATCTGGTTTGTTCTCTTTTAAGGATGCACACGGATTATTTTGGGGCAGAAAGGATCTGTTCCTGAGACTGTCGCATTTACTTGTGGTGCGTGTGTGTGTGTACACACACACACACATATATATATATAGTGTATTGATTGCGGAAAAACTAACAGCTGTAAAAATTGAATAGATTGTAAGCATCATATGATCTAGCTGTGGGAGAAATTTTCTACCAAATGTGAATGGAATTACATTAGGAAAAACTAACACTGAACATGTTAACCTTAATAAGCTTGCCATTTATTATTACAGCATGTTTTATTTTAAATAGGAAGTGGCATGGGAAAAGTGAAACAAACCAGTAGGAACACATCTGAGCCATTAAATGTTTTCTCAGCCTGTTTAAATTCACTCAAAATGGTAGATGATCAAAAATGAGGTGGGTTTGTATCATAAAATTCAAAATTGCAGTCATACCCATGCACATTTTTATCATCCACTTAACAAATGAAGAAATGTGGAATGTTTTCTGTCTTTTTAAGTGTTTGTACTTTCCTGATTTTTGTCCATTTTGATGAAAGAGTTTGAACTGTTTCTTGGTGCTGTTTGAAGCTAAAAACTGGCACAGTCTTAAATAGCAGAGGCTTTTAATCTTGCAGGCTCCTTCAGCTAAGGAGAAAGGGAAAAGTATATGTGGTACATGGCAGACATTCCTAGAGGGCACGCTGCTCTGCACAAGGCTCCCAGTTCTACAGTTTAACAACATGAACACAATCCTAGATCTGTCCATTCAGAAGGGCTTTTTAAGAGTATATTTGACTTTATATATGGAACCTGATGTTTTGCCAAGTAGAAGCAGACTATTTGAAGCAGAGCTAAGGGTTTGATCCTATGTTCATTGAAATCACCACTGGTGTCCTTCTGAATTCATTAGTGCAGAAGCTAGTTCTAAAATTCATGTTAACAAGAGCCTGAATACTTCTATATTTTTAGCTATGGAAAGAGTATAGCTCAGAAAAAAATGTTTTATGTGTTTTTTCATGCTACTTCTGCAAGGTGTTTCTCTAAGAAGATATTATCCTTTTAATACATGAGCTTAAACTGGTAATTAACCCTCAACACATATGTGAGTATTAAGATCTGATAAATGTGACTCTCATCATTGGTTGATTTTCACTTTGTGCAATGCTTCAAGAACTTCTGAACTATCAAATAGCTTGTGGGTGGTCTTATTCAGCCAAAATACTACTGTGATATGGTAGCTGCAAAGAGACTTTAGTAGAACTTGTTGCACACCAGTGAAAAGTAAATTAAATATTAGTTGCACCCTCTTAAGAAACAATTTATTTAATTTCTGAACTATTTTCACTATTACAACTAAATTATTATAATAATAATTATAAACTTCAGAAATCTTAGATTCATGAGCAACCCAATCCCACTGTATTGGGCAGTGTGAGAGTTAGTGATTATGCGGTTTGACCCTCATATGGTACATCAATCATGGCAATGTTCTTTCCCTTTGCGTCCAAGTAAAACCACTACTTCCCACGCAACATGTCATTACCATCACAATAGGATCTGCTTGGTAATAGCATTTGGAAGGGATCCTTCACTCTAAAGCACTCTTTGAAATCAAAGCTCTCTTCCTGTTGCATCTTAGTTTTAAAACAGACTTCTAGTGATCCTGGCAAATACAATGCACTTTTTCTTTGTCTTCAGTTCTGATTCCATTCATTGCCTATCTTTTTTTTTTTTTTTTTAAATAAATAAATGGAGAGCCAGAAAAGAAGTTTTCCAGATCTTGAAATAATATTAAATTCCAAATTTCAGAGAGGTAAAAGAGAAGAGTTTTCCAATTGACATTTGCCTGTGTGATTTTGAAACTTCCATAGTATGTACTTTAATTAGAACCATTCAACAAACTGCAACAATCTCCAACGTTCGGTCAAATGACTTAATCAAAAAAAGAATTAAACCCTAGAATGCTACTTTTACAAAGTATTATTATAAGGATATGACAGAAGTAAGCTGAAAAAAAGGAAAAACTCAGACAACACACTAACTACACCTATTGCAGTAAACAGTAGCAAGTGATATTCACTTGTTTTCACTGTTTGCCAACAAATTGGGCAAAGATTCCATTTCTTCCTCTTAATTTTAAATATTGAGTCATTAATTGCTACGAATTGTTCCCTCTCACATATTCTACAGCTAACGTTGCTAAATAAGATAATTTAGTCTTACGTTTTGATCTTTCAGTATACATTGCTGCTGTTTATTGGCTATTACCTAACCAAGAGTATTAGAAGTACACCCAGCACTATATTACGCTGGAGGTCCACATAACATAATGGAAATAGTTATTTTTCTTAATTAAAAAGAATAAATATTTTCTTACTTTCTCATGTGACAGCCTAAGAAGGCTAAAATCCCTGTTGGGCTTTTGTGACAATCTAGCTGGAGGGAATAATTTGCCTATTAAGAGGGAGAGGGCCTGGTTGAGGGCATGCGAGTTGTATCATGATTTAAAGCTGTGTCAGCCTGATTCCCAGCTTGAGTGGAGAGTGCACGTCAGGGCCCTCTTCTGAAAATATCCGACTGCTCTGTGTTCGCATAGAGCTTCCACACCAATAATCTGGAGAGAGAGATGGCTTAGGATAGTAGAAGCCACTGATAATTTTCACAGTTATGTATTAGAACTGCATAATCAGCTTATAAATGGAATGTCTGGTCTGTCTTCTCTACTTAATGGTTACTGAATTTTAATGCTGATTATTTTATTTCTTTTCTTGAAGTCCTTCACAGTGATACGCAGATTAGTGGGTGCTACAGGAGACTAATTAAGGTTGGGGAAAGCACAAGCTTCTATACCTAGGGCCATAACTAAAAAGATGTGTGCCATGAGAAGACGTACCAGCAGACTGAAAAAGGACTGGAGCACAAAACCCATATCAGGTCATTTTTATAGCTATAGTCAGACCTTTTTGCTACTTCTCTGAATATGTATTCAGGCCTGTCTTTTCATTTTTTTGGGGAGGGGACTGAATAGAATGAAAAAGCACTGTTTTTTTGTCATTCCTGCCAGCTATCCTGATTTCTTTCTTTAGTCCTAGGCTAGCGTTTTCTATAAACAAACGATTCTGAATAGAACTACTGCATTACTGCACCCTCGTATTTGTCAAAGGAGGATTTTCTACAGTTTCTGATAAAGAGCAAAGCTATTCATTTCATTATTATTGTTATCCAAAATTACCTGGACCCTAAGAAATAACTATTTTCTCTAAAAAAGAAATGAAAAGGGAGGTTACTTAGGTATGTGTTGGAAGCTATGAGTGTCTTTTCCATTCCATAAACCTTCCTATGACTACAAGCATGAAACCTGAGAATAATGAAGTGCTTCCTGAGGTCTTCCTAAGAGCATCACGTGCTATGGGCTGGAGGGTTCTATGGTCCTGCATGACCTTGGGGGTCTACTAGTAAGAGTTCCCTGTCAGCTTCTGGTGGAGAGGTAAGGAAAGCTAAGAAAACAAGCTTCAAATGTGTGCTCTTTTTTTGAGATGTTTCTATTAGGTCAGTTAAGTTTAATTTATCATAAATAAAGTTAAGCTTTTCTGGCAAAATGTGTGGGTGGTCCACCTGTCTGTAATGGATTGGGGTCAGTCAAGCTATTCCTTATGGCCTGTAGCCTGAAGTGAAGGATGCTTAGGTAAAAAAAGGTAGCTGAGAGAGATTTCTGGAAGAGAAAGGCTGTGTTTAGGAAATCTCTGTTGCCATGTTGGTGTACAGAAGTGTCATTATTATCCTCTCAGAGAGGTCTGACAGCACAGTGGGTGGGGAAGTGTAAACTTACAGTCTGCAAACTGATGGACTGAGGAGGCCAAGAAGCACAGTAAGTGGGAGAAGCAGCTGCAATGAGATGGAGCAATTAATGAATCCATCTCACAGGTATGACCACGGGCAAGCACTGTTGCTGGCAGCAGGTTAATGGGCGGTCTGGCTAGCAGGCAATGATAGAGACTGCACTTAACGGTGTTAACTCTTGGGACTGTCTGACAGAAAGCACTGTGCAGACCCTTAGTGGTGGAGGACTTAGCCCTCATGAGCACTCATCTCCAATGGATTACCCTTGAAGAGCTTCAGACAAAGCAGTCTATCTCTAAAGCTGTGAGAGGGCATAGCACCCGAGAAAAGAGAAAGTGTTGTTATGGGCATGGGATGAATCTGCCTATTCACTGAAGTTTTGGATATGAGTGCTGCAACTGGACAAGTTGCTATTTCAGCAGTTTTAGGACAAAGGCTGTTGCTGGCATGTTCTGGGAAAAAGATAGTATTGCTTATGGGATTGTTTAGGTTTTCCTAATCCATTTCCAAAATGTTTTTCTCCTCTTAAAGTACACTTCTCTTTTTTTAAACGCATTTGTTTGACTTACTGCTTGTAAGTGGGGAAGTATGGCTCATTGAGTACCTTAGCAATATAATTTTATTGCCAGACTGATGGATAATGGCTTCAGTGTTTTATTTTGAACCTTTCAAATCTCTGTTTCTACTCCCACAGCCTTGTTGCTTGCTAATCAGTGTCTGGCGGAAAGGTTAGATTTGTGAAAAGGTAGGTTAACAGTGAAGGGTATTTTTCACGAAAGTTGCCTTGCATGGACAGATTGGTAGAGAAAATATAACTGACCTGAAAATAAGGTGAGCAGAGAGGTGATAGTCTGCCGATGGTGCTAAGTTAATTGGAGTATTCAGGGCAAGGCTGGCTGAAGAATTGAGGAGGGATCTGACAAGGTTGAATGACTGGTCAATCAAATAGCAGAATAAATTGTGTGGATAGAAATAAAGTGACACATAGAGCATAGAAAACATAAACCTGTGTTTCCCGCAGCTTGAGGACACTGTTAGAGGAAGGACAGTAGGCTAGTCAGCCCTTTGGTCTAACCTGATAAATCTCTTCTTGGACATCTTTTTTCCCTTTTCCTGGCAATAGTCCTACAAAGGAGGCCCCTTTATACTCTGTAAGCCATGGGAATTCATAGCTATTTAAAAAAGGGGGAAAAAAAAAAAAAAATCAAAGTGTGTCCTCCTGAGTTTATAAAGACTTTTGCAGGCTTCAATACAACTTCACAGAAAACATAGTGCAAATCAATCTCTCCTTGAAAACTCTGTTCTTTGTCTCTTCTGCATAAGCACCTTGGCAGGAGAGAGAAAGTGAGGTTTGAGGTAGGCTTTTCCGTGTCTTGTCGTGTCATGTCATATGTCTCAGCACCTGTCCCTAGGAATTTATACAGTTCTTCTTTCTCCTCCATTCAGGGGAGAGAGATATCGATGTTTGAACCATAATGAAACTCTGTGGGATAGAGGCTACTTAGTAGTCTTCAGGTCTCTGAAAGCATGAGGACTCGTACAACTGAAGTAGGGATAAAGTCATGTTAATATACGAATAGGCAGACCAAAAGTCAGTCCAAAAGCCAGATAATCCTTTTGGTTTAGGAGGTTTATAAGCTAAGAGTCAGAGTGCAATAGGTAACCCAGAGAGTACCATTTACACTGCCTTGTGTGGCCTGCTCAAAGAGGAGTTTGTACAATCTGTGCTTCTCTGTGCTTATATTTTAGGTCTCTGAGTTTAGTCTGGTTTGGAAAATTTGGGCTAGACTCTGTACTCTTTTAAAAAAACCACTCCAGACATTTAAGATGTCCAATCTTGAGTGCCATTTCCTTTCTCTAGGGAATGTTTTTCTCCTAGACGCAAAACTTAGCACAAGCATCAATGTGACAAACCAGTAAGGTTAAGATCACTTATTTTGTCTCCAAAAAATATTTTATAACAGTCTTAATAGCAGGAATTAATTCTATAGGATAGACAGCTTGATAATTTATCACAGCTTGGAAGTGTTACACAACTTAATATTTGAAACAATTTTCCAGCCACTTGGGTACAGTTGGCTCCCATATTTTATAACCATTAGTGGGATATGATAATTTGCTGCACAGTTCTCTTAAATAGTTATTATTTTTTATTTTTTTAAGTTAGGCTAATGTTTCTTTTTTTGAGGGGAATGATGGGAACTTTTCAGTATGTGGTGAAACAAAATTAATTTAGCATTTAATCTAAAGTTGTAACTGTTCCTTTTTAACATAAACTTTCATTGGTGTGTTCATAATAGATATAATAGATAACCAATTTGTATCCAATGTAGACAAACAGAAAAAATTGATGACAAGTGGAAATGTGTTTCTAATTGTAGTGAGAGTTTGAATTGGCTTCAAGTTCTAATGTTTATGCAATATAAATTATTAGAGAGGCTAGGGCATTGCCAGTAGCTGAACTTTCTGTTATTGGATGGAAACTTAGCTATAGCACACTGCAAGATGAATTTTTTTTCTGTATGCCCCTGAACACATACATGCAGAACTACTGGGACAAAGTAAACTCTGAATCTATGAAATTAATCTAGATACAGTTAAAGACATGCTGGAGCAAGTGGTGCGTGAGAAGTTCACACTTCTCATGGCTCATTTCCCCTTCTTCCAGGAAGTGCCCTACCTCCTCAAGTTGCACCAATACATGTGTTTATGGGACTAGCCTTCATGTGGATCACTGGAAATTTTCAGGTTGAAAGCCATTCTATCCCATTTCACTGAGCTTTTGATGTAGGACAGGATAAGGCACAAAGTAAATGACTTGTGCAGTATTTCAGAAGCAGTAAAACTCTGTAAATTTCTTCTGAACTGAGTACTATGACAACAAAAAGTTCTGACACAAAGTCACGTGTGAATGTTAAACTAGATTCTAAGGAATTTGGTACACTAGAGAAGAAATGTTTTAGGTGAAAGTTTTATCGTATCTGTGCTCTGAACTTCAGTGGACATCTGGTCTTACCTTGAGAAGTCTGCCTGATTTCCCTCTGAAAATCAGTGATAGGATTGCTCATCTTATTTTCTGCAGAATTCTTTCCTGTTTGTGGCAGAGGACATACTAGGTAGGAAGCTAATGGTTTTTGAAATGCATAACCTTTGCCCCAACTAATAAATCCAGCTCCTACAGATAATGACTTCTCAGACCTGAGTCTGATCAAGGAGATGATAAAATAAGATTTGCTCAGAAGGTTTTCATTGATGGATTTGAGAAGTAATTAATTTTTTATATTATAATTAAGTAACATCTAATAAATCCATTTACTTTCTATTTCTTCTCTTTGTGTGTGTATCTAATTTCCTAGCTTGCTCTTGTAGTTATTTCCTGTAACTGTTTTTTAAGACTGCAACTTTTTATTATTGCTTCTGAGGCAGTGCTCAATTTTAGAAGGGTTTTGCTAGCAAAATGGAGAAATACCTGCTGAATTTAAGCACCATTTTGTGTTGTAAGGGCTTATAGTTCATAAGCAATGCTGTTGTTGAAAAATAATTCCAATGTAACAAACTTAAATGAACTTCCTATGTTGGAAGATTCTTGCAATATTGCTGACCTATTTCTATCCCATGATAAACTAGCAAAATGATATTAAAAATTATTCCAAGGAAGTGATGTTGAACTTTGACTGTGAAGAAAAAAGAAGTGAATTCTGCTGTTAGTGGCAGCAAATCATGTTAGAAGTAGCAGTTGAAAAGGGAAGATGGAAGTCTCAAAAAGAAATATATCCAGTAAGCTAAAAAACCTTTGGTGTACTCAAATGAATACTGGTATGTATGCCATCATACATATTTTGAGAGTATCAGTGTTTGCTGACTCTCAAACCAGCACAGCAGACAAGCTTTCACGAAGAGATCTGGTTTTCTGTAGGACTCTGCCGGATACATTACCATATATATATGCAATTGTCCAGCTGTGCAGAGCTCACCGTGCATCACTCACTTTAACCTGGCTAGCTGTTGTTATGGGTGATGGAAATATATACTCATGTTTCTCCCATGTCTGGCTAAACCCTTCGCATTTGAAGGAAATGGAGTTATCAATTCATTGTTATGCTGAACGTTTATTAGGATTTTTTCTTCATTAAGCACAGATAATACTTAAATACCCAGTCTCTCATTTTTGCACATAATCACAAATAAGAGTTTTAACCCTTAATGTAATTTACTAGCTGTAGGAATGATAGAGGTAAAGCAAGCTTTTTGTTTTTCTTTCAAATTGAGGAGTGCAAGTAATATAGAATGTTAAAAAAACAAATCAAATAAACATAAAACTGAAATTATTGTAATGAATGTTGTTACACTCTTGTGTGTGTTTGGTGATATCAACATCATTTAAAAAAACAATTATTTGTGTGAACTGTTATAAAGTGGAAAGCACTGAGAAAGTACTTTCAGGATTGACTACTTGGATTCAAATGCATTGTCCATTAAAATTCATTTCTTTACCCTCTGCCACTCTGAAAGCGGGTAACTGTGCAAATCAATGCATCATTCAGAGACTGAGATCTCCGTTTTCACAACGGAGATAATATTGTCTTATTCCCAGCTTTCTTCTATGTATTTATTTTATATTTTGGTTTTACAAGCCTTTTATGGCACAAAATCTTTTCATGCAGTGTGAATATGCAGAGCTTACAGAGATTCTAACGAAGATTGACAGCTCTAGGTGTTAATGCAATATGAAAAATAAACACTAATTATTTGGATCTTTCTCATCCCCTTTCTACCTCAGTGGATTTTTCTATGATGGACTTGTTTGTATTTTAAGGGACTAAATAATGTAACAGAGTTTTGTCTTCTGGAATCTAATTTGGTGTTCTCTACTGTTTCTTGCTGAAGTGTCAAAGGAGCTGGTCAAGAGAAGGCATATCAAAGCAGTAGCTATTTGTACTTTGGGATATGACTTTTAGGACACTGTTCAGGCTTCTTTGAGTTTGATGAGAATTCAACAGTACTCACAGCCATAATTTTTCAGTTTGATATCAAGCTGAGTAAATGCTCAAAAAAGAATCAAAATTTGCCCTTCCTGTTTGGCTATGACAAGAAAGCTATTTAAAAACATCATTCAGGAAGGCAGGGGGTGGGGAGCAGTGAGGGGTGGATGGTGGAATCTCAGATGTATTGTAGATGTATTTTTCTTAATTTATAAGTGGCCATAATAATTTTACTTTTTAGATATTTCTTCTTGTTCAAGAATATTTAGTGAGGACATGTGCAGTTTTGGCTGCATGTTGAGAAATAATTCACCAAGATGTATTATTATTGTGTTTTGTAGAGAGGTCACTGCTCATAAACTAGGAGATTAATATGCATTATTCAGACAAAATCAAGCTTTCATGTATGGTATTTCCTTTTTTGAAGGGGAGAGGAGGGAACTCTTGCCTCTGTAGCATTTTCAGAGTAGTTTGCTTTTCATGTTACAGCAGGCAACCAGAAGACCTAGGAAACATATCAACCATATTTAGCTAAAAATCACCAAGTTCCTCCTGTGTTCTTCACAACTGTGGTAAAAATCAGTCATTAAACAGATGTCTAGAGAATTTGAGGATTGTCTGAACGTATCATGTATTCTCTCTTCAGTCTGGGGAGTAACTCAAGAGATCTCCTGTCTCCACACTTGACTTGGCTTTTACTATTGCCAAGGCATGAAGCAAGACCTTTGTAGGATGTAGAAAGAGGTTAATATGTTGTTTGGGCTAAGACAAGGTGTATCATTTTCCGAACACCTAATATAACCTTGTTCTATGGTTCTGTCTTATGCATACATATATACGTATATTCATACATGCACCTATATGGAAGTTAAATCCCTGGAAGATCACATAGTCATGGATATCTTTGCTATCTCTTTGCGTGTACGTTTAGTTTTAACAAGGCAAACAGTTAATATGAGGTATTTCAAAAGGATAATTTTCCAACATGATGTGGCGAGAGAGTGTGTGGATCTTCATTCCTAGCAGTGAGTAACAGTTAAATTCAGATCTGAATTCAGGTTCAAGCTTATAAAACGAGGAGAGAGAGAGAGAGAAGCAAGGATATCTTCACGTGTGTCAGACTTTTAAGTTAAGGTCTCCTACACTCGCTTTATGCAAGTACTATTTCACTCTATTTTATAAATTAAGTAGGTGGACATGATGATAAGAAATGATTAACAGCCAGTTGGCAGGTGTACCTTATAATGATGATGGAGAAGTACAGTCAATAGAAGCCTTCTGCTGAATTTCACAACTCAAGCACGTAGGTGTGCACATGGGCAAAATTAGTCGTTAAGTAGAAAAGTAGTAAGAGGATACAATATTATAAAATGTGTTGACTGTTCAACTTGCTTCCCGTTCCTTTTTATTCTCTGGATTGTGAAGCAAAACTGTGCCCACCCTTTGATAAGTTCATGATTGGTGAACGACACAAAGTAAACAGGTGGAACAAGGTAGAAGGAGCAGTTATGCTTTTTCAGTACTTGATCAATTATGTATTATCCTATGGGATAATTTGTGTTGACAAAAATAAAAGTAACACTTTAGCTTTACCTCACGCTGTCTTCCAGCTGCCTGAGATGCCCTTCTTGTAAAGTAACTACCATGGGAAAAATGTGAGAGATGTAAGAGAAATATAAATATGTATGCAGACAGGTTTGCCTGCTCCTTTGCTTTACTTGCTCTAAAAGAGTAAGAAAGTTAAAAGGGTGTGTCTGTGTTGCTTGGGAATATTCAGCCATAAAATCGGTTGCTTCTAGAGACTTCCAGACTGAAAAAAGTGTTGGTGCCTTTGAATATAAGCTGCAGTGAAAGTGTTGCATTTCAGTTCATCCTGAACACTTACATACCACACTAAGAAGGAAGTAAGCCCTATCTTCTTTTTACTAGTAAAACCCCTTGTAAAATTTTTGCCTTGTATTTGATGGAGTGCTGATATTTCTTAAGTTATTTAGCCAAATTAGAGAAGTCTTTTGGTTCACACTCACTTGAGTGGATTTCTTTCTTTTTTTTTTTTTTTTTTTTTTTGCTAAACTGGGGGGAGGGGAAGAAGAAAACTTTTGTTTTCTCAATCCTTTAAAATTCTTTTAATTGAACACTGGCAATTTTCTAAACAAAGATGTCAATTCAGAATGAAGACAGATCAGTTAATTAGAGAAATAAAAGTTTAAGCTTTTCTGAAATTAAAAATTCTACAGTAATAAATTTAATACAATTTAAAACTTGTGCAATAATGAAACTTTTTTAACAAAACATATAATAAAGCCCTCAAAAATTACTCTTCTGTTTTGTTTCAGTTTCAACTCCTAGCTGACTCCACTTCTTTTTTGCTAATTTCACTGTAGTCAAAAAGTTTCCTTGCCCTTTCATTTTCCCCCTTTCACCCTTCTTTCCTCTTTGAGTTCTTTTTTCCATGCAGCTGCTTGTAAATGCAAGTTCTCAAAGAATAGTTGATGAGGGTATTAAAGTGCCCACAAAGTCTGTTAACACTCAAGAGCAGTACAACAGATATGACTCTGTGTTTGGTTCCTCCTTCAGCTCAACCTGTCCATGAGCTGCAGTGAGGAGAATACAGTGACTCGGAAAGGACTCCGGGAAGGTCACTTGTAAGGTAAACTAAAAGAGTGAGTTAGTGAGGAAGCAATATCTTTCTTGAAATGTTATCAAGCACACTGTTCCTATTGTTTTCAGCGGAGTGCTGACATCTTTGTCTTTGTACAATTTCACATTGTCCTTTCCCACCATATCAACTCTACACCCTGCCAAGCAGCACAGAGCTGTCATGTATCCTCTTCCTTCATAAGCAGAAGAGGGTGGAGAGTACATATTTCTACTTTCTTTTTTTTTGGAAAGATTTTTTTATGCTACAGTACGTATCTGTTCACAGAGTCAGAATAGTTTGAATTGGAAGGGACCTTGAAGGTCATCCATTTCCAATGTACCTATAGAACCTCTTCTTGTTGCCCTTGATGCTCCTGGCTAGATTTAATTCTATCAGGGCTTTAGCTTTCCCAGCCTGATCCCTGACTGCTCAAACAATTTATCTGTATTTTCCCTAGGCTACTTGTCCTTGCTTCCACCTTCTGCAGGATTCCTTTATTGCGTTTGAGTTAGTCCATGAGCTTGTTCAGCAGGCCTCCTGGAAATCCAGGATAGTGAGCTTGCTGTGTACACTTCTTTCTGCCTAAGGATTTTGAACTCCACCCTTTCATGGTCACTGCACCCAAGGCTTCCCTTGAGCTCCACTTTCCCTGCCAACTCTTCCTTGTTGATGAGAGCAAGGTCCAACATAGCACCTCTCCTCTTTGGCTCCTGCGTGACTTGGAGAAAGAAGTTGTCATCAGCTCCAGGAACCTTCTGGATTGCTTATGCCCTATTGTGTTGTCCCCCGTGAGGACCAGGGCTTGTGACTGTGAGGTTGCGCTTATCTGTCTATAGAGGGTCTCATCCGCCCCATCTTCCTGGTCAGGTGGCCTGTAGCAGACCAGCCACTATAACATCACCTGCGCCTGTCCATTCTTTTACTCCTTACCCCTAAGTTCTCAGTCAGCTCCCTGTCTATCCCTTTAATAGGTGTGCTTACACAGAGGCATTTAAGTTGAGTCACTAATGAAGCTGACTTTCTGGCTAGAGTGGCCAGAATTCCTTTATATTGCTCTTCAAGTGCTCTCCTGCTGACCTGTGCTCCTTCTCCAGGCTCTGGGCATCTATTGCTGGCACTGGTGTCAAATGTTAAAAGTGTGGGATAGATTGAGGTTACCTTCCCCCAGCAACTTTAGTTTAAATGCCTTTCCCCAGGTTGGCAAGCCTACGACCAAGGATGCTCTTCCCCTTCTCTAAAAGATGGACCCCATCAGAACCTGGTAGACCAGGTTTCTCAAAGTTTCTCAACTCACTGTATAAGTAGCTGGACATCTGCCTGTGGCACCAGTCCTGCAGCCATTTGTGGATTTGCCAGACTCAACTGGCCCTTTCAAACTCCATCCATTTGACTGGGAGCATTGATGAAAAAACCACCTGTGCTCCAGAGTCTAATATAATTGCTCCCAGGGCTCCATAATCCTTCTTGATACACCTCAGACTGCTCCTTACTATCACACTGATTTTATTTTGAGAAAATTCAAATTGAACTTCTTCTAAGAAATGACCCCTTGTAAGAATTGTTTTCCCCGTGTTTTCTCTTGAGCTGCTCTACTCTATACCTCAGGACTCCACTGGGCTGCTTTCCTAATTCTTGTTAGGCCTGAGTCTAGCGAAGAGTTCCTGTGATATTCTTCTCTGTGGAGGCTTCAAGTGTGCAAGAAGGTCACATATAAATGGCTGGAGTTCAAGAATGGTGTGAAGATCATCTCCACGGCAGAGCTAAAGCAACAGACTTCAATGGAAGATTGACCTGCATTACATTTTCTTTTTGTTTCTTTCTTTAATTCCAATCCCCCACCTCACTTCTTCTCTCCATAAGTACAATTGATACCGAAAGCGCCTGCAAATAAACTAAGACTCATTTTGGAGTTTTAGAAGGCAAGCATCCTTTATCAGGCCTGGGCAACGCGAGAGAGTGGTCTCAAGTGCTGGAAACATGGCAGAAGAGAGTATGTAAACCTCAGGAATTGCACCCGTCGTTTCCCATCTTTTTTTAGTTTGTAGAAAATCTGTAAATTATTATAACATTATGTCTATAGAAGATAAAGATACTTTTAATATTAAAGGAATTATAACAATAAAAGATGAAGATGTAATTATGGTGAGGGGTTTTTTTAATGGTAAAGATATTGAGGTACAACATTAAAACGGTTTTCTTTCAAAATTCAGCATAACCCACCTGGAAAGTTTAGTTGAATTTGGGACCTATTTACATATTTTTCACTTTTGGATCTCCTGGCTGTGCAAATGGAGTTGTAGGAGCCTACATTTTAAACGTTTGTTTATTAATAGCTTGGTCTTAATTTCCAATATTTTTGGATTGTTGTAGTCAAAAGCTCCATTGTTTTGGTTGGGATGGATGTGGGGATGAAATAGCAGCCTTAGGAGAGAAACTAGAGAGCTTGTTGTTTAGCCTAGAGAACTGAAGCATGTGCATAGCAGACATGAATGCTGGGTTCAAAAAAGGGATGCTTAAGCTAAAAGACACTGACCCAGAAAAAAAGGGTATTAACTGACTAAATTTAGGCTGGAAAATGCTCCTGCGATGGCAAGAATATTCTAATAACGTTCTGGAATTGCCTTTTCATGTCACCAGCAAGACTTAGGCTGAACCCAATTCAGAGATAAAGTTTGACTTTCTGATACATCATCAACTTGCATTAGCAGAGGTCTCCTTTGGAGGCACTTTCTTTACCCATGTTTAATTTCTTTTTAATAACAAAATGCTAAAGTTTGAAAATAAGGAACTTAAAACATTTTTATTTAAGGCATAATACTTGGATATTTATATGAGAAGTGTATGACACAAAAAAAAATTGCTGAAAAAATGCTTTACTGTTTGGAGTTTGTTTCTGGCATTAGTTAAAACAAGCCTTGATTACGTGATGTGCTTTGTATTGCCACATTCTTGCGTGATACCTCTAGATATTACTGGTAAAACATTGATGGACATACAAAGGACACTTATGTGCCTTTCAATACCCTGTGTACTCTATTTAAAAATAGGTGCTTGTTATGACACAATCTCCTAGGTGTGTTGTAATCACATGTGGTTTGTGGTCATAGTTTAGTAGCTTTGGATTGTTGCCTGAGAAGCAATGCAATAGTTTAGGTGTCACAAATGTTAGTCCAAATGTTAGTCCAAACAAAGACTGGCTTCCTGTTCTTCTCACCTTGAAACCTTTGGAGATGTGACCTTTTTGTACCTGTTTGTTTCAAGTGAAATTTTTTTCTGGTACACCACATAGTTTAGCATAGGACGTGCTTTTCGCTTTACGTGATAAATTCTATGATAATCCCTGCATTAGTTGACTATTATTCCTGAGTCAGATATTTTGAGTTTCGCTGCACTCGATTGCACTGTTGGGTTTTTTTCAACAGCTTCTGAGGTGTAACAGTCCCCGTTGCATGCAAAGTATGATTAGCCTGCACAAGATTTAATTTCTTATGTTTTTGTTGCTTTATTAACTCCACAGATGTTGCAGCATTTTGCGTATATTGTAAGATCTAGACTGTAAAACTCCATCAATTTATGTTGAAAGACAGGTTTTTCTGAATTTGGAAGCTCTAATAAAAATTTGCCGTTGTAAACTGTGGCAGAGCTGTTGAAAAGAAGTGTTTGTAGGAATTTGTGTCTCGGTCAGATTAGAGTTTAAATAATATACAGATGGTAGCTATGGAAACATTATCTGAGTTTGTCTTGATGGTCATGAGGAAGGTAAATAATGAACAAACTGTACCAAATACATGTACAACCTGTGCTAAACTGAAGTAAAACAAATTCACTAAAAAAAGACACAGAACTAGGTGTTTATTGGCAGCTGTGTGTTTGTTTCTGTTCGGTTTACGTGCAGTGAATATAATCTTAGCCAAGTGTTGTGTTGCACATCTGCCTTGACCCTAATGCTACAGTCTCCAATATAAATGTATAACTACTACTACTACTACTAAATCTATTTCATGATTTCCAGTGCAGCATACAAAGTCAATTTCTCTCTGAGGTGGTTTTAGTAAGGACAACTGCCCTTGCATTTTTTAGTTTTCAGTTTTCCCTGACTCAGCTCAGATGTGGCAGTTACTAGCAATTTTACATATGTGATCTTAGGTAAATGCAGCTGGATTGAAAGATTTCAGGCTGGCCTCTTTTTCTCTGTTTATCTGCTTCGTGTTACTTCCACAAAAATATGTCAGCTGAAAAATCCCATTGATTTTGTTGCCTCATACTACCAGCTGAGCTTTATGTGAGTTGTCAGATGGGATGACATTCAAGGGCTGTGGCAATACAAAGTATAAAGTAAGAAGGGAGGCTATTAACACGGTCAATGTTTTCAGTTTTCAGTTTAGCTTTAACTGGAGACGTGAACTCACTGAGTCAGAAAACTAATTGTGGGTTCATGTATCCCTCAGCACAAAAAAACTGCCTGTGTTTCATTGTAGGTGACTGGGCTAAAGGCACTTTCCTCCTTTTACAAACCATTAAGTTGAAAAAGATTATTGTCCATCTTTTAGTGTGGTGGTGATGAATGTGCAGGGGTGATAATCTAGAAAAACCCAGAAACATCAGATCAAATTTACTTGTGAAAAAAATTGCTTTCACTAGTTTGGGTTGAATTTGTGAAAGTTTCAAGATGAAACTACATTTCATGGAAATCTTGTGGTTTGTGAATAACTTATGCCCAGCTCTCCTTTGTGTATACCCTAAAGCTGTTCTTTCAGTCGTCATCCTACACACTTAAGTACAGAGAATTGTCCTTTTATATAAGTGGCCAAATTAGACTGCTAAAATATATTTTTCAGTGTGCAGTTATTCTCTAACGGTAATATTTCCTGGATGATTTCTGACAAGATATAAATCTGAAGGGAAAAATTTATTGTTCACTGGTAATCATAATAGCAGAGCTCTTGCTCCAAGAATGGGGGCCTAATTACCTTCTGAAACTCAAAAAATCAGTCTGACTATAGTATATTTTACATCATGTGCTAAAGTTATTTTAAGATATGAGCAATTTCAATCTTTTTAATAAAAGCTTTTTGCATGGCACTTTAGGAAATCTGTATATAAATGGGTTTACTGAATCACTTACTTGCTTGGCATTTATTCATCGGATTGCAGATCCTGTTAGCTGGCAACTATATATAGATGTCATAAATGCACAGCCATAATTTAATTAACTGTTGGGGTTTTTTTTTGAAATATTTTAAATATAAAATAACGTAAGATTGTGTGCATCTTCTTTGTTGTGATTTTAAATAAGGTTAATTTACAGTCCCTGGGAAAGATCTGCTTATATCAGTCTTCAAAAGTTTGATCCAATTGAATCATTGTTCTCCCTTTGACTACACAATCAATTAAAAAAAACCCATCCTTAAGTTTTGTTGTTTACACTCATGAAAGGATTGAGAAATGATTAACAGAGTCTAATGGTAGTGGTGGAGAAAATAAAGGAAGAAAAGTCATAATAAATTATTGACTATTGTGAAAAGTTTCATTGCTTGCAATGCTTCAAAAGGAATCCCTCTCTCCAGGGCCTGATCCTTGTCCCATTCAAGCTGATGGAAGCTCTTCAATTGACTAAATGAAAAACAGCACAGAAACAAGTTAAAATGAACTTGGTATCTGGAGTGCTTCTTTATATTCTGAGATTAAACCTGCTTCCTGCCAAAGGAAATCATCATCATTTACTTACTAAATTATAATTGGAAAGAATGTGAAAAGTATTTTAAGTGAGAAACATCCCTGTCTTTCATTTGCTTGTGTTTAACCATTATATGCTTCTGTTGCTGGAGGAGGTATTCCTATATGGAGGTCAATTTCTTACCTGTTTACCTGTGAGTTTTTGGTTACTATTAAGCCTTGGATAACCAGACTGCGCCAGCTTGCCCAAATTCAGTATTTCACTCATTCTACCTAAGCTGCATCTTGTCTGAATTCTTCAGCTTTAATTCCCTAGCATTTAGTACACCTTTACAAGTAGACTTATCAAGCATTTTGTGTTACACTGACTAAGCATAAAAATGGTTTTAAGATTGTATACGGCAACACAAATACACTGTGCTTTCTTCTTGTGACACAGGTTGAACTCAGCTGTCTGTTTCATGCCCGCTCAGCCACTTGATCATTCCTTCTCCTCCACAGGCTAGGAGGGAAAGCAAAATGGAAAAACTAAAGAGCTTGAGAGTCAAGATATAAAGACAGGTAGACTGCTTACTGAAGGTGCAGGGGAGTGGGAGGGCTGCAGTCAGCCCATACCAGCTCCTCTTTGCTACCCCTGCCCTCTCACACAGTTCCGTGCCCTAGTGTGGTCTCTCTCTCCACCAGCTGCTCTCCTGCAGGAGATCCCCACCTGCTCCACCGCAGGCTCTCCAGGGGAATCTCTACTGGGCAGAGGCTGCAGCCCTCCCTCCTTCCCTCCCTCCTCCTCCTCCTGTGCTCCCTTCACAATTTCTCACGCTTTTTCCCCTGTTCCTCACTGCCAGGCGGTGTTTTGCATCTTCTTAGCTATGCTTCCCCCAAGGTGCCTGTCCATGGCTGTGGGGCTAGGCTGGGCTGTGTTCCACTGGATCCGTGTCCAATCTTGGGCTGCCGCAGCCTTGTGTCTCCTCACAGACACCCCTGCAGTCCCCGTCAGCAGTGGGGCACCTGTGCCTTGCACACTCATTGAGAAATGTGGGATTGGCACCCAACACATATGTAGCAGAAAGTGGTATTGTTATCTCAAGTATTTCCTACTCCTATTTCTTTCTTTTCATCCCCTTTCCCTTCCCTCCCATTCACTGGTCTGTCTCTGCCAGGCTAATGCATTGCCTTTCCACATGCTATTTGAAAACATTTGGTTAATTCAAGCTTGCAAGCTCTTCCACTCTCCTTGGTAGCTTTCAAGATGGTTTCTCAGGAGGAGTTCCTGATACACAGGGTTTTCCCAGAAATGTCTAAACTAACAGTGGGTTTTCCAATCTCTATCATTTTTGTAATGTTCTATTTTTAGTAAGTTTCTCTACTGAGGGTGGTTGCCTTACAGGAATGTTCTCTTACAGTGTTTTGAGACTACTGAGAGAATGTTGCCTTGCTGCTGCAGGAACATTGCCTCCTCTCTCATAGGCCTGCCGTGGTCTGTCAGTCCCTCTCACATCGTTTCCCTCATTTCCGAACTGTTCCCTAAATTAACAGACACTGAACTGCTGTGCACGCCGTAGCAAGATGGAAGAGCACAACTGCCTCAGTAGTTATCTAGCCTGCTTGCACGAAAAGCAAAATGTTATAATTGATTTGTGTCAAAAGCGACATGGTGAAACATTGATTTTTATGGGTATTTGCGTGCTGTAAATGGTCTGGTTATTTTTAATAATTGTGACAATTTCCAGGAGGAAAAGTTAAACAAATGCTCTCAGCTTGAAAAATAAACCTGCGGGTGCTGTTTTGTGTTGAAGAGGCCTTTGGGAAGGTAGATCACCTATTCCTAGTGGCAGTGCCAGTGCCTTGGCCTGGGGATTTTGATGTTTGTTGATGGAAATTTGCTGCTGGTTCCTGAACTGTGGCACGGGAGTAATATTTCGTGTGGATGGTTGCACAGAGTGATAAGGAGCCATAGAAATATTGTGTATTCAAACAAAATAGAAGCAGATTAGCAGCGGTAAGTGTATGGATTTACAATTTGTTGGTGCTTGTTGAGAATGAAGTCTTAGATATTTCAATATTTTTATTAAATTTATCAAAGGATTCTGACTTTATGGCAACGATGGCTGATCTCTGCATATGGTTGTGTACAATGTTGACTTCTACTCTGTAAGGTTTTGAGGTTGAAGAGTTTTTGTTAATGATCTTATTTTAAGTTTTTGGAAAGGGCATGCATTGATCTTCAAGATATTCATCCAAGGGATGAATATTTTTCTGCTTAGGATACCTACTGTACTATATACTGAATAGCAGGAGATAAGCAAGTGGATAATGGGAAGATGGACAGGATAACAAAACCTACATTTTAACAAACTCATTAGGACTTTCAAAAGGCCTCTAAAAATGTGTTTCTTCCCCTCAGAGGCACAGAGAAGAAACTAAGTAGTCATGATGTGGATTAAGAAAATGTTATTTTTGAATTCAGAAATGATTAGGTCACCTAAGAAAGAAAGAAAGAAAGATATTAATGAAGTGGTTGTTCTTCATCCCATTAAAAAGCTGCCATCAGAGGAACCTAAGTCTTCCTCAAATTATCATACTGCTTTTCCAAATTTTATTTATAATTTCTAGATATTGTGAAGGGTCTATCTATACTGTAAGTTAAAAATTGAAGTATCTGGGTTAGCTTAAAAGAAGCACTGGCGTATTTTAGCTATGATAACCTGGCTGCTTATTAACACCAGTAATTTTTCACTCCTGTGTTCCTTAGTCAGAAACAGCCAGGGAAGATAGCTGAGTAAGGGCTTCTCGCAAAGTAAGATAGCCAATGCTGAGACCTTTGTTGAAATAGGTGAACTGCTTCTGGTATCTTAGTTTGGTCCTTTAAATATACCTGTGATGTTGCCCTGTTGCATGATAAATTATGTACTAAATGATTTAGAGGGATTTCTGGGCACTGTGACTTGGAGCACAAAAAAATCAGACAGAGGAAAGAAAACAAACCCAAAGCCAATCAACAAACCACATTTTTTCCAGTTTGGTATATTTAAAAGATGAAGATACAACCTCATCAACTATTTATGTACCTTACAAGAGCATACAAACTTAAAATAAGAAGTTAGAAAAAACTTTGATTGTGATTCCACTTACTGTGGAATCAGTTCTTACGTTTAGAGGATAAATCAGCCTTTACCGTCTGAGGTCAGGAGGAAACCTTTCTCCCTGTGGTGGCGTCTCATCTTATGGCAACCTACTGAGTAGACTTTGCTTCTACTGAATCAGCTGGGACTGCCCATTATCAAAGAGAGGATATCGGAGTATATCATAGAATCATTGTAGAGTCATAGAACGATTTGGGTTTGAAGGCACCTTAAAGATCATCCAGTTCCAACCCCCCTGCCATGAGCTGGAGCACCTTCCACTGGATCAGGTTCTCAAAGCGTCATCCAGCCTGGCCTTGAACATCTCCTGGGATGGGGCTTCCACAGCTTCTCTGGGCCTCATCAGTGCCTCACCACCTTCAGGAAAAAAATCTTCCAAATATCTAATCTAAATCTTCCCTTTCAGCTTAAAACCATTAGTCCTATCACTCCACATCCTCATAAAGAGCGCCTCCCTATCTTTCCTGTAGGCCCCCTTTTAAGTACTGGAAAGTTGCTGTAACATTTCCCCAGAGCCTGCTCTTCTCTAGGCGAAACGAGCCCAACTCTCTCAGTCTGTCCTTCTATGGGAGGTGCTCCAGCCCTCTGATCATCTTCATGATCATTATCTCCTCTGGACTCGCTCTGGCAGATATATGTCCTTCTGGTGCTGAGGACTCCAGAACTGAATGCAGTACTCCATGTGAGGTCTCACAAGAGCAGAACAGAGAAGCAGAATAACCTCCCTACATGACCTATCAGTCTCATCTACCGTGTGAGCTCTTTTATGCATAAAGCCAAACCAGGTAAACTTAAAGAAGTGTGCTCTTGGGAAGCTCAGGTTGACGTAGGGATGAGGACCAGTACTGCAGGGGAATTCTTCCATCACATACAATTAGCTTCTGATCTGAAAACATATGCTCAGATGTTTGGGTTTGTTTGTGTTTTGGGATTTGGGTTGGTTTGTGTGTTTTAATAATTTCCTGTATGTTACTCTCTCACTGCTACTTTATATATTTTATTTCTTTTATTTTTTTAATAAAGAAAATTTTTATTAGCAATTTGCTGTGCAAAGTCTAGAACTTTAATATGCTTTCGAGATAAGGCCTTTACAAAGTCCCATGTAAATCAGATACAGTTTTTTCCTAAACCAGTCATTCTTGCCTTCTTGTTTTCTAGTAATTACCTCATGTACAAGAAATATTCCTGTATTCTTGTATTCTGTGCCTGAGTATACTGTTTCTGTAAGCTTGCGTGCTGCTGAGCCCTCTTAGATTATTTTTTCCTAAACATCTTTCTTTCATCTAAGTAAATAACACGGGGGCTGTACTTATTTGACTTTGCATCACCAATATTCCCCCTGGTTTAAGAAACTTTTTGGTGTATACAATCCTTGTCTCTCTTGACATCTGTCTACAGAGGCCTGAGATCACGGATTGCTCGTACACTCTGGAGTCTTGTTGGTCACAAGCTGATATGCCCAAGGTTGGTGTTCTGACTGATCATAATTTTTCCGTATCTTTTCCTTCCACTCCTGGGAGAGGCATAACTGTTTATGTTATTTAATCCCTAGTATTTTTGGAGCAATTAATCAGAGAATTAATGTAATATCGATAAATTACCCCAGTCTCTCTCAGAGGCCTCCATGTCTCCAGCTGCAACATACTTCTAGAGGTTTGTTTTTTTAATGTATTCCATTTCTGAAAAAGTGTTGTTTAATTTGTATGTTTGTTTTGTGTTACTTAAGCCTGTCATTTAATATCATTTGCAAGGCTATCTTGTCCTATTTCTTGCTCCAGTGCAACAAAACCACTTAAGGACATATTTATCTTTGTGTTAAGTATTCTTATTGTCTCTGACATTATTTTGTTGCCTTCCTGTGAAAAGATACCTACTTCCTGGATAAAAAAAATCTCATTTATCTGGCCGATTTGGTGATACTCTGCCTTCTCCTGGCAAATACATAGTCTCTGTCAGGCTTTACAGAAAGCATAAAGTTAAATACCTTTTTTTTGGGAAAAAAAAAAAATAATTTTCATATACTCTGGTTTCTTCTCTGAGTAGAACAGACAAGTGAGACAAATGAGACAGAAATCAGACTGGAAGTCTAATGGGGAAATATCTCTCTCTGCTTGTGGTAGGAACCTCTGTATCATCAGCCACTTGGTTCTTTCACAGTGTACATTTCATGTCCATTCCATGTTCTCTTTTTCCTTGTGAATTTTTTATCCCAAGGATAACATTGGTATCATGTTGAAAGTGAAGTAAACTGCAATTTCAGATGTGTGAGCTTCATCTGTTTTTGAGGTTTTATGCTATAGCTTTCCCTTAAGTTTACTCACATGCCCCAGTGAATGTTATATAAGAATTTTTGAAAATTGAAGGAAAGTTCCCGAACCTCTTTATCACCCTTTCCCATGTCTTTTGGGAGGTAATGGTTGCTGCTTTCTGTACTGTAGGGATGGAATAGCAGTTCCTGTGCTCTGTCCTTTAGTGATTCTTCAGTGCAAAGATAACAAACCCACACAATGTTGTAAGATTAAATATTTTAAAAAGCCTAACAGGCTCTACATCAGTTAAATATTAGTTTTTCACCCAGCATGTCATACTTCAAAGATGTTTATGCAATATGTCTCTTTATCCTGTCTTCCTAAAATGGTGATGCATGAAAAAAACTCACTCTGAATGAAAGTGGATGACAAAATACCATTTGCATTTATAGCATAACTATTTTTAGGATTTCCTTTTAATTTATGGGCTTTAATGTACCATTATAGGCTGGTGAAAGAAACATTACTAGCTACATTATTTCCCAGATAAGCAAAGACATGAAAAAAAGCATATGCTAACGTTCTAAAATGTAAATGTGGGAGATCCTATGGATGCTTATATTTAGACCTATGAGTGTCTTGTACTTACAAGTATAAGAGTGTCTAGTTTTGCCATTCAGCTGTAGTAGTGCTACAGGTAGCTGTTCCAAAGCTGTACAAATCTAACGAAAGTGTGAGGGAAGAAGAAACTAGCATCTAAAGGCAAAGAAAAGAATGTGTCAGATTTTTTTCATGATATTACATTGGTTTGAATAATACTGTTACTCCACTGAAGTAATTTGGAATTTGAAAGTTCATTAGAAGAAATAAATGTTTTGAGTCTACAGTATTGTATGTCCTGATGACATAATGATTACTACCAATTCCTAATAAACAGTAACTTGTTTATAACATGTATTAGCCCTTTTTTGGGGTCTTTTTTGACACCTTTTAGAATGCTTAAACATTTAAAAGGTGCACCAGCTGTACTTGTGAACCTCTCACAGCTCCCACATGGCACGTGAATACCTGTCAGAGGCTCTAGCTATAGATCAGTAATAAAAATATTCCATATCGATTCAAGTGCATTTGCAGAATTCAGGGCACTGCAAGAATGTTGTGTCACTTGGAGCAATAAAGAATGCCAACTGTATTTATTTTCTGAGAGCCATCCTTGCCAGGCTGTGAGTAATGCCCTGTTGTACATTCTGCATTTTCTGTTCCTAAGTCCACGCACTGTGTTCATTGTTCCAAGTCATGAATTCTGGACATGATGAGAGCAAAATAAATTTTGCATGCTTTCATTACCCCTTGGTGATTCTCAGCTAAAAGAACAAGTTGATTTAGATGAAACACACAGTCAGTTCAGTACAATTGAAAAGAAAATTGTGCTTCCTTGCCTGTGCCACAATTCAAGCTTTGTTCCTGATACAGGATAAAGGTGAACCTTAAGCAGCTTTGAAGGAGCATTAGTGCAAGGTTTAGCCTCAAACCTGACCTAAGTATAGCTCTGATAAGACACAATCTGGACTTCAGTAAGCATAATGCTTGAAATTTCTGAGTAATTTCCCTCATCCTCTTGTTAAATAGCTTGGCTGTGGATGGTCCACCAGTTTAAATGATAGCACAAAAGGTCCTACAGCTACAAAACAAACTATTTTGGCTTGCTTCTTGGGTGGCTGTTTATTGTTTTACAAGACAATGGGAATTGTCATAGTTTTGGATTATATTCATAAACCTATTGAATATTTATTGTCAGGATTACTCCAGTTTTGTATTTTGAAGCTTGATACTACTTAAATTTTAAAGAAAACCTTTGGTACTTTTCCAATTTTCCATGACTTTTGCTAATCACTCACTTTCAAAATCCTTTTAATTTTTACTTGTGAACTGAGTAAACAATCTGGAAGTCATTGATAGACAATAAAAATGGCACCCCACAATGCTATTTGAAAAAAAAAAAAAAGGCGACAGAAGCTATTATCTTGTCTACGTTTGACATACTTTCCTAAAATTTCCCACAATTACTGGCTTAATTTCAGCTCTACTGGTGGTAGAAAATGTAGAAATGTTAGTAGACACAGCGCACTGATGCGAGCTTGTGTTTTGGATCATCCATTGTTATTTATTGCTATTTATTACTTGTGTATTACAGTTTCTAGGAGCCAGAGTCCTGGATAAGTATGCCATTGAGCTAAGCACCAGGCCAGCCATAAATACCAAGACTGTCTATGCCACATTGAGTTAAAACACACTAGTTAAAATTCTAGTGAGCTATTAACAAGAAAACATCTCTTTGGTTAGCAGAAATGCAGAGGCGAACCAATGCAGCTCCCAGGAAAATCCAGCAGGAGGTTATACTTCCTTTACTACTATAAGATGAAGTCACTTCTTGATGTTTTATTCCACTGGCTACTACGATATAAGTGTGTAGAAATAAATATAAAAATTGTGATTGAGAAAGAAGAAATGAACAGTCAGCATACAAGGTAGTGTAGTGTGTAGCTTTTGTTCCCTACTGGCAGATGTAGCAATAACTTGTTCTACTATTTGCTTATAGGTTAGTGGAGAGCATGAAAAAACAAGTTGCAAGTAGGTTTAAACTACCTTGTGAAATTTCTCTTGTGCAAATATGTCACTATATATACTGTCATGTTCTATAATTTGGCAGGGCAAGTTCACCCTTAAGCAGAGGTAAATAGATTCATTAGACGTGTAACAGGTAAGGAACTATGGGAATACTTTTTTTGAACGAAAAATGTTATTATGTTCACAGTAGCACAGAATTTGCTATTTATGAACAAATGAACACCTTTTGAGTGATCTGAGTCCAGCTTTGGCCTTAAAACCTTGCTTGCTCTTATTGGTTTTGACCAGAGGAAGATATTCCAGTATATTTGCTAAAATGAGTTTTTGTTTAAGAAAGTGATGTTTACTTGCTCTTTTAGAACAGGCATATGTACCAGAATAAACATATTTTTACCTCTCTAGCTTTTTCCTAGGGGAAAAAGGCACTGTATTTCCTGGGGTTTTAGTAATACAGGAGGTTTCAATAACTTTAAGAAGAAAATAATTGGTGGACATGTTGAAGTACTAGTTTGTCTATAAACTTAGTCTGTAAGAAACTGGAATAGCATGCTGGATGAAATTAATTCACAATAAAATATTAGCCTTTAACATATTTACTTATGCTGAGTTATGTTAGTTCTTGATAATGCTTGGATTGTTTCTTGTTCAGCACCAAATACTGCCTTGCTGGGAATTCACCACGTTGTGTAATGGGATTAACATTTATTTATGGATTTCATTCATCAGTACTGAAGTAATTTCCTAAAGGCATTTTTGGAATGCTTTCTTATTATTGTATCAACTTTCCATTGTATCATCAGGATGCTTCTGGTTAGGGAGGTGGCAAGTATGCAGGTATTTAAAAAAAAAAAAAGACATTAACTTGGAGCTCAACAGGTAGACTGTAATTTATCATTTTTGCACATTGTCAGTCTGCCTTAGATATTAATATTTTTTGGTATCAATTATAATGGATATATAAACTGTTTTTATTTCATTTCCAGTTGTTTCAGAGCAAGTTTAGACAAAAGAGAGGAAAGGTTCTTGTTGGATGTCCTGAGAGGAGAACAATGATTGGGATGTTCAAATGGTCTCTATAGAAGTGACATTTAGGAGTTCTGAACTCATAGAGGTTACAGGGATGTGGATGCACTATATAATGGTCTTTTGGGGATCTTTCAGATTCAGGCAAGTTCCCTGCTCTCTTTTGGTAAGAAATAATCTCCCCTTATATTTTCTTCTGTGCCACCCAGAACTAGAATCTAGCTTGCCTATTTTTCATTTGTTTGTTTGTTTTCTTTTTTTTTTTTTTCTCCTTCAGTGGCTCTGAAATTGTTATTCTATGAGGTCATGGTTCCTTGGGACAACACCCATAGAGAGGTGAAGCTTCTTTTGCTTCTTTAGAAAGAATTTTGATTTAAGATTTCCATTGTAGCTTATACAGCACATTTCTGGTTACAGATTTTTTTCATTACAGCCTTCTAAGAATTAGTAAAATCCATGTTGTACTATGAGAAGTATTGATTTCCTAGTATTCCTACTGGAATTAAATCTGATTTTGCTAAAAGTTCATTGGTAAAAGTTGCAGTTCTATATGGTAGAAAAGAACTGTGAGCACCAAGCAAAGACCTACTTTACTCCCTTTCATATCCACCTGGTGGAAGATACACAGCTACCAAGCCCTCTTGATCATTCTTCCCTTTTACAACTTTGCAGTGCAACAGATGACGTGGCAGGAAAACGACTGTGCGGTTGCAAGACCCATCTCGTTCACATGATGAATGTAAGAAGAGATGACAGAAATAAACCCTAGCTCAAATGATGTTATATTATGTAGTGCAAAGAAAAAAGCTTAAGAGTTTAGTAATCCACTAATGAGGGTGTTATACATTTCTTAGCTAGAAATAAGACCTTTTTTAGAGCTACAAGGAATAAGCATTAAACCTGATTTAAAACAGATATACAAAAAACCACCCTAATATGAAAGCTTTTCAAAACAGATCTAGGAGGCCAAGTATCATTGTGCTTCCCTTTATTGATAAGGCATTTTAGAGACAGGTCAAATTCCTTCCTTGAATGCATTGCGTTAGCAGTCACAAAACATCTGGAAAAATATGGTATGTCTACAAACACCGTAAATGTCTTGCTTTCAGAAGGCTTGCCTATATAATATGATTCTATGTTTTTCTTTTGTCTGTGGCTTTGATTTTTGACTGTTTGTTTGTTTTCCAAAGCAGAGTGTGGGCTACGAGAGCAGATATAAAAATGCATTTGAAAGCGTACAGTCTACTTATGTATAGCACTGGTTATCAGTAAAAAAAGAACAGTTTTGAGTGGAGAAATTAAGTATCATGTGACTGCAGGTAATTTATAATGAGAAAGGATACATAGTGTAGATAGTTTCAAAGAAAAGCAATTCTGAAGATCTGCCTTGTATTTTTCACATTTTGCAGACTGATCATAAATAGATCAATTTGGAAGATTTTTAATCTGGAAAATTCTTGTTCACAATTCCATTTTGTTTCTTTTAGGTGAATATGACTGAAGTATTTTAAAATTATAATGGAACACTTAGCTTTACTACAGAAGTCAACTAAAAGCAAAACATTACCTGGGACAGAAAGATTGGAACATGCATGTATTATTTTACGTAATATCTCAGGTTTTACATTGTTGGTTTTTATTTTGGGGGTTTTTTTTTGGTTTTTTTTTTTTTTAATTAGATTATTGGAGCTAAAGGCCTGTGCCTGAATTTACCTTTGTTATGTTTTGTAGTGATAATCACTTTATGATGTTAATTTGTAATAGCTAAAGTTATGTATTAGAAGTGCAGTGTTTATATTGGCTTACTATTGCATTTTCTTTGGATATTTGATGAAAAAAGTGACAAGAGTTTGGCTGTTGCAACAAAATTGTAATGTATCCAAGAATTAGTTAGAGACTAGGAAGTCAAAAATTTCCAAATCTATCTTTGAAAGACGGTACAAAATTTTGCAGGGAATGAAGTGCTTACATACTGAATACATTATTAAGTGTGGGCTCACAGTCTCCTCGTTTGCTCAATGGGTTGTTTCAAACTGACTTATTTTTGACCTGATACTATGTGGTGGAAAGAAGCAGGTTTACATTCATATCTTTCTGTTCTGGAGCTTCAGTTCCACAATGGCAAATGCCCAGTATAGAGTCCAGGATTAACAAACTCCTTTCAAACCATTGTTATTAATTGGAGTGTAACATCCCTTCTCGTGTTGATACACGACCTTGTACCCTGCCACTCTGGGTCAGGTAACTGGAATTTTTTAAAAAGTGTTCTGAGTGCTGCAGGTTAAGTAATGTCTGTGTTTTGTTGCTTAAGAATGTAAAGGAAATGTTAGGAGAAGAGGCTTGTATTTAAAATGTCCAGATATATGTCTTGCAAACGTGGCCAGGGCTGTTGTTAGAACTGTCTGCCTCTTGTTAAGTTTCTACCTCTGCAAGATCAAGAAGAAAGAACAATTGTGGCACATAAAAATTGTATTGAAGTGTGTTAAGAAATTATTACTACTCAGAAATGTTGCATATGGATGTACCATGCCACCCTTTAAGACAATTTTGGGCATAGATCAAGTACCGGGTCAGAGGCAAGCTGAAGAATATGTTTCACTCAATGATACACAAGTATTTCCTCACATGTTGTGTTTCCTGGTAAACATGAAATGTTTTAGAAACACAGTAGTGTAAAGGAATTGCCATGGACCACATGCTATAATTGAGAAACTACTGGTATCAAAGGGTCTCTTTAGCCTGACTGGACAATTTGTTTTGTTGGCAGCACTACCAAATAATCTTTGCTTTATTGCCTTGCCACTATTAAATAATAGTTTCAGATATTCAAGGCTTCAATCCACGCCTTACAGGGGTAAGAAATACCTATCTATTTTGTGCTGAATGCCCCTTTTGTTGCATTCATTTTGCTGCTTTACTTTTATTAGTTTCCCTTTCCCTGCATAGAGGCGTAGTTCAGGATGCATTCTGTTGCCACTTAAGATGGAGACAAAAGCCACAGCACCGTCTTCGCTGTAAGCAAAACTCTTTCCACCTCTATCAAGTATCTGAACAGACAAAAGAGCTTTGATCACTTTCAGTGTCTTTTAACAAGTGACTTGTTTTAATCATAGAATGCTTTAGCTATTAGTACACATTTGCCTGGCACAGTTGGCATATGACATCATTTTACAAAAGCTTGGATTTCTTTAGAGCATTCCAGCCTTGGGCTGCTGTTCTTAGAACTAAAGGAGCATTATTTTTCCACCAACTGAAGAAGGTATCGCTAAACTAGTGCCAATAAAAATAAGATGATAATCCAGAACCATTCCCAAGTAATGACCACAAAGCAGCAATCACCTAATGAAGACTTATTCCTGTTCACCACTGCAGTATTTCTGGTGACCTCGTGACAGTACCAAAAAATTTCCCATTCCCTCATGCAGGAAAAAGTAGGATAGAATTTCTGGTAATCCCCACACCAGATTTCATTTTATAAAATTCTATTGTCCTTTAGGAAAAGAAATGCCAGGGAATGTTTTTCTTTCCTTGTATATGCTGTATATTATAAATGAAATGCCATGTAAGGTCGGTGTAACGTAAGAAGAAACTGTCAGATCTGTCAATTAAGAATGAAAACAGTAAGTAATATTCCATGTGTGAGTTTGACTAAATTACAATATGCGTAGTTTGTATATAAATAGACTACTAGCATTTCCTGTCACTGATATCTTTCAGCGTTTTCTTCGGTTACTGGAGTAAGGTATGAGGAAATAGGTCTTGTTGATCAGATTTTAGTGATTCTTTGGTAAAGCAATATATGAAGGCTATTCTCAATGTCATTTATATAACCAGTGTAAGTTCTATACCTACCCTGGCATCAGGGCTTGTTTGCTTTTGTCTGCGTTCAGCTTTATGACTTAAGTCAGGATTACATTTTTCTTGTAATGAGATATAAGCCATTCATTTTTTTCACATAGCACGCTATGTTTAAGACTTAGCATAATGTAGCAACAATATTATGACAGTGGCTGTCTGAAGTTAAAGTTTATAAAAACCTTCTAAGTTCATTGAATGATTTCTCAGAAATAAAGACTGCTAAACTAAAATTTTACAGCTTTGTTTTTGTCCAGTTTCAGTCTTTTCCTGTATTTTTAGGAGTGAGTCTGGGTTTTGATGTTTCAGCATCATCAGTATAGAGTGCTGCTTATAGTTAAAATAAATAAATGTATAAATCCCTAACTGAATCTCAGTATTTCTATATTTGTATAAGTCTCAATTCTGACTTGATTGACTACAGAATTGCAGAATGAGACAGGGAGAATTAGAAACCTGGGCACGGCATTGTTTTAACACCGTTGTAGATGTTTCAGTCCTATTTTGTATAAATTCAAATTTCTTACTTGTCCAAGTACACACCTGAAGGAATTTATTTATTTTATCTTTTCAGCAGTGTAAATTCTATTCCAGAATGTTGTGTTGCTTATGTGCATCACTACCCAGCAGCTTTTTGGTGACCTGTAAGGTCAGTTTGTCTTTTTCCTAACTTCAAAGTAAGTAGGGCCCTATTTGCAATGTACAGCAAATCCAATAAGAAGTACTGTGCTTGGGGTATACTGATGTGAATTTTCTTTAGAAAGCCTGTCAATTTAGTATCTGGTCATTCTTCCCATGGTAAGTCTCAGCAATTATTTAGTTTAGTTGTTAGTATTACTGAACATTTGAAATAAGAAGTCTTGATTTCTTAGAACAATTCACGAAAAGCTCTGATCTGGTTTGAACAAGGTTCTAAAATCTTTATACATCAAATTATATATCCTTTATTCTGTTGGTTTTGAGACAATATTTAGCACACAAGTCTTTGCGTTAGAGTGTTTTTAAAGTACATAATTCAAAAAACTACAACGATTTACCTGTACTAACCACATTGCAGGAGTTATAGCTTATGATTTAGCGAATCAGTGCATAGGTTGTGTATTAGCACCCCAGGCACTAGAGTTGGCATCAAGAGTCCAAAACCTCATTAAATTGGATGAGTGTGAATGCTATTCAATACCATTTCTTATTTGGCAGGTTTAGCCTTCTGTTTTTACAAGGTTGAATAACATTTTGTTTTCCTAAGCTTTGGATTTGCGTGCCTTCAAAAAGAGAACCTCATTTTCTATTTTAGAAAAATTATGTCTCTGCAGTGTCTACAGGGAGCATCTACATGACAAAATTAAACAGTGGAACTGTAGTCATCTTTATCACACTAATCCTTCCTCAGAGATTAGACTGTATTTATTCTAGTGTCTGAAGTCTTTCAGCATATTTAACATGAGTAGATTCATATTATATTTAATTATGATATTTAAACCCTGTTCAACTTAATGCTCAGATAAGTCATGTTTTCATGAGCCATTTATATGTCCAGGGTGAGAAGTTAGTAGGATAACATCATTGACGGTCATAGTAGCTTGGATTTAACTCTATTAGCGTGACATATTGAAACCTCATTAAATTTCTCTTTTACATCCAGCGATGCCATTCTTGTCAGTTGGTGAAAGCTGCACCACAACCAGCTGTGCTTTCAGTTTGAGGAAGCCTTAACACAGGCATGAGACACAAATGTCAGCCTCTTGTTTGTCTTCATGTCATATCTTTGAGCAGTTGGTGGAGGATTAATGTGATGATATTTTGGGAGGGCTACCTGCATTTCAGGGGGCTACCCCTTGTATTGTAAGGTGTTGATAGATCTTTGTTCCTCTAGCAAATCTGATAATCTGATACAGTGCTGGATCCCAGCTACTGATGCTGTGTTTTTCACATAGATAACAGCCTTTTAAAATATTTTTGCAAAATAAGATAATTCAAAAAGCAACTATATATCCTCTACGTTTTATTATTAATGCATAGGTAGCATTTGTAAATAGGAAGTGTTTGATTATCTAGATCTAAAGTAAGCTTTGTGTCCAATCTTATTTTATTCTGCTGATTCTGGAATGGCACAAGGTCTCTGCAAGCATTGGTCCTGAGTTAATCTAGGTGCAGGCCTAGAGGGAATTGAGAAGGAAAAGAAATTATTTGGGGACTCTTCAGGGTAGGTTTGCAGGGGTTCTGGGCTAATCCAAATGGACACTAATTGGCCAGCAATCTTCAGCTACGTTCTCTTCACGCAGTTTTACAAGCAATAAACTTGGAGGGGGGAAGGGTTGGGGAGGGAAGAGAAGACAAAGCAAAAAAACTACAAACCACATTTCTGTGTTTCTCTTGAACTCCCTGCCGTTTCTTTGGGTTGGCACAAATCCTCTGTCTCTCTCACTCATTGTAAGTGCCCTTCTTCATGGAGGGTGAGGAGACAGAGTAGGCTTTGCTGCTTTTCATTAGCACCCACCCCGGAATGCCTTTGAACACTAGTAGGCCATTTTTACAGGGGCACGGTGAGGAAGAGGGGCAGCGGATCGGCCGATCTGGTCCGGCACTTGTGAGAAGTTTTGAAGTGCATCCCTTCCGCAGGTGTTACTTTTATTTTGTATGGAAAGGGAAGCAAACCAGAGATTTGACAAAATCTGACAAAAATATTCATGCACGAAACTGACTTAAAAATGCTGATTTTTCAAATCTGCTATTAACAGAAACATATATTTCAAAGCAGGCTGATCTGGAAAACGTTCCTCCTCTCTGTGATGGAATGTCAAGTTTTAATCTGAGGCAAATAGCTAGCTGAATAGAAAGGTCAACACGACCTGTGGTGCAACACGAGAGGTAAGTGTCTAGAATACTGAAAGTTCAAATGTCACCTTTTTGAGGTATCAGGTGATTTCCCACTTTGTTTTAGCTTTGGCTTTTCCTTGACTGGAAGTATTCCCGTTCATAGAAAAACACCCAATTTTAGTGGGGACTTAAGTCTGGGTCTTGCACAAGGCTTTGTGAACTCATTTCCTAGCTTCAGTACTACTAATGGCGATCTGAAATTGAACATTATAACAAGGTTGAAAATACATACCTGGGAACAGTAAATTTGATTTAAGCCTCTTTCTATTGCTTTTGTTTTCTTGCCTCAGTAGAGCTGAGAGTAGAGGGAATTCTGAGCCAGCACTGATTTAGGCTGGTATATGCACACCAGATGTAGTGTGATGCCACTCATAAACATCTCAGTTCTCCCATCTGGTTAGCTAGTGCGATGCAGTTTCTGCAGTGAAAATACCTGCTTCTTGGCCCACGAGAATACAATTGTGCAGCCTCTGTTTATAGATCTTATGTGGTTCATGGCATGGTCTCCGCAAAATGGTACTTTACACAGTGAAGGTTTGCCCTTAAAGAACCGAGTCTCATCAGGTGTAGCATGCTCCACTCCTTATGGGTCTTCCATACCTCATGAAAATGCTTCTTTAACTAGATTTCAGCCTCCATTCTCAAGAAAATGAGTTTTAGAGGAAGACACTGTTCCTCTCTCTTTATTCCTGAGGAGCTTATGAGTTTACTTGCATACACAAGAAATCTGAAATCATAATAAAAGCAGCTCTTTCTTCTTTCCAGTTGAAGTACAGGAATATGTGTTAAAACTTTTTCTTCTTTTTGCAGAATTATTAAAAAATTGCCATCTTCATTCAGTGGTAGACCCCTGCTTTTCAAAAATCACTGTCTTTGGTTTGCTAGTGAACCAAGATATTTTCTGATTCTTACCGTGGAAATGGGGAGCTTTTTGCTAATAATTACAGAATTTTAGTGTTCTATTTATTGTTAGGGAGCACAAGAGATCATCTAGTTCATCACCCTGCCCCAAGGCAGCATGAGCTAATCCTGACAGATGTTTGTCTAACCTGTTCCAAAACTTTACAGTTATTCTTTAAGGCCCCCAGGCAACCTATTACAGAACTTCACTACTCTTACTCTTGGGTATTTTTTGCTAATGTTTAAAAAGCTCCTTTTCTGCCGTTAAGCCCATCACTTCTTGTCACTATGGATAGGGGAAGCAGATTGCTAGCTTGCCCTTTCCAGTAGCCCTTTTTCTTTATTTTTTTGTAGCTTAAAAATCATATCATGTCTCTCCTGTTTTACTTCGCTTGATAGAGCTCCAGTTTGCTCAGTCTTCCTTTGCTCTTAATGTTTTCTATAGACCAAGCATATTGCTATCCCGTGTACCTGTAAACCCTTTTTAGACGATTCCTACATTCCATTTTTTTTCATTAGCTGAGAATATATTCTACCAATTAGTTTGACAGCATTCTTCTCTACTAGAAAATTAGTTCTTCTAATGCTCCTGTTCATTTGTAGTCTACCACTGTAGTGACAGATAACAACAATACAAAGTTTATAAAAAAAGTACTTATGTTGGTACAATACTTTATGTGTTAAGAGATTACCACTGGAGGCAGTGAGTAATATAATATATACCTACACAGTTGTCATTCGTTCCTCAACATTTATTTAAGACCAGTGTTGGAGATCAGATACTGAATTAGATGATGTTAGTAAGAATGGCTATACACTCCAATAATCCTTGTTTTCCACTGATGTTTTAACGCAGAGTGTATGAAACTTCTACAATATATTTCTCTAAGGCTTTAAAATTCAATGCAAGGACTGAGCATGTTAAAAGACCTATCGAATGTTCATTTTACAGTAAGCTTATAAACAGAACTCAAAACTATTGGCAGTCTCACTGATGGTCAAGTCTCATTTGCTGTTCAGCAGAGGAGCCAGCAAATGCTGTGAGTCATAGGGAACCCCTGGCAGACAACCTCTATGGAAATCATTTTATCTCAGCCTAAAACTGAGACTTGTGGCCATTGCATATGCATCCATGGAAGCTAGGCATTTATAGATATCAGAGGGACTGTGAATGGCTCGTAATCTTTGGTAAAATCTTTAACAAGCTTTAACCCTAGCCATAGTCTTGAATTTCCATAAGAGTCTCTACAAAAATGTGTCTCTTGAGGAAAAAAGTGTTTTGGTTTTGATTCTTAGAATCAGAGTGAAGAGTTCAGTCACTTGTGTAAGACTGTTATTAAGTCATCATGTCTTAAGTGTTAAATGATTTAAAGAAATTTTCTCTATCAGAACTTCTAGTTGCATCAGCCTTGCCTTCCTTGAAGACAGAAACATTCAAGGTGAGAATCCAGCTTCTGAGCAAATGTTCCTCAATACAGAAAACTGGGGGGTTTTTTTTGCTATTACTTCATGTTTAAAAAATGCTAGTTATGTATGTTTGTTTTTCTTATTTGTTTTTTGAGAATTCATATATTATCTTATTCACGTCTCTGCCACTGCCCGCACTGTGTCTTGAATGCTCTACTTGAAGATATGCGCACCTTGTCTAAAAAGCCAGCTGGGATGCCACAAATAGTCTCTGCTCTATTTATGACTGCAAAGTAATTACAATGGAATTTAAAGACTCAGTTTATAGGTCCAAGACGAGGACCTTCTGTGTACACTAAAAGGATGAATCCTTTCCAGACCACTTCTTATTTGGCTGAAGATGAACTTGAGGAAGCATTTTGGAGTGTCAGCCAAGGCTGCTTTTAGAAAGACCTGGGTGGGGTTCATACTGTTGTTATCCAAATAAAAAGAGGCCCTGATTTTAATCTTTGCATGGTTACTTTATTGTAGTTATGAAACCATGAATTAAATTTAAAGCTTTCAGGGATGAAAGGAGACATATAAGCAAGTGCCTGTTATCTTTTTTAGATTCATGGGAAAATATTTTAACCAGTGTCCTGGTGGCTTTCTCTTGTGGACTTGTCTTTTGTTTATTCTCTTTCTGTGTGGTATGCATTTTAGTTTCCTATGAGAGCAAGAAACTGTGTGCGAGAGAAATATGTACGGGAACAGGAAAAGATGATGGGCACTGGTTTGGGGATAGGAGAGGCGCTAATATGTTGTACTTAAGTGAAAGTGTAGTAAGTATTCGTTGCTTAAGGTGAACCTGAATAAAGCTCTTCCTTATAAATGTCGTTGAAATTTGGCAGACTTTCGTCTTTCTCGACTAAAGACTTGTTTTCAGAATTTAGTAAGGAGTAACGATATTGAGTGATAAAGAATATAGGTGCAATTATATAAGGAATATGGATATAATCATTATGAGGAATAAGTTTTTGATTATTTTGAAATCCTTTAGGGGTGAAATATTGTTCACTCCTCAGTTTCTTTAGATATCTCATCACCTCCTGTCCCCATCCAGAAATCAGATGGGTGGCAGGGCATAATTTGTAGGAAAAAAAGATATCATTTTGCATAAAACTTTAACATTCAAAAATGAATGAAGGTACATTTGGGACAGGAGAGAAGAATACACTAGGGTATGTGTTGAAAAAGAAAAAAGTGTATTCTCTAAGCACTGATTTAAATGATTTTGCGGTAAAGAGATCTTCTTGACTTCAAATTATTTTGTAATTGAGACAAAACATATTTGGCTGCATGAGCGTATTCCTGAACAAACATTTATGCTTTTGTACCTAGAGAATAAGACATGCTGATATTCTCAAGCATATAATGGCTGTTTCTTTCCAATTTAGTTCTTGTGATAAAGTGAAACAGGCTTTCCAGTCTAACTGAAAGGCAGAAATGGACCCATCTAGTAATAATGTCGTTAGTTAATGAGTAATAGTTGATAATGGACAGGCAGTAAAGAAAAGAGCAGTGAGACCACTTTGAATTTAGCCACTGAGTGAAAAACAGGCTTGCTTCTCCTCATCAGCGTGAAAACTCAGATGCTTCAAAGTCTGTTCTGCATGCTTTTCATTATGAAGTTATAATTGTTGGGCAGACCTGCATGATAATGACGTTATTAAGAAATGCCTTCTGAAAATGAAATTCTTTGCTTAATTTAGCTGTCTTCATGGATGAAGCATGAACAACATTTTCTTCTCTCTTCCATCTGCTGTACCCTGCATTTAACCTTTCCTTTTTGTCTACAATGTTATTTTACAGCTGTAATGAAAGTATTAGAGTTCCTATATATAGCTAAACTTGTGCTCTTAGCACAGTTAGAATCAGGCAGCGGCAAATACAAAATTAAAACAAGGGTGGTGTGCCAAAAAGGTGGACTAAATGGAGTGATGGAGTTGTCCTTGGCAGTCTGCTGAGCAGATATTGTCATTGTTACTTGGGCGGGGAGAGGGGACAGGGGATGAGCAAAGACCGCCTACTGCATGTTCTTTACACTAGGATTATGCAGCTATTCTAATCCCTGTGCCAAAAGTGACAGATCTCGAATGTGTGCATAATTTTTTTAGTGGTTACACATAGCTGCAGTGCATGTTGACAAACTGAACTGACACCATCTTTGTCAGGAAAGTAAACAATCGTTTACATAGTTAGTCTGAGTCTAGCAAGTACTTGTGTTCGTCCTGACCATCTCTGCATTCCCAGTGTACACTATTTTACCTTTTCTCCTGTTCTGAAAGAAGAAAAAGAAAACCAAACTCCAGATATTTTAGTGAGCAAATATTATTGCAACTGGAACAACAACTTCTCTTTGGGTCAAAGGCTGTTCGTTAAACCAATACAGTTATGTCACTCAGACTACCTACTGGTTGTTACAGCACTGTTGACTTTTTGCAGGTTTTTTTTTTGCAGGGGTAGGTGGTGGTGCTTGTTGGGAATGACAGGGACATGACAAGATTAATACATCCAAAGATTGGAAGTTATTAATAACACTGTAGATGTAAAAAATTTCTGGAATAGACCACATTTGTGTATCTGTGCCATGTGAAACTTGTTCTTATCCAGCCATTAGTGGAAATCTAAGAGTTTTCAAACTCACTGTACAGTTCCTTCCTAAATCTATATGGCAAGACTCAGCTCCAATATCCTGCTCTTCCAGCATGGGCAAAGTGCCCAGTGAAATCAGCAAACTCATAAACTGGACTTTTAAATGTAACAAGATCTGAATATAGGAAGTGCAACCATCATCCCTATTGGAGAGAAAAAAAATCCCTTAAAATCTTAGTTGAGGCTAAATCATCATTTACTTAATTCAGTTGACATTATTTAATGTTGGCAGCAGCATGTGTGTATGTACCACTGCCCTCCTAGTCAATGGAAGATGTCATAACCATTCAAGTGATTTATCAGTTTATAATTGTTATGTTTTGTAGTAGCTGGAAGCCAAGAGGCAGATAGTACAGATTCTGCTTTAGCTCAAATTTTCCCTGTGGAAACATCCCACAGAATGGTAGTAAGAATGGAATCAGTGCTTTACTATAGAAACCTGATAGGATTATCTCATCCAAAAGTCCATATAATTTACTAGCCATAATTATAATTCTTTTCTCTCTAGACTATAAGACAGAATTGCTCTTTACTATGGGAGGATTGAGAAAAACAAACTACAGATTTTTTTTTTTAAGCAAGGGTATCATTCTCCATTAAATTCAATAGTATTCTTCCAAAATCATCTAAATAAATAGCATCTAAAATTAGAACAGACTTCAAGATTAGGTTTTATAAAGGCAACTGTGCTACCATAATCTATCTCTACCAAAAAAAAAGATTAGGCAAAAAGAATAGGACTAATCTAAAGCAATCTCTGCTCAATCTGCTAAACCACATGCACAAAACCCCAGGATTAGGTGGGTTTACTCCCTGGCAGAGTTGTTTCAGCATGCTTTCCTTTTTATTCTAAAGCTGATGCAAAATGCTGAAAGACTTCACTAATTTAAGTCTCTTGAATCCACCTGTAGTTCATTAGGTTGTAAGTATTATTCAACTATGAGCACTGTGAACTGATTAAGGTTTGTCGGAGTCTGCAGATGGCCTAAATCGAATCTCAAAACTGCTTCCTTATGCTTTGGAAAAATGATGATGCACATCATTGTCCCCATTATTAATTGCTTCCATAATTGCCCTTTTAGCAACAGGTTTTCATACTTCCCCAGAAATTCAAATGATCTCTCATAACCATGACTGCAAAGAACTTTGAACTTCTGTGATCTGGCCATACATATCCGTAGTTCTCTGAACTTCTGCACATTCTTAAACCAAAAAATTGTGCATTTTGGCATTTTGATCTTTTGCTTTTGTATGTACTCTTTGATAGAAATGGATGTGAAGAATTACGGTAACAGACTTGGGTTTATAAAATAAAATGTCAAAATTTCAGCTAGTAATATTTTTGGCTGTTATTTGATCAATAATAGAAAGATTGTTTAAAATGTACTGCAGAAGGCCTGACTATCATAAGATTATTTTATAGCTTTGAAAAAAAAATAAATAAAATCATTCCATAACAAGAATTGCTTAGTTACAAGGCTGTTTAAAGAGTAAACGTTATAAAAGAAAAGCAGCTACAGGGACATTAACGACAAATTACTTGAAAACTTGAGCCCAGCAGGTAGCCAGTTGAATTTCATAAGCAAAAAACCAGAAAAATAATCTGGGTTTTCTATTAAATGTGAACATGTGTATGAACTACATGATCTTTAAGGTCCCTTCCAACCCAAACTATTCTACAATTCTATGAATCCAGTGGTCAGAAAAAATAAAGTTATATTTTCATATATGGCTCAACACTTCATTTTTCTATTTATCACAATATAACGAGCAATTGCCTCTCTCTGGCTCTGAGCCATACCAGGGTATGGATGTACAGGATTCAACAGTGCTGTGCCTTTTTTTCCTACCTGGTATACTTTTCTTGAGGTCTATGTGCAGCTTTTGTACTCTTGAGTAATAGGGGTTTTTAACAAAAATAGTAAATTAGTTTCCAAAACAGCTTAAAAATATGTACGGTTCCGCTGTTCTCATGACTCAAACAGGAGATCTGTGGCAGAGGTTTTAATATGGTCTCAGGTTACATCGTTACACAGTGAGTCTGATGCCCTGCTTTAACTCAGCTGTACTTGGACAAGAAGGGACAAGAGTAGTTTTAAGCCAGTTTTGGACCCCTGTGAAACATGGGGCTGTCCTTGGATGTACCAAGCTCTCACAAGAAAGCAAAGCAGCCTCGGGACCACACTGTCCATTAATGTGAATGAAGTGCAGGAAATTTGGTCCCTTGTCCTATATGTGGAACTTTATACAGGTGATCTAGAGTTACCACTGTTACTTCCATAGTGTTTTGGGGAAGTTCTTGAGAAATTCTTTTTGGGCAGAGAGATTGTCCTTTAAGTTGTCTTGCTGCACCTTATGTGTGCTAAAAGCAGAATTAAGCCCAGCATGTACTGCGACAATTATACATACTTCTATGCAAAAGACAAGGGATTTTCCTGATAATATAAGTCTAGATTGAAATGGAATAGATTTCCTTATACCTGGGCATAGACTATATTTAAAACAGGTATCTATGCTGTATGGATTTTATAGCCTGTGTTCCATCATTTTCATCTAAATGTCAGCGTAGAAATTCCAAAATAGGAGGCCACCAGGTCCACATAAGTAGCAAAGAGCTAAGAAACTAAGACAGTCAAAACATGGAGGAAAATATAAAGACGTGTTGTAGTCTAATGAAGATTACCAGACCATCACAGAAAAGCCTCAAAGCATCCTTCAAACCTCAGGAAAAAAAAAGCATTAAAAAGTTACCATGGGAACAACCAATTTAATGAACCAATAAAAACAGACAGCTATCTACACCTCAACCAGATTATACAAACAAACAGTAAAAAACAGAACCGTAAATCAGCTGAACTCTGTAACTGAACAGGAAGTGGAAAAAAAATAAAGTATTAAACAAGAAAAAAGGGGGAGAAAATTCCAACGTTCCTGTGCTAACTAAGGTATAAAACAGAAAATACAAACGCTATATAAAACCCCAAAACTGAACATCACCACAAAGCAAGATGCAAAATTAAGTAAATACTTCTGTCTAGATAAAAGTTAACTTTTTTTTTTTTTGTGATTTCTACTTTTATCTTTATTGTGTCATCAGTCAATTTTTCAACATCATGCATAGGCAGCCTGGGTTCCCCACTGAAATGAAATCGGTGTGTAATGCTGATTTCATAAGAGCAGCTTTTGTCCAGCACACTGGTATTAATGAAGAATATTCTGGATATTGACATCCAGTCTCCTGTCAAAAGCATAAAAGACACTGGCTTTTGATGAAAGAGATGTCAGTCTATAACACCATAGACATTCACGTACCTTTAGATTCGGACTCCTCCAATGTCTGCCCACCAGTTATTAATAGAGAGCTATGTGAAATGACAAAGTGTTGTTATAAAGTGACATTTATTTGACAAATCATAATTAATTTAAAAGGAAACTAATGTCTATTATTAACAAGACCCAGTTTTTAAAGAGGGTAGAAAGAACAATTCAGGAGATAGAGGAAAGACTACAGCTGTAGCTGGAATGATCTTTAAAGAAGAACTGAGATGTGATAAAAAGACAAGTGACACTAGGCCCCTAAGATTAATTGTAAGTTGAAAGTATCTTGGAAGTGTTCTGTCTTCCTCAACAAATGCTTTAATTTGCGTAAGATTTATGGATATGTTTCAATAAAAAAATATACCATGAATAAAGAAAAGACCTAAAACCAAATCAACATTAAACTCTTAGCATACTTCTGTGTGTTGGAAGCATCCTCCTATCTATTTTACTTATGAGATAAAATGTAATTTCTTAAATTACTCAATATCTTAAGGAAGAAAGAGACTGTGTGGTCTAAAATCTCTAAAGGATTCTGTTTTATATTCAGGAAGCAGTTTGTTCATGCTGTCCCAGATAATATTTGTTACTTAGCCATTAAATCAAATATAGGCCTATGATGCCAAATAGGTTTGAATTAAAACCATTAAAGAGTTTCAGGTTGTTCCCTGCTAGAGCTTTGATTTGTGCCCATCTCTTACTTAATGTGAGGCTTTTAAACTTTCTTTCACTTTACTAGCAGTAGTTAACAGATGAAACTGTGTGAACACCGAAGGAGGGGAAATGACGCATTTTTGTTTGAAACTTTCTGTTAATTTTCTCCGCCCATCCTTTGAGTTTGTCTCCAGTTTTTGGCAAGGTCATAGTTCACACAAATATTTGAACAAGCATTTGAATTAGTATATGAGAAAACTTATCATGGAAGTGGATATTTTTACAGTCTTTTTACTCAGGGCTAAGGACAAGTAGCCAGCACTACACATAATGTACATTTATACACTGTACTAGTAGAAGAGAACTGTCTACACTTAAAAGTTGCAAACATCTCTGAACTTAAGCAACTGAACTTGTTCCTGGTCATTGTTCTTGCAGAAGGAGGGAACACATTCTTCAGATAAATAATTAATTAAGAATGGGTTTTGATTCTCTTGGTCTCTATTTTGAAAACAGGAAACCACACCCTTTGCTCTTGAAAAGAAAAATCCCTCCCTTGTTTGAAGGCAATCATCAATTTAAAATCTGCTTGGTCATATCAAATTAGTGAAGTTATTTGCTTCAGATACCAGTAGGTATCTGTGCCATGGTAGGGAATATACCTCAGCATTTCTTAGGATCCTATCCTGTGGTAACATTCTAAGCAGTTATTCAAAGCAGATCAGGGCCTCCCAGAATAGCCATTGAATATGGGAATCTATGCAAAAGTTGTGATTTAGCAGTAAACTGAATAAGTTATAACAATGCTATAACATTAGCAGCTTGAAGCAAATTGATCATGTTTTTGTTGTAGAGGTATCACTGATAAGGTTAATTATAAGAAAGACAGGTGAGGGGGGAAAAAAAACGCATCCTCCCCAGTACAGTAGCTTGGTTTTTTTGAGATTCCTAGCAGATATAACATATATTTCAAGCATCTTGCTCATGATTCTTTGTTTTCATTATGTGCTTTCTTCTACTGACAGGCTGTCTTGGTTTGGAGACAATCTATGCACTAAGCTTCCAAATTTTGACACACTGTACACCTAGGCTGCATGTGAGTTAGGTAAGGTTACAGATGAAATGTTCTGTGTTTTCAGTCATCTCTTTGTAAAGTGCCTAAACCAGGTGATTATAGCACTGTGTTTACATCCTTATGTAATCAAGCATTATTTTCCTAAGAAAAGCCCAAGTTAGTTTTCTTTTAGACAACTGTTTCTCCATCAAAAAAGTCTGGTGCTTTAGTATGTATTTTGTTACTTGTCTTTTCATTCTACCTGCCGTCAACTGCAAATCTTACTTCCCATGGCCTTCTTTCACCCCTCTAACATCTGTAACCTACTAATGCAGCACCACAGTGATCCTGGGAGAAGCTTTCTCCAGAAATATAATAGAATCAAATTAAATGAGATTCGTCTGGAACTGTGAAAGACTTTTTCCTATGCATAAAGACACATTGGTATATGCTATGAAGATTTCTCTCTGTGTAAAGTAAGCACTGTCAGGATATCAGAGGCTTTAGTCTTTCCCAGTATGCTGCCAGCAATTTAGTTTAAAAATGTGGTATAATCAATGGAAAAATTTAAATTGATGATCAGTGAAAATCTGTTTGACTTACTGCTTACTGCAATGTTGCTAAGGAATGACCTGGAAGATGAAATTAAAGTTCTTATCCATTACAGATTTTGTTCCCTGTATGAGTTTGTGTCAGCAGCACATAGTGAAATTCGAAGTTTTTTTAGTCTACTTCATTACACGTGGGCTGACTGCTACTGAAAAATTTGCATGACTTTAAAACATATGCTACACTATAGAATCTCAAAAATTAATGCAGTAGTTTGGAGAATCTGTATTTTTATTTTTTTTAATTAGAAAAAAAAACACCCAAACAACCCAAGCCAAACACCTTGGATTCGTTCCTTTTCATTTGTTTATAAGGACATGATTGTGAAATGTTACTAATAAACTTTTATTAAGAATAATAGACGACAGCTGTGGGCAACATGGACAAAAAGCCTGTTCAAAGATTCATTCCTATTGCATGTCATGTTTAAAGCTATAAAGTATTATGACTTTTCAGAGATCAAAGTCCCTTCTCATTTTCCCCCTGAAAGAGACGTTTGAAGTTATACGTGATCTGAACACATTGAATGAAGTTTCAGTTTCCTGCAGAAATTCACAAACAGAGAAGTTGAGAATGATGGTGCCATGGGTAAATAAGGTGGTCAAGCAACATGGATGGGCAGGTGACAATATGCACCTTTACCCACTAGATTGTTTGATTACTAGTGCATCCTGGAATCTTTTCTGAAACATGCTGCAGAAGTAGTATGTGTTCTTCCACAGATGTGTACTCTGTATTTTGCTTTCCTTTAAACTTGTCGTTGTTCAGAAAGTTGTTGAAGAGCTGATTAGCCTTTCATTGTCCTCAAACCTGTCTTGAAGTTCCTTAAGTATGAAGTGGCAAACTGATCTGTGAAGGAGAAATGTCTGGAATAGGCTACCAGGGTACTGCCACACATAAAGAAAACTATATTTTGTTTGGCTACATTTGGCCTGGTGTCCTTCTGGGGAGGGAAGGCAGTCTTCCAGCAACTCAAACCTGTATCCAAACTTGCAGATTGTCCTGTTGTCCTCTGTTTTGTTTGTCAAACAAAATTAGTAGCATAGGTATAACTCAATGTTTCTTACTGCTACATGCGGTTGCAAAAATCAGAGTCGATTCTTCTAGGCTTTTCTCTGTTTTGTGAAGGACTGTGGATGTTGTCATGAATTGCCTTAACCATAATACCGGATAAACTCATTCTATCAAGTCTTATGAGAAATAAGTAAAAACTATGATGAAAGCAAAATATATTTTCCAGAATGAAAAAAAGTTTTCCCTGAAAAAAAAAAATTACAGAAACCATTTTGTGGTTTTGAAGTTTCTTATGGTCTTTGCAGAATTTTCTTTTCTAGAAAATCCAAAATTGAATGAGTAGAAGCCATGACTTGAAGGAAGATCCTTCTTGTCAAGTTTTATCAACCTGGCAAAGTAAGATTTCCCCCTCTGCTGTCTTTCATGAATGTTACAGCATCACTTATTTTGTCTGTAACTCGAGGCTCATCCTAAGTGAAAGACAGGCTTCTCAAGGAATGTACTCAAAACCCACACTGTTGACAGCAGTGCTGACACTGAGCAGATGTTGAAAAGGCTAGTTCCAGTGCTGACTTGTACTTTCACAGTCATTGGTCCACTTTTTTTGTCGTCTGTGCTTTTAGGCAGCATTGTCCTGTCCTACATTGATCTATAAACAGCCTGTAGCTGAGCCAAGAACCAGCACAGGTGGAGTACATCATCAAAAGTACCTGGTATTTTACCACCTGACTCTCATTCAGCATTACGTGGACTTTCTGCCAAGACTTTCTATAAGCCATCTTCCCAGCAATTCGTTCTCAGGTTACTCAATACAATGTCTGTGTCATGAAGATCCAATTTCTGTTCAGTGCCCCCCTGACTGCCACGATTCCTGTTCTGGTATTGCTGTATATACCGAGTCACTGGTTTGCTTGCAAGTGCTGTGGAGCATTACAGAGAGTTTTGCTCTTCTCTGCTTAGGCTGGCATCATCAAGTGTTTCAGCAATGTTATCTCAGCAGCCAGGTTTGGAGGGCTGCTGCTCAGAATGAGGGAAGAAGCTATTTTGGGTGATATTACTCCATTGCAGACACTGAGAGTGTGGATAAGCACGTTATTCGTAAGAGTTGAATTTTGGAAGACACCAGATACTGCGGTGATGAGTACCATACAAGTACCTAGATAAATTGCTTTCCGGGAGGCTGCCAATATGACATCATACGAAGTATGAAGTTAACACTTTGTGTTGCATGGTGTCTATGAATATTTCACACTGGAAAGGAAAAATTGATAACATTGTGCTATCAGCAACTTTAAGTTTTACTATAGCCTAATGGAAAACCAAGCCTCCATAATTCTGTTATTTGTCTACTGGAAAAAATGATGAGATGGCATTTAATAGAATGAGGTTAAGAGAGGAGTCAACAACAAGTACAGATTAATCAGTATATAGAGAGAGCAGCACGTATTTAGATTCAACAATACGTTGTCTGTACAGAAGTATCTTCCCATCGTTAGCAGTCTTTGCCACTGAGTTTGGATCAGACTGATAAAGCATTGCAGTGTATACAAAAGAAAACAGATGGGTACGTAAGTAAGTTTTCAGAATCAAAGAAGTAATTAAGCTAATTGGTATATCTTTGTTAGAGATAAAAATGAAAATGCAAACCCCTTATCTCTTCTTTTGGTCATAATATTGTGGATATATATCTATAGTTCCTTTCTCTGCCTCTCTCTTCCTTTCCCTCTCTTTGGTAACATTGTCCAGATCTTTTCTCCTGTCTGTGGGGCCTCACATTAGGGTATCATATTTTTTCCTATCTGGTGGCCTGCTCTTTGTCCGTTTCTCTATCGCTTGAGTGTTTCTATTTTGGTGCCAACTTATAACATCCCAAACTTCAGATCAAGGGTCTCTAACAGAGATATAGTGCCATAGACCTGCTTCCTTCCCATTCGTGATCATAAACCCCGCAACTTTCATTTACACATGGCCCTTGTGACAGCTGTAGGAATTGCTACATGGAAGCTCGTACAAGGAAACTGCTTTAGTGGGTCTCTACAGCCACATTTAATGTAATAAATGATTTGTTTCTCACCTCATCTTCTCATTTCTTCCTGTTCTTCCTGTGTCTCACAGCTGAAGATAAGGAGAACTTAAACCATATGACCAGTCAGTGCTCTGAAGGCACCATAAAATGCTCCACAAACTGGCATGTGACATTTCTTTGAAGTGCTGCAGAAGCTATGTAAAGGTATAGTGACTCTGATTCATAGGCCTGAGAATGTGTTGCAATATACACGGTTGATGGAGTTAAGTGTTCCAAAAGTAAAACTGGAGGTGATAAGGAAGCAGGATGTGCAAAAGTAACTTCAAAGACAATGAAAAGTTAATGCTGCCAGGTGACAATACTTCAATGTTATAAAAATCAAACTTCAAAAAAAATGGAAGCGTGAAGGCAGCATAACCTATGAAATGCACAGCTTTTAACAAGAGCAAGAGAAATCCTATTCAGAATTCTCTGTTTACACATATATCAACTTTTACTTATTGGCTTGGATATCACTGTAATTTTGTTATTGTAGAGAACAAGTTATGCCAAGAAGGGTACAAAATTGACAGAGCAGGGTCAGGTAGTTTTGTCATACTGGTTATTTGTAATCTTGTGCTATTCCATGCATCCGCTGTGCTTCTGTTAAAAAGAGTGCCTCTCCATTGCACAAGAATGTTGGGAGGTTGAATTGTCCTTTGGGGCACTACTGTTATCTTTGAAACGAGCATGATCATTTCAGGGGATTAGGGGAAACCTGCAAGGTTCAAGCTCTGTTCTATAGGAAAGGAGGTGGGAGCTTTACCTCTGAAATAAAATTCAGGCTGTAGCAAATGCAGATGCATCCAATCAGTATCAGACCCTCCACATCTGCAAGAAGAGTGGAAATGCTCACATGATGGAATATGGCAGGGGGGTTGGAATTAGATGATCTTTAAGGTCACTTCCAACTCAAACCATCCCATGATCATTTTCAGTCATTAGCCACTTACTTCTGACAGGTCTGCTGATTGGGAGAAAATCCATCTGGGTTTTCTTGCCCTTTGCCTTCAGGCTGCATTTAGCTTGTCTTTGGCGGCAATGTCCACACTCGCATGCAAATTGCCTAACTAAGTGATACATGCTAACTGCATTCACACTTCTAGGTTCCTGTGGACTACAGCAGTCACATTCACACTGCCCACAGGAGGAGTATCTGAGCATGCACAGGATCCTTCTCTGTGCTCAATTTCCCTGGTCAGAGGAGGATTTCATTTAACACAATTTGCATGCAAAGAAGTTTAGATTTTATTTAAAGAAAACTAGAATTAAAACTCTGATTTTCCCAGCCTTTTGTTTATCTGCCGTCTTTATATTTTGGTGAATGGCAAAAAAATGAGAGGAGAAAAAAAGACAGGGGAAAGTAAAAGCTTTATTCTGATACATACTATTTCTTTGTTTCAGACTACTAGAGTTCATTTATGTATTTTATTTGTTACTTGACAAAGTAGTTTCACAGGTTTTTCAGCTTTAAGCTGCAATGGTTTGGTCTTACTCTAAAGTTTTGTTGTTTAACCTCTGCCATTGTATTCCTCAGAAGCAGTTCTGTTGATGTGAATATATGACACCATAACCATGAAACCACTGTTCTAAGTGTTTTATGAAAAAAACCCCAAACAATAAATGCACCTTGATGGACAAATCCAACTTTGTAGTGTGTTTTAAATCGATCATTAACTGAATTCTAGGTGCAAAGATATTTCAGAAACTTCCAAGACATGGAATTCAGGTCTGTGTCAGACAAAAAGATATTTTTCTTCCCAAGAACTATGAACCATCTAAGATTTATGATTTAATTTTTATGTTTTTATGTGTTTGGACTTTGTAAATAATGATCTAGTCGGTAACTATAACATTGTCCCCTAGCAACTCTAACAAGTTTTTGAAACAAAGCTTTTCAATTTTGTGACATATTTCAAATTAATCTGAATTCTTTTGAGTAATTTGGGATAAATATGGCACATATATTCAAATCAGAATTGTCCGTTGTGACACTGCAAAGAAATATTAAAATACATATAGAAATATCATTAAACTGGTGACTAACTTAGCCTAAGCAATACATTCAGGCTTTAAAGGACACAAAGAATTGTAAGTATTTTTCCTAGGTATCTTTTACCAACTGCAATATGTTGTTTGACTGTCGTTACAGCCTATGGCTCTAGCTTGTCTGAATTGTTCATGATTATACGTTTTCCATTGGTGACTGTACTCAGGTATCTAAACAATGTCACTCTATCTCTCTTTAGCAGGAGACCTAATCACACACCCAGTCCTCCCCCCTTCTATCTTTATGCATCAGTTAAGTGAGCATGAAAATCTTACCGATATTTCAGATTATGATTTTGGCCAGTGATGCCATAGTTCTGGTGTCCAAGGTGAGAATGCAAGGAAAGAAGGAAAAAAAAGCTTCACAGTCCCTCAGGGAAGATACTCACTTTACACTGCTCAGGAAACCAAGGCCTGCCCTAACAAGGCAACGAGAATTACTCCTAGTGGAAATGGAATAAATCCAACGGAGTCATCTATATGCTCCACACTTTGCTCACCCAGGCGTGTAGGAGTTTTGTCTGGGCAGACTGGGTACAGTTTCATTCTGTTCCAGAATCAGGAGAGCAGATGGGTGACTTAGAGTCATATTTCCCTCCCATCTCTGATCCTGTACTGAATCCAGATCAACATCTCTGTTTTCCATCTCTTTACCCTCATTCCCCTCTTCTAACCAGCCTAATTCTTTTCTCTCCCTCCTCAGGGAGATGTCTTTATTTCAACGGGAGACTGTTACCAAAAGTTTCCTCGAGGTGTTGTGATAAAGGATGCATGTTGGTCAAAAGTTAGAAAGAGACATAGAGTATCTTTCTTCCTGCAGTCCCCATCATATTCAAGGCAAATGGAAGTAACCTTGGGCTAAAAGCAGAATTTACTTGTTTGTAACCTATTTTAAAGGGTGGGGAGGTGGCTTGTTATAGTAATCTTGTACTCCAGGGGTGACAATTGTAGCTCAACAGGGGACAGACATTTATTTGAACAGGAAGTTCTGCCTTCAGTGTGCCTGTATTATTTTCTAAGAGTCTCCTCTCAAAATTGTTACTGCTGTTGCTTTTCTGCACTCTTTTGAAAGGTAGGCAGGTTTCTGACTGTAACAACTTTGATTCCAGATTATTCTCCATGAGGAACCCAAAAATATTTCCGTGTTCATGTGGCCTTTTTTTTGTCTATTTCCACCTTTTCACAACATGTTTTTTGACCTTTTTGATGCTAAAGTGCTGTGGAGAGAGCTGAGGTTGTTTTAGTCTTGGCTGTAGCTCTTTATTCCATAAAGCATATGGAAAACCTAAGGGGAAAAAATGAAAAAAAAAGTTTGTCAGTACCTATACTTTATCTGTTCCTTCCATGTTCCTATTGAATGCTTGTTTTTGTCTACCTTTACCTGGGTCATATTTTAAAAATGTAAATCACTCTTGTTTCTATGCTGTCTAATCTCCCACCAAATCTATTTAAACTAAGTGCACTGAAGGACAACTTTTCACTTGGAAGGATGCTAGAAATGCAATCTGTTAAGATTTAGGTTACATTTAATATTATAGTTATGACTAAGCAATTTAACAAGCAATCAAATGTTACCGTAGGACTCCTTACAGTCACTCCAGAATTCACTAAGTTCTTTTGCAAGTGGAGTAATCTGTGCAGTGGAACAAGTACTGTACCAATGCAATTTAAGGATAATGCATTGCATAAGAGTGTGTACCTCTGCTATCAAAACTGGCATTTACAGCCTTAAGCCCTGTCCTTAAAAGTAAGGTTAAGCAAGATTATGCTATCTGTTATACTGATGCTGTTGTTTTCCCCTGGATGCTAAGTTGTATCTCTTACCCTTTATATTTCATTCCTCTATCAACCTCACTACGTGATAGTTTATTGTTTCTGAGATCTGTTGTGTCTAACGTACTTTGATGTATGACTACTACCCTGAACTACCCTTTTAAGGACACGTATGCCAAGGGTGCACCAAACATGCTTTGTATAACAGGGGGACACCAGTGCTGTATGAAGTAGAACCATCAGAGTGTGGAAAGGCTCGTAGTGACAGAAATCGGGCCTCTTTCCCCAGCCCCAGCTCTGCTTACTTAGTCTAGCAGAATCTAAGAGCATATGTACAGACAAATCGGTATCCCATTACATTCATCCAGGGTAAATAATCTATCAGGACTGACAAGTATAAATGCAGAGAGTGTCAGGACTCCAGTTGATGCTGTGGTGTGTGCTGGCTTTGAATCCAAAGAGTGCAGGTCACATTTCACCTTTCACATCCACATGCTCTTTTGGGGAGCATTTGTGGTGCTTATGTGCACTCAGTGTTTTGTTTTGTTTCATTTGGTTAGGGAACAGAATACTTTTAGAAAAAAACCAGAATTTATTAGCTTAGACTATGGTGTGAAAGCACACATGTAGTCCTAGAGCATGTGTTCATTTGGAGATAATTGCATTTGATTGGATCTTCAAACCACTGACTTCATCCAAGCCTCTTTATAAACCCTTCTGTCTAAGTCTTCCCTCCTGAATCCATTTTATTCCTCAATTTATATATGACTGGTTTAAAAATGTTCCAGTTTATTTCTGCCTTATGCTTGCAGGCTTTAAGCAAGTTAAAAATTGTGTACATATACCTTTCATCAGATGGCAATCCTCACTGCACTGTACAGGTGTAATACAGGCGCTGAGGCAGGCCTTGGTACTCCAGTAGATCTCAAGACATCCAAATGATGGATTTTGTGACCCCTGAGGTCCTGATGTGGATGCAGTCAAAGTATCCAAGGCAATTTTCAAAATGGTTTGCAGCTGAATGATTAATTTGCCTTTTGACTACTGTGCTTTAAAATTTTACCCCTAAAACACTGCATGTTGAGACAGAGCACGCCTGAGCTCTGCTGATAGCTGCTACTTAGAAGGTCTTTGTCAAATATGCAGTTTAATTGGATTGAAAGTGTATTCCCTACAGAGAGAGCAAAGAGGTCAGGATGGGAAATTGGAGGAGTGCTCTCCACTATGGACAGCACAAACTTCAGCAGAAGCCTCAGCTACTAGTGGGTGTCCAGAGAGATGAGAGTTTTGACTACATGTGAATCAGCAAGGGCCACAGATGGAATGCACAGCTGGGGAAAAGGGTGGGAAGGAGGCTAAACCTCTTTTTAAAGCTCTGCTCATCAAGGAGCTTTAACCTCGTGCTGCTAGGCTCACTTATAACACACTTCATTATGTGGCTTGGGTCATCCTTAAGTCAATTCTACTGCAAAAAAAATGCCTCTACTGCAGAATTGGGACTTCAGGTGCCTGGGGAAGATCATGGAACAGATCCTCCTAGAAGCTATGCTAAAGGACATGGGACACAGGGACATGATTGAAGACAGCCAGCATGGCTTCACCAAGGGCAAGTCCTGCCTGACCAATCTAGTGGCTTTCTATGATGGGAAATGGAGGTGACCACATCAGTGGACACAGGAAAAGCAATGGATGTGATCTATCTGGATTTCTGTAAAGCCTTTGTCACGGTCCCCCACGACATCTTCTCTCTAAATTGGAGAGATATGGATTTGATGGGTGGGCTGTTCAGTGGGTAAGAAATTGGTTGGAAGATCATATTCAGAGAGTAGGGATCAACGGCTCGATGTCCAGACGAAAATCCTTGACAAGTACTGTCCCTCAGGGGTCTGTACTGAGACCAATGCTATTTAATATTTTCATTGATAATATAGACAGCAAAATTGAGTGCACCCTCAACAAGTTTGCAGATGACACCAAGCTGAGTGGTGCTGTTGTCACACCAGAAGGATGGGATGTCAGCCAGAGGGACTTGGACAAACTGGAGAAGTGTGCCTGTTTGAACCTCATGAGGCTCAACAGGGCCAAGTGCAAGGTCCTACACCTGGGTCAGGGCAATCCCCATTTTCAGTACACAGTGGGGAATGATCTGATTGAGAGCAGCCTTGCAGAGAAGGACTCGGGGGTGCTGATTGATGAGAAGCTCGACATGAGCTGGCAATGTGCGCTTGCAGCCCAGAAGGCCAACCATGTCCTGGGCTGCATCAAAGGCAGCGTGGCCAGCAGGGCGAGGGAGGGGATTCTCCTCCTCTGTTCTGCTTTGCTCTGCTCTCATGAGACCTCACCTGGAGTATTGTGTCCTGGAATCCCCAAAATAAGAAGGGTATGGAGCTGTTGAAATGGGTCCAGAGGAGGGCCACAAAGGTGATCAGAGGGCTTGAGCACCTCTGCCATAAGGACAGGCTGCGAGAGTTGGGGTTGCTCAGCCTGAGGAAGAGAAGGCTCCGAGGAGACCTTATGGTGACCTTCCAGTACCTGAAGGGGGTCTACAAGAAAGCCAGAGAGGCACTTTTTACAAAGGCAGTGGTTTGTAGTGGTTGGATGAGGGGGAATGGCTTTAAATTGGAAGGAAGAAGATTTAAATTAGATATTAGGAAGAAATTCTTCATGATGAGGGTGGTGAGACACTGGAATATGTTGGCCAGGGAAGCTGTGGATGCCCCATCCCTAGAAGTGTTCAAGGCCAGCTTGAATTTTTAAAAACAAGGAAACCAGGAAACTGGAGAGAACACAGGAATCATAGTATGGAACAACTAATGGGACCATGAAAGAATTCCCTCTGACAACAATTTTGCACCCACCAAATATGACTGCCTGGGCTCTCAGCTGTAAATTGCATCCACAAATCAGATATAAAAAACAGCTCAGCATTTTCTTACAGCAAAAGGGAGATGCACCTCTCCTTATGCTCATGGTGCAGGCATGCTCAAAGTACATGACTCTTGGAGCCCAAGACACTGATCTCCCGAGTTACCTTTGTTTTCCACATAGCTCCTTATAAGTGCATTAGCAAGAAACCTAGTGGAATGTGCAGAAGTAACTTCCAGTCTCATGGAAGAGAAGACATTTGATTATCTTCTGGCATGGAATATTTAGAGTAAGGCAGAACAAAGTCTTTAGACTAATTTAAAGTCTACTAATTTTTAGGGATTAAAAAAAAATAAAACAAACCCATCATGATAGCTAAGCAGTATCAAACAAGTCATTATAGAATAGAAATACATGACACTTGCATTGGACTGATTGGATTGACCAATATTTTTAGACTGTATCTGTACTGTTCCATTTTTTATGTTGTGTTGAACTGCTGACAGCTATACTAGTGAAAGTATTCCAATGCACTCTATAGTTGAGGAAAGACAAAAAGCTTTCCAAAGAATAACTGAGAAGATATACTTTAAATAAATGTAAAAATGAGCTTAAAGCCACAAAAATTTGTGGGAACTATTCTTGTATTTTCCCAAATATTAGCGTATTTGAATCTAAAGTCCTGATCTTCTGTTTGTAAGAACTGACTTGGAGGGGCTAGGGGGTGGTGTTAGAAATCATTTTGGAGGCTTAAAATTTTCAAAATGTATTAGTGAACATATTTTTGGTTTTCTAATTTTGTTTGAATTTAACTTTTCAACTCAAGTATAATTCCACTTAGTTTTTTTTAAATCTGAATGCCAAAACTGTATTTTTTATAAACAGTGACATTTTTGTTTGAAATCCCTGCAGTAAGCATTATTTTTCTGTCTGAACATTTTTCCCTATGAAAAGTGTTTGCGCCATGCAAGCTGTTTTTCCCTTTTGCTGGACGATGTTACACTGCTAATAATTTTGTCCAGCCTCTAAATTACACAGCTGCTGGGCTTCTCACTGTCAGTCCCCCTAATTCAGATTTTTTTACTACATGGGATTTCATTAATCAACATCATTAGTTTAAGTTTATTGTGAAATATCTGTTAAGTCCTGCCTGAGTGAAGAGTAATGCTATCTAAACTTTGGATAGAAAGCAGTAATAACATCTCGATGAAGGGAAAAATAGACTCAGAACTTGCTTCTGAAATATTTCTTCATTTTTGTGTCTATATATAGCAGCCATGTTCATCACAGACAATTTAGAGGATGGGGAGAATACTGGCTCCGCTGCACATGTCTCCTTGACAAGGTGAATAAGAGAGTGTCATTTTAAGCCAGTTGTGAAGAGAGTGCAGAGCCCTTTTGGAAGTGGTACAAGGAAAGTCTGCATGCTAGAGAGGAGTCGGTCTTCTTTGGAAACCTTTTATTAGTACCAAGCAATAAACTAACGAGTGTATGTTCAACATCATGAGCTATAGCTGGAGTGTTCCTCCCCCTGCTCGGAGACTTGCCAGTAAGAGTAACAATTTTAAGCAGTAGACAGCTGTGGAGCCATTCGGGCCTGATTCTGCAAGGTCTGCTCTTGCACATGACCTCTTATTCATCTCATGTAATGTACGCTGTAATTTGGTTCAGGCTGGTGCAGCCAAATTACCTGATTTACCCTTTCTGTGGGTGGCAGAAGTGAGCAAGAAGCATCTTGCCAATGAGAGGTGTCAACCTTCTTCTGTTTCTGAGCATTTTGCTGTTGTAGCAAGTTAAGTCAGCCTCTGCCAATAGTCACCCAACTATGGTATATGCCATTGGCACTCTCTCAGAAGCAAATTCGGAGGCCTACTCCTTGTGATGGAGTAATGCAAAACCAGAGCTGTGTTGAATTCAGCATTTGAGTGGATTTTGAATGCTTTTGGGGAAGAAAAAATAGAGAAAAACATGAGTCATTCTAAGACAGCTATAAAATACAGCAGCACCAGAATCATAAACTGTTGTCCGTGAATGTATCACCTGTTTATTAGAGAAAGACTTCTGCCAACAGCTCTGCCAATAAGAGAGAGAAGTTTTGCCAATAAATTTTTAAGGTAGAGCAAGCTGGTACTTATAGCAAAACTAAAATTTGCCACTGGAAATACATTGTGGTATTGTTTGAGGTTATTTTCTCCTTCGCTTTCAGCAGCTCTAAATACTGTGCTGTGGAGTAGTAGCCTTCTTGAATACGCTTTGTGGACACTAGGAGCAATAAAATAAATGCAGTCATTTCCAAAATTTCCCGGAGATCAACACTGAAATGGGACCACTGGCAAAGAGGCAGCATAAAAAATAGTCATGTTTCAGAATATGGTGTGTCTTGGCATCTCTTACACAGGGTGTTCTGATAAATCCAGAAAAATGATCTTATCGCTTAGCTCTCCCCTCTACTGCCTGAAAATCAATAGATTCATAGAACCAGATCACCAGCTGAAACACCCTAGTTGCAAGCTGTAACCTGTATATTGCTGAGGTGGGTACAGGATATTAACAGTTAAGGACTGAATGGAGTAGATTGTTTTAAGGGGTGTTACGTGTGCTCACACAAAAGAAGAAAAAAACACATCCTCTTCCAACATCTCATAGTCAGCATGAGGCATGCTAGTGAATCAAGACTGTGGTCATTTATAGAAGCTTAAACTCAACCATATTTTCATAGTGCTTGAGTTGGTTATCAGTCTCTTAGAAAATATGGTAATACTGAGAATAACAAGTGATAACTGTAGGAGGGACAAAAAAGCAAGTCTGAGGGCTGATGTAAGGATTCCCAGCTTCTTAACTTTATGGATGACATAATTGCTGTCACCACAATCCATCGATGCAAAGAGGCTGGAAACAAGCTGGCAGAAATACAAATTTTTCAGTGACTTGACTGGTGGAGTCATTTATTTAACTGTCCTTTTGAGCAATGTTAGGACTCATATAGGCTCCCCATAGAGCACATACTGTATATCCTCCCTATAAAATATGATGAAGTGCAGATCTTTTTGAGCACATTAGCAACCAGATCCAAAACAAGAGGGATATAATTTTACAGTTACTGTGCACAATCCATTCCTCTCCCCCCCCCCCCCCAATCCCTTTTTTGGCTGTTACTTTTTAAAGCATGAAATATATCCTGTAGTGCAACGCTTCCTGAAAGAATATATTATCAGTGCTTCTGTTTAGCGGATGGAACTGTGTAAAGATTTCTGTTATGCTTCTCATTTTTCCAGTCTTTTTCAAATTTTTTTAAATGAGACAAATCAAATCACTTGAACTGAGAAATGGAAAAGAAGGAGCCAGAATTAAGAGCACAATGAAATAAGAGTTAAGTGACTATTAGGACTTTTAGCGGCTTAAACAGTTCCGACAAGATGCTGGCTACACTGCTTTTGATGCGAGGAAACAGAAGACTGTAAATACTTCAATTACGAAAGCCAAGTGTCTTTACTGCTGTTGACTGTGATTCAGGACCACTTAAGGAAAGTGAAAGTGAAAGTTATGATGACTGGTGTCTCCTCAAGTGCATAATGAGGGAAACATTGAATGCAATGTGATGCTATCATCTTGTTATATTACCACTGACATGGATTAGAGAATTTGCACGCTCTAACACAGTGAGGTGAAGTATTTTTTAATAGATCCATGGGACTGGCAGGGCAGCATAGCAGATGTTTTTGGATTTCCTTTTTACACATTTGTCTGGGGGAAGACTGAACTTGATGATCCAAGAGGTCTTTTCCAGCCTGGCGATTCTATAATTCTATGAAGCAGATAGGCAAGAAAAATATCAAACAAGAAAAATATCAAACAATAAAAAAAAATACCGATCTCTTCTACTATATAAGAGTGATTACGCTTCTGTAAGCAACCCAAGAAAGTAGGAAGAGCATCCTTTCTCACGGATCTCTAGAGACCGTCAGTTGTATTTCTACTCCTAACAGAGTCTTCCAGTGGTCCTAAGTGAATCAGTAGTTTTTTAAGTCAGCAAGTATAACAAGACTTTTGTCTGAAGCTTGTTGCCTTAGACAGAACTTGCTCCTTTGGCTGGGATTGTGATTTTATTTCTTGCCAGCAAGTACGAGGACTATAGAGCTTGCGGAGCATAGAGAAACCACTGCCTTATTGCAAACAAGCTGCAGAGATCGTATGGCAAAGCTATAACTTCTTGTGTCCCTTAGAGAAACCAACTGTTGGACAGACCTGACATTGATGCATCTGGGAAAGGAGTCTGACAAGGGGCCCACATAAAAATAAGCAGTATTTGATATGTGAAATGACAGGTGGCCATCTAACTGAAACCCCTCCTTGTCACAGGCCAGGGGGACAATGTCTCGCACACTTCAGTAGTTAAAATTGCAAAACCAAGCCATGTGCTTCTAGTCAGGAGATATTTTGAACCGTTGAGTGAATTACAAAGAACAATCCAGTAGGAATTGGCCTGAAATCCACTCATCTATCATTCAATACGTAACATGTTTTTTGCATTATGATTCATGCTGTCATTGCAATTGCTGTAACTATCAACTGATAGTTGACAGTGGGAGCCAACCTAAGTCTTAGGGTAAATGTGGAAGGTAAACATTACTTTCAAAGGAGTTGTGCCTGCTCCTCTCCATCAATTAATTTAATTAGCTTCATAAAATGCTGTGCACAGTTCTTTTTTGTATTGTTGAGGGAAGATGGGGATTTTGAAGGATGCATGAGTCTTTTCTCCTGCTATGCGGCATAAATCAACAAAAGTCTAGTGCTACAAGAGGTAAAATAGACCCCTAGAGTAAAATCCTGGTCAGTGCTAGGAGCTCTGCTTCAATTAGGGAAGTCTCACTCCCAGACTTTCAGAACTAGCAACCAAAGTATGAACAAACTTGGAAGTTGACAGTAAACATAATCAGTTACAGGTAAAACATACTGAATCTTTGCGTTTCTGCAGAACAAATAATTGCTGTAATGAAAAAAGGTGAAATGACAGCTCTCAAAAGTCCACTATTTGAACATCATTGCTATACAACAATGCTTACTGTGTTTTCTTACTGTGCTCTCTTTTTGCACACAAAAACCCTGATTGCTGTGGGAAGAATTTTTGAGAGCCCAAAGAATGCAGGATCAGGTATAAGTTAGGCATGGACATACTGGCTGTGTTTTCAGAACGTGATATATCATTCCCTTGCTAGTTTCTCATAATTCCTGACTAGGAGAGTACACTTCATCCAGAAAAAGCAGTGTAACTGCTGTATGTTGTTGGGACGTAGCCCAGATGTGTCAGGGACATGTAGCATACAGCACTCAGCAATTTGTTTTCTAAGTGCTTGTATGTAATGTAACTGCCCATACATAATTCAGATGTAAGTCAAAGCCACTTTTCCTGAGCTCCTTTGTTGATTCATAAGATCTTTTTAACTGCATATAAGCTTGCAGAGGTAAAGGGCGAAGGTAGTGAGAAATACCTTTGTCTTTCTGTAGGTTGCATTTGTTTAAATTCCAGTTCCTGACACAGTGTTCTCAGAGTGGTATCTTTTGAAACTTTTGAGTAACGTTACTAGGCAATTAGGCTAACCTGTGTCAATTTTATGTATCAAAGGATTTTCTTAGGCGAACTTTTAAGTATATAGAGGATAATTTTCTATCATTTATCACTGAAGCATATTTGTTGTATAAGAATGATATCTCTTCATTCCTCCCACTGCTACCTTTCATTCTTTGCCAATCTGCATAATGATTTGGGACGATGAATGAGGAAGCTCTGTCTGGGCTCTTAATGAAAACTCCCTTTTTATCTTATCTTCCACCCTCAAAGTAACTTTCTGATAAGTTTGTTTGTTAGAGAGGGTAAACTGTTTGCTTCAGTTCTGGTTTAATTACAATACTGAACTACAGAACTGTAACAAAAAAAACTTCTTGAAAAGGATACTTGATCAGTACCAGAGCTGGAAAAATATTTCTGCATTTCTACAATTACTTAAAATTGCAATTGACTTCACCTTGTGGGATTGCTTTGTTCATAGAATCTAGGAAAAAAGACCTTATTGGTAGAAAATTTGCAAGAAATGCAAAGTTTGGACTTCAGATATTTCACCTCAGTTCACATTTTAAATAGCTAATCTAACGATAAGTCTATGATTTGCAGGTTTCTGCTTTCCTTTTGCTTATTTTGTAGAGTAGGGCATAAGAAATCCAGTCACAAGAGAGTGCTCTTTTGTGCTTGGTGCTTACATGTAAGAAGATGGTCTCTGCCACAGCAAATCTAAATGTAAACCCTCCGTCTGGACATTTCTGAGTATGTATCTGTTTTCACACAGAAATCTTGTTGACATGGAATGACTTCGGGCATTTATCCAGAGTGTCTGAATATGCCAGATGCAGCAGATGAGATCAACCCACAGGACTTGTAGAGAACATGAGCAGGTACAGGCTGATGATCCACTTTTATCTGGTAAACTGGACTCAAATCACTGATAGGGTGACTCCATGGTAGGTATTCAGGAGGTGCTGTGCATGCACCACTAAGCGCAAAAATAAACATCCCAACCTACGGAGCTGAAGTCTCAAGGCCTCACTTTAAAAGCTGAAGAACAGAGAGTGACTTGCAACAACCAGTTTGGAATAAATATATATCTAGCCAAATTGTGAAATTTATTCATGAGCTGAGAGACAATATAGCGCTTTGAGACTTATTTGAACCCTATTCAGAGGACTGCAGTGATGCATATGCCTTATGCTAGTCCTCCACAGAGGAATGAAATTCATCCAGTGTGAATAGTTTTGAATAGAGAATGAATATTTAAACCACATGGAGACAACTGATGAATAGAAAAAGAGGATAAATTATCAAATTAATTAATATTAGCACTGAGTGCTTACAAATACTGCTCATCAAGGACTAGACCTTTTGTTGCTCTGACTGGGTGGGCCCTTGCTGGTTTGAATTATTTTTGCAAGAAAACAATCATCAAAGAAGGCAAAACTTATTTTAAGAAACTCTTGTAACAGAGCTTAATTCAGAACAAAATATACTATTGTTTAATACAGTTATCATAGGCACAATTCTGAATATATGAAAGTTAGCTTCTTGGCTTGAAAACAGAACAATATCCTATTCCAATATATTTATTTTACTTATAATGAGACTTTTTAGTCAAAAATAATGTATCTATTTGTAACAACCTGGAACATAGCAGGCCCATAAAAGTGGAAGAGAGAGTAGCAAGACAAACACTGATGCTTGAATGTGGTGAAGAAGTACTGAATAACTGAATAACATATTTCTTTGTTTTTTACTGGTAACATAAAATATAAGATTAACTCTTAAGTGTAAACCAAAGAGAAAACAATGCAATTCTACACTGTAGTCCAGAAGATTTTGATGCTGTTTTGAGCACTCTTTCTGAATATTGTGCAACCCCCTTTAGTCCCTTTTAACTTCTTTAATATACGATATTCTCACATCTACATTTTGAGATTTTTGTGTAATGCTTGAAGCCAATAAAGAAGAGACTTTAGGGGTATGTTAAATAATTTCTAAATATTCTTAAATTTGTTGATGAAAAACTTTAAAAAGCTGTTTGTACTTTAAGAAAAAGACATACATAATTTTTAATCATAACCAAAACCTTCTGTAGTATAATATTCACCAGTTCACGCAAACAGTTTCAGTTTCAAGAAATATGTTGTTTCACTGAAGAAAAAAAATTGAAACTTATTAGTTTTTACATGTTAACAGAGATTTTGAAGCATTTAAGTACCGTCAAATCATTAGAAAGTTGGATAAAAAGGCAGCCTGCCATCTTTGGTTTTATGAACCACACCCCCCAAAAAAAGTGTTTCCAGATGGAACTATTATGTTTATTTGACATAATTTTTCACTACTTTAGTTATTCACCTCCTGTCTCTGTCTCCTGTTTAGGTTTCCCAGCTTTAGTTGTAGTCTATCTTCCATAGCTGACACATTTTAGATTGTAATTTTATTTCAGTAATGGTGCTTAACTGATACTTAAATGCTCTGTATCAACATTTCAGTCATGTGTTTTAATGGACCAGCTTTATTACCATTGAAGTCATTGATACCCCCCCCTCAACCTTGCCAAGTAAATGGTAGTAGTTAGGCTGTTATAAAACAAGTTCTGAAAATTTGATGTTGCTTTTAACTATAGTCTGTCAGAATAGTGGTACCTGTCCTTGATACATCATAGGGTAGTCATATTTTTGATTTAAAATAAACTAAACCTGTAGTTTATGTATCTACCCATGTTTTTTCCCAACTTCAGACTAGCTGGCTTAGAAGAGATCTTTCTCTAGCCTCTTAAAATCTTTATTTTTCCTAGCCAATTTCCTCTCAGCTAGATTTCAGGTTTTAATAGAACCCCTTGGTTTCTGTATACAACAGTGTCATCACATTGGGACATCAATTATTGGCATTATTAGCACTTTGAAATTCTTTGTAATAGCACTGAGATCTATGCAAACCATATATTTTCAGTCACAGAAGAGACTGACCTGTGAACTAGGAAAAAGTCCATGTGCTGTTGTCTAGAGGATAGAGATTACGAATGTTGCAAATAAATGGGTCAGAGATAAGAAATGTTCTCTGAAGCAGCTGTAGCCCTTCCAATAGTCTGGAAGGTGAAGCAGAACTGAAGAGGCTGGATATGTTTGCAAGAACAAACAAGGGACAGAAAGTGGTTTAACCTTATCGGGAAAGGAAGCATAGGAGCTAGCAGGGAATTAACAGAGTGTGGATCCCAAAATACTGCATGGACCACAGTGCATAAAAGCAGGAATGAGAGCCAGGAGTGGAAGTGAAGGTTAGTGTACTCTTCTCAACTTCCCTTCTGTACACAAATTGGAATCCCTCAGCCCCACTAAAACCTCAGGCCTCCCAGCTTGGAGCTGTGGCCACAATGGACTGTCCTCGAAGGATAAAGTATATCCTCCCTTTGCTTCACATAGCTGTTTTCTTTCACTTGCTACTGTTTAGTTCTTTTTCGTCTTTTTTGATGACTTCATTCTTCAAAATTTTGTTTTAATTATTCCACATTATATCGCATTTAACTTCTGCACGTCTTAAGTCTCACTCTTTTTTGGCTCTTCTTCCTTTTTTGGAAAAGGCAGAGTTGCACAGTAAGTCTCTGATAAGCTGATAACCATGTGACCTGGGTCAGCGATGTGATATTAATCAACCTGTGTTATGCAATGATTACTTATATCAGTACAACATGAATCATTCTTCCACAAGTAGTCCTGACTTTCACCTGGTCGTTACCTTAGAGCTTTCTGTCATTTTATTATCTTGCTTGCTTTTTGCTTGTTTTTCATTTTGATATGATGTTGTGAGAGTCCCTCAGATATGCCTTTTAATTTTTTTCGGAATTATTCTGTTCCTTGAGAAAGTAAAATACACAAGCGTATGCAGCTGAACTTCTAAGTGCCTATGATGCAACAGATAAAACTTTTTCAAGTAATTATAGAGGTAATATTTTCTTGTAAATTGCATGATGACTTCTTTGAAATCCAGTGGAAATAATTAAAAAGTGGCGAGAGCATTAGTTATAAGCCCATCTTTAACATATTAAAATCTCTCCTGAAACAATACTGGCTATGGACAAAAGGTAGAAAAAATGCAGAAGAAAATAAAGACTTGGTCTACCACTCCCAGCTTGTGTACGCACAGGCTGCCACAACATTTTTATAGGTTGTCTTGTCTTGAAATCACCAGAATGCAAAATGGACACTTTTTTTTTTCTTCCACATTTAAAGTAGCTAGGTGATGTAGGAGACCTCCTTGTTAAATACATCTCTCTCTGAATGATGTGGACTAAGTAATAAGGTGAACGCAGCTTTGGCCATTACTAATTCGTAGACGAGTTCACTTCTGGTGAATATGGGGCAATAAGGTACCCTTAGCTTTTTCTCTGGAGTTTGCAATTAATGTAGGAATGTATGTACGAACATGTATGTGGCGAGAACACTTTTTTCCTGTGTGCAGAGCAGACACACTTTCCCAAGGCAATTTGCTGCCATCCTTGCTCAGAGGTGTAGGACTCCCATAGATGTATTTATCACTGGAAGAAAGTTTAAGGCACTGAAAAACAGAAAAAGAAACAAATTGTTCCAGTGTAACAGTAAATCTCTTCTTAACTATTTTTCTGTAACCATCAGTGGCCGGTGAGGTCTCTTCATGGCCTGATTTGGCTAACTCCTCATGAGGTTTTGACAAGGTAGGGAAAAACATTTATAGATCTGGAATACTAACCATGGACAATAGTTTAATATTTGGTTTCCAGCAGCAGAGGTATTTAAAGGTCTGTAATTCACAAGTGGTGAAGCCAGAAGTACTGTAAAGTACAAAAATCCTATTACTCAGATGTGAACAGAAATGTGTTTTATTAACAGCTTCCATAAATTTCTGGACTCTGTCTCTTGCTTCTTTAAATATGTGGATTAATTTTTACTTTTTCATACACGCTTTTGTGTATTTGACTAGTATTGAGGTCAATGTAAGGAAAATAAATCAGCTATGCCACAATAAGGCATATCACTATGTTTAGGTTTGGATTTTCTGTACTTTGCTGAAGAAAGATTACCTGCTTTCTCCATTTTCTCAGCTTATGCTAAGTTGTTGGGGTTTATTTGTTTGTTTGTGGAGGAGTTTTTTTGCATTTTTCCCTGTGGGGACATGAGATCATAGATATCCCATCCACATTATGTAATGTAACTCCTTAACTTAAGGAGACTTCCAAACTGCTAAGAGGAATCTGCAGAATAAGAAGCCCCTTCTGAGTTACCTGAGAAGGTCTTAATACAGCCACCTATTCTCTAACTGGGCCCTTATCTCTTTACATGATGCTGTTTTGAAGACATGAACAAGATCTGCAACTGCAAGTTGTTGTTGTGTTTAGGAGGAATAGATGCCCTTGTAGGCTTGGACAGGGTGGCCACTTCCCGTGGATGCAGACTTGGTGTGTTTCCAGCCACATGAAGTGTTTCAGGAAGTATAATTTAAAGTTAATGCAGTGCCAGGTCTGGGCTGAAGTTTGCACTTGTCTTCTTTTCTGAAATAATATATCAATCTGCAAATGTGCACAATAAATATTTTTGATGTTCTAAGTTTAAAAAGAAACGACAAAAAAAAAAAAATAAAGAAAGCAAATCATGCTGAAATTTTAGGCTTTGAGTTTAAAACCAGCCATCCCCTTCTTTCCCCCTCTTCCCTCCTCCCTCCGTCAATAGTTTTGGATCCTACGTAAGTGCAACAGACATGACTGATTTAGACAGGAAAAAATGTGGAATGCTTGCACTGTAATTTACTTTAAAACAAAAATAAAGTTCCAAAAATAATAATATAATATCCAAAATGATTACCTTTTCAAAGGGATATACTTTCACAGTAATTACTGCATGTGTGAAAACAAAAGAAATTTTTTACCGAACAAACTGGCTGATAGTTTAACATATCCCACACATAATGACTCCTCTGAAAATTAAAGAATACAGCATAGGTCACGTTATACTGTTGAAAGCACGCATGTGAACTTTACTGAGGTAGTCATGGAGACTCCATTTCATATTATCTCCGAGTTTTGAGTTATGTTGGTGATTCTGGCTGTAGATGTACGTATATTACTGGGAACATGATTTTAATTTGACATGCTACTCACTGTAATCACACCCAACTGAAAACAAAGAAACTTACCTGTTGGGTACATAATGGAATATATTACAGTTGTTATAATAGGTTCCTGTAGCTAACGTAAGAGTTTTATAAGTTGTTCATGACTATTTTATCTTTGATATACTACTATGGTAATCCCCTAGTAATAGGATAAACACAAATAGGATCTTATAGTCATGAAATATGACTCTGTGATAACTATTTATTGAAAATTAATCACATTAACAGACAGTACCGTATTTCATTATCTTCTGCATATATTCAGGTGGGTAGAACGTAGATGGAAAATTTAGAATGCTAAAAAGCAAAAAAACCCCAACCAACTCCCCCCACCTAAGCCCCAAGCAATCAAAAAAAAAACCCACAAAAAATAATATGATAAAAATATTAATTTCTAATGTCACTACTGACATGACAAAACTTTATGAATCCATAAGATCAGATGGACTCCATGTACCAATAGCTGCATTACAGAAAATCAAGATTTATTTTCTTCTAGAGAGTATAACTTGATTAGAAATTATAATACATAATCAAGTCCATAATTAAGATGAACTGAGACAGACACTATTTGTTTTACTGTCATAGAGACAAAGAGATTCAGAACTTTGAGACAGGAGAGTGGGATGGAAAAAAAATGGGGGAGGTGAGACTGTGGAAGGATGTCAGTGTTGGAAAAATGATAATGGTCAACATGTGCTGCCTTGAAGGTATCTTTCAACGTAAGGGAGTTTCGTACACCAGCAATGATATCCAAGGATCATTGTTACTGTAGGCAGAGTTAGATATAATCCTGTGCTGTAGATCAGATGTAGTTTCACGTTTGAGCATAGGTCTGTATCCATGTTTTTGTTAAACATAAGAAGAGGCAGCAACTGAGTTTCAAACTATGCTATCTCAGGGCTCTGGTTCTATCTTGTTCTTTCTCATCAGTCAAGAGGTTTGTGCCACTATTCCTCACGTATAGTGGTGTGTAACCAAAACCAATACCAATATTTTTCATCATTATCTTTGAAAAAAATTGTATATACCCTAAATATGTGGCAGCTCTAGTTTCCTCCAATAAAGTAACTGAATATCTTTTTTAAGTACAACCATACTGTAAATATTTTAAGATATCTGCTGTTATTTCAGCCAATTGTACCTGGTGATTTAAGAAAAAAGCATGTGAGAATCACAGTGCTATTTCAATCTGAATAAAAAACTAACTAGTTCATAATGTTTCATAGGAATTAAGCTGTGAATAAAACAGTATTTTTCATTGCTGGAGTCAAAGTAGGTAAGATAACTTTTTTCCATAAAGGTTTTGTTAAAACAGACAAGACATAAGAAGTATTATACCTTGTTAATTATCATCATATCTCCTCTGCCTTGCATCTCAAAATCTTTTATTTAATAAATGAAATGTTCTTAGTAGATTCTTAGATGTATATTTGTTGTTCTTGTCTTCATTGTCTTCATGTCATGAAATAAGTAAAATACTGAAAGTAGCTGTTGGCGAAAAGTGTTAGTTGCAGGACCGAGCCTTTGGAAGGCCTTTCATGGGCCTCTTGCTTTGTGAAATGCGGGTTCCTGATTAAACATTTGTCTGAAACAAAGACATCTTACTTAATACATACAAAATTTCCTATTCTTTGGTTGTTCTGCTTTTCAAACTTTTTCTGAATTGAGGAAAAGCTGGTATCATTGGTGGTGGCAATAAGTTGACCCTAACCTAAAAAAGAACAATGGTGCATATGAGTGTTGCAAATAATTGGCATTGTTTCTTTATTCTTTAAATTTTGTTCTTCTACAAAATATATCTATTTTTTAAAAAGGTTTAAAATGGTATAAAGATTGTATTGTGCAGATAAATAGAGAGGCTTGATTTTTTAATCTTTTAATCTTGTATGTATTTGAGAATTACTTAGTAACTTTCTTATTTGGTTTCCACCGCTACCTGAGATTTTTGACTGCTGTACAGGATCTGGAAACACATTTTTCCCAGTCAGGAATAAGAAACTGTCACAAGAATAAATATATTAATGTCTTAAATGAAGGAATTGGTAGACTATTTTCTGTAACTATTTTTACTGTGATGTTTTCTTCTATAATAAGTTTGCTGACAAGTTATTTTTCCCCACAGGAGTAGTAGTCTCAGGGAAATTAGAGATGGAAAAGACCTATTAGATCATCTTGTTGGTTTTCCTGCCAACACAAGATTGTTCCCTGCAAAGAGCTTTTTTCAATATTTCTGTCTGCTGAGCCATAAGAAAAGAGTCAGGGTTTACATTTTCTGATGTAATAGCAGCACTGAGCAATGAGGAGCTGCTATTTAAATTCTTTTTGGGGCAAGGATGGTCAGAACAAGCTGCAAAGCAATACAAGGTAGAGCTTTACAAAATAAAGATTGCCTAACTGTGAGACAGGAGTAAGGACTGAGTTTTTATTAACTTTATCAAAAATTACACAGTTTAGGTGATGATACTTGATTTTTTTTTATTTGCAAAACGTGCTTTTTGCAAGTTCTGGCTGCACGTACATAATGTACACATTAGGCCCCATTCTTGTGGCTATTGCTCACAAAAACTGTCCTTACTAAGGAACATAGTGCCACAAATTGCATTGAGCCTAGTCACAGAAGTAGGAACCATTTGAGCAAATAATATCTTTCAGCAATGATTGTATTAGCTGTGGAGAAAAATAATATTGAGAACTGGGTAGCAAATGTATTTTCTGTTCTGGAAAACATTTAATGTAATAAAAAATGTTTCTGTTGCATAAGGGGGGGGGGGGGAGGGGAACAGCTTTTTAAAGTTTTCCATCTTGCAAAAAGAGTGTGGGTGTATGGGTGCACTAGCACAAACATGCCGACCAGCCAACATCCCTGTACTTGGGGCATACATCCAGCTCTGTGGTATCTTTCAGCAACCTCATGAAGGTTCTTCCAGCGTAGATATTTACCAGTCCCCTCTTTGCAGCTATCAGAGCTCCTCCATGACACTTAAGTTTTTTATATGCGAAGCTGGACAGCTGCAGTGAGAGCAACTACCCATAGTATGAATCGGTTTTAAAAGTCTTACATAGGATATGTGCAACTATCTGTAAAGGAGCTCTGAAGCCAGGAATTGCATCCCTATTGAGCACGTATGAGCTGTTGGCTGTCCTTGATCCTCACAGTTTCACAATGACTCCAAGGCTGTTTTTCCTTAGAAAATCTCATGAGAACTGGTACGTTCTCATAGTCTTTCAGATTCAATGAACTTACTCTGAAACTCTGACTTTCTAAAATGTGAAGTCTACAATACTAAGAGATGTCAAAAGTACCAAGCAGGTCTTTACTGGAGCTGTCTCTTTCCTCAGGTGTTATTTCTGGGTATTACAGTACGTCAGTTTATATGATTTGTTAGGAGGAAGAGGAATATTAACTTTACAGTGGGTAGCTGTGTTGTCCTTGCAAGAAGTAATGAAATAGTGGATGTGGTTGCTGCAGATATAGTTGTGTCTGAATAGATTCCAAAACCAATGTTGCGGCTAAACACATCATAACAGATTATTTCCTTACATATTTACCGTTGCATGATACTTCTAAAACAGATTACAGAAAGATATATGTCAAACTGAAGCCAATTGTTGCATTTCTTCACTATTGTAACTCTATTCTTGACTGTAAATGCCTCAGCTTGCATCCTACTTACCACCTGTTGTAAAAATATAGTACTACTTTTATGTACTACTTTATTTACTTTACAAATGCAATATTACAGCATTCATATTATCTTTTTTAAAGTACTTTTAATAAAATTTTAAATGTACTTAAATTTTAGTTTGTTAGTAATAACTTCTATGGCTTGCAATGATTTTACATCATAATCTACACCGTGACATTAAAATGATGTGCCATAACTACTTTTGCTTGTTAGGTGGTTGTTTTTTTCTTTCTTTTTATGGTTTTAAGTACGTGACAATATTTATGATAACATAAAATTCAGAATGAATTTCTGTCCAAATTATCCAGATGAATAATTATCAAAAGAAACCATGTAAAATATATTGTAATCTTAGTCTAAAAGTAGTAGCTGGCTTGGTATGTAAAATATTCAGGAAACAGAGCACATAGTTAACATATTAGTTTTTGGATATAGCATGTCTCAACATTGATACCTTATAAAGAAGATTGTTGAAACCCAAGAATTACTAAGTTTTGCCTATGACCTTTATAATGAGGATTTTTTTTTTAGCTTTTACTTATGGCTTTTAACTACTTGATATTTTGAAAGAAGTTTTAAATTCTTGTTGTTCTCTTGCAATTCTGCTTTATCAACGGATATACATTATCTGCCTCTGTCTGCATATGTATTATTCAGTTGCTTTGCATCTGGGATCTCTTAAAAAGCTGTCTGAAGAAATCTAACTAAAAAAATAGCCTCTTTGTTTGTTTCACCTGTTGTTTTTTAACGCTGTTTATCTTCAGGGTCATTTTGAATTTCTTATCCTTTCATGAAGAAGTAGGAGCCGGTCTCTTCTACATAGGAATGCTTGAGCACATGCACACAGATACTCTAGACATAATTGCACTGCCTTCAGCCATTAAAAGTACTGGATAACTTAGAATAAATGTAAATCCATATTTTTGTACCACTAATTTGTGAAACTGCTATCATGGATTTTAATAAGGGGAAAACAGATAAGATTTAGTGAAGGGAAAATGGAGGGAAAGGAAGCCATGTGTCCAGTGAGTTAAACATGTTAGATCCTACCATATTAAAAAAAAAAAAAAAGAATTCATAGCTAGTTTTCTATCACAAAACCAATAATTTAAAAAAAGGAAGATCTCATAGTACAAAGTGGAATATCTTGCAAAATAGCATCCAAGGGTCCCAACCTGTTAGGCTGAGTATGAGAGAGCTTTGGTAATGAAGTTATGAAAAGAAAAAGGCAAGGTCTGTGTTCAATGAAAGAAGCATTTCTAGAAGAAATGGTGATGTGTAATACCATACAGCACATGTTAATTTTGTTCTGGTTGTGAAGCCACTGTTTGAGGCAGATGGCTGAAGACCAGAGGAAGTGCAGAAAAATCTAGTCTGAAAAGCAGAAAACTGAGCAGAAATAACTAAAAATGAATGCAGTGGGTAAATAAAGTTGAAAACAAAGAACCATGCAAGATAGAGATGGGATAGACAATATATCAGTATTGACTTAGGGTAAATTTAGGCAGGAAATTAAGTCATGTTTCCTGACCTTTATAGCATTGGAGTCTTCTAGTGGGAGAGAAGGTGGAGCTAAAAAAGTGTGTTAACATGGAGCTACAAAAGTGTGTTAACATGAAGCTACAAAAGTATTTTAACATACCTCAGAGACTAAACATTCTAGTGCAGGAAACTGCTTTCCACCTTATGTTCCCTTCCTTATCTCCCGTAAGAGAAGTGAGGCAGAATTGCTGAGAATGGCAGGGACTTCTTGAGACCGTCTGGTCCAATCCCCACACTCAAGCAGGGTCACGTAGATTAGGTCACTCAGGACTCTGTCGAGTCAGGTTTTGAATGTCTCCACAGATGCAGACTCCACTAGTTCTCTGGGCAACCAGTGCCAACGCTTGATTGGCCTCTCAGTAAAAATGTGTTTTGTGATGTTCAGACGGCATCTCTTGTGTTTCAATTTGTTCCCATTGCCTCTGGTACTGTTACTGGGCATCACTGAAAAAAATCCTGGCTCTGTCTTTTTTGCACTCTCTTTTCAGGTATTTGTACCTTGATATGATCACCTTGAACTTTCTTTCCTTCTGCTACACAATCCCATCTCTCTCAACACTTCTCACAAAAGAGATGCTCCAATTCTTTAGCCAGCTTAGTGTGCTTAGTGTGGTCTCTTCTTGGATTTTATTTCAACACTTATATTGCGAAGCGCTACTGACACTGCCTTTGGGAGAACAGCATATTTGCACAAACAAATGCTGCATGAGCTGGATTTGATTACCGAAATTTGCTTCTAGAGCACCTCCTTTCTTTTCAGGGGATTTGCAGATTCAGTATTTAAAATAGGGGGGGATGGTGAGAAACAGCTTATTTGACAAGTTAGCTAAAATATAAGCATGCACTGCAAAAATACAGCATAGTAGTATTTTGCTTTTTAGAGGGTTTGAATTTTACCTAGGCTTTAATCAGGAGAGGTGGTTCCTTAATTTATCCTTAAATCATCTTTTAAATAACACATCCACCTCAAAGCTGTAGAATATAAAGTGCAGTTCTGATGACAATGTATTTTCAAACTGAATGCTTGAGTATGTGATGTGCTCAGAATGCTAAGTAAAGGTGATTTCTTTCAAATTACTTGGTTCAAAGTGCATACGCTGTACTGACCTTATTACTGTTTTGTGTCCAGCTCTTTACAACAGGGCCTGTTATAACTGTCTTGCAATATCACCCATTTCATACCGAGATCCAGAGAAAAGCTTTCTTAAGGTGCCATTGCAAAGTTGGGTCAGGTATTTACTTTCCAGAAAACTTCTGTCTTCTGAGAGGAAGACCTGCTGATAACTTACCCAAACAACCTGGACAGGTATTCCCTTACCTAGCTATGTTTATAAGGTCAGGTTTCTAACAGAGAAAAGGAAGTTTATCTGGTGTTGATAGTACAGTAGGGTTTTACAGGGAGGTATTGGATTTCAGTATTCCCCTTTCCACCTGCATTATCTTTTGCAGATACTAAATGACAATTGTTTGCTGACATTTTAATGAAGACTGAGTGAAAGAGTAAACAGTTGAGGGAAAAAAAATCTTGCTTCGAGCAGCTGAAGTGGAAAGGAACTAAGAAAAAACCTCTCTCTTGGAAGGGTAAGGGTGCTAAAAAACAAACATGAAAATAATTCTTGAGATTGAATGTTCTCCCTTATAGTTAAAACATGTAAATCATTGCAATTTTACCTCATAGCTCATCTTCTGATCCCAATCTTCTGGTTTTTTTTCACTTGTTTGGTCTTCTACTGTCATTGTTTCTTTAAAACCTTGGATCTGCAACCTTATCATATCTCAGGGTCTTATGAGAGAGTATTTTCTTGAGTTTGCAGAGGTCTTTCTATCCTAAAAAGGTCAGCTTAAAGGTCCTGAAATATAAAGGCATTATCACGGGTGCAAAAAGAATACAGAAATTGAACTTTTAAACTCTGTTTTTGTTTTGTTCTGCTACTTTACTTGACCATGGCAAGATGCCTGGGCTCTTCTTTCCCTAGATGTGCAAGTAAAGCTAACTTGGCGTTTGCAAGCTCTCTTAAATTTTGGGCTCCGTTTGTCAGCTGCTAGACATCTTACCAGGGCAATGAACTGAGGGATAAAGAGAGTGAAACTGCAAATGCTGTCTGCAGAGGGAAGCATTTATACCATCACAACAGCCCTTTGTTTTTCTTACATTTGGACTGGGTATCTGGTTAAATATCTGGATACACTAACCATGGACACCTGACTTTCTCAAGGTCAAAACTTAGTGAAATGCAAAGGTGTGTTTAGAGCTCTGGCTTGATGAAATAGTAAGGCTGTGGCTGGCTGCTGCTGGATAAATTTGTGAAATCCATTGAATAAACCTCTAGTTAAAAAAAGCTTTCTCTCTTAAAACTACTTCATCTCTTCTTCCAGTCCTTTAGAAACTATCGTACTCTCTACACTGGACTGTATCTTGATATATACAGTAACATTCCGTACGGCTGATTTCCAAGGGCAGCTTCATGAAAAGACGCATTGTATTTTAAAAGAAGTCAAGTCAGTACTGAAGATTTTGTCTGAGTAGCAAGGGGATAGAGGTCACCTTCATCTTTCTCAGTACTTCACCTTCCCACAAAGGCAAAAAAGTTGTACACCACCTGTTTTTTACATTAATATTACTTTTCATGCCACTCTGTAGTTGTAAGCCTGCAGAGGTCTGTACAGCTCACTGATGCCTGAGGCCTCGCTCCTCCACAGAGGTTTGGCTCTGTCGCTCTGCCAGGCTGAATCTGTTGTCAGCAGAGGTGACTTGCTGCTGGTGGATGTTGGATTTCTGCTTTGCTTTCCTGGGAGACAATGAGATTCATGTGCAGGATCATAATGGGGACTTTATTGCCAGCTGCTGCATTATGCTGCTAGACGGTGCTGTGGAGAGAGCAATCCACGATTTTGGGACTGGAGGGCAGAAGCTTCCCAAGCATTGCGGTCCTCTGGCAGTCATTATACAACCATGACGGGCAGTGAAGCCTGCTCCACCCTGCTCCACGTGACTTTATTACAGGGCCAAGTATCTCTGTTCTTCTGGATTTAAATTTGTGCCATATCCCTGAATTGAGGTGATTCCCAGGATAGCAGAAAGGATTAACTTTTCTGCGTGTGATGTCTGTTATCGATATTGGATGTTGTATAATCTTCCTTTCACACCACTTCTGCTGTTCATACAAAAGTATTTCCTGAGGAAAAAGGAGGATCCAGTAAGAAGACAATTTGTTCCATAAACTGTGGCACTGAGGACAGCTATGTTTTGCCCTAGTTACACACAGCAATAACCTTGTCGCCTTCCCTTTTGCTCCTGATGAGCTCTCTCACACTGCCTCCATCTTCTTTTGCTCACACCCCAGAGCTGACTCCTGTGTATCTCCCTTTCCTTCTCCCATCTCTTCAGCAGTTCTTCCCAGCTGGGTGCAAAGCACCAGGTGCTGCAGGGTCCCCTGGCTGATGACTCACGGATGCAGAAGGGCATGCAGGAAAGGGGAGCTGCTGTAGGTGTCCCCACTGTGGAGGCAGGACCAGACTCTCCTCCTGCTCTCCTTTCATCCTCAGCATTCTCAACATTTATGAGAACCTGATATTTTGTGAATCTTACCTTTCCCCACCCTATCAAACGCAATGGAGACCAGCATGTAAGTTCAAAACTGGAGGTAGAGGCAGATGGGTGGAAAGCATAATCATTCATGTTTATTCCTCCGTAGAACTCCAGCTTGCAACTCTAAATTTTCAGAGTAAATGATGTTACGTTTATGGGTAAGGGGTTAGGTTAACCATTAACAGAGGACTGGGGGTTCATGTTCTCCCACACAAGTTATTTTGCTCAGCTGTGCACGTCGTCTCTGCCTCTTACAGCCTGTTGTCAGATGATGGCAGGCTCTAGCACTGTGCAGAGCCCTTTCACCTTGGAAAGAACATGTAGGGCTGCACTAGGGTTCCCCTTGGCACCTTTACAATTCTGTTTCTGCAAAGCTGGACACCTATGATTTTTCCATTACATCAATATAGAAGTTGTTGCAGCAAAACACAGATCATTCAGCAGCACTGCTTTTTTTCTTTCTTTCTTTCTTTCTTTTTTTTTTTTTGGTTGAAAAAATAAGCAAGCTGCATGGAAAGGGTGAACATATACCCAGGAAATAGTTTGCTGATAACATAGGAGCCTTCATGTCTGCTGGGTGGTGCCCTAAGTTTTCTTAACAAAGAAGTGAGTGTTAGTTCTTCAAATAAAAGTTACTTTTTTTGCACTCACGTAACTGAGGCTGAGAATTTGCAAGATGAAAAACTTGGCTTTTTATTTATTTTTCTTTTTTTTTTTAAATGGGGCATAATTTGAGTGGGATCTCCCTCCCACAGACCCCTACCCCCCACATTGCCCTCCCCACCTTATGAGGATTACAGTATCCCAAAAACTCTTTAGTGCTGTGAGTAAAGGAAACAGAAATGGCTTTGCATTATGAACTGAACAGAGATTAAGTTATTGGCGGCCTTGAAATAGCTCTTTCTCAACTTCCATTCCCATGAGGTTATCCACATAAAGTTGCTGTTTAGTACAGGGTCAGCGTGATGAAATTTATTTGTAGAGTCTCTTCGGTGCCAAAGCTTTGGCCAACAATCTGATCTACCTGATAGTGGTACTATTTCAGAAATGTCCAGTCAGTAAAAGAAATGCAATGTCTGTGGAATTTCAAAGACAGCAGTAATAAGTGGGATCAGAGTACAGAAATCAAAACAAAAATACCTCTCCTTTTAATAAAATAAATATATACAATAATTATTTAGACCATTTACAAGCTATGGAAAAGCAGGCGATATTGCTTTTTCATTTCACATGTCACCCCTGCTCCTAACCTCATGGAATCTTTTTTATATGGCTTCATCAACATACTGTATTGGATGTGCTTGTGTCAACTGCTATTAAAAAAAAAAAAAAAAAGACAAACAAACTGTTTGCTGGTCCTTTCAGATAAAAATTGATAGCATCAGATTAAATTGCTGGGGGGAAGGTACAGGACTAAAGAGTTAAGACAGAGTGGACTGTGGATTTTGCACACAGTCTCCATTTTTGTTTCCTTTTGTTTTACTACATTTAAAGACCTTTCTGCCTAAACATTAGCTATACCAAAAATCCCACAGTACAGTATATCTACATAAATTATATGTGAAATAAAGGCTTAGGAGATGAAGTCTTGGTATTTTAAGTGCATATGTTGTAAATCTCTATATGCTTTTACTTAGTCTCCAAACTGCAGGGGAGAGTTGTCTTTCATTTTATTTTTCAAAACCTTTAATTACCAACATCAAATGAAATGATGATAATCCTCTCTTTGTTTAGTCATCTGTGAAATGAGTTTATGGCAATGGTTTCCTCTAAGTCAGTACCACATCAAAACCCTAGTGAGTATGGGAGTAGTGAGAGTGTGTTAACTACAAGCGATTCAATTTCCCAGTTTTCATTCTATAAGGAATATTTATAGAGGTATAGGGATGCCAAGAGAAGATTTCCACTCATCTCCCTGCCTTTGTTTTGCTGCAGGCTAACAGGAAGCCTGGAGAAGAGTCCATCATATGCGTGCCCACCTCTGCAGTTTGGCATAGGAAAACCCCTTTTGAAGTAGTCTCAATGCTCTGACCTCTGCTACTTTAAGATATTGTGATTTGACCATCATGCTTTCTGCTTACATGCAAATATTAGCTAAAACCATTAAAAAAAAAAAAGAGTCAATAAATTGCTTTCCTGTTCTCAGGTTCATGAAATATGGCATTTGCAATGCAAAGGCCTGTTTTCATTTGTTGTATTGCAAAATAAATGTCTAGCAGGAAGCAAAGTTAGCCATCTGTCGTTTCAAATCTCTACATGCCCAGTGTGGTATGCCAGCCGATAACGTTATGACAGCTTCTTGGGCACCTCAGCTGGTCAGTGTGCTCTTAACATGTGCAAAGGGAGTGTTTTACCTGTCATTCAGTCCACCTCCAAACCAAGGGTTGCTTCTTCATGACTGCTTCTTGCAGTCAAGCTGCTGCAGCAATTCTGCAAGACAGAGACTCTGTCCCGTGGGCGTCTCGCAGCAGTAGCAGGGAACATAATTGCATTTACTGAAGCTGAGAGTTATCCCTCAGCTGGTGGCCATGACTCCTGCATAGAAGGCACATCTTTCCATTTTTTCCTCTGGCTTTGGCTACAGGGGATTTTCTTACTTTTTAAGATCTCAGAATGGCTTTGGAGGCTTTTTGCTCTGAGATGGTGTTTGCTAAAGATCATACAAAACACGTTCATCTGCCAGTACTTTAAATCTCACTTCTTAGAAAGAACAGCTGCATGGCAGGACTTTCTTTAGGCTCAAGCAAAGTAGGCAGTAGTTTAAGGAAAGAAGACTCATGAAGGCAGTTATATCACAGTGATGATGAGTTGCTCCCTGTCCTTATTAAATGGCATCGAACTGTGCAAGACAGCAAGTTGCCTGGCCTTGGGGAGCTGTGCCTCCGGTCCTAGTCAGTGCCTTGAGATGTTTCTTCCTTGATTCTTTCTTGACCTATGGGATGGCAAAATTTGGTGTTGCCTAGGTGGTTGAGAAGCTTGCAGTTGCCCCTTTGTAAGGCTGCGCGTGTTCAGGCAGCAGATTTTCAAAATAAGGTGGAGAATTTAAGTGTGTCAAGCTGCTTGCAAGGTGTGCTGTAACTTTGTTTAAGATGGGTTAGGGTTTAGAGTAGGCCTCATAGTCACGATTCGTGCCAGAACTGTTTGCCATAATAGCAGTGCAAGGAACAAGTACAGCGCTGTCAGTATTATTTTAGGAATTTAATCAAGGGCCATATGCTGACTCAGTCACAAGTGGATGATACGGATGTCTTTTCAATTCTGCTCTCACAGAATTTGTTCCCACTCCCTCTTTCCACCTATTTTACCCTAAATTCCTTTTATATGCTACCCTCTGTGCTCTGATGATATTATAAATTACTTTTTTCCTCTTTCTCTGATGTCTTGATTGTCGCATTTTTTTGTGTTCTTCTGATTGTAATAAGAAATCAGTAACACTTTATTCAAACTAGTAGTGTCAGAGGGTTTGAAAAATGTGTGTGATGAATTAATTCATATATTCTTTATTCAAACCAAAAAATGTCAAGTGCCAGATTTTTTTTTTAAAAAAAACAGGATGTCGGGAAATTTCAGGGTTTCAGATTTCTGTATTTTACATCAGAGTAAGACAGCAATAAATAATTATAAAGCATCTTTTAGTCTCAGAATGGACACTGGTATTTCAAGCATACATGCTTTCCAACTCTTTTTCCCTTTGTCTTAATGACAGAGCTCTTCTTGTTTTCTCCTAAAGCTTTATTTAACCTATTGTGTGTTAGGTTTCTTGTGCTAATTCCTCCAGACCTATTTTCATAAAGTACATGATAAGATAAACAGTATTTGTCTGCCGAAGAAGATTAAATTTCTTGCCACTTGCTTCATGTCTTATCTGTTGCTTCAAATAAGATAGAGGCAGATTCAGCAGATGAATAATATCAGAATTTTTTTTTTTTTTGTGGAATGCATATTGCTGGAGTTTTAAAACAAATAAATAGTCTTGAGTGAAGGCTATTGATTTTAAGTCTTTAATTCTCTGGCTTCTACTGTCCTTTCTGTAAAGGCCCCTGCAAACAGGCACAAGTTGTGCACTGTAAGGTAAAGAATGTCTGACAGGCTAGCAGCTTCCAGGTGAGCACCCTTGCCCACCCTGCGTGCTAAAACTTGGGGGGACAGCAACAGACCTCAGGCAGCCCTGGGGATATTGGGGAAAAGGTGATCTCTTCTGTAACTTGGCTGTCGGCTTCAAAGACAACCCAGGCACAAACAAGCTGGCACTGCGGGGCTAGGCATGCTTGGGGATTCACAGCCACCCCACCTGCAGAGGCAGAAGGTCAGCAGCTGCTGCTTCCCAGTCCTGCCGCAGCTTGTCAGGTTCCTCCAAGGCTGACAGAGAGCAGCTATGAGGAACAGGAGCCCAGGCAGCACCGGTGTCCCCTTAGAGAGCTGGACAGAGAGGCCGTGTCACATGCAGAACAGACCTCAGAGTCTGAAAGGTGGGCTGAGGCTGGAATTCAGTCAGGTTGATCTTTAATGAATTTGGTTGTGTTCCTGTTCCACAGAGGTGGAAATAGTGTATGCCACCAGGTGGATAAGCATTAGTATTAAACAACAGCTATACAGCTGGACTATGTTTCTCAGTAGAGGTGTAAACTATGAAACTGCAGCTCTCCAGGAAGAAAAGTGTGAGGAGGAGGATGATTTCACAGAATTACGGAATGGTTTTGGTTGGAAAATACCTTTAAGATTTAAGTCCAGCCATTAATCCATCCCTGCTAAGTCTGTCACTAGACCACGTCCCTAAGTACAACATCCATTCACCTTTTAAACAACTCCAGGGATGGTGACTCAACCACCTCCCTGGGCAGCCTATTTCAATGCTTGACAACCCTTTCAGTAAGAAATTCCTCCTAATATCCAACCTAAATCTCTGCTGGCACATCTTGAGGCCATTTCTTCTTGTCCTGTTACTAACCACCAAGCACAAGAGACCAACCTCCACCTCATTACAGCCTTCTTTCTGTAGAGAGCGATAAAGTCTCCCCTCAGCCTCCTTTTCTCCAGTCTAAACTACCTCAGTTCCCTCAGCCATTCCTCATAAGGTTCGTGCTCTAAACCCTTCACCAGCTTTGTTGCCCTTCTCTGGACTCACTCCAGCATCTCAATGTCCTTCTTGTAGTGAAGGACCCATGAACACAGTATTTGAGGTGCAGCCTCACCAGTGTTGACTACAGGGGGATGATCACATCCCTAGTCTTGCTGGCAACACTACACCTGACACAGGCCAGGCCTTCTTGGCCACCTGGGCACACCGCTGGCTCGTATTCAGCTGACTATCAATCAACAGCCATAGGTCCTTCTCCTCCAGGCATCTCTCTAGAAACTCCTCTCCAAGCCTGTAGTGTTGTATGTGGTTGTTGTGACTCAAGTGCAGGACTTGGCACTTGATTCAGTGCACTTTGATGGGCAGCTATCCAGCGTGGAACACTGCCACTAATATGCGAAAGTGTAATAAACTAGAAAACCAGAGGTAGGTACATGCTTAACTTTACGTGCTTTCCCCCCATTCTCAAACATCACTCCAAAATAATATTACACTAAATAAAAGGTTTGTTGAATATTGCAAGTCTGGGTACTATGGTGTGTTGACATTTCCCATTGGAATGGACTAAAGAGTTTTGTTTTCAGTACAAAAGAAACACACTGAAATTTGTATTCATAGGACAGTACATGTCATTGTTTGGATTTTTCCCTCTTCATAAAACTGATAAGCAGAATTAGTTCAGGAGGATATTGTGCACTTTTCCCATTGAAAGGTTTGACGTGAGTACTAATCGTGAGAGAACTGAGTAATGGGATAGAATGAGAATTTGAAAACTAGAAAGTGAAATGTTGAATTATTCAAGTCAGAACCAAACAAGCGGTAGTTACTAACTCCAAATATAGCAAAGAAGGGCTTAATTTCATTAAAAAGAAAAAAAAAAAAAAAACAAAAAACCCAAACCTCCATGCAGCTGTCTGTTGATAATTGATCATTTCAAGACTGCAGTTTCAAAACATTTGAGAGAGCTTTGCCCTTGTCCTGGCAAAAATCAGGTTTTCACTTAGTTAGTATATCTCTCACATTGATTTATTGCTCTGCAATTGCTGCAGCTTGGCATCTATGTAGCTGAAGGCCATGTTTAGAATTATAGTGTTTAAATGTTTTTGTTTTAATTAGTTTTGCATTAAAATCATTTAGTACTAGTTGGCCTGGCTGCCTTTGGAAAAAAAAGACTTCATTTGTCCATGTGATATTTCCCGGTAAAAGAATGGTTAGATAAATAAACAAACAAAAAAAGGCAAGCACCAGCCAAGTTTTCATACTGGCATTCCTTTCTAAGTTCTCATTATCTTCAGACATCCCCTCAAGCCCTTCCATGGTGTTGTTGATTTTGTAGTATGAGAACAAGACAGGTGCCTGGAGGTACTGCAGATTACCACAGCTGGATTAAGGAAGACTGCAAATTGTGGTAGCAATTTCCATTACAGGTTTTTAATTACCACATGGATCATGCCAAGAAACAGTTGCAAAATATGGATAGTTTGATTTGTTTCATGTCTTCAGGGTGTTTTGTAAAATGGGATTCTGGGATTATTACCTTTAAAAAAGAGTAGCTGTCACGGACAGACTAACCCAGGATGCTTGCAGTGCCAGTGGTATTCTGTGCTAGGCCAAGAAAAATGGCTGGGCCTTTAAAACAAGCTCTTATATTTTATTTTAGCAGATAGAGGGACTTTTTTCTCATTTACCAACTTCCTTTTCCTGCAGAAACCTCTTTTGGGGATGTTTGCTATTGCAAGAAGCAGCCAGCTGCTGAAGTATCCCATGTTTCACTACCTCACTTTGTACGAAAAATGCAATATACTGTACTTTTAAGGGGAAGTATTCTCCATCCTGAACCAAAGACTGAAGAAACAAGCATATCAGCAGGGAGGCAGCTGAGATTTCCCAGAAACAAAACCCTGTATATTGCCTCCTCCTCCAGTCATGGGATGTCATGGGCAAATATGGATGGGAAGCTGAGGTATTTTTTAAATTGCATCTTTAAACTTTTATTGTTCAAAACAGGACTTCATGGAGACATCTGCCTCTTTTACCATTAGATGAGTCATGGCTCTATGTTGGTTTTTTTCTTTGTGAGAATTTTGATTTATCAAGATTTTTCACCCTGTCCCAGAACATTCAAAATGCCAGGGATGTACATTTAAGGATTATGTTTTCAGAGTTTTGTCATTTAGCCTTAGGTTTTGTACTGTTAAAAGGTTTTAAATGCTTCACATCTGCTGTGCCAGAGCAGAGGAAAACAGAACCATGCCTGGAGTATAAAGTGTGGTTATGGTCAGAAAAGTGACTATATGAAAATGGCATGCTCTTAGTCAACAGATCTGTTCCCTATGTGTATTACCACTTTCATATGCACGTTCCACTTGTGAGAGTAAGTCTGTCATTACTTTTCAATCCTTTTGCCAGTGGAGTGCCAGCAGGGCTATGGGGAGCAAACTGTATGCTGTCCTGCCTCTCACATCATCAATGGAATCGTTAGTGAAATTCCAGTTGCAAAATCTTTGTTACTGGCAGTGAAGATGGTGCATGAGTCAGCCTAACTTCCAGAGACATGGCTGACAGCGTAATACTGGTTAACCTTGCTTCCATCTCCATTTCCCCCCCACTGCCTAAAAAGAAACAAAATAAAACAAACCCCAGCCCAAAACCAAGCACATGTACCATCTTTTTGGTTTCAAAATGAATAAATTTGATCTGGAAGTCATTGAGAAACAGTAAACATGAAACCCTACTGTGACATATTTACAGAGTGATATATTTGGAAGATGACCACACTTAAAATAAGTTCAAAACACTAGTAATCAAAACCAAATACAGTCAGATCTTAAAAAAAAAAAAGATAGCTGAAATTAGCACTTCTTGGGTTGGGTGGGTACCGGTGCATGAATGGTAGTGAACAGATGATAAGCTGGTATGACTGAATATGAACTGGAAAAATTAGCATTAGAAGAAGCAAAACCTTACATGAACAAAAAGTGAGAAGCAAAATTTACTAATTGGCTTTTATTAGTCATATTATTACTGTCCTAGGAAAACTAAGCAGAGAGCCTCTCCTCCTTTCTCCTCCTTGGGCTGCTTGAAGAGTTTGTAGCACAGTAGTGAACAAATCATAGTACCATAATTTAACTCTACTGTTTTCCACTGCTGCAAGTGGCCAGCCCAGCTAAGGTTGCAAACTCATTTTTCGTAAGACATTTTTCTCATTTGCATCCTTCTGAACCACTCTGTCTCACTGGGTAGGTAGGTGCATATTTCTGCAATCCCAGAGGTATATAGATGTGCTGTTTTGGGCTGTCTGCAATTACTGGTGTCAAGTAAGGATTTAGTCCCTTGCACTCTTGCAAACTGTGACCTATATCAGAGGTGATGTGTAGGATGGTGAAAATCATATTTTTGGAACTTTCCAAGTGAATTTCCACATGTGGAAAGGTTGAAAGAAGCTGTAAATTGGAGAAACTTACGTTCACTTAAGCCTTTTCAAACTTTCTTTTAAATCCATTTCCGTATCCTATTAGGTGATAAAATTTGAAGGTCTCTTTTATCAACTAGTGTATTTTGGACTGTGTAGGGAAGCAGGAAGAAACTAACTAGCAATTTCGATTAATAGCTTTAATCTTTCTTGCTTAAGAATTATGACTCTTTAGCTGCCATGTGTTCCTTCCTACAATATTTCACTTGCACTTGTTCTGTTTTCTTCCTGGGATGGGAGTCTCAGTGGAAAGTACTATGTCATGTAAATAATACACACCTGACAGTCTATTATTTTGTATGTTTATTAATCTCCAAGGAATTGAGAGCTTTCTGGTTTGCCTTAATGTAAAATCCATAAGCATGTTCCCATAGAGAAAAAAACTGCATGTTTTTCAAACTTGTATTTCTTAAAGCTTAGAAAAGATCTTCCTTAAGATTGCCCAAGAAACTTTAAGAATCTTACAAACCTGCTGATATACTTTGAGATGCAGATTAGGATTCAGAGAAGCTTAAATTTTTAGCTCTGTGTACAGTACTCAAAGATATTTAATAAAATACTTAAGACTGTCCTGTTTCTAAGTTTGGCGTCTGTCAATGAAGTCTTAAAGAAATCTGTTTTAATTGGAGATGGACCCAAAACACTTGTCCCTCTCAGGAAAAGGGAAATATCAAGGCAGGGAGTTGGAATCAAGCCATCGTGGAGTACAAAAGATGTGTTCCCAAGGCCTCATACCCTTACTTAAGTAAAGCCTAATTCCTACTTCCTTTACCATGTATCTTCCTAAATTCTTCACAAAGCTGCTAAGGTAGGAATGTATGTGTTTGTTTACAGTCAGAGTTTATTTGGACCTGAGATTTTCCTGAGCCAAGGTCTAAGTCACACCTGTTTTACTATACAAGCACAAAATTGGATTTTCAAAGCATTGTAATTAGGCAAAATGAAAACAGAATGGCTCTTGTCTGGGAAATGTTTCCACTCCAGATTTCTTCCTTCTAGATGCTATTCTTGCTATTCTGAATCAGAAAAGAGGTTTTTTCTTTTTCCTAGGGTCGAATTTTCCTCTTTCCCCTATACTCCCTCTCCCTTTATTTTTACAATGGCTGAACCATTCAGGCTAAAATAAAATCTTTAAAGTAATCACCTGCAGCCAGAGGCTCAGAAAATAAAATCCTAAGTGACAGCAGCCCGAGAAATCTATCATTAACTGAAAGCAAGAGCTGTGCTGTTGACTTCTGTTATTATTCTTGAAGCACTTCTGTTTTTCTGTAAAATCTACACTATAAGAATCAGAAAGTTTGTAACAACTATTACTAGGTAAGCTTTACAATATCTCTCTGAAAGCAGTAACCCAGAAAAACTAAAATGCGAAGTTTGTAAAAACAAAATAGCCCACTTAATGGTCACTCAAAAACCAGAATGACTTGCATAAGGTTGGACACAGAGAGTCAGTAAATACACAGGGTGTGCAATATTTTTGCTTCAAATACATGTGATGCCCCTTCACCTGTGAAAAATTCTTTTGCAAGCAAATAGATGATTGTTGGGAGGCCCGGATTTCCCTCTGTCTTTCCTGTCCCGTGCAGTTCCAAGCCCTACATCCCCCGCAGCTAACGAGGAGTGGGTAAAGTGGTGTAAAACTTGAGGTGGTCCCTTCGGGGCTCAGAAACATCATTCCATTAACTCCAAGGAAGCAGTTAAATTAGACAGTGAAATAGACATCACAGACTCACTACAACTCTCCTGTTCCCCTGCAAGATATCCCTGAGGTAGAGGTGCTCTCTCTCGTGCTGTTCACCTTTGTCCAACACACAGGTAAACTAGCTCAGGGCTATTACAGTATCAGGACTTGACAGACTGCCCTGAACATATTTAGCAATGTCTTCAATACAACATCTGTGCCATGCTGAATCCAGCTTAAGAAAATAAGCTGGAAAGCTGAGCACCAAACACATTGTCAAACCTGCAGAATCACAGGACAAACAGCTGGAAACAGTGGGAAAGCCATTTCCAAGCTGCTGGTAGTGGATTTTGTAAACACTGCACTTTGCATCCCTGAGTTTCACAAATATCACACACTAGCCACCACCATGGTAACTCTTAAAGACCAAACAAATGCGTGGTTTACCTGACAAGGTCTCTCCCTTAGTCTTATTATCACCAACAATGGGACCAGCATTATAAAGCCAGTCAATGTTGGCCAAGCAATTTGAATGCTGTTAAGAAAATTGTCTCCCTCTCTGGGTTACAACATGAATGGTTTGTAGGATTTGACTATTTATTTATTTATTTTTATTAAAATGGCTGTAAAATTATAAAAGACTCTCATAGTAGCAGTAATTCGTATGTGATAACATGTAAGCCATTAGCTGTGAACGTCAGTAAGGCCGTTAAATCCTGACTTTTTTTGTGTTTGCACTTTAACCTCCCTGATGAAGAGTCAGATGGTGTTGACAATACTGTCATAACACCTGCTCTAAGCATACATCGTCTGCCCATGGACATGTATTCACATTTCTATTGGCAGAAACATTATGAATTCTGCACTGACCTTCCGGTATATTACAATTTTCCTCTTAGAGGCAGCGTGAGATCTCCAGGAAAGCCCCACTGGGGAATATTTTTCTCTGTTCTTCCCTCCTTTTTCTACTTCTGACACCATATGGTAAATTGGATTTTTGGTATTTTTGCATACCCGCTTCTCTCATACTCCTGCTTGATACTCTCAATTTTTTCATTCCAAAATTCCCATATTCACTCCCATGAGCTCTCCAATGCTCATGCAAGCAGACTGGAATTATTCTTTTTTATTGGGTTACTAAGCACACCATTGAGAATGTTTACCAAGAAAGGAAAGCCTGACATGAACCTAATAGATGAATAAAGAACTGATCCCAGATTTTTTAAGAGTCTGGAGGGGTTTATATTCCAGAATTTCATCTCTGGTGAACAATGCAGTGAGCTTTAATTGATTCCTGCACAGTATCTTTGACTGATGAAAGGGACACTTCCCGAAGAAAAGCAGCCATCAAAAGTTTCACATATGTATGCACAAACGGCTTTGGAATGATTGCAGAGAGACTTCAGATCCTGCCTCTATTCCATGTTGAACTCCAATTAACTGTTTTACCAAATCCCATCTCTCATGATAATCATTACATCAGTCAGCTACACCCTGATTAATATTCCTTACCTCAAACTATATCTGAAACAGGTTTTGAGTGATACAGGGGAAAAAGTCAAGCGTCATTCTCGAGTAATACTGAAATCCTTTATTAGCCAGCTAAAACAAATTCATGGAAACCTAACTTTTAAGGTTGCAGTGGATACCTTCTTATTGAATTGGATAGAAAGGAATTACCTCTTATTCACACTTAAGGATTTTTTTAGATTAAAGACAAAGGCTTAATAAATGTGTTTAATTTCTGCTGTGTAATAGCTAGGTACCCACTAGAATATTGTCTGAGGTATGTGTATTGTGACATCTTCTGATCCCCCTCACTGGTTTAGATTTCTAATTTTTATTTTATTTTGCTTATCCTTGTAGGGAGACAAGAATGAAGTAACTGGTCTGTCTGTACCTGTCAGTTTTCAGATCTCTCTGCTTCCTGCTCTCCTCCACCCTTCATCCTTCCTGCCACACTCTTGGTCATTTGACTCTTGAGCGTGTCCAGCCAGACTTGGCAGGAAAATAGACATCTCAAAGGTGTGGCCATTTGTGCAGATTTCTGAATGTGACAAAGCTGGGTAGAAAACCATGAAGAAAAGCACAGTGAGGATGAAGCAGGAGGAGCAGATGTTATGGACTCTGTATGGTGAGGCTTTCAGACCCTGGTACCACACTGGACAAGCAGCTGACGGATAAGAGACACTATCTAGAGTGTCAGCAAGAAAATGGGAGGGAAGTGGTTTAGTGCAAGGGGAAAATCTTCAGCAGACAAGAGGGGTACATCTGCAGGATGCAAGTTTCATTAGTTCAGTTGAATAAGAATGACTTTAAAATATCTCTCAAACTGATATGTGTCTTAAGTGCTTCAAACACTTCTTTTTTTTTCCAAGATATTCGGTTGCTCATTTTGCCTTTCTTCACAGGTGTCTTTCTTTTGTTTGTCTTTACCTGTATGAGGGTTATTAACGTTATCAAGTGCTTTTGCTCAGTAGTTCCATCACTGAGGCATGTATTTTGCTGTCAACAAGGGAAACAGTAGAATTCAAAACAGAAGTTCTTCAGGATCACATTTTAAAAAGATAACATGCTTTTGATTTTAAGAATGAAACAGACATGCCAAAATGACATTTTAAAAGCAGCTAGTGTAAGGTTTGGGAAACGGGTCAGGCAACCTGGGAAAATAACATAAGCTGTAAGCAGGTAGTTTTCACCATGTTGATGTATCAATGACTGGAAGTCCAAGAGTTAGCACATCCGCTGTGATCCATTCAAACTATTCCCTTTCTGGTAATATTGCTAAGAAGGAACAAAACAAAATCATGAGGCACAATAAGGCTGGTCATGTCAGGGTGTTGTCAAACATCATCTCAGGACTAATAATTACTTGTCTTCACAGCATCCAGTCAAAAATTGCCATTTGGTTATTATTTTTGGTCACTAAAACTCATTCAAACTCACTGTCTGCAGACAACATCTTAGCAGATAGTTTCTGTCCATACATTTTTAATTTTATGGTTTCTTTAGTCTTCAAAACTACAATAAAATGAAGAGATTTTCTTACAGGACAAATTCTTATGGTGCTGCTATACTTAAATTAACAATTTCATATTCTGGATGTGGGAAAGTTATTGTCAATTGTGAAGCTGCGTCTCATACTGATGAGCAGTTGTTCACCCAGTGTTAGTTCACCAGAATGGCTGGACCTGATGGAGTAACACATAAAACGTGAAGAATCTGGTGTTCACTTTGCTGTAGAAATCTATTTCTCCACCTGAACCTTTCAGAACATCCTGTCATTTCTAGTCATGTAAAATGATGAATTTTTTCTTCTTTCCTTTTTGGCCGAAGTCTTAATGATTTTCCTTGCTTGTATGATATGAAGTATTTTATGCAATGAATGTTTTTTAAATACCTCAAACTGCATCTTTGCTCTATTTCCTATTTTAACCATGGTAGAAGTAACTTAACTTCTAAAAAAAGAAACTGCCCACCTGCAAGTGACTTTTTTTGCTGACTGATTATACTAATTTTAAGATTCAGTTCTGAATGTACATAAAAATCTCAGTGTTCCAAATGGCTACTGGAAAGCAGCATACGTTTTAAAAAGAGACTAGTTATGTAAAAATAAGTCATTCTTGGGGTACCCAGTTCAAAGCATTCTCAAAGAAGCGGGGTTTGAGGAAGATACTGTCCCTTAGAAATTTTCCATCTTCTTCAAAGTAAGCATAGACACTAGATCCTGTTGAAAATTAAACCAATATTTCCAGTTGCATCTAGAAGCAGACTTCCCAAAAAGTTCACAAAGAGCTGGTACTTGTAAGATTTGTTTTGCTGTATGCTGCAGGATCAACATGTTCCTCAAAAGCATCTGATTTTGGGAACTTTTTTCCAAAGTAAGTTATTAATTCCATGCTTTTGATTTTTTTTTTATTGTTAATATTTCTGTGATGTGACTGAGAGACTAGATTGCAATTTACTGCAAGGAAAAAAAAATATGTCCTTCATAAGGTAGTTATTTTCAAAGTAGATATGTCATCCTTATTGCTGAAACCCTTTTTTAATGTAGTGGTGCTTTTTTAAAGTGCTGCTTTACTCTGTGCAGTGTGATTGTATGGTGCTTATTCAGTCCCTCAGTGTTCACATGAGTTTGATGCTAATCAGCTGTAATTGCATTTACAGATGATTACTGAGAAATCCTCTACTGGTCTAGCAAAGACCTGCGTTGCTGGGCTGTGTAGATTCAGGCTATCATTCTTGAGGTCCTCAGTCTTTCACAATCCCATCAGTTTGACAAATGCCCAGAACATACTTAGTCATGAACTCATTACTGATTCAACAGGCAACACAGTGTATGAAACACCATGCTGCCCACGGCATTCCTAAATAATATGTTCTGGAATGCTTATCTTAAATTCCATCTTCTTATTACTTTGGCACATTTAAATAAGTGGACTTGTCAACAAATAACAATCAGAAGCATCGGGCAATGTTGCATTCAAGTTATGTCATTGCCCTCCATTTTTAATCATCCATATGTGAAAAATATTCTGTTCTTGGGAAATAAGAAACGTGGAAAAAAATTAGTGCACTTTTATTAGTATTTGACAGCAATTCATGTGTTTGATGACTAAAGGAGGCAATGATACCAATCTAACACAGCAGCACTATGGTAGCCAAGACCAGCAGCTTCTGCTTCATACATCACCAATGAGTCACTGTTTGATCTTATCCAAGTTGCCACTTGCCACCAAGAGAATCCTTTGACTCCAATTTGCGTGAAAAACCAGGATGAGGAGGCCATCTAGACTTTCAGGAGGCAGAAATTAAGAAGCACTTGTAAAATATATGCTTACATCGCTGTTTCCTTGCATCGTTTTGTAAAGTATAGAAAAAAAATCTTTAGTTGTATAAGCATTTTGGAACCTGCTTTATTCACTGGAAATTACTGAAAGTTCATGTCTGTAATAAGGACCAATCCGCTTGTCAAAAAAATTGCTAAACAGGCAGAGTATTGAAAGAGGGCTAATTCTCTTTGTGTGTGAAAAGCAGCAGATACGTATATTGCAAACTGTGATAGTGACATTTTTATGTGGTTTAGAGATTTAGATATCTTGGTGAGCTTAATTGTGTAAGATTTAAAGTGACCCTTCAAAATATTTCATGCTTTAGGAAGCAGCTATTCCAGTCACAGGATCTGGGGGGGGGGGGGAACAGTGTGGGAAGAAGTGTGTGCATAACTGAGGACCTTCTGAAAAAAAGCAAGAAGAGGTCTTTCTTCGTTTACACATTTTAAGGATACAGTGTGGTATTAGGATTTTTTTATTAAATCCATATAAGAACTCTTACTCTGGGCAATGGGAGAGGCACATAGAAGAGTTAAATGTGACACTGAACATGGCATGGTGAAAGAGAAGGCATGAGTAGGTAGTAGATAAGGCAGAGGCAATGCTGCTGATTGTGTGTAATGTGGAGTGTCATCAGTTGCAAGAGAAATAAATAAAATGGGCACTCTCTGAATTATCTCTCCTTTTCTGTCACTAAGCGTTATCTCCAAATGCAGAAATATTAGAAGCAGGAACTCTTCTGGTATATCCAAATACACGGTGTATCCTGATACATCCAAATACACGCTTCCAATATAAAAAAAATAGTATAATTAAATGTTTTACTGTCAGCATGGTGCTATTGTTACTCAGAGAAACAAATGCCTGCTATGTCTTAGATTTTATGTGTTTCTGCACTGCTGTACTTTCCTTACTTGAGACTTCGCTTCCAAGTGATACCAGTTTTGCTGCACTGAATCTCTATTTATCGCCAGTTCACTGCTGAAAGGAAGATTGACATTTTCAGCTATGCTGGGTATTTCCCATTGTAACAGCCTACTGTTTCCATAGAAATCATTCAAAGTGTTTTAATAGAATGTGAGTAAAAAAGGAGTTTTGTTGACACATTTGTTCTGCCAGGTTTTTAACAATCTGATTAATGTCTCTTCAATAGTCACTTCTTTAAATAAAAGCCAAAAACAAAAACGCAGAAAACATACATGCTGTTTCCAGAGCACTTTCACCATCCGTCTCCAGGACCTTTGAATTCGCCTCTACCTTCTCTTTTTTCCTCCCCACCTTCCCTCACTCTATCATCTTTCTTTTCCCTAAGGCCCTTTTCTACTTAAAATTAGCACTAGCAAACTACAGTGGTGACAGAAAGCCCTTAAATCAGACACTGAGCATTTTATGATTCATCAGAAACTCTCCATACCTCTAAATCAAGTTACTTTCTAAACGGTGGCTGCGTTATGGGCAGAGCGAGATGTGAGTAACCCATGTCACGCTCTGTCAGAACTTTTGGAACCCGCTGGAGATACCCACGTTGAGCTGAATACATTTTGTTTTAAGGGGGTGTTGATTTAAATGTTGGATGAATCACTGCCTCCTGCTGTCTCCTGCAGTGTGGGCATAATGCTCGTACATTTGAATGTAGTGCTTTTTAATCTGTTTCATTTAGTGTCCATCCTCCTCCTCTTTGCCACTGCACGATACTAGTTACCTTGTGAAATATTCCAGCTACTCTGTTTCATATTTGCTCCTTATCAGGCTCCAAGGAGTCATAAGTCTAGCTTTCAGCATCTTTGTTATTCCTGCTAGATATTATTTCATATAGCCATGTGAATCCTTCTCATGCTTTGACTTCTCATGCTCAGCTCACACACAAAAAAAATGATTAAGTGTCTGTCTTTGTTTAGTATGAACAGAAATAGATAATGCTGGCAATAACACCTATTAACTTTTTTTATAATTAAGTTTTCTGACATCTGGAAATAGGTTTCGGTGAGTCTGATGATGATCAATAGCCTTTTTAAAAGTGATCAGTTGGCCTATTTGTTCATGATAGCAATGAAATTATTATGAGTGACCTCTAAGTGTTTATCATAATCCTGAGAGATAATTTGATTTCTTCTAGCACAGAGTTAATAGGTTCTCATTTTTTGTACCCAGTTTGTAAATTGGAAGGTTTCAAGGCAGTAATCTGATAAGTTCCTTGATCTGCCAGGCCCTGCAATGGCCCCAGCCAGTGAAGCATTAGGAGATTTCTGAGGTGTGTGTCTCTTTATCTTTCTTAAACAAAATGCTTTTCTCATTTCTGAATGCCTCCAATTATTGTGCATTTAACATTTCCTGAGATAAGTTTCTGGGTGTCCCAGTATAGGCATTAGTGTATGTTTAGTTGTCTCCTATAAGTCCTGGGTCATATCTCCCAGCATTTTTCAAATGTCTCAGACAAAAAGGTTCATCTATAATGACTCTAGATACCTATACTTAAGCACCTGAATCCCACCCTTTTTCATTTTTTAGCCAATGTGAATCTTCATTCACTAAGCACTTTATAAATTAGATAAATATAGGGCTCCTTCGTTGCATTTTTAAATGACTTGTGGTATGAAGCTTCCTCTGGTACCTGCATTTTATTTCCACTGGAGTGAATAAGACATTTTTCATAGCATGCATGTCACTGGATCACAAATGCTTTGGATCTTGAACACTTCTTTGACTATCCTGTATTACTTTCAATGTTATCAGAATGATTTGGTGTAATTATAACATAAACTCTTCTGGCTATGGAGATTGCTCCTGCCTATCAGCTGCTAAATTCTGTTTGGTGTGTGTCAGAGACCAAAACTGCATCTGACACCCAGTGATGAGGAGTGCTCTGTGCATGTCCCTGGAAAGACAGGACTTTAATGTCTTTCTGTCACTTGAGTAAGATGTAGCTATTGCCAGGGGACTTCCACAAGACAAACAGGCCTACCAGCTATCATGCAGTAGCTGTCTAAATAGCACCTTCATGGGACTCATTTAAGGTTTCTCTGGTATTGCTTGCTTTGGGCACTCAGCAGCAGCAAGTAAATGTATGGACTGCTTTTTAGCTGCAGGTAAACTGAACAAATTTAATTGGATTAATGGGGAAACTACGTGACAGAAAGCACAAATTAGAAAAGCCTAAAATAACTTGGAGGAAAATTGAGAGTAGAAAGTCAGTGACAACAGATGCAGTTCTGGAGAAAGACCAGAGAGACAAATGCATTGTGGTTTCTTAGCATGCGAATACAACAAATCTATGCATTAAGGAAACTGGAAAATAAATTAGCAGGTGGAAAGATAAGATATTTCCCATCTGTTTCTATTGAAGAATTGTTGCCTATTTAATTACTAACCAACACAATCTTGTCCTGTATTTGAAACTAAGCATGTAGCCTTTACAAGCTCTGATATCACAAAAAATGCTTAATGATTGGCAGCAAATGAGTGGTACAGTACAGTATGAGTAGTTATGAGAGCTTTCAAAAAAACATTTAGAGTGGTCTTCAGTTGTCTTACAGTTAGTCTGCTGCTAATATTCTTCGCTTAGGGGATAGAAACAGCTCATTAAATTAAATGCAGTTTCTTCAAGATATGACAGGATATAACAAAGTTAATAGTGATTTGGATTAAGGAAATTTTAATACTGAGATTTTTTTTTGCTCTGACTGTTGGCATATATTGAATGACTGGATAATTCCTTTGCAATGAATAATGGATCATTTTGTCTAGCATGCTGTAACATTATGCAAATTCATCAAGTACAGCAGCAGTGCAAACTTTGCTTTTCCCTGTTGTTACATCTGGCCTGTGCTGAAATAGGGAGTGCTGAATTTAGAGAAGAGGGAACAGGGTTGTCCAGGTTTCAGGTTTTTGTAACACCTTTGCCATTAAGAGCCTGTCTAAATACTGTATGACTTTTTGTCAGATTTTCTGCATTCAGTCAGATCAGCATGGCATGCAAATTTTGCCTGCCTTTTTCTAAGGCAGTTGTTGAAGGAAAATCTGCTTGTTGTTTAAGGAAAATTAATATCATGTTTAGCATCAATGTGCAAGATTTCTTTGGTTGAACTGTAAGCACAATGGTAGTTATGCAAGTCTAATGTCTCCCAACACATTCTGTAAAGCTGTACATGCAATGAATTTTGCTATGCCTCAGTTAATATTGCTGCAGAACGCACATTATAAAACTTACCAGTGGCATGATTACTGAAAAGTGGTTTTATATTCTCAAGTGAAAACACACAATACCAATGTGGAGGATTGTTGAATTGTACAAAAATATTGGGAGTGGAGACCATATTGATTTATCTGTGCTGCCCGGGGAAATGTTATTTTGCACAACTTCAAATTATCTATCCAGAAATGAATAGAAAGAAAAAAAGCCTGTCTCCAAAAAGCCTGAAGATAAAAGCAGTAATTCGGAAGCTCTGAGGAATGTCAGTGGTGAGGATACTGTGAAAGTGCAAAATTTTCAAGCCTCTTCTCTCCTATTCACAGTGTGGGAACTTACTCTCAGTGGAAGCTGTTCCCTACAGAAAGGGAGAAGAATGGATCCAGGCACTAACTGGGATAATTAGATCCTTCCTTATGCTATTTTATTGACTTTCACATTTGACTGACCACATAAATATGTTTTGCCAAATATGAAAAAAATACTTTGACTGTGAATTTGATGGTTAGCTAAACCATGCTGACTTGCAGATCTGGAGTGCTCCAGTAGATGACTATAAACACTCTAGAAGGGATAGCCGAGGAAGGAGAGGCGGTAGGGAGTGTTTTGATTGTCTCAAGCTTAATGATAGTGATGATAGGGTTGAATGTTTATAGGTAAGAATCAGGGGGAAAGACAACAAGGCAGGTATCATGGTGGGATTCTGTTACAGACCACTCAACCAGGATGAAGAAACAGACAAAGTATTCAATAAGCAGTTAGGAAAAGTTTTACAGTCACTAGCCTTTGTTCTCATGAGGGACTTCAAGCCACCAGATGTCTGCTGGAAATAAAATACGGCAGAGAGGAAACAGCCTGGGAGGTTCCTGGAGTATGCGGCAGATAACCTCCTGCCACAGCTGGTGAGTCAGCCCACTAAGAAGGGTGCCCCACTGGACCTGTTGTTCGTGAACAGAGAAGGACTTGTGGGTGATGTGATGGCAGGAGGCTGCCTTGGGCATAGTGATCATGTAATGATAGACTTTTTGATTCTTGGAGAAGTGAGGAGGAGGTCAGCAGAACTGCCATGTTGGACTTCCCGAGGGCAGACTTTGGCCTGTATAGGAGCCTTATTGCCAGAGTCCCTTGGGAGGCAGTGCTGAAGGGCAAGAGAGACCAGGAAGCATGGACATTTTTCAAAAAGGAAGTCTTAAAGGTGCAAGAGCAAGCTGTCCCCGTGTGCCAAAAGTTGAGGTGGCAGGGAGGATCACTGGCCTGTCTGAACAGAGAGCTTTGGTTGGAACTCAGGGAAAAAAAGAAAGTTTATGACCTTTGGAAGAAGGAGCAGGCAACTCAGGAGGACTACATAGATATTGTGAAGTTATGCAGGGAGAATGTTAGCAGGACCAAAGCCCAGCTAGAACTTAATCTGGCTGTTGTCATAAATGGCAATAAAAAATGTTTCAATAAACTGCAGCAATAAGCAGCAAAAGGAAGGCTAAGGAGACTCTTGATCCTTTATTGGATATGGGGAGAAATGTAGTGACAAAGGATGAGGAAAAGGCTGAGTTACTTAATGCCTTCATTGCCTCAGTCTTTACTAGTAAAACCAGTTGTTCTTCAGGCACCCAGGTCCCTAATGCATGATTTAGGGATTGTTAGCATAGTTTAAGGATTGTTGGGAATGGTTGGACTCGATGATCCAGTGGGTCCTTTCCAACCTAGTGATTCTATGATTCTAATCTGGAAGACAGGAATGGGGAGCAGAATGAAGCCCCTATAATCCAAAGGGAAAAGCTTAGCAACCTGCTACACCACTTAGACATACACAAGTCTGTGGGGGCAGATGGGATCCACCCAGGGATACTTAGGGAGCTGATGGAATTTCTCACATTAAGTCACTTTCCATCATTTATCAGCAGTCCTGGCTAAACAGGGAGGTCTCACTGGAGATTAGCAAATGTTCAGCATTCCCATTGAACTGATGGTGCAGGTCACAGAAACACAGAATCACAGAATGTCCTGAGTTGGAAGGGACCCACAGGGATCATCGATTCCAACTCCTCTCCCTGGATAGGACAACCTCAACGATCACACCACGTGTCTGAGGGCCTTGTCCAAATGCTTCTTGTTTGATGTCAGGCTTGACGCCATCACTGTTCCCTGGGGAGCCTGTTCCAGTTCTCCAGCCCTCTCTCAGTGAAGAACTTTTTCCTAATGTCCAACCTAAGTCTCCCCGGTGCATCTTCCTGCCATTCTCTCAGGTCCTATCATAGGTCACAGAGAGAGGATATTAGTGCTTGCTCTTCCTCCTCCACTTGTGAAGAAACTGTAGGCAGTGATGAGTTCTCAGTCTCCTCTTCTCCAGGTTGAACAGACCAGGTGATTTCAGCTGCTCCTCATATGGCTTCCCATCTAAACCCTTCACCAACTTTGTGGCCCTCCTCTGGACACTCTCCAGGAATTTAACATCCTTTTTAAACTGTGGTGCTCACAACTGCACACAGTACACAAGGTGGGGCAGCACCAGTGTGGACAATCACTTCCCTCAACTGGCTGGCAATGCCGTGCTTGATCAACCCCAGGACATAGTTGGCCCTCTTGGCTGCCAGGACTCACTTCTGGCTTACGTTCACCTTGCCATCAACCAGAACTCCAGATCCCTTTCCACAGGGCAGCTCTCCAGCCTCTCACTCCCCAGTCTGTACATCCAGGTTTGCCACGTCCCAGGTGCAAAATCCAACACTTGTCCTTATTAATCTTCATGCAGTTGGTGATTGCCCAGCTCTCCAGTTTGTCTGAATCCTTCTGCAGGACCTCTCTGCCCTCAACAGTGTCCCTTAAGGTGTTTCTGTGAAGAGTCCATACCACTCCAGAAGGCTCTACAGAGGGATATGGGCAGGTTGGATCAAGGGAATGAGGCCACTTGTATGAAATTCAACTAGGCTAAGTGTTGGGTTGTATGCCTTTGTCAAAACAACACCATGCAGTGCTACAAGCTTGGGGAACAGTGGAAAAGGTGGAAAGATGCCAAGCATAAAAGGATCTAGGACTGCTGTTTGACAGCAGTCTGGAGAAAAGGAGGCTGAGGGGAGACTTTATTGTTCTTTACAACTATCTGAAAGGAGGTTGAAGCAAGGTAGTTCTCTGTCTCTTTTCCCAAGTGACTAGCAGTAGGATGAGAAGAAATGGCCTCAAACTGCAACAGAGAAAGTTTAGACTGAATACTAGGGTATATTTCTTCACCAAAAGGGTTATCAAGCATTGGAACAGGCTGCCCAGGGAAGTGGTTGAGTCATCGTCTCTGAAAGTATTTAAATGATGTGTAGATGTGGTGCTTAGGGATATGATTTAGTGTTGGAGTTGGCAGTGCTAGGTTTATGGTTGGACTTAATGATCTTAGTCTTTTCCAACCTAAATGATTCTATGACTCTATGATTTTAAGCTAAAAGCAGCATTTATGTTTTCATATGTGGAGAATCACAAAATTCTCTGGAGGTCTCACATGGAACAACTGGTATCTGGCGTGCGCATCATTCTGGCACCTAAATCCAAGTGTGCACCTAGGAGGTGCAGCAGCTTTAAACACAGGCAGATAGACATGCTAAGTATGTCATCTTTGTACAGTGCTGAGAATGCTGATGCTACATGTCTTTCAGCTGAGTTGAGTTCTCAGCAGCTATGAGGAGTATAGGGAAAAAAATCATTTGGGGGGTAAAGAGCAAAAAAGAGAGCAAGAAATCAGGAGCTGGGCAATTGTACTGTTTTCCAAAGAAAAGGACACTTGCATTTGCTCAGAACAGGCAGGTAGTTGATATGCAAATTCATCATTCTCTGGTTTCTTCTCAAACATCGCAGTATGATCTCAATTAGATATTCACAGCTCAAGGTAACTGGAGAGGATGGAGAGAAGCGCAGAAGGAGATTTCTGTTCTGAAGAAACCATAACTGTAAAGAGGTACCCATCCTTGTGCTACTAGTGCTTTCTTCAAGGAGTGGCAAGTACTGCCAGAGGCTTACTGGATGATTGAGGACCAAGGTCCTTGTAGCTGGGAGCTAAATGGAAGGAAAGAGTTTGGAAACCGGCCACTAAAATTTGTTCTTGAAATAATACTTAAAGGAAAGCTGTTAATGGAAATGCAGGCTTTCCTGCATTTCTGTGAGTTACAGGTGTCTCTTCCTACACTGAGCAGTGCTAGAAAGGCTTCTGGGGGTAAGGAAAAGGCTGCCTTTTCAAAGCATCATCAAAGTCCCCGAATGGTGCTACCTCTTCAGAGACACTACCTGAAATATCCCTCAAGGGACTAATTGCTTTCACATACTATTGCTCACATGATGTGTTAGACCCCTCTCTTTAGCACAGCATTGCCCCTTATTGGATAGGATGAAGTCCTTATCAAGTTTTGTGTACTACAACTGCCTAAGGCTATTTTAGGAACATCTTCATTCGTATTGAATCCCAGGCTGCACACCAGCCTCAGTCTAGGCACAGGAATTGCTCGTCTACGGCATTTTCTGGCTGCAAACTACTTTCATACTCTTAATACTTGTTATTGTCTCTTTTTCCCTTCTGAGATCACTGTAACCTAATACTGAACATTGCTGTAAGCAGTTATATTAACTAAGTGACATAAAGAGCAGCATGAGCTACAGCAGATTATATTCTCCACATTTATCGTATGTTACTGCGGATACATTAGCTTTCTGTTATTAGTATCGAGTACATATGTGTTTTACTTGCACCTCCTTTTTTTGCTTTGCTTGCCCTGAAGTGGCTGGTTTATGTGTTTTTAAATAGTTGGTGTAAACAAATGCAGTACATGAGACCTTTTATGGTACTTGTGAAACCCCTCCCAAATCCATCTGTCCTTTGCAATTGTTCCAAGCCGCAGAAACGGGTGTGTGCATATGCTTGCGTGTGTAAATATAACTATATATTTAGCTTAATAATAATCAAGCCTATACTTTTCCCGTTAAATTGTACTGGAAACATCTCAATTTTAAAGAAGTCATAGTTTCAATGCAGGATTTTTTCTACACTTTCACTAAGAAATAAAAGTCAAAATGAAGTTATCATGCAAAGCTGGACTGTTTGATGAAGAAATCTGAAGTAGATGTCATAAGGGAATGTGCTGCATCTTGAACTGAGGTAATTTATGAGAAGGATAGGAAAATAAACAAGACTGCAAATGGGGCAGTACTTCCTAATTTTTTTTCAGTAACAAGATGCCAAATTTTCAGAACAAATTTCTTCCTCCTTCTCCAGATGTGCCCCCAACCTCAGTAATGATACTGGGTTTTTTTTTTTAGATATGTATAATTCAACAAGTGAGCAAACTTGTCTCTATGGTATGACAGTTAGGCTTGTTTAGAAAACAGGGAAAACTTTTCACTCAGATATTTCCTGGTTCCTTTCTGAAGTTCTTAACTCAAACAGCAAAGACTCTTCACTATTTCAAATATTTGAATCAGAGATCTGCAAATGTGATTAAATGTTTATTGAAAATATGGGCTTTTTTCCCCCTGGACTTTTGCTGCTGATGAAAAGTATTGCCACTTTTTTCATCAGATCTAATGCCTTTTTATTTTAAGTGAATTGGAACAGCAAATTCATGACTACATGATGAATTGTTAAATATTACTTAATAGGTTGTGTCAGCTGGTTGGGATTTAGAACTTTGGAGGTTTTTTTGTGTTTGCGTGTGTGTTTTCAGTATGATGATTGTGGACCATTCTTTAAGCCATGCTTTAATGCAGGTGGTGGTATTTTAGGGATAAGATCTAAGCACCATTTACATTAATATACATTTTGTCATTGCTGTGGATGAGACAGCATACCTGAATAAATTGTGCCACAACTAAGTTACACTGTTCAAAAAGCATTGTTTAATGTCCCTGTGTGATACTATAGTGAGTGCCATTTCTGTACTTATATATAAATTATATATATAATTTATATATATAAATTATATATATATAATTTATATATATAAATTATATATTCATTTGCAGTTTTACTTCCTGTATGTTCAAAGATGTGATATGCAAGGTCTGTGTGAGCCACAGTTATGGACAATTTAGGACAATTGCACTGAAATTCTCTAATGTATTTGTGGAGACTGTTTCTTGATATTTCTTTGTGTCTAAATAGCATGCAATGAACTACAGTCACTTTTCCCTCAAGATAATGATGGAAATACTTATAATGTTGGGAATTGTTTTAATCAAGCATTTACAGTATGCTCTCTCTTCTGCAATCTCTTGTTGATGTGATTGTAGTGATATTTCTTGTTTCAGTTTTCCTCATATGATCCTATAATTAAATTGAGCTTGCAAATGCAGAGGGAGCATTAAAAGAATTATGTAAATAACTAGAGAAGTGAGGAAAAAGGGAAAGAACACTTTAAAGTCTCCGAAGGGGAAAAAAAATCCATGTTCATTTTGATTTTTAAGGTGAAGTATTCATCTGTTCTTAATTTATCCACACTAATACAACCTTCCCTACTCAGCTCATCATCTCCTGATGAATAATACATGAATAAATATTGCTACCTATGTACTCTGTGAATGCAAAAGTAGTTTATGATTCCACAGAAAGATTTTATTAATAGTACAGTGTTAACCACCTTGGTTTGAGTCATAATTAATTGTTACTGTATATTTGTGAAACCCAAGGGAGGCAGAAGACAGGGGGGAAAAACTCCACCCTGGAGTTAGTTGCATTAAAAGAATACATTCTTTTTAGTCTGAACAGGAAGCTGGTAATACTTTTTAATGTAGTCATTCTTTAAAATAGTCTTTCAGATTATTCAGTTAGAAATCTTCATTGTGCTCTAGCTATTAACAGAAACCACCTGAAGTTTTGGATGTCAGTCCAGTGGAAAGAGAGTGATTACATCAGAAGCTTCTGTAATGGCATGCTAAGTTTTCCATTGATTAGTTTCAACCTTCATTTTGCCATTTAATTTTTAAATTATAGTATTAAGGAGGGGTTGAGGGGTGGGCAAGTTTGACGTCTTACCAATTGATGCTTGACAACCTATTAAAAAGAAATACATCACTTAATTTTAAAAGGTATGAATCTAATCAGTAATATTGAGTTGCAAGATACACACATCATCAACCTGTGCTTCAAACTGTCTCCAAAAAGACTGCGATAGAAAGGTGGGACAGCAGATCACTAACAGCACCATGAATGAAACCCGAACATGCAAAATATCACTCAAAGTCCCTATATTCCTTCATCAGTATGCGAGCTTTTTTGGTGATAAAATCCAAGGGACCTCAGGCAGCAAAGCAGGCAGAATTCTCCACTGAGTATGGCTGCATGTATTAACCGGGTGAAAATTCCTAGTAAACAGTGGAAAGCACCAGTAAATAAATACAAATGTAATGCTCTGAACTCTTCTGAACCCTGACAGTGGCAATTCATTCTCAAAGTATACCTATTTGTCATTCCACCCACTGCTGTACTATAGCTGACACTGAAAACATATTAGGAAAGTGCATGTAATGTTCAAGGCATCTTCAGGCTCTTTCAGATGCAGGAAAATCCAGACTGGGTTGCTCAACCACCTTTTCTACCAAAACACCAGCTGGAGAGGAGCTCCTAATTATTTGGAACTCAGTGTGCTAGTATGAGCTTGAACAGATGAAGACTGCACTGAGCCAAATTGCCCTTTCACACCACCTTTACACTGGTATAACATCACTGACTTAAACACCATTAAGTGACAGATGAGTGGGTCTGCATTTTCACATGTAGTGTGCAGAGGGAAATGAAAACTTTTGCTTTAAAGTGATCTGTAGGAACTGTTTTTAGCAGGGAAAGCAAAAAGAAACACAAAATACAAGGTGGTCAGAAAAAGAAAGCAAGAAGCTCATGGGAGAGGAGGAAGGCAGCTCACAAGGGAGAAAGAGCTCCCATGTTGAGAGACCTGTGTGCGTGGTGTACTTTCCTTACTGTCCTGCCTATAGTATGCAGCAAACAAAGAAAAACATTGTCAGTATTTGTGATCAGTGATTTATCATTCCTATACTGTGTTATGTCCAGGTTAAGCTACGTGAGCACTGAGTGTACATACTGTAAGTAGTAACATTCACCCAGAAAGATGCAGAGGTTTTGGCAGCCACTTAAAAATTAACACAGATACTTGGAGGTTTAAGGGGTACAGATAAAGGGTGTTATCTATGAGAAAAACACTCCACTCTATTATCTCTTGATGTCAATTGATTTTTGTGAGAATTTTCATGGAATCTATTCAAGGAAATAGGAATTTAAATGAACTATAATGGTTGCTGGTTTCACTTTTCCTTTAGCCTGATCGAATATGGAATTCGCTGGACTGAAGCACTGCACTGTTAGATTCATATAGCTCTAGGCAAAATCTCAGGCAAAGAATATATATATCATCCCTGAAACCACTAATAGTATTTGTAACTTGACTTCTCAGTCTTTATATTTTCAGCAAGGAAAGCTAACAGAATCAGACTGCTTCATTAGCTGAACACAACTGTGAACCTGGGAAGCGTAAATTAAATCTCTGCTTTCTGCCTTCATGTGGCTTTCCAAGCTACAGAGGGAACGTTATCAAACCATGTCTTTACACTGCAGAGCGGTATGACTTTCTGGAAGATCTCCAGCAGATGCTGAAACAAGCCTTTTTGAGTGGCTCTCAGCAGCTCTTGCTGCTTTCCTTTAAGTGTAATGGAGTTAGAAAAAGGGACTGTGCATAGGCAAAGTTTGGTTCGCCTCTGTGCAAAAGCCTTTAAGCCCCCTGAGAAGTCCTCTCTCCTCCAAGATGTCTGAGAATGAAAGCTCTAGTTCAATCAGACTGCCTGTTAAATCCCTACCCCACCAGTGGAAAGCTAAAAGAGAACAGTCGGCTATTGGGTTTTTTTCAGGCTCTGTAAATGGTTAAACGAAACTTCATCAGTCTGTGATTTAGAATATAATCTCAGCACCATAAGTCTGCTGGCATTATTCAGTGTTCTTGCTGATTTACATAGAAACAGTATAGACAATGCACTGAACACACTGTTCAGGGCTTAGAGGTTTCACCTATGTGGAGAACTTACAGACCCTATGTATGCCAAGAAAAAAATATTGTTATTATACATAGAACTACAAGGAAGCTTGCATTATCAAACAGGCAATAGAATGTCATGTGTTTCTGGTTGTAAAACTAGCGTTTTTAATAAAAGATGTCAGTTTAATGTAGAGCTTAAGCAGAGGACATAGGCAAATAATTTCCAATTCATTAGGCTACAGGCCCAAAGTATGGAAATAAATTCTTCTGATGAGTCCTGTCACCACACTGTAATTCCAGCCTTGCTATTTTCTGAAATGAAGCAGACCCATGCCACCCTTTGCTCTACTAATGTAGCTCCAAATACTTCCTGAGAGTTTCCCAGGGCTGGCTGTGAGGCTGCATCATAGTAGGAGCCATCACACAGGAGGTGTATAGAGAGCACAAGGGGTGTTTTGCCCTGTTTTGAGATAAGTTATGAGCTCATGAATCAGAAAAATATGCTATTTTCAGTTCATGCTCTCTGCCAGGTTCTCTTCTTGATGCCCACTAATACAAACATAATTGTTCTGCATTTACAGCACTGGAACAAGAACAGAGTTTAATAATCTGAATATAAGCTGTGAAAACTGCCTCAATGTAAGGATGAAAAAAGAAGAAAGTCACAAAATAAGTGCTAAAGCTTCTCTGTGTTCAGGAGGGAGGAGTTCTTTCATGTGCTGTCTGTTGGAGGGGTTTCCCTTCCTTATTGTGCCAACTGGCAAATCTCTTACTGAAACTTCTGTGTCAGTTTTCAACATTACTACCAAAATTCAGCTGGCTCTTGTAATCCTTTTGTTTAGATAATTGCAATCCACTGTAGAACAAAAGATTTACATCATCTGCAAAAGTATGCCAGTTCATAGAAAGTGCATGGAGTTTGGTTTTTTTTTTTTTTTTGTCTTTGTTGATATTTTCATTTCAGCCATTCACCTCTATAGATGAGCAAAACGTCTTGGTGCAGCTTGCCTGGTGATTGCGCTCAATTAGATACAAGTTAGCAACAAACATTGCTAAGCTATAGCACTGTTGCTAATGGTAGACACAGGTTGTCTTCTGGGGTGTGAACTGGTCACAGAGGTGGGCACATACATTTTTCCTCTGTTTCGATGAAACAACACATTGTGAATTGGAGAACACTTTGCTCAGCATAAACTGTGCCACAAATGGCTCATGAAAGTGAAATGGACCACACAGCTTAACCACAAAATTAAAAATATTGATCTGGATTTTCAGATATGGTTAATAATTACATAATAAGTCTTGTCTTTGTTTAAGTCTCTTATAGATACAATGTCTGCATGCAGGTATTTAGGAAAATACCTTTGCTTTGGTGAGACCCCATCTGGAGTAGTGCATCCAGTTCTGGAGTCCCCAGCACAAGAGAGACAAGTACCTGTTGGAGTAGGTCCAGAGGAGGGCCTCAAAAACGATCAGAGGGGTGGAACACCTCTTCTGTGAGGACAGACTGAGAGACCTGGGGTTGTTCAGCCTGAAAAAGAGAAGGGTTGGGGGACACCTTACTGGAGTATTTTCAATGTGTAAGAAAGATGGAGAGAGAATTTTCACCAAGACCTGTTGTGACAAGACTATGGGCAATGGTGTTAAATGGATTTAGACTGGACATAAAGACGGAATTTATTTTGCAGTGAGAGTGATTGGACACTGGAACAGGTTGCCCAGGGAAGTTGTGGATGCCTCATCATTGGAAGTGTTCAAGATCAGGTGGAGTGGGTCTTTGAGCAACCTGATCAAGTGATAGATGTACCTCTGCAGGGCAGGGGGGTTGGATTAGATCATCTTTGAGGCCCCTTCCAACCCAAACCGTTCTTGAATCTACGATTCTATGAAAATTAGCCTTTTCTTTCATTTCTTTCTGCCAATATACTGGGTCCAAAGGGAAAATCATGTGATCCAAAACTGGGCACAGTTGTCTTCCCTTCTGCTGCCCAGCTGCCTTGGCCTCAGTGTGAGTTCAGTCATTTTCTAGTAATGTTGATAGAAATGCTCTTCATTTCATATTAAGAGAGGAACTTTAATAAAGTAGAAATAAGAAATTGTGCAACAATGAAAATGTCCTGCAGTGTGAATTTGGAATGAATCTTCTTCCAGTGGGTTTATACTGTATCCGTAAAACCAGCGCCATATAAACAAAATGTTCAGTTACTGTATATTAGCAGCTAATAATATCTGTGAAAGTAATGTTTCTCTCTGTCTTTTAATAAAAACACCTCAGATCTAGTGTCTGGTCAAAATTTTCAGATCAATGGCACTAGGTTCTAAGCTCATAGATGTTCCTAACATTCTAGAAGTAGAGGTTCCATCTTTATTCACTTGAGGGAGATTATTTCCTAAGGGTTTGTCTCAACAGTTATTTATTTTGCTTTGTGATTTCTGTGCCTCCGTAATGGAAACATAAGTAACATGGCTGTGGTTCCAGTAGTTACCAGTGTTATTTTAAATAATACAGTTATCATTCTCATAAGTATTTTAGCCTAAGTTCTCATCTGGAACAGATCTAAATAGCACTACATCTGTAGGTCCTTCATAACGTATTGAAAATACAGTAAATAGTATAATGTTAGCTAACTCAAAGTAGAATAGTCATTAAATTTTACACTAGTCAGTCTAGTATTGTTATTATTTACCTGTTGATACACAAACAACCCACTATGGCTCCTGGTTAGCAAGATTCTTATGTGGATGCCTAATTCTTGTCATAAATTCTCATTAAAATCTGTGAAAGTATACAAATGCTTAAAGCTCTGTACATTGAAATATTCTTTTGTGTTAGGCTTATAGATCTTAAAGCAGTGGAGAAGTATTTTCACTGACACTAGTGAGAACTGAATAGGAATATAAGGTACAGTAACCACCACATTTTTTTGTTCTATTCAGCTCTTTTGCAAAATAGTTGGTGTAGTTGTGTTAATATATTTTTTGTGGGAACAGTTTGAAGGAAGATCTTCTTTAATTGTTCCCTCGAAAAGAATAAATATGTGCTTCCATCTTGGAGCAAAGGATGTCTGGTTTTGTTTGGTTATATTTTTCTATCCCCTGGCCAACATACAACCTCAAATATGCATATGCATTATGTATAGTGATTAGGGTTTACTTAGTAGAAAGCATAAGTTATATATTCGGTTTTGCCACAAAACAGAAGTCCTTTCTTCCAAAGGAATGTCAGCACTTCTGCTATGCCAATCTGGTTAAAAAGCACATGATTTCCTGTAATTTATGTGTCTTGTTGTGATTTTTGTTTGTTTGTTTTTTCTTTCATCTTTCTTTGATAGTTTGTAGAGAAGCTTTTCTGTTTTCTAATTTTACATACTTCCTGGAATAAACCAATGGGATGCAAGAAGAAGTTTGTCTTATTCAGTAGCCAAAAATAAACATAATTGGAAGTTTGTGGAAGGACATCTTATTGGTCTGGATCTGGATCCAGATTTGTAGTTGTTTTTGATGTGGTGGCATCTCCTGCAGCGTCAGGCAAGTAGGTGGAATGGGGCAGGTGGTGCAGCTAATTACTTTAGTGTTTATCATAACTTGCATGAGGTTTTTTATATCAAGGCACAGGATGAATGGATCATTAGGAGTTTGGCAAGAGTGTTTTGTGGAAAGTGTAACCTAGAAGGGGTACCACTGTAAAAAGCACAGCATAAAATCTGAAGATAAGCAGAAGAGAGAGTTTACAATGGCAAAACACACCATATTTATCAGCCTGAACTTCTGGACTCATAGTTTGGAGAACTGAGAGTGATAGTTATTATCTGCCTGGAATCTGCTTGCATCTATTTCAATCTTTCCAGTTGAGCAGAATAGAAGGACACAACCCTCTATATCCAGCCCTCTAGATGTCTGCTAGAAATCACCTGCTGGATGTTACAGATAAAACTGCGAAGCCCCAGTACAGCCAGATCTGACAGAACTTAACAGCAGAGCCTTCCTCGCTCTCATAAGTGCCCATGCGTGCACTCTGAATCAGCCTTCATCAAATATCTACTTGCTTCTCTCTCTTCCCTCTTTCAATCTTGCCTCTCCTAGTTTTGTTTTTTGATCAAACTCTTCTCTTGAAGACCTAAGTTTGGACTCTCTTTTCCCACCCTTTTATTTTTTTTTAAATCTAAGCTTTTGACACAGATTTTCTATTTATAATCATCTATTTAATTTCATATTATTTTGAATGAAACCCATCTTGTACAGTTACACAAGAGTATCCTGCATTTATGACACTTTGACTTACTGAGATCATGAAAAGTAACAGAGATAGTTAGAAGAAACACAGACCCAATGAAAATGACTGGAAATAGGAGCAACAATATGCGACAAACTGAACAACTGACTGTCCCCTCCATCCCCTGCCCTGACCTGAGCACCAGGAGAGGCAGAGCTAATTCAAAGCTGCAGTTGAACAAATAATCTGTGAAGGATAAAAAGCAGCCCTTTGAAGTTATAAAATATAACTTATGTTCTCTTGTTTTCCTTTTCTGGCTGTCTTGGAGGCAATTCTTCTCTCAGTTCACTGGAAATGGCTAGTCTGCATATTTTGGTATATGAATTACTGGCAACTACTATGTCTTGCATTAGCTGGAGAAAAAGGTTAACTGAGTAATTGAATGTAATAACATTCTCCAGTGATAGTAAACAGTGGTCCATCAGGCCAAGCTAAGAAGAAGAATTGACCTTAGAAACCATTTTTATAAGGCTGGTATGAAAGTATGGTCTAGCAAACATTGACCGGGCTTTGCTTCTCATGTTCAGACAAGGAGAAACAATGAGGCATCAGCTTATCTGGTGTGAAAGTACTATAATCCAATTTAACTTTGAATAGCATAATCCTAGCGAACAGAAGTCATGTCAGATCAATTTGAGACCAAAAATTGTTTCACAAGCTCACCTCAAAATGTTAAAGCTGCCTTTGCCCTCACAAGGGTATTTTGAGGATTAATGTCCTGTCAGCACTTTGAAAATGTAAAGTGCTAAGTATATATTATTATAACCCTTTACATTTATTACTTTTATTGATGGTCTCGTGGTTTCCATGACGCTATGTTGATTTGCACGGGATTTTCCTGCAGTGTGCATTTCATCTCATGAAGAGTAAAAAAACAAATAGTTCCTTCTAGGCCTTGTGCCTCGTTGGATATCCTCCAGTTACTGGGGGACTTGTTTATGACCCACTATCTCTGTGCCATGAAAGCCTTACTGCAATACATTATGCAGCTGTTGTTTTTCAACTTTGTTTTCTCAACTGTATAAGCCTCTGCTGCTACTGAGACCAGTATGCAGCTCCTAACTGACTCCTAAGGGGTGCCTCAGTGAAAAGCAAACTCTTACCACCCACTGAACTCCCTGTGTTTTTTACAGTAGTTGCCTTTTTCTGATAGCTGCTTCAATGTGTTCAAGGAGTGGGGCTGAAGCCAAGCTTGTCAATCACTAGCAATCAGGGAATATCTTGCTTGTTGAAGTTCAGTCCAGTTTTTTCTGCCTCTTCTGGCACTGGCATTACAGCCAGACCTCCTGGTAACCGAGCTTTTCTGACGAAAATTCCAAACTTTATTTCAAAATTTTAGATTTACAGTTTGGCTCAGTAATATGTCTGTCTAGTTCCCAGCCAAGTCCCCAGGCGGCATTTACTTTTGGAGCTGTTTGCCTCCTCAGCTCTGCTTTCCTGCAGACTTCAGGGATCAAGTTAGTCCAAGAAAAGCCAAAGGCATATGAAACCACGTGTGCCTTTTGCTTCCTCCTCTGCTGAGAGTCTCAGCAGGGAGGTTGGCCCCGATCTGTCAACAGTGTTCCCTCGGCCGACAGCCTCAGCCAGGTGGGTTTTCCTTGGCCCTCATCTCCCCTTAAGAAAAGACATAAAGAGAGTTGAAACCCACGGCTATAGGACAGCCAACTCCCCTCTTAACACAGATGGCCATGTGACAGGGCACAAGTGGAGCAGGTTGTGCCCAAATGTGTGGACGAATTGCCAGACAACGCAGATACCAAACCTATCCAAGTCTGTGTTGTTGTCACACCTCTGACAACATTATTAGAGCCTGCGCCAGCTGCTATGCCTTTAACTATACCTCTGCCAGCCTATTCCCCAGGGATCCTGTGAGCATAGGGTTGGATGAAGTCAGAATGCTTTGCAAAGTCTCTTGGAGCTACCATGTGTTGTAAACTTTCATGTCCCTTGCTGAATCATACTGCAGACTGACACCTCCAGAGGAAACACAGATTCACCTTTCTTCTGTGAAGTACAGGGAGGTTTGTATCACTTAGAACAGCAGACCTTAGTAGGTTGAAAGGGACCTCAGAGTCACGTATTATATTATCCTGCTCAAATCCACCCTAGGTCTGATTGTAAAGGCTGTCTCCAGGTGAGTTTTTAATATACCTGCAGATGGATATTGCCCTACTTTTCTGCCTACCTTGTCCATGCTGAAGAATTCTTTTCTTATATCAAGCCAAGTTTTTGTGGCTGGTTTTGCAGCTGTTGTCTCTTCTTCTTTTGCTGTGTGTCTCTGAGAAGCATCTGACTTAATCATCTCTATAATTACCCATTAGTTAGCATTCAGCCCTATGGAGCATGCAATATGTCGTCTTTGCCAAAAAACTATCCTCAACATTTTTCTAGAGCATTTTCTTAGCTTAGTTTTGTTTTCTTGTCCAACCTAAAGAAAGAACATGGAGTGCAGAGAGAAGAGAGACGAGAGGGAAAAAAATGCAAATAACGCAATCATTCATTGTTTAGCACCTTTAAGGAATAAAGCAGGAGTAATCAATATTGAAGTAGTAAGACCCCAAATAAGATGATTCGTGTAGACAGCTCTCCATTTCCAGCAAAGCTATTTCTCATCTTAGTGGGAGACCGCCCAGCTGTCCAAACTGGAGAAAAGAGTAAAATATTCTGGCTTCTTAAAATGCGGATTAAAAAAGTTGAACAGGCAAAGGCCTGAAATTTATGCAACACAGCTTAGAAGTTTGTAGCTCCTTGTTCTCTATAGGGAAGAAGAGCAGTGGTTTTGTGACACACCTAAAAGGTGAAATAACTAATTTACATGCCTGTATGCCCTGCTGTATGCCTTTCTTGAGCTGTAACTCCAGAATCTTACTGAATTGTGCCTACATTATTAGCAGGTTGCCTGCCATATCTGGTTGTCACCCTCCTTCTGTGCTCACTCCGTGTGGCTGTGATGTTGACAACGGCACAAGTCCAGTCACTGGGAAAAAATATGGACAAAAAGGAGCCTTTCTTGGCAGGACATTTTTGATATGAAAAGGAGAAGGCATTCAGTAGGGCAGTTGGCTGCTCAGGACACAATTCATTACAATCTTTGGGCACAGCCCCTTCAACAGAAATCAAGTGTCCCATCAGAACACTCAGAGTGTCTGACATGATTCTCATCCAAATCAGACAACCACAATCAACTTTACCTCAAAGAAGAACTGTCCTGCTCCTAATGGAGATTATGCCCTATCTCTGTATGTACTGTCTGCTGAGAGAGAAGATAAACACCGAGGCATATACAGAGGTATTGCATGCAGAGGGAGCTTTCTTGCATAGCTTTGTAGGCTGGTGACTGATCTCTTTGGCTATCAGGACAGCCAAGACAAGAAGCATCATGCAACCTGTCTGCATCTTCTGATCTCAGATGTGAGTTGTTAAATGATACAAAGTTCAAGAAGTTTCTTGCTCTATGTGTTCATAGTCCATGCTTTCCGTTGTTCCTCAGGGTAATACTGAAATAGGAAAGAAACCTAGAAACAATGTCATTTATGCCATACAGTCTCTGGTGCTTTGACTCTAGGCCAATTGAACAACACATACCTTTAACCTTAGAAGTGCCAAAGAAGAGAAAAGGACCCATATTCCCTCCAAGACCAGACAAATTTAAAAATAATGGGTAAATGAATTCATTATTGCTATGTGGATCCCAATAGTACAAAGATGTGGTGTTTGGTGGATTGGGGTTTTCTTATTTGTTTGTTTTGCTTTGTTTTCTGGATGAGTCTAAATCTATTGTTGAACTAATATTTTATATTGGTGAAATCTAACCAGTGGGATGAATTGTCCACAAACACAAATGCTCAGAAAGGAGGCTCAAGTCTCTTTCAAGAAAAGGAAATTATCTACATCATACAACATTAAAGCTGATATCCTTAGGATATGGTTCCTGTGTATCAAATCCTCAAATGTCGTAGAACACAACATTTAACCCTCTTTACTACCTAGAGTAATCCTCACAGTGGATAACATTATATTTCATGTGCTGGAGTACATCTTCTCAAACAATACCCTTCTGTGTACTTCTAGTTCTGACACCTGATCTTCAGAACTGCCATAGCATTCATTCATAAACTACTGGAGAAATAGTTCTTGAACTTACAAAAGTATCTAAATTCAGTGTTTTACATTATTATGGGTTTTGGGACCCATGGTATTAGAGTCATGTCCCACAACTTCAGATGTGCTCAGTAGTCAGCTGGCTATGAACACACTGATTACTTTAAATACCAGAAGGTGGTCAAGACCATTTTGTATTTTATACATTGCTTTTTTTTCTTATTTTAATCTTTTTCTTTTTTTTTCCCATCTCCATAGATTTTCATTTAATCTACTTTGCTTGGATATCCATGTACAAAAACTCTTTTCCACACTTCCACATCTGTACACGTGTGAGAATGTGTTAAGAACTGTACATCATAGTGTGAAGGAGAATAAGGATATTTATACCTACACATTAACATTTTGGTCTTTTAAGTAATAAGATTCACAAATCTTACTTTTACTGGAAACAAGTATAATCCTAACTAGAAAAAAAAAAACCACATTGAAGTCCAAGGATTTAAGTTTGTTCTGGAACAGAAGCAGTTCTTTGTGCTTTTTCCTCATGTTGCTGAAGTGTAGTTAGCATGAATCATGATCTGGGAAAATATATCTAAGTTAGCCTGACTGAGCAGATTACATCAATTAGAGGGAACATTGGGAGGCAGAGAACCCTCTGGTGTCAATGTCTTGAAAAGTTAAATTCTGTGCCTATGCATTAAGCAGGTAGAAAAACAGCCTGTGGAATGGGCTTCTGTTACATTACTTAATTGCAATACATTTTCAGCTGACCAAAGATTAATTTTCCTTTATTCTTGTTTTGCAGAAAGGCTGAGAATTCATTTATGTTACCTAAAATCACTTCAGAAATGGTCATTCTAGCCTCTAAACCCTTTGACCTTATTTCTGTAAAATATGTCTCTACTATATGTTAATAAGAGCATTGGGTCTTTGAAAAAGTTTATCCATACTCTGGACTTTAAATGAAATAAGAGACTTTGAGTGGGTCCAAGTTATTTGTGTTCTCAAGTTCTTTATAATATCAGATGAGTCACCTTTCTGTTCTATACCTTACACATAGGACAAAACAAAGTGGTAAATGGAAATAGGAGCTTGTTTGTGGGCTATGTAGAAGCATTGGCTACAGTGAATGGGTGTCACATATGACAAATATAAAGAAGATTACAAATACCATCATATGCAATGCAGCTTAGTTTACTAGTTCTAGCAAGACTTTGCAGCAAGACTTTGCAGCAAGACAAGTCAAATCTGGACTATAAAATAAACGATGTTAAAGAGGGAGGGTAACACCATTATTTCTGCTTTTACTATATTTGTCCAGTCTCTGGAGAACGATCAAATCTTCTGAACAGTAAAATCTTGCAAACAAAATAGCTTCAATGTATGTGCCTGCGTATGCTAAGCTAGAGCAAGTGCTTTATGAAAGAGATGCAGTTCAATACATCTTTCCTTTTACCTTACACATCAGAATGGCCCCAGTTATAGGACCACAGAAATGGAAAAGACCTGCTAAATTATACATTTCCTTGCCAGTGAAAGTGTTCTCTCAGTATACAGTATTTTCCATCTCAGGCTATTAGGCATCTATCCCGTCACTTGAGGACTCTATTCCATAGCACAATAAAAACAGTGTTGGGAATTTTTCCCTACCACTTAGCCTAAAAATGAATTTGGTTTTTCATATTGCTTTACTCACACCTGGAAGCCATCTTCTTCTGTCTTTCCTACTTGAGAGTTCAACCATCAATCTCTTGTAAATTGTCATCACATATATTCCAACCTCTATAAAGTCAACCAAGTGCAAAAGGAAAGTGGGAAATCTGCTTCTAAGCTGAACTTACAGGCAAACTGTTACATTTACTACAGGTGAAATATCTTTCTCATCTTTCCTTTAGCAAAATTTCTCACTTGTATCAGTTCATAGCTATTTGGTCCAACTGTTATCCTTCTCACTGTATTCCCAAACATTTAGATGACTCAGAGATGACAAAGACAATTTTACCAGTGCAGTTCTACACTTGAATTTATTTCAACAGAATTGCATATTTGACTTCAGAATTTACTCAGGAAGTGTGTTTCTTTCATGGAAGTGTGCTACCTTGTTTAATATCAGCTCCACTTCCTCTGTTCATGGAAACAGAATTAACTTAGCAAGCAAAAGCCCTAGTGATCATGTTGTGTGATGGACTGGAAGAAATTTGACCACAACTCCATACAGCATTTGGAGTTTCATGGGCTTTATAACTCATCTGTCAAATGGTACGTTCAATCATAGTCTTATTCCTTCTTTTCAAATCTGAATTTATTTTGTCTGAATCTTTCCCTTAAGATCTTCAAGGTAGGTAAAATGAACTGTATGCAAATGGTTAAAAAAAAGACATTTGAAAGGTGCAAAGAAGATAGAGGTAAACACTCCAAATCCCCTTGTTGGAGAAGGGCTGTGTAGCTAATTTTAAAAAAAAGAAAGGAAGCCACCACTGGTTTGCATGAGAATTTATGGGATGGTTGCCCACTGTTAAATTAAGTTCATCCATTCATTTCCAAGTATTTTCACCACACTACTTGCTCTACTTTTTGCAATGGATACCAGCCAGGTTAAGGATTTACAGCCTTCTGTGGCTACTCTTGCCAACACATAGATCTTGAGAAGGTGATCAGTGTGTAAAAAGAAGCTTTAAAATAAAACTTGTTTGCTGTAGGCACACACTGCTCTCTCTCTTTTCTTTGTCTCCTTTTTCTTTCTGCCCCTCCGCCACCTAAATTTGTCTATGGATTTGGCTTCTTTGTTCTTTCATGACTAATATTACCATCTGTGACATTACATATCAAGATAGCAATGCAACATATTTAGCACAGGAAAACCCGGAATGTGTGAGCTCATCCAAGCATTTGTTGCTTAAAGCTCCAGCATTACTTGCAGCCACCTGAAGCATCCCATAGTTTCTAAAAACACATTGCAATAAATCAGCAGGTTTCTGTGTTGTTATTGAAATGGAGGTATAAAATCTTATTGGAGCTGTCTTCTTGAATCCAATCTCGGCAATTTACTTACACTTTTATTTTTCACCAAGGGCTCATAAAAAGACCTTTCACTTTTATGGTGTCAACCTAACTACCACCTAGGGCAGTTCAATTTAGGAACTCCCCAACTCACTTCTGTTGAGATATAATACAAAGGAAGTGCCACTCCTAGATCAGACCTACCACCACCGCCTGTGTGAACTATGCTCTCATGTAGCAGGGACTTAGTAACCAAGCAGGACCATGAACAAGTGCTTATTTGTACTAACTCTGCCCTTCCAAGGATGGGGAAGTGGCAGCAGGTGTGGAGAAAAATCTATCAATTAAAAAATGTATTAAAATGGACACATCCTGAGATGCAAGATCAAAATCAGAATGGAGGTCTCTTCTCCTCATGCTTCTTGTATAGTTCTAGACAGATTCAAATCTCATTTACCTAATAGGGATTGCAGTAACTACTAAGATCTGATATTCCAAGAGACACCTCTTTCCCTCCCACCCTTTGCTGATTCTTCAGACAAATAGTTGCTTCACAGTTTATCTCAAAACCTGTAGTCATCTGCAGACATCAACTTGTCCAGTTTTTCTCTGCATTAATAATTTTCAGCTTCAGGTTCTATTATCTGCATGTAGAATGGAATATTTAATAATTGTATGCTTGACACTGTATCTTATTTGCATTATTGTGTTCTCCTTTTTAAAAGAAAAAGGCTGCAACTATAACACAATAACAATAAAACAATGAATAATAAAGATTCAAGGCAAGGATAGGAGTGTTTCCTGCATGTCTACATTTGAAGTCGCCTGTTACCTCCTTTCTAGTTTATCAAAACTGCCAGTTGGGACAATTGAGGTGGGAACAGGCTTCCTCCCCTCGTCTTGTTTGACTGTAATACCAAGAGCCGCTGAGGGTTGTGGAGTTTTTGAATCTGCTCCTCGTGGTGCCATGCAGTTGGGTTGAGTTTATACAGAAGTGATGATGGGAGAGAGGGCAACTATCATCTGTAATTAAAATAGATCCAAAGCTAGCTGTAGTTCTTTCTCAGTTCCCAGACTAGATGGGAAACCAGAAAGCAAGAACTGGCATTTAAATTAACTTCATTTACTTTGATTTGACCTTAGGCTAGGCAAGCAAAGTGATGCGTTGCCCTTGCCCCTTATTTAGGACAAGTTGTAATCTAATCCTCTAAACTATCTTTACGGCATTTTGATATATGAAATATGTGTGGGTATGTGTATTATAACTCAATATTTCTATATTATTTTTAATTTTTTTATGCCCAGATATTTCTAAGTCTTTCCTGTCTTACATGACAAATATTGTAGTAGTTTCCTGTTGAAAAAAGCAAAAAAATATAAATATTCTTTTTTTTCTGAAGCCATAGAAATGTGAGAAATATTATATCAGGTAGATATAAAGAGAACTATGTCACTATTAGGATTTGTTAATTTGATATTCATGATGATAGACTTGGAATAACATGTAGTAGTGGTACTGTTCAAAGGAAGGAAAAAGTGAGCTGGAGGGAGGAGGAAACTGGAAGAAAAGGTGGGGAAAGGGAAAGAACAGACAGCAGGGAAAGGGGAAAAGTGTCTGCTTAAACAAAAATCACCTCAGCTTTTGCACTGGGCCTGCAATCAAACTTGCAAAGCCAAAGTGTTTGCTAATGATGATGCCACTGGCCTGTGGGGGTACTGAGTTATCTATGGCCACTGTGTTGACATGCTGTGGTACATGATTTATCACTACTGCTGGGTCAATGATCTTGCTCTAAACAAGAATTTAATGATAACCAATATGCACACCAAGCAAACACACACACAGACTCACACCTGTGCTCAGAGTGCACACATAACATCATATATAAAAACCTGTCTGCATAGAAATTGATTCAGGTATATATCTTGGCTCAAGCAGAGCTACATTTTCAATCTGCGGCACACCTGGTTGTCTGTTGTATGCACATGGATTGAAATACGTGTGTAATTTACTGTAAGTTTTGGCATTAGGATAAGAGAGACAGAGTGATATAGAAAATATATTCAATATTCAATTTACTTATATTATTCTATTTCTTCCAGCTGATGACTTTACACCTTTAGAGTAAAGGAAATACTACTGATGGTATACCTAGGGATGACTGGAAAGGACACATGGTTAACCTCTGGTGTACAGCAGTGTGACTCAAAACCATCTTTGGGAACAGGCCACGGTTAAAGATGATGGCAGCTTCTGTTTCTCTGCCCATTTTTGGGTGGGAGGCCGTGGGACCCCATCAGCTGAGATGTTCTTCAAGGAGGTGGGGCTAGTCGGACAACCTGCAGCTATGAACCAGGTTGCTCTACCACACCTCAGATGTTTTCCACTCTGTCACTTCCCTTGCCCCATGGACTGAGGAGCTGGGAAGATGAGGCATGGGAGGCTTTCCCCTAACCGTGGTAGCTCCTGGCCCCAGGCACTAGTGAGGCAGCAGCAGGCCCTGTGGAAACAGGACTGGGGAAGGCAGGTGCTGTTCCCACGACCACAGCCTGGCTCCCATGAGTGGAAAGCGAGGGTCAGGAAGTTAGCAAAGGTCGGCCAAGTCCCGCTGGCTCTTCCTAATCCTCTTTCCCACCCACAGCCCCTTGAAACTCCCCTGATTCCTCCCAGTGCGGTGTCCGGGGGAGTTGCTCTACTGCTGCAGGATTGAATTTATTTTGCTCACTTCTAAACTATGCTTCTGCGGAGTCTCAAATCAGCTTTGTTTCAGCTGGTGTCAAGAAACACACAGGAGACTTGCGGCTCTACACTGGTTTGTTTTTCTTTTCTTTTTTTTTTTTCTTAACCTTTTTTTGTTTTTACTATTTTGACAGGAAATCTTGCTCATTTTTCTCTTGCATAAGTATGAAGTAACCCTGTGAAAACAAATATAGTTACTTGTTTACGTGCGTAAAACTGAAAGGACAGTTTTGCTGATCAAGTTAGTTTTCACTAACCTGAAGACTACAGTTGTATAAAGAATTTATTTATTTGTATTCTGGCCAAACCAAAAAATCAACAACAATAAAAATATTTATTTTGGTCCATCCAGAATTAAAATTTGACAATTTTCTTGCCAAACAGCAACAAACATACAAATTGGAAAGAAATGTCACTGCAGGTCACACATTTCATTTAGGCTTTTTAAAATTAATTGAAACTAAATATAGGTAAATTTAAAAAAAACCTCTTGTTGCAAAGTGAGAAGTGGAAAGTTTCAAAATGTTTCTTTTGACCCAAGACCGTAATTCTGCTCTGATAAAAATTTTTCTTCATAAAGAAATTAGACAAAGCTTTTTGATACAGATGATGCTTCCTTCCAGAGAACTGGAAAAGTTAAAAAGCAGTTCACTAGCAATCTTCTTAGATAGAACTGGAAAATGTGCTTTCTGCTTTTGGCTTTATGCAAAGCATTTGGGCATTGAACCAAATTAAAATATATATACTATAATGTCAAGGGAAAGTTTTATCTAAACAAAATTTAAATAAATTCATGCACTTCACTATGTTAAAACATCAAATAAACAAATAATTTTGCACACATGTAATTGTCTCAACATTTTGTCATTTCTCTTCTGCTTTTAAAACAATAAGACCCAAATGTGGGTAAAATCATTTTACTCTTCCCACTCAAAGTGAACAACTTTTTCCAAGTTCTTATGTTGAAAAAATGTGCTTCTTAGGAACTAATGATTAAAACTATATAGAATAAGTGTTTTAGTGCTCTAGTTAAGGAAAAATAAACAACTGCATTAGCTAATCTGAGTTAAAATAAACAGATGCATAAACTGGGCTATTTCAAAGCAATGCAGAACTGAACAGAGACCATTAACACTCAAAACCTTCGTAAGGTTCAGAGATGGTTAACCTCTTCAAAACAAAATGTGCCCAGATCTTGTATGGCTGCACTGAAGGAGTGAAGAATAACATCTCTATGTAGTGGCAAGCTGTAACTGCAGATTTGCTGAGCATGCATGCTGGTAAAGAAGGTGGTTTACATGAACTTAATTTTAAAGATGAAGAGAACAAAAAATATAGTGTAATTTATTGCTCACTGCAGCCAGTAAAGCTGAGCAGATATGGTGGCTTTCAAAGTTCTTTTGAATCTCAGAAAAGATCTAAATTTTCAGGAGCTTTATCTCCCGCGTGCCAGAGAAAGCCCCTTTGAGATATTGCACAAAATTTTTGACATGGTCTTGACCCTTTCTTATTTAGTGCTCATGAAAAAAACTTTCATGTGCTATAGACGAATTTTAGATACCTAAACAGCTTGGTAAGAGAGGTGGAAAGCACAAACTTTGTGCTTTGGTGAACTGTGGATTCTAAATCAGATCTCCCCAGCTTGTCACAACTCTATGGACTGTTTCCACAGCAAAAAATGGCTACAAAAAATAAGGGTCGTATTCTAGTGAATTTATTTTTGAATATGAGATAGAGAGAGTGTGTGTGTGTGTGTGTGTGTTTAATACAGAACTATTTGAATTAACAAAGTACCGAAATATTTGTGTATAAATCTCAGAACGTACAAGAAATATAAGGGCCTTGTTTGGTCAAATACCAGTGATATACAGTTAGGAAAAAAATGCCTGCCAAAATCATTTAAACATTCTTGTGCAAATGTTTTAAATTCATAGAATCATAGAACAGTTTGGGTTGGAAGGGACCATAAAGATCACCTCGTTCCAACCCCTGCCATGGGCAGGGACACCTCCCACATGATCAGGCTGCCCAAGGCCCCATCCAACCTGGCCCTGAACACCTCCAGAGGTGGGGCATCCACAATTTTCCTGGGCAATCTGTGCCAGTGCCTTACCACCCTCATTGTGAAGAAATTCTTCCTTATGTCTATTCTAAATCTGCCCCTCTCCAGTTTACACCTGTTGCCCCTTCTCCTGTCACTACAAGCCTTTATGAACAGTCCCTCCCCAGCTTTCTTGTAGCCCCTTCAGGTACTGGAAGGCCGCGATAAGGTCTCCTCGGAGCCTTCTCTTCTCCAGGCTGAACAAGCCCAACTCCCTCAGTCTGTCCTCATATGGGTGTGCTCCAGCCCTCTGATCATCTTTGTGGCCCTCCTCTGGATCCGTTCCAACAGTTCCATACCTTCTTACATTGAGGATTCCAGAACTGGACACCATACTCCAGACGAGGTCTCACAAGAGAGGAACAGAAGGGCAGAATCCCCTCCCTTGACCTGCTGGTAACACTTCTTTTGATGCAGCTCAGGGTATGGTTGGCCTTCTGGGCTGCAAGAATTTCAAACCAGCATGGATTGCTCTATATTAGTTTTCTATTCAACCACCTTTCGTCATAGCTCTGTAAAATAATTCAGAATCATTGTCCAACTTATAAAACTCTAATATACTGAGGGAAAGGGATAGACATTTAACACTTGCTGAAAAGCAGCCAAACAAGAATTTGTTCCCCAGGAGTTCACCCCAGGTTTTACAGAGACTTCAGTACACCCCAGGAGAGGATTTTGATATTTCAGCCAGCACTATGTGATTACACATAGGAGTGTAGACATGATTGATAAGGCTCCTGGTTACAGAGGTCACTATTAAAACCTTTACAATTGCTGTTTGTGCGTAATTAACATTACCACAGAGTTTACAGTATTCCCCACACTATTAAATGCTGCTGTAAAGATAATTAGGTAAAAGTTAGGATTGTAAGAATTTTGACTTGTGTATTCCTTAATATGGAGTTTCAATGCTGCGATGTAAGGAACTCCCAATAACAGCAGAGGCAGCAGGTGGTTTTGCATGTAAAAGGAAGAGGAATAGTATTTCTTTTCAGAGCTACTGTAAACTATTTTCCCACTTACAAAATCCTCTATAGTCTATAGTATTATAGCCTAAACATTCTATATCCAAATTTGCATACTGTAATTATTTTTTTCTGTTATAGAAACATCTGTTTCTTCTGTTATAAGACATTTACTTGGAAATTTCAATTTCAGGATTTGATAAAAATAGCTGTAAGAACTCCTGATGTTTTTGAGGTCAGAGCTTTTAAATGGGTTTTCAAATTTGACAGTTACTACAGCCCATTTTAAAAATCTGTGCTGGTGTCAGAAGCCCAGCTGTGTTGAAATGATAAACATGACTAGAGATGCTTCAGACTGTGGATAACCTCTTCAAAACACAGGAATGAGGCTTGACTTTTCAGGCAAGAGGAGAGCAGCACTTCTGGCTCCCTAGGGACTTCCTGCATTGTCCTAGGTGGGTACTCACCTGCTTGCAGAATGTAGGCTCAGGGAACAGCCACACCACACTAGTAAGCTATGAGCTACCTCAGCTGAGATGTGGTATCTCTACATCACCCCACAGCCTGCAGTGTAGACAAGTCGTGAGTGTGTTTGAGCTGTACAAACATAACCACAAGCTAAACAGTTCCATTGTTCAATACAGATTTCCGCTGTGCTTGGGAAGTGAATTATAAATGCCTTTTCATAAAAGCATCCTAAGGGTAATGGATGCCTAAAATACATCGGCTCCATTATCAAGGAGTAGATTATCCCAGCTGAATACACAGTATCAGAATTTCCTGATTTGTATATAATCTACATTCTTAACATTTTCCTCGAGTGCTGTTAGTTTGGGTTAGTAGGACTTACTGTACTTTCAGCGCTGAAAGATGAATAGGGCTATCAGCTGAACAGTATAATAAATTTTTTAGGCTGCGCATGTCGTGCTCCACTTCTCCCTCATTCTTCATCGAGTATAATGTAGCCTAATGCGATATGACAGCTGTTAGCAGAAAAATGGTGCACCAGCCATAAAAAAGTGATTTATGTCTTATTACTGAAGGAGCTAAAATTAAGAAGCTGGTGTCTGGGAGGGCAGCAAACAAGTGAAATGTGAAACATAGTGTATGTATAGATATATATAGTCATGAAACACAGGAAGCTGTGAAATGTTTAAACTGACAGTGAAATTCTCCCTGGATATCCACCGCAAGGTCAGACTAATAAAGGGGGTAATTGGTGGTGATGGTTGTGGATGTTCAGAATTGCCAACATGTCACAGCTGCTTATGCTGGAGTATCGGAAGCATGTTAAATACATCTCCTGACATGAGCCCAAAGATCCTTACTACCAAATGACATAAGAAAGCCTAATTTAAAGTGGCAGCTGGCAGAAAGAACAACATATCCAGCAGGAAAGTTGTTCTTAACAGTCACAATGTAAAGAGGAAACAGTGGTATGGAAGAAATAATGTGGGCCTCATTCCCTGCTTCATTTTTCTGCTGGTGTAAATCCCTCAGTTTAGGGCTACAGTCATGGATTAGGGATTTCTCCCTGGATGCTGAAACTGCGAGGATCAGTGAAAAACACTGTATTTGGTTTACAACATAGCTAATGTGAGTAAATGTGATCATGTAACATCTTGTCACTTTTGCCACTGAATGACGTAACACATTCATCTAAGACATAGTGAATTATAACCACCACATCAGATCACTCCTTAGTTTCTGTTCGACATACACTGTGTATATATACTATACACACACAGATGTTTACGTACGCATATACTCAGGCTGCTGCTAAGTGTGATGTTTTTGATTTAGTGGGTGGCACTCTTCCTTCTGAGTCAGTACTAAACTGTCCCTTCCCCTCATGGTGCTTAATGAATAGTAGAATATGGTCAGGTCAGAGAGGTTAATAGCCCTACTTCTGTGAAAAGTGCCAGGAGATCTTTCTTAGCAAGCAATGAGAACAGTATATTAAATATCATCTGAAAGACAGCCTGGGACCTGCTCAGAGTCACTGACTGGGATGTTGCTGTAATGCAGAAATAGGAGGAACCATGTTACAATATTTAAGTGACAGGATTGTCCTGCCCCAGTAGATATTTAGCAGATGTAGTGAAACTTTGTGTATGTGGAGTCACAAAATAATAACCAAGGGTGGTATGGCTGGAAAATACTAGAGCTTCTCTTTGGCATTTTGATTTAAATAAGTATCAAATAAGTTTTTGTTTGGTAGTGTATAGTCATGTTGTTACTAATTAGGGAGAGGGGAAGCTCTCAGATGCTTTACTGTCTTACTCTGGATGCATTAAGTACTGAATGAGCTGCAGAAAATGAGACGTGTGGTAAAAAAAATTTCTCATTTTGTGCAGTTGCTAGAGGCCTTGCCTTGGACAACGACTCTAGTCTTTTTAGGGAAGGGCTATGGAAGCCTTGATTCCTATGTATTAGATGTCCTGAGTGACTTTCTAGCCACTAAGGACAGAGATTATTTTAACAGGAAGTCTTATGTTTATATCATATCCATAAGTGAAACAGCCAGGACAACTCTGTTTTGTGAAGCCCTTTTAAGCTTTTGCCCTTTGCAACTTAGTGTGACTAGAAGCTGCACCAGCAGCTGTATGGGCCCTTGTGAGACGACAGCTACTGGAATTTGTGTGACTACAGGGTTACGTACAGGGTTTGCAAATGCCAGCAGTGCCTTAATATTGTACTATAGAGACATTTGTAACTACAGAACATTTCTGTACCTAACTCCATAGAGACCTAGTAGGTCACAGCTACCACACCAAATTTTTCAGTCACGGTTCAATTCAGAACCAAGTCCTCAGCGAATCATTTCCCAAGAGCATCAATGACACATCATCCTCTAACACTCTGCTGACCAGTTTCTTCAGGGTTCAGCTTCACACATGGCTCCTCTTCCCTCCCCAGGGCTTTCTGTTCCAACGCACAATGAAACCCTTTTGCGTGTGCAGAGTAGCCCAGTCTGTGCCAGCCCACTGATGGTGACTTCTGCTTCCACAAGCCACTTGAGCATTAAAGCACCAATTCCCGCTACATGCTCCCATCTTAGAAGAGCATTTATGATTTTCTGCAGCGGTCCTGTATGCCTGGGGGAAAGAACATTGCCTTCCACCGAGATGGATTGCTTTGCTGCAGTGTTATGCCAAGGAGATCATGCTGCTTCTGCACCTGTGACTCGTTTTGTCTTTGCACCAGGCACTCTGCATAGGGACCCTGTTGCTGCTAAACATGGCAAAACAGCTTAGGAATGATCTTGTCCCACTGAGGTAAGGGGCCAGAAGTGACAAGAAACATGTACCCAGCTCAATGAGACTTCTTAGGAAAATGACTTAACAAGGAAAGAGGGATTCATCCTGCTGCCTCTGTGGGATTAAGACACCTCATAATTGTGTCTCTCTGCTATAACTGTTTCCAGAAGCTGAATGATGGAATTCTACTGTGTAATTAGGCTACCATGCTATTAAACATAAAATTTTTCATCAGTTTCTCTTCAATCTCTCTATTAGAGAATCCAAAATACTATCTTTACATTTCTGGTAAAAAAAGCATTAATAAATCCTTCTGTTGGTCAATATTGAAATAATATTAATATATTTCTCATAAACACTTTGCCCTCACCACTTGCCTCCTGAAAATTGTGATTATCTTGGATGTCCAAATTAGACGTTCAGACTAATTCCAAGGACACGGTAGTTTGTCAAAACCCAAGATTTTACATTTGTATGCCCTGTTACCTGAATAGATTCCAGAAACCAAGCACAAAGCATGTTAGGAATCATTTCAGCTGTCATTGCTCAGTGGCAACCAAGGTGAAATGAGGAAACTTTTAAATAGTGCAAAGTAAGATTGCATAATAATTTAGGTCAAAAAGTGAGTAATTTGTCACATAACTAAGATATTAGATGAGCAGAATATGGTGAACGTAGAACAGCAAATGTCATGCATCGTTATCATCATTCTAGATCTTTTTCGACCAACTGTTTCTTGCAGTACGAGTAATGAAAAATGTTAGCATTGCTGCCAGAAGCAGTTTCTGCAAAGAGAAAATTTCATGGCAAAGGATACTTTCTATTTTGATGGGTACCACTTAAAACAAGGTTAAAGAGTCAAGGTGCGATGAGTGCACATATATTGAAAAGTTACTTTTCTGCTCACCACAGAAAGATTTTTTTTCCCAATTATAGAAGGGCATGTGTTATAAGAAATTGAAGCAGTGCAACCAAACTGAAGCAGGCTGCATTTCTTTTTCTTTCCTTTTTGGAGTAGCTGTGCAGCACACATGGATCAAAGCAAAGGGTCCTGTGTGTGGCTGCAGTCTCTCCCATTTCTTCTTTTATGCAAAATTACAGAAAGGTCTTCAAAACAGGGCAAATTTTGCCAAATACTCCTAATCCTATGAAATTATGATCAGGTGAACTTGTGCTATATAATGATTTTACTGAACCATTTTTTTTTTTATTAGCTATGAGTTATATATCAGCTTGGCCAAGTATGCTGCTAAAAGAGAGTGTGTTTCTGCCTTGCAGGTCAAATCTATGCTTTGGTTCTCTGTCCTTACAGCTTTGTATGAATCACTAAAGCACCAAATCTTTTACTTTTCAACAACTACCCCAGTGGATGCAAGGCTTCCTTTGAGGAAAGCACCATAAGCACCTTGTTTACAAAGATGAAGCATAGGCACATGTGTAATTTCGCATCTAAACAAATAAATATGAAGTTTATATGCAGCCTCATTTCCAGATCAGAACTTCTATGCTAGACTTCAAAATTTGTCTTGTTCTGCTTGCTATGTCTTGTAGTACTTTTCTCACCTCCTGTCTCTTTACTCTTTCATCTGATAACTGTACAGCAAAGCATTGTCAAAATCAGCCTGAGAAGTAGCTTCATGTTCTACTTCTACCTCAGAGTTTTCTTCAATAATACCCTGAACACCATTGTGGCAACACAAAACTAGGGAATTTCTTCAACAGAACTGAGCCTTAGTGACTCTATTCTTTCCTGGCTCAAAGTACCTGGGGTTGGGTCCAGACACCAGAAAGACTTTTGGGGAGTACTGTGACTGTGCTTGCATAACTTTTTGCTTTATGTGGCTTTCTTTGGTAACTTTCTTCAAGTGCTCCACAATGAAGGATATTTCTGCTCCATTTATTCCACAGTTTGCTAGATCCTGGTTTCAGTTATACTTGCCTACATCAGAAATTATCCTAAAGCAATAACTTCAAATCGTCTCTGGTGGCCCTGAGATCAGGTCTGACTCACTTCTATACCTAGTCTTTAAAATCAAATCTGTTCTTTTTCTCTTTAAAACTGTCATTATGTTCAGCTGTACTTTAAAGTGAAGTATTACTTTTAAAAAAAGGAGCATAAAAATGACATTTCAGGGTTCTATATTTGTCTGAGAGTTGTTTCGATTGCAGAAGTGCTCAATTTATAAGTTCAAAAGCTGCCTTTCTTAACACTTAGCCCTGCAAAATGCTCAGGGTGTTATGATCCAAGCTGTTGACACAACATCACCAGATTCTGCTACCCATGTAGGCCATCTCATGCTGTAAAGGACTCTTTCTGCTTGTACCACCCTGTCTTCTACAAATCATGCCCTTGGGGACACTGCCAGGTCCTTTGCATTGCAGATTTAAAGGATTGCGTTATGCAAGGAAAATATATACAGCAGAATAAACTGCAGCTCAGGCTTTGTATTAGAATGGCAGGAATAATGACTATCAATAACAGTAAAACTTTACTTCTCTTACCAGATACAAACTTCAGGTCATTCTCTGGGGGCCAGGTTTGAGGCACAACACTTTTAACATTGAGATCTGGTCACCATTTTGCTAAATGTACCAGGAAAGACTTAATTTGATCTCAAAGGAGTGCCTAAGAAATTTAAAGCCATACCTCTCCATTTTGCAGAAGTGGTGATCTGTTCAGCTGCTTTGGCAGGAAATGTGTTGCTAACGGTGCATAGTCAGCACTCAGCCAAGGAAGGGGTTAACTGAAAATGGTGGACGTAGTACATTATGGCACCAAGCAAACTTCCATATCTCCTTGCAGTCAAAGGTCTGTCTTTCATTTTCTTTTATAAAATGTATGAATTTGGCATTAGAAGTACAACTTTTGTCATATAGAGAATAACAATGTGTTATAAGACAAAGGAACAAAGGCTGGAAGCTGAGGGAAACTAAAAAAGGGGAGAAGCAAATAAAAAATGAAGATGTGAAACAGTTGTGCTTAGGTTTTTTTAAAAAAACCACAACAACCTTCCTTTCTCTTCCCTTCCCCCTTGTCTTTTTTTTTAATATACTTGAAAATGAAACATTTGGAAAAATCTACATGTGTTTAAATTTAGGCTTTGTCTTACTTTATTCTGCATTTCTTCATCACACTTTGGTCATCCATATATCATTTTGTAGAAAGTGTATGTGGCAGACTGATGCATGTTTTATTTTATAAATATTTATTACCCACTGGTGTTTTCCTATCTTTGAAGTTACATCCACTTCTTTTCAGTCTATGTTCCCTCTTTTTCCCAATTAAAAACACTCTTGTCAAACAATTCTGTTGATGTGGAAATGGTATGAGGGCTATTTAATTTTGTTTTCAGCCTCATCTGTATTTTAGCTTGCCTTTCTTCCCTTCCTCCCCACCTCCATTCCTTTACTTTTTAGATAGGATAGGCCAGGAATAAAAATGTAAACATCTTAATCTCTGTTGCATGAATGCAGCAAGGCAAACCTGACCATTCACAAGCTGACTGGCCCATCAGTCTGTCTCCCCAGGGACTGGTATGGCTTGTGTAATTGAAACTGCTAGGACTTGAACTTAAGCTTGAAGGAAATAGTGACTGGACTTTGAAGAAAGGGCAGAGATAATCATCACAGGCTGTCGCTGCTCAGCCATGAGAATGATGCAGTTTTGTGATTTAGTAGGAAGGATCATAAAAACACGTATTCTTAAAAAAAAAAAAAAAGAGAAAGAACAAAAACAACTGGCTGTATCAGAAGGCTAACCAAGCTGTCTGGTTTGCTGCAGCATAAATGTATTTTTGTCTTGTGGTGTTGAGCGGATTCTCTCTGTATACACAGGATCAGTGTCTGCTCATAACCGGATCCTTCATGTTATTCTAGCAGAGAGAGTGTGGTATTATACTGAGGTAAAAGTGACATAACTAAGGGAGAATCAGCAATGAGCTTTCCCAATCAGAAACATCATGACCTAAAAATAATGTCTTGGTTTTCTTCCATTTGTCTGTCCCTCTAAGGAAATTGTATGAGGAGAATTTGAAGGAGCTGAACTCTCACAGCCTGGAGGAGAGAAAGCAAAAGGGGCCTGATTGCTGTCTTCATCTACCTAATGAGAGTTTCTGTTTTACCCTTCCTTTCTGTTTTGATACCTAAAGCCGTGTTTACATTTTCCAGCTATCCCAGCTGGTCTAATAAGAAACTAACATCATCTTGCCTATTAATCCCTAATATTCAGCTTGCTTGTCATAGTGATGATGAGCATTTAGATGACACTTTTCATTTTAGTGCTCAAGTCCATTTCCTGAGGTGCAGCTCAAACCTATGCATGTGAAGTTAGGGTTGTTATCTCCTACACGTGTCCTGTGTTACGTATGTTACTTTACAGTTATCAATACTGATTTTCAGCTTTTCTTTCATTATTTTGTGAAGAAGTTCTGCAACTCTGTGCCAATAGCCATTGCCTTTGCTATTTGATTAACTTAGTATTGTCAGGAGACTTTGTCATCTGAATTTTCATCCACTTCTTACATTTTTAGGCTCATAGAACAGGCCCTAGTGCAGAGCAAGACACTAATGACATATGTCTATTTTTTTAATCTCTTTGATTAAAATTATTAGTTATGTGTGTGCTGCCTTCTTTATCCTATGATGGGCCTGTTTCTTTAGGAAAAGTTAGTGGAGGTCTTTATAAATTCCTCCTGGAAAATCCAAGCTGACAATACCAGCGTGTTTTCCTTCCCGTGAACTTGTTGATTCTTTAAAAAAAAATGAAACAGGTTTTCCACATACAAAGAATACATTGACTCCTAATGCATTTTTATTACCTTTTAACCCATTCTTAGATATTATGGATTTTGCAGGGTACTCAGATTCTTTTCTAACCTTCTTTAATATGTTTTAGAATTAACTTGCTGAGTTTTCTGGTTTTTTTTTTTTCTTTTGGTTTGCTCCCTTTTTTTCTATTTTTCTCACTTAAATATGACTTTATCCTGCTGACCCTTCACACTGGCTTTTTGGGTCTTTTTCAGTACTGTGCTTCTAATACGTACCCTTAAATTGCCTGCAAGATGCTTTGAAATACTTTACCGTTTCAGCTGTTTCTTTTAGTTTCTTGAAGCTTTTTTGAAAACACACTCTGCTGTAGCAGAGGTAGGTAGATGGAAAGACTTACATGTATGACTTGAGTAAGAAACTCAAGTGTGGTACAGTTACTGTTTCAGAAGAATTTTTTGATAATATATTCTTGATCCAGGTTCTGCATAGCAGTTAGCTCTTTCTCTCATGGATCCTCTGCCTAGCTGCTCCCCAAAGAGGTCATTTGTGACACATGGAAATAATTGAAACCACTCCCCTGTTGTTGCATTTCCTCTCCCTACAGACCTAGGTGCTACACAGACCCTCTTGGTACCTGGGCTGGGTCACTGGCAGGGCAGGTCTAGTACTGGGCTTCTCCTGTTTAGACCTGGAGTTTCTATTCACAGATATTTTATTTGTTGACATAATTAACTTATCTGATCTGTCTCCCACCTGCCCAGACATATGGGTGTGTCTTAGAACTCCTGTGCCTGAGAGTATTTTCTTAGGCTATGGAAATACAAATGGAGAAGCAAAGCCTAAGGCCTAAACCTAGAGGAAGTTTCGCCACAGTGGCTGTGTACAAATAGTCAGGCTGTCCACTGAAAGCGTGAGAAAGGAGTAGGATTTGCACAAAAAGGTATGCATTTGAATGCATGACAAATTTAAACCTGATTCATACTAAGGTAACTTACCAGTGCTGAGACAAGCCTGAATTGCTTCTAAGGGTTGTGTCGTGTTCTAGAGCTTTCAAAAAATTGAAATAGTTTGATTTGTCACTTGTTAACCAATCTGTCTGCCCAATGTTTAAATAGGTGTGTGGCCTCTGTGCACTCTCAGGGTAGCAAAAGCAGCAGTGTCTGATGCCTGAGAGTGGTGCTGCATCTTCTTCCTACATTGCACCATTTCTGAAGCTTGCATGACCCTGGGAAAAGCTGTGTCTGTGAAGTAGAAGACGCACAGCTCAGATGAGAACTAAGATTTAGACCTTTAAATGGGCTCCTTATGTAGAAAGAGCCTGTGAAATTGCATTCTGTAACTCAAGATTTTCCAGCTCTACCCTGATTTAGGTTATCTTCGCATTTTTCCAAGGCGTTCAACTCTGATCACTCTCATATGCAGTTCATTAGAGTGCCCACGTCATCTACAATTTTACTCTTTGCTTTCTTATACTCAGTGATCTTTCTCGAGAACTAGGGCTTCATTTTATTTTCAGTTAAGTCATCCAGTTCTGCAATGCCCTGCTGACCTTATTAAGATCAAGCTCGGGCCTATAAACTGCATCCTAACACAGCCGTAAGAAGCATTCTTCTATCTGCATAAGTTGTGGAGGAGCAGTCTGCTCAAGAGCCCCTCTAGAGACCTCTGCTAGTATCTTGCCAACTTTCTCCCAAATGTTTTTCTTGTTTGAATAAAGCCACTATATTGTTTTTGTCTGCTATTATATGAAATTCTGGAGGCCATAACTGGTGATTTACATTTCTGTTTTCTCAGAAACGAAGTAATAAATAACTTTCTCATATAGTAGATACTAGGTGAGTCAGACATATTAAATAATTGTTATGCTACTTCCTGATGTGGTGTTGTGATGTGTTGGTTGAACTTGCTACTGTGACCATAAGCTGTACTATCACTATTCAAAGACAAAATAAACCCATTCGCTCTCACAGTCCTTGTAAAACAAAGATAGTATCTATTCACGCAGACATTTCTCCAAACCCTTCCACTTCAGGTCCACAGAGTAGCTGGCTGTTGGAGGGGAAAGGGAAACCTCCCTACTCACTTAAATCTGTACTGCAGAGAATATACGGGATGCTCTAGCAGGTGAGGATTTTCTGTGCTCTTTTCCCCAGTGAGTGCAATTCTAGCAAAGCTGATGAGAAGCAATAGTAGACAGGAGAGATGCGATCAAATGGTGACAATGTCTGATACAGTTCTTTTGAAACCACGAAATGCATAAAGGTCATAGAAGCTGGGCAGCAGGTATTTGCAAGCCATGGATTTTATCACTGTGCTGTATTTTTTGACAGCAGTAAAAGGGAGGACAGTCACTCTGAGCCCCAGGCAGTGTTTGAAATCAGTCTGTGGTTGTATTTCAGGGAGACAGACAAACTTAAGTAAGAAAGGGATCACTGAGGGCAGCCACTGAGACTACCAAAACACAGACTCTTAGCCCTGTGACAAGCACAGAAAGAATCATGATAGGCACTGAAACTAGCCCAGTGACTCAGTAGCCCAAGCAGCAGCATGAAGATATTCCTTTAAGAGAGGAAATCCACACAGAGTAGACACTATCTTAGCATCTGGTTTGCAAAATCATTTGGTGTTATCTGCTTTTGTTTCGATATTATTCGCTTGGTGTAATTTCTTTAAGACAGGTTTGTTTCAGCTTTAACAGATTATTCTGCTCATGCGAAAGGCAGCTCTTAGATCTCCACTGTTCTTTTCAGATGGGCCATTTCACCAATAACATTCTTAAAAAAAAAGAAAATCAAGTGGCTACAGAAAATGAGAAAAAATCAGTACTGCACTTTATGTCATGCCAGAGAAAGGGTAACTCCCCATTTTATACTTGAAGTGTAAACTTCATTGACAGCAGGTTGAATACAATAGCAGTTGTAATCAGGTAGCCCTTGTGATGTTACTCTTTCAGAGCAACTTCCAAATCCAGTTGGATTTGTCCTTGCTGGGAATACTAATAGTGATCATAACAAAGGAAAGAAAGTAAATATTCAGTTGTATCTTAAATATATTCAAAACAAAGGCTTTCTCTTGCTCTGATTGCATTGATTGATCGGCATTGATGACTTACAGCACAGAAAGCTGAAAGCCATTAAGAGAGACTTCAGGACTCTAGGGAGAATGATGGAGGGCTCTGGGGCACAAGTAGTGTTTAGTTCCATTCCAGTCCTAAGGAATGAGGAGCAGGCAGTCAAAGACAAGCAGTTGATTAATGCCTGGCTCTGAGCCTGGTTTGAGGAGAGAGGCTTTGGGTTCTTTGATCATGGGGTGACCTACGCACCCCCAGACTTTCTTACTAGGGATGGAACATGCTTGTCTCCTAGGGGGACTAAAGTCCTTACTAAAAATCTATCTAGGCTCTTAAATAGACCTTTAAACTAGATGTGAAGGGGGAGGGGGACGAGACCAGGCTAGTTGGGAGTGAGCCTGGAAGTAGGACTCGAGTGACTGAGAGATGGTGTGCTGGAGAGGACCGCCAGTACATCACCACAGAGCAAGTGGGGGCGATTACACCTGGGGACAGTAAGGATGAAACTGGCACTGTGGCGTTAGTTATTCCAAGGACCAGTCAATTGGGAATGAACTCTATTCTCTTTATGAGGGCTGAAGGTTTGCCAGCCCAGCTGAAGTGCATTTACACCAATGCATGCAGCATGGGTAATAACAAGGAGGAGGTGGAAGCTGTTGTAAGGCAAGTTGACTACAATGTCGTTGCCATCCTGGCAACGTGGTGGGATGACTCGTATAACTGGAGTGCAGCCTGGGGGGGTATAAACTCTTCAGGCAGGACAGGAAGGGTAGGAGAGGAGGTGGGTTAGCCCTTTGTGTTAGAGAGTGCTTTGATACTCTTGAGCTCAATTACAGTGAGGAAGGGACTAAGTGCCTGTGGGTTAGAATCAGAGGAGCCCACAGGAAGGCAGACATTGTGATGGGAGTCTGTTACAGACCACCCAGACAAGAAGAAGCAGCTGGTGATCTCTAAAACAGCTGGGGGATAGTCTGTAGATCACCACATCTTGTCCTCGTGCAAGACTTCAATCTTCCAATTATCTGCTGGAAGTACAATACAGCAGAAAGGAAGCAGTCTAGGAGGTTCCTAGAGTGTGTGGAAGACAACTTCCTCACAGAACTGGTGAATGAGCTGACAAGGAAGGGTGCCCTCCTGGACCTGCTGTTTGTGACCAGAGAAGGCCTTGTCGGGGATGTGACAATTGGAAGATGCCTGGGACAAAGTAATCATCAGATGATAGGGTTTCAGTTCTAGGTGAAATGAAGAGAACAATTAGCAGAACAGTCACATTAAATTTCCAGAGGGCAGATTTGGACTGCCTTTCAGAAGGCTGGTTGGAAAACTCCCATGGGAGACAGTCCTCAAGGGCAAGGGAGCCCATGAGGGCTGGGCGCTCTTCAAAAATCAAATCCTAGCAGCTCAGGAGCAAGCCATCCTCATGTTCCAGAAAAGGAGCCGGCGGGGAGAAAACACAGCTTGATTGAGTAGGGAGATCTTGAGAGACATTAAAAAGAAGAGGAATGTCTATGAGCTTTGGAAGAAGGGACAGGTGTCTTGGGTGGACTACAGGGAGGAAGTGAGATAGTGCTGGGAAAAAATCAGGAGGGCTAAGACCGAACTAGAAATTAAACTGGCTAAGCCTGTGAAAGATAATAAAAAATCTTTCTACAAATACATTAACAAGAAAAGGAGGACTAGGGAGAATATTCAGTCCTATTGAATGCAGAAGGAACAACAGTGATGGGATAAGGACAAGGCTGAGGTACTTAATGACTTCTTTGCAGTCTTTAATAGTAAGGAAAGTTGTTCCCTCTATGTACAAACCCAGGAGTTAGACGAGCAGAATGAGGTTCCCATGATCCAAGAGGAGTTGGTTAGAGACTTGCTTGCCCAGCTAGACACCCACAAGTCTATGGGGCTGGATGGGATCCACCTAAGAGTATTGAAGGAGCTGGCGGATGTGCTTTCCAACCCCCTTTCCATCATCTTCCAGCAGTCCTGGCTGACTGGGGAAGTTCCACTGGACTGGAGGCTGGCTAAAGTCGTGCCCATCTACAAGAAGGGTTGCAGGGAGGATCCAGGGAACTACAGGCCTGTCAGTCTGACCTCAGTGCTGGGGAAAGTCATGGAACAGGTGATCCTGAGTGCTATCATGAAGCATATGCAAGAGAACTGGGTGATCAGGCCCAGTCAACACGGGTTCACGAAAGGCAGATCTTGCCAAACTAACCTGATCGCCTTCCACGACAGAGTGGCTCGACTACTGGATAGGGGAAAGGCTGTGGATGTAATCTTCTTGGACTTCAGTAAAGCCTTTGACACAGTTTCTCACAGCATTCTGCTTCAGAAACTGTCTGCCTCTGGCCTGGATGCGCGCACACTCTCCTGGGTTGAAAACTGGTTGGATGGCCGGGCCCAGAGAGTGGTGGTAAATGGAGTTAACTCTAGCTGGAGGCCAGTTACAAGTGGGGTTCCCCAGGGCTTGGTACTGGGTCCAGCCCTGTTCAACTTTGTCAGCGACCTGGATGAAGGCATTTAGAGCACCCTTAGCAAGTTTGTGGATGACACTATGCTGAGTGGAAGCGTGGATCTGCTGGAGGGTAGGGAGGCCTGCAAAGGGATCTGAACAGACTGGACCACTGGGCTGAGACCAACGGCATGAGGTTTAACAAGGCCAAATGCCGGGTCCTGCACTTGGGGCATAACAACCCTATGCAGTGCTACAGACAGGGGGGAAGTCTGGCTAGAAAGCTGTCTGGAGGAGAAGGACCTGGGGGTGTTAGTTAACAGCTGACTGAACATGAGCCAGCAGTGTGCCCAGGTGGCCAAGGTCAATGACATCTTGGCTTGTATCAGAAACGGTGTGACCAGCAGGTCCAGGGAGGTTATTCTCCCTCTGTACTCGGCACTGGTGAGACCTCACCTCGAATACTGTGTTCAGTTCTGGGTCCCTCACCATAAGAAGGATGTTGAGGCTCTGGAACGTGTCCAGAGAAGAGCAACAAAGCTGGTGAGGGGACTGGAGAACAAGTCTTATGAGGAGCAGCTGAGAGAGCTGGGGTTGTTTAGCCTGGAGAAGAGGAGGCTGAGGGGAGACCTTATTGCTCTCTACAACGACCTGAAAGGAGGTTGTGGAGAGGAGGGAGCTGGCCTCTTCTCTCAAGTGACAGGGGACCCAACAAGAGAGAATGTCTTCAAGCTCCACCAGAGGAGGTTCAGGCTCGACATCAGGAAAAAGATTTTCACGGAAAGGGTCACTGGGCACTGGAACAGGCTGCCCAGGGAGGTGGTTGAGTCACCTTCCCTGGAGGTGTTTAAAGGATGGGTGGATGAGGTGTTGAGGGGCATGGTTTAGGGATTGTTAGAAATGGTTGGACTCGATGATCTAGTGAGTCCTTTCCCACCTAGTGATTCTATGGTTCTATGATTTTTTGAAAACTTAGTAAGAAGGAAGCACTTGAGTTCTCCAGCCTTTCTAGAAAGCCTTTCAGTGTCTGATTAATAAAAGGCCTTGCTTATAGCTGTAGTGGCCTGTGCTTGAACACCATGCAAATAATCCATCGAAAGATCAACCTCAAAATTCTTTTTCCCTGATTCTCACTCCATCGGAATGTAGCAGGACCCCATTTATCATCGTAGGAATGCAATGACTGGTGAAAACCCTTCATAAGTTCTCTTTACTTTCAAATATGAAGCTATTCAGATAATTTGTCATTCAAACCAGGGATCAGCTGCCTGTGATCAGTCCTCTTTGATCACTTAATCTGACTACCAATCAATTTATAAACAAGAGCGTATGCAATTTTGTCTCAGAAATACAAATTCTCCTTTTATCTGTGTAAGCATTTAATTCTGAATTGTTCAAGGGAGTTGCGGTGATAGTAGTTGAAGATGTAATAGCCAGCAGGCAAAGGGAAGTTGCAGTTTGCTTTAGCTTTTGTGGCCAATACATTTCACAAAGAGAAGTGAACAACCTAAATTTCCATTACATGTAGGGCTATGAATTTGTATGTCCATTTAGCACTGTCACACCGAAGAGAAAAGCATCACATTGTTCAATGCGAAGAGGCACCCACATGTTTCACTTCTGAGGTTAATTTTTTTTTGTTATTAACCCAGCTGCCATGTATTTCCCAATCAGGAATGCATATTAAGGGACGATTACACAATGCTTGGTGAAACTCCCTTTATTTATTTCACTTATGTTGTTGCTGTTGTTGTATACGAAAGAGCAAAATAACAAAAAGAACGAAGTAAAATAAAATAGTAGCTGACCCAAACATTTTTAACACGTTGAAATCCCTTTCCAAATGCAAAGACTCTTTCTTTCTTTCTTTCTGCCTTTTCTTTGCATTGATTTGCACAAGTATTTTCTCTGTGAGCCAAATACATCTCTGGTATAACTTCACTGAAGTCACCGGACTTACACCAGAGGTGGTTTTGGTCCTCTGTCCTGGATAAATACAGTAGGAATAAATTGGTCACACAGGCAGAGTGTCTGGCAATAAGTGCACTGAGTGGTCCTGGCAAACCATTAGGAAAGATCTAAAATAAAAATCCCAAACAGGTCTTTTATTTAATATAGGGCCTAAAAATCTACCGGGAGCTGCTGAATATTGCCCACTAACTGTACAAAGTATAGGTAGCATGCCTTCCAAATATCAAAATACCAGACGGAATGCCGTGAAAATAAATAACTTCTAATATAAACAAATGAGAACATATCAAACTGTTACCTCTTTAAACATAATGTAAATAAAAAAAATACCAGTCCTTCTACACAATAAATATTAAGAAACCATTGACATAGTTGAAATGTACTCATATAAATTAACAACTTTAATTACATTAGCCAAACAGACATTGGTTAAAGCACTGCATGTAGTATGCAAAATAATAATAACAATAATAATAATAATATCAACAACAAAACACAGAATGATAAAAACAAAATAGGCTTCATAATATCTTGGCTTTCATAATTTATATATATATGTATATACATATATATATAGTTGTGTGTATATATATACTGCAGATACATATATGTATGTGTATATACATACATACATATATCTTCAACCCATCGTCAATGTGTTGTTTTTGAAAGTATTTAAATACAAAGAAACCCATTGAGAATTAACACAAATTCACTGTATCTCAAAAAATAAATAGCTATATAACTCAGAAGTGTTGTTTGTTTCTGCCCATGAAAATGTTGCTTATAGTTGTTTGCAAAAGGTCAAAATACATGTTTATTTACTCATACTGAAAACCTTTCTACTCCACATGTATTGCAGTGAGAGCAGATGAGGAGTAAGGCTTTTTTCAGTGTAAGGAAAGTGATTAGTATCTGATTCTTATAGTGATGCACACTATTGACATGAGGTTTAACTTAAAGAACTTAGTAATTTCCGTCACATCTCTTCTACCTACACTCTAGGAACAGATTTTGCTCACTTTATTGATGCTGACTGATAGCTTTCTAGGAAAGGAGAACCTCTGAAATCAACAGCATTGCTTACAGAGTAAGGCACTATTCCACACAAGAAACTACAATCCATAAAAATTTTCATTTTAAACTTTAAAGATGCCTGAACTTCTCTACGCCAGAGATATTGCTTCTAGCCTCTATATAACCTTGTCTGTCACAGTTGAACGAAATTGATGGCTTAAACCTCAACTAAATATAAAAAATTGAGTATATACTTCGCTATGATTTGCAAATAAACTGTTTCTATTGAAGTCAATGGCAAAACTCCCATTTCATTCAGTTCTACATTTTTGGGCCCAAGACAGATATTCTGCTGTGACATATGAATGCAGAAAAATTATAAGCATCTGTAAGCATTTCCTTTTGCTAGACCATGCAAATACATTCAGCCCTCCTCCTGAAGAAACATCTTATTGTGCACTTCTCCAGTTTCTTAGGCCTTGTAGCCAGTGAGGATCCGATGTGGAGAGGCGGAAAAAAAGTCAAATGCGGTTGATTGTGAAGGAAGAAGTTTGGGGGTACTAAACAAATACTTTTCTATGGGTAAATATATACTGAAAACACATTTTCAAGATAGATAAGTACTAGGTTGCAGGAAAAGGAAAGTGTTAGTAGTTAAAATGCTCTTTTTTATGGAGGGGATACAGTCATACCTGAAAGGAGAAGTAACTTTTGAGGCTGCATGACCTTGAACAACTGTTTAAATATGGTAACAATTTCTAATGCTATTTTAAGTACACACAGATTTAATTAAATTGAATTATCGGGGGTGGAGTGCTTTTCTGGAATCAGTCAGTCCTGATTAACATACCAATTTCCTATTTTATTTCATCATATAGTTTTTCATTTCCACTTACTTTAAATAAATCTGACCACAAACCAAAACCCCATGACTGAATCTAGAGACTGGAGAGAGAAACTTTTAAAATTTGTGACTAGAGTGCACACACAAACGTGAAAGCTGAAAGCAGGGTTTAGGAACAATTACTTCTTGAGTTGAAAACCTCCTTCTGGTTTTGATGTATCTATCACGAAATATGCTCACCATAGCTAAAATCCTGTTTTCTTTCCTCAGTTGGAAGTTGTCTCAGGCTAGTGTCATGTTTTCCAGGGTCAGTCCCTATTCACCACACAAAAGCTGGTATCAAACACAGCATCAGACTTCTTTTTAACGGCTTTTTCTTCTTTGGCCAGGAAAGCAGTGAACCTCAACATATTCTGCTTGAAGCCAATGGGAGTTTTGCCATTGCCATTTAGGGGAAGATGATAGGATTTCAGGTCTCCAGTGCTCTCACATTTGAGAATAAGTTTTACCAATGTGAGCCATTTCACCTGCTTCCCTTGCCACTACATTCAGAGATCAACTATGACACGAGCAGCATGGTTTAAATAACTGAATTAATTCTGGATATTGTGACGTTCATTCAAAATCCTGTCTCTCCCTTCACACTGCCCGCAGCAAAAGGAACCTGTGACTCACCCTGGCTTACCTTTACTTATGAAAGTAGTTTTACTATGCTTGTAAGGAGATCAGTGGATGTCAAAGAGCCTGATGACATGAGTAAGGGTTCTGGGGTGCATCCAATTTTAAGGCTAAGTCTAAGGCCCAGTGAACCAGAAGTTACGCTTCTCAACAACTGCCACAGACTATGTCCCTGCTCCTGCTGTTCTAGGGCTGGCTCTACTTCTAGAAAAAAAAAAAAACAGTAATACTGCCACTTGCTTTGCATGAAGAAGGATCAGGAACTTAGGTTGTTTAAGTTACAAAGATAAATTAGTTGTGCATCTGCTTTTTTTTTTGTACTTTTTTAATTATTTTCCTACTAGCATTTGGTATCCCTCCCTTTCCCTAGGAAGAAAACAAAAAAAACCCCAACAAACTTCTGCAAATAATTTAAATCAGAAAGCCTTGATATTTTACAGAATACTTTAGTGACAAATTTAGTGTTTAACCAATTGTTATAATTTTTTTAATTTTTTTTTTTTTGCAAATTGCAAACAAGTCTGTAAAAAAATGCATTGTATAAAAAGTACATAAATGTATAACCCATTAGCTGTACTATGCATTCTAAATACTGTGGAATAAATTAGATAGAAAACTTAGCTATAAGCATGTACGTTGATATCTATTCAACGGAGGAAAGGGCTTTTTTTTTTCTTTCTTTTTTCTTCTTTTTTTTTCCTTTTTTTTCATTTAAATCTCTATCAATACATACAAATACAGACATGCGCCCATGCGCACATATGTATGCGCACACAGAGAACACACACACACACACACACACACATGCACTCACAAACAGTTTTGGCTGACAAAAAATGAAGGCCCTGATTACACTGCTTAAACATGGTTCTCGCCATGAAGGTGCTAACACGCTATCCCTAGCCAATGTGACTGGGTTAAATTGTGCTATCTTTTTTTTTTTTTTTTTTTTTTTTAAATCTTCTTTTTTTTTTCTTACAGATTGTGCTCTCAGCAAGGTGGGGAGCCGCGTTAGTGGTTCTTTCTGTGAGAGGTGTTTTGAAGCCCGTCCCATCAGAAGGCAGCTAACAGCAGCTTCATCTTGCAAACCTGTGAGAGGCTGAAGCTTCAGGCTCAGGGTTATCAAACTCAGTGTAAATAGGGCCTAAAGGATTCTCTCATTCCCTCTTATCATCTCCCCCTACCCAAAGACAATTGTTGTAACTTTAACATTCTTTTAAATATGACAGCGATAGATTTTTTTTTAAAAAAAACTACCTACCTATGCCCTACAGGTTGGACCCTTCAGGTTAGGTGTTGACACTGAAAATTAGGTCTTACAGGTAACATGCAAACCCATTAAGAGTTGTCAAGCTAGAGGGTGGTGGTTGAGACAGATGCCCTTTTGCTGAAGACTGCATTTCAAACAGAAATCCTACCACAACTGCCATTTTCTGTATATCTGCAGGGGCGATCGTGGGCAGAGCCCAAAGCTGCTTGCAATTTTACATCGAGACTTTCCAAGTGTACGCCAGCACTTTAGGTTTCTCTCACACAAATACCATTTTGAACATGTAGCCTCCCACTTGGTAGTACAAACAATCTTTTAACATACTGTGCTTTGCACACAAACATTCATTGTTTTAAAAACATTAAAGTGAAGCCAGAAGTGCTTATACCTTGTGTATACATACATATATACATACAGAAATATATACATATATATATGTATATCCCTTACATAAAGTTGTTTCCCAACAATGCACAGTTGCTGTGCCTCAGGGACAACTCTTACGTTGTAAATGCAAAAAAGTACAACTATGCTTAGATGGACCTTGGATCCAAATCCCAGGGCTTTTCTGGGTTAGTTCAAATGGCAATTTTCTGTTGAGGGCACTATTTGAATTTAACTGGTTAACAGATATTCTATCCTGAATGTAATCAACCCACTTATCCTTAATTCAAACCCTAACTTATTACAAGTGAATGGTACCAACCACAAACAGACTTTTTAGAGGCTCGCACAAATGTCTTTGGTGTATGTGTCTATTCATTTTAAGGTACAAAATAATAATAGTTATTATAATAATAAAAATAGCTATTTTGTGTGCTGTAGCAGTTCTTGTATAGCTCACAATAAGTGCAGCTCAACCCCTCCCACACCCAACCACCCTCCCTTGCAAATATTTGTTAAATAAGGATTAGACAGGTCAGACACCATTGTAGTGCAAATAGTAAACGATTAAAAATTTTTTTTACAAAATATAGAAATGTTTGGCTCCAGTAACTGGACAAACATATTCCTTTCAAGTATCTCTCACTGAAGAATTTTTTTTTTTTTAAAACAAGTTACTTCCATTTAAAAAAAAAGTCTTTTTGTTTTTTTTTTTTCTTTCTCTCGCAGGTAAACAGTTTCAAACCAACTAGGTTGCATAGTTCTAACGTTGTGAGCACCTTTACAAAATGTAACTTTTATTCTTTCATTCATTATTCTTAATCCTGTTTTTTTCTTCATTTTTCTTTTTTCCTTTTTTCTTTTTTTTTCTAAGTGTAGTGCAGAAGATGAAGGTGTATACACCTGCACAATATTGTCCCTTTACCAATGTTAGGTATATGTATGTATATAGTGTCTTTATGTATAGAGATATGTCTATAAATACATAGACATATATATACACACAAACACTACACATGTACTCAGTTCTTCAATAAATTTTGGGGGAAAGTGCCAGTGAATGTAGTGTTCATACACATGGCTTTTCAAGGAATTTCAATGACGCTTTGGACTTTGTCCAGATTGATGCAGGTTAGATGAGCTGCTACCACGGCTTGAACTGATGGGTAACTAAGGGAGGGAACACAACTCCCCTAGTGATAACTAATGGTTAATATAGTCTGTAATAAGATAAGGAGCATACTGAAAGGAAGGGGAAATCCCCAACCCATACCACCATTCAGACGCGTTTCCTTCAAGCCCAGGTTCATGAAGATTTCTTCCTTTTTGTAGCTGAAGCCTTTTCTGATGCTCCATAAGTCCCCCTTTTTTTCCCTCTCTCTCTTTTCTCTCTCTTCAGTTTTTGTTTTTCTTTCCAATGATTTTTTTAATTCAAAAAAAGTTATGCCATGTCCTTTTCTTGGGCTTTTGATACATTTTCTTCTCAACTTAACGAGAAGGGTCTTGTGCACACGTGTCTACGAACACCCACACTCCTCCACAATCATATTCTGTATGTCTTTCTTAATGATATTCTGGCCATCATCATAGTACAGCATGGACATGGGCCGCAGTTTGGTGGGCACACAACATGACTTGAGGTTGGCAAAGGGGCTGTGGCCCCGCATGCGGTAATGGTTGATGACAGTGGAGTGGAAAGATAATGACGAACCAGATGTGCCTGCTATATGGCTGGGGCACTCTCCTTCGCAGTAGTTGGCATGATAACCTGTAGGTGCAATGATCCAGTCACTCCATCCTATGTCCTTGAAACTGACAAAGAACTGCTTCTTGCAGCAGATGTTGACTTTGCCATCACACTCCAGGCCTCGTCTGCGTCGCCTGTGCTGGCGGTCCTCTGAGTGCCGCGCAAGCATCATCAGAAAAGGCCTATGTGATTGTTCCTTCTCCTCTTCTCCTGTGAATTCTCCAGCTTCCTTTTCTTTCCCTTCACCATCATCTTCCTTTTTCTTCTTCTTGCCCAGAAGCACCAGGCTTGCTCCAGTCTCTTGGCATAGGTCACAGGCAATCCGCACATCCAAAGAGTTCTTGCCTTGGTCCAGGAGTCTCTGGACACTGCTGGAGACAGGGAAAATATGCCATGTGCTCTTACGAGTGTCCACTGCCTTTTCAGAAATCAAAGTCTCACTCTTCTCACCTTTCAGCCCCCCATCGTCCATGTCTTCTGCTACTTCAGAGTTGCCTTTTGGCTGCCGCTGCTGTTGAAACAAGCGGATGGTGACTTTTGTCCGGCTACGGTTGGCCTTGGAGACCTTCAGGAAGAGCCACACTTCGGCATGTTCTACCACTGATAATTCACTGCCTTCCTTGGAAATCTCAAAGTGCAACATTTTCTTGGCTGTGCCTGATTTGGTAAATGGAAATAGACATAAAGAACTTGTTAGTATGTCTGCTTGCATTCTGTTAAAGAGAATTCTGTTACTGTCATCACAGGCATGAAGTTCCCTAGGTTTCCCAGTTGGCTCTTTAAGCGTCTATGATTCTTCTATTCTAAACTTCCTTCACCTCATACCCTCCTCAGTTTGTCTTTCAAAAAAGTTCACTCTTTAGAAATATATTTCTTTACCAATTATTTTCCAGTATTATATTTTAACCAAAGCATTTTGTTGTAGTAATGATATAGCCATTTATGTAAAGCAACTCATGTCAAATATGCATCAATAGCTGCTTAGAGTTGATTTGCCTAACCTGTCTTCGTGATCACCACTGGCTGAAAGGCAAAAACGCTTTTGTGGTGACAGTCCATTACCATATGTACCATACATATGCAAATCTTGTGCCTAATAGCTAGCCCTGCCAATTCTTTGGCAATATTTTGGAAATTATGTGGGAATGAGGTATGCCCTTTCTCCCTCCATAAAATGCCATTCTTCATATCCATCTTAAAATGAGTTGTTAATGTCAATTGCTTCAGAAACAAGGAAATACTAATATATGAACCTCAGCTTTGAGAGGTTTGCAGAGTTACATTGTAAAGAACTGCAGAATTGCAGCAGGCAGACTTCATCCTGTGAGATATTAGCTGTAGATCCTGTTCTTAATTTAACACACTGTACTCGCTGTGATTATAGTAATGGTGAATACACTGAGAAATGAGCTAAAGAACTGTATAATTATGGGGATGGTTCTCTGGCATAATTGTATCAACTTGCTGAGATGTCATGATGATGATTATGATGGTGAGGGGGTGTTTCTCTGATACAGAGCTCATATCCCTGGCAGAAGTGGGAATGAATAATGAGGGCTGTTTAATGATTTGATCACTAGAGCATGAAAAAGTCAAGAGAATGAATTAGCGGGGTGTGTGGGGGGGAGATTTTTTTTTTTTTAAGAGAGGTACTTTTCTCTTTACTTGACAAAAGAAAAAGCCATGTTGGCATCTTTTGTTCTTTCTCAGCATGGAGGCCAGGTGGACTAGTCTCACAGATTTGAAATGCAAAGATATCTGACCTCAGTGAGAAAGAAACGGTATTCAAAATTATCAGTTTGTCATTGATATTATTCTCAAGTTACCCACAGCTGTTGACCTGACTCTCTTGCAATGATTCTGCTTGTAAGGGAAACAGAACTTTGCAACCTAAAAGGGGAAACGGTGATCAAAACTGAAGTGGTTCAATGCATACAGGAAAAATTGCTCTCTTGGTAGCAAGGCTTTCCTCCTTGCTTCCCTCCGCCACCAAACTCCACTACTACAGGCTCCCAGACCATCTCCCTGCTCCCCCATTCTCAGGTGAGACAGAAGTGGGGCCAAATTGCAGGAGATACCTATCCTCTATTCACTTGCAAATTTAAGCGTTTCTGGTTTCTAAAGTCTGTAGGCAGGCTGTGCTGCCCCACGAGCGACCTGTTGCTTTCCTTTTCTGTGAAGGTCTGGCACTGAAACATTCAGCTTTCCCTGGTGGCAATCCCAGGTCAAAGAGACAGATGTTTCTGAAGTAGAGTGGGCAAGGGGCACAGCATTTTGGTTTTGTTTTCCCAGTAAACGAGAGTGCGAAATTGTAAACTTTAACTGTCACTGAGATAGGGAAACACATGGTTTGTGTTAACTAATTTCTCAGGGAGCTAAATGAACCAGTGGGACCGCGCCTTGAAAAAGCCAACGGCTCATAGAAAAGACAGAGCAAGCTGACCACTACTGTGAGACATGGTGATGTTACAGTTTTTCTATTAATTTTTAAATAAGATTCATTCAATAATGACTTGGTTTAAGGGACATGGTTTAAGGGAGAGTTAGGAATGGATGGACTCGATGATCCAGTGGGTCCTTTCCAACCTAGTGATTCTATGAGTCTATGAGGCTATGACTGAAAGTTAATTAGTCAGCTCTTACCACATAACATAATTATTTTCCATTCCAGAAGTGAAACTATGGCAAAGCTGCCAGCTCTGCTGGAGCACTGAGTGGATCATAGACATTAATCCTGCTCTTGTCTGGATTTCAGAGCATTAGGAGATGTACAGTGACATTCCTCCAGTCCAAAGGAAGTCTAGTCCAAGTGGCTGGTTGCCTTGTACATAGGGGTGTTACAAAGAGTGTTCTGTATGAGAATGGATACTTTTGAGGTGTGAGGACCAACCAGCCATCCAGCCAGTGGTTTCATTCCTCTCAGTTATCTCTTTTAAAGCAAGCTTCTAACTTTAACTTCTCTCCTTCCTTGTGAACTCTTTCTGAGGGGGGACCTAGGCTTCAGGGGAACCCTTCAGGAAAGGTTTCTGCCTTCAATATTTGCCTTCTAGCCCTTTCTGCTTGCTGTCCCCTGGGGAAAAAAAGGAAACCTTGGTGGAAAAAAGATGATCCAGGCCAAGCTGCACCAGCAGCATCTTCGCAGCTGCTGTCTTACCCCAGAGCTCATAGACTGGTACAGGGAATAGGCTTATATTGCTGGGAAATGCAAAATTTATTCTGTGTTCCTCAGGTACCAAGGGGGGCACAGACAGTTGTTCTGGCTCTAGGAGGGATCCTGTGCATGAGCAGATCAGTTGTGCTGGACATGAACATGGAAAATTGTCCCAGTCATGTGCTCTGCAGAAAGGAGCTGGGCTGCATAGGCCTGGCTCAACCGGGGAAGAAGCTGTATGGCCCTTCTGATCCAAAAAGTCTGACAGTCCTGCATTACAGAATAACCTAATGTTGTTAAGAGCCTAATGCACGATATTTCACATTCTGTTATTTCCATGCTAGTGGAAGTTAAAAATAGTTACAAAATGATATATCTCCAACAGCAAATATTCATGTTACCTTACACACTGGCCGGAAGTGTAGCAGCACAACAAAGGTCTTTTTGACAAAAAAGAAACAGGACCTCTAGAACTCTGTTAATTAGTTTTTCATATGTTCCTGCATGTGTGAAAGCTGAATTCTTCCTCATTACTAGAAATATCACAACAGCACAGTGAAAGTACAGGAGTACTTGCTTTTTCTTCACTTGAGGAAAGTGAACTTGAGGAAGTTAGCATAAGGCATGCCCTTATACAGGGATAACAGCCTCCCTGTTAGTTGTCAGCTACAAAACCAGCCTGTCTGGATGTGGTTAGCTACATTTTTACACACAAATGGTAGAAGAAAAGAAAGATGACGCAGGAAGCTTCTATGAGCCTCATATTTCTGAAGGAAACAAAATCCTGAATCCTCAAACCTGCATACCTAATAAAAGGTTTTATACCAACTAAACAAACCCTTCCCCTTTCACAGATCTTTTTAGAAGGAAACTGGAAATGGCGCAAAGTTGGGGATAAAAAGCATGCTTTCACATCAGGAAAAAACAAAGCTTTTCTGAATTCTCTCCACATTCACAACTAGTTTGTTAGGATCACACAGCACAAATGGTATGAATCCTGCAGTCTTTAAGAGGTCACTATGCTCAGACAAGCACATTTTGAAATCAGTTTGGCCTGTGTTAAAACTGAATTGGAATCTTTGGATCCGGCATGTTATGATTATACATTCAGTTTATAACAGGATCTTTATTTCCAAAAGGTTCAGTGCTACAATAAAATAAATTCTTCAAGTGTTCTGAGACAGAAAAATCACCATATTTAATTTTCGGCAAATATTGCTTAGGGATTTAGTAGTCTTTCCTTTTTGGTCCGAGTTAATGACCAGGTTCAAAGCTTTGGAAATATATGCTGTTCGTCAAACTAAAAATAAAAAGGGAACCTTCCTGAAAGTTGGGGATGGGATGGTATCAATTCCATAATTATACTTTATTTATCCCCTAGTCCTGCCTTTTCATCTGCCACAGCTGATTTGCAAGGGTCTTTTTCCATTTCTAATCATCCTGCTCCTCCTGCCTGACTCCTGTGGAAAGACCCACAGTCCAACAGTGGTAATGCCTTCATCACTTCCATGCTCATATAAACAGCGATGTCAACAGCCTGGATTGTTATCATAGCGAAAAGCAACTGAAAAAGGAGTCAAGGGATTACTTTCCACTCCCTTTGATTGCTTTTCCTCGTCTCCCTTCTCCAAAGCCTTGGAGAGGCCACCTTTCTGCTTTACTGCTGAGCAAAGTCCCTTCCAGGAAGAGGGCTGTGACGCCAAGGGAGCAGTCTAACACCACAAATGACACTGGCAAATGCTGTGAGAAATGGTTAAAAATACAAGCCTAAGAAGTAGTGCATATATGGTAAAAGGTTTACTGGAAGGAGTTACTGAATGGAAAGAAAGCGTATCATCAGTATATATAGCAAGAGTGTTCGCTCATATCTGTTTTTCTCTTCAGTGGTGCTTGCACACCTTTTTAGGAGAGAAACCTGCACATGCAAGCAGAGGGGCATCTGCACAGGTACCCTCCCCTCTACCTCTAGAAGGGCTACCCAGGGCTCACGCACAGGACTCTGTGCTCGGTAGCTCCTCCCAAGTGGCTCCCAAGTGGCACTTGGTGGCAGGCAGGATGCAGGAGGATGCAGAGTGACAGTCAGAGCCCTTGAGGGCCCAGGCATGGGGATCCGGTGGGGGCAGCCCTGCACGGGGTGGCATGTCCTGAGCTCACAGCAGGAGCCTGCAGCTCTAGTGCACTCTTCCTCTGAGGCTATGGATCCTTCCTTCAGTATTGTTGGCTTTAACTGTGCAGTTGAAACTCATTTATTTGTAATTTCCAACAGGATTTAAGACCAAGCCCTGTTAATTCAAGCTATATACATATACAAGGTAGTGTGTAAGCTTGACAGTTAAGAGGATCTTTTTTGAGTAAAATGCTGATTCTTAAAATTGTTTTTCTTCTTTTTCAAACTATATGCTGTTAAATTATTAAAACTGTTTTTTTCATAATGAAAGTGATATATTTTCTGAGATTATAATGTAACTTATTCTTAATTACTCTTAATACAAAGTATTCAAATTTTTCTTTGAAAAACGCTCGCTCACTGTGTAAGAAGGAGCTGTTACTTTAAATTTCTATGCTTTACCCCTGCTTAGTTTTGAATCGTTTTTACGTTATACTGTAAGTGAACTGTTTTTCCATACAAAGCAAGGGTTTTTTTTCCTTTTTTAGTTGCTAACTTTACTACTGCCTATGTTTAGATTTGGGGGAATTTGTACTGCGTGCCAATCTGTAATTACATTCAAAAGCATCCTTCTCTTCACTTCTCATTTCCGTTCCCCAGGAGACAGAAAAAAATAGGTTACTAGAAAGGTTCCTCTAAAGAGAGTGAAGAGAAGAGCATGGTTATTGAGAGATAATTGCTCAAAATGTTTACTAATGAGTGACCGCTAGAGTTAGATGAATTGTTCACAGCATAGAATTTACTCAGTGAATTTAGCACTGTTATCGCCTGGCAATTATCCCCTAGGCAGACTGATTATTACAAATGTGTTATTACGGCAGTTAGACTGTGGCCGTTTCTGTGAATGCATTTCAGCCTATGGATCACAGGCAAATGATTTATTCTAACTATTCATCACCCCTCATATGTGACTGGTCATGCAGGTTGCATACTTTTGTTCCTGCTTGCTAACTGCTTGACAATTGTCTCTTACAAAGAGAGGAGCAATTATGACATGAATAACAAACACCTTATCTTTATGTTCACATACCCTTCACTGCCAGGAAAAAGAAAATTTTTTTTCAAGAAAAAAACAAACTAAAAAATAAAACCAAGAAAAAGGACTATTCCCTAAGCATTCATGGTGAAAAAAGCAGCAGCAACCTTATTTAAATACGTTTTCTTGAAAAGTTAACCCAAAGGGGCATTGACAAGGTCATTCAGAATGTGAAATAATTCAGTTCTGGTGAACCTTGACTTTCCTCTGCTATTTTGTCAGGAGGGAAGCACTTTACATCCACAGCCTAGAGTTCTTTCCAAATTGAAAGCCCTTCCCCCATGTCTTCAAATATTCAGAAAGAAAAAAGGTGTCTGTTTGTTTGATTTTTTTTTTATTTTTGCATTTGTGTCTAAAATAGCTCAAGTGAATTTTAAGGTCACTTGCACCAATAACATGTTTAAAGGTAAAGATTATACTAAGTCTTAGAATTTGAGAAAATAGAAAGTGGGGGTTTTGTACATACTTTTAATAATTTGTTGTAAATTCTAAAATTAAGTGGTTCTGAAGCTGTCAGTCTGTTTTCATTAAAAACGTAGTTTCTATGCACTGAGGCCCACATCTCAAGCTCACTGAAATGAATAGAAAAATTTCCAATAGCTTCCAGTAGACTAACCTTCAATCCTAAATCAGTCTTGCAAAGCTCTGTTGCATTAAATGAGATTGCTTTTTCATATCCTTACAGATATATCTAGATATAAGAACTCAGAATGAATCGTTTATACATATGCAGCTTAGACATATCCTGCACACAGGACATCACATGCATGAACATACTTATCTGCAGGACCTGTTCATATTACAATGGTACAGCTACAGACATTTTATATACACCTGTGTCTTCCTTAGAATACCCATACATATGGACATAGGTGTGTTTATGCACTCATAGAGGCAAATGCATGTTCTGATAGTCCCAACTGTATTTGCATAAAAAGCTGTATGTGTGACTACACACAGTGGTGGACATATACAGTAATTTCTGTTTCTCTCTCTCAGGTATCTTTTTCTAAACTGGTTCTCACCTTCTCAGATTCATCTGTGCTTTCACAAGTTGTTCTCAAACCAGTCAGCCTCCCTGAATTCTCACATTTTGTTACAATGAAACAGATTAATACAGAATGGCTTCCTTCTTCTGGAAGTAACTTGCTTTCACTCGCTAAACTTGAAATCTTTAATACAGTATGCCAAAGGAAAGAAAAAAATCAAGAGGAAATAAGTTTGTTTTCTAAAAGCCAAGGAGACTGCATTAAAAAAAGATGTGAGAAAATCAGCTCAGATGATGATTCACAGTCACATTTCCCAGTATCTTGTAAAAAGTAATAATGATTATTTCTCATCTCTCTAGATTTCCAGAACTTCCAGCATCCATCATTTTTTTCCCCTTTCTCTGTTTCTTTCCTGCATTATTTCACTTGCAGTCTTCCACTCCAGTGAATCTCTGCCTTTTAAATAAACTGGAAGAGAGAAACAAGAGCACCACTCGTAGAAGCTGCAGATAAGCGTAAAGATCTCTAGGATTCAGGGTCCAATTAGGTAAAATAGGAACTTGCAGGAAGATTGCCTTGCGTGGAGCAAAAAGCCTTTGGAGTGTGCCCTCTCGTGGCCATTCTTAACTCAGCACGGATATGTGTACCATTAAATACATCTGCTTTCAAATGAAAATTGATGGAATGTTTTAAAAAGGTATAGGCAAGTCATCCTTTTTTAATATCCTGATATGCCAGCCTGGATGTACAGGAATAGGAAAAGGAATGAGTGTGTACACACACATATCTGCACCTGAAAATAGGTATCACGTTATCAAGTCAGTTCACCTTGAATTCAGTATGAAGCAATACAAAAAGGTAGAAGCAGTCTAAATATCTGTCAGAATTCTCATTTTTCCTGACAGTTCCCCTAATGATAAGCCTTTGGATTTTGGTATTTTCATCAAGTAATTCCTATCACCTTCTTGGGGGTCGATGTTAGCAGCTCCTTCCATTGGTAGTCTAGTTGCCAGGATCAAATTCACTTGGCAAAACCCTAGGTCTGCCTAATAAACTATCTACTTTACATAATGAAAGAGTTAGTAGACAACTGTATTTCAGGAACATTGGGTATTTCAGTTATAGAACCTGTTGGATTTGCCTGTCACAAAATTATACGACTCCCCCTTCTCAAAGGACAATTTTTAAGACCTTGAAGTAACCCACAGAGCTCTGGCACAGCTACCCTCATAGCAGAACTAATCGAGGTTAGTAATCTTAGTTTGATATGCAAGTAGAAAATCATTTTCATGTTTTACTTGTAAGAGTGCCAAAGGACAGTAGGGTGCATTTGTAAACTTTTGCCCAATGCTCACGGTCATTAGTTTTGCAAAGATCTGCCTGGATTTGTTAGCTGTGAAGAGTACCTGCCAAATATTTTGCTGATTTCCTGAACATAACTACACCTGTGCTTCAGACAAGTTCACAGCATTCAGTTGGCCCTCTAATTGTCCGAAGCCTGTGCTTGTTTGAATTTTGATCTGGTTTGGAAAATAGCGGTCCCAAGCCAGAACCATGTGCACAGGGTACTGTTTGTTCATTCACTCCATTTCATTGTATGTCTGAGGATATGGCTGATGAAAGATGGAAATACTACTTATTTATGAAGGCAAGTAGTAAATGTGGCTTCTGAAAAGTAGGGAGAATGGCTGGTTTATGTCAAGTCATACCCAAAGGAACAAAAAGCCTAAAGTTTTATTTCTCTTTCCATAGGCATTTTTGATACAATGTGAGATGTTTCCATTCATTTTCATTGATTTCCTATAGCCCTCTTTTGAGACAGAGTGAGTTTCACATTAAAAGCAGGAAGAATATTAAACTGGCTGTGAGGAAAACATGTTTATTCTCCTTCTTAGTGTTTTAAACTTATCCATACTCATCCCAGCTCCCACAGAGTGAAAAGTGGGGACTGTCCATCTGTCTATATTCTACTCCTGTCTTTTTAACTCATACTTCCTATATGACATATGTCACTTGCCTTCTTTTTACCTCACTTTCCTCAATAGGAAAAATAATACTGTTTTAATATTTGACACACAATACTGCTGGTGCATGAGTGGAAGAGATCCCAGGTAAAATTTACTGAAATTGTTACAGCATTGGCAGATGTAAAGTGTGGTAGATTCTCTGATCTTAGCAAGACATCAAGTATGAATGGCTATAGATGAAAAATATGTTATAGCAGTCTGAAATCACTCCACAGAGTGGAGTTATCTTTTCAATTATAAGCCCAAAGCCTAGAAATCAGTTTCTAAGTTGCTAGTTGCTCCTCCCTCCTCCCAAATCACAGTGTAGCAGGCATGGGAAAAAGGGTCAGAGCAGCCGTCCTGCATTGGCTTCCAGGCTGGGCTTAGCACGAAGGTGAAGAACAGCACCAGGGAAGAAATGGCATGGGAACACAGTGGTTGCCCTGGTCCTTCAGCTGTGCAACTCTGTATCATAAGTCTTCTCAAATTAATTTGGCTAGCAGTGGTAGGACAACACTATGTAAATCAAACTAAGTGACGTGTTAGTGTTGGGTAGTTTGTGGCGGGGGGATTGGTGGCTGGACTATTGGCCAGCATGTGGGCAATGGCACGATTTTCGCTCCTCACGTGACCCTGAGAGCCAATGGCTTCAGGAGCCACTGTTGGAGGGTGTCGTACTGAGTAGGCATATATCAAATTCCAAATTCCTTTGTGTCAGAGCTCAGGAGAGACAATAATGTGTTTACAAATGATTGGGACGCTCACAGTTAAGAGAAACCACTTCTCACGCCATATGCGTTTCACTGGGCTTAGAGCGAGCCGCTGAAAACCAGGTGGGGAATCTGACTCATAAACAGCTTAGAGATTTCCTTACTTTCAAAAATTCATTTCTAAACTAACATTTAGCCACCTTTGCTTCTAATGACCTCTGGCATTGAGACCTTCTGCCTGGTTTTTGAAGTGTAATGGATGGAAAAAACAAAAAACCTGAGCTTTCAAACTGAAAAAAAAATATATATTATGTACATTGACAAGGACTCCAAAGGCAAGGGCTCCTTGTACAGCTGAAAATCGGACAGCCAGCAGGAATGTCTGCTCTTAAAAGCATGCACACTTCTTGTGCATGGCTTCCCTGCAAACAGAACATCTGAGTCAACAGGTTTTCAGGACTGGAAACTCTGAGTGTTGTCTTAATTGTTTATATTGCTGCAGCAAACTTTTAAACAAAAATGCTTGGAGTTCCTTTGCATACTTTGCCTACCATATGCTGTACCAAACAAAACAATGACATTCTTTTAAAACCGTCTTGGCAACAGGAAAAATGCTTTGGCTAGACAACATCATAAAAAGTTGTTGTTAGATGATAGAGTTACTGCAAGATACTGCTATTGATGCATGGATAAACATACTCACATATACTAACAGATATATATGCACATAGTTATACATTGATTTCAAAGAGGTTCTGGTCCCATTCATGTAGGAACAAGATAGTAAAGTACAATTTTAGTGCTATTTTTTACAGGCAGTTGACATGATCTTAAGCCATTACTTAGTAAATATCTATATTCTGAGCTCTTACTATATATGAGTTAAGGAAAACAGAACTGTGAAAGAGTTCAAAATAAACCCTACCAAGATTGCATTTTTTTTGGCAGGATCGTTTTATGAACAGAAGCTTTTTTTTCCAGTATGCAGAAGTCTGCATTACAAATTGGATCAGCTACAGCAACTTGTCCGGTTCTATTGAAGTCATCTGACAGTCCCTGTGACTCTTTATTGCCAACGATGCTGTGTTAAATTGAAATAAAAAAAAAAAAGAAAAGAAAAAAAAAAAGAAAAAAGCAAACAAGAAACCTCAAACCTTTCAATTCTAAAAGTTAAAGCTGCTTCATCTGATTTTATAACTTCCACTAAAATTCTCACATGAAAGAGTTGTTTCTCAAGTAGTTTGCAGCTCACTTTCTGTCTTGATAAACTCCTCAAAAGGCTTCAACCCTTTTCCTTTCACTATCAGCTCTGCAATCCAGTACTTCACTGCAAGTACTCTGACTCCACAGACACAGTTTGGAGGACCCTGCTGCAGCTTGACTTTCTGATCAAGATTGGTTAGAGAGCTTCCTCCCTGTGTGGCTGTCTGCTTAACAAGTGTAATCTGTAGCCAAGACTAAGTCTCAAAAATCAAATTCCTTCACAGTCCTGTCCCCCCATCCCACTCCTCCTTCTCCCTTCCCTCTGGTCTCATTCTACAAGTTTGCAAAAAACATTATTGCTGAGGAGAAGAAAAGGAGTTAATTGCAGTTCTGGCACAAAGGATATTTTACAGTTTTGCTTTTCAAGCACTCACCTGATTCCGCAAAAGTGATGATTTCTGAGGTTTGCTCCACAACTTCATTCATTTCAGCTCTTCTTCCAACATCATCCTCTATTTCCACATAACCATCCTCTCCCACCTTTCCCACATGGAGTTTCTTGATGGCATTTAAAAGTGCTGCCTTGGGCACCGGCTGGGTGATATTAGGTCTGTCCCTCAAGTGCAACATGTTCAGTATGTGCTTCTTTACTGCTTCCACCATCTCAGGCTGTGAGCTGGGCACATCCTTTGAGAGCGTGGTGAGGGCACATGATGGACAGTCAGTGACTGAACTGTGCCCCTCGGATCCTGGGGTTGGGGAACTCCTCACTATAATCCAGCAAAGCACCAACAAAAATCCTCTCTTCCAAAGCAAAGGCATCCTGGCAGCAAAAGTTGTTGTGATTCCCTTTTTAAAAGGCCCTGCTTTTCCTCCCCCTTCACGCACAGTTTTTTTGGGGCTGGTTTGTTTTGTTTGTTTGTTTGTTTTTCCTTCTCTTCAGCAAATTCTCTGGAACAAGAACCAAAAGTTTTCTGTGAAGTTTTGTTTGCAGGTTCCCTCTCTGAATGTAATAAGTGCTGTAGATGTTTGTGGCTGTCAGGGAGAAGAGTTCTGACTCTGTCTCAGAGTAGGAGAGAGACACAGAGAGAGGGAGAGAGAGAGAGAGGACGGATTGGCCTAAAGTGAGTGAGTGAATGAGAGAGGGAGGGAGTTTTGTCTGTGAGTAAAGGCTATGATTAGGAAGGGGGAGGAACAGGCAGGCTGGCTTCCTTATGCTCGTTGCTCCCCTAACACACACCTCTCTTCAAATATCACTACTCGTGGTTTCTGCCCTCCCCCCTTTCTATAATCTCCTTTCATTCCTTTAAATTTACTCTTTTTTTCCTTTTTTTTTTCTCTCCGTTTGACCCTCCTGGCTCCCCCTCAGCTGTCATTCCACCTCTTTTTTTTTTCCTCTTTTTTTTTTTTTTTGTTTGTTTTATTCCTTCAACAGTATCACTGGCTTAACTAAAGTGAGGAAACATGAATGAATGAAAAGAGTGAAACCTTTTATCAACGAGTACCCTGCTCTTGATCCTGCCTGATCTTGTTAGGGATATAGCAGGAGATGTTAAATAGCTTGTGAATGAGATGGGGATGAGGGCAGGGGGTCCGGATAGTTTGGGCAGAACATTATTCTGCCTTGAGTAGAAGAGAAAAGATCTTTTCTGCTCACTTCTAAATGCTGGAGGTTATCAACACTGGCAAGAGATCTGACGGGAGCAAAACAACACTGTTTGGAGGGCTATATAACACATGATACACTCTCCAGCTGCAATATGCGGTCAGGCACTGAAAGTCTAAGCAAGAGCTGGTACAGCAGCTATCTGTGTGACATGCTAAGGTAGTGCCCTCACACCAGAAATATTCCTACTTCTATGCTAGTCTGTGCCTAGAAGTTCTCAGGCAGATATATTTAGATACGGGGTTAATCAAGTAATATCTGAAAAATGCTTTGAGGGTGAAAAGTGTTACATGTCATCTGGCCAAATCATACTTGCTCCTGACTCAGGCAAATTGCTTGTCGATGCCAATAATAATTCTGTCTGAGTGAAGGCTGAGTAAGATCTTCTACATTTGGCCCGTTGTTATTAGAAGGCACTTTTTGTTTCATTCATTTAAACTACGCAGAGCAATCTTAATATTAGAATAAGACGGTAGGAATGAAAAGCAATCTAAAACACTGCTGGGAGCTGGAGTCTCAACCAGTGTTGGTTGACCCTTGCCAGTTTATGCCTGTAAGAGTTTTGCTCTGCAATGGAAAGGCATTCTCTGTGTCACTGCCATGGTTTCATGTCACCTTTACATTCTGTAGCATCTCTGTTCTGTTTCTTACCTAGCAAGGGTGAAGTTAACAAACTCCTTCACATTTGAACTTGGTAATGGAAAATGAGAAAACTACAGCTGGTAGTCTCTAACTTTTGAGGTTCTTCCCCTCCAGACTTTAACTTGAACAGAACGTCTTAGGACAGCGTCTGCTTTTTTTAGTATTTAACCTCTTTCTTCTCCTTCCTTTCATTCTCACACGCACTTCTGTCTTCTCAGGTGTTCTTACCTTCTACACAGCAAATATTCCCCTTTCACTATATGACTGTCAACCCTTGTATTTTAGTGGAAAGGAATAATTTATAAATATAGGCATTGTAAGGTCTCTAATTTCCATGAGAAGACCACAGGCACATGGGCTGAGAGACAGGCAAGGAATTATAGTTAGAGTAAATGAAACATACAGAAGTAATTGAACAATCAACCAAAGTTTTAAAAATGTTATATATTGCAAGTCCTTTTCAATTAAGCTCTTTTTATAAGTCTTTCACTGTTATAAGGCATCCACAGTACACCCTCATCTGTGTTTTACTGACCTCAGTTGCTATACTGTTATACACTGTTACACTTACAGGTCTGTCAGCATTATAAACCCTGCAGCCATTCTTATAAACACATCTTTGTAACACAAACCTCGCTATAATACATCCAAATTTCTTGGATCTTGTGAACAGCCTAAAGCCTGCTGTAATTATACAAAGTCTGAAAGTCAGCTTGAAATAGAACTAAAAGTTTAATTGGACGAAAAAAATAATTTCAGATGAAAATATGCATTCATGATTAGATGTACTAACAGATGACATAATTAACGGTGTTATTTATAGTTCTAATATAGCACCTATCCCAACAGTGTCTGATGAAAATTAAGGGATAGGCATAAATCAATATAAAATACAGATAAGTATATTTGGGTTCTTGCTGTGGAGTATAAGTTTCTTGCCATATATAACAGGAACACTTATCACAGACAATCTCTGTTACATTAGGGATAGCATATTTTACTTGCATGCCATGATGATGACAGATTTAACATTAAAGCATAACTTTCTAAAACCCACTGTCTTCTGAGAACGAGTCTGCGGAAACCGCTGATCTATAGTTCACTTGTACTTACACCCATACATGCATATACATACACACAAAAATACATAGCGTTGGAATAAACATAGAAATGGTGGTTCAGACCCTTTCTGTAGTATTACCTGAGTTGCAAAGCTCTGTATATGCCTTCCTTCAGAATAGCCCTAACAGTATGCAACAGCATGCACAGGAATTAAAAGTTTCAGTTTTAAAAGAAGAAAGCTGATTGAAAGTTTTACCTCTCTAGTCCTGACTCTCAGAAGGAGACTGCTGTATTGTGCATTAAGAACTGCTGAAGTTCCTCTTTGTGGTATTTATAATGCGAAGCTTTATACTGTACTTCTCATGTGTACACTCACATATAATGTCTGTCAAAAGTAAGTGGGCCGGATCACTGTGCTGGATTGGTTAATCCTGTTACATCAGCAATTGACTGTTTTTCCTGTATGAGGCATACTTCTGGTAATTATCTAATGGAAACTCCTAATTGTCTAGCATGACAAAATACCATGGATTCAATTTGTAGTAGTGATCTCTGTATCCATTTAAAGAATAGAACTTAAAATCAGACTGAAAGCAAACATTATGAGTCAGGAAGACACACTCCAACTTGTTTTATTGCATAGCTAGATATAGATATTATTAGATGTAGATACCACTGATTTAGCTCAAAGACAGTATTTGCCAGATACTTAATTACTAGCTTGCAAATTGTTTTCATCTTCTTTCATACTTAAGGATATACCAGATAATCTATTTGCAAATTTGGATCCTATTCAAATTCAGGAAAATGCATTCGATTAAGAATCCTTTTTCTGTAGATGAATTTTTTAAATTCAATCTTTGTATAAATATGTCCTTCTGTTAACTTAGGGATCCCTTTAAAGCTCTTCAAAAATGAATCATATTGCTCCTGTCCAAGTCTCCTGGCTTCTTGATGTGCAGATTGCATCACACTATTAAAAACTGTTTAGACATCTAAAAATAAGGTACAATGAATGACAGGTCACATTTTTGCAAGAGTGATATTAACACATGTGGAATAAATTAAGATGCACTTTTCATTTCTGTTTACATTTGTGAAAATGAGAAATAACTGTATGCCAATTAGGCAGTACAAAAATGATACATGTAGAAGGTCAAAAGTAAATTCAAAATCCATCTCCTTTCTTAAACACACATAATAGCTGGCTTTATGTGGTACCGTTTATGACAAATGGCATGATCATGCAGTCTTTACTCATTCAAAACACCCACTGATTACCAGAAAATCCCCATCCTTCAGATTTTTTTTTTTTTTTTTGGCCTCAATTTTACTTATAATTGTATTTTTATGTCCTGTTGGTAGTGTAAGTCTAATCTGCCTTGGAATATGGCTGATCTGGATCAGGGAAGAAATATTTAAAATTTGAATTTACAGGGATACCAGGGAGTCCTTACAGCAGTATTAATTCCAACTGGTGTGTGCGCTGTATTCACACAACAGCTTCGGTAGAATGAGCAAAAAATCAGGAGTTAATGGGAAACATATGACCAGATAGGTTGTTTCCCAGGTTTAATGTGCATATAATAATTTTTCAGGCTGTAACATGCTGTAGATTGAAGCCTCTTGAAACAGATTTCAGTAGCTTTCCTGCGATCTGACATCAATAGTTCCAGTTGCTACAAAAAACAGCTTTTTTTTTTTCCTTTTATTCCCCCCCCCCCCAAACCCCTCCGTTCAGGGACAGTGAGAGGCACATTTGAAAAAACAAATAAACAAATAACGTGCATGCTCACACCTAGTTATTTGCAGGACCATATTTCTAATGGGGATCCCAAAACTGAGTTTTGGGAAAGGACTTTTCCAGCATGGAATTCTGTTTTTCTCAGGACCAGGCTGAATTTGATTTTAACTTGTATCCTAAAACTCTTTGAAATTAGTTACACACTGGTAGTGCAGCGACTCTCATAATTTGGCAGCAGACATCAGCTCAGCGAGAGACCTTACACTGCATTGGTTTTACAGAGAGTGGAAAAACTGCCCTGAAAGTAACAGAGTTATATTCTCCTTGGACTCCGAGTAGCGCGGTGCTCCGTTCGCTGGCGTGACGACTGCTGACCATCACACACCTACTGCTCGCACACCCAGCCAGCCTGTAGCTTCTCCCACAGAGGCAACAGGTCAGAGAATTCCCAGTGCAAAAGTGTGTGGTCTGTGACAAAAAGAGAAGGCTACCGAGTGAAGTGCTGCAAACGTAAGTGATTTATAGCACGGGATAACTTCTGAAAGGAGATTAGAAGTGAAAAGCATTATTCATTTCAGAGCATGCTCCTTATTGCCTCGGGGAATTTGTGTATAGCTTTACCAAAGGCCTAATGAAAGCTTTACTCAGTGACTAATTTTTTTTCACACCTATTTCTCTCTTTATAAATATTTTTCTCCCCACCCCTCCACTTCTTTTCATTTTGTTGAACACAGCAACACCTGCTGGCAGTGGTCCGGGAGTACTGCTGGAAAGACCCACTGATCTAACTCTTCAGACCAGCTGCCATTAAGCACTGCCAAGCCATATTAATGAGCTGCCTCTATTTTTACCCCTTCCTGCCAGAAAGGGCAATTGCTCTTGGGAAAGACTGTAGCTGGTGGTTTGGTTTTTCTGTTGTTTTTTTTTTTGGTTTTTTTTTTTTCTTTTCCCTCTTTCTTTTTTCTGGCAGCTTCAGAATCCAGATAATCATTGTTCATTTAGTGAAGCTGGGATTTCTAACTTAATTTACCTCTTTTTTAGACCACATAAAATATCGGAGTGATGCTGAGCCTGTCTTGCTGGCTCGTAGGCATGTACTAGTGCCCTGCTGGATCAGAAATATTGAAAGGAGTAGGTCTGAGAGAGAAAGGTTAGTATTCCAACCACCTGTCTCTTTTTTCCCTAATTGTGGATTTTATCTTATAAACCATTAAAAGAAATGGCCCAGTGACATTTCATTATTCAGCTAGCAGAGATTTTCTGATTAACTGGCTATTATGGAATTACAAATTGTACACAACAGTATTTGTGCATCTTCATTCCTGCTTTGAAGAGCAGTCACTAGAAAACACATTGCCACAGATTTCTGTGCAAATCAGCTAGAATCTTACTCTGTTGTACCTTATTCTACTGTAATAGCAAGAAAAGATATGCCAGAAACTTATATTTAATATAAGTTTGATGTAAGTGGACCAATTAGGGCCAGTCTTGCAGTTGCTGCTAATTCTAATGCTTATGTGCTGTTTACAGAGGCCAGTGATTTCAATCATAATTAGTGAGCTAGTCAAAAAATAAAGTTCATCTGAGGATAAGAACTCGTTCTAGAGGGTGGGGTAAAGAATAGCTCTCAAGTTCTCCTCTTTTTTTTTAATATTAATGGATTACACTTATTTTAAGGGGGGGGGCAGAATAATTATAAATATTCTGTTTTCAGAGAATTTTATATATAAGTCAATCTGACTAACACAAGCAAGAATGTCAATTTTGTTTCCAAGCCATACCTGTGTCTTCTGCTATTTCATTCATTGATCATTTTTTTTGACAGCTCATGGAACAGTGAGCTTTTTGTTTAAAAGGAATATTTTTATGTCCATGTTATTCTAGCATATGTATCATTATTTTATACTTAAATATAGAAAAGAGGAGATATAAATGCAGGTAACACAGATGATGTTATTAGTGTGAGATGGTATGGCCCAAATGTGTTTTATTTTCAGAATTTGTTCAAAACTTTGCATTTGGGCCAACACCTATTTACAAAGATAATTTTCTTGAATTTATAGAGAGTATGGAATTAAGTTATATCTGTAGAGGACAGTCCAAAGAACTGAAGTCATTCACACAGCTTGTTCATTTGACAGGTAATTTTTCAGAACATTTCTGGAAAAGTAATTTTTTTTCTTGAGAAACACTTGTGTAATATGTAAAATGTCTTAAGTGATGCTGTCTTCAAAGAGGTTTCCAGAGGTTATGATTAGAGTCACATCAATAGTTTAAACCAAATGGGGAGAAAGCCCAGTTGACAGATCCTGTTCAGTTCCAAGTAGGGTGAAAAAATTTATGCTAAAGTTGGAGCAGCATTTAACATCTATATGTAAACGAAAACTTTTATTGAAAGGTAGATTCCACTAAATTAATTTACATGCTGTTGAAAACTTTGACTATTGCACAAAATTTACATCAAAATCATTCCTCAGTTTTATGGAGGACATATTTGGGCCAGCTGCAAAATAAGGGGAGGTGGTTTTATTTCTCTGCAATCCTTGAATTCTCTGTTCTGTGCTTCTTTTACTACAGTTAGTCAAATTACAGCACATATTATGGTGTGAGTACAGACTCCTGTTAACTTTTATCTTTTAGGGCCAGTTCTCGATGCCACTGAAGTCAGTGTTGACTGTGGGAGCAGAAGGCAGTTGAATTAAGCTTTGACTCTGAAGGTTAACATTAACCATGGGTGGATGGAAAGAGAAACAAGAAACTGAAACGTGGATAAAAGCTGTTCAGATGATTATTCACTAATGTACTTCCCAAAGTAGTATTGCCTCTGGATTTTAGAAAGATTTATAACCCTGTTTGCAAGACAAGGGCTGGACACTTAGTTAATGTAAACTGGGGTCACACTCCTGACTTCAGAGACACAATTACATCAGTCGAAGCTCTGATCTAAAGATTTGAAGTTTTTTTTTTTTTTTTAACTTCTACATATTAATGTCTTTTTTTGTTTGTTTTTGGCTTTTCCTTTTAAAAACAGATCCCAGTTTTCGTAGGGTAAGGAAGGTCCAATTTCATCTTGTTTTAACTCCCTAGATGATGGGGATACATTTTGCCTATTATGTTTTCATTACTTCTAAATCTGCTGACGTGTGGGAGGGAATTGAATGAAGCTTGTAAGCCTGCCACTTTCGTTGAGTTGAACTCAACAAGAGGTTACGCTGGCAAATCTTCCAAGGTAGTGATCATGCACAGGCCATTGGGAAAAACTGTAGTGTCACACATCGACAGATATTCCCTCAATATGACAGTGGCCAGGAGAGAATTGTCTTAAGTGAATTACTGAGGACAATAACATGTGGCTTAAAGAGGATATGTTGATCTTGTGCATTGTTGCTCCTTTGTCCCTGATGAATCCCCTATGGAGCAAATCACCATGAAAAAGTAAATACATCCTGCAGTGAAAATAATAAGGGGAAGTCTGACTGCTTACAACTGTTTACTGTCTAGAGTATTAGATGAGGACCCAGGAAATCTAGATTCTCTGGCACTGCCCTCAAGTTCTGTGTAAAAAGAGAAGTACCTTATTTCCCCTCCTGTAAAATGGAAAGAGTTAAGGTCTCTTCTGAGATCTGTGGGTCAGAATTGACAAACCAAGTCCTTGTTGTTGTTGGTTTCTTGTGACCATTTGGGATCTGAACAAAATAAGTCATGGGGGAGGCAGGGTGCAGGTGAGGGCACAGGCACTGAGTTTGACATCAAGCAGAGTGTCAGTGCTCCCTGTGTGTTCTGCATTTCCATGGAACAACCTTCTTACCATCTTGGTACCAACTTTCCTTTCTTTCTTTCAGTGCTGCTTACTGAGGCACCAATTTGCTTCCAGGAGAGGCATTTCTAGCCCTGCATCACACAGGAGGACCTGCTCGGGCTCTCCCAGGAGCGAGCATGTACAAGTATCTGTGTCTTCACTGAAAACCTCAATCCAGCTTTTTTTGCCATTAGGCACCTAATTCAGAAGCATCTTGAGTTGACATGATGTCCAGCTAAAGCACATCGTGTGCAGTGAGCAACACCATGATGTATTCTTACCGCCAACACTGTTTTTCATGTTGGTTATTTAAAATAATGTTTGGACTCATGTCCAGTAAAAACACAGGTAACCTCTAAGGGTTGGGTGGGGTTCAGTGACTATTTTTGGGGAAACACAGGAAACTTCTGAGACAATTTCACCTATGGGGTGGTGAGAAGAGTAAAATAAAAAGTCATCATTTGTTGATGTAATGAAGCTTCTCCCCTTCCCTACAGACACACATGTAAACACACACACACACATGCACATATGCGTTGTTTTAACAAGCACTGGAGATGACCCAGAGTTTCCAGTTTCAAATGTAAACTTGTCTAAGTTTTGAGAATTTATCTCAAAATTTTCCTCAAATCTGGGTTTACAACACTTGAGGTTTGACTTGATAGCACTGAGGTTAAACCTTTGGAATAGATAAGAGGTCTTCAAATCTGGATTTAATTCACTAATCCACTTCTGTTAATTTTTCTCTCATAACTTCACATATCATGGTTGAAATTTTATACCTGTAGTCCAGTGCAGGTGGGAGTGTAACACACAAATAAATACCTATTTGCCTGGTATCTTTGCCTACAGACTACAATGTGCATGAACAATAACATTTAAGCCTGTTAATCAATGAGTACAAAATTGTACCTGCCAAGCAAAGACATGTTGTAGAAATGCTTTTAAAATGAGCTTTATAATGCCCCACAACATTTGGGGGAACAGAGGGTTGATAGGCAGCAGTGATGGCCAGTTGCCTAGAATATCAGTTCCTCTTCAATAACTTCTGTTTGCCAACTATGAATTTATAAACAGTTATTTTCTTTATTCATTGTCTGCTTATTGGTGTCATGCCCTCGTGATGACTCCTGCTAAAAGGGGTGACATAAGGTAGCTCAGAATAAAGTTTTTGTGTGCAAACAGGCCTCATCTGTGTGTCCATGCACACATTTTTTAATTGCTCCTTTGAAGCTGCCCATTCAGGGACAGTAACCAAGCATCTAGGAAGTATAAAACCAACAAAGAAGTGTTCAGATGTTTCTCATGAGGCAGATTCTTTTTGGAAGGGTAGCTGTGGGTTTTGTTTTTTTCCCCCTTAAACTGAATTTAGCTCCTGTGATCAGAGCCAAATTGTCAGCTTTGAACAATAATGTAATCTGCTTGCTCATGGGGGAGGTGCAGCAGGGACAGCCACCAGACAGCCTTCCTCACCTGTGTTCCTGGGTACAGAGAGGCTAGCTCATGCTCTCAGTCCAACAAGTTCTCAGGACACTCAGCAGAGCTGCCTGCTGTTGTATCTCGATTTGAGTGGGAGCTGAACTGAAAGAAGTGAATTCTTTCATAAAAATGATCAAAGCGCCAATCCAGAAGTGACGTTCAGGGAAGTACTACTGAGGGATACCTGCAACCTGAGGAAAGAAGGGTCTCAGAGGTATCATTTAGATGTCTTCAAATTTACAAAGCTAATGTGAAGTGCCAGCCCAAAAAGCCACCAAAATGTTTGCTTGCTGAGAGCAAGACAGAGGGCACCATTTTGCCACTATATAAAGCCTTGCTGCACCCACAAGGTAGGTGGTGTGTGCAGTTCTGGTCTCTGCATCTCAAGAAGGACGTAGTAGAGGTAGAGAAGAGACATTAAAATGATTAAGGTTGTGGAGAAGCTGCTTAGTAAGAAGAAATTGAAAGAGAATCTTCAGCTTGGAGAAGAGAAGGCTGAGAAGAAGATATGCTTGGCATTTAGAAAATCATGAAGATGGCAGATAAGGTGAATGCCAAACTGTTATCCACCAAATCCTGCAGTACTAGGGGGAACTCGTTGAAACTGGTAGGAGCAGATTTAAAACAGATACAGTGCTTACACAATGGAGACTGAACTTCTGGGATTTGTTGCCACAGGAAACTGTAGAGGCAGACAGTATCAGAAGACTCAAAAAGGTCCATAAAAAACTACCAGAGGGAATAGGCAGGGACATATCCTTTAACATCCTTAATACAACAATTGTGGATGCTGGGGAGTTTGAAGGGACAGGCCTGCAGAAAGCGGCCAGGCTCACATTCTCTCTTGAAATAGCTTCTACTGTTTCCACTGTTGGAATGAGTAAAGGGGGTTAGACAGACCACCAGTGGGACCCTGCAGGGAGTTTCTATGTCCCTACATGGTAGTGAGGCTCTCCTGTCTCCACGCTGTGTAAAGAAGAAGAAAGCTCCTGAAGGTGATTCAGAATGAGACCTAACTCTTCCTACCCTGAATCACCCTCAGAAAAGCCTATCTCTCACCATCAATTTCAAAGGAAATCTACCCTAGACAGAAGTCTTGTGAATAACCACATTAGTCACAACTGACACAGGTTGGGTTTGAACTGCTGACCTAAGAAGTGAAAGAAGTGTCATATTCAAGAACTCAATCCAGACCCCTCACAGTCATTTTAGTGAGTGTTTAAGAGCAAAAACACTGTACTAGAGCTCAGTATTATTATAATGATTATTGGTTAACTTCGCTCACAAGCAATTGGAAACATTTCCTCAGCCAGTGATGCTGAAGTACTACGTCAAGCTCTGGTTAAGACGAAAAGTTAAGAAAATATCTTTTGTATACATTAAACTGCTTTCTCACAGTCTTGAAGCTGAATCACTGGGAAAGACTGCCTCTGCTGTCTAGCTGCAAAGCTGTTCTGAATTGCCCAGGTATGGCCGGATATCTTAACATTTATGGGAAGTCTGCTGCATGTCACCGCCTGGAAAGAGAAACAGGCTGTGAGGCTGGAATTACAGGATGACATTTGACTCAGAAAGAAGGGTGAAAGTCAGGAGGTGATTCTTTTATGTAAAGCTACCCTAGTATCTTCCTTTGAGCGCTCCAGCTCATAGAAATTAAACAAATGCTTAAGTGACAGTTTAATATTTCATTACCTTATCTCTACATACAATGGGCTATTTAGACATGTAAATACAGACATTTTTGGGCATACATTGCTAGAATTACAGTTGTTAGACATTTTTAGGCATCAGCTGAAAATCTGATCACAGAACCACAGGTTCTCAGAATCACAGAATGGTAGGGGTTGGAAGGAAACTGGAGATTAACTAGTCCAAGCCCCCAACTAAAGCAGGTTCACCTAAAGCAGGTTGCACAGGAATGCATCCAAGTGGGTCTTGAATATCTCCATAGAAGGAGATTTCAGAGCCTCTCTGGGCAGTCTGTTCCAATGCTCGGTTACCCTCCAGTAAAGAAGTTTTTCCTCACGTTCAGGTGGAACTTACCATGTTCGTGTTTGTGTCTGTTGCCCATTGTTTTGTCACTGGGCACCACATCCTCTCTCTCAGTCTACTCTTTTCCACCCTAAACAGACCCAGGTCTCTCAGCCTCTATTCATCAGAGAGATGCTCCGGTCCCCTAATCATCTTCAGGGCCCTTTGCTAGACTCTTTCCAGTAGCTCCTTGCCTGATCAATGCAGAAAAAAAAAAAAATTGTTCCCAAGCATATTCTGAGATTCAAGAATGGGCTAAAATACAGTAAGAGCTGCAGAGAATGTAAGCTTGTCTTTTAAATGTGTTACAAATGTGAAGTTTGGTATAAAGGACAAAATGGCTTATCACTGGTAGCATGAATATTTTGTAATCAGATAGTATGTAGATCTTTTCACCACTATATCCTTTGTAGTAGGCATGTGGGTTTTTAACTTGGAAGATACAAGGTGGGAGCTTGGTCACAGTCTCTAATTTGTTGTCCAGGGCAGGGCTATCAAAGAAATCTGTGGTCAGTATGGAAACAGAACTTGACATGGTTACCCAGCTTTTCTCCCTACTTGCTAAATATGTTGCTACCTACTTCTGAGCCATGTAAAGCTGATCCAAGCTACAAAGCCCTCTAAAGAAAATATTTAGAATACAGTAAACTGGTCTGTGGTTGAACATTTTGGTATCTGTAATACACCTCAGCTCATCTTCTGGGCGAGTTTCCAGATACTACCATTGGGACTATTATTTACTGATTCAGTTTAGAAAATTCTGTTTGTTTCTCTCACAAGATGTCTTTGTGAAAATAAGAAGCACGGTGTTATTAGTGTTTGGATGAGTAAATAGCTAGCTTGCACACTCTATCTTCCATTTATTTAATGTTCAAAAAGTGCACTTGAATTGTCCCAGCTCTGAGACCTTTATAGTAATGTGATGTCAAACCTCTGCAGCTCCCATTTGGAACCAATATCATAGTGCTTGTGGGATAGGGAAGCTGAAAGTAGTGCGATGTGCCCTTTTTGTCAGTGCAAATGTTGTCCACCTCACATGAAAAAGTTAACTTGATAGAAAGAGTCCAAAATATCTGCCCTTCTCTCAGGACACCTCATATATTCAGGGCTGCACAATGCAAGTGCTGTTACTTTACAGGGGTAAGAATTCAATTTACACTGGTAGTGCTTTCACAAGAGCATTTCAGTTCAGTTGGTAAATCTTTCCAGGTGGCCCCTAATTTTAGGGAGGACAAATTTGCAAATGTTAAATAGCAGGCAGGATTCCTTTAATTTTCTATCAATCTGAAAAAAAAAAGAAAATGGACTTAAACATAGCATTCTTCAGGAGATTAACTGGAGGCTCAGCATTCTACATTTCATGTCTGCATTTTTTGTGTTGTTGCTGTTGAAATCCTTGCTCCAAATATGCATAAGTTCCTTTTTTAAAGATATTCTGGAATTAGCAATGAAAAACCCCCTTATTATAATACCTGCAAATAAGGCAAAAAATGGGCATCAGGCAGCTTTATATTGGAAAGGTCATCGGGGTAGTTCTTGACCAGTTTTGAGTTTGTGTGTGTGTGTATTTAACGAATAAAGAGAGGCACGGACTTGCTTAGGCCAGTTGAAATATCTTGCAACTATAAAATGAAGCAGAAGAGTTAAAATAATGGCTCCTATTCAGATGTTCCACCAGAAGCGTCCTTCCATTTTCAAGGGCCCTTTGTGCTGTCAGATGCTGTTAGCCCCTTGTTAGTCACTGCTAGAGAAAAAAACCCTCCACAACACACAACTGAATTTGGTCAGTTTGCTCAGCTGCTGTTGATGTCACCCCTTGCTCACGACGAGTAAGTTACTGTAATAATCCTCCCCTTTTATTAATCACAACTTTGTAGAAAGCAAGAACTGGGTGACATCATTGTTGAAGAGGACTGGCTAACTCATGCTCAGCTTTCGTCAGTTTTGCTATAACATCTCTTACGTGTCATCTGAAAATAATTACCAGCTCTCGCTTTCCATGTCTGACCAATCATCCCCGTTTTTCCTCTTTATGAGGCTACAGGCCTCTACCTATTTCAAACACCTGGTGTAATCTATTTAGAGATGAAAGGGAATATCTCTAACTGGAAGCTAGGACATTCCAGGGGATCCTCAGGAGCAAAAGTCATTTGCCATATAAAACATTAGTGGTATTTATTATTGAGAAAAAATAACCTTCCACAGTATAAAATATTAAAGCACTCAGACAGAGGCTACCATCATACTCTGAATGCCATTTCAGCATTGGTACATTCCAGTATCTGTTTTCTGCTCTGCTTTTGTTTTGAGTAACATAAAATGTTTGTCTGCTTGTACATCTATCCATATAAAAAGGCAAATAAGCCAAATTTCAAGGGCAATTTTTTCATTGTTGATTTTGTGAAGGATATTTAGTTACTTATTTGCTAAGAAGCCAATGTCTTTCTAGTCTTGCTGACCTATTGCCTAAGACCAAGGAAAAGATAGACTCTACCCTTCACTTTTAACTCCACATTTCAGTGATTTTGAGGCCAAAAGATACCTTCTTACTTCAAGAGAAGTGCAGTTGAGTAGAGGAATTCAGAAATATGAGAGGGTTATTTGATTACAGCAAGTGATTCATCCACACCAGGGAAGGAAATACAGGCAAGACTTCAAGTTAAACAGCCTGCATCTGTTAACGGTCACAGAAAAGAGCAAAAAGTAGCCTGAATTTAAAGGAAGGACTAGGCAGACAGGTTGAACATACATGTAAATGAATTTCCACATGAATTTCCACCTTGCAGTCTGAGATGGATATTCCTACAGCTTTGGGTTTTATTTTTCCACATTGTCTGTTAGAATGAGTACATTTGATTTTGGGCAGAATACATTATTGGAGAGATTGGTCACAAATGTATACCTTTATCTCTAAAGATCTAACTTAATTTCTGTTACAATCAATAGCAAAACTCTCTTGGACTTAGCTAAACTGGAGTCGGTCTTGCGTTTGTCTGTGCTTATTATACCAACAGCCATTTCTAGCTCTTCAGCTTTGTGGAGTTTGAATCTACATGAAATAATTGCAATGGTCTCTCTCTTTTACAAGTAGGCTGGGTAGTTCTTTGAGAAAACATCACAACATGATATAATTGCAGTGTAATATATTTAACATCATATGACACAGACTCACTTCCTGCAAGAGAAAAGACATAGAATTTCACTCACTAAGACCTGCATTCCCATCTCTCCAGTGTGACCTAGCACTGATTTTCACAGATACATCCATTCTTGATAACAAAGTAGCTAAGGACCATATTTGTTGAATCTAAACAAAACAAAACCAAAGTAAGACAGATTCCTTGGTCAATCACTTGTGTGAATAATTGCCATTATTAGCAGGCAAACACACCTTGGTTCCAGTCTAAACTTAGCTAACATCAGCTTTCAGCCACTCTACACTGCTATGTACTCGCCTGCTAGTTAGAGAAGTTTTACTGTCCGATACCTTCTCTAGTTGTAGGGGTTTGGAAACCATTCTTAGAATTACTTTTTAACATTCCCTTTAGAAGGCTGATTTTTTTAAGCTTCGTGAGTTTACCTCTGGGGAATAACTTTCCTAGGTTAAGTCATTCTTGTATTTTTCCTGAAACATTCTGTGCCCCTGATTCAAAACCTCTTTTTTTTAAAAAAAAGAAAAAAACAAAACTATATGAAACAAGACTGTAGTTTCACAGACTGAGGAAACAGTAGCTTCTTACTTCTTAGCAATGCAATACAAAGAGCTTAACTCATTTCATATATTCACTGTGATGTCTTCATTTTTTCCCTTGGGGTAAAATGCCACATCCCGTTAGTATGGGATGTATTGCATTGCTCTCCACAATGCTAAGACACCTGTAATGCCCATGAGCAGAACTCATGAGGTTGGGTCAGACTGCAGGACGGGTCACCCACACAGATCACTGTCAACTGAGTATTCTGTGTAAGTGATCTACTATTACAACAGCACCAAAATTTCACTACCTTTAGCCATTGCCAATAACAGTTTAATGTCACATTCCATGACATGTATAATTGCTATACTAAATAACTCTAAGACACTGGAAGATTCAATGAAATTAAAATGAAATGTCTTGATTATGCAGTTCCTCATGAATAGTTAAGTTTATCAACCAATTGTTAGTTTACTATAAACCCACTTAATGTCTCCTGCATTGATTTTACCACATTGATCTTGCATTCCGAATATTTAGCAATATTCCATAAAAACATGCAGATTGGTAATATTTATGTTTTCACTCTTTAATTCTTTTACTCAATGAATTCAAATCAGTTATTTTGCTCTGTTCGGTACCCAAGCACCCAGTGTGCAATAGCAATTCTCATCCTATATGCCTGTTTTATACATAGGAAAAGGTAGTTTGACTTAGCTGAATCTTTAAGAATCAGAGTGTGTAATGAAACTAAGTCTTTTTTTCTATTAATATGAATTTTCTCTTTATTTTATAAATATAAAAAAAACCACTTAGGTGATAAGGGAGCACTAAAGTCAACTCCTTCAAAATTGCTTGGAAAAATGCAATTGGATTGAGAATGGTTAACATAAATACATTGTGGCTAACAACATCTGTAACTACTGCTAAACCAGAAAGTAATGCACTATAAAACATGCATGCAGTCTCTCATTTTCTTTTTTTACAGAAAAATACAGAAGAGAAATATTTATCATGCACATTTGCCTTTTTCAGTCACTACTGCTGACACAAAAAGTCAAAATAGAATTTGAACTGATGTATTGCTAGTGTTCCTTTTCTGCATGATTTATAAACTAGTTGGGTCAAGAAGTATTTGTTTTTTCAATTAACACCTATTGATGATGGAGTTTCGTTAATACTTTTAGATTCCCTTATCAATTATCTGCATTCTTCTTTGTCTAATTTATATCCATCAAAACCAGAATGTTGTTCAATATTTCAGGCAAATCTGTGTTTTTAATAGGTACTACAGGGTTTAGGAAGAAAAGAAAATCATATCACTAAAGAGCATCTATAAACTAAGGCGATTTAGAGAAATACATATTTTATAGATAAGAACCACTTAACCTCATATGAGCTGATTGTGCTTAATCTTTTGATTCACTTAGGTTAACTATAAGCTGCCATAATGCTTAAATGTCACTCCTTCCCAAGGCTGTCTGATTCATATTTAATATTATGTTATCACCATCTATACAATTTTATCTGATTTTCTACTCCATTCTACTCCATTTTCTACTCCATTGAAATACTCTATAACCTTTAAATAGAAGGTGTGCATGTCAAACTTGGACAGTGTTGCTAGAAGAATGTAGGGAACTTGCACTGCTTCTGCCTGTAATGTACTTTTTTTGTGCATAAAGGAAATGTCAGTCTTCAAACCATTAATCTGGCACCTTTCATGAACATTGAATACACAGCCAAAAATCATTATCCTAGGAAATAAAGAATTCTGAATCCATTTCAAATCTCAAGGAAACCATACGCAGTCCAAAGTTAATTGCCCAGCTTAGAATTTGACTAGAATTACTTAACATGCTTATTGATAAAATTCAGTGCATCTAGGTTTGATAACTTACCCCTGCAAAATACAATGCACCTTCAAGAGACGTTATATAAATTAAGTTGTAAGAAATTTTATTTTCTCTAGTATTTGCTTTATTAAGTGAGTTTTTGTACGTTCACTTATGACTACATCTACAGGCATATATATGTGTACATGCATAAGTGAGCATGATTTTGTGTGCATGTGAAGCCAAGTGCTTCATTAGCCAAGTGGTAGGAAGTTCCTTAGAAATTCCAAGCATGTCTAGGTGTATAGTGCAGTGGGTTTTAGGGTGGTATTTCAATTTAAGCTTTTTAAGCACCATTTCTTTGGCCTGTGTGTACACCACAGATGCCATATCTCATTCCTTCAGACCAAAAAGCAAGGGCAAGTTTAGTGAGTTTGCCTTAATAGCACTGTCCATCTTCCTAATGGTTGTGATAGTAGGGCAGAGCAGTAAGAAACATTGCACTGTAATATTCAAGTAGACAAGACCCACTGTTGATTTCTTGATTTAATTTAGTCATCTTATAGAGTTATAGATGACTGAGATTGCCTTTTTTCACATTCAGGTGCACCAGGCCAGTAGAGCAGTACTGATTTGGATGGTGCCTTGCTAAATGTTTTCTTGCCACTTTTCTTGCGATACCTCCTTTGTCAAGCAAGGGCTTTGCATCTTTTAGTTTCAGCCTGTGACATTAACTTAAGATTAGTTTTGAGGAACTAGCCCTTGTGGAGTCTCTTCTGAGATTCTTCTTTGAAAATATGTTCCTGCTTTTCTTGAAACTAATCTCTCCTTCTGTGCTACAAGGCAGAGATTGCGCAGTAGGAACAACATACTTCTTAGAGCTCACAGTGCGATCCAGGCTGATACAACTCCTGCCACCTCAGGCGGAAAAATGCACAGACCACTGGAAAGACTGGACATTGGTCACCACCCCTCATACTAGTACAAAAGCAGTCAAGGGACTTCTGAGTTTATCAGAGGCATTGATGCTGAGCATGGCTGTCACCATGGGTTTGTGAGATCCACCAGCTGTGGTCACACACCACGTATTTCCATTTCATTGGTTGTGTTCTCAGTGCTATCAGATGTGGCATGTTTGATAGAAGACTCCAGCTGCTAAACTGACCATTTCAGTCCCATCACTTTCAGGGAAGAGTTCTCTAAATCCAGTGCATCTCTAATGCCTGCCAAGCTGGGTATGACCCTTGACTGGCATCTTTGTTCTTAGGTATTTCTTCTATGTATCTATGTATCTATGATTTAAATTCTCCTCTGATGACAGCTCAGATTGCCAGTAATATAAATATCATTGTAAGCATAATCTCTGGCCCTTTTAGCTGCTTTTCAAAGGTTTGGTTTTTTGGTTTTGTTTTTTTTTCTAGCAGTCCTTTGTTAGTCCTAACTATTCACAGGTCCTATTTTATCCATCATTGCTTCGTATTCTTCTGGGGTTCCTGAAGACTTAATTAAGATGTTTTATTTTCCAGATTTTGTTCCTGAGAAAAACACTGGGGAAGAAGTTCTACTCATCATAAAGAAAATGTGAAAATATCAGTGCTCCATATTCTGTTCTGGGACATCACTGCTCTTAAAAGCACAATTCCTCTTAAAAATTCCTAGTAATTTCTGCTGTAGCATCATACCAAATGTTTTAGTGAGATACAAACTGCCTCACTCTTCTAGGAAAGGGCTGTTAATACCAAAGCGAGCTTGTGGATGTTCTGGCACAATGCACCTTCAATGAAACCCTGTCCACTTTTTACCTTTTTACTACTCAGCTACATGCTCTCTATTTTAATTTTCCTTAAACTACTCCTGAGATCAAATGCCCTTTTTTCGCCTGGATCACACTTCCCTCCGTTATCTCTGGCTGCCACATCCAAAATTCACCAGTAATTCAGTGCTCCCACAGCGTGACAGATTTACAAACAGATTGTTACCAGGCTTACTGTTTAACAGGCCAATTTAAAAAAAAAAAAAGAAAGAGGGGGGGTGGCAGTTACCTTGTGATTTGAGCATGCTTAGTTGTTTCAGTTTTGGTTTTACTTCATGTGTCCATTACAAAACCTCTTTTGCATTCACTCTATAACCCTGCCCTTTACACCCAATAGCTGCATCTTTGACAAAAACTGAGGCAACATAGTTCATTTCTGAAGCCATATGTTGAGTCCTATCCCAGCCTTTCTACACAACAATAATTCTTGTTATTTTATTTGTATTGAACAAGGGATCTTTTGCTGTTTGTTTTAAGAAAAGCCAGGAAATCCATCAAGTCTGTGTGATTCAATATTACTTTTGGCAATTTTTACTTTTCTTGACCTCCACAACTCAGTCTTATTTGTGTATAATTAAATCCTTTTCTATAAAAGTATCTCTACATAATCCTAGTTTTCTTCTGGTATTCCTGTCCATGCAGTTAGATCTGTAGTCTTTGTCAGATATCTACTTGTCTTTTACGAAACACAACTCGCTGGTTAAAGAAAACTAAGGGTTTTGTCTGTGTTCTCAGGATTGGCAGAAAAGTTTAAGGCACAAAAGATGGCAGAATTTTTTAAAAATTTCCAGCCTGCAACAGAATGAAAAATCATACTGGGAATTAAAATAAATAAAGGCCTGGATACAGTATTCAGTTTATGGCATTTCCAATCTGCTTCAACCATTTTTATTTTTTCTAAATGTTCATGCTATTGTTATTTCAGAATGTCATTTGAAAAGTGTTTCAAACCTTATTTGTCAGTTTCTAAATGATTGGCACTTCTCCTGGGACAGAAATTGCAGGTATTTTTCCTGTCTTTGTTTCCCAGTAAAGAAGTTCAGGAAAACTGTCCTTTTCTATTAAGCTCCAGTTAAGACACATCAACTTTTTTTTTTCTGGAAAAAAACTTGCATACGATCAAAAATTTTCCATCCAAATCATTTCATCTGAGCTTTATTCCTCAGAGCTGCATTGTAATGTAGTGTCATATTAAGGCACTACCTTCTGTCACTTGGCTGGCCCTTTCATTTGACAAGATGCAAGTTCATTACGTGCTGTAGCATTCTGACTCGGAGGGATTTAATCATTCAAGCTAAGGTATAAAAAGCCTAGCAATTTGCCTTCTGGTAGTCCCACCACTGTTTGTTGTATCCAGTTAAAATTATATGGACAGGGTAGCATTAGGTGAAAGGTATCTGTGTGAGTGGAGGAGGTGGATGAAAAAGAGGTTCTTTCTCTTGACAGAACATGTACCCGTATGTCAGAAGCTGAAAGGATTAATACTAGGATAGAGATAATGTCTTTGGGAGATCAGCAAGGCCAAATTTCTGCCCACTTGCAGTGGTTGTAATGTTCCGAGCTTAAAGGTGATTTCTAATAATGATCCTCTTCAGTCTTGCCTCTTCAATTAGTTCTCACTTGACAGTAACACCCCACTGATCTAACTTTCCTTCACAGCTCTACCTGCATGGTACCCTTCCCAAAGCCTTTCAGCACAGCAAGGTTATAATGTTAGAAGTTGTCATCCTTCACTTCTGAACATTAGCCCAACTAGTAGGAATAAGATTGTGTAGTCAGTGAAGTGCACAGTGCTCTGTTTCATTACTGATTGTAGAAGGACCAGGTGACTTCAAAGCTGTGTTAATAACTTCCACAAGTCTGAGTGTATTTCTAACACCTGTCTGCTTAGTTTCACCTTTTCTGTTGCACGCAAAAAAAAAAAGTATGTGTAAAAAGTATGTGTACCTCAGTGAAATTCAAAATGTGTCTGTTCTTTGAATGCTCCATAGAACAGTGACTGATGCAGTGCAGAAGTTCTTATCTAGTGTGGAGTCAACATGCCTTACTGACTGGGAACTCAGTATGTTGTGAAATATAACAAGGTTCTTCTTTCCATGCCTTCTCATTGGAAACTGGAAGTCTCCTGAGAATAGTGCCTTAGCTGATAGAGTACCCTTCTTTTTACGATTGTACAGCTCCTAAATAAAACTCATTTATAGCTCTTGCTTCCTTTCAGGCAGTAATTTGTATCTTGAAACCTAAGACCACTAACTCATGATTTGTACAACTTGACCATTTCTGGTCAGGAAAGTCTCAAGTGTGAACTCACACAGAGGCTGAATTATCTCTGGCCCCACGAGAAATAGTCCCTCCAGGTCATGATTGAGGTCATTGTTAGAGTGTTTTAAACAGGCTTGTCAGTATTCAGAGCTTACTGTTTGCTTGTTCTTGGCGGATTTAACCCTACAAAGTGCTGAGCACTTCTGATGGATACTGAGCACCATCAGCTTTCACTTGGATTAAGATAAAATCAAGGACACTCAATCTGTCTCAAAAATGTTTAGTATTTCATGAAGCTGAACCCTGAATGACTATTTTTTTTTCCACTTTACAATCCCTAAAGTATCTTAAATTTAATTACAGCAGTTCTGCTGAAGCTCATGCAGCATGGACACTCGTACATGCCAATGGTAGTTGAAACTATCTATCAATGGAGTATTGAATTGCTCAACCTGGGTTTTAATAACTTTTTCTAAATCAGGAAAAATATATTATTTAAATCCTGTATAATGTAAATGTAATTAAAATGTACTTTTAATGCAAGACTGTGCATCCAAAAATTGTTGGATATCTCTCCTGTACTTAGGGGAAGAAAGACATTGGGCTTAGGAGCTCTTTTTAAAAGTCTAGTGAGGGTTTAACATTTCCCTATGCACTCCTTGAAATCAGAGATAACCAAATGATGAGATAAGTGGATAGCTTTTTTTTTTTTGTTGTTTTTAATTCAGTGAAGACCTCCCAGTGCATATTCCTGTTGGAGTTGATGAATAGCTCCTTTGGGATGCTGTAAGCTCCACTCGACGTGTTTGTGGAATACCTTCCATTTACACAGACATTTTTCATGATCAGCCCATAAGGATCAGGGGAGAGACAAAGAAGCAGTAGGCCTTTTTTTATTATTATTTCTGGACAGTTGTTTTATGTTCTGCTTTATGATTTTGGTGGACTGAAACTGCTGGGAGTCAGTCTGGCCTTAACTCTGGAAGATAATATCCTCCCAGCCCCCGAAGCCATCCTGTTAAAGGGTCCATCAGCCATTTTCTTTTTTAGATGAAACAGTCACTCTATGTAAGAAAGACTTACTGGGAATGAATGGAAAGAAAGGCCACCTTTCAGCTCAGCCCACAGAACAGCGGCATTTTTGATGCACAGTTTTTTCAGCTATACCTTTAACATAGCCTCAAATGCTTCTCATATTTTCTTTACAAGGCTACTGGCAGCAGATCAGTTCACTGCAACAACACCCTTAAATCTTTGTAGTACACACTCAGATCATGTGAGTTGGCCCTGAGTTACACTTCTCCTGTACGGGCTTCTCTAGCTTTTTCAGACCTGCCTGATGGCTGAAATACAGTATCTGTAGTACTGTTGAGGGGAAAATGAAAAGGAGATGAATTACAGGCAATAATACATGCTTCCATCATGCACCTTTCCCCTGTAAGTTAGTGGGAGGTGAATTTGGTTCACACACTCCAAGCTAAATGGATTGCAAGTTTTGAAGTAAAGAAGAAACCTTTCCCTGGGTCAAAGCAGTGAGTCAATGGCTTTTTTTTTTTTTTGGTTTTACCTTCTTACAACAAAATTCATACTTTATTTATTAAAATCATTCTGCCCTAAAATTATCATAGCCCCCGGTACTCAGATGCTGATGATGCTTGATGCTGCGTTCTTTCTATGGCACATTACAGTTCTGGATGCTCATTATTATTCATCATCTTTCTTAATTGTATCACATAGGAACTGTTTTATGGACTGTGACATGTGGAGTAGATGTTCTATGCACTGTTTGCAATTAAACATCTAATTCATAGTAGCCTACAGTGTGAGGAACGGCTCACAGATGGTTCCAGATGGTCCTTTCAGTTCTGTGTTCTCACGTTTCTATCACAGCTGAAAGGTAGCAGTAGCAAAAGGTAACTGGCAATCTCTGCAACCTCTTCTATGGGTTTACAATACTCTCCAATCTCCATTTCCTTTGAAAGAAAGAAGGAAAAATATGTGACTTGAAATCAAATGCAGAAATGAAATACAACGTTAAAAATAAATAGTAAGAGAAATTACTTTGCCAGCTATGGTTGGTTAAAAGGTTCTTGCTACTGTATTTTTATTGTTTTGCTTTGAATAGCACTGCTTTGCTCTGGCTACCAAACCAAGAGCTCACTAAATATTTTCATCCTTCAAACAACATCTAAGAACAATGTCTCACCTCTTCTTGGGTATCAGTCGATTTAAATTGCATCACCCTGTGCATAGGAAAGTGTCAACATTTTCCAAAACTTTACAGATGCATTTTGATATCTATGTCTTTATCTGAATCTATGGCTTGCTAATAACTTGCATGTGAAACAGTCCATTATCTTGCAAAACAGACATGACATTTTTGCTGCTGCGTAAATGCTCCACATTGATGTACCCACAGGCTTTACGTAACACACACACATGCACGCTGATGCAGAAGAGTGAAGCAACCTGGTAGGGGGAAGCCTCAGACCAAAGTGGGTCACTGAAATGCAGAAGTGAGAGAACAACAGATCTGCTACCGGAAAAGTCCCAAACCTTCTCTACAACAAGTAACTTCTGCACAATTACAACAGTAATCCATTGTGCTGTGTACAGCTTGCCCACGTTGGACACATAAAAAAATATCCTAGTTAGGAAGACCATGATAGTACTGAATAGTTCATTTTCCACATAGTGCATAGCACTGAGTTTCATGCTACTTTAGTCATTAGTTACAGGGATAAGGATCCAATTAAGCCCATATATGTTTAAAAGCTCTGATTTGGGGAAGTTTCTGTGCCTATGTTTCTGTGACTATGTTTGTAATTGTCAATTTTTATATTAGAGTTGGTTCTGAACAAAACTCTAAATCCATTATTAGGGACACACAGGGTGAATTTTGGATTCAAAGCAGAATTTTGTAGACCCATCTCTGCTGTAAGAGTTTGTGGGGTTCTGGATGAATGGTGGTGCTTATTGGTACCAGCACATACAACTGTGTATCGTAAGACTCTGAAACAAAAGAAACGAGGTGGCAACAGGACAGTCTTGAGCTTCTGCTGGATCATAATTTTTTTGAAAGGCTCTGCTAGTGTCACTCTAGCATGTTTTAAAACAAGGATTTTCTGTCTGCTAGCACTTAGAAGGAAAATCTCTGTCCAGTGGGTTAAAAGCTAGTCATCCTTGTAATTTATCAGCTTCAAGTGGGACAGCATCTCAGAGCTGAGAAGGAGAGGATAAATCATGAGGCAGTTCTCTCCTGACACCCCAGCAATGTAAGGCAAATAAGGGTCTCTGGTTCTCTCCGCTCTCAAGATTAACTGATTTTTCCCTGAAGAGTCAATCTTTTGAACCAAATCGATGCCCCAGTCCTGTTCCTCAAGGCATTCTAGAGAAGGTAAATTTGGCCTGATATGTAGAAACTCATTTTCATTTTCAGTATTTCAGTTTGCAGGAGTATTCAGCTGGAGTTAAAACATTGGCTTTTGTGGGTTTTTTTTTTCTCCATTTGGATAAGTAATGGGGAAAGAAACTTTAATCTTGCATCTTTTTTTCTGTCATGGATTTCATACATTGGATTTTTTTGTTTTCTCCTCAGTCTGTCAAGGTCTCAAAAGTGATCTTGACAAGAGATTTCTCTCACTTCTGACTGTGAATAATCCCAGTTATTTCTGTGGTGGTGGTTTGGCTTTATTACGGATTTCCTTGAGCCCAAGAAGCTGGAAATAATAGCTTTTATCTTAAATTTGATTGAGTCATAATAAGTCTGTAGCTGTCTGGGTATGTAGTTACATATCTGAAGGCAACTATATGGCCTTGACTGGTGCAGTCTTCAAGCATTTTGCAATCCAGGCATGGTTTTACTCCCACTAACCCTGCCAAGCAGGGAAGTATTAAGTGCATTCTGCAGATGGCAAATCGAAGTGTGACACAGAGCGAGTGGCTTGTCCAGGGATTCCCAGGAAGTCCAAACTGCAAGTTCACAGCAGTGTGCACTGGGTCAAGCATAGGCTCTTATCATATTATGAGAGTGCTGGAAAAAAAGTAAAAGCAATCTTGTTTATTATATATTAACCCATTTTTTTTTGTGTTAAATTTGCCCCCTCATAGCACTGACAATGATTTAAAAATAGCGTGGAGAATGTTGTTCTTGAAAAATACACCTATGCAATTAAATCAGTTTGATACCTAGGAGCAAGTTTTCCTACCAGGCTGTAACAAAAGCAGACTGATTAAGCCTCAGGGACTTCAATAAAACAATTCTGGACTGATGACGTTGGAACTCAAAAGAGTGAGTAAGCCAGCAGGTGCAAACCTGAGCAGCTGCAGTGACAAAATGTGACAATACTTTGCTTGCTAGCATTGAAAGAAATTTCTTCATCATTTCAAATGAGACATTTTTCTAGTTAGCCCATCAGCAAATGGCATAAAATGATGGATCTAGACCATCAATTTAGTTGCTGATTTTCATATGCATGGTGAATTCAGGAATGTAACCTATATATAATCTAATGTAACCCATCCCACCCCTTGTTTATGGAGTTTGTGAAAGAAATGTTTACAGGGTAGCGTAGGGAGGAAGGCAGTGGTTTGCTGGGGTTATCACCTAACTGGTTCTGTTACAGGTGGCTCCACCTGAAACTCTTCTAGTCCTTGTACTATTGGTCAAAATTTACTTATTTACTTCCCTCTCTATACCCTTCTCTTTTGCGGTGTGAAATCGGAGTAAAGAGGCTTTATCTGTACTTATCCAGCTCTGAGAATCATGGAACCATTTGGTTTGGAAGGGAAATTTGGAGGTCACTGCCCAACGTCCTGTGGAGCAAGGCCAACTTTGAAGACAAAGCTTCAGGCTTAGATAGGGGGGCAAGGATGTCATTTCTGCCTGGTATGTGAGATACCGGCTGTATCAGACTGGGGGAGCCCGTGGGCCAGGATCACCTGCACTTTGGGCCCTGATGCAGGCGTTCGAAGGTCGCTCGGTGTCCTGAGAACCATCGGGGGCCGGGGCTTAGCCGTGCAGGTGGGTGGGATGTGGGCTCTGCGCTCCAGAAGCCCCTCGGTTGTCTCATTGCTGTACAAGGACACATGCCAGGCGTAAGGGAGAGGTGGGATCTGAGGAAAGGCAGGAGACAGCACACCATTTCTCTTGCAGGAGCAGATGTGGCTTCCCAAGGCGTCTGTGGCTGTAGCTGCTGCACACCGGGGAAGGGGCAGCAGCGAGTTCAATGAGGAATATAAAGGGGTATGGAATAGCCTTCTTGCAGCCCTGCCTGGGTCATGGTCTTTGATTCCTGCCTTAGGGAAAACAGACATTTCCCTTGGGCGAGGAATTTGGCCCGCATATAAAAAAAAAAATAAAGGCAAAAAGCGAAGCTTTTGCTTATAAAGTGCGGTCTCTTCCGTCCAGCACCGCTGCAGCCCGCTCCCTGCTCCCCTCTCCGCTGCCTGCACCCGGCCCCGGGTCTCGCCGAGCCGGAGCCGCCGCCTGTGGGCGGTGTCGGAGCGCCCTCTCCTGGCCCGGGGCGGCCCGGGGGGCGCTGCCTCTGCCCCGCGCCCCGCGGGGGTTGGGGGCGATCCCGGCCGGCCCGGGGGGATGCTGCTGGGCGGCCAAAACTCAAGTCCCCCGGATCCCTTGCTGCCCCTCTTCCCCACCTGCGAAAAAGGTCTTAGACTTTTAAAATTATTTAGGGTCTGGGAGAAAGGTCTCCATCTTCTCCTTTGCTCGCTATTGTGGTGGTGTGCAGAGAGAGGCGTTAGCCTGGGGTTGCCACTTAGTCTTGTTCTGTCCCTGTTTTATCATAATTTTCGGCTCTCATTTCTCACCTGATTCTAACAGTCCACATTGGCAGAGAGTCCCTGGACCGGTTAATCTGTGGAGTTTAATGCTGGTTACACACAAGCATACACAGAGATTCTTCAGGATTACCTTATGTCGAGGGAAGTGATTCTGCCCTTCTACTCCTCTCTTGTGAGACTTCATCTGGAGTACTGTGCCCAGTTCTGGAATCCTCAATGTAAGAAGGATATGGAGATGTTCAAACGGGTCCAGAGGAGGGCTACAAAGATGATTGGAGGGCTGGAGCACCTTCCCTACAGGGACAGGCTGAGAGAGTTGGGGTTGTTCAGCCTGGAGAAGAGAAGGCTCAGAGGAGATCTTATAGCAACACTCCAGTACCTGAAGGGGGCCTACAGTAAAGCTGGACAGTTCATAAAGGCTTGTGGTGACAGGATGAGGGGGAATGGGTACAAACTGGAGAGGGGCAGATTTAGGCTAGACATTAGGAAGAATTTCTTAACCATGAGAGTGATGAGACACTGGCACAGGTTGCCCAGGGAAGTTGTGGGTGCCCCGTCCCTGGAGGTGTTCAAGGCCAGGCTGGATGGGGCCTTGGGCAGCCTGATCTAGTCGGATGTCCCTGCCATGGGCAGGGGTTGGGACTAGATGATCATTAAGGTCCCTTCCAACCCTAGCTATTCTATGATTGTATGATTCTATAATTGATTCCTTGGCCGAGAAGAATTAATGTTTGTATCTATCTCAGTGTTCTGACACTGCGACCCTTATTAGAGGGTACATAAAGTAGCTAGAGCAATCATCTTGCAGAACAGTCTGGGTATAATTTTCATTCATTTAAACATCTTCTGCTATGTTCAATGAGCTGCAGGCCAGTGGAGACTTTTTTTTTTTCGCTTCAAGCCACTCCACAAGGAATTCTTCACCTTCTTTATAAGAGATGGATTCCAGCAAGACAGAAATTGCGTGAAGAATCACAGTCATTTGCCACAGGGACCAGCAAAGAGCAAGAGCATCAGGGAAAAGGAACAGTTTCTACATAGTTGTGACAAAGTACCTGCATGAGTAGAAAAGGGAGTTGCTCTGTTCTTGGGCACAGATTGCTATCACGTGTGCTAAAGGTTCAAGGAATCTAGGTTGAACAAAGCGGGAGGTTTCTTCAGAGTCAGGGCACACTTTACACTTTGTTCAGCTCTCAGATTGAATATCTAACATAGTGTCTGCTACTATCTGGATTCTACTGTTGACTTTGTTTCACTCACCCGAAGGTCCAGGGAGAAGTCAGTAGTTGTGTAAGGCTGGAGATGCCATGTGGTATGCAAGGGAGTGGGAAAAAAAAAGCAAACCTTTGGTTTACAGGCCACAGAGTTGACACAGACTGAAGTTGTGGTCCAGCCACAATTGTCTTGGGACTGCTGTTCTCTTCTGCTGGCACGTCATCTGCCTGCAACAATACGCTGACTGAGCCTGCCTGTCTAGTGTAGTGCTTATTCTACCACTCCTTTACCCTGTAGAGCATTTCTGTATTTCAGTTGTGGATCATAGCAACAAGTCTTGTTGCTATCCCTCTTCACTGAAGGCAGGAACAGAAGCTAGCAGATACCAGCCTAGGGTGTGGGAATTAGCTCTCTGGGATCCTTGCTGCTTTTACCAACCCATGAGGCTCTCTTTTGTATTCATGAAGTCCATGCCAGCACAATATTTAAGGTTTTTTAATATTTTAAGCTCTCAGCCCTCCCCTCCCAACAACCAGGCTACACAATATGCTTTGCAGCTCTGCAGTTAGAACTCCACATACCCTAGAAAATTACAGAAAGTGTGAGTAGTTTGTCTTCCTTGAAAAGATGGCAGGGAGACATTAGCTATAAGCGTGCTTTATTCAGTGAGCACTCTGCAAACAGAGTGTTGATAATGATGAAGGAGAAAGTTACTTTGAGAAGGGTTCCAAAGTGCTCGTGGACTGGCAAGTACAGCTAGCAACCAAGATGCCTATGGGTAAAGATGTGTATCAAAATAAATAAAAAAATAAAAAGAATGGCTTAGAATAATTAAGAACTAAATCTCAGCTTCTCTTTCTGTGCTTCCTTAGGAAATGACATAAACTAGGACCATAAAGTTCTCAGCATCAGCAAAAAACCTCTAGTGCTGTCAGAAAGATCTGAGATGTATTAAACTTCTGCAGATGTGAATTGAAGTCGTATCAGATCTGATCACTCAAGGAACTGTGTGCCCTGAAATTTCACATGAAGCTATGCCTAGCAGCTCCCAGAATGGTGTCTGGGACACAAGGTTCTGCTTATGGTCCAAAACAGGAAACTGCAAGCATTCTTCTTTTGAAAGTATTTTTCTTGCTGTTTTAGCAAATATGGAGAGTCTTATACTGACAGCATGAGATAAAGATGTGTAACAGTGCATGTAGCCCCTTGAAGGACATGTGGCAATAGCTGGTCCTGCTGTATAACAAAAGAGTACCCAAAATACTGGAAATTAGCCGAGAGCTACAATTCCCAACTGACAGCCCAAAAGGAACGGAGAGGACTAGAGGCACCTCTTTTGGAGGGATAGGGTTTCAGAAGGGCGAGGGACTAAAAGGCTGTTGCTAAGTGAAAGAGTTTTTATTCCCCCATAGATTAATTTTAAAGGGCATTGCTGTCCAGCTTACTCAAAAAAAAGTTTATCACGCAGCTAAGGCTTTTGTTGTCCTTGGCTAAGAGCAACATCAACTGTATACTCAAAACCAAAATTATGCTTAATGTACATTTTTCCTCATCATCCCTCTGCTGCTCCTCTAACCTGCTTTGGAGGAGGATTATCTGGAGGTGACCTTAAATAATGGCACTGTCTATTTAGTACTTGAACCCTCCTCCCACCAGGTGTAGTAAGAGTGATACTGGTTACAGTTGTGTTTTTCACCGAGATTTCTGTGCTGCCGGCACAGGACTGCAATCACTGAATTAATTTTATTCAGATCAGGATACAGAAAGCAGATGGCAACAACTTCAAGTCATTAGTGTAATGTTTGAAACTGCATACTTTTTTCCTGTTTAACTGTTATAGCTGTTGCTTATTGTAGCACCTCAGACTGATTTTTCAGCAAAGGAAGACTTTGGAGGAGTCAACAGATTTTAACTGGAAAATCCCAGAAAAGAACCATATCACAACAGTCAAGCCTATTCCTCCTGGTATTTTGCCACTTCTGCACAGAGCGGAGAATTCAAATACACACACTTACCAAAATAAATGAAAGTGATGGTTCTGATCCCAGTATTTCTGTCTGAATGTTTGGTAAGAACATGAAAGGCACTTATTCATACGAGCTGTTTCCTCCATCAATAGTAAAACCTAGTGTCTCGATAGTTGCCACCATCTCTTGAGACTCAGCTGGGTGTATGAAATAGGTGTGGTCATGAGAGTGCAAATGTTTCCATAGTGCCCTTCTGTTAGAGCTGTTATTACTATTTTATAACAGCAAATCTACATCTCAGCAAAGTTCAATGCTGTATTATGCTTCTGCTTAAATAGGGATGGACTCCTCCTTGGCTGCTGAATTACACTTTAGTGCCCTCATCACAAATGATTCTCCTCTGTCACAGTGAAAGGCCAGTTTTCACCTCTTGTTTTGCACTGGTGGCTAGCTGGAATGCTACTGGTATCCCACACAGGCAGCTGGGACGGCCATGCCCACTGTCTGTGGCTAGGAGTTTAAATGCATCGTGATGTTTTTTCCAGGCTTGAGACATCTTTGGTCTGTTTTCAGGTGGATAGTCTGGCTTGGCGTTGTGGCTGTGATTATCTAACCATAGGGTGGTTTTCTATGTGCCATTCCTTACAGAACTTTTTTCCTTGCTGTTTAAGACAATTGTAAATACGTAATTTATGTACTTTGATATATATGAACTTCTGAACAGCAATGCCCGTATTCACACATTCAGTGGCATCAGCGCTGAAGAAGCCAGTTCTGTTCAGTGGTGCACCTTGGAGATCCAATTGGATCCAGTCACACATCTTTACGGGCCTTTTGTGCTGTGTGTATGGGAGTGAAGTTCCTGCAGGCTTTCTCAGCCATCTCATTACCCTGCGAATGTTTTAAGCAACTGATACACCTCACTGGGTGTTCACTCAGTAACTTGAACTGCTGATATTCTTCGCTTTGCACATCGTGATTTGATATGCATAAACATCGACACTGTACTAATTGTTTATTAGTTTTGGCTTCTCTTTGAATTTTAGAGTAGGAATCATATTCTAAGAAATAGGCTTTTAGGTCAAATTCTCTCTTGCTTTTCCCATACTCCGTCTTTTCGTGAACTTGAATCAGATTTTTTTCATTTGTGTTCTTTGGAACTATCATGTTTTTTATCTAAGCATATATCCCAGGATATAAGAAAACTTGTCTTGCCCTTTGCTAACTTTTTTCAATACCTGTGTTTTTCCTAAACTGCTGACATCATCATATTTCTCCTTCTGACTCTGCAAGGTTCTGTTCATTCTTTTCTTCCTAAAATACCAAATCTGAGGGATTCAAATGCTCTTTGCTTACTCTGTCCGTACAAAACAGTGAATTTTATTTAACGCAAAACTAGAGGGGAGAAATAGATGTCTGTGATAGTTTTCGGTAGGTGGAGATCTTTTTATTCCCTTGCTAAAGCATGTGACCCATCTCGAAGTCTAATTATCTTCCATATCTGTGTTCTAGTTACAGCCAAAGACAGAAGTTTTTTTAAAATACATTTTGTATTAGAAAGCAGTTAATTTATATGAGTAAACCTTCAAACAATCTGCCAAAATTCTCTAATCAATACAGGCATAGTATTTGTGTTCTGTTTAGGAGCAGATGGTGGCTGCAGTGCTGTTCAGAGATGTTGATATAAATAACTGCCCTTCTTGCACTAAGTACGCAACCCAGTGAGAGGTGCATAAGCAAGGAATTAGCTTGTTCAAATGAAAATATTTTAAGATAAATGAATTCTCGGCGGCTGAAATGTTTGTTTTTATGTATCTCTTAAAGGTACACAAATCTTACTTTTTAGAGAGTTATCTTCACCTGTGTAACTTACCCTCAGCTGATGTCACCCATATAGGTTTGGAAGAATTACTGTCATTCCCAAAGTGGTGTATTTGCTTCGGTTCTTCTGCCAGTCATACCAGAGAGCGCTATGTATTGCAGGGCAAAGAGTGCCAGTCAATGACTTGTGAGCATTTCAAACATGGATTGCATGAGTAACTTCATTCAAAAGCTAGGATGTGAGCACAGGCCAGGGAGCAGAGGACTGGGAAATCATGATTGTGGGGGAAAATACCCCAGTAGTGATTGTTGAGGCTGGAGTCAACATGCTTCTATAGGAATGAACTACAGGCATGATAAGGAGCATGCTGAAGCCAGGAGATGCCTGAGCTAGTAGAAAGAATTGCTGCTGTAGGTCAACTCTTTCTGCTTGGTTTTGATTCCTGGGTAGATGGTATCTATTCAACCATATATAAGATCAGCATTACATCTCTCTATTACTTGGAAAAAAAATGTCTGTCTTTCCATATGGGCAAACATCTTTTGTAAACTAAATCATCAACCATTTTAAACCCATCGCTTCCTTCATTCCTAAGGGATCTCTGGCACTGATTTTGAGAGTGTCTTAGGGGGAGATTAATACAGACTTAACTAAGCAGATTTTATTTTCAAATCCCTATACTTTCTGGGAATGTAGACAACTTTCCCCTCAAGGAGGCTTATCAGTGAGTGTTTTAAATGTACCTGCAGCAGGCTGGTCAGAATATATGAACCCTTAGTTTGACTTTGGCTGATGGCACACGTACATCATTCTTCCTCTTCAGTGCTATGCACAAGTATTGCTCTTTTATCACTTGGACTGCAACAAGAAGTTTATGACTCTGCAGTTATTTTTGGTGTAAGCTTCATCCACACTAATAAGCTGATTTTTTATATTAGTGCTTATCCAATGGAATTACTTTTGGCAGATGGATCATTATAATTATTGATTTGTACGTACTTGTGTGGCATTTTTTTTTTTTTCCCAGATCACACAGATCTGAGGGTTGTGCTGGTTAGCCTCTCCATATGTGATCTATGACATCCATAGCAAGAATCTTTTTAACTAATTTCAAAGCTAAATGAATATTAAGCCTTACCTCAGAGATACAGCTGTATTTCTGACCTAAGGGGCCATTGTTTCATTAGGCCTGATTAACTACAGCATTATTCCTGTTCTGCTCTGGTGTGGATTTATATCAGGGTACAACTTCAGTAATGTGATAAATTAAAACCAGTGTGCCAGAACCTGATTCAGCTGAAGTCAATAGCAGCAGTACTGCTGACCTCACATAGCTGAATGACCTATTTGAAAGCAGTTGCTATGTCCTCATAGCTCAACTTCCTCATGGCTTTCTGTGACTGTAAGTGGAAAAAAAGCTAGAATTTTTGTGTTGTTTTGTTTTAGCTTTCCATATGCTCTCAACAACATGCTATAGCGCTGCTTTTGCAAAACAGATTTTGTATCTGATACAGTTTCCGGTTCAAAGGATCAAGCTCTGCTGCCATTGTCTGTTTAGTTATTGTTTGCTCTGCATTCTCTACATCTACAAAGAGATCTGATTTACTGCCTTACTGTTACCCAATTGTGGAACATTCTTGCGGCTTTAACTGCTTGACATATTCTTAAGAATGGTTTTAATTTGATTTTTAAAGCATTATTGATCAAATGAAGGGAAGTTTACAGGCCCATATGCTTGACCCTTATCTAATGAATATGAGCTTTTCCTGCTCTGTAAACCATTTGTTCTTGTTGAGCTTGCTAGCTGGCTTTTCATAATTTAAAGTGGTTTTTGGATGATGTAACGTGGACTGTCTCATTTGATAGTGGGGATTTAACACCACTTACCTCAGTGGAGCTCTGAAAATTTTACCAGCTGAGGATTTGGCCCTGATCTCTGCTGCTTTAATTTCACATAGACTTTCTTCCAGTATCTCTGGTCAAGGTTAAATCAGCTTTTCACAGAAATCAGAGAAAACATCATTGATTTATTCTATGTTCTACATTTGAGCCTTTATTTTATTCTTGTCAGTTCAGAGATGTCTGTGTCAAGTTCCAAGCAGCTACCTAAACACTGACTATCTCCCTGTGATAGCTACACATTTCCCTTAGATAATGTTTGAATACCAAGATTTAAGGCAGTAACATGAATCATCCATACCACAGTGTCCACGGTGGCAAAGGAAAGACAAAGATGACAGGCATGTGACACAGTTCCTGACATTACTTTGCTGCTTATGTGTGTCATAACCTCTCTCACATGGTCTTTATCCTTTTGTCATGCGAAAATGCTGCGTGAGTAGAAGAAGAAGGGCTATCACATGAAGCCATGTAATTTTGTACATGTGAGGAAAGGTATACAAAATGTCAGAGTAAATAATTCCCATTTTCCTGCTTTAGTTCCTTCCAACTGTAATGGACTTTGACTAGATTGCTAGCTTCAGCCTTGCTGGAATGAAATATCTGCCCCCTCAAAAAAATTAGGAGTGCTGCACCTGAGAGAGAGCATGTCATATTTATTTAGGGGATAAGCACTCATCTCAAATGGATTCTACCTAGTTTCTGGGAATCTGCAGCTCATGCTGGGCACCCCTATTAACTCACTCTGAAACTTTTGTCATTGATTTAATAGCATAACAATTCCTATTCTAGTATCAAGGTACCTATATTTACATTGTTCATGCCATGTAATATACCTCTTCTCCAGAGTCATCCACACAATATGGGAAACTTGGATAACTCCAGCTGTTGTTATTGCAACTCAGTGAGCTTTTGGGAATGATTCCCACCATTTCTTATGTTGTGATAGAGCAGAGAATAATTTTTTATGACATCTTGATTTTACTATAACTAATATGGAGTCCATAACGTAGCAAAAGGAAGTTTGGATCTAGCAAATGAAGGAATAAGAGAAAGAAAAGGAATGGAGAGAGAATGCTAAAAAGTTTAGAGATTTTGAGATTCTTTAGCAATGGTGGTTGTAGACCTGTTCTATTTAGATCAATCCTGCATGAAAAAGAGATTGGCTGCATGCTTATGCAAGCTTACTTTGACTGAAATGGATTTCCAGCTAACCGCCATTGATAGATCCATGCCAAGGAAATATTTGGATATCCTACTAAACCATATTTGCAATTTCTTTGTGCAAGCAGACCGATTGAAAAAAAAAAAAAAAAAACCAGACCCCAACCACCACAGCCTGGGCCAAGATGTGGACTTACCTTCCAGTTTGCTCTACATGAAACTTTACAGTATGTGAAAAATAGAGGGGACACCTGTTTCTGTACAAGTTATGTTAAAGTTCTGCTGGGCTTCTGTGTAAAACAAAATGCTCACCATTTCATCCAGGACCAATTGAGAAGTTGTAGGACCAATTGAGAAATTTCAGGTGCTTTTGGAGAGTAGGAATGATAATCGGAGAACATCATCTTGTATTGTTGTTTCTTCATTTTCACCCACCTTAAATCTGCCTTGTTGCACGCTAGTGTCTCAGGAAATGTCAGTTCCCTGGAGCCACTCTGCCAGTTTTCTGCCATAACCACCATCACAGAAAGGGTTCCTCCTAATATGTGATGTGCTCTTTTGGCCTTGGAAACACAGTCGTGTTTCACTGGATCATTTTTAGACAAAGACATTTAAGTCACTAAGAATCAAAGAGAAATTCATAATGAAGAAAAGTATTCAGTGTCCCTCTATTTGCATCTCATGAGCAGATCGGGGATTTGTTGTCCCTACACACAGCAGAAAGTGTGATGATGCTGTGGAGCTCATCCTGAGTGAACAATTGGTAGCAGGAAAGATTTTGTATGCCCAGTGTGCTGGGCAGTCCTTCTACCAGACCTGTCAGTAAAGAGATTATTAGGGGTACCTGCTAGTTGAAATCTTCTGCAGTGACAGTAATTTCTTCCTTGTTGCCCTAATAGTAATGTTCAGCCTGCAACTGTTTCCACTGCAGAACACCTCCATTAAACCCACTTAATCTGAAAGAACAAGTAGAAATCTAAATAATGAAAGTCACTGGGGCCTCTGTAAGGAAAAATAATTTTAGGATAATTTCATGTGTTCAGTGTACTTGCTGCTTCATGTATTATTTCCATATCAAATCTCTGTTTTCATAAAATTTTACTCTGCTGGAAAGGATAGGGCAAATTTGTTCTGTGAATCACAATGCCCTCAGTTCTTAAGTTCCTGAACTTTGGTTGCTAGGGTTATCAAAGTCTGAGCCAAACTGAAGGGCAGCCTGGTTTTGTAACAGTCAGAGCAAAATGCTTGATCTCAAACATCTTGGCTTATCCAAGATCCAAACCCTGGCCCGAGTCTCACAGCTTTGGTCCGTCTCTGATAGTGACGTCTATCATTCTGCTTTTATCCAGACGGTGCTATGAAGAAGCCACTTGTAATATCATTAATCCCAAGATGTGTTTTGAATTGTAAGAGAAGCTTAGAGTTGGCAGAGGTAAACAGAAGTTATCAGAAGAAATAATCTGGTAGAGTTCATTATGGTTTTGCTAGATTTAACTTTGAGGCTCAGCTCTTCATCTCAGCTCCAGACAGAGATTGCATGACTAGTTCATAGTGAAGAAGAGATGTCCTACGCTAGGGTGCTGCTGAGCAAAGAAAGCGGTTAACTTTGCCTGTGTTTGCACTTCTCTCTCTGTGTGGTGTGCTCGTTGTTGAACTGGACAGCTATCACGGAAAGACCACTGATTTTCTTCCCATGTTCTTTAACTGTAGTCACATGTGGCCAAGCTAAACCCCCGCAGTGCAACTGTTTTTTCCTATTTACACATGTTACTTAGAAACATCAGCTCAGGATATGTTATTACAAGTTTGGGAATGACCCCATTCTTGGCAGAGGGCCAAGCCAAACGTTTTATTTCATTTAAAAAAGCAAAATGTGATAGAGTCAGTAGTTATAATTATGAATGGCAAGCAGAGGTGGAGTGCTACTATGAAACAGAAAAGATGGGAAATTCCAATAATCCTAATTAATAAGCATAGTCATTAATTCCATCAATGGGACTATAAAACAGAAATGTCATTCTGACTTAAGAGCAATTTGGCCAGGAAAGGACGCAGGAGATGAACTGTAAAAAAAAGACTGAATCATTGATCAAGGCACCTTTATACGATAAAGATGACACAAATTTTTTAAAAGGCTTGCTTTTGTTAGATTCACTTAGCTTCAGGTCTATAATCAAAAAAAGAGAAAAATTAAAAACCAGAAATATGATTCAAGTAGCAATGAAACAGGCCTAGAGGGGGGGAAATATTATGAAACCGTCTTATGAAATAGACAAAGAAGAATCAAAAAAACACTTAATTGTCTCTAAGCACAACACAGAATGCTTTCTCTTTGTCAGACCAGTACTGTTGTAACCAATTTCTTAGTCCTCCCCTTCTCCTGTTTACATATACAAAAGGGAATACGTTGCTTTCTCTTTGACAGTCTCTTGTTAGAACATATGAACCACAACATTCTAGTAATAAAATTATCCTGTTTTTGTGGTTGTTTTCTGAAGAGGGACAGTAATTCAGAAATGACTATTTTCCTCTCTTTGTACTGGTTATTTAATTGTGGACTCTAAATGCTGGCATGAGACACTGACTGCACTGGAGTAGAATTTGGAGGGGATGTTACTGGCTCACCCACTTGCGCTGTTCTGCTTGAGAGTTTGTCAGTGTTTCAATTGCAAACCACTCCTTGCAGAGATTTATAACTAGGTCATAAAAGTTCCCTCCCAGCTAAAATTTGCACTTCTTTTAAGTTTTATGACACAAGCACAAAATAGAAGTCTGATGGGATATATTTCATCACGATGCATAAAGATTTAGACACTTAAATCCTATTCTTGTTTGAGAGCATTACACTTCAGACTCCATCCACATGCATCATTATAGGGATGTAGAGGCAAATCATCACCTGGATGTCCATAGTCTCAGTGAAGTCCACAGCTGATTTACACCAGTCAGTCTGGCTCATAGTCATTGTCATTCATTTGCTGGCTGTGGCCAAATTGGTTTTGTCAGTCTTTTTTTCAATATAATTTCAGTATATTTCCTAAACTAACAGTGGAGAAGAGGGAGAATCCATTTCAATGTACTTTATGAAGCTGAAGTCAAAACAATACTGAACAGATATTAGAGTCTGAAATATTCTTTTTTTTCCCCACTATCAGAATTATTAATAGCAGACTGAATCCAAACTGATTAGGGCCTGTGATGTCCATTGACCTCATTGTGCCTGTCAAGAACTATATAAAGCAACTGCTGGAAAAGTGCTGAGTTTACAATATCCACAGCCCCGTTTCACAGGATGATCTCCACTATTATGCCAGGTACAAGGTTTATTATACACAGAGAAGAATTGATATTTCCTTTGTTTATGAGTTATGTTTCATGTCCGTTATAAGGATTTATATCTATTTTCCTGTCTGTAGATACATGAGCACCATTTACAAACATTATATATTGCTGGCGGTAAGAGAAGCGTAAAGGGGATTTGTGTCAAAGGCCTTTCCTTCCAGAAAGCAGACCTATCAGAGATGTCTACCTCTTTCCTAAGAGTACCAACTGTTCTTCCACAGTTACCCTGGACTCTTAGAAGATCTTCCCATTCAGCCAGAAGCTAGATCTTCACATATTTGTATTGAAAGCTGCTCACTAGAAAACTAAAGGATAGTGCAGTAGAAATGGTGCCAAATCCATCCGACTATGGGCTTTTTGCAAAACCACCACAAAAAGTACTTAGGTTGCTATCACACATTACACTTATTTTAATAACACTGTTGCTATTTTACCAATCCAGTTTTAAGGGATTTAGTTCTCTTTTGTAGACACAGCCATACTGTATTTCCTTAGCCAGTAACTAGGGCCATGTGAAATACTCTCTGTCAAATCCCAAACCACCAAACACCGGCCAGGTTTCAGTTTTCATTATGAACTTAAAATTCAGACCAGGATGGTCTGTTGAGGAAATGGTTTGTTAAGGTTCACAAACCCTGCAAACAAACTTTGGCCCTATTTTGATTAACCTCTCTTCTAATGGGTGGAGGCATGTTTGAAAACCAGGTTGAAGATGGCTCCTCTTGATGTGTTTCCCAGGTCTTTGGCTAAGCCAACCAGACAATCCAAGCCTCCACTTAGCCCTTGCTTCTGAACAAAATTTGTAGCATGGTCTGGCACTCTTTACCTCTCAGGTGGTTAACCTATGTTGGAGCACAGCACTGAAAGAGCCATTTCAAATGATTTTGAAACATGTCTCATTCTCAGTACGAACATGGAACTAGCTAATCAGAGCTGCATGGATATAGTGTTCAGGCTTCTTGGGCTCCATCCAAGAGTACTCAGAGCTTGAGGTTTTAAGTTACTGCTCTATTAGTTATATATTCAGAACAGAATGACAAATTTAACTTCTAAATAAGTTGATTAGAAAAGAAAATTCACCTCATCCCTGATTTTAATTCTCTGAAACAACTCGCCATTACAGCATTCAATGTGCAGGAATGTTTATGCATGACAGAGATACTTTTGCTTTTGTTTTGCTGTCTCTCCTGGTGTTATATTCCTGAGATGTTGTTTTGTCAACAGACGAAAGCCTTGGCAGTGAAATATTGCTGTGTGGTTTACATTAGTAATAGTCTGCTCCAGAATTACCCACCCAACATGCCTTCAAATTTCTTTGATTGAATTGATCCATTGAGGTCTCGAACACGGCTAATCTTTGTTCTCTGGCAGACTGTCTTCATTAGGACATGGCAGTTTACTGCAGAAGCAGGATTCTGCTGAGATAGTGTAATTTCTCAGTTTACAGAGCATACCATTAGTAGGTCTGTTACCTGGGAGCACAGTGCATATTTAAATGTGCATTAGGGGGTTTGGGGGGGAAGGGAGAGGTGTCCCGTGTTCCTCCAAAGGAGCAGTTCCTCATACCAACACATACTACACAGGAAGCCCAAACAGGTAGACTGTACATGAAGGAAAACTCGAAGTCTGGGAGAGGCACTAAATCCAGTATTGGCTGTGGCACTGTTGAAGCTAGTTCTGGCTGGCAAGTATGAATGAGACTGAGTAATGCTGCAGTCTGTCACCTCTCACTCTAGTTAGTGTGGCAGCACTTGCAAGGCATCACATGTAAAAATAAAACATATCTTTAAAAGTGTTAGAAACTGGTATGAGGTGACTTATTTGATTTGAAACATAGTTATCAAAGAAACCAGCCCTCTTTCAGTTCAGCTGTGCCTTAGAGCAGCAGTCACTTCTAAGAGTGCTGTGGGTTTGTAAACTGTCCATGCAAAATATTTTCCTGTCTTTCTGTCGCAATACCTTAGTTTATCTATATATTTAGAAGATCTCCAACTTTCCGTTTTTAATGTTCTGTTCAAGTTTATTTCACTGTAATGGATCACATAAGAGAATTCAATTTTTTTTTTTCCTGTGTTGCTGACAGGCTGAGCTGTTTCCATCTTAGTGAAAAGGAAAGAAAGAATGGGAAGCCATACTTGAGAGGGAAGCAGTGGATTTGATGCACATATGTCTAACACCAAGCAACAGAATATCTGCAGATTGGGACATATATTGAATATAGAAGAAAAACATCTAAATTTGATTAAAATAACTCTCTGAAACTGATTGTATAAGTCGTTCTATCACAATCCCTGCCACAAGATATTCTTGAGATTAAGAAGAAAACCCCAAACTATCTGAGGAGAGAGACAATGCATCAAGTGGGAATGATGAGGAGAGAACAGGAACCACCCAGAGAAAGAAGGGAAGTGATAGTGAATGAGAAACTAGCGTTGGCCGGGAAATGAAAACGGGACCAAAAGATAGCAAGACAGAGGAAGAAAGAGAGAGAGGGAGAGGTGTGCTGAAGAGGTGTCTAGATCGTGAAGCAGGGGAAAGCTGGAACTAACTGGTTCCAGGACATATATTTGAGGACAAATAGCTGATGAGAAGGTAGGTACAAAGACCTTGTATTACTTATGTGTTGGAACACAGGAAAGGGAGATATGGCAACAAGAAGAGGAGGTGGTCAGGGGAAGTTGTCATAGAGTGGCAGGTATGAGCAGATGAGGAGCTACAATGTAAAATGGGAATTGAGGCTGTCTGGACAATAAAACTAGTACTGGGAGAGGAAAAGAGACTGTGCGTAAGCATCCAGAGGACCCAGATTTGTTAGGCAAGGGGAGAGATATGCTGGGAGCAGCAAGTGGAAAGTTTTCATGAGAAATATGAAATCTGGATCTTGAGGCAGCAGCAGGGAAGAGATTAATGAGGGCAAAGCTGTGTCAGAGGAGTGAGACAGGAGGGGTAATGCTGACATAGGACAGACAAATAGCCAAGGAACATGGAATAGTACATGTGGTATTTAGGTCCTCCCACAGTTCCTCTGCTGTCAGCAAAAGTCCGTTTAAATACTAGCAGAGTTTGTGTCATCCCACTACAGGGCTTCCAATAAGGAGGTTAACAACCTGCTGCTATAAGTTACTTCATTAAATTAAATTACTTAGATCTGTGTGGAAAATTAATATGGTTGACGGTGCAATGCCTACAAGTAGTTACATGATGGAACTTCTGGTTTTTTACTTTGCTTTCAAAAAACATTTAAAAACCCCAAATTGCACGGAAAAATATATATTGAGAGTACTACTAAAGTTTCATTTAAACACCTGGCAGTTTTAAAATTTCCAAAGCACTCTGAACTTTGCAATCATGATTACATTTCTCTGCCCTATCCCATAAATTTGCTATCTGATACCATCTTTAATTACAGGCATACTGGGTTTGAGTTTTGTGGGTATTTTTTCTCCACAAGTCCTTTACTCACTGACCTGCTTCAGGAGTGAATCAGGTATGAGTACTGTGGAAGGTATTGTCTTTAATGCTCTTGCTTCACTTTTTACAAAAACCTGTAAAATGTATAGTGATGGAACAAAGAGGCTGTAGGAAGAAAAACAAGTCGTATGGCTACAATAGTTCAATACACAATTGGATTGTCTCCCTTTCCCTTTACCATTTGGTCCCTGTGCCTTGCCAGGCATCACACTTTTCCACAGGTGGTCACTAAGTTTTTGTTCCTCGTTTCTGGGGTCCTGACAGGAGACTCTAGGGTCTGGTTTGCAGAAATCCTGAGCATTCGCAGCTGTGACTGAAGTTAGTGGTACTTGTGATTTAAACATATAAAGGACTACGTAATGTTATATACTCAGAAATATCCATAAGATAAATTCTAAGGGAACTGGTTAGTAAAGTCAACTGGCGTGAAAAATACAGGGATTTGAATGTGGAGGAAGTTTGGAATTTCTCAAGTCAAAGGTACAAAACTATCTGTAATTTGGATCCCAACAAGGTGCATGGAAAAGACTTACCAAGAGGGCCCCAGCCCTAACTGAATGAATAACCATCTCAAAGGGGATATTAAGAGTAAGCAGGGAGCTTACAAGGGATGGAAAAAAGGACTGACCGGCAAAGAAAGTTATGTCTTGAATATCAGGAAGTATACAGGCAACATGAGAACTGCCAGGAATGAGACTGAGTTGAACCTTGAAAAGAAAATTAAAGAAAGCAGCAAAAAGGTCTTTGTTTATGGAAATAAAAAGTGAACAAGAGAAGAAACGAGATGAAATTGGAATGCTGTATGACCTAAAGATATGACAAGGATTTGACTCTCAAAGTACAGTCCCAGAAAGTGAATATATACTTTATCTCAGTTTACAAATAAGGATGATGATGGGCAGGATGACAAACAGAGAAACCAAAATGAGGTGAAGCAAAATTCAAATTGCTTACTACAATCAAATGACGTGGATGGATAAACTTCACTTCTGAATGCCGAAAGGACTGGCACATGAAATTGCAGGTCACAGGCAAAATAGTTTAATAAATCTATAAAGGGCAGGTAACTAACAATAGTAAATGACACATTACTCTGAAATGATATTGAATATTAGATTGAAAGAACACGCTTAGTGCTCCTGAAGGAGAGGAAATCTGTTTTGTAGAATTTACTTGCCTTTTAGGCTCACCTCCCTGATATACAGCATTTTAGATTATATTTTAAAGATAAGACCAATTAGAAATGCTGAAGAAAATCACTGAATTGAAGCTGGGGTGTATCAAATTTTGTCACACCAGGATAACGTGATAGCTGTGTTTGATATTCAGTGATTTTGGTCTGTGTGTGCTTCACTAAATTTTATTCTAAATTATATATGTATAATATAAGTAGTTAAGAGACAATAGACAGGGTTTAACATTGACTATTCAAGGTGAGTAAAAGCATATGTAGGAATGGCTGGTATTTGTAGGTGAAAGACAGTTGATAAGAGAACACAAATAGATGTTTGCAATGATGATTTTGGTCCTTGCTTACTTGAATATTTTCACTAATGATGCTGACTTAGAATTAACTGTATGCTAATAAAATCTGCTCTTGAGTACAGGATAGGAAGCCCTGCCAAAACCAGAAGAGATCCAAATACAAAGAATTCTATAACACTAGGACTGGACTTTGTGTGAGGTCATGCACATAAAGAGCTAAAGTAAAAAATTTCAGCTCTAGCCTGAAAACTCATCAATTTTCTTATATTTGAGGTGGAAAAAGCCTGGGGGTTTAGGTTACATGATGACAACAAATATGCATGTCATACGAAGGAGCCCAGGAAGCAGCAAATGGAAAACCTGTCAAAGATAACATCAGTAAGGATAAGGAAGTATTAATACTATTTTACAAGGCATAGGTGAGATCCAAGAAGAGTATACCACATACCGTTCTGGCCCTGTTTAGTGAAGAATGATGAATTGAAACTAGGACCTGTGTCTATCTTGTGGGAGAAAACAGAAATAACTTTGCCTGCTTTGTCTAGTAGAAAAAGACACTGAGGCAGGAAACTGTTAGTCTCTACAAGTAAAGAGGTGGAACTTGTTTGAAGGTATGGGGTAGTGAGAAGGACAATAGTCAGTACTGGATTTCAAGAAGAGTTCTTTGAGCTAAAGGAAATTAAGGGTAAAAGTATGCACAGATATGAATTACGTGTGCAGGCATTGCCTTAGGAACTGAGATGAGCTTTCTAAGTATCAAAAAAGCTACTGAAAAGCTTCTAATATAAGAGAGAGATGAACAAAAATGATGTACCACAGCTGCAGCTAGCTTCCCTCCAGTGCATACTGACTTTCCTGCTGCTTTCTCTTCCTCTGACCAGCAGCAGGGTGGACTCATCCCTCCAAGCTCCGTGCAGGTTGCTACATGCTCCTTTTCAAAGGTTTGGTTTTGCCATGTCCTTTGTGCCAGTACTTGCTGATTTTCTAAAGCCAGACATTACAAGCACATAAGTCACAGAAGAGACAAGGAATCTTGTCTTGCCAGCCCATTACAGTCTCATAAGTCTAACAGATGTTCAAATATATTGGTTTTGAAATGAAACCCCCACTATGTGGTTAAATTATTGCTGCTAGTGAAGGACCTGCCTCCACCCTATCTGGCTTCCCTTTATTGTTCGGTGTTGCTTTCATGGTTCTTTGCGTGACTGGCGTATCTCATTTCCAGTGATGGCTAAAGCTCAGCATTCCCAAATTCTGGGCTTGGTTCCATTTATCATGACACACGGACTTTCTGCACTTATTTCATAGTCATATTCATGTTTTTATCTACCTCTGTCTCATATTTGCCCACAACAATGGACTGGGTTACGCTTGAAGGTCCATCCCTAACCCAGTATCTCGCTTCTGAGGATGCTCAGGGCCATATGACTGAATAAGGCTGTGGGAAGAGGACAAATGTAGCGAGACTTCCTCAAAACACTCTTCAGGCTCCAGGAATTTGTGGCTTGGGTAATTCCTGAGCCAGAGATGGGGCCTTTGTTTTTAATAGCTCTGATGGATTTTTCTTCTGTGAATTCGTTCATGAATTTTTAAATGCAAGTTAACTTGTGGTATCCCACAACATCCTGTGGCAAGGGGTTAGCTGGCTTTACTATGAGTTAAGAAAGGGAAAAGCTACCTTCTTATTTGTTTGAAAAAAGCTTCCTGCTTTTTATTTGATGCCCTCTGGCTTGTATACCAGGAGACATAGTGTGTAGTTGTTTCCTATTTTCCATGCTTATGCTACTTGTGATTTTACAGACATCTGTCATATTGTACCTGAGGCAGAAGTGTCTTAATCTATTTAATCTTTCCTTAGATGGAAGCCAGTCCATAAATTCTGTCAGCTTTGGTATTCTGTTTCTGTACCTGTACCAGACTGACTAATTGTTTGGGTGTAGTGGACAGTGGTTTACTCCTGTGACAATTTGTACTGGGATTTCATATCCAGCCAGTACTGAAACATGAACTAATAGCTCCTTTGAATTCCCAAGAACTCAGTCAGATGATGTTTTGGTTTTGATCCTTTAATGTGGCTGTGTCCAGTCTTGAAGCACTGTTCTGGGCCGTCAGCTTTGCAGACTTCTTCAAGGTGTCCAACATTGACCCAGTTCTTCCCTTACTTGTTTCTGCGACTCTGTTTTCCTTGTCAGTCCCTTTTCCTGTATACATACATCCTCTCTGGTCCTCTGCAGACCTTTTTATGCCATGTGTCCCTGCCACAAGTGTTACAAACATAGCTTTTAAAAATAAAACTCTTCCTAATGACAAGCCTTACAACTTCAAATGTTAGCAGACCTGAGCTCATCTAGTCTAGCTCTCCCTCTCTTTGCCAGCCTTTGCTTGCCAGCTCCTGGTCTATCATCACTTCCTACCTATTTCTTTATATGTCTACTCCTAAAGCCCTAGAGTATCTCCTCCTTGCTGTCTCCTGCTTTTGCACCTCCTGCCTATGCTAACTTCCCTGACACAGCCATCATAACTGTTCTCCAAAGAAGCCTTTCTCCAACTGATTATCTTGAACATGTCCCAAAAGAAGAAATTTATCCCTATTCATATTGTCAACACAAGAGCCACATCTTATCCCCTCAGCCTTGCTCAGTTCACCATTGCACAGGGAAGGGAAGGCATGGGAAGGAGTAAGAGGCCATCTGGTAGCCGCTCGCACAGAGATCTTCAGCCTAGCCACTTTTGGTCCTGTCAGCTCCCTGTGCCACCACTGCCTCAAAGTGAATGCTCTCATTTTCAAGTGCATGTCAGAGAAGGGAGGAAAGCTTTCAGGCAGGAAAACAAGCAAAAGAAAACATGGAAAGAAGAGGTAAAGTGGAGTTGCCTCTTTCCCTCCTCATTCTTGCAGTCATCTTGAGGCCACACAAGTGAGTTACCCATATCTGAGAGCTGCTGACTTTCCTGCCTCACAGACTGAGACACTTTAGGTTATTCTAACTCTTTTGCATGTACATTTTGGACCACCCCTGTGTGGCATCTTTGTACGTTAGTTGTCAAAGGCAGAGCTAGGAGAAAGCAGAACCCAGAAAACCAGTGGTCCGTGCATGTAAATCAGTGGAGTCACCCTTTCATCTCCTGGTCGAGGCATTGTTTTTCTCTCTGTCTTTCTCAGGTCTGACCAGTATCTCTCACAGATCAAAACATGTCTGGATTCATCTTGTCTGCATTCAGATATATTACACTCTGAGTTCTTGCTTGGGAATTGGTTGTGATTGTTATCATGTGATTAACTGGACAGCCTGTTCTTGTTACCTTTGGCTACTGCAACAGGACTGTGGTGAATTAAACGCTTGGTGCCTCAGAGTCCCTCTACTTAGTGACACCAGAAAACTTAGGTAGCTAGATGTGTGACAATAATACTAAGACTTAACAATAAATGCCAGATGTCATGGCAAATAGTCAATTGTCTGGCAATAGGTCCTGTACCGCATGCCTCCGCTGTTATCAAGAAGACCGGTCACTTATGCCCAAAGCAATCTTGATAGTGACCCTTCAACTTACTAGGGGGTTGAATTCTTTTCAGCATTCTACTATGTAGCGCTCTTCCTCCTTGCTTTGAAGGTTTTCTCTTGATTATTAGATTATTAGACTAGTGGTTAATTTTGTGCGAGTTTTTGGCTGTAATACTTGCTGTCATTTGTAGAACTGCAGTTAGTGACCTTGTCATGGCTAGATTCTGAGCTGCATGTGGAAAATAATTCCTGGCTTCTTTTAAGTGTTTTCTTGAAATGTGCTTTATATGCTGCAGAATACCAAACAAAGTAATTAGTCTTGTTCCTGTCTTAGTCCGAGAAAAAAAATCTGATTAGTTGCATGATTTGTGATGACCTGCTATTAGTAGGTTGGCCTGTCAGTGACACCAAACTTTGGGCTCAAATACATTTATCTGTACATCTTTTTTTCTTCCTTAAAATTTACACTGAATAAAAATCAGTGAATTCAAATTAATCTAGTCTTATATTACTTGCTTAATAATGTTGCATTTCCAACAGACTGGAAGTAAGTCTGATGTTTGTTAATATAATATACTCATGCATACCTTTTTTTGGTGGTAGCTTAATTAAATGTAAAAGACATTTCAACTTATTGTTTGCTTGCTACTAGTCCAAATCTTTGCTGAGTCCAAAATTGGCATCTGTGCGAACCATTTGTTACGTTATTCCCATGGCCTAGTCGTGCCTAACTGCCCTGAACCACAAATCATTTGCTCATTCCTGTTCAAGCCATCAGTCTTGCCCTCTGGGCTTTGCAGAATCCAGCAATAAATCTAGCTCTGATGACCCAGATCTTCTGAACCCTAACCTTAAAATTAAGGTTAATAATCCAGAGATTCCTAACAACAAGAGAATTAATCACAAGCCATTTGTCTCTGATAGCCTAGTTTCTTGTCCTACAGGCCATGAAGTGCCCAACAGTAAAACTATCTCTTTAATCTTTGCTGTCCCAAAAGTAATCTGAACCCTAACCCTAACTTTTAACTTAACCTGAAAACCAATATCTGACCCTGAATTAACCATGAATCTTTACTCTGTGGTACAATGAAGAGATATTGGTGGTTAGCCTTGGTGTCGATGACATCAGAAATTGAAAAATTAAATGTAAATTTCTGTGCTAGCTCATGGACTCATAATGACAAGCCTGAATGAGTAAGGATAATTTCTGCTGTTATTATGGTTAGAAATGCAACTGAAACTAGCTGGAAGCAATGCTTGGGTTTGTGGCTGTGAGGTTATAATTAGGAGTAGATCTGGGTATAGAAAATGAGGAACCAATGAATTAGCTTTACAATTGGATCATTTCCTCTTCAATGAGGCAAAGAAAAGGTCTGGTGCCAGAATCTTCTAGTGCTGGAAACAAAGAAGAGACCAAGAGGCAGCATGGACAGATGCTGCCATATTCTTTGGATCTGAAAATACTGATATGAAAAATTTAACCCTAAATATCTAATGCTTACCTGATCTTCATTACAGTACCTATGTAGAAACAATCCTCTCCTTGCAAGCTATAGTAACCTGCAATTTGTCTTCAAAACCCTAGACCTACTCTGCCTACCTCACATTAGTCAAGAATACTAAGTTGTATGCTCTTCCAGAGCAGTCAATCACCCTTTGCCTGGAGGACTTGCAAAACAAATTAAAAAAATTATCCCATAGGGTCTCCTGCTTTAACTCTTCCCATATCCCAAATGCTACGGTTGTCTTAATGCTATGATAGAGGCCAAGAACATGGAAAGATCCTTCTGGTATCTTATCTAGTGTCTGGTCTTTGAACATGGCAAATCTTCAGTCCTGTAATAGGACCTGCTAGGTAATAATAACATAAAATTCTCAGTCCGTGCTCCTCTGAATGATAACCTAGCAGTTTCCCTATGCTGGCAAGGGGAAGGGGTGCCTTCTGATTTGGGTTTGAATGTAAGTCGTTCTGAATGTTAGAATTTCAGTTAGGGTTACAGGTAGCTTCAGAAAGTGAGAAATTCTATGGCATACTCTGCAGAGAAATTCTACTTGCCCAAATCTTGCAAGGCCCAGAGGATTATTAAGGTTGCAGAGAAATGGCTTATAATTCATTTAAGCCTATTGTAAGTTGCATTTCTTTCTTCAGATTTCGGCAAGGCTTGGGACTGAGGAATCCTAGCTTTAGCTTTATTACTGAAACTCACAATCTCCAGTGTGGGAAGGTGGTGCATGTAGCAATCAGAGGCAAAAGTCTTAACATGAGTGTGATTCCTGTCATGGATTTCAGGCCTCTCCTTTCAGGTAGGGTTTATACAGTGAAAACTCTGAAGCTAGATATTTTCGTGAATCTTACAGCCACTGAGAGGGTAAGATATGAGGTGAAGTTAGTAGGGGAAAAAGAGTTATGACTAATTTTTTATTCTTCATCAGATGCGACTAGATTAAAATAGACTAGGACTAAACAACCTGCAATTCATGGGAGCCATAAAATTAGTCATAAATTATTTGACCTGCAGGCTACTTACCTCACGTTGTTCATGTTGGCAAGTTCCCAGAATAAGAAAAGTCCTTAAAGGTCTAGACTTCCTCTCCCCTATCTTACCTCTGCCCCCAAAGACATGTTCTTAAAGTGCTGAAATTACTCATCAGTTATTTTTTCCTGCTAGCTGTGTTCTTCACGTTACCTGTTATGACTTGCAAGTACAAGCATAAAACTATTCAGAGACTTCCTCCCCCTCAGCTTCAACCCTAAAAGGGAGGTTTGGCTCCCTGCAGAAACAGAACTTAAACAATTTCTGTCAAATGAAGACATCATTGTGCCACAAATTGTAAGATTCAGGAGTAATATTATTACTTTCTCTTTTTTGAAAGAAATTCTATCAGTACACCTAACCATGTTCCCAACTATGACCTGAAATAAAAATCAGAAACCACTAGAGAAAAAAAGTTAATTATGACTATTCCTTCCTGCGTCTGTCTTTATCAAAACAAGACTTGCAAGGCTCAGAAATAAACCTCATTTTAGATTTCTTCTCTTCCTGTCGTAACAATCCTAAGTATCAGAAAGAGATGCTTACAACTCAAGAGAGATTATTTTAAATTCTGAAGTTTGTTATTGGAACAATCTGTATTGGTTTTCTTTTCTTAATCTTAACTATAGTATTCATTCTGAGTGGTCAGAAGCTAGGCAGAAAAACTCATTAATAACACCCTTTCTCCACACTAACCACTACTTTGTTAATCCTTCTCTACCGGTACCTGCAAGATTTAGGCTTCTGTTTCATTCTAGTTTTCCTTGTACTAAACTGCAGCCCTTGAGCTGACCCTAACCCTAGCCTGAAGGGTTTAATACACCACCTAAAGCTCTACTGTAGCTTTTTGACCCTTTATCTCCCAAGCCCAAAGCCTTTTACCAGTGCTGGCAGTGCAGTCTTTCAACTAGCTCTGTCAGCATTGCATGATCTGGCAATGAAATTTGCCTCATTTTTCAAACCCTAACACTGTCATCAGCCTAAGTATTAATTTCCCCAATCTTTCCGTAAGCCCTGACACCTCCGGTCCTCTTTCAGTTTCTTCATCTGCTGAAAGCTTCTCTTCCTTCTCAGACAGATGTATGCTGGGACAAATTTCTTACACTCTTTGCGCTTGTATTCAGTGGCTGAGAATGTTAATTTCTGCCTTTCATGTTCTTCCCACAGTATGTACACTGAGCCATGGTTTTCAGTCTGGCTGTGTCCTGAGTCATTGGCTTCTTTATCTCACATACATGTACTTGTTCTGCACACTAATGGCTGTCACTGTTTTGATTTTCCCTTGGACAGCTCCAGTGCTGTTGACATTTGTATGCATTTCCCCCGGGTTGGAGATATTTCCTTGACATTTTCTCCTGCAAACTGAAATCACATGCCTCACAATGCTGTTTCTGATTACAGAATCTTTTTTGTCTTTGGAGTTACATGTGGATACCAGAACTCTCCATTGTGTAACTCGCATATCTAAGCTACCCTGTTCTTCTTGATTCCAGGTAAAAACAAAATACTTTGCCCACCTCCATCCCAATCCCAATATCCCTTACAGTATCTTTCTGCCAACAATCATGTACAATTATCTATTATTCCTGTATTTTCCAGTCAAAGCACAAGGTATGAGATAGGGACAAATCTTTGCCTTATTAATCCTTATGGCCAGTTCTGTATTCTGGATCCATTTTTCCTTTGTACTTTTTCAATGATTATGCAATGCTATTTATCTAGAAATACAGCTTTCCTATGGAGCAAGTCACCCTGATGCTCTCCATAAATGTTGCCTTCTCTTCTTGAACACGCACCCTTCTACAACATGAGCATCACTCCCCCATCACTTCTATCCTAGGTAATAAAGTGGCAAGATTTCATTATCCTTCAATTAAACAAGCTCTTTATTAAGGGCAGCCTGTTCACAGATGCTGTAAGTCAACTCCAGCTAGCACTATGACTACATAATGCAAACAGACTGGTGCCTCCTCCAGACTTTCTTCTCTAGCTCACACTCTATGCAGGTTGCTACATCTCTAAAGAAAAACTGAAGCAATCTACCCAATTGCTGATACAGTTTGCACCTTTTTCAGATGGAGTTAAGACTTCAGACAGGAGAATTTTACTTACAAATTCCTTTTTTGTTTGTCTTGCATGGCTTCGTTTCCACGGTTAACCCAGCACAGCAGAAGCCGTTTTCAGCTAGTTTTTTTCAGTGACAAGATACCATTCAGCTGAGTTCTCTGATTCACCCTGTAGTGGGGAGGAACAACAGGGGGAGAAGAGAGCAAAACAGGATGGAAGTGGTGGAAGATTTATTTCGTTCATTTTTGCTGACATCAGTTCATTGATTCAAACCCTGCTATACCCAATTTGTACCAGTGCAAGTAGAATTAAGACTGGCAGGTTCCAGTAAATACTCTCTGGTAAATACATTGATTGCATCTTTTATTTCCATTGAAAATAGCAATATTGTAGTGATATATTTGGCCTGTTGTTTCTTTTTTTGGGATTATTCTCAATTCACTGGTCTTTGAGCTGTGTTGTTTTACAGAGAGAGGTTTGTTTCATGCAATCTGTGCAGAGTTCATGCAATGTGCCCTCCGATCACTCCTTCCTCCAATCAGTTCCAGTAATTTGGCATTACTAAGAAGAGGTGAACATATTTTGTTTCATTTCAAACCCACTCACACACTTTTGAAATGAGGAACAGAACTCCAAAAGGATTAGATTTGTTTTCGTTTTAAAGGGGGCAAAATGCCAACTTGAGCTGCTGTGAAGAGAAGGAAGTCCTGAATTAACAACGTATGAGTTCCTAGCTGTGGCCAAACACTCTTCCCTGTGGCTGAGTTATGAAGAGGAGAAGAAAAGACGTATTATCAGTGGATCCTACTTCTTACAAATGCACCCCACAGCTTCTGGAAAGCTCTCCCATTCTCCCAGGAAGTAGTTCTGCTATGGACATAAATTGTTGTCCTCACATTTATTCATTTCTGGATGGGAGAAGTGATGGCAGCTTGTCCTCTCTATAGTACAGCAGTTGCTACATTTGGCTGGTTTGAGAGGTCTGTTTTCAGGAGTCACTAACTTCTAGTCATTTCCTGTTTGAGATGGTGGGACCCGGAGCTGAGCAATGGCAGTGTCAGCAGGAGAAGCTGAGGAAAAGATCTGTGCCCAAGCCCTGTGTGATACTGCTGCTGCCACTGCTGCACACAGGGTAAATGGAGGATGTTTACAGCTGAAAGGAGTATGGATGCCAAAATACTCAGCTGCAGCTCTGGGAAAAATGTTTCTGGCCATGCCAGTAGTATGAAACTTTCATGTAAGCCTTGTTGGGACAGTGTCCTTCAAAAGCAGGGGCTTGGTTGTATCAAAGTAAAGCCAGTCTGCATTTGTTTATAGTGGCATATTCCTTGAGATTTGCTGTCTTATGGCACCTTGCCTTTGCTGCTATTGGACTTCAGAACGGGTGGCAAAGTCTCGTATGCCGCAGAGTAAGCCTGGATTTCTTTCAATTCCTTCTCTCAGAACAGATAAAGAATAAAGCATTCACTTGCAGAACGAGGCTGCTTTTTTTATGAAGCAGGTGAAGGGATTTTGGAAGGAGGAGGGCTGTTGTAGCTCCCCATGTGATGATTTGCATGACTTACATTTTGCAGCTGTCAAAATTACCTCTCAAAAGTCAACATATTTGCAATAACTGTACACACCATTTGCCTCTCACTTCAGCTAAAGGTCACTGCCTCTTGCCACTGTACAATGAAGCTGGGGCAAGGGCAGTGAGGTTTGCAGCTGTGGCCAGGCTTCCCTCCCTCCCTCCCTCCCTCCCTTCCTCCTTTCCTCCCTTCCTCCTTTCCTCCCTTCCTCCCTTCCTTCCTTCCTTCCTTCCTTCCTTCCTTCCTTCCTTCCTTCCTTCCTTCCTTCCTTCCTCCCTCCCTCCCTTCCTTCCTTCCTCCCTCCCTTCCTTGCTTCCTCCCTCCCTTCCTTTTTGTCTTTCTCTCTCTCTCTTTCTTAAAAGGATGCAAAGATTCCTAGGTAGTAAGCCAGTTGCAGCAGTCAAGGCCTTGAGAAAGAAACGCCAACTGTCACTGTGAGTGCAATAAAAACCGAGAACCTTGAAAACCTTGACATTTGCTGGTCATTCTTCCCATTCAGCGGAGGGAAAAGCACTCCCTCTGAGCTGCCTGGGGTTGTGAGAGGCAGTGTGTCAGTCTCAGTGTCCTGTAAGATGAGCAAGATTTAGAGGTTGGAAAGGGACACTGATATATGCATTCTCCTTCTTGTGGGACCTATATCACCATTGCCATTAGTCCAACAGAAGGAGAGGAGAAGGAATGGAAAAAGGAGAGTCAAGAGTTTTCCAGTGTTCTCCAACTCTTTTTTTCCCCCCTAAGCCTGGGATTTTATAAAACTCTAAGTCCAAAACATATTAAGAGCCGGAGCTGCTTACTAAACCTCTAGCTCCACAGGGTTTGCTTATCCCTAGTAATTATCACTTAATATTTGGCCCAGCACAGCTATCTTTCAGTTTTATAAGGATAAATGTATTTGTTTCTCTGCTATCTGAGCTCTTTTTCACCATCAGACTGAAAACTATAGTTTATTATTCCTGGACCAAGGCCTACACACACTATGTGTTACTTCTGTAGTTCCCTCGGTCAGTGGGAAATGTTTTAGTATTATTATCATTAAATATTTTGCCAGACGCTGTGGTTTTCCAGCTTTCACATAGATAGGGAGGGAAGGGATGTGTGGCTGAAGTGTAAGCTTAAGGGATGGGAGACAGGGTTATTTTTTTCCTTATCTGTGCCAAACTGCTTAGAGAGAAAATTCCTCTGGTAACACAAAAGGTTGTAAGACCCTTAACTAGCTACTATCTCCTCATACTCAGATTTCTCAACCCATCAAATTAAATGAAACATTTCATGACCACAGGTGCATTTAGCAGTAAAGTTCAGACTTACATAACCTGTGCAATACTTATTTGCATCATTGTTTTTTTGGTGTTCATAGTACAGCATAGGCTTAGTTCATATTTTTAAAGAAGAAATTAAATGATCCTCATTCTATAGTTCATTATTTCAGTGGGTATAGTACTTTCTCAATCATTGTATTTTTATGTTGTTGCTTTTAGGTATTTAATCTAAAGAGTTAATATGGGAGTATAGATAATGGAGTTCAAATGCATAAGAGACCAATGCCAACTTATTTAGCAATGCTGCAAAGATACAAACTAACAAATCAACTTTAAGTGCACATCTTTCCAGGTTATCTAGTTTAGAGTGGAAATAATAAGCACTAAGTGTTTTAATACCTACAAAACTTTTAATTTATGCAACATTTACGGGTTTATAGAAATATTTTGTATCATAGAATCATAGAATAGTTTGGGTTGGAAGGTATCTTAAAGATCATCTAGTTCCAACCTCCCTGACATGGGCAGGGACGTCCCACTATCACAGCACATTACTCTAGGAGAGAAATGTCAGAGCTGGGTGAAGCACAATATCATGACAAAGTGTATTTGCAGTAGGAAATATACGAATTTCAGACTTCTGAATCCTCTTGTGCCATCATACTGCTCTCCTAATTTGTCATTCCTGGACAAAGACCCTGAAGGTTGCAATACTATTTAGGAGAGTTTCCTTAACCACTGCACAAAAACAGGGCATGCCAGTCATCTCATTTGGGCTGATTGTAGTGTCACCAAATATTCCCCACTGTTCAAAAAGGGAGGCTTACAGTCAGCACCAGTGACATAGGCAAAAGAGCAAGAGGAAACACTGGCAAAGAGCTGATTCCACGGAGAATCAAGGATCCCTAACTCCCATAGCAGTAGTCCTGCCGTGAAAGGTGATGGGTTGAACTTGCACATTTCACTCAGAGGTTCACATCTCAAACTTTCTGTTGGACTCACTTTCAGTGCCCTGACCTCGTCCAGTGTTGCTCAGCTTTGAAAATCAAGCCCCTTTAGGTATGATTGGTGTATATTAATTTCAGAGCTGAACTTGAGGAAATTCCAGTCTACTATATTACTCATCCACCTGCACTTTGGGAGATGTAACGGGACCAGGAAAAAAATAGGGTTTGTAGTTTGGCAGAAAAACTGGATGCAGGTGTATGTGGAAGAGCCATATTGCCAAATGCAATAGAACACTGATCCCTTCCACCTACCCCAGGAGCCGCTTGCTTTTTCCCCAGCAGCTGAGGCCATAAGGACCAGAAACTCATGTGGTGGTGAGCAAGTTAATAGTTCTCTTAATGGCCTACATGCGCTACATGCATCAAATGAAATGGGTATGAAAATGGTTCATTACCTGCGTGAGATCCAAGGTCAGGTTTTTCAAAGGAATTTAGGTATATAAAGTTGCAGATGGACAGCTAGTAATGTATACAAAAGCACTCATGTGCCAGATTCCCATGGATTTGAGTATGAGTTAGACACGTGGAGACAGAGTGTCTTTAGGCATCCAAGTCCTTTGAGAGGTGAAGTATTTTGCATTTACTGCAGTGTCCTGCAGGGTGCATAAGGATTATTACTATAGAGCAGCTTGTGTGCTGTGAATCCAACATACTGGCTTACCCTGCAATTGCTTGTTCATCTTCCCATACCCAGTGGAACAAAATCTGTTGTGTACATCCCACATATCTACCATCCAGGGAACAATGCCTATTTGTGTTCTGGAACCTTCTCTTGAGTTTACTTTTCTTATTACGAAGGGAAAAAGATGGGGAGAATGAGGGAGAAAGAGCAGCATCGGTGTCCAGCACACAGCACATCACCAGCTACACTGCCAACTAACGTGCCAGGATTCCCTCGCTCGCACATGTTATGTTGTTTTGATGTAACTCAATGACAGTTGCATTCAGCTGCTTCTTTCTATGGAAAAAACATCTTCAAAAGAGCAGATGAGCGTGACCCCATTTCTCATTTTGTTTCCTATTACTTTAATTGTATATATATTGAATGTATCATCTATCGTGGAAAATTGCTTTCGTCTCTGTAACATCTGCAGGACACTGCTATGGCAAAGACTAGTACATCTGCTGACGCAGCTTTTGCTCTCCCTATTTGTTATTCCATTTCATATTCATGAATTTCAAACCTGTGCTTCTAAAGTCAGCCTGCTAAACCCACTGATTTCACCGGGAAACGCAGGTGCTCAATGACACAGCAGATCAGCCATTTTTGTTTAGGTGTGTAAGTATATCTTTACTGACTTAGATACTTGGACTCAATATTTTTGCTCTGGGAGCATTAACGTTGCATCTCAAGTGTACACTAAATTCAAATTTGCTTCCTCTCTCTTAGTCTGTTAAAAATTTGTTTCCATGCTTTTATTAATACCATTCAGCAGTTTTTTCTTTCAACTGTATTGTCAACCCACTGCTTGCTCATTGGCGATCCCAAAGTGATCTACAAGCAATGTCCTGTGTACGCACGCATTTATTGCTAGAACACGAATGTAACCTTGATGGTGAGGCCAATATGTATAATTTCTTTGCATGCCATCCTCTATTTATAATCCTTATAAATCAGAAGAGACTCTGGTGTGACAGCACATTATTTTGTGCGACTAATACTGAGGCTAATTTATTCTGTGAGTGGCTCTGTTTAATCCCGTGACTGTCTGTGTGCAGCGCATGCATATCATCCCTGAATGCCTTGGTACACATGTTAACAATGGCAAAAGTTCTTGGTGGAAGAATGTAACTTTTTAACTCAGCTGCTGCAGTTGGCAGAGGCTGTTCCTCCCTTAGTCCACAATTTGTCTTACTTGATCTTGTGACTGCCTGTGGAAATGTCCCAGAATGTTTTTCTTGCATTCTCACCTGCAGGATTTTAAAGACAGGAAACGCATTTCATCAGTATTGAAATACATGTTTTTCTAATTGCTTGCTTTACTTTTTTAAACTGAATTTTTCAAAGCATTTGTTTAAAGATTAAAATATGCTAGCTGGGAAAAAAAGAAGGAAGTAGGAAATTGCAGATTTCCACATGCTGAGTTCTTTTTAATCCTATTTTTAGGGAAGTAAAGACAGTTTGCTTCCCTTCAAATGAGCTGTCAGTTTACTCTTTAAAGTGAGTATGAGTCTTTCGGAGAGCCATAGAGATCCTGGGATATCTGCCAGGGACAAAAACATTCACAACAACGCTGAGTACCTGGTCTTTGCTTCTTGCCTATTTTCTTATGCTCGGGAACACCACCACACTGCAAGAGGTCTGTGTATCTTCTGAAGTAATATCCAAGATTAATATTTGGCAATTAGGCCTGCAAGCCATTTTTACCAACTCCACCAAGTGCAAGCAGTTACTCTTAGGCTCCATTAGTAACAGAACCTGTCCAGTGACAAAGCACTGCAAAATAATGCTTTAGAAACATAGAATAGTTTGCATTGGAAGGGATCTTAAAGATCATCCCATTCTAACCCTCCTGCCATGGGCAGGGACACCTCCCACCAGATCAGGCTGCTCAAGGCCCCACCCAACTTGGCCTTGAGCACCTCCAGGGATGGGGCATCCACAACTTCTCTGGGCAACCTGTTCCAGTGCCTCACCACTTTCATGGTGAAGAAATTCTTCCTAATGTCCAGTTTAAATCTGCCTCTCTCCAGTTGGTACTCTTTGTTTCTAGTCCTATCACTACAAGCCTCTATAAACAGTCCCTCTCCAGCTTTCCTGTAGCCCCTTCAGGTACCTGAAGGTCGCTCTAAGGTCTCCTCGGAGCCTTCTCTTCTTCAAGCTGGACAAGCCCAACTTTCTCAGCCTGTCCTCATATGGGACACACTCCAGCCTTCTGATCATCTTTGTAGCCCTCCTCTAGACCCGTTCCAACAGTTCCGTATCTTCTTATGTTGAGGATTCCAGAACTGGACACAGTACTCCAGATGAGGTCTCACAAGAAAGGAGTAGAGGGGCAGAATCACCTCCCTCGACCTGCTGGCCACGCTTCTTTTGATACAGCCTGGGATACAGTTGGTCTTCTGGGCTGCAAGTGCACATTGCCGGCTCATGTCAAGCTTTTCATCAATCATCATCCCCAAGTCCTTCTCCGCAGGGCAGCGCTCAATCACATCATCCCCCATCCTGTATTGAAATTGGGGGTTGCCCCAACCCAGGTATAGGACTTTGCACTTGGCCTTGTTGAACCTCATGATGTTCTCACAACATCCAGAATTTACGTGTGTGTGTCTGTATATGCTTGTGTACATGTCCTGGGCAAAGCATAGAGAGAGTTTTGGTTTTTTGCTTCTCCAATTCTGCCAATGCAGAAGGGACACCGGCTGTCTGTAAGTGCTTTTGGACCAGTTTATGTTGGTTTAATAACTTGCGATAGTAAAAATTTACATATATATATAAAACACAATGTATATATTCTTATAAAATTAAACATGATCCACTCGGTTTGCTTAAGTCACAGAACTCCCTGAGCAAAACAGACTCAGCAAAACAGGTTAGAGATAGTGAGAACGTTTCCAGAAGCACTGAGCCCTGTCTTGCAGCTCCCATCTGAAAGATGAACTTGCATCCAGCTTCTGAGGCACCATTTCTGACAGTGCATGTCTGTAAATCATAGTATCATCATAGTATCATAGTATATTAAGGATTGGAAGGGACCTTAAAGATCATCTAGTTCCAACCTTCCTGCCATGGGCACAGACATCCCACTAAATCAGGCTGCCCAAGGCCCCATCCAGCCTGGCCTTGAGCACCTCCAGGGATGGGACATCCACAACTTCCCTTGGCAACCTGTTCCAGTGTCTCACCACTCTCATGGTGGAGAAATTCTTCCTAATGTCCAGTCTAAATCTGCCCCTCTCCAGTTTATACCCATTCCCCCGGTCCTATCCCCACAAGCCTTTACAAAGAGCCCCTCTCCAGCTTTACTATAGGCCCGTTTCAGATACTGGAAGGTCACTATTAATCCTTACAGTGTTTTGAATCTCTCCTGTATCGTACCTTGCATCAGATAAATTGAGTTCCTTGAAAAAATGAATGCCTTTAATTTTTTAATTTCTTGGGCAAGTAATAATTATCAGGGAGTCTACTGAGGAATAAATCAAGGTCTGAAAAGGAGTGAAGCTGGATCATAGGTAAAGCCCATAGTTCATCTTTTTTAAAAAAAAATCCAATAGGTAATTTAGTTCAAAAGTCTAAGTGTTCACATGTAACACATTCAGAAGACTCTAAGTCCTTTTCTAAGAGGCCTGCAAGTTCCTGGGACTTTCCATGGGAATTAGGCTTGCTAGATATTTTAAGAACAACAAAAAAAAAACAACCAGAAATTGATGCTTCTAAATCACTTTTGGTGCTTTGCAAATGTTACATTCCAATCAGCTTAGTCCTTATTTTAAGCATGAAAACTTACATTTTAACCTGAAAAAACCTTTTGGGGAGGGGTTAATAGATCTGATAGTCTCTCCTTCACTTGACAGAACTGGCTTTGTTTTCCTTTTTTAAATCACAAACAGAGTAGCCTTACAGTGGCCAGTAACCTACTTCTTGGCAAAATGAATACACAAGTATTGTATTTTCATGGCAAGCCACAAATAAGAGGGAAGAAGTCTACATTAGTGCAAATGTAAACATGGATTTAGTAGTTTAGTGTTTAGTTTACGCATTTAAGTTATTTACACATTTGCACCTCTTTCGTCTGTGCAAGCTAGGAGAATGACAAAATGTGCTGAAAGCTGTGGAAATTGAATTGGAAGAGTCCTTGCAGATTTATTTTTTAAAAATACCACCTCTCTAAGTTTTTCCGTCCCTGGCTCTAACAGATCTGTCAGGTCAATACTCTCTTGAAGTCTGTGAGAGTTTGCCACTGATTTCAATGGAAATAGATTTTAGTTATTCTGCTGTAAATCCCCTGTTAAGAGAATCCTACGGGTCAGTAATGACTCATTCAGAAGCAGAACTTGTGAGCTGTTTGAAAAAGCCCTTTTCTATAGTTAGCACTGCTTAAAATGCATTATTTTAAAAAATCATAGAACCAATTAGCTCAGGAAACACAGCTGAAAAGTTCCTTTTTTTCCCTTAAACCCAGCCTCTTCCTCTCTCTACCTAGCTCCTCCCCATTCAAAAAATGTGAAGGATACAATAATGCCAGTAATTATGTGTTATGTGATTTTTATTGCTTTGCAATTTATTGTAAATGTTTTTGTGGGTGGTACAAAGTGTTTGAACAGGTTTTCAAACTAGTCAGAAATTTATTAAATATTGGTGATTGTTATTACAGGTTGTGGTTTATGATCTAACATCGATTTATATATACAAAATCCAAAAGGCAATGCAGCATAACTCCTTCAGCATTCTTTTTGTGGTAATCCTCCACAATGCACAGCGAGCCTCTCCAAGCTGAAAAGGCTGCACATAAGCTGAAGAACAGTTTAGGACACTCAGGGAGTGTAGTGATAGGAAAAAGGGTGATGGTTTTAAGCTGAAAAAGGGTAGATGTAGATTAGATATTAGGAAGAATTTGTTTACTGTGAGGGTGGTGAGGCACTTGAACACGTTATCCAGAGAAGTCATGGAGAACAGGTTTTCCGGAGTTGTCCCTTCCCACGGCAGGAGGGTTGGACATGGATGATCTTCAGGGTCCCTTCCAACCCAAACCATTCTATGATTCTATGAATCTGTAAAAAATTGAACATTACTGAAGCAGAAACAAAAGCAAAAATATTCTGTATGCCCTGCTGCTTCCACTAACTCAGGTAGGGTTTGTAGATAGATAGCATTTTCACAGTTTTTTGCAAACTTCAGGAAACCTGAACTTTAGATGTTGGATTCTGAAGGTTCTGATAAGCTAAATGTTGAATATCACTTGAAATGCACACGTAGAAATATCTTGTTATGATGTATGTCTGATTAAAAATGTATATGATAGATTTCAAGGAAAGGCGCAGGGCACATCCATGTATAACATCTAGAACATAGGGTTACACAGATTATTTTATGACACACACATTTTAAACTGAGCAATAATAAGAAGAGGACACATGGATGCATTTGCCCTGCAGATGTCCTGCAGATCCCAGGCTCCCTAGCTGAATTTCTCAGAAGTGCTGGTAGACCCTCCATAACCTATCCAATTTCAAATACAGATCATAACATCAACCATACCATGCAAGGATTCCCCATACATCTTCTCTCCCCATTTGTTTTATTTTCCCTATTGGTCACCCAACAGCAACTGTTCCCATCCTAACTGGTTTGAGAATGGATAATAATGAACATCAACTAACCACAGAAAATCTTAAATGTGAACCGGATGTTTTCAGATAAATAAGAAACTTGCTTCTGCCTGGAGGACAAAAAAAAAAAAAAAAAAAGGAAATTCAAATACAATAGTTGTTTATGTATGTAAAGGTCTTCCTGACCCTTCTTTCCCCTCAGCTGGCAGAAACTGTAGATTGCTGATAAATTTATAATTGAACATTCATTCCACCCTATTTCATGATGGAACATCTTGACATCTTGAGGGAAAAGGTCATGGCTGTTTCATGCACTGAGGTGGTTTCACCGTTCCTGCACAAGCCTGGTACAGCTAAGCTTATAGACAGCTAACTTACTGGTCCAGAGACTGGACACTAGTCTGTCTTCAGCTGCCAGAGGTAGTGGTGATTGGGAAATGAGTCACATCTCTGCTTCAACAGAAGCAGAGGGATTACCAAACTAATGAGCTGCAAGTCTGTCTAGGTTTCTCAAATTCTAAGGCCCCAAACTAAAAAAATGCATTGCTTGGGCTTTGGGCCATCTTGATGTACTTGCGTTGCAGCCAGCAGCAAAAGTTTTCTGCTTCATTTCAGCCTTCAAAACCCATGGGATCTTTTTTCTTACATCCTCAAAAGCAATGCAAAAAGATTGGTATTCTTAAGCATAGAAGGAAGTGGTCAAAGTGACCCTCTGGACTGACAGGAAAGGGAAAAAATCCCAGCAAGACATATATTCAAATCCACAGTGCTGAAGAGTAGTCTAAATTTTGGTCTGAGTTTCATTCTGGCCTTGAAAGCAATTCCTGTCTAAACCAAGCAAAGATCCGCAAGGACTTTTTCACTTCAGCCCTTTCCCTCCGCCATGCTGTGCCTGTCAGCATAATCCCAAGCCTTGCCTGCATTAAAACATGACACTGCACACACAGCTCTCCCCTAGGTAGCAGATGAGAGAAATGTCCTGTAGTTTAAGCCAGTTTTGGAAAGCCTTAAAGTGTTATACTGATGGAAAAAAAGAAGTATCATCCTGAATGACAATAGAGGCTTTTATTTATTCATTGCTTGTTGGAGATTTTGGTTGAGAAATTCTGTAAGCTCTAAGTCTTTGGCGCAAGTTTTAACTATCTGCTCAATCCATTAGAACACAAAGCTGTAGCAAAGAGGGACATCATTCCTTCTTTAGGCATTTAACTCCCATTTACATCAATGGAAATTAGATAATTCACACATCTGGTCCTCCGTCTAACTTTTTGAACTGCATGCTTGAGGTACTGATCTCCAGAAACGAAAAGGGCCTATTTTTAATGCTAAGCAGGTCACCTTCAAATGTTAGGTACTGTTACAGTGAATAAAATTTGGCATTCCAACGCAGAGGCAGCTAAAGTCCCTAATTATTCTTAATCCATTTTGTATCTTAATTTCCTTTTCTGTAAATACAAGCAAAAATATCTACAGCTTCTCTAGCTATATTTATATCTTCTGTTTTTGATTGCAGGCTTAGAATACATTGATAAAGATTCCTTTATTAACTTTGAGGGAGGTTTTATTTCCTCCACTATTCCCTAATCCATCCTAAATGTCCCTCTTCATATTTGTTATTTTAATTTATCAAATTTATTAGTAAACATATATATACATGCACATATGCCTATACACATACACATGCCCCCATAATTATTGCTCAGGTGATTACACACAAATGCTGTGCATTTTCCTTGGTATAGTAAAAACACATATTAAATTGCAGTTTTATTAAGTAATATTCATAATGGCTGTTTCAGCATCATTCTCATTATATAATTTAAGAAGCATGTTTAAATTCAACACAGCTTAAAACGCAGACAATTGCTTTTCTCTAAAGAACATATTCTTCTGTAGGTAGGTGAGACATGCTTTTAATTTTTCATCACAAATCATTCTTTCAAGTCTCTTGGTAGTTTCATTGGATTTTTTGTCTGGAATACTTCCAGACAGTTACCTGTTTTCAGCAATTAATATAGTAATTCAGATTATGTCAAAATCAGCATGAAGATCTCTATGCTGATCTTACAAGGGACTATGAGTGCAACCCAGAAAGTACATTTAATCTGTTACACATTCTTTTATCATTTGTAGCTCATGACTGAAACTCTGAATCCAGCAAAATTGAAGTCAGATCTTCCTTTGAGATCTGTAATGCTGGGGATTCACCCTGCCAATTGTTAATCAATGCATTTTGGACATGTTGCTGTATGGCTAGGAAGAGGGATCCTTATCTACAGTGACTTCCTGCTCTGTGACATTACACCCCATGGCAGTGCTCCAGCAGGGAACCTTCTTCTAGAGCGCTAAGTATGTATTTGGGTTGGATAGCATGGCTTTATTTTGTATCTTCCTGGACAGATATCTAGTCATCATCTAAGCAACTTGCTTGGTTGTCTCCACCTCAGAAATATGCTTAGTGGCCTTTCTAGGCAGTAACTGTAAGAAGCCACCATGATGCTAAATTACAACTAACTATGCTGATCATCTTTCCCAGGCCATTTTTTTTTTTTTTACATAGAAATGTAGAGAGAAAAGGGCCAAGAGTTTCTGGTGGGGACACTGCAAAGGACAGCAGCTGAACATGGGTGACTTCTGGATGACAGTGTGTGGAAAACAAGGATGGGCTCATTCCAGCCCTTGCATTTAGAGAAGGGATGACTAAGCCAGGGTTTTTACCTTTTACAGAAGTCTATGATTTTCAATTCATTTTAAGAGTACTATGTCTGTGGTACAGGTGTTCTGCTGCCTAAACTTTTCTCCTTCCTTTACCATCGAGTTCGTCCTGTTGGAGGGGATTAAACTGGAAGTGTGGAAATGCTCCCCTGAAGCCCTAGATGAGTTTCCCAGAAGTTTGTGTGAGTCACGGGCAACACCAGGAGGATCCCTGCAGTTCCATCTCTCTGGAAAGGAGTCAGAGGAGCTCCAGGGACACAAAGAGAGCAAGAAGAGGACATTTGCCTCAGAAATGGCTGAGTTTGAAGTAGGTGGCACCCCATAGATTGAGCCCACTCACAGCAGACTGGTGACCTTACACAATGGGACTGAGCCAGGTTGTGACAGATGGTATCCCTGGATCTGAGACTGGGTCCTGGCTCTTGCTGTTTAGTTAATTAATTGAGAGGAACATACAAATTATCTTGGTAAATTGTGAATACAGTATAAAACCCACTGATTTTGTAGGTAGCTTGAGTCATATGCTGGAGTAAAATGACAAGTATAATCTAAGTTACTGGTAGATTCTAGAGTTTTTCACCTGGACCTTGTCATTTGATTCACAGAAATAATTCTGGAAGGAAACTGCTAAAAGACCTGTGAGATTATGAGGTTTATTCAATAGGCAGGACTGATGAGATAGAGACATTCTTGGTACTGATATATATCTCAGTAGGGTTTATCTCTAGCAAGTCTTCACAGTAAAACTGGCCCAGAGGAGTGTATTTTTCCATAGCAAACACTAAGGAATCACTGAAGGACATATCTTATATCAGGTAGGCTGGAAATATGTTTTCTGAGGCTGCTGCCCAAATTTGTTTACAAAGTTAAGAGAGAAAGAAAAAGAGACAGAAATACCCACCCTCTGCTAACACTGGCAGACATCCTTACACCATTGGGGAAATGGGTGAATTTGGTTTGTTGCTGTGCTTTGGGGTGCAGGCTGCCGTTTGGGGGAGGACTGTGCCTGTTGGATGCAAACCAGTGTTTTGTGGATCCACAGTAGTGTAGGGAACAAGGGACAGCAGGGCAAGCATTGGCCATGAAGCCTTTTCTTGCAGGCACACCCTCCATGCCAGCTGCTCAAGGGGACTCAATTGTCCCAGCTAAACCTCCAGAAGAATGTCCTCCTCTTTGGTGAGTCTCCAGATAATACACACACTTTAAAGCATTTTTCTATTCCAGCAGTGCAACAAAAGGAGCTGCCAGTCTCAGGGTAAGAGTCTCATGCTCTTCAGTCAATTATTTTGAGATGTGGGTGATGCCTCTGTGCCAAGATAGTCCATTTACCTCCACAGTGGCTTTTTCCAGCAGGTTTCCAGGAATGAGAAATACAGCTGGAGAAACTGAATCTTATGCTTCATTGGTGGGGGGAATTCTCTGTACTGCAATATTAGTACTCACTGCCTGTTGTGGTCACCAAGTGCTGTCATCAAGAAGGTTTCAAGGGGCTGGTAAGGAAGTGGGATGTACTGAAGCTCTCATGCTTGAGCAATACAAGTCCAGAAGGGTAATGCAGGGAGTATGTTTATCATGTAAACAGTGAACTGTCTGTAAAAAGGGAAGTTTTATGCAGTGATGGGAATGTGGGAAATGAGAAACCACAAATTAATGATAAACCCTACCAAGGTTAAGTAATTTACTGATTAATTTTAATTTCACTTCATTTGGTCAAAATGGAAAAGGGAGAAGACATAGCATTGCATGATAAACTCTTTGTTGGCACGAGTTTGAGATTATTCATGAAAGAGACTAACCCACATCAGTACCAATACCTTGTGCTGTGGCATTCTACTAGGTATATTGAATGTACCACTTGAGCAACTGTTTTAAACACATTTTTCAGAAGCTTTTTGGAAATCATCTTTTCTGTTTACCTGTAAAGTTCCAGTAGTATTTTCTGGCATTTAATCTTTAGGGGATTTTGGAGAAATAAGTAAGTCACTAAAAATAACACCGTAGTAATATTGAGACTAGAAGAAACCCAACTTTCCAGCCAGATTTCTTGGGACCTTCCAAGTATAGCTACAGAGTTGTGTAGAAAACCAGGAATCTCCCCTTTCTATTCTGCCTCCAACGAGCCATCAAGGTCATGAAGAAAATTACTTCCCTCCAATATCAGGATTTAATCTTGTTGTTCCTTTTTGCGAATGCAATATTTTTGGGGAACTATTTCTCCAATTTGGGGAAAGGCTGAGAATGGTGGCATGGTAGAGAATAGCTTCATTTTAAGGAGCAGAGATGAGGCACAATTCTTAAAGACAGGATTTTTTAGTGAACCTTCTGGAAATGCACAATTTATGCAATTCATGACAAAGTGCCCATCACCAATTATATAGATATCAGAGTAGCAACTTGTAGCGCAGAACAGTGGCATTTGAGATGAGGGAGAGGGTTTTTTACCAGAACTGGGACAAAGGTAGAATCTTATTTTGCAGCTGAGTTCTCCATCATTTGTTAAAACTTTTCGTGGCTGGTAAGTGCTCGGAAGGTTAGCTGTGGCACTGCTAGTGGCAGAGAGATCAAGGCTCAGGTCAGCGTCTCAAAAGCACAAAGGTATATTCTTTGTCCTCTATTGTATCATATCCACACATGTGGGAGCATTTCCCACATTACAGAGCTGGCAGCAGTTTTCACATTTTTAAAAAAATAAAAAGACAGACAAGAAAAACCAAACCTGTCACAAAATTGTCTCCTTACTTTCCAAATGTGAAATTTTCAAATTAAACTGGTGTGTACTGCAACAAAAGCTATGTTAAATGGTGCATTAGTTACAGAATGAAGGTCCATTGTCTCATGAATTATTTATCAAGAAATGGGTGCTTTATACCAAGGAAGAGAAACTAGGAACTTCGCCATTGCAGTTTCCAATCAGAAGCAGAATTGCACTCCTAGTTTGGGCAGATGGCAAGACGCCAGACCGTCACTGTACCAATGTTTTTTTGACACTGTTTTGGCCTTATAAACTAGAAGACTGGGTTTCATTCATGGTTTTTGATTATGACGTGGTTTGTAACATTACAAGTTTCACTCCTGGATTTGCCAAGAGAAACTGCTATTTTTTGCTACATACCCCAAGATATTCATATAAACTATTTCAAATATTAGGGACTAGAATGGCATGAAGTGCTGGGTGTTGCAACTGTATTTGGTACACAATTTCATATAAGCCTCCTTCCATCTGCTTTGCCTGTCATGTTTTCTCTTTTTATTCTCATCTTGGCCCCTTTTTTTCCTGACTATAAGAGTAGATTCTTTAAATAAAAGCTTTCTGGTATGTAATCTATATAATTCCATTAGCATACAATATTGAGCACTGTGGTGCTGAAGCATGACTTGCATGGTCATGGCAGACTTCTGAAAAGATGACTTCGAAAAATTATCTGACAACTTGATGCAATAATGGAAATTTAAACAGAAGAGAAACTTCTGGCTATAGAGGATCTTGATGACCTCCAGGACGAAGGATAATTGGCACAGATTTTTTTAGAAACACCTGCCTTATCCTACCTTGCAGAGAGGTAGGAATGTTTTCGTATGGAGAACAGGAAAACCAGGAAAGTGCAAAAAACACCATCAATCTCAATTCTTCCAGTCTTCTGTAGATGAAGAGAACAACCACCACACTACTATGTAAGAAGTGTAGAGTCGTAACGACAGAGCACAATTTGACACAAGATTTGGCATATCACAGGTCATTTTAGGACCTTCTGAATGCTTGGCTCTCAAGCTGAAAGGGAAGCTAAATCTTCATACATCCAGGCACATTTATTTGCTCTTTTTATTCTAAAGCTGGCTGACCATGAAGAAATTAGTATGTATTTATCTCTCACATAACTGCCACAAATCCATTGCTTTTAGTTTGCAACTGGCTTGTGTTTGACCAGCTCAACACATGGGAAAAAGAAAACTTGTTTGTTGCATCTGTCCTTTTGAATTTAGCTTAGTTGCTTTTGCTTGTTGCAATGTAAGGTAATTTATGCGGTTTTAGTGTAGAAGCAAAGTTGAAAGAGGTAAGAAAACTTGGTGTTTCTTCAGGAATGTTGTTCTTATAGCGTGGTAATGTTGCACTTGCACTTTATGAATAAATTATTAATTCCTTGAAGTTACGATATCTCTGTGATCTGAATGTATGATGTTAATTTATTAACAAGGTAAAGCATGCAAGAAACAGACAATATTCCCCTCCAGATTTCATCACGTGAGAAAAAAAATTGACATTTAGGAGTAGCCATCTAGTCACAAGCAGTATCAGAGGGGAATTTTAAAAATGAAGCGTCTGCATACATTGGAAGCAAAATTTTTTAAACTGTTCAGAACTCTAACAGATGCCTACACTATTGACAACTTCTTTCAATCTCTACTTCCAAATATTTTTAACTTTCCAGGTGATACAGATGCGTGGCTCTATTTCATAGCATCAGAGTTCAGAGTGTTTCATATCTAGCAGTACAGTTCTGACTTTGTGTGTATAAGCCAAGAGAATAATTTCTGGATGTAAATCCAGTTTAGGTCAAGGTCAGGTCTGAGTTCAAATAAGTTTCAGTTCAGATCTGTTTACTGTGAAATCTTGCCAGACTTCTATTGTCCGTTAGGTCATCTCTGTCTTTTAACACAACAGTTCAGTGATGGTGATTAATTCACAGGCACCCCAAAGGAGCCTCTTGATCATGTTTTACCACCTAATTGAAAATAAAGTTGAAAAACTTCTTTTCTTTTCATGATACTGAGAAGAGAAGTGGTATCCTTGGGACTCATAAAAATGTTCCTATCTCTACCATATTTTATAACAATAAAAAATTCTGATGGAGAAAATCCATCTCCATGTTACAGCTCCTCCCTGTTAATGATGCCTGTTGTGCAATGCTGTCATTGTAGTTACTGGGTCTTATTAAAACTAAAAGCTCTGATAATCCCTGTACCTAGACTGAGAAGGAGCTAGATACTTCTTGAGATTTCTGAAAAGAAAATCAGAAGATCTAATGAAACGTTTGGATCTGTGAAAATACATAACCATTTTTTTCATAAGGCAGGTCTTTTGTAGGCCCCTTGATAAATGGCTGACAAGTCAACAATGACATGGCTATAATACTAAAGCCATGCTTCTAGTGATATTTCTAACATCATGTCAAGCATTTTGATATTTCACTTAATACCAAACTAGAAGCAGACTCTGTTTCCATTAAGGTCTGCCTCAGAACTGAAAATTCACAGTGCCTGAATCCAACGAACCCACTCACCTTCAGCATTTTGTGTGTGATTCCCTCACTAGAGAGTACTCATGGGTTTTGATTCAATTATTCTCTTGAGGGTCACCATGCAAAAGTACTCTGAATGTGGCTGTATGGGTGAATGTGTCTTCAATAGTGCCATTCATACAGTAGTTCTCAGCCTGAGTAATCTGTCAGAATAAGGGCCTTTTACTCTAGTTCAAATGTTCTTAAAATCCAGAGTGGGTCTGATTTTACAGGTCTAGTAGAGGTTTCTCACAAAAATGGAGGTATTTTCAAGATATCCAGAACAACCAGCCTCCACTGTATTTCAGTTTCTCTTACAGGTCATTATTGTTTTCATCACTTTATGGTAGTACTGGCCAAAATAAATCTTTTACAACTCCATTTCCTACTCATACTAAAAGAAAAAGGTTGGAGCATTTAATTAGAGCTATTTATATTTTCAAAATGAGGAAGACATTCTGAAAAAGAAATTGTTTTTGCAGCCAATTCAGGGACCTTCTGTCTACAAAATCTGCTCTAGACACTTTCCCACCACAACTTTCTTTCCATTATTAGGAACTTACACCACGTTGTATTTAGCTTGGTATTTTGCCAAAGAAACGTTCTTAAAGTCTCTATAGTACAAAATCTGACAGAAAGCATAACACAAGGAAAAAAAAGGTATTTTTAAGTCCCTACTTTTTTCCATTTTCCCATCAGAAAAATTTTTACAAAAATATTAGTAATATAAATCCATCTCTGTTCCAGCTTTTGCTCCGGTTATTTATACCATTTAAATATGATCCATGTAGAGAAGTCCAAAGTTATTAAATCCATTCAGATAGTCCTTCAGTCAATTCAGGAGCTGAGTGTACCTGGCACAGGCACTGAGTATTTCCTTTTGGTTTCTGAGCTAGAAATAAGCCTTGAAGTAAATGATTTTCTGTTATGATAATGATGATACTACCAGACGTCCTGAGTGGAAAAGGCCAGGGAGGTTCTGATCCTGACTTACGCTCTGATATTGTCTCTTTCTGTTTTACCCTAGGAAAACTCAGCTCAGATGCCATCTGTGGTTTTCAGTAAGAATACTGCTTTTTCCCTTCTTTCCGCATAATTTTCCAGCCAGATTGACTGAACTACAGAAAGGTCAAATGACTTACTTGGAGGGTAAGCCATGAGTCAGTAGCACAGCTAGCATTGAATCAAATCCTTTCCTGTCTTCTAGTCCAAACACTAGACAACACATAGTTGTTTTAATTGACCAGAGAGTTTAATGAGATCAGAATTATCTGTTGTATATGCTAAGAAGAGCCTCTGAACAGTGTTAGTAACCATTAGTATGAGTCTGTGAAAATCAGTCACCTCCTACCAGCAGTTCATTTGATATGTGCAGACAGCAGAACTTGGGTCCCTTTCTTTGCATGCCTTGTGTCCTGTCTGTGCATATTGCTATTTGCACACTTAAGTCGTGCAGCTGTGCTCCCATCTGCACTGGGAGTTGATGCGTATAGTTCTATTTAGGGGCTCAACTACAGCCTTAGTTCTCAATCTTCAGGTCCTGGGACCTGCAACAGGATTTCATCCAGCCTTCCTTTGCAGTCAAGAGGAGGGAAAAGGTCCTATTATTCTGTTCTTTGGTAATATGAGATCACGATTTGGAAAATGTTCAGAAATGCTGGACAAGATAAATTCAACAATCTATTTTGACCTTAGACTCTACTGATGTTTGAATTTAGCTGACCTATATGCATCTACACGAGTTTTGGCAGATAGATGTCTGGAAATTTTGCAGAGAGACAGTGGAAGATACTGTAAAAAACAAAAGATAAGGCTGAAAAGGAGTTTGAGCAGGCATCTAAACTATCCTCCTCTAAAGCTGGATGGGCTTTATCTACATCATTTCTAGCAGGCGACTCAACATCTGTCCTCTGCCTCCCCAGTTAATCTGTGCTATCACTTCACAACTCAAATTATTAGGTTAGACATTAAGGGAGTCTTTATTGCCCTTCCTCATTGAAATGAGAGTGTGTCACTCATGTACGGGATGCAGAGCAGTGAAAAAATAGAGCTCATGCACTATGGAATGGTACATATTACAGACTCAAAAGTATAAAAGTAAATATGCCTTCAGTAAGAATTCTTTTTCTCTTATGGTACCTTTTGCAGTACAAAGAGCCTTTTCCCTCCCTTCTTTTTACTGAATAATGCCTGGTTCTGCCTTTCTCCTAATAAGGCTCTATTTACAAAGATTTTCCAAATGCTATTCTACATAACTGCCTATGTATGTGAAGTAAAGTTAATAGGAAAAAGAAATAGTTTTTAAATGACACCGGAGCTTTAACTTTTCAACTTTTCAAAGCCAGGAAATTAATATTGAATCATCTGACTGAATTTACTGTGCTGTGCTCTGATGTTTTAGCTCATGAGGCACAAAAGATAACCACTGTTCAGAGACCCTGCAGTAACTCAGCAAAATAGGATGAATGGAGGATGGCGTTTCTGCTATAAATCATCAGGTCTATCGTGTATATGTGTAATAGACAGGACCTGAGAAGCAGGGAAATATGGTGCTGCCATGGAATACCAGAAAGAACTTTTTAGCTTGTTTCTTTTACTGATGACCAGTTGGCAGCTCAAAAAAACCCCAACTCTCTAACATAAAGTCAACGTATAAATTAGAAATGGAAAGAGCTACTATTAGATCATCTTTTCCATCCTCCTGTCACTGTGGAATTTTTCCCTACAGTGTGTTCTTGAGTGTTTTGTCCAGTCTTCTCTGAAATAACTTAAGCAACAGGATTTCTGTTGCTTCTCATTGGAATCCTAACCCCCACTGTAGAAGATCTCGTTAATAGGAAATGTTACTCTAAAGCATTAATTTTCCTGCTCTCGGTTTCATCTCGTTAATTCCACTTATACTCCCTGCTCTGGTCCTAATCAATTCCTTTGCCTCTTAAGTGTTTATATCCTCCTAAGACTTATGGGGAATTATCATACCCCAATTAGATATCATTCAGCCAAGATATGTGCAAAGCCCATTCCCTTCATTTTCCTTCAGCCCACATCTAAGCCTTGAATCATTTTTTTCCCCTCTCTGAAGTCTCTTCAGTTTGTCATCGAGTCGCCCTCAATTTAACTTGAAGAGAGGTCTGGTCCCTATGCTGCAGTTGGAGACACAGTGATCAGGTTTCCAGAACACCAGCAATCCCCAACTCACCACAAAGTCAGATGGAGAAGAGTGGCCACGGAGACCACTCAGGAAGAAGAAAATAGAGTGGCGGTTCACAGGGAAAGAGGAACACAAAATGCCAGCAATAGAGCATAACCAGTGACCTTGGGTGGAGAAGAGGTACAAAAAATCCTTGCAGGACTGCTGGGAGTTGTGCTTCCTCACGGTGTTGGGGTATGGCACCAATGGCTTACAGCCTGGGTGGTAGCCCTAAGTAGTGCCAGTAGGGTAGAAATGCCCACAAATCATTCTGCACCCACCCTGTGCCTGTCACACCAGTAAGGACCCTGGTGTCACCACTTTGTCGGCATTGCTAACCATTTCACAGTGTCCCAAGCCATGACCTCATGATATGCAGCAACCTGGGAGACCGTGTATTTCACAAATGGACAAAGCCCACTCTGTGTACAGTTTTTTTCCTTATGGCTGTAAAATTAAGGAGTGGGAGAGAAACCGGGGCTGTATCATAGTCTCCCGGTGGTCCTAGCCCTGCAGACCATCCAAAACATTGCCATTTTACCCCAGAAGGCAAGCAGGCCTGGGGTAGATCCAGAACGGATTACAACATAATCGAGTTCACAGGGAGGGGTATTTTTGAAAGAAGATTACTTTTTTTTTTCTGGCTGGCTGCCAAAAATAAATAAATGCTGTAAGTATAATGTAATGTTTTTAGAGGGCATGGTGATGGAAAGAGAAGGCTCGTTTCCATATCCACATTAGAGAGTGGGAAGGGGTAATTTGGATTTTGCAGCAGTGTGCAAAGAAGTCTGAGAGTATGTAAGGTATAAAGGCTGATATTTCACACTGGAATTTCAAACACAGTATTAATCTGAAGAAAGCAGTGCTTCATTTCTAATCAGAGCAATGTATTATGGGTGTTTGGTCTACATTTCAGCATCAAAAAGCCTCCACCTGAACCTTTTGTGACCTTCAGAGAGTTTTGCATAATTAGCTTGATTAAAGACACAACACAATTTTAGCACCAGGGACCAAAACCCACAAATTACCAAGGATCGCATGTTTTGCAAAATAATACCATTCATGTGATTATTTGTTTTGCTCTAATCATTTTTGAAATATTTCTCCATTGCTTTGACTTGAATAGCTGGCTGTAACAGATAGCCAGTTCCCAAACAGAATGTAAGTAAGTCTCTACTAAAATGTTTCCATTGCATGAGAAACTATTACTGTATTCCTTTAATATCACAGGGCTGAGTTTGATGTTTGTATGCGGTATATGACTGAAAAAGACCTACAGAACAAATACTTCGGAGCTATGTATGGTATAATTTCACTGGGCCTTCTTCAGACTTTGCTTTTCCCATTTTGATTTTGGTGTGTTAATCTCAAATTTTCAGTGTGGCAAATCCAACTAAAACCAGACCCAGAACGTACGATAATACATAGTTGGACTCTCGCATCCAGGGTGCATCAGTTCATCTTACAGAGAGCAGTTTGGGGACAGATTTCATCCAGGAATCTACAAGATAAATGTGGGGACTTGTAACAGAGGGAAATACTGCCCTTCGACAATTCAAGTTAGCAGTTGAGTACACAGCACATCCCCAGAGCATTGCCAGAATGGAGGTACCTGTCCAGTGAGATAAACAAAAGGCACGCCTTTGGCAAGGCAACCCAACTACCTCCTGCGTGCTAAAATGGAGACGGCCTAGTTGTTTTCTCTTCACTCACACAAGAGGTAGTAATTTCCCACTGCCTGAGGGTGGTGGAAAGAAAAATGCTCAGAATGTCCCAAGTGTCCCAGGCCCAGACGGAGTGCTCTTTTATAGGATCCTCATCCTCTGCCAAACTCCATTTTTCCACACTGCTTTGGTACGGAGTGTCTATGGATCCCTGCCCATCTGCTTGCCTTTCCCAACAGGTTTCCTTACACACTCCCTGTCCCTCAAATAATAAGAAAAGAGGTCAGGCAAGTACCGTTGTGTTCACACAACCTGTGTTCATATGCCTATGTAGGTGTGTAATGCCCAGCTTACATCCAGCTCCTCTGTCCAGTTTCCAGTAGCTTCCAGACTGAAGAAAATTCTCAGCTACCTTACAGAGCTTGCAAGATTTTTAAAGTAACCCTGCCCTTGTCCACACTGTACCTGCAGCCCTCACTGTCTGCTGGGCTGCTGCACAGATTTATGCAACCCTCTGCTGTTAGCACACCCTCATTGCTGCAAAAGATCTCAGCTCAAGACCTTCATGTGTTAAAAGAAATTAAGGAAGTTGCAAAATCTGTTGGTACAATAATAACAGTGGGTGTTCTTACAGAAACCAGTATAAACTGGTTGAATGGCACATCTGGGATGGTTTTAAGAAGAAACTTCATTAATACCACAGATGATTGCTATTTAAAGCCACTCATTTTGAGGTTCAGTTTACCCCTAAGGAAAAAGCAGGAGTTAATACAGACAGTGAGCATACGTGCTCCACTGGATGGTATTGATCACTGGCAATTTAGATTTGATTATTTTAAAAGTGCAGAACTTGTTTAGAATAAATATGAGGAAATTCCAGTGGAGAAAAGAGTGCAAGGAAAACAGCAGCCAATCTCTCTCTCCTTAGATCAGAGATTTGACCTGAAGAAATGGTGAGATGATATGGAAAGTAAAGTGAAGGAGAAATAAAAGGTCAGTTATGATATACGGTTTAAGAGGAATCAGCTGCAGTTCATTCTATAAGACTAACAAACAAGCAAACTACTACACCCAAGGAAGATGAGGTTTAAATCAGAGATGAACTGGGCCATGACTGTAGATAGTATAGAGGATATGATGATAGGTACACAATGATAAATGCTGCTTCTTGGATACCATGTATGGCAGTTGAACACCAGTGAAAGAGGATTTTGGGACAAACACATTTGTGTGTTGGTCCATTGCTGTTCAAAGATTCTCATCTCCAGCAGTCCGCTTGCAGGGATGTAAGGTATGATGAGGTTTGAAGACTCTCAGGTTGGAGGAACTTGATAGCAACTCATATTCAGTAAAGTAATGGGATATCAGAGTACCCATCTAAAGGAAATGAAGTGTGAAATAATAGGTGCGATACTGGCACATATATATTTTCTAAGTAGTTAGGTATATCTGTTATTAACCAGCACTAGGAAGTCCACATAGTGACTATTTGTAATAGATCAGAGGAAGAAGACGGAAATCTTTTACTTCAAAGGAGTAAGCTTCACATGGATCTTTAAGAAAGCGAGGAGGGAGTTGGCAATAGAGTGAAGTATCATGTTCGTAGTGTACAGTTTACAAAGAGCTGAGGGCACATGGACTCTGCTAAGGAAACTCAGCTCTGCTCTTTGCCAGGGAGCCTGATCTGAGTATCTGAGCTCAGGAGTAGGTGAGGATGAGTGGTGAATCATACATAATGCGTTGGAACTTTTAAGCAAACCTGTGACAATGTCTGTGTCCTTGTGGGCCAGGGAGGGGGAGACTAAGATCAATGCAGCTTTTGGGATGAACGTATTTTAGGCAGCACTGAGTTCAGCATACGGACTAGTTGTGGCACCATATGGAAGGTGATGGTATTATAGCAATAGATGTAATGGATTTGATTGTGATCTGGCTTGTGCAATTTCTAGGCAGATGCAATTCCTTCAGCTTTAATGGACTTAACCCAGCTTCACATTAAATGAAGTGAAATGAGTTTTGAGTACAATATATCTACATTAAGCAATGAAAGACTTGTGTTTTGTGTGGTACTTTTTTAAATGTCTTTCCCCCCTGCCCCTTTAACTAAAGCGCTAGCATGTTGTGTGGGGAGACATTTTTTATTCTTATTAACAGTTGCCATTCTGTTTGTTGTAAGCTGTGTGTGGGTTCCTGTGCAAGACAAAGGCATGGCAATGCTCTGGCTTGGGAGCTTTGTGCCAGCTCTTCACTGAGGAACTTCACAGCAGTTTTGGACACATTTTTCTTCATTAGGAGTGGAGAGAAGAAAATAGAGTATGTGTGTGCAGCAAAGGCTGCTTAATCTCACCGTACCCTTGGTGTGTAAATCCCGGCTGCTGTAAATGAAATGGGCCAGGGGGAAGCAAAATCACAAGGCATATAAAAAAAAAAAATAAAAGAAAAAAAAGGAGAGAAGTAATTGAGAAGATGGGGAGGTAACAAGCTGAGGAAAGAAAATCACCAAGCAGCAGGCAGGTTGTGATAGGAACTCTGTCCTTAGAAAAGAAGAAAATAGACCAAAACATTTAATAGAATCATAGAATCATAGAATCATAGAATAGTTAGGGTTGGAAGGGACCTTAAAGATCATCTAGTTCCAACCCCTCTGCCATGGGCAGGGACATCCCACTAGATCAGGTTGCCCAAGGCCCCATCCAACCTGGCCTTGAACACCTCCAGGGATGGGGCAGCCACAGCTTCTCTTGGCAACCTGTGCCAGTGTCTCACTACTCTCATGGTGAAGAAATTCTTCCTAATATCTCGTCAAAATCTGCCCCTTTCCTTTATACCCATCTATTTCTTTGCAGATAAAAAAGTGCTAGGGATTCAGAGATGTGATTCCTTTCCTCTGTGTGAGAATTTGCTTCCTGACAATCCATTTCCCACCAGTAATCATCTGCTTTTCCTGAGAACAGGTGGCAGGAGTCAATGAGCAAATGCTCTTCTAGAAGAAGAGCTCCCAGCTTGGTTAAACATGTATATGCAATTTGCCCTCAGCTCCTAATCAGCACTTAGCTTTTCCCATAGCTGCATAAATTGAAATTGAGCAGCAAGTTTCTTGCCCCATGAGCAGCCCTGCATTTGGAAGAACAGGGACGAAAATGGGGGAATGCGACCAGGGTAGGGAAGATGGGAAGCAGCAGAAAAGGTCAGGGCTGAAGAAAACAGCAAGAAACTCATTCCATGGCCCTCCTCCTTTTCTAGCCTCCTGCTTGGCTGTGGCTGGAGCACATCTGATGTGCAGGCAGCACTTGGGGCCCAGGAATTTGTATGGCCTTGACATTCACAGGAATATGCCTTCTACATTTGTTAAGAGATTCTTTTGTCTTGTCAGCATAGGAAATTGCCTGGTTAAGTCCAGGCCTGGAAGGCAGTTGCAGATTAGGGAAATCATCTTTGGAGTTGTCTTTATGGGCCAATGTAAATTTGAAAAGGACAGTATGCTATCGTTTTACTTTTTTTGGCCACAGCTAAATAAAGAAAATATGTTGCGAATATAAGAGGTATCTACTTTCAGCTTTGCAGGCTTAAAAAGACTGATGATCTGGATAATAATCAAAGTTTGGGATTTCATTTTCCTATAGTCTGCTTTGATGAAACATGAAGAAAAATTGCCTTTTAAATACTGTCGCTTGTGTAGAAAGACACCTCAGATTGCTTCAGCTGATTTGCTGCCTTTGCAATTGCTATCTGGCTGTCAAGTAGAAGTTAAAAAAATGCTGGTCTGTGACAGCATGGTGGAGGAGCCGGAAAGGCAGCCTGCAGGGCGACAGCATGTGTTACCTGCCTACCTCCACAACAACTCTCCATGTCACACTAGTGGTACAGAGCATGACTGACTCCACTAGTGTAAGAACAGGGCTTCAGCTGTACAGACAAGAAGTTTTAGGAGAGATGTGACGTGCCCACAAACAACAGAGCAAGATGCACAGTGAGAGCAACTCCTCTGCCACTTTGTCTCTTCCTCTTTGCATGCACATTCATTCCCTTCAAATCCACTGAGTCCAACTCAGGCCAGCCAAAAGAAATGGTTCTGCGTAACTTCTCTGATGTGCATCTGTTGGGCCACATGACTTATCAGAAAAGGCAGAAAAAGAGAAACTCATTTACAGTGCATGAAAAGGGGAAAGTGATTGTTGAACCAATGAAGTCCTTGTGGGGCTTGAGGAACAAATGAGGTGGAATTGCCATGCAACGAGCATCATGTGAGTGCCTTAGCCACACTTGCAGTCATTTTGGTTGCCACAGCAGCTGTGAAATGTCAAAGGCCAGGTCACACCTCTGCAGGGCTGCAAAAAGGAAAATACAGCATTTGTTCTGCTTTTAACTACGGTTGATGTCAATAGAGTCGCTATCAACTCATGAAAGGAAAAGCCTTTCTGTGTTGGTTTTTGAATGTTTTAATCTATTCCATAGTTCTGTCACCAATAACCTGCCTTTGAATGTAGCAACAATCTGCATTACACTTACCCCAGAGCAACCCTTAATTATATTATTTTTTCTAATATGTCAAATGTTGCTGGGAAGCTACTCCTCATTGAGGACTAGCTGTATGGAAGCTTTCAGCTCTTGGAGTTCAGCTGTTTTTAATTACCCACACAGATAAGTGTAGCCATTTATTTTCTTTGAACTGGAAAAGGTTGCTTTTCTACTTTTAACCCCAGAAGACAGCCGAGTAATTGAAATTAAACTCCTCAGTCCAGAAATAACCTTTTTTTCTTTTCACCCTATGAGGACCCAGCCCAGTTTCTCATGAGCCAAGCTTTAACCCATACTTACTTAGTTCAGTTTGATTATATTCAGGTCAGTAGTAACCATAGCTTGGTAATAACCATAGTATCTGAGACTCGTCTAGCAGGGCATTGAGCAACACGGTTTGCATTTGTCTTTTTAGAGAGAGTTCTTCTGCAGCAATGCTTGCATAGAGAATCCTGCTTAATAGGATTCTTCACTGAGTAAGATGCTACTCAAATTGTATAACGGTGACAAGATCTGGTCCAAAACAAACATTTATGACCAATTTTCCGAAAGAGCTCAGCATGTTGCCATTAATGTCACAATGGGAGAGACTGCGTGCTAAGCACTTAGAAAAATCTGGCCCTTGTTTGGATGTGAATGGGGGCTTGAGCTCTTTAGAAAATCTGGCTGCAATTGTGGGTGCTGAGTACTTGGGAAGCAGTGGTGGTCTTGAACCAAGGCTGCCATTACTCCTTGATTTACACCCATGTCAGCCATTGATTTTCAGCAGTTACACCCTTCTGGATGTGGAGCAGCACAGTCAGGCTGCCATCATTTATGAATCAGAGCTCATATAGATATTTTATTTTATTTTATTTTATTTTATTTTATTTTATTTTATTTTATTTTATTTTATTTTATTTTATTTTATTTTATGTTATTTTATTTTAATTTTTTTTTAAGAAAATGTTTTTGAAATATTACCCTGTTGCCTGTATCCAGGCTGCTCCTGACTGCCTGCCAGGTCCTAGATTAAATGCAAGTCATTACGGAATGTTTTCCTCACATGGGAAAGACTGGAGTGGCTTGGTGTTAGTTTTGCCCTCCAACATTAATTCTAATTACCTCAAAATGCAAACATGTTTGAGTTTCCAGCAGATGACATTATTTTCTCTTTGACATCAGACATCAAAGAAAGAAAAATAAACATGGGACAGTGACAGCATTAGGCCTCTAGTCATTTTTCAGAAGGTTTTTCATGTTCTGTTCCAGGCTGGTGGTTCTTTAAGTCTTGTCTCGGATATTAGGGAGGGGAAAGGTTTACAGACTCAGAGACTGATGGAGTCTTTTCCCTTCCAGTTCTCTTTAAATAAGTGGGGGGTAGGAGAAAGGAGAGAAACAGTCTGGTTTAGATCAGGGTTGGAGTCTTGGTTTTTAGAGACGTACACATACTCCAATACTTGGGTTATTTTCTTAAATCTATTTTTAGCTGTTCTTCTAAATATTCATAGATGTTACTGTTGCACTTAAAACTTGCAATAATTCAAAGAGAGCAGAAATATGACAAATGTGGAATATTTTGCCCGTGTCTACAAAATACAAGAGCAGAATCTTAGAATTTTGCAGATGCTTAGTGCTTTTGAGACATCATTGCTCCATCAGATATCACTGCTATAAGGTGGTGTTGCCAGGTATACCCTGTACAGAGCATTGACCTTTCAGATAATCCAAGACCACAGGTTTTGAAAATGGACCAACCAAATGCCATTTCTACCTCCAAGGTCCATGTCTCCTTCTCTTTGTCAGAGTTTGGAATGAGCTAGTTTAGAAACTCAAAGCTTTCATGAAACCATGGTGTTGGCAGTTCCAGTTCAACCTTCATACATCCTGACACAGTGCTAGGACCCTCTCACCTGCACCCAGAGCCCACTTCTTCCCAGTGGGAAGAAGTTTTTGTCCTGCTTCTAGGGTGACTCTGGAGCTTGTGCTCTCTCTTCATCTGAAAAATGGAAAATATATCACTGCTCAGTCTGACAGACACCATGGAGAGCAGTAGAGACTCAATGTTTAGAGATTCTGACCACACTTTGGTGAACAGGTTATAGAAAAGGCTATACAAGAAATCAAATCATGGGAAAATTACAAAAGTCTCTTCCCATGGACTAGGATAGAAAGGTTATTGCAGGACGTAGCTAAGATACACTGTGCTGACAGAGCTGTGCAGGGAAGCTTGGACAACACATCTGTGCTACTTGCTCCTCACTTTGTTGAGCACTAAAACTGACTCACGAGTTTTAAAAAAGGTCAGCTTCTGATGGACACAGCCTACAGGAGCTGGTGCTGTTGCTGCGCAGTGCCCCTGTTCAGCACACTCTTTTCTTCCCCAGATGGAAAAAACAGCATCTTCCACTGCATGGGGTAAGGACTAGTTCTTTATAACACACACACACGCACTGTTCCCATTTAAAAAGTGTAGAAACAGATTCATTTTCAGTTCATAAATAAAACAAATAAATAAATAAAAAAGCACTGCACTCTGCAGTTGTTGCCTGCGATGTGAGCTCTAGCATTTTGAAGTGTTCTCATTGGGATGCCACAAATGTTTTTAATAAACCTGACTGACAAAAGCTCCGGCCAGAGCCTCTGGGCTGCTCAGCCAGCTTCACAACCACCCTCCTAAGTCATTTTCCCTTGCAGCATGTCCAGGGCAGGCAGAAAATCCCCAGGGTCCTGTGGGGGCTGTGAGCTGATGTGGCTGAGGCAGTGGGCATCAGCCAGATCACTGTGGTCTTCCTGAAGAACCTTTATCCTTATGCTGAGGCAGCCGAGGATGGTGGAAGGGTAGTAAGGTGGAAAGAGGCACTTGGAATACTTTTTGCATGTCCCCTCTGTTCTTGCAGTGTACACAGCTGTAGTCTAGAACCTCAGACTGAAATTTTTCAAATACATTTTATTTAGTCACTCTGTTCAACATCTGGAAGCTTCACTGTGACACTTCTTCTGCCAGGAAGAACTGAAGAAGGACCAGGAATCCCTTCACAAAAGGTAGAGGGAAAATACTTGTTTGAGGAACAAGATTTACCTTTCCAAAACCACCTACAGTTAATCTGAGATAGGTCTAGCAGGGGGCATCCTGAAGGGCTCTCTTGAAAAAGAGAGTACTGAAAACTTGCCCTGCAAAAGTTAGTGTTTCCATTTCAGTATTCAGAAATGAATGCACTTAAATTTTGTATGAAAAGTTGAACCAGCCTGAATACTAATATTGGCAAGAGGTCTGCATCTTGGTAGAACACAGCAATCCTCTTCGGGCACAGCATATCATTTAGGGATATGTTTTCAAAATTAGATAACCAAAATATTCATACAAATGGATTTGATTACTTTCTGCCTGTACAAGACCAGGTTTTCGTAAGGGGATGGCCTGAGGAGAAATAGCAGTAGATTACGTGAGTATCCATTTTTGCACACATCAGTACATATTTTGTAAATGAGGTGGTGCCTTCATGCTTTTCCTTTCACTGTTCAGGCAGGCAGATTTTAAAATGTGGCCTGTGGTGTTCCTGTCTCTTTGATGTTTTTGAATGAGATCTAGTTATTTTAACATGACCATTGTATCTACTTCTCTGCTAAGGCCATCCCAAGGTTTCAGAGGAAATCTGGATCAGTTTTTATTTTGTCCAACCTGTTTCACCTATCTCTAATTTACAAGAAAAGGGAGTTGTATCCTCTGGTAAAATGGCATTCACAGCTTCGTGTTTACGATGTGAGAGATCCTCTTGCTTCAGAAATGCAGTCCTTCCTTTCCAGCTAGCAGAGAGTCTGTTATCTACTAGAAACATCAGGCCAATGAAGAGTGGGTGAGTTGCTCTCACTTCTTTTGGATGTTGAGTGATGGCTAGTTGCATGTACACATTCAGAGTCAATCCAGTGCTTCACCCAAGGTCACAAAATGAGACCAATAATACTGGATCAGGATTACCAGTGAAGTCTAAACCAGACATTGCTGGGACTCCACCATGGGAACAAGCCTTACCCAAATCAGTTTGCACTCCAGTTGTCGCTATAAATCGTCTGCACTGTTGAAGGATGTATGACTACTGTTTAAAACACAGGCTTGCTTGTGAGAGGTACTGGACACCTCCAGCCTTTTGCTGAGATGATTGCATGTACAGAGATTGCTCAATCATTCCTCAGGTCAAGTCCACCTAAATTCTACTCCAAACGACTACATAAATGTACAAATCTGTAAAAAAAAAAAATGTATATGTAGCAATGCATCCATTAATATTGTGACTTGGTGGAAGTGAGGTTTTTCTAGTGCAACTCCAGAAGTGCTTAGGACAACAAGATATTCTCTGTGGGAGCCGACTACTTTCCACGTGGAAAATGCATGATGGGGTTTTGGGTAGGACTGGATATATTTTGCTGCTTTGAATTACTGTCTGGATGAGTCAAGTTATTTTTTGACATGTCTGATCTCTGCGGTGCTGGCGAATAGTTATTTCTGCATGGACGGTGCATTAAAGTTCCCATTAACAGTTATGTTCTCTTCAGCTGCAGATATTAATTTTTTTTAAATAAAATAAGTATTTTAAAATTATTTCTCTTTTATCAATGCCTGTTTGGCAGTTTCACTCCTTGAGAAGCATATGTCTGGATAGGAGTCAGACCTACTTTTGGAGGAGATGGCCTATTGCCATACCTCCTTGCTCTTTCTTTAAAATCTGTCTGTAGAACATTTTGTGGAGATTTGTGGTGGTATTTTTTCCTCTCTCTGTTTTGTGCCTTGCGGTGATGCTCTATACCTTCACTGAGAATGTTTAGAAATAAAAATAAAGAATTTGGGAAATGCCCTTATTTCTGTTGCTGGTGTAGGTAGAATGAATACCTGGGAGAAAAATATTGTTTTGTATGAGGTAACAGCTGTTGTTGCTGTAGGTACTGAGTGAGGCTGTGCTGCAGTCATTAATCTTGTACTCCTCCTGTAGCCTTTCACTAATGAGAAATAAAGGCAAGAACATCACTGTTTGGGGTTTAGAAATGGAGACTGTGCCATTCAGGAGGAAAAACACAAATCCACTTCTAGGATTTGGGCATCTTTTCAGATGAAGTTTGGTCTTCTGAGCTAACACCATCTAAATACTAGTATCTCTTGCAAATAGTGTCTAGGTTCTTCAAGTAGTTGCTGTGTTTTGGACAGGAGGTGACTTTCACATACACATTCGTGTTAACTGGGAAGGGGTTTATACAAAATAACCATCCTTTGCTGAACCTACCAGCAACCAGAGCCTGATTATAATTGTATGCCAGATGAGAGCTCCCATCAGAAGCTGGTTTATTATCCTGCCCATTATGACTATGCAGCTAGTACACCAAGGAATGATTGCAATGTAAAAACTAGATAGTTTTAGATATTTACAGACATGAATTTTTATACTTGCTTGAAATTTTAAGATCTACTGGAAAGAAAAGCATACCTTCCAAACCCAAAAATATACTAGAAACATGAACAATATCCTCTGTTCTGCCCTTACTACTGGACTGTTTGGATAGCAGTAACTTGTTCCTCTCTGCCAAAGATTAAGCTGGCAGTATAAGTACAGGGACATTGACAGAAGTTCTTCAGTTCAAGATCAGCTATTTGAGAAATGCCACATAAGAAAGGAAACAGGCAGTCAGGATATTCTAGTGATTTGCCATGTGCTCTGTGGGAGGAAAATAAGTGCCCTGGATGTCTAGCAAGTCTATTGTGTGTACAATGGTGATACACCATGCAAACGGGACAGCTGCTTTAGCTTGAGGTCCTGAGGAGAAACTGGTTAAAGTAGGTTCTGATTCCTAGCCACTGCACCATGTCATATGTCCTGTAACATGCATAGTGCTCCAGTTGTCCTATGTGGCCTCTTGACAGACCCACTTCAAAAGATACCTTTTCTACATGCCTTTCTCACCACATCTGTGAACTCTTGAATGTGATATAAGAAACAGAGACCAACCTAGCAGTCTTCTGTGATGAAGTGACTACATAGCAGATAAGGGAAGAGCTATGGATGTATTCCATCTGGACTTCTGTAAGGCTTTTGACATGCTCCCCCATAACATCCTTCTCTCTAAACTGAAGAGAGATGGATTTGATGTATGGACTATTCAGTGTATAAGGAATTGGCTGGATAGTTGCATGGCTGGTAGTAATGGAGATCAGTGACAAATGAGTGTCCCTCAGGGTCCATATTATGTCCAGTAATATTTAAACTCTTCATCAATGACATAGTGGGATTGAGCGTCCCTTCAACAAATTTGCAGAGGACACCGAGCTGAGTTGTACAGTTGATGTGCCTGATGCATGGAATATCATTCAGAGGGACCTGCTCAAGTTTGAGATGTGGGCCCATTTGAACCATGTGAGGTTCAACACAGCCAAATGTAAAGTCCTGAATCGGACTGGAGGCAACCCTTATTATCAATACAGGAACCGAGAGCAGCCCTGCCAAGAAGGAGTTGAGGGTACTGGTAGACAAAGAGATGGACATGAGCCAGCAACATGCACTCACAGCCCAGAGGGCCAAACATATACCAGGCTGTATAAAAAGAAAAGTGCCCAGCAGACCAAGGGAGATGATTCTGTCCCTCTACTCTGCTCTGGTGAGACCTCACCTGGAGTACTGTGTCCAGCTCTGCAGTTCTCAGAAGAGGAAACACATGGACCTGTTGTAGCAGGTCCAGAGGAAGACCATGAATATGATCATAAGCATGGAACACCTCTCCTATGAGGAAAAGCTGAGACAGTTGGGATTGTTCAGCCTGGAGAAGAGATGGCTCCAGGAAGAGCTTCTACCAGCCTTTCGATACTTAAAGGGGGCTTATAAGAAAGGAGAGGGCAGACTTTACTAGGAACTGTTGCAGTGGGGCAAGGGGTGATAGTTTTAAAAGAAAATAGATTTAGACTAGACATAAAAAAGAATTTTTTTTAATGTGAGGGTGGTGAAACACTGAAAGATGTTGCCTAGGGAGGGTGTAGATGCCCCATCCCCGGAAACATTCAAGTAATTTGCTGTGAGAAGAAGACCTCTCACTGCCCACATCCAAGTGATCAAATCCTCCTGGATAAGATACTTGAGATACTGAAAAGGGATGCATTAGTTGTGCTTTCTCCTGCCTGAAAGGAGCCCCTGCAGGATATGCTACTGTTTGGTAAGCCAAATGCAGTAGTTGTCTAATGTTATCTAGTAGTTGTCTAATGCCATTTGACATCAAATGCTTGTGGAAATCAAGGCCTCCTTTCAGTGTGGCACCAAAGAAGTCCGTTTTTCAGATGCGATGAGCACTGAATAGCCCAGTTGAAACTGAGACCTGTCCATCAAGCTGTTTGTATTTGTTATCAATAAAAATCTTCCTTGGTATGTGTAAGGTTCCTGTTTATATGTAGCTCCAGTCTTCCCTGTAGTGTTTTCAAGGCACACGTATTCCATGTGAATCACAGTTTGAAGTGTATGCATGGAGTGTTTCCAGTGATGTCCATCACCCATAGCTTGAGACAGTATATATCTTTCAATATGTCATTTAGTAAGAAAATAGAAGACAGACAAATTATCCTCTCACTATTACTGAGTTCCATCTTGAGCCATGGTAAGAAACCTTTCTATATGAAAACAGAGGAACTGGGGTTGAGCCTGAGCAGACAGGATGGAAGAGAAAGAAGGACCCATCTCTATTTCTGAGATTATAAAATGGTACCAGTAGGAAGCAAAATGTACTGACTACCTGGTTGTTGGGAAAGGGGCAGCATTTCGTGGCGGAGGCATGTTATAATAAGGAGTTCAGGGAATCCACTGTGATTCAACAGCTGGTTCAATCAAACCAGCTGAAACTGCCTTCAGTACCATCCTGGACCAGATTTTTCAGAAGAATTCAGCAGCTTGGTAGCAAAGTCCTTTTGCGAAACATCTTGCCACTTATTGTCACAATAGAAGCTGCTGGATGCTGACCACTTCAGAGGAGCTGGACCAAATGCGAGATGCCAAGCACTTGAAACTCTGGCATTGAGTTCTGTGGAGAATTTGAACCATTATGTGCTGCTCCACTTCAAAGTGGGTAGCAGTTTGTGACAACCGTACAGCATCACAGCAAATGTCACTTTTTGTGCAAACATTTAACCAACAGAAAGCGGTTCTTTAGAGTGGTAGTAAATTTCACCCAAATTTCAATTTGCGTTTATTTTTTTTTTTTTTTTTTTTTTTTTTTAGAATTTTTACTGAATGGAAAAGAAATACTGGGTTTGGGCCTTTCCGATGAAAATATTTACAAAATTTTTCAGGGTAGCTTGGGGTGCAGGACTGACAGAAGAAAGTAGTGTTTTTTCACCGAGTCTTGTTTACTGTTTTCTGATACAACAAAAAGAGCATTATTAGGACAAGTTTAAAACCAGAAAGAGGGACCCAGCCTATTACTCTGAGATTTTCTGCATAGATTTATCTTTTCATTTTGTGAGAAGAGGAAGAACACACACCTTCTCAAATGAAAGAGGCATACAGTTTAGCACAGACTAAGAGCTGCAGTTCAACTCTGCAATCTGGGTTCAGACCCATCTCCAGCCTTCAGCATAATCTTTCTTTGGATATTCTTTTTTTTTTTAAATCAAAACCAGGAATTATACAGCTGTTGAGATAAGAGTAATTAAGAACAATGCATTTCCTTTTAAAGCTCCTTAAAGGATAACCTCTAATAAGACGAATTGAGCGTCTCATTCAGGCCACACACAAATGATGGCTCATATTTAGTAACAACATTTTTTGGGGCAAAGATAAGCCAATTTTGCTCAAGAACAGAGGGTGGTCTTTAAGCCTTGCATTTGTCAAAGAAACAAGCACTTTTTTATCTATTGTGTATAATCTTCCACAGCTCAAGAGGAATAATGTCGGGGGAGGACAATTCAGGCAATGTATTTATGTTGGAGCACAGGCCTGAGCATTTGAACAGAGAATAAAGTTAAAGAGACAATCAGCTATATTGTGGAAACCTCACTTGCACTCTTAGACTTATGTGTGCTGATGCCGTTGCTTCTGTAGGTACTCAGCCTCGCTAATAAGTGGTGAGTGATCTGTGATATGGGTGTCACGGAGCTCATCTCATGCCTAACATCTCTGATGCTTTTCTTGATGCCCTTTTCTTTCTGTGGAAAAGATTCACTACTGATTTACACCGAGCGTCAGCAACATCATCACAGTGGAAATGATCCTGCAGGATGCTAGTGGATCCCTTTGATCCTCTGAACGTGCTGGGATCTATGCCCCATGGGTTGCTCAGCACTGGATGGTCCTGCTTTTACAGGATGCAGAAAGGCACAGTCAAACAAGGAATTAGGACCCATGTCTGGTACATGGCCCCTCTTGTACTCAACACTCACAGAGAATCACTAACCATTTGCTCTCATGTATACCAGTGTGAATCCAGAGAAGCACAGGGAGGCTGGCCCTTAGTGGCATTTGTGCAGAGCACTGGAGAGCAGAGCACAATCTAGTGCCATTTCTCCACGCTCATGAAACGCCTCATTTGGAAGACTTCATGGAGAAAAACCTTAGTACGGAGAAAAGGCAAGACAGTGCAAAACATGCCAATGACAGGTTCTCCTCCTCCCCTCAAGACACTTCACCTGAAAAATGAGAAGTACCAGCTGGAGTTATAAATTATTCCAGCTCCTAATTGCCAAATGTTTCCCCTCTCCCCTTTGTATCTGTTACAGATGCATCATCTGCATATGAATGTTTCCTGGAACTTAGTTACAGAGATTTGAGCCTGTGAAGTTTTTGGGCCAGACTTACTCAAATGGAACTCCCAGGGAGCAGGAGTTTCTTCTATGTTTAAATCAAGAGGCTTATCAGGGAACATTAAATGAATTTTTTACAGCTAAAAGTCAAAAGATCTGACCAGTCTTCTCCTTGCTATTTGCTGCATAGCTTTCAAATTAAAAAAACCCCAACAATTAAAAAAGGCAAAACAAACTCAAACCTCCTTCCAGTCCCCCTATTTCTCCAGACAGCCAAGTTTGTTCCTGTCACCACCCTTCTAGTTACTGGAAAGACCCCACTTGGCTGGAGAGATCAATGCAGGATTGGTTTACACTAGCCGAGATATTTAGCCTGCTTAAGCAGAGTAAAGGAGAATCTAAGAGTAATAAGAATGATCCATTAGACAATCAAAGAGCATTCAATCTAGCAATGCTCTGCATTTACCCAGCATTTTTCATCAGCAGCAATTAAGCATTCATTGATTACAAGAATTAATTAGGTCTAATCACATGCCTGCAAATGAGGTGTTATGAAAACATGGAAATGAATGCTGGGTTTTAAAATGGATTTTGGTGGTGAATAAGATGACAGACATCTCATGGGTTCTCAGGAGCCCCTCATGCACAAAACTCATGAAGACAAGGTACTCATCATCCCCCAAGACTCAGACCCCACTGAGCCATCCCAGGCAGGGCTGTCAAACATTAAAGCTTCTGATTTTATTTTATTTTTTTTTTCTGTAATATATATTAGCCTGATATAACAAAAAAGAGCTTAACATGGGAGAACAGGCAAGTGATATGGAGGCCTGGCAGCGCTCAGATCACTGGTACAGCCATCTCAGCCTAGGACCACCCACTGAATGGGGAACTGACAGGGTCAGGAGTAACTCAAAGCAGTTGTGGAGTTTGCCAGACTATGTAGTATTACCTGATGTGATTTTGCTGTCATTTTTAATATTAGGGTTGCTCTTTTCTTTTTCCCTTTTTTTCTTTTTAAATTCAATTCAATGTAAATGTAGTCCTAAATGTATTTAATAGATTTTAGCTAAAGGCAAGGTCTCTTGGTTTGTGCCTTAGGCTGAATAGTAGTTTAAAAAAGCTGTTAGCAACTCCATACCTGTCTGTGCTTTGTGTACCTACTGGGGTCATATTTGATGCATACATAGCACAGGTATAAGACACTGTCTAAATACATAAAAGGACTGTTGTCTTCCAAGGCTCGTCCTGGTTTTGACAACCTCAACCTTCTTGTTTTTCACGCTTCTCCATTCCACTCTAATTTCCATTGTTTTATCTCATCCAGCTCTTTCTGCCCCTCCCCTCAGCAGGACACAAAAGAAACAACAGGCAAAGCTTTCATTTTGCAGTGTTGCAAAACTGGGTGGGTTCATAGGAAAATATAAAAAACCAAAAAGGAAATCCAATCCTTTCTCCCAGCACCCATGGCTTGATTCCAGGGCCAAGAGAAGAAAGGACTGCAAGGCTGCGTTCGCAAGGGCTGGCATGGACACCTGGCTGCATGGCATTGGGGCTGCCAAATTGCTCCAAGGGAACAGTATGAGTCATGAGTGAAGCCTGGATCTCCACACAGCACATGCATCCTTAGCTTTATGCACTTGGACAGTGTCATTCACATCCCTACAACAACTATTCCACTAAAAGTTAACCAAGGGTGAGGAGGTGGGGAGACCTGACGTGGTTGCATGAGTAAAACCAGCAGGCATGTAAATCCGACGGCAGCATGATACAGATCGCATTCCCATCCCAGTCTAGCCTGCTCCACCCTTCCTCCATGGATGGGGGCGGAAAGTAGATGGTCAGACAGACACTTGCTTAAAGGTTGTTCCTGGTGTTCAACATGGTTTGCATGATGCAGCAATCCTTTTAGCATGCAGATGGGAAGGTTCGCAGCCATAATGTCACTGGTTCCTGCCTATTCAGAAAAGACCACTTAAAATCATGTTTCTTTGGCCTTGTCTTTTCTCTTGCCAGTGAAAATGAGGGGGAAGGTCAGAGGGCATAGCACCACTGTAAACTAGAACATACAGCAGACTATGTGTCGGAAAGGCAGTCTTTCAATGAGGTGGATAATTATTACAATGGGGTATATTGCAACTAGGATACCAGAAACAGAGCCTTTCAGCAGAGATGGTGTTGCATTAGCTCCAGCACTAAAGTGGTTGCAGTATACAACAGTAATTTAAGAGGGAAGGGAAATCTGGAAACCAAATGGTATGACAAAGGATCCTTTAAAGCCTGTGACCTGTGATGATGTGCAAGTTGCAGAATGCAGTTGCTGGCATCCTTGTAGTACTGCAGGGAGACCCAAGCCAGAATAGGTCTGGATAAACTGCTGTTCTTTTGCTCCTGGGGCTTGTCCCCTCTGGGCTCACTGGAGAGGCAATGAGTGAAGCAGGTCACAGAAGACTTCACTAGTGTTGCTGCTATTACCCAGTGGATGAAGTGTTAGGCAAATGCCTGCTGTTTCTTGGCTTGGTAAGTAGGGTGGCAGCATCTGAGTCTCCAGTTTCCTCTGTCAGTTTGTAATGACCCCACAGGTCTCAGTGGATTTGCCTCCATGTTAAACTGGCACATCAGCCAGACAAATCAGGCCTCAACATCTGTAAAGCTGGATAGTTTCACAAGGATTTAGTTCCCTCTTAAGGATGTACAAATCACATGGGATGACACTGCCTAATTCCCTGCATTTCTACATAGCACAGTACTGTCACTATTCACTGGGAAAGAATTTCATATTTGCATTTTCCCAAATGCGGTAATACTGACATTGCTCATCGCCTCCTAGCACCCAGTAGCAATAACTTTTGTCCCTGTCTCTGGAGAAAAAGGCCCAGATTTTCCACACTGCATTGCACTGTCTGTAAGGGGACTCATCCTGATTCTGTCACCTCTGCAGTGAAGTGGAAACTAAGCACATCTAACTGTATGTACTTAAAAATCAGAAAGAAAAGTAAGCATAGGTTTTTGCTTACTCATAAAGCTGCGGACCAAGATGAAGTTCTGCCTGCAGTGGTCTAGTGGTAGATGTCACCAAGGAAAATAGGCATTGGAGAGCAGACCAACATTGTGCAATGCATGCCTCAGTTCCTGAGTGCACCGCCAGCTCCATAGCTGGAAGCACTACAAAGCCATCTGGGGCCAACTTCTTGTCATGGGTGCAGTACTAATAATGTGGCTTTTCTTTCAAGAGTCACAATAGTGTCTGCATGTGGATCCATGCTGATCCATGCACCAGCTCAGTAGTCTGCACCATTTGCCACCAAGGGTTTTCACGTTGAAGAGACATAATAAGATTTTAGTTTTTCACTTAGAAGGATATATTCAAGGCAGCCTCAGAAAAGAAGATGGCGTGCATAGAAGGGTGATAGATTTTGTTCTTTACTTAGATGACTGTTTAGCTCAAATGCAAGAATACAGTCACATTTTAAATGCCCTAGATTGTCATTCCAAGTGCCAGTAGAGGCCATGGCCCAGCACCAAGCTGATGCTTGTGGTCCTGCTAGGTATTGTAGAAATGCCACATGCCCATGCTAAGGCAGCTGGATCTACATACATGGATTTCACACTGCAAAGGCATTGCCTCAGCCTTGAAGAAACAAGTGGTTTACAAGTGGTCAAATTAGATCATTTTAGGGCAGGTACACCTGTGATTTAAGGACCTGGTCCTGCTCCATTAATTTATGTCAGTGCAAGAAAGAGTCTTAAAGGACAGAATCTGACATTTGTCAATGAAGGGGTGACACTGTGACCCAGAAGAAAGTGTTGTGTCACTAGAGAGTGAACAGGAGCTGCACAGGCATTATCCATTCACCTGCACTCAAGCTTTCCCCAACCCCTAACCGGGCTTCTCACACCTGCAAGGGCAGATCTCAGCACTTAACCTAAAGTTGAACTAAAAGTTTCTTAACAGCACAGAGACCTCAATTTGTCAGTGCAGGCAGCAGAAGTCTAATTTCTTCCTGTTTGGAAACCTGGTGGTGGGGGCATAGTTCCTCATGGAGGCAGAGGTGCATCACGGGGGGGTGATGTGATGCTATCAAACCTGTATAAAGGCTGCACTGCACCTATGGCACAAATTGCTGTACAAACTTGTTTGTATAAGAAATCACATCTCTGGCCCGTGTGTGCCACAGCCTGCTGGGGCTGTGTCTCATTTCACTCAGAAGTAAAAGGCTTTGCTGGCCTGGAGCTGGGTCATTCCCAGCCATGAAGAGCAGTAGAGGAGGGAAAGTTGGCTGTGGTTTTTGCTCTGGGTCCAGCTCCCAGAGGCTGTGCAGATCCTGTACCATTAAACAAAGCTAAGCTCATGAGCTACACTTGTGTTGCTATTGTCTTTGCTGCTGTTTTTGTTGTTAATACCTTGGCTGCTGCTATTATGTCTGGTGTTTTTAGCTTGGGAGCCAAGAAAACGGCATTAACAGAACAGCCTCAAGACAGCAGAGGTTGCCAGGTTGAGAAGCCCTCTGATGCTGGGAAACAAAGTGAGCATCTCTCCCCACTTCAAGTCTGTGACCTGTGTTGGCTTTTGACCATAAAAACACACACAGCCCCGTGGCTGAGTGACAACTGTGGTAAATACAAATGTTAAGAGTGGGTGCTTGAGTCTGATTGCATTGCTTTCATAAACCAAAGCTGCTGAAGGTGAAAGCATAGGTGTTGAACAAACAGACTACTTGAAAATATATAGTTGCTAGAACAGGGGAAAAACAGTTGGAGTATTGGAGATTTTTTTAATTGCTCTCAACTATTTGCAATATCAGTGGTTTCCTGTGACATCAAGCTTCTGAATACTGCCCGATTGCCATAAAATGCGGTCCATCCAATTTTCCATTTCTGGCTACGCCCAAGCCACAGCTCATCTGAAAAGCTGCTTCTGCAGAAGATGTGTACCAGCTGGCAGCTGAATAACTGATAGACGGGGGTGACACAGAAGCAGCTGGTATGGGGAACTCAGCACTGGTATGGATAGATCCATGTGATTTCTTCCAATGAATTTCCAGGAAAATAATGGTAAAGCAGCTAATGAGTCAAAGGGAGGAAGTGAGAGCAGAGGCTAACAAAGAGTGTGTGAAAGAGAGAGCTCTGAGGACTGCTCTGCCTGTGCCAAGAGTTGAGGAGAGTTTCTGTCAGCTGGTTGGGAAAGTCGAGCAGCTGGAGAGTAAACTACTGTCTTGCCTGTGTATCTGTGTGTCTGCAAGCACCACTGCCCTCTTTTGGGTGGAATTAGACCTGTGGGTCTGCTTTCTCCACCAACACAGGCTCCTGAGTGGCCTGGGGACAAGGAAGGGGACCTGTGATGCTGACAGTGATCCTCCTCCAGGGAGAGTTGAACTGTGAGATGCCCATGCAAGGAGGCTCTCCTCAGCAAGGGATTGACAGCACTGTGGCTGTGGCATTACAGATATGGCACATCAGTCTGCAGGCAGACTGAGCCGGCTGTGGCAGGCTCCACAGACAGGCTCCAGCTCTTTGGGTAAGACATGCCACCAAAGTCTTCCGTGCAGTCCTTTTCCCCATCTCCAGTGCTACTCTCTTCTGTCATCTGCTGTGCCAGAGACACAGAAGAGTATCTGAGCAGTTTGGGGCTCCAGCTGCCCCACAGTGGTGCCAAGTTCTGATTAAAACAGTATGTCGGGGACCTTCACCATGGAGGCATCGAAATGCGGGACAAGGCATACCTTGAGACAAGCTGTCCTCCTTTGTCCTATCACTTTTCAGGAGGGGTCCTCTGCAGCTGCAAGGGCTGTTGTGAGCAGAGGCATAGATTCAGGATACAGGTTGACCTACTAGTTTAACGTATTTGGTGGCCTGTGTCCAGCACCATTCAGATTTTGGAGGAACAGTGTAGTGGTGCTATTTATCTCAGACAACACATCCCTTTGAGAGCCTGCTCATGCCCCCAGAAGTATCTGATTACACTTAATTCAGCTTCCACAGCTACAACATTTTATCATGCCCAGTGACAATCTGACAAAATCCTCACGATGACCTTGCCATAAAAGTTGACTTGATGAGTGACACTTTTTATAAGACCAACTGTTTCATTATGAAACTTTTGAGGTTGGAAGAAAAAAATCCCAAACAAATAAGAACATGCCACTATTAATAAGGCGGTCAGTGCATTTTTACGTATCTTCCATGTAGCAATTGTGGCTGCGTGTAAAAGGCAAACATGCCTTGTGATCGTGAGAGAGTGGCTAAAAAGCATGAGTCACACAGCTGAACCTTGTGACTTGGTAAAACTAAGGAGGTCTCCTTAAAGGCAATTTGTGGAAGAACTGGAGAGAAACACAATTTTTCGAGGTCAGCCAAAGGCTAATGAGCACTCTTTCATAGTGTGATTGTATTGCCTGAATTTCTGTATTTCCAAGCCAGCCTAACTACTTTATTGCTGAAGCACTGTAACTGAAGAGGCTGTAATAATACTGACAAGTAATCCTGCCAGAATCCGAGATGGTATTCCACATAATATGAAACATTTTCTCCTTGCCTGGACAAGTACTGAACAAAGAGTTAAACAAATGTGTGGTTCCCCTGAGTACCACTTATCTTTCTTCCCAAAGGGCATGCGTACAGATGCTTTGTAAGTTGGGTTGTCAACAGCTGAGGCTTGCGGCCAGATTCACATGTTCTCCACCTTTCGGTTGTGAGCTGCAGGAGACTTACCTCCAGAGGGACAGTTTTTCATAACTTAATTAGATTGGCGCCATTTGCACAGCTACAGTTTCAGGTTGGCTCAGCTTTACTTCTGCTCCAGCTCTCTAGTTCAGGGGATTACAGTAGCACTGAAATTGGTTCTGAACTAAATGTTTGGCAACTACCTCAGGTCAAGAAGGCAATTCATGTTACTGCTGTTGCTAAATTAGAAATAAATAAATAATCAACGTGCAGCCCTTAATGAGAGACTAAGAATGAAAGACAAATATTTTTGCAGCTCTCCACTTTGTGTGTATGTAGGAATACGTTATATTTTTTCCCATGAATGAACCACTCTAGTCTAGTAAACCACTTTAGTTAAAGGAGAACAAACTCCAGTTGCATCCTCTTAACATGGATTTGCATCACACCTATTAATCAGCTGGGAATCTGGTTGGACTAACCAAAAATCAGCCAAAGATCAAGTGTTCCCAATGGAGTTTTCAGTGGTTTAACTGAACCAGTTTAGAAATGGATCAGAGTAAAATCACTGAGGTTCCTAGCAGGAAGACCAAGCCGTTAGCCTTAACTAGCTAAACGCTCCATACTATGAAACTGCAACTCAAGAAAAAGGACATTTACAAGCAGTGAATGTAGACTGGAGGAAAGACTGGAGGAAAAGAAAGCGTGGTGCCACCTTTCCAAGTGCTGCATGTAAAATGCACGACTCCTGTTTGCAATGTACTGATCTTCGTTACAGAGAGCAATCTACATATATCTGGGCTCACTTTCACTCCCTGTGAGCCACAGAGGTCCACGGTCCACGCCCCGCCCCACACCTGCTGAGGTTTTCATGTTATACCTGTGCAGCTAGTACCTGGAAAGCTGCATGCTTGTGACTTGTTCGCTTTCTTCGGTGATGGATTGCAACCCATCCCTAACAAGCAGTTTTGAAGAAGTCATCTGATAAATGGCTCATTAACAGAAGCCAGATGGAATAAATTAAAAGGCATCTAGCAAACCCTCTGTAAACGAAGAAATATAGGTGTTTGCAGAAAAATGACCACTCCTGGTAAAGCAATAAGAGCAAATAAAAAGAGTGTATTTTCATATCTTTTCTGAAAGCACAGACAAATCCACAGTCCCAATTTTCTCATCTGGATATGAATAAGTGCAATTTGACACTGCTCTGTCCAATTCAAGATTTTTGGTGCAAAAAATCTTCCTGCTACAGTGCTTACAAGACTGGATTTACCTATTTACTGTGGATACTGATTGTTTTATGACTTACCACTTTCTTTGCCATGTGAGCTATTTATGAGCTGGAAGTAAACTGTGGAAGTCAGTTAGTTAGTTATCTGTAATACTGAACAAATATTTTATAAATTGATTCAAGCCTGTGGGGTTTTTGTGACCTGTCTGTGGCAAGTGCTCTATTCAGGGTCTAAATTTCATAGGTCATTTCTGGGTCTGCATAAATGGCCACATGCATCATTCACATCAGTGCCTGAATCCTGACCGTAAAACAGAGCCTGTTGCACCGATATGTCCGTAGAGGGTAGGTAGGACTTCTGTGCTTGCCTGACACACACCTTGTCTCCCTGAAATCCCTTGGTAATCATGGCAAGGAGAGAGAAATGAGCCCCTCCAGACATAATTCAAAGCAGAGCTTAATTTGGATACATTGAATCATCTCTTGCAGGAGTTTTTATCTTACTCCATTGACCAGGAAGAGGCTAGAGAGACTGGCCATGTGACTTGGCAGACTGCAGTTGGTGGTGTGAAATCTCTCCTTGCTGAAGCCAATGAAAACATCAAGAACCAGAGCCATCCACAACCTCTCCAAGTAATTTATTTATCCTCATTCTTAACACTTTGTGCCAGCTCTCTTATTTGATCTGGTCTGAGTTCTTCTCCTCAAACTGTTGTGATGGCTTTCTCTGCTAGACGGAGAAAGATTTAGTAAGGGACCATTTCTGTCCTTCATGCAGAAATCTAGGTGCCTCTGAATCTTCTTTGTGATGACAGGAGTAAACTCCTCTCTGAAAGTCTCTCATTCAGATGCAGTTTTACCATTTATTGTGTGACTTTTTGGCAGGTTTTTAACACTGCTTTGGCAGTCATGGCTTGCAGCCGCAGCCAGCGCCTTTGGGCCAGAGAGCAAGGCTGCAGTGCCCTGCTTCTCCTCCACCCACTCTTCTCTTCCATCAAACCTCCAGCTCCCAGCCCAGGGCAGAGAGTTATTGCTCTGGGTGTTTTCTGCTTACCTACAGCCCAACTGTCTATTACAGGCTGGTGCGCCTGAAGCAGAGCTCTTTGCAGGATGCCTCTTGAGATCCCTTTGGCACAGCTCTCAGGCAAAAGAAGATGCTGCTGGACTTAAAATTTTGCTAATGGACTAGAGGGTAATTTCTCATATGAAAGAAATTCTTTGTCACTCCTTTCCAATACAGAAGTAATAGGTAACTATTTCAGCCTTTTCTGCGTAAACGTTACCAGTTTTGCAATTGTTATCTATAATTTCTTCTGTTCTAAATGTATTTTTTAAACTCTTTGTTTGTCATATGTTCCCCAACGAAGGACTGCTTCCCTCAAAAGCCACATCTTCCCTCGCTGCATTTCTGCAATTCATAATGTCATCAATGTTTTTTACTTTTTCCTCCTTTGTTAGCTATTTATTTAGTAATTTCCAGTTATTGCTGAATTTGGATGAGTTTTTAGCTTTAGCTCCCAATTTGGTTTTGGAATGAGGGTGCTTGACTAACTGTTAATTTCTATTTTATTTTCATTCTATGTGCACATTTTTCATTCAAATTTCTTCTATTTAGATTTTGCATCCTAACTAATTTGGAATGCAGTTTTCACAAATGTTGGAAAACATCTGTGATACAACAGTTACATATATTGATCACTACTTGCAGACCCCTTCTCTTTGCTCATACAGAATAACAGTCCCCATGCAACCAGCCACCTTCAAGTCAAGAATGCATCAGCTGTTATCTGCTTTAATGAGGTCCACAGTAAAGTCAGCTCTTTCTGTGTGAAATTGCTGTGTAAGTATTATCTGTTAGTTTTAGAAATTCTGAACTGTTTCACTACTAGATCAGTGATACCTCAAAAATATTTTTCTCAAACTAAATTCAACAGTATCAACCAACACACTCTCTTTCTTTCCTATGTAAAAGAGAGTTGCTGGAAGAATACAACAGCCTTTGCTTTTCCTTGTTCAACTGATCTAAAGTGCTCCTCGTATTTCCTCTTGAGTTTTCTCTGTGAAAGCAGTCACTGCACCCAGTGGGTCCCTGGAAGGCAGTGGCAGCCAGGACACATCTGCTTTATTGCTTCTGCCATTCCTAATGTGATTACAATATCATAGTGTTGAAGGTTTTCCAGCCAGGATAATGTCCTTTTTTATTTCATTTCCCCTTGCCATTTAACCCAACTCCCAGAATTAACATACAAGTATCTGAAAAAATATAGTTAATTCTTCAAATTTGTTATCAGGTCAGTTTGATTTTTCTTTTGCCATGCTAAATTTGAGATTCTTTTCTACTTGCCTCTAGTAGCTAATTTAAAATCAACCAGAAAATACTACTGGGAAAATCCAAGCCCCTTGGTCTGAGATGCAAGGCATCCCACTTGGCCATCCTGCTCCAACGTGTTCAGCAACGCAAACACCATCGGAATCATACAGGCCAACACAGCCCCACTAAGTTTTCTAGTGTTATGCTCAAAAGCCCAGAAATCTCTATCACTATTGCTTGGGTATATTTCTTCTTCATTCTCAGTTCTAGTATTCCTGCAGACTTCCACTTGCAGAGGATACTTTTGACACAAATAGTTACAAAAAAAGTAAACACTGTGGATGAGCCATTTTTAAGCTTTTCTCCTGTTATTTTTGTCCCTCTTAAAGAGCTTAAACAGCTTTTATATCAGCTGACAACAGCTAAGTGGTTGATTAAAGTGTGGTTTTGAATTAATAACCTTGTACATCAAGCACCTAAGCTGTTGTGAAAGTCCCAGTAAGCACCACCTTTCAACATTTTAATATCCTTAAAAATCCAGCGCTACAGACTCTGAGTTTCAGACTGGGCTTCTTCCCATCATGGTGATGAATATATTGCTGCAATACATATAATTAAACTAAGCCAGCTGTAGAATAAGATTTTGCCTTGCATTTAGTTTTTAACAAATATCTTTAGCCAAATAAGACTATTACAATATTGCATGAACCTATAAGTAAAAAACACATGCATATTTTATTTAAAATAGCATAGCCAAGTATTTTAATGATTTTTAGATCTACTTGTTTCTATCATTATTTGTACTTTACAATCACGGCTGAAATTGTTGCTGAATGTTTCTTTTACAAGTTAGCAGTTCCCTGCAGTTGTTTCCATGCAAATGATGCTCAATGTGAATAGGATAATCAAACTTCAAAACTGTCTAAAAAGGGAAACAAGAAACTGTGTGTTTCTTATGGAGTCCAGTTCTGTGAAAATTTCACCAGCCATCTCTCAAAACTGCATGTTTCTTGTAGGGGCTGCATTTTTTTGTCATTGCTGGGGTTTTGAGTTTCTGGTTTGGGCGCTCAGATTTGTTTGTTATAAAGAACCTAATTTTCTGAAGGCATTAGCCGTCTAACTTTTTAAACTTGGGTTGCTTTAAAGTATTTCAAGTTGAGTCCCATAGAGCTGAAACAATCAATGACCATGAGTTGCTTCATTGTTTGTTTGAAATCAGACCCCCATTAGAAGCATGTGAATATTTTTGTTTTCCATTCTTGTTTGAAACTAAGCCAGATATCAAAATCTGGAAGTCCTTTGCAAGATAGGACTTCTGCTCTTCATGCAGCTCTCTGGTTTCTTCATCGCAAGTCCTCAAGATGAAGTTGTGAAAAGAAGACAAAAGTACAAATACTAGAAAAATTAATTGTACTTTTCATCATTCTTGCGGTGATTTAGCCATCAGCGAGCTATGCCTGTGGATGGTGGATTTGTGGAGATTTACCTTTAGCCTGGCTTTGGCCTCCCTTACCACAGTACCTGGTGATAGCCTGAGCACCTGGGCTCTCAAATGAATCATCTGCACTGGCTTCGGAAGTAAACCTTCTCAGTGAAATAGCAGCAATATCCGGACTGGCCATCGGTTTCTATTCCGTTCAGCCTCAGCTGATATATTTCATATGTTTTTGTAGCTGAAGCTGGGCCAGGACTTCTCTAACTTTGACAGGAGGGCTAAATGAGAGTGGGGAATTTTATGTGCCTCTTCCCACAGCATTCCAGTAACCATACAGGAAGTCATTGATCAATGGGATTTAGGCAACGTGAACAAGAAAGGTACGTGTGTGGCCCAGTGGCCTTTGCAGCATATGCTATGACGACACCATCCTCTGATTCAATAAATGGAAGGATAAGAGACTAGGTGGTAAGCCACACACACCATGTTTATGATGCATTTCTGTAGCTGAGTGAATGTAGTGTGGTCTATTTTTAAAGCCTGTTCTATAAGGCTGTGCGCTTGTTACGAGCGCTATGGTTTAGATGTGGTCATAGCAGAGTGATTTTCCTGGAAAATTGCTTAATGCCATCACAAACAGAGAGTTCCCTGACCTGGTGGCTCATGCTTCACCGGAAAAAGGAATAGGATCTGGCCTTTGGCAGATCACTTGGGTTTGGTTTATTGTCCCGATTTGTACTGCTCCTCCACGCCATAAGCCAGAAGATCTGAAAAGCTTGATTGCCTCAGGTCATGCAGCAGAAGGAGGGTGAAGGAGCTGGTCCGCCTGCACGCTTAAGATGGAGTTGTTAGCACTAATGATTTCGCAGGTAACACTGCCCCAAATGAAGTCAAACTCATTCAAAAGATGTTTACTGACCTCACTGGAACTGCATGGGAAGAGTATTTATCTTGTGGATAGAGGCAGCAGTCATATAAAAAAGATTCAAATAAATGCATGTAATTCATCTGTAATTGCTTTAGGGCTTTAAAATTGGCACGTAGAGTTCCTCTAGGCCTCTATCTGTCAGAAGCAAAGGAAATCTCACTGCAGCAGGTCGCGTGTGTTAGCACAGAAAATGTTAGCTTGATTTTTTGATTTTCGTCTGCCTCAGTTTCCCCTTTTGGCCACGTTATGTGGCTCAGGGTAGGATGCAGCTGGGGTGGGGCGGATAGGGAAGGGGTTGATGTCAGTTCAGCAGCTCTGTCTTTGCATGACTCGGAGCATAAACTAATGAAGTAAATCTGTTTTCTTTCTCCCTCTCTCTTTCTTATCTGTGATTTTCCACATACAGCGGAAATGGAGAGGGGGAGGCCGGGATTTTATCATGCAGCGATGAGACGGGCTGTGGAGAAAAAGATGCTACTCCTTCAGCAGTCCCAAATCTGCTCTCAAATCTCAGAAGAACCGAATATTTCAGCTGAAAGAGTCAGCTATGAAATTGTCCATTCCCCAGACACCAAAATACTTGTCATTATTGTACGGCGTCAACGGTCCATTGGACTGAATGGGGGCAGCCCATGCAGAGCTAGTATTTCAGTCTGTCCACCTGCAGCCCAGTAAATAATGGCAAGGATGGTTTACTGTTACAGGGGGATCAGAATTGCCTGGCTGAATGGTCACAATCCAAGAAAATGTGTTTTAATTTAGCTAAATGAAAAGTAATACATCTGGGAACAAAGAGTTCAGGCAGTACCTACAAGACGGGAGACTCTGCCTTGGAAAACAGGATTACAGGGTCATTGTGGTAACTACCTCTACAATAGCTGCTGGTTCAATGCAACTAAGAGGGCTCAGCTGACTCTGGGAACCTAGAAGCAAATGATGGGACTCAAGGATGGTAGAAGCATTGGTAGAAGCATCCCTGGATGGTGGTCTTACCATGGTGGTTCTCAGTGAGAACATGGAAACACATGGGGAGGACCACTAACATGGTCTGGTGGTTGGAAAAATAAAAGCGTTTTTTGTCACGTAAGGGTTAAAGTGTGCGATGCAGTCAGCTTTTCTAAAGCAAGGCTTGGTGGGTATTTGGGACACTGGACCACAGCACTGCTGTGAGGGAACACTGAAGTTACTGTAATTCAACTGTGACAGGAGACCTTACTTCCTAACACTGGGTAATGCTGACCAGTCAGGAGATGGTAAAAACACCTTAGGAAGGTTACCTTAACAGACGTGCCTGAGTCCACCTTTGGAGAGAAACTCTGCAGCATGACTTTGTAAAGATTTAGCAGGATTGTCATCTCTGAATTCTTATTTCTGCCCCATCCTGTTGTGGAGTTGGAAAGAAAATGAATAGTCTGCATTGCCCTCAATTTGCTTATTGATGCAGCTCTGCACAGAGACAGTGACAATACCCAACCTTCAACTTCAAGGTTTTTGGGCCACAATGGGCCAGAGATTTCTCTTCTAGGGTACAAAACAGGCAGCATGTTGTAGGGTATTGCTGGCCTTTTTTACCTTCTTCTGAAGCATTGGAAATTGAAGGGGAAAACTCTTTGGAGGGTGTGAGCTGGTGCAGTATTTCTCCCTCGCCTTGGGACCTGCGTGTGGTCCTGCCTGTGACTGCCGTTTCTCTGACAACCGATCAGGGGATGCCTGCATTGCCACACAGTGTGGCCTCTGCCAAAATTACTCAGGTACATTGCACAAACCAGTTCCCTGATTTGTTTTCTTCTGGCCTTTACCTGTGGCACACAGCAGCTTCACTTTTGGAAGACTGTGGTGCCTTAGTCTAGCTGAAGTACTTAGGCTCAGTATCAGCACTGCCTGACCAGCCCTTGCAGCACAGATAGACCAGCAATAGATAGACCTCCTATCTATTGGTCATAGCAGGCTCAACTTCTGCCCTGAGAGCTGGGAGGTCAAAACATCACTTTGAGGAAAGCATCTAATCTCAACAAACAATAGGTCCAAAAATGTAATTTTCACTGTGACTAAAAGAGATGAGATCTTAGAGCATGCAGAAGGGGTTTGAGGCCATAGAGGCAATGTTCTTGGGACCGAGTTCTACATTATTGCCATTAACTTTGATCTCTTTGTCTCATTTACTACTTCTGGAAGGCAAGGCAGCAGCTGGCTTTCCCAGCCTTCCTTAATGACTTTCTTTCCCATCAAGGAGCACAGAATGATATTTCATGCTATGGCAGGAATTAAGCTTTTCACATTGCTTGGTCCCACCACAACTGCAGACTGACCTCAGCTACAGGGTTTGCGACTTATATTTGAACTTTTCCAGCTTTGGACCTTGGATTTTGGATCCACACTTTACTTAGAGAAAGGCCAGCTGAAATGAAGAGGTCTGACTCCTGCTCCAGACCTTCCCCAACCGTGGGAGTGCTCCTTTTGCGCGGCTCTGATCTGGGCCCATCTCTAAATGTAGCCATAACGCAATTAAAGAAAAACAACCCAAGAAATAACGGTAACCTTCCATCCAACAGTGGTTGAGTTATTACTGCAGTTACATCACAGCTGAAACAGGTGCAAGGAAATAAGCCTCCCAAAAGTTTCTATTCAGGAGGGAAATGATTGAAGAAAGCAGAGGGAAAGGAGGAAGGCGGGGGTAAGGATAGGAGCCAGGGGACAGAGCGGAAGTTGTTTCTCTTGGGACGTGGCCAACTTAGTAGCTGTTTGAACCCAGGAGATGTCTTGGATGCTCCTTCTGTTACTGTCTTTGTTTTTCCCATTTTCAGGCTGCCTGCTAGGAGAGAGCCTGATAACACCAACATTGTGTTGCCCTTTGAGTGCCCTATTGCCTGGGACCTCCGCAGCCCACTGAACCGCATTTAGACCTGATACAAGCAGATACACATCCTTCCAAGCAGATTTTGTGCAATTTTCAAGGAAACCTTCAAGGACTCATCAACTCAAGCAATTCTCTCTGCCCCAAAACTATGGAGAAGGGAAGCGATTATGAGAAAGCTCATGTTCCTCCAGCAGCTGCAGTCACTTTGGGTGGGATTCATCTGACTAAACATAGATGCCTCCATCTGAGCTAGTCACTCTAGGCTCCTCTTATGGAGGAGAATATGGGGATATATAGGCACAGCTATGAGTCATCCCTTCCCCACGTCAGGGTCTAAAACAGGTCAGGCGAATCTTGCCCATTTCTCTTCTTTGCTTGTAAAAGGAGCTGCAACAAAGAGGCCAAGTGTAGTTCTGTAAAATAAGATGAAGCCCATACTTTATCTGATGTCCAAACCCCAATGATTTGATCTGGGACCAAACGGCCAAGCTGTCTTGAAGGCAGTGCCAGCAAATGCCGAGTAACCACAGTGGACTGGCTAAATGGGCTCAGAAAAAACTTATTTCACTGTGGGACATGAGGCAAAAAGAGCAATGCTGGAGAGGAAATGGCCGAAGAAAAAGTCCTGTAAAAGTCTCTGTGGGATGTCACCCTAGTGCCAAGACTATGTTTGTTTTGAATCAGGTACCTCTGCTTTTCTGTTTGCAGGCTAGAGTTACTGCCTTCCAGACACCACTGCGACTTGCTGTGTGTCCAGTTACTTCTCCACTCCTGGCCTCTTTCTCCTTCCCACCTCTCCTTTCCAGACCTCAATACAGTAAGCCCATCATCCTCACAGGTCATCGAGGTGCTGCCGATTCCGCACCCCCCCCACAGGCCTGGAGCAGAAGATGTTCATTGCTGATGGCAGAACTATGAGCCTAGAGTACTTCCATGTGCTACAGGCATCTTCCAGTGGGACATTGGCTGTCTGTGTCCTGTGCTATAGCTCCTGATGGCTGAGCTCTGCCCATGTCCTCTGCCTATCTGACTGGCCTAGCACTGAGCCGTGTTTTAAAATAGAGCAGCATTTCCCATGCTACGTGTGTGTCAGGGACGTGTGGGGAAAGGAACTGCAGCAGTTGTCAGAAGCAATAATGATATTACTTTATGTTGTTATCTGACGATAAAAGTAACAAAGCAAAAATGCTTTGAGCATGTCATGAGACAGCTCCTCTGTCGAGGGATTACTGCGAAGGACTCTCAAGACCTTACATGCACCCATTACTACAACCCATGAGTAAGAGCATGAAGCATGCACATAAGGTAAATAAATGGTTAGAGGGAGATGCTCTCCCCTCTTTTTTCTTTTCCTTTCTTGCCACTGAGAGGCAAACAAAAGCTCAAATGATGTCGTGGGACAATGCATCTGGCAAGTTTCCTGCCACTGTGTCCCAGTATGTAACAGACCCATTTACTGACACTGTCCTTGCATTCATCAGAGGTGTCACACACAGAAATTACAACCCTGCAGTACAAAACAGGGCACAGAGAAGAGATGAGGCTTTTCAAATCTATTGCAACTGATTCTGCTCAATGCTAACCCAAAGCGAATGCATGGGCCAAGCACCAATCTTCCAACTCCCTGCTGTAGGTTGTTGACTGACAGAGAGGGGCTGGTGCCATAGAGGCCTTTTATTTCCCTCCCAGAAAAATGATGAAGGTAAATTAATTTGCTTAAAAACAGACAAACCTCTGTGTGTGTGTATATGTTTGCACATGTGCATGATGTGCTTCAGAAAGACCTAATGAGTGAAAGTCTTCAGAATCTGATGTGGGAATTTAGGACCTCTCCTAAGCTCAGGTCTTGGGCTCCTCAGCCTCAGCAGCACACTGATGGGCAATTTTGTGCTGAGACTTTTCATAGATCCCTTTTCTCTAGTTGTTAGGTAGAATTGGAGTTCTGATGCCTTTAAACCCACCAAAGGATTCGGTATCAAGTCAGCTCCTTGTTCTGTGTTTGTATATTTCTGGGAAAGCTGGCTGGGAGGTTAGGAGAGGTATGTTCAGTAAGTGACTTCACTTGGAATTACAGGGACAAATACGCTTCTGCTCTTCCACCCCCCTACAAGAATCTCACTGGGACTAATAAAATGGTTAAATGTGCATGATGAGAAAACAGCCTGGTAATTGCATTACCACTAGGGTAGGGTGGCTGCCAGTCACCGATATCAAGGTACAGACCTGGGTGAGTGCCGGTTCTTGTTCCCTCCCTTCAGCCGCAATCTCCCTCTGGAAAATAACATCTTTGGCTCCTCATTCATTAACACCCTGGCTGTGGGATTTGTGTGTTCCAGCCAAACAGCACAAGCTGACCTGGCCTGTATGATTGAAACAAGCTGTCCGAGATAATTGCCTCCCTCAACAGAGGTGCAAGTGCCTGGGTTGGGATCCCCGGGGACTCCTTGTGGCTGTGCCCTGTGGCTGGATTGATACCAACCTATTAACAGAAACAGAGGAAGGGATTAGGAGGGAAGAAACCACAGCTCTTGCCTGACAGTGCCTACCTCTGCTTGGGTGGAAAGCCCTTCCCAGGCTGCTGGCTCACTGTACAACAACAGTACACCCTATTTGTTTTACATCTTTCTTTACATCATCTTTACCAGAGTATGGGGAGGGTTTGCTGCAGAAAGCTGAGAGTCAACCCCATGCAGCTCAGTCCTCTGTGGCACCAGAGGAGTGTGTCTGCCTTGCACCAAGGTGACCAGCCTGTATGAATTTGCTCCAAGGTGCATCTCTTGTCCCCTGCTTTCAGCAGTTTGGCTAAGATGCTTGACACTTTCCTGCAGAGGATGAGGGGCAACAGCTGAAACTGTGGATCTGCTTTCTCCACTGAGAAATATATCCAGACTGTTTCACTCTTTCAGTCTGCCGAAGAAGACAGATGGACCAGACCCCATGCAGCTCTGGGCTTGCAGTGCTCTGAAAGGCAAGCAGGCATGTAGGCACTCTTGCTTTAAGAGTTGATTTCCTAAGTGAACTGTCAACTCCCGGTGGCTAGAAAAATCTGCAAACAATTTCTAGTCACTGAACAAAGCAAATCTTTGTACTGTGCTGTAATAGTTCCTTATTAAATAAAGGCTTCTTTGTTAAGCTATAAGAAATGGTGTGTACTCCACTGGTTTTCACAATGTGCCTCGGTGTGACTTTGTGATGCATATGAAATGGTATTCCATGTCCCGTGAAAAGATGACACAGTGTGTTATTTTAATTTTCGTAGGAAAAGTGCATGGTGAAGCAGACATCATAGCACAGCTCTGATGATTGAACTTTATTGTCGAGGCATTTCATTCATGATTGTACAGGAGGGCCCAGAGACTGGACTTTCTCTCATTTGCAGCAAGGTAAAAGAGGAACAACATCGGCAAAATTACTGGTGAGGAGAGTGAGGGAAAACTTTAGCAGCTCTAATTTCTACAAGTTGTTTTACTTACTGGACTGTCTTTTTGCAGTTCCAGGCTTAAATGAGTCAAAACAGGAATCAAAGGGCGTCAGTGTTTCCCGATCCAGAAAAGCAAATGTGCTTCCAGCTCCCTCCCTTCTTTCTTTTGCTCTGCACCCAGAGATTTCCCAGTAATCTGCCAGTTTTGGTCCTACAGCTGCAGAGCCCTGTTACCCTTCTCAGTGACTGCTTGTGTTGTGCCTTTGTGCTGCTTTGCGGCACACCCACCACGGCAGAGGCATAGCAGCCTTAAGACCTTTATCTGTGTGAGATGGGCTGGGGCAACAACGGAGAACTCATTTCACACATTTCTCTCCCACATGGCCCCAAATGCTTCTTCTGATCCCAACTTTGAGGCACAGGATCCCCCCTTCCCTGCTGGCACACAGGCCCTTAGGCTTCAGCTCTGTTTAATTCAGTGATTTCCTTTGCTTTTCATTCAAACACATTTTATCAGGATGTGATATTTTAACCAAATCTGTCAGGCCATGTCATATGAGCTTGCATCCCCTGCAGTTTTTGTTCATGCGATGTTTTGCGTAGGATTGGCAGTGTAGGAATAGGGCTGTAATTTTTCTGCTCCTTCCTTGCCTGGTCACGCCATCAGGTCCCTGTGAAACCTCCAGCGCTGCTTCTTCCCACTTAGCTGCAAGAAGTGGCAGTCAGAGCTGAAGCAGACATTGTGCAGATGGTGCCTCTGAGCCCTGCTCACTTTTGGCTCTTGGTTGAGCTGTAAGCAGGTCTTTTCCGATAAGTGTCCAGCCTCTTTCAGGCTCCCATCATAAGCGTGATTCATATGCCATCTAATAATAGCAACTCCTGGCCATGCCAGCACAATTACTGACCATGGAAAACTCCACATAGCTTCAGGCTGCCAGCCCATCAGCTTTCCCAAGCAGAGCTGGTCATGGCCAGTGGTTTGCCTTCGAGTGTAGTGCTGCATGGCTGAGCAAGAGGTTGCAAACCACACTGCGGGCGTTGCTGTGAGTGGTGCCAGTCTGCCAGCCGTGAGCTCTCCATCCCAGTGGCAATGCCACCACCAGGCTGGTTTGGAAGCAGGTGAAAAGCAAGGTGCTCCTCCTGCTACTTTACATACAGCAATCACTATTAATTACCTCCTCTGCTGGCTAGCAGCTAGTTCAAGTAACTACACCAAGCCTATCCACCACCCCTGGTTTTTCCAGGACATAACTGTGCTTTTCCTTACTTGCCATCCCCAAATGCTGTTTAGAGCATCTGCAAGAAGCTGCTACATGGCTGCCAAATTCCTCTTGGCAGTAGAGCTGCTGCTGCCTCTGCTACTGCCAAGCAGCAGGAGGTTTGTTGGGGATGCCTCCTTCACTTGTTCAGATGCTCCTAGGGGGAAGAGGTGATGGCAGGGCAAACTTAACACTCATGTCCCCTGGCCAGACTCCTGTAGCACCTTCTCCTGTGGCCCTGTTTGACCACGTGAAAAGGAAAGCAGGAAGTGTCAGTGGAACCTGGAGAGGTCTCACCGCTGGGAACATGTGGCTGGAGCCTTGCTAGGTGGTTGGTCTATGTCTTGGGTGCAGACCACAAGTGAGGATGCGGAGATGCACACCAGTACCCTGCATTACAGCCCCAGTCAGTTAATGAAGGATCTCACTTTGCATGGGCGCAGTGGTCCTGAGCACAGCCTGCTGGGTGGGAGTGGGATGCCCAGGTTGATCAGGAGTAACCGGTCAGCCATCCGGCTCCACAGCTTGGACAGCACTGCACAATGAGCCAAGACTCCCACATCGTGGCAGCACTGATCTGTGGATACAGTCTGGGGACCTCAGTTTCAAAGACAGCTCTTTTCCCCTCTGGTTCCAATACACGAACACCACTGTGGCCCAGGAACATTCAGGGGAGATGGAGACACTGCTAAACCTCTTGGAGGTGAGTGTCAAATATCGGAAGAGGATGAATTAAAATCCAGAAAGCCAATGTGTTATGGAGTTGAGACATGTATGGAAGATGAGATGCAGCAGCACAGTGTGCAGTACCACAGCACAGACAAGGCATCCGCTCCCCTCCGAGGTGGAAGAACAGAGACAAGGCGAACCCTCCTCCCTCCTATCATCAAACCCTGTGCCTGTGAGTGGGGCTGCTCACACCAAACCTCCCACACCTGTGCCCCAGTCAATCCTCGCTACTTTAACTCATAGGGACAGCAGACAGCTATGCTGGCCGAGCTGTGCAGGATGTGTGTGTTCCTCAGTTGGCACTGCTACCATACCCTTGGCTCCCTGGCTGCCCAGTGGGCCTCTGGATTCCCAGCAGTCATGGGGACAAGGCCATGTTGTCACACCACCCGTGAAACGGCTGGGGGATTTTTCAGGGAGTCAGCTGGCTCATTTTTTTTTCACTTTTGCCATTTGTTTGCCCTTCAGGAAGGTTTGCCTTTCATTCTTGCCCTGACCTAAGCTGGGTCAGGGGTTTTCCAGACGCAGGACTGGGATGGCATGGGGCAACTCCCTGCCCTGGATGCGCTCCCTGGGGAAGGACCTGAAAGCCAAGAGCCAAGGTTCAGCTATGCCATCACCAGCTGTGGTGCTCAACTCCTGTGGGTCTCAGACTTGGTTTTTGGAACCCTGTTGTATTGCAACAAGCATGAAATGGTCCCTGGGTGGAGGAGGAAGAGCTGGCCCTTGAGGCCAGATGCCACAGTCCTGAGGACATCAGATATGGCTGCACCCTCAAAGGACAGCCCTGATTTGAAACAGGGCTGGCCCCATTTTTGCAGAGTGCATCTGGTGACTCTGAAATGACTAAATGCTGTCTTTTTACTTTGTTTTTCTTCCTCTAAATCTGATGTTTTTCTTGCAGTGAACCAGCATTTACCAGCAAAAAGACTGACCAAATACTCATGCTCAGCAAACGCGTCACAGTGGCACCAGCAAATCTAAGCAATGCCACTGTCGAGGGCACACTGGAAACAGCATTGGGGTTCTTGAGGCTCTCCATTTCTAAGTCTAGCATATGGCCAGCCAGGCATGGGCTGACTTTCACACGCCCATATGTGTGTCTCTTAAAGTGAAGAAGTTTGCATCAAAAACCAATGGAAACCCTAAAGTTCTCAGGGTGGTATTGATATAAAACTCATCACCTGGTGTAGGAGCAGGGAGAAGAGAGCCTGTGGCTGTAGCCTGTTCTTCTGAAAGAAAATACTTTGTTTGAGGACATGCACAAAGAAAGGAGGATCGAGTTCAGCAGTGCTCATATTTAACTAGATACATCAAAGCCTTTAGTACTTGCTTCGAGACTGTAAATTTTTTTTTGTGACTGTCAGCTTCTCCACAATAAAAAGTCCAAGGAGATTTTGTAACTTCCCAGGCTTTCTGCAAAATGGGGCTTGGCAAAGAGGATTTGCACACAAGCTGCTGAAACTACAGGAGCTACTAAAGGCAGAGTTGAACCTGCAGCGGATGGCCCCAGCCCCCAGCCATGTTTCAAACAGAAGACACAAAGACTGTGATCGCAGGTCCCCGTCAAAGTGGACATCTCACATCTCAAAAAAGGCTCTGGCTTCAGCATCAGCAGAGAAGTTGCTGGGCACAGGAGGATTCCCTATCACATTTTTCTGGCCAGTGCTCCATCCTTCTCTTTCTCTGCTGATGCTTCAGCTAAACTGGAGCCAGGCACTTTCCAGCTGCCAACGCCAGGCAGAGCTTGAGTGAAGAGCCAATTGAAACCCAAGCAGTTTCAGGGCAGAAAGGTAAGTAAGAAATGCTATACTGGTTCAAGACTGCACTCCACAGAGCTAAGAAAGGCATTGCTGCCTCCCTAACTCTGTGGCCAGCCTTTGCACAGCTTCAAGCATTTTCTGTAAATGGGAGAAAACAGCAGCGATCTCCAAGGGACCAGCCAAGGAGAGGAAAAAATAGCATGTGATATTTTTGTTTTTCCCCATGCCACAGCCCAGCTTTGAGAAGTGGAGGAAAGGACGGGGGAGGCATCCAAGGCAGGGAAAGGACCGGACACAAGGCAAGAGTAGGAGCCGTGCCACTGGGCTTACTTACACTGTAGCACGGCCATGCGGTGGGTATGGCTTGGGGACAGCACACTGCAGACTTCAAAGTGACACAAATTCCTGGAGTTTAGCAATAAAAGAAACAAGCATGGAAAGGCATATTCTTATTAATGATGCCTAAAGGAAAGCACTTGCTGGCTAGGTCAGCACTAGGAGCTTGCCTGCTCCAAGGGTGATACGAAGAAGAGAGTGTATCCCTACACTCTCTTCCTAGCAAGGCTCCAGCCACATGTTCCCAGCGGTGAGACCTCTCCAGGTTCCACTGACACTTCCTGCTTTCCTTTTCACATGGTCAAACAGGGCCACAGGAGAAGGTGCTACAGGAGTCTGGCCAGGGGACACGAGTGTTAAGTTTGCCCTGCCATCACCTCTTCCCCCTAGGAGCATCTGAACAAGCGAAGGAGGCATCCCCAACAAACCTCCTGCTGCTTGGCAGTAGCAGAGGCAGCAGCAGCTCTACTGCCAAGAAGAGAGTGGACCGGCCATGCTGCTCTTCCCTATGTGGCTGCAAAGCAGAGATGAACATTTATTGTTGTTGGAAGGGAACCAACCCTGATCCCCATGCTGCAGCACACTTTGCCACGGACTGCGGCCCTGCAAACCTCTGCTGCTGCCCCAGACCCTGGCCTCACTGGGGGCACTGGGACCTCCTCCTTTTGTAGCTGGGCCACTGGGCAGCCATGAATGTGAGGGACACTGTGCAGGGGACGAGGTTTCCAGCTCAAGCAGGCAAGAACCTGACATGCAGACACATCTTTTGGAGAACTTCTGAGGTGTACCTATATGCCACTGAGCTCCACAACTCCAGGGGTTCAGTGCCTGGTGACTGTTTTCACACAACAGATGAGCTGAGTTTTTTAGCACTCTTTTACCTTTATAACTCTCTGGTGAGAGCTCAAGTTCAGCTTCCGGGATGGCGGTGGGAATACCTCTGACCATCATTTTTTTTCACTTTGAAGCTCCAGTCAAAAAGACACAGTCTGGCAATGCCATAGTGTGGGGTCCCACAGCCAAAGTCAAAGGAGTTTACTGGAAACCATGGAGGAGGATGAGGTGATCAGCAATGCTGGAAATGAAACATATCTGCCCTTTCCTGGCAAAAGCCGTCTGGGCAGACAGGGAATTTGCCCAGTGAAAACACTGTTATGACCCTTTGGCCCTGTAGGATGTGCTGTAGGTCTTCAAAGCAAAACTACCTCAAGGCAAAATAGGCAAATTGAGTTTTTCCTATGGTTTCAGAGGGCTGGTTGCTCATGTTATGGAAATGGGAAGTCTTCCAGCAGCAAAGGTGCAGTGGGAACAATGCTTATGAGCACTAAGCACACAGTTTCTGAGGTCATCCCTTTGGAGATGCTGCCTGGAGAGAACAATCTGTTCTCTGCACAGTCCTATAGGTGACTCTGCTTTGGGGTTTTCAGTAAAGGTTGCTATAGGAACTTAAGTACTTCTGTGCCCCCGAGATCTGAGCAGCCCCTGCTCCCACTCCCCCTTGGTAGTATGGGGCTGGCAGTGTCGGCACTCTGAGGACTGTGGAGGATGCTCAGGTACAGCAGGAGTAGGGTCATTCAGCTCAGCTAATTAGTGCTGCTATTTCTGTCTCTGGCCTTTTCTCGATTTGTATCCATCTGGGCCTCTTTTCAGTCCTTACAGAGCTTTCCACCCTCTTGGGTTTTTATTCTTTTTTTTTCCTCTCTTCTCCTCTGTCTTCCAGATTCTTCCCACTGTTTCATATTGCTGTCCAAGTTATTTGTCTCTTCTGTCTTGCACTGGTTGTGGGAACATTAGTGATGTTTTTCTGCAGAGCAGCGTGGCTTATAGACCGCCTTGCAGACCTGACAGCCATCCTAGCTCTGCTGGCAAAGGCTGGAGCAGCTCAGCCAGCCCCTGGGAAACAATCCTGTTTACAGTTCATCACCATCTGATCTACCCACTGCTTCTCACTCCCACATGGGCCCAACTGTGCTGCCACCGTGCTTGGCCGCACTGAGCCGGCTGGGGAGATGCAGTCCAGCTCGCTTGCTCCCTGCTCTCCTGCCACAACCACCCCGCATGTGGCTGCGAAGGGAAGCGTGATTCAGATGGGCCTCCCACCTATGAGTAACAGTGTTGGTCTATCACGTCTCAGCCAGCCGGGGCAGCTCAGAGGGAAGGCAGCTGCTTCCCTGGCAAGGCATGAAATAGATTACTCTGTCCCCAGGACATGGGTGAAACAGCGAACCAAGACTGCAAGATATGTCAGCTATGAGCCTTGCATCAAATGCAGGGGCTGTAACCTATGAGGGGGGCAGACAAGGAGGTACGTGTGCAGGCAGACATGAGGTGCAGGGATTCCCATTAAACATTGTCAGTTCTTCCTTCTTCATTGCCCAAACCCACTCCTTTTTTCCTGGGAAATGCACAGGGCCAGTCTGAAACCAGCAAGGGAAGACAGGCGGAGATGATGGGAACACAAGGGATGGAAACACAAAGCAGTTATGGGCTTCTCAGCGTGGAAAGAGGCCCAGGTTATTAAATAGCAAGCAATTTTAGCATGGGTTATGAATATTTGTTGTTTGTACTCGGAAGTGGTGCCTAGAGGCTCCCATTGTGTTAATCAAGTAACAAAGCTGTGTTCCTAACACAAATAGCTTGTGTTTCAGCCTGCAGAGAACAAATCATGTCCTTCCCATTGTCCCCTCTTTGGAAAAAACAGTATGAAGATTGCAGAGTTGAGCCCACAAAAGTCAAGCAAGTTAAAAATGGCACTGCCATCGCTTACGCCCAGCCAGCTGGGTAACTCCATTTGTACCTTGGGCCCACACCACCTGCTCTTCCTCCGTGGCTCCCCTGCTTCATTCCCAAGCCTAGCAGGTCTGGCCTCAGCACTATAGGTGAATTTTGAGTTGCCCTTGTGTTTAGTGTTCAGTTGTAGTAACTTTGCATCACTTGCTTAGGATAGGAGGGGTCTGTGCGGTGGTGTTTTCGATTATTGGTGCTGTTTATCTCTTTTGTAGTTCTTCAGGCTTTGAAAACTGCAGTTCTCTTGGGTACATGCTCTTCTGAAGTGAAAAACTAATTTAATGAATTCAATTAATTCTTTACACCCTGGACACTAAAGCACAGACTAAAGCTCAGCAGCATCTGCTAATTTTGGATGGTACAAACCATGAATGCCCTGCTATGTTTTTGTTTTCCTGAGGACTTGGCACTATTTTGGATCTTACCAGGTGGAAAGCCAGGTCCTCCTGCCCCCAGCTGCAGCACTGCACTTGCAGCTCTTCATCAGCCTGATCTTAAGACAGGCTGGAGGACCAGAAATATGCCATGCAGTCCCAGCCCTTCAGCTAGCAGTGCTCACTTCTGCAAATGATGTGGTCTTGGTGCCTGACCTCGCGCTGCCTGGCAACATCTTCACCTGCACCCTTGGCAGTAAACAATCACGGTGACAAACAGGGCAAGGGTCCCCATGACATCTCCTGCCCTCTTGATATTCATCCTGAGGTAGATTCAGCTGGTGGAGGAGGTAAAACTGAAATATGAGCGTGGATGGAGTTGGTTAAAGTTAGTGGTGTGATAGCATGAAGCAAGGAGCATGGAAAGAAGCTGGCAGTTCAGGCACGTGGGCTTCCGAACTGAAGCAAATGTGCAACGCTACTGAAAAATTTTGAGCATGATGCTGTGCGTGCATGCATGTCTTTACTGCATTAGCATTTAAGTGATGGGACTGTGACTCATCTCCCACTACCTTCAGGTGGCTGGTAAGGCTCAGAAACACTGCAGACTCAGATGTGTGATCTAAGCCCCTGACGGGAGGTCTGTAGTTAGCATGGATCCTGCTACTAACACATCTTTATCTGAGTCCTGTGTCATCCCTGCTGCCAACCTTCTGGTTCCACTTGATGGTGGAACCTGGGGGAAAGCCACTGTCACCCCCCACCTCTCCTCTCAAAGTGAGCTGATGCTGGACCACTGTCAAGCTCTGAGAGGATTTGGGGTCGCAGCACATGAGATAAGGCATCATGGCCACCTTCAAGTCCACTGTCTCACTCCAGTGACTCCTTTCCCCCTACCAGACCACTCCCAGGACTCTCCTACTGCCTCACTGGCTTCTCAGATGGGCTTGCTACACCTCTCCCTTCTGCCCTTTGTCCTTCCCAAGCCTTAAACTCTACGGTAAACAACAAAAACTTAATAATGGCTGAAGGGTGATCAAAAAAAAACCACAAACCAAAACAGAAAAGAGTTAAGATGAGCGAATAACAATGCAGGGTTACTTCCCTTGGCTGTGGAAATGGCTCACCTGTTTTGGCTGAGTAAGTACTAAGGCAGAAGCTAAGCACTGGCAACTCAACAGAGTGGTCCAGTTCTTGCCAAAGTACGAGCAATGAAAACAGAAGTTCTTGAAATGAGAACAGCTCAGTGACTTTAAAAATAAGTAGCGCTACAACTTCTTCTACACTGTTTGCCACAAGTACCTAGACATCATCCACAATTGCTATACACAACAGGGACACTCATTAAGTTTGTCCAGCCTTGAAGAAGCCAGCATCTAGTTCTTCTGCAGATTATCCAATAACCTGCCAGAGTAGACACCTACAAACTAACCCAGCCAGAGGAGCTTTTCCTCCGCTTTCCTGTGCTTCTTCATGGGTGGCTGAGCATTTGCAAGAGACCCTTGGTAAGCAAGGGATGAAAATACAACATATACAGCCCATAGTCTAGCACAGCTTGGCTTTGATCTATGAAATGCCTGCTCTTCCAGCAGAGGTAATCAGATCTGTCCCTTTTCTTCTTTCTAACAGTTTATATGTGTGACACTGCATTTTCATTTATTTCTCCACCTGGCACCGCTCAACCATTTTTCTTCAGAAAGAAGGTAAACGTTTTGCTTCCTCCATCATTTCTTTAAAGCCTGAAGTGAAGCAACAAGCTGGGAAGCAGAAACAGAAAAGCAAGAGAGCATTAGTGGAAGCGATACGCTGATTGCATTCAGGCTCTTCAGCCACACCAAAAAATAACTCCCTCCCCCCAAGGAAATATTTTAAAAGCTGAAAGCTAAGAACTTAAGTACAAAGGCTTTTGTGTTTTTATTGACATTGTAAGAAACATTTGTTTTCTTTGTTACAAAAGAGCTAAGTGGTTCTGAAAGCAGAAGTACAGTTTATATGTACACAGTGCTACAGACCCTTCAGATCAACCTAAGGCTCGAGAAACATCAGATCATAACTGCAGGTTTATCAAATGAAGACCACTAAGGCCCATTACAGCTGAACACTACTCCTACCGTATGTAAATGTATTTACATATTTTCTTCTTTTTTTAAAAAAAAAGGATTACAAGCTTTATAAAAAAAACCTAAAAATAAAAAAGAAAAAATGAACACAGTTTTATCTTACACATCTGCAGGACTGACAACAGTAACTGTTCCATAGGAGACATTCCACCAATCCAAGGACAATAACACGTGAATACCAGAGGTTTACAAGACGTTTCAGACACTATTAACAGTGGTATGTGCTATTAGCTGAATGGCGAGTACAGCCTCATCAGGAAAATTTGGCAACACATTTTGGTCCCTCTCTTTTACAGGATCAACACAAAATAAGGCACATACATTGCAAGAACATAAACACTGCTGTTCAGAAGGACGAGCCATTGTGCAGCAGGCATGGGCGAGCCGACTGGCCATTACATCAAGAGGTGAGGGAAAAGCAATGACTGGAAGTGACAGAGCCAGTCAGCACCTTAATGCACGTACCGTTTGGGGCCATTCTCCAAAGAGAGAATAACATCATCTGCCATGTGGATATATGGGGCCTTTGTACTTGCCAGGAAAGCCCCTCTGGAAGCTCACTGACTTCTCTGCAAAACCACCTTTCTTACACCCAGGAGTACCTGACGGATGAACTCTCGCTGGCAAATCCTACTTTGTGGAAAGTAAAACCGATGGGAGAAATATGTGTGCACAGGCAGGTGAGCCCAAGGCCAACAGTAATGAATCCAGAAGACACCCACAGAGCCATTAGAAGAAAAGATGAGTCAGACTCAGGCCGCAATGCTTTAAAAGTAGGAAATTCACAATATTTTCTGCATTTTCTAGTACTCTAGGGTGAGCAGTGGGTTTCCAGCTGCTATGGCGATGGCAACTGATGTGCCAGTTACACAAAAGCAAGTTTTGGCTCTCTAACTGGAAGAGCAAGTGTAGCTGGATGCCAGTAAACATGTGAGTGATGTTGGTGGGACTTGCTGCACACTGCCACACATTTAGAGGGAGGTTAACAACTGAAAGCTGGTGTCCAGTCTAACAATGACACGCTCAGAGAGCCCAGTTTATCCTATCATAACAAAACCAAAACTCAAGATAGCTGGGCTATGATGTATTGCTACCCTCGGAGGTACCAAAACAGGCTTTTAGCATAAACCAGGAAAGCATAAGAAGATACTAAAAGCTGAAAAGTGACACATGAATAGACATGTGGCACATACACTTAATGGTGAAAATGATAAACCATTTGTACAAACTCCCCGGGGATGTGGTGGAGTCTCTGTTCTTCAACTTCGTCAAATCAAAACAGAGTATGTGGTTTTGGCCAAGACACATTGTTGGCCCAAGACAGGGGTAAGTGAGTGACAAAGGTTCGTCAAATCCAGGAAGGCAAATTAGCTACTCAAACAGTCCCTTTTAGCCTTAAGGAATATGAATGGCTCCTTCTAAGCTCTGATGGATCACATCTGTTAATAGCTTCCCAGATTCAATTGGACTAGCAAATACAATTATGAACTGGAAAACTGTGTTTAAAAAAATAGTTTTCGTTGGTTTTCTTTTAATGTATTCGCTCTATAACAATAAAAGGCTTCTCTCCCAAGCCACCTACTCCCAAGCTAGTCATAAGTCTCCCTGTTTAAATTGTTTATAAACAAGTTATTGATGGCTTAATAAACAGCGAGTGATTGGTTACCAAGAACCATCTGAAACGTCTCCAGCACAGCCTTTCCTCATGCATATGCTGCTGTTTCTCAGAACGGGTGTGAGCTGTATTGTAGCGCTGCAATGTACAACACAGCTGCTGAAGCATCCCTCCTTCCCTGGTGATCTGCCTGGGCAGAGGCATCCCTCCTCACTGTGGCAGCAGGACAAGGGCAAGGGCTGAGTACAGTCAGCAGGTCTTGACAGGGTGGCCTCTAGGTGACTAGAGTGCAAAAGGGAGCAGGCTTGCCACCCTGCAAGAGCAAACCAGCCATTTGCCATGGTGAGCTGTGCTGGTGTCCCATGCAGCACAGGGACCACAGTGGAAGAACTGTGAGAGTTGGTTGTGGGTAAGGAGCTAGGGGAACCAACAAAAGACAAAGAGCAGCTCAAGGGAATGTGTGTGTGTGAGGCAGAGGAAGGAAGAAACACTTGCTAAAGACATGGAGGAAGATAGGACCTAGATGATGATAAAAGCTGTAGGATACTCACATTTGTCTTGATTTCTGACTTTTCAGCTCATAGTGCAATCACTTGGTACATGCTGTGCTAAGCCCAAATATGGACCCAGCACTGGACTCCCATGATGTTTTCCTACAGATTTACAGCTTCCTCCTCTGATTCTAACAGCTGTTAACAGATCAGTGCTATCCTACAGCTTCACTGAGGCTGCATTCCTACACATTCCTCAAATGCCAGGTCCTGAATCAGCTAGTATTTCACCTTCTTATACAGCCAAAAAGAGTGCTGCAGCCCTCTAGCCTGTAGAAACCACCTTCACTTTCTGGTGCTGCTCCTAATTTTGACTGGGCTAAAGTTTTTCTGTATTTCAAAACTGACCATACTCCCCCATCTCATTGACTTACAGACGTCAAATCCATGACTCTAAGTGCCTGCACCATTTACACCCATAGCAGCATTTTACTATCGGGATTTAACTGAGGAGCCTGTGAGGGCTGGACGAACACAGCTTCTAGGAGTGGGTAAACTTAAACCTTACTGGTCTTGTAATTGGTCTCCATCCCAACCTGTTTGCCCAGTAGCAATGTGTATTCAGGGGTGCAGACATGAAGCCCAACACAGCAAAATAACAAGGTAGAAAAGCTAGTGCTTATGGAACAAATGCCATTCACCTCTACCAGTGAGTAGCTTCACAAACACAGTGCATTAGCTCCAATTTTTGCTGGTATAACTGAGCCTAGGCATTGACCCACTGCTTTGCTACGGAATGAAATGCTCATTGGTGATACCACGGCAGAGAGGTTGGGTTGGTCTTTTTGAGGTTTGATTAGTTACCAGACATACTTGCTGTTGTGCTTATTTCTTGGCCATTTTTGATGGCAGTGTAAATTTTTGAATTTTGTAAAGCCTGGGTACACTGGGAAAAAAACATTTAAGATTATCAGAGCTGTACTTGCTAAAAGGGGTCCAGAAGACAGTTCTTATGGCAAAGGAATTGTTACTGCAAGAACGAACCAGTGGCTCTGCAAATTAAATCTTAACAATTTGCATTTAAAAAAGAAAAGTCCCCAGTATGAAATACTGAAATTTTATTATTTCACTGTATGAAATACTCCATAAGACCCTGATCATCTCTCCACAAATGTGGTATGCAATGAACGGATTATAGGCTACTCAAATCACCAAACATACTCACAATTTTACTATCCAGTCATTTAAAAAAAGAAGGCTGAAAGAGGTAACATTAAATACTGCAAAATATAAGAGTTGGAATAAGAATAGCTTTCTGGTGCTTTCCTTCCTCTGAAATGGATTAAACATGACACAATCCCAGTATCATTAAGAAGGCAGTGACAGCTATCTCTGTGTGTTTACAAAAACCTTAAACATTTGCTAGGGATCAAAGGGCAGATGGTTTTACATTTCTTATTTGTTTAAACCTCCTAATTTCTTGTGCTCCATGACTTTGAAACTACAGCCTAAGGTTCTGTGGAAGTGCATTTGTAAACTGGTTGTCCACCTCAGTGCAATGTATCCACTGCAGCCAGAGAAGATTTAATGACTGTATGCTCACTTCACATTGTGTCCGGTTATTTTGTGCCTATATGTTCAGGGGGGAAAGTTGTAACAGTTTTATAAGGTCTATTTTCTTTTGAGTAACAGAAAATTGCAAAGTCATTTCATCAGAATTTTCTTTAAAAAAACCCAAAACAAAACAAAAACATGCACTTCACACGTTTACATTGGTTTACAATTAAAAAAAAAAAAGAAGAAGAAGAAAAAGGAAGCATACAGACATTCAAAAAGGGAGAGAGGAGAGAGAGGGGGGGAATGGGTGTAGCAATACTGATTCAAAACTGAAATGGAAGACAGTTTCTCCCTAGAACACTTTAGGGTTTTCAGAGTCCTTATTCCATAAAAGGAATATACTTGAAACGCATCCCATTTAGGTGAGATGAGATTGCTAAAATACATACACAACTAAAAAATATGAGTCTTTTTTTTTTTCATCTGTTATCTCCTAAGGTTTTTTTGTTTTGTTTTGTTTTAAATGTCTATTGCATAACAGCAAGAAACTTGCTTTCTTCTGCAAGTGAGGTCAACAAAGAGCTCATGTCCCCAATAGCCATGTTAGTTGTGCTTACGGGCATAGCTGGGAATGTAAGAGACGCTCGGGGAGTGGTGAGGCGTGAGGAATTGCGGGAGAGATTCTGAATGATACTCGGGCTCAGGGCTCCTGAAATTAAGCTGACGTGATCCCCATCATCTATGATAGCATCGAAATCAATCTGCACACCCTCTAGGCTGTTGCTGTCAATGCTGTCAACAGTGCTCGACACTTGGTTAGCCCCCGGGGACAGAAGTTCAGCAGAGTTTGCAGTTGCGGTCCCCTGCAGCAGGCAGTTAGCTTCCGAACCAAAGAAAGAACTTGTTTTCATAGCTTGGTGGCTAAAGCCTGTAGTTTGGTCATATAACTGACCAGAGTAATTCTGCACATTAGAGCAGAACTGCTGTGATTGACCTTGCATTTCCATCTTAATAGTGTTTACCCTGTATGTCTGGTTGCCATCACTTACGTGTCCTTGCTGTTGTGCCAGGTTGTTTCTCAACACATTTTGACGTCTGTTGCCACTATAATTAGAGCAAGGCTGGTAACTTTTGGCCATCACCAAACTTGAAGGCTGGCTACCAATGGTGTGAGACATTGGTGGACAACTCTGTGGCCCTTGATACAGGCTGTTTTGTGAGGTAGGACTAACCTGCCCTAGCATCATTTGACCGGATTGATTGACTTCCTGGTAGTGAACGCTGTCTCCGACTGGCTGGTTTTGCAAATATTCCTGTTCCATCATATTTCTGTTCTGCATCCCATTTGCCACACTGGTGGCTTGATCGCTGGAGGCCATGGGATGGCTGAAATTTTGCTGGTTCCCACTCACTGGCACATTGCTGCTTCTCAGCTTTTGCCCTTGAACTGCCATGCCACAGGTATTGTCCATTGCCCCAGACATCACTGCTTGCCTGCTGATGGTTTCACTGTAAGGCTTACTGGGCTGCAGGCTGAAAGAATTACGGGCTCCGCTGCCAAGAACCATGTTTTGCTGTAAACTGTAGGAACCATTGTTCTCTACTAGATTGTGACAGCCGTTGTGCTGGGCCACATTGCTTCTCTCCAGGTTTTGCTGCTGAGCCATCATACCGTTATAGAGCCCAAAGGCCCGAGTCTGCTGCACTGCTGAGCGCTGACCACATTTCAGTTTTGAAGGAGATAAGTCAGAACTTCCTGAGCTTACTTCATTCCACTGAATGGGCAAGTCACTCTTGTTCGCCTCGGAACCTGCCTGCTGACTGCTTGGTGGAGGGGCTTGGTCAAAGTTGCTGGGGTTGTTATTTCCTAACACTGAGCTGTGATGCATTTTGTTGCTGTCTAGGACATTATTCAACAAGTGGTCATACATGCCCTGGTTCTGGGAATTCAGATACTGAACCACATCATCTGGCAGGAGATCCTCATCATTCAGACTGCCACTCGCTTCCATCGTAGCAGCCTCCAGGGCAATGTTCTCGCTGATGCTGGGAGGACAGGGGGAGCTGAAGCCATGGAAGACGCCACCCTCAGAACGAGTATAATTCTGAAGAATAAGGTTGCGCTTTTCCATGGATGGAGGCAGTGCAGGAGGGTTAAAGGTATTAAGACTGTTGAAACGCTGGACTCTAGGGACAGAGAGGTTGTCAGAGGCCATTCTTACTGGATCACTGGCTCTTCTTGTCCCATTTCCTAGAGCATCATGAGGCAGAATATGCCTCCTGCTGTAACCATTTGCCCCACCATCACTACATCTTCGAGGGGCATTCACTGGGGGCAGTGGAGATACTCCAGACTCCCTGCAGTCACCCAAAAGTGCCATCCTTGTTTTGAGGCTCATCCTCTCCATATTAGGCAGTGGAGTTGGTGGGGGTCCACCAGTAGCTGCTGCATATTTAGCTTTCAGCCTGTATTGCTGGGCTGGAGTGAGGCTGAGAAGACTTGGCAGGTCATCACACTGGCTCGCTTCACTGGAGCGCCGGGAGGCATCTGTTGAGATGGGGTCATAGGAGTCTGCAACACTCACGTTCTGAGGTCTTCCCTCTGCCTGGGAGGCATTGCTGGACCTCCGGCTGGAGAAGCAAGGCGAGATTCCAGAGGACCTGCGGCTGCTCAAGTAGGCTGAACTGATTGTGCTAGTATTGCTGTCCCTCCTGTTCAGCATGTTCAACACAGTGATGTCCGTACTTGAAAGTTCATTTCTGTTTGGCAGAATAGTCATGGATCCTCCTACGCTGCAGCTGCTGTTTGACTGGGTACCTGGAGGTAAAATTCACAGTTAAACAAATGGGCATCACCCAGAAACCTGTGAAGAAAACACCCAGTAAAGAAATAAGGGAAGTATAGAAGAACAGCCTGCATCATCACAGCAAATCAGATGAGTGATCTTTCTTGAAAGAAGGAGAGGTTAAAAACTGTGTTCTTAGGTTAAAAGCTAATTCAAAGACTGAAGAGTAATATTTCAGTGTGAATCCCAGCACAAAATTTATAGGCCATAGCCACAAACTGTCATCAGCTGGTGTAGCGCTCTAGCCTGCAGTGCAGCTATGCTGACTGATGTGCCAGAAGGACACATTCATAACTGAGCTTTTTATAGGCAAAATATAATTAAATAGGCATTTGCATGGAATGACAAAATATACAAATTGGAGGCTATTCAGGGTCATTTCTGAGATTGCTTGAAATATTCTTGAAATAACTCCTAACAACTGCAAAACATCTTTGCTGGTTTCCTTGTTTTGTTTTGGCTTTAAGCAAACACAATATATTTCTTAATTTTACATAGTTTCTTTCCATTTGAACGGGTTTTGGAAAACCTCAGCTGTCATGCCTGGGTGGAGACAAGAAACCTATGGGCATGCTGTGGGCAATGTAGAGGCAGCAGGGACGCACATTTTGGCAATGAGCAGCTCCATGTACAAAGACAACTACAGATCTTCAGAGTTCAATCTTGCCTTGCTCCCATTCATGGTTATCTACCCTTTGTAGCAGTAGCATCTGTACATATGATCATTTAAGTGCGTGGAAAACAGTTTGATTAAAGGGCAGCCCAATGCATTTATTAAAGTGTGTTTTGTTAGGGCCTCCTCAGAAAGACTTCCATAGAATGAACTGGCAGGTATTTACCTTATCTGCCTTGCCTCAAAACAATACAGGATTGTGATGATTTTGGGTCCAAACCTTTATCTGTAGGGAATATTTAAAATGTGATGTATGCCTATCCTCATGCTCCCTGTTGTGTAAAACATGGGACTATCAGACTTCTCTCAGGGTGGGTAGTAGGACTGCTAAGGGATAAAACAGAGAGGTATGAACCATTCTCACAGCTGCTGAGTTTCATAAGCTGCAGTGCTCTTTTGCAGGCTTTTCAAGATTGAACTAGCAAGCAATGAATTTTAAGATAAAAACTGCTACTACTCCTGTTATGAGTATCTCACCATTTCCTACGAGAGGCGGCAAGGTCGGGGCTTTGGAAGGTGGAACGGGGTTCAGTCTTGGAAGCATTCCATTAACTTGTTTCAACCTTTCTAATTTGACTTGCTCCATCCACTTGGTCCCTGTCATATTCCTCCTGGCCTGTAGGCCAAGTGCTGTGGTGGCTGTGGAAATGGTAGAGTCCATGATTGGGGTTTCATCGATGACACTGAGGTCTCCTACACTACCACCACCAGTCAGAGTAAGCTCGATCCCATTGTTGGAATAGTTGCTGATGGGGGACTGTTCGCTGCTGCATGTAGACTGACCACCAGGGCTTGGCTGAGATGTCTGTTGGAGGGAAGTAAGAAACAAAAGAAAGTGAAGCTTAAGCAAACTATGTTAACAAGAGCGTTTACAGCAAATGTGGGTCTAAATGGAGCCAAAGAAAACCAAACGAAAAGTTTAGCATTAAATGACGACAGTGACCATTCATTAAGAGGTTTTCTTGATATTGATTTTAACTGCAGTGAATGCCATTGCAAAACTCTAGATTACAATCCCTTTCAATATATTGCTGATAGCATACATTATGTCTATGCAAGACATTTATTTCAGTTAATCCCATAACTGCTTCTATCATTTCATGTCCTTTTTGAGCCTGTATGTATGGGTACTCTAGGTATGCTCTGTTCCCAACTGAAACTGCAGCTCAATAAACCAAATCAGAATTTGGCCATGTTATGAGGTCTAATTTACACTGCCAGGCTTGCAGCAAGTAAACAGACAAGACTCCAATAACACTGGAATTTGGATTTTTTTAATTAGACTTGTGGCTAAAGAATGTAAGTATTTTCCAAGCTTAAGGCTCATTGTTACAAGCAGTGGTTGGCCTGAAATGTTGGCGTGAAATAAAACAGGGACAAAACATCAGTGCAAAAAATACTGTATCATATTATCAGTGTTCTGTGACTCTAGCAGCACTAGGGTCTAAGTTACACGTCCTCTTATACCTAACTCATACCACCTCTGCCCTGAATCAAGAAGGCAATGATTTACTCAATCAAATTAGAACTTAAGATTTTAAATTTAAGAATTAAATTTAAGTACATTGTACAGGCTGCTAATCCCACCACAATAGCTGCTTCTTTCTTAACAGACAGTGCTGCCTGCTGCCCTACCAGAATTCTTGCTGTAGGGAAACACGGCCTTGATTTATTTTTTAAACTCACGAAGTTCTCATAAAAGAATGGGAAAGTGTCTCTGACAAACTGAAACACTCAGATGGACTGACAGACAAAGCAGACAGTAAGACAGACAGGAGTCTCTGGATGCAATACCTACTGTAGGTCGTATCAGTGTGATCACAAATCAGTGAGGCATGCATTTTCCTCCCAAGAACAGTGTCATGCAAGTGTTTCACTTTGGGGGCTTCTGTTTTAATTTTTCTTCTTCTGCCAGTCTGTGATATTTTGGTATGTTTTACCGACAAATTATAGCTAGAATTCCTGACACAGCAGTGACAGCTCTCACTTAATATCAGTGAATGAAGACACAGACTCATGGCACTTCTGTAGCTTCATATGCCCCTGAGGAGTCCATTAAGATGCAATAACTATTTTATTACTTCTAACTTGAACGGTGATACTTAGAATTTATGAGGCCACACTGAGCAAGTTCATTTCCAAATCCTGGCCATGGCAGATTTGGCAACAAGACTAGAAATAACAGTTATTATACAGAAGAGAGTTTGTGCTTCTGGACAATAGCTCCGTGCCTTATGGGAGAAGAGTAATAACGGTTAAAAGCCCGTTCTTGTAGCCATGTGTCAAGATCACAGTGAGGCAGGTTACAGAATTAAGAACTGTATTATGGGGAACGTATATTTCTAGATGTGCAATGCATGAAAAAAATGGATGTCTTATCTAGAGGGGAAGGTACAAAGACACTTCTGAAGACATTTCACCAACAGAAGCCAGATTTTTCACATGTCAAGTGTTGCAAAATGCTCACAGCACATTACATTTGGGAATGAGTCTAATGAATTCCACATTACTAAATAAAGGAATGATTGGACAATAGACAGAAGGCTAAAATAAAAAGACATAAATAATGTTGCAATAAGGAAAACAGCAGAAAAGTTAAAATGCCCTCACCTTATTACCCACTGTCCTTAGGAAGTTAGAACAAGACATTTAAGAGCATTAGACAGAAAAGACATTGGATTAGTTGAAAAAAAGGTAACGTATATCTTAATTCAGACAAGCAATGAAAAGCAGGAAATACAGAATTGTTTTTAGAAAATATTTTTCCGTGAGAAATATTTAATACGATGTAAACAATCAGCATTACTAACCCTCTTCTGCAAATGTCATTCATGTTAAAACCACCTATGCTCAACATGCCTCAATAACGCTGCAGATGTACCTAGCTGAGCAAGAGGGGAATGGGGTTTACTCCTTTGTAGCCTAAGGCAGTTATCACCAAAGATGGCCGAGGATGTCCTTTAGGCTTCAGAGGGAGTTATCTCTGGGCCCTTAGAAGTTTCTGTACTCAGGATTAATACCTCACCGTTTGAGGCCTTCAGCACAATATAACACTAACTTGTATTTCAATGAGTAATTACTTTGAAGTGCAGCATGATTAACAATATGCACAGAATTTGGAGGGCTCGCATTTGTAGCCCCCAAGGGCTGGGTCCAAATGACCTCTAGACTCAGATGTGGAAGAGGATAGAGTGACTTCCATTGCTGGTTTTAACCCCTGTGGAGAGGACGGATGGCAAGTGAAATGCAGGCTGATGAAATAAGAACATCTTTATTTAAGATAGCATGTAAAACAATGGGATAAGGCCCTGTTGACATCAGTTCAAGGTTATACTGGTTTAATGTAACACATTAAGGTAAACCAGTGAAACGACCTGCAGAGATTCTTAATTCAGTTCAATTTAGTTAAATTGGAATTAGGTTAACTGGGTCAAGTTAAATTAAATATGAGATTAGCATAAGTGGTCACATCACAATAGAGGTCAAATGTTATCAAAAGATTTCCTCCTGCTGTTTAATAAAATAAATTTATACTGCTTCAGTTTGATCCATGACCTGACAACCTCAAGCCCTGAAATCTGATTGTTTCCCCAATTTCTCCAAATATCACCAAAATCAATATCATGTTCTTAGTCTTTTGGACTTGTTTTTTTTTTCACATTCTGGTTTTGAGCCTGCAGTATTCATGTTCTCTTAACTTTCTTCTGTAAACAGCAGTGTTGAAAAAAAACGGCTTTATAAAAATGAAAACTGTGCTTTTCTCATAATATCCTGATTCCAAAAGATGAAACTTTAAGAAAAACAATTTTTGTTAGAGTTGCCAGCAGTGTACTTACTGCATATTGCAGACTATATGTAATCTTTTTATTTGCTATTTCTTAGGCTTTAAAAACATTTTACAATGTAAATGAAAAAGAAAACCTCACCAAACCTAACCTTGTGACCCATAGTTTAAGGACTTGAGCTTTTCATAAAGGAATTATTAACTGGTTGCAAGAAGAGAAAGGACAAAAGGAGTGGCACGGTGTATTGCATACCATTGGTTTTTCTGACTTGACCGCTTTCACTTGGAGGCATTCTTCACGCTTTGAGGTAGTGTTGCTGAGGTCCTTCTGCTCACCAATTGCACCCTGAGTCTGATGGCCTGGTGATCGGGTCTGAGAGTGGCTGCCTGGGTCTCTCGGTGGTGGAGGCCTCGGGTGGATATCTCCCCGCTGCTTCTTGGTGACATGTGCCTCTGGGCCATGTACAGTCTTCACATGTTTCCGGAGAGAACTGGGGTCTGTGTAGCGCTTTGTGCAGCCCGGTATCTTGCAAACATACGGTTTCTGCCAATACAGGAAAAACATTTAAATTAGATTTAATTCCACGTGGGACTCCTGAAAAGTTCCTTGGCACACAGCTGGTGTTACACTTATACGCTTTCACAGTGAATTTGTTATCTAATTTGTGGTTTCTGCAGGGACTGCGCCTAGTCATACCTATCAATTCCCCTTGGTTTCGAAGGTACCCATTAAGACTGCATAGTTTGCAGAGAGCTGAGTTCATGATATGAACTGGCACAGCTTTGACTTATCCTAGCAGAAGAGTCAACAGAGCTATGGCAATTTATGAAGATTTACCCAATTTTCTATCCTGTCCACTGCCCTGAGCAGTTTGATACCGTTTTTAGCATGCCCAGTACCCACCTCAGAGGCAAACAAACCCTTCAAAACACGTTGGGACATTTGTTCAGGCAGGATTATCCGAAGAAGAATTCTTTTTTTCCTGGCTCCTTCAGATCACCAATATAATGCCATTAGTGCTACTTACATAACTAATTACCCTTTTTTTATAAAGCTTGCTTTCTTTGTCTTTGAATTTCTCTAGTTCACTAAGCAATGCACAATAAAGTAAATCTACTGTCACATAATTTGACAAAGACTATGTTCTTGAGGACTGGAAGGAGGAGTTGAACCCTTCCTAAACACAAAGTCTCATACACTCACTTTTATTACTGAATTGTTTCCAAGAAACCACTCTTTTAAAGTCTTATTTATACTAGCCCTCAAGAAAAGAGAGAGATTCTCATGCAGAGTTCCTCAAAGGCGTTCATTGTCTGCTTACACATGGCACTGTGGACCCTTTGACAAATGTAGATTCTTCATGGCTGTCTAAGGCCTGAGCCTGTTTCCACTGACATGAGTGGAAAAAATTCCCATTGACTTGAATTGGAGAAAAAATGCTTATCATGAGCAATTTAAAGTTGATGCTATCTAGTGAGGTAGCTTTTATCACAGCGAGATTGAGTGCACCCTCAGCAAGTTTGTGGATGACACCAAGTGGAGTGGTATAGTTGCCACACCGGAAGGACAGGATGCCATCCAGAGGGACCTGGAGAGACTGGAGAAATGGGGCTGTACAAACCTCATGAAGTTCAACAAGGCCAAGTGTAAGGTCCTACACCTGGGTTGGGGAAATCCCCATTTTCAGTACATGATGGTGGAAGATGTGATTGAGAGCAGCCCTAAGGAGAAGGACTCGGGGGTGCTGGTCGATAAGAAGCTCAACATGAGCCGGCAATGTGCTCTCGCAGCCCAGAAGGCCAACCGTGTCCTGGGCTGCATCAAAAGAAGTGTGGCCAGCAGGTTGAGGGAGGTGATTCTGCCCCTTTATTCCTCTCTTGTGAGACCTCATCTGGAGTACTGTGCCCAGTTCTGGCATCCTCAACGTAAGAAGGATATGGAGCTGTTGCAATGGGTCCAGAGGAGGGCTGCAAAGATGATCGGAGGGCTGAGGACAGGCTGAGAGAGTTGGGCTTGTTCAGCCTGGAGAAGAGAAGGCTCCAAGGAGATCTCATAGCGACCTTCCAGTACCTGAAGGGGGCTACGAGAAAGCTGGAGAGGGGCTGTTGATAAAGGCTTGTGGTGATAGGACAAGGGAGAATGGGTACAAACTGGAGAGGGGCAGATTTAGACTAGACATTAGGAAGAATTTCTTCACCATGAGAGTGGTGAGACACTGGAAGAGGTTGCCAAGGGAAATTGCAGCTGCCCCATCCCTGGAGGTGTTCAAGGCCAGGCTGGATGGGGCGTTGGGCAGCCTGATCTAGTGGGATGTCCCTGCCCATGGCAGGGGGGTTGGAACTAGATGATTTTTAAGGTCCCTTCCAACCCTAAATATTCTATGATTCTAAGATGCTATGGAAGTACGAGTCTCCCTCAGTTGGCTCTCTTCTACATGTGTAAGGCGTATCTGTATCAAGATACATCAGCTGCTTTTAAACCTGTCTATAGACGATGTACTAACAACCAAAATGGCAATAGGAGAAAGTGCTGACCTGGGTCTGGACTTTCCACAGTATTCAAAGCACTCCATCAATATCTATTGCTTAAGAACTTCTTTTTCATTGTGAAATAATGGTGAAGGACATTTTTCATTTGCCCTTGCTGCTTCATGTACAAGAATTGATGAGTAGCAGAAAATTTTTCTTGGTGACTTACTGTTAAGATATGAAATCCTGATCTTAAAACACAGCCAGTACTGGTCATGTCTTAAAGTTTGAGAGGATCTTACTCCTTAACTAGGAAAAAAACAGATTGGTTCAGCGAGTGAATGACAAAAAGCCCAGCCAGCTAATGGCAAGACTTGGTGACTTTCCTTCCACGGTACTGAAAGTTCCCAAAATTGCCGCAGGGCTTTAGTGCAGCTTTCAGTTGGGCTGATGAGAGCACACACTGCAGAGACAGGGTGAACTCAGAGATGCTGTGGGAACCAGAGGACTAGGAGAAGATGAATATTCTCAGGAGAATCTGCCAGGCCTAGTGAATCCCTGCAACAGACCTGACAGAAAGACAGAGAAGGACACAAGCCTTGTGAAAATGGATATAGCTGCTATGGTTTCCACTATGCTATGTCCCACACTTCCAGTTCTTCCAGGTTTAGGCTACAGGTGAAGGAGTATAAGGACAGGTCAAGGAGGAGAGACTGGGCTCCAAGACTGAGATTATGTGATTTCCTGTGTAACTTGAAATGGGGCAGTACAACAGGGACAAGTCATGGAGATGGTGTGATTCCTGAAAGAGGGGGCAGCAGTAACAGGAAACACACTATAATAAAGAGGTGTTACACTGAGAGTTCAGGAGATGGCTGTGACTGCCAGAGCTGATTTGCTTGAGAAAGATCAAATCCCTTCCACTGCATCCTTACTCCACGAGGTCTGAAAAGGATGAAAATAAAGAGTGAAATACCTCAGCGAGGAAGGAGAAGGCATGACTCAAAGGTCACAGGGCAACCCAAATTTTCCAAACCCTGGAGACGCCTCTACAGCTGTCTCCAGCAGCCCAGAAGGACTCTGGAAGCCGTGTCGGGAGCTGAGCCTCGGCAGCCGCCAGGTGTCCCCACCACCCCAGGCAAGGGATGTGCTCCAGGGGCTGGGCAGCCCCTTCAGCTCCAGAAGGAAAAACGAGCCCAGCTTTTCAAGGAAATCGGGATCTGCCCGGGGTTAACGCCTGTGTTTCCATTATATCGCTCCCTCAAACCTCTCCTACACTTAACAAAACAACTTGCAGCCTCTCTAGGTCCATAAGACACAGGAACGACTGTGCTGGTTAAGAGCCATCTAAAACATAGTCCTTATAGGTCGCTGAGGATTTCTGTGCATGTTCTCTGTAATAAATTGTTATGACCACGTTTTAAGTCTGTTTGATGCTGAATTCTTTTTTTGAGGGTGTGCTTACTCACCTCATTGGAATGAGTCCTGTTCTGGTGCTTGGCCCTGTCGGATGCATTGGAGAAAGCTTTGTTGCAGCCTTCATGTTCACACACATATGGTTTTTCTCCAGTGTGAGATCTCAAATGTGTTTTCAAGTTTTCTAGTCTGGAGTAGGCCTTTGTACAACCTTCAAACTGCAGACAAGAAGTAAGTCTGTATTAATTTTAATCTTTGGACTTGCAGGAAATGGTAAAAGCTGACCTATAAACGTTTAGAGACTTTCCAAGCCTTCATAACCTTACTCAATGTAATTTTGTTTTGATGTGTTGGATTTTAATTTTACCCAGGCAAAGTCCATCACAGCTCAAATTAAAATGCTTCCAGCACTATGTAAAACTTCTCTTACAGTATTTGTGTACTTCATCTAAGACAGAAATCCATTGCAAAGTCATTAGGAGGCTGGGGGCCAGCAATAACACCCTGCTCGTAGAGAAAGTGCTTTTAAATAATGAAGCAAACTAAGCCCAGTTTAATAATGCCTTTTGGGCTTCATTGCACTTTAAACTCGAGGAAGTAGGCCAAACTATCCAGTGAATCCCCTCTCCTAAAGCTCTGTAATCTGGGCGAGCTGGATAACAAAGCAGACATGGTAGCCTCTTCTCCAACAAATGTCTGACAGACAAGAGATCAGGAAAGGCAGCATCTGCACCACTCTCTTCCCTGCAAAGCCCCACCTGCTGCACAGCCTGGAACTCATCCCTCTTTACTCACAGTGCATTTGTGTGGCTTTTCCCCTGTGTGTCTCCTCATGTGGACCACCAGCATATACTGGGCTTTGAATGGTTTCTGCTCCCGGGAACAGTCCAGCCATCGGCACACGAACTCTTTCTTCTCACCATGTATATGGTCATTGTTTATATGCTGTTCGGGTAGAAGAGAGATTATAGTTAACAGAAATGTAACATCATCATCAGCCTTTGTAACTTCACACTGGAACAGCACCTGAGGCTCAGGTACTAACCAGGATCCTGCGGTACTAAGAGTAAGAAGCTTGTCTGTGCTCCAAAGCGATCACAAGGTTCAAATTATAGGTCTTATTGGAAGTCCACTAAGGCCCATGAATTTGTTTCTACTGATGTAAGCAGGCTTTGGATCATACGTCAGGGATAGAGGCTGTTAAATGGACCCCGGACAATCTCATGCACAGCACTACTTGCGTGATTCACATTAAGTAATGCTTTCCCAGATCAGGGAAGCCTTACTGAAGTGCCATTCAACACAAACAAGGTTTGCAAAATCAGGCCCTTAAAAATGTGTCCTCCAACCTGAAAAATCAACAGAACTGCTAAACCAAATTTCCACCAAAACTTTTAACTTTTAAAGAACCACATGATCTTTCAGTAAATGTATTGGATTAGTTTACATATTGTGGCAGCAGAAAGTAACCCCTACAAAATACAGTAACAGAAAACTAAGCACAGAAGCATCCATCAAGTTGGCTTCTGCCATTGTCAAGTACGGTTCCTCCTGAGAGTCTCTGGAAGCAACATCTGCTGCAGGCCTGCACATGTCTTGCTGTGGTCTGTGTCATCTGCGTGAGCGTACGTAGAGACAGGCTGAGGCTGTGCACCTCTAACTCTTCCAGAAAAGTAGCTTGTTTCTTTCACTGACACCCAGTTCAGCAGAACATTATAATATGGATTTAATTCTCACTGACTGTGTTTCTGAAATGGGAAGACAAATCATGGCCAGCCTCAAGACTGGTTTGGTTTTTCAAGGTTTAACTGTTTGAATTTTTTGCACAGCTTCAGAAAACAACAAAAGCACCCTAAACCTGAACTTTCAAAGGTTTCTGGAGGCTGGCTTTTCAGCAGGAGCTAATGACATAACCTCCCAGACTCTTGGAGAAACTCTGCCTCTCTCGGAGACTTCCCCATTGCTTTATTTTCTACCACTGCTTACTAGCTGGGCCACTAGATGGCCACATTCCTCAGCGAATGTGATTATTTCCATTAAGGTACTAGACAAAATCCTTCCAGAGTTTATATTTGATCTCAGCACAGGGATGAAATCTGTATCTACTCCCTAAGTAGCTCACAAAAAAAAAAAAAAAAGCCAGCTGTGCAGAAACTCAGTAGTTCATAGTGGAACACAAAGAAGATAATCCTGATCTTTTCTGAAGTCCTGAAAACAATCAGAAAACCAAGTAAATCACTTAAGTTCACAATTATGTGGCACTGCCATGGCAAACAGATGTGCATTGCCTATAAAAGATGTCTGATCTTTTTCTCTTTCTCAGACTTTATTACCATTTCTTAAAAGCCGTGATGGGGCGCAGAGCAGATGTGCTGGACAAGGTACAACACGTAATCTGCAGGACTTTATGTTTCAAGTGCAGATCTCTAGTCTATTCATACTATACACACCTATACCAAAAGTGTGCAGAAGCCTTGTGCTGTGAAATGGCATTGGAAAGGTACAGTGAATTTAATGTGTACTCTTCTTTCCTGAAAGCAAAAGAAGTAATGGGACAAAATGCAACGCATTAAAGTAATTCTTGGCAGAAACTTCCTGTAAACATTACAGGCCATAAGTTATTTGGTTAAACCTACACAGCCAAGAGGGAAATGAAAATCTGAGCGTATGACACAGGCTTTCCACTTAATACAAAAAACTTCAAGGATGGTTCAATCAGTTCACAATAGCACCTCCTTTTACCTCCCACTGAGTGGGCATTCAGACACCATAGACACTTTTCAGATAAATTCTCCACAGGACGCTTTTTCTCTTTGTCCCAGAAAACAAGCTTGCTCCTTACCCTCCAGACCTCCTGCCTTTATTAGTGTGAGCATCGAATAAAACTGGCCTTTCTCATGGGCATAAAACTCCCTTCTCCACTTCCTCTGCAGCCCAGGCTCACTGCAGCAGCTGACAAAGCTTGCCCAGGATGGTGACTTGATCATTTTTCTCTATGTCACTCCACTCGCTCACTTGTCAAGTATCTTGTGATCACCCTTGGAGCACTGCTGTGTCCCTCCATGCTCATCTGTCCTGCTCTCTTAACCTGTCACTCCTTTCCTACTCCCTCTGCTCTTCCTACAATCAAACCCCTCTTTGCACTGTTTTCTCTCATTGCTCTGATGCTCCAAATGGCCTCTGAGAGCTCACCTGCAAAGGTATCTCGTTCCCATGCAGCCCCCCTAAGAATCCTCATGTTCAGGTAAAGCTTGGGAGAAACAAGCCCGTGATGTCATCTGCTAATCTGTGTAATTTCTTTAGACCCCTGATGAGCTCCTCCACTGCTTTTTTGCTGAGGGGTGATATTTTAACAGACCTATAAATGTGCCCAAACACTGGAAGTCTGATCTGGAAGAAGACACTTGCTAGACATGAAATCAACACAAGTAAGAGGCCAACAGCAAAAACAGGTAATGCTTTCAGGTAAGGAGATTCACAGCATTTGTAAACCTGACCACGTAGGGCCAGATTCAAATGCCCTCACTCGCTCAAGTTACGATTTGAAAACTGATCAGTCATCTGCTATGGACACGTAGGCAGAACTACACAAATACGAAACAGGAACTGAATCTATAATGGATTTTTTTATCATTAGGCAGAAAAGATGTGCTACATTTACAACATGTTTAAAGGAAGAGGGAGGTCTCACTGTGCAAACAACGGCAATTAGAGAAGTTCAGAACTTTGTGAACTCCGGCATTCAGGTTCTTTGACTCAGATAATTACCTTTGGATTTTGCACGGTGGTTTTGGCTCCCTGGTCCCTATTATGAGATGGAATGAATAGTTTTGAGCTTGTAAAACAAAGAACAGTCAGGAATAAGAGTATTATGCAAAGCAGCAGCTTTGGTACAGTACAATAAGGATTTATAGGGTTTCAATTTATAATCTGTTTGTAACCTTATTACACCCATGAAATGTCACATTCCAGGGACTAGATCAGAAGGATTTTTTTTTCCTGGTGAAATTGAATTTTGATGCAGTTTAAGGATGTGAAAAAGCTTTTCTTTTAATTTTGTAGGCCCAAACCTGCAAGTTTTACTTACGTTGGTAATCCTTATTACAGTAAATAGGCGCATGAAAGCAAATGATATTACTCCCTAGTGTCAGGGTTACTAACATCAGGCTCTGAAGCACCAGCTCTTTATTACTAAGAATTTCTGGACTGAAAAAAAAGAGCCCCCATGAAAAGCTGGGATTCTACTAGCTATCTCCCATTGCACACAGCTCCAAAAAGCTGCTAAACAGGGGTCATTTGCAGAATACCAGTCACTTTCATGCCACTTCAATGCTCATTACCAAAGCTCAGTCTGTCCTGGCTCATTTTCTTTTCTTTAAAAAATGTTACTATTACCATTTGGCTCCAAAACACCCCAAAAATGAACAGAGTGAGCTGACCTAAATAGTGATTTCAACCTCAGAATGCCCTGGCTTTGAAGGTGGAAGCTCTGAGATGGATTTCAATTCCAGAGCAAAAGGAAAAAAAAAGCCATCAAATTCACTGAAATAAAGGCTGAAGTTGGCCTGCCATCTCTTCTGAAGAAGCTCAAAAACAGACGTAATGGGAAGCACAAACGCTCACATGGTACTTAATTCTACTTAATACATGTTCTTACACAATCAATGCACACTGTATGTGCAACTCTATATTGTAAGAGATGATATGAGCTGACACTGGAGGTAGGAAACGTTCCATTTCCCTCCTCCAGGAGTATGTAAGTGTATCCTAGCTGACTGCTTGGAACCCATTAGCTATTCAACACATAAACAAAATAAAAATGTGCTCTCACAGTAGTGAAACAGCAGGAGGAAAGTCTCTTCATACTGGTGGAATGATTTTGGAACAACACGAGAAAAGAATGATTGTCACCTGCAACTGAGATTGCATCTGAAAGCGAAGTGTTATTTGGCAGATAAAGCAGAAAATGTTGGGAAAATGTCTTCACATATGCTGGAGAAAACCAGGAATAGACCATGCTGTATTTGGTGTCATGTGGTAAGTTAGTGGTACAGCAGAAGGCACATCACTATTGCCAAAAATTGATTTAATTTTAATCTTACAATGGCAGTTATAGACTTTTATCTTCTCACAGTTATTTCCCTGCATTTTAAAAACTAAAAAAGTAGGTGCTAAATAACTCCTCACTAAACCTCACTACTGACATCAAGCAGAAGTAGCATTTAAATCACCTTCTAGCACAAGCGTTCCCCTGGACTATGCTGCCAGAGAAAGCCCCTCAGAGCCACTGCATTTCCTGCATAGGAAACAACAAGTGAATGGCGAGAAGGCATTGCAGTAAGAACATCCCGCAGCTGCATGAGGGAGTTGTGGAGCCCACGGGGCTGCACAGAGGAAAGTGTGTCCAGCAGTAACAGACTGGGTAGCTCTGAGGCTGGTTTGGAAGAGGATTAGCTGTCCCTGACTGATAAATCCTGCAGGGAGTACTCTTATTTAGTGTTTTGCATAGGGTATGGATTTGTCCTTAAGCCCACATGCAGTTAGAGACAGCAGGGGGCTTCCTGGTCACCAAGCCCATCCCTCACTGTGGCATGTCCCACTACACATAATCTGGTCATGGACAGAGCAAGCTTCGTCTTCTAAGTACATTGGTGATCTGTTCCCTCTGCTCCCAGTGGACAACTCTTCTAGGAACTCACTCCTCTGCTTGTTAGCAACTAATTTCTAGCTTCAATTTATTCACAGCCAAATTTATGCTCATCTGTTCTTGTGCCAGCACTATCCTTTAGCTTCAACAGCTCTGCTTCCCTGCACGGTGTTTATTTCTCTCCTTCCCCCACTTCAACTAACTGAGAGACAACACTCTCCTCTCTGCCTTCATTTGCTGGATTAAATGAGCTGGTTCCTTCTGGTGTTCTCTAGGATGACCAAATCCTCAATCTTCCTCTCACCCTGCTTTGGCCTGAGGTGTGGAAGTCCATGTGTCCTGCCTGTCATTTTGTTCCTATTTTTCTCATTGCCTCATCCAGGACTGCATTAGTCCATTCCTCTTTAGTGGTCCTCTTGTTCCTCCTCTTCACCTGGCCTAGTACAACTTCAACTTCAGAATAGTATGAAGTAAACCAGAGCTCACCAGACTCAGTATAACAGAATTCAAACTTGCCTGTCCTAACTTAGTTTTTAAGTACAGATCTCTCCTCCACTTTGTACTTGAGACCACTACCAAACTGTATGAGTAACTCATAACTTGTGAATGCACCCTTCCTAACAAAAAAACCTTGGGAAATTGTATCTACTACTATGGCCCCAGTAAAGGCAGAGACTTCAGACCCAGGAAAGCTAAAGCCCACATACACAGAGGTATTTAGGTCTTTGATACCCACTGAACACAGTCACTTACTCATGAGTGGTGTGCATACTTTTAAGGTTCTTGACCCGCACAGCTTCTTGAGATATCTGAGTGATTGCAAAAGGAGTATCAGCTTTCAGCAAAGTGACAGGGCAGCACTTGAGCAAATACCCATGCTTGCCTGCTCCCCAGGGATGCAATCCACAGCTCATCACTGCTCTGCGCTACCATTTTAGGTAGTCAGGCAACTAAAAGATGACATCAGGAAGGCCCCTCTACCATCTCATTAACATCTTGATAAAGATTAACTCCATGATCCACGGCAAGATGGACAGAAAAAAGTTTTGTAGACAAGTCAGGATAAAAAGGAGGTCCTAGTGAGGTAGGAAATTTCCTGTGATGACAGAAATCCTATTGTGAGGAGTAAAAAACCTGCATCTCCATGGACTGAAATCCCCAGCAGACTTTTCAGACACTTTTCAGTCACGGCAGTCAAGTCTCTCTCTAAACCCTGTGACTAGCTGTTAAAACAATGCATGCATTTTAATTTCCTTTTATCTGCTAGAAAAAAAAGGTATGGATCCTTTCTGTCCTTTCTCTACTAAAGATCATTTGCGGGCACAACTAGGCTGAACAACCACAGGAGACTGTCCACAATGTCTCCTCCCTGCTGCACAAGTCAAGAGAGTGCTTTTGACCTCACGCCCTTAGGGTGGCATAAGTACTTAAGCCATTTTTAGTTCCTGAGATGGAAGAAGTACTTAAGCTGATTTAAACCTGTATGGTAGCATAACTGCTTAAGCTGCTTGCAGTTCCTGAAGCCAAGTTGAAGCCATAGCTATAAGAACTCTGCATTTCTGCATAGGCACAAGTCCAGATAACTATCTCCACTCATGCTTCCTTTCCTTTGGAGGCATTTATTGTTATTCTATTAGAGTTCTTGAGGCTGTCTGGCATAGTTTATGGAAGATTTAAGAAATGCTGTTGCGACAGATCTCTGCTAACGCTTATTAGCAACATGACAATTTACACCATCTGCTGATCTGGCCCAAAGCAGGTCAGCGCCTCAACAGTCTTGACACCTTGGCTGAAATGGAATACCCACAGTTAAGATCAGCTGGATCTTAAAAACACTGCACAGCAATTTCCTCTGTGTATAATGAATGCACTAAATACTCCGTCTGCACACTGCACTCCTCAGCCTGTAATGTTTGATCTTGTCATTCAACCTCAATACTTAACTTTCTAAGTTTTCCACTATTAAGAAATTAAGCCTCCTACTCCCCCTAGATTTGGTCACGATTGTGCACCTCAATGAGGACTAGTGGCATACCACATTTCAGTAATCAGATATTTTGGGGTTACATGTCTGAGAGAGGAGTGTGACTCTTTTAAATAGTACAAAAATATGTACTGCAAATGCTTCAGTCAAAAAGGTGCTTATTTCAGAAAGGAGTGAAGTATGTGGAAAATAGGATATAATAATTTAGGTTATTTTACAAACAATATACTAACTCTGTGTACATGACTTTTAATACTTAGTTGCAAGAAAAAAATTAGACCTCAGTCAGCATTCCAGCTGAATTCATGCTTGAAGCTCATTTATTTCTGTGCTGTTCTGGATTCCCATCTCTGCCCCTTGAGACCTAGCAATAGCAGTCAATGAAGAAAGGGAGGGATCAAAATTAGAAGTCCAAGTCAACTGAAAAATAATGATGATTTACAACTTGAGACAGCCAACGGAACTAGATGGATGGGGATTGCAGGCACAGGATAAGGGCAGCATGGAAACCGATAGCTGGAACAGAGGATGGAAACAGAAAGAAAGAAAGTGGCAGGAGTTGAGGGAGATCACATTGGGTTCTGCCCCTAACAGTTAATCACCTTTTCTTAGCAAGATGTTGCTGTACTTCCAACATCATGGCCTCAATAGCTCATAAACTGCTTATTCACTTGCCTCAGTCTGAAGGGCTTGGGTTAGTCTGGCTGGTTTCCTGGCATCTGGGAGAGCACTCCCATGTGAAGGGCAGACTGAGGGGAACCCCAGAGAGGTTGCAACAAACAGTTGGGATCAACAGCTGGGCTAGTACAGCTGCCACTGGGAGAAGACTGGGTTTACAGACAGATTTAAAAATGTATTAAAGATCTTGGGTCAGTGCAACACATGGAACGAGACTATTCTTGTCTCATGGGGTGTACAAGTTCAGAAGCAAGAAATGCACAAAGACTGAGAGCAGTCAAAGTGATAATAATGAATGAACATTTGCATTTTGTGGAGTTGACTATAAGCCTGAGCAGGAGTCATCTTTTTACCTCAAAGGCTGTTTAAGCAAGCCACAGCGAATCATATGATTTTTTATGTATGGGCTTGAAGAAGTCTGATTCTCTAAATGTAAAACTGTATATGCTAATTGGAAGGGCACTACACAGAAGGGTTGTTATCTCCTCACCTCCCTGTTTCAGCTGAAAATATAGGTCTGATTATTTTTTGTTCATCCCTCTGCACTAACAACAGGAACAAAAGTTCTCAGTCCCCAAGTCAAAAAAAAAAAAAAAAGCAAGCTTTCTTTCTGCTTTTCCTTTTGTTCTCTTGTGATAAATTCTGTAGTTGTCTTCGTTGCCTATCAATAGGTTAAACATATCCAACTTGTGTGTTTAAATGCTAAAGACAGAGAATTCCCCAAGGATACGTCAATTGTTGGCTCTTGTACAAAGAAAATACTGTATTTTGCTCAGAAGAGCTTTCTGTGGCAATTTAAAAACAGTGAGACAGACACAATATCCTGGAGAGAGGAAAACCTGCCTTATTACATTCCTGACCCAAGAGAAAGGATCTGCCCTTAGGACATAAAGAGAATCAGTAGGGGGAAAAAAAGAGAAAAGTTATCTAATACTAAAAATAAAGACAGTGGTTCATAATACAGCATGACCTTCTTTTAATCTCTGATACAGTAGTTATATGGTATGGATATGATATAATACCAACAGGGCAAACACAGCTTGCTCATCAGGCTGATAATCGACTTCCTCAGCCTGTACCTACGTTTCCAGGTTTTGGACAGCTTTTTGGTAGGCTTTGGGATGTTCTCTAGAGGGAATGGAACTTAAGGGATATTGCAGGGATTCTTTCCCAATAAGAACACATCTTGTTCTTGTTTCGTTTAATATACATACATTCACGTATACAGTACAGTTAAGTCTGCTCGCAGGAAAATGCAGTTCCATCAAGGGCAATGTTTTACAGCTCTCCTTTGATTTCCTGTGTAAGAGCATGCAGCTATAAAGGAATGGGTAGAATTTTCATCTTTGTTTCCGAAACCTGAAAATTTAATAAATGAGATTCTGCCAGAACATCAACATAAATGTTGTGGACATCACTTGTTCCACTTTTACAGTGGAAGGAAACATGCTTTGATGTTTTTCAGCTTTGTTTTTTTCTCTCATGTTCCCCACCATAACTCTGTCTAAAAATCAACTGCCATCTCTTTCTAGAAGGTTGCATTCTTGTATTACTAGCTGGGAAGTAAGTTAATAAGTGAAGCTGGTATGTTACAAGAATTCCAGCTTTCATGACTCTTTTTTTTTTTTCCAAAGGTATTGAAATATTTATTCAATACATGCTGCTGTGGCAATTGGGCTTTACCAGTTCCTCCAGCACTGATGCTCTGTTTTGTATTTGCCTTTGTTTAAGCAAGGTATCCCAGCTTCCATATTTTGTGAAGTTCTACCTCTTTCTTCAACCACCTGAATCTGTCACCTGCCCAAGGAGAGGGCTAATTGCATTTATTATTTAAGGCAGCTGCAGCAGAAAAATGAAGGAACTGAAAGTGGAAACCAAGAACCAAATGCTCAAGTCAGCTGTTCTCAAATGGGGATGTTTTAGTTACATCTCTGCCATCCAAGGATATGCCCTGCTCTCCTGAGAAACGCTGAAGCAGGGAATGATGCAACAAGGTGACAATGAGGATGACTAAGTTCCTAGGGCACTGGGATGAAGAAGCCTGTAGGGAAGAAGTGTCCCCGCACTGTTTCTGAAAGAGTACAAGAGGCCAACTGCAAGATAACCATTCCTGGCATTTCTCCCAACCACCTTCTACTACTTGCCTGACATCTGCATTACTTCCCTGCTCTGGCTGTCCTCCCAGTGTCCTCCGCCACAATGTGCTCCTCTGCGCAACTCCTGCTGCTTGTGTTATGCGCTCCACACCACTTCATCAAAGCTGGTAAACTCTCCTCCAAGTTCCATTCACTCTGCATCTTTCTTGGTACAAACCATGTGTGTTTGGAAGCACAATTTTAGTCCTGCACTGAGCATGAACTATGCTAACAGAAAGAAAGCCTTTTACTACAGGGTAACCCTTTCTTTTCTGAAAGGGTAGAACCCTACTACAACTTTCACCTTCACCGAGACTTCAGCTATGCACAGAAATCACTTTAAGAAAAATAATCTTACATATCCATGTTTGGCTTATTTTTACTTTGTGGGTTTTATTCTCTTCATATTTACACCCAAATTACATTACACCTTCTGTGTAAAGGTCACATGAGAAAAAAATAGGGTAATTTGGTGCCTGCAGTGTAAACTAACAAACCCAAGACAGAGTAGCAAGAAGAAAAGCAGAAGGAGAAAGAAGCCAGGCAAAGTGTACACCAGTGATGGAGAAATCAAACTTGGCTCAAAAGGCCAGGACTGGAAGAAGAGACTGAACAAAGGCTGTCTGCTGACCGGTTTGAGACCTGTTGCTCACCAAGTGACGAAGCTGTGATGTTACAATGCAACAGGAACCAAAGGTGGTCTTCTCCCATATCCTATACCCCAGCCCTGCACTGATGACCTTCAGCCTGTGCTGCCTGCTTTCCTTCCATCTTTCTCCATCGCACATGCATTCAAGCTTTCCCCACAGGATTTCTGAGAGCTGGCTACAGGCAGGAACGCTACAGAGTGAGATGCAGGAAGGATTCCTGTCCTCAGGAAAGAGCTCTACTGCATGACATCCTGCCATAAGCTCACAAAAGAGGAGATTCCCATTACAAAGAGCTCCACATTCCCCCCTCAAACTATTCTAAACAGCATTGCACAGACAAGAGGGAGTTTTTCCCTACAGCTGGATTGGGAAGAGGGTAAAGAATGGCCTGAAACCAGTCATCTGCCCTTCACTAGGTCTGAGAATACCAGTGAATGTTGCCTAGAAAATGCACTACCTGATGCATTCTAGGAGTGACTGAATATGGAAAGAGAGAAAAGCTCAACTTCAACATTTTATGCCTCATGATCTTTGCATTTAGGGATAAAAGTTGATTTTATGTGCAACTGCTATGGAATTTCCAGGAAAACCAAGTTAAAACCCATTAAAAGTCCTTCACAGGCACCACCTAATTCAAGAAGTGGCTGACTTGTTTCTTTACAAATCTGAACTTGCATGCAATCTTTAACAAAAACATACATCAAAAATAGGGCTTACCTTATAAAACAACAAAACTTGAAGAACCCAGCACTTAGCACTGCTACAGATGTCAGCATAACACACTTAAAAGCATATATTCTATTTCTGGATTTTTGTCATGGTAAAAAAGATAGACCACAGAGGACTCCTGCCAGCACACTTGAGAGTCATCAGAAAGAGGCATTATAATAAGGTATTTAATCTTATTTGCAGATAGCATAAAGAATGAAAATACTGTCCTGATTTTGTAAGAAGCACACCAGCACACATGATGCAGAAGAACTAAATACTGTGGACATTTTCCCACATTCATGCAGAAGACAAAAATCTCCTTCCTGACACAATAATTCACCCAACTTCAATGGCAATCAGACTTGCTGTACTTATTAAACCTGAAATTAACTATTCTTCCCCCATCTTGTTTGGCTTTGATTAATTCCAGCTATTGCTCCTAGCTGAGATGCACAGATCCTGCTTTCACGAGCCACTCTGCTCACATGGGCTCTTATGGCAGCCTGGAGCCCATTCAACTTGACTGGGTCCAAACACGCTGAGCTCTCCGCAGAAGCAGGGCTTCAGCAGCTCCTATAGTTAGTTATTGAGCTGTGTGTTCAAGCCATGCTCAAAGTAATAATACTTTCCTTTAAAAAAAGGTATGCTCACAAGAAAATAAAATGGGAAGAGATTTCTAATCTTTACATTCCACAACACAGGAGCCAACAAATAAACGCTCAGCAGTAAAGATGTCAAGAGCAGAAAAAAAATGGAAATAAAGAAGTAGCCAGCAAAATATCCTAACAACTGTGGTGCATCAAATGAATATACAAAGCCAGAGCTGTTTTATAAAAATTGTACGGTTTTAATGACAAAAATATGTTAAAATTTACCCTACCTTTCAGTGCATGCATTCAGAAATAGATGGCAAGCAGGTTAGTACCAACAGGCTCTTTGAATTAAAGTGTAATGGTATATTACAGCAGCTTTATATAATTTTATATTAGCAGAAAGAAACCACTGAATTCCACGAGCCAACTTACTCATCTGTGAAAAACTAGGTAGAACAAGGAAAAAGCTAAAAAGTACTGTTTTAAAAAGATTTCGAAGTCTTCTATACTCCCAGATTGTTACAAAGTACTTGATCCCTTCCAAAAAAGTTAAATCATTGCCTTCCTTTACTGAAAATCCTATGCTCCTAATGGGGTGAAATAGCAAGGTAAATGTCAGACAATTAAACGGGATCTGCTCTTCAGGTTTTATTAAACATATGGACAGTAACACTGAGCATACAGACAGGATGTGCTGAACAATATGCACTTCGTTTAGTTCAACCTTGGGCCAGATTTTGTAAAACCATGTGCTTTCTTCTGCTTTTGGTACTTTGTTAATGATTACAGCATAGCTAACTCTGATCCACTTAAAATGAAAGAAAAGTTATTCCTCTGCAGGATCGTCCTCTGCAACTTAATGAGTAAGTCTTCCAATTTTTTTTTAAAGAGAGTTCTATGCTTGCCACATGGATACATCCAAATTGCCCGATGATAAAAACACCAATGCTTTGTCTGCAGAAAAAGATTTTTTTTCAATATAGCAGGATTTTTTTCAATAAATGCACTTAGTGCCTCCTTATACATAATCCACAAAAGCTGCATTTCAGATTAGGAGACAAAACCTGATCCACTTTTTGCAATGAAATGCATAAAAACCCCAAAGAAAGTCAGAAACATAATGACTTAAAAATACAACAACACTTCTAGCAGAAACTACAAAAAAATGATGGCAGGGATAAGCATTATCAAAATCTTTACCAGACAATATATGTTTTAATGTTTGTTTCATCACAGAAGAGGTCCTGATAGAATTAATACGACACTGGTGGGTGACAGAAGCAATGGTGTGTTAGTAATAACATAATGTGTGAACTGGAGATGATATTTCGGGCACACCCTTTGTAACAACTCTAAGAAACATTTCTAACAAGCTTCAGCACGCGCAACGTCTTATTGCTCCTCGGAGACCTCCCTTGGCTTTTTTGCCCTGGACATGCCTTTAGAATTCATCTTTCACACCTGCATTACACTTGGTCATCCCAACCACATCCTAGCAAAGTCAGGGTTAGCAAAGGTCTGTCACATGTTAGAAATTAGTCACCCTTGATGCTCCAGGGAGCAGCAGCAGAGATATTTTCTTTAATCTCTCTCTTTCCACGGGAGGACATTGTCAGTTGTCTCGTGTATACCACAGACAGTCTTGTGTTGTAGCTAGACTACAGACGTGTGTTTGAGCTGTTGGAATGAAAACTGTACAGAATCCCTTAGTAGAACATGAGGGTATCACCTAACACTCAGAACAGAGCGAAGGCCAATTTTTTTCTGCCCTGCATTCCATGTGCTAACTTTAATTGACTTGCAGCTAACTTAACAAGTGCTTTTGGCAACTAAAAATCAATCCCCTAAATAGTCCGGTTTATCTCAAAGAGTCATCTCTTCTCCTGCATGCTATTGTGGCATCATCTGAATGGGACAGACATCTGCTGGCAGTCAGCCCCAGGAGTCTGCAGGAGTAAACCAAAGGGCAGCCCCATATCTCTGTAACTCTCCTTCATCCAAAAACTATCAGAGCTGGAGTCTGGCGCCTACAGAATGCAATATAAAACACACTTTGTTGTTCAGGCTTTTTTACTAACGGTAAGTGTTGGAATCCCCTTGGCAAATAATTTCCTGGATGGTAATCCCTTGGCTCTGATCCATGTAGAGAAAGTGGCTGCACTGGAGGGAGGTGTGCAAGGCATATGCTCCAGCTTTGTGAAATGAAGTAGTCTCTTCATTAAATATCAGTGGCCAAGCCTGAAAACTTAATATTTGCCCTGTCTATTGAAGTAAGCTAAGCTCACTGCTCAACACTCTTCAAGCCACATGTAATGTTGCAAATAGTCAAATACTGAGGAAAGAGTTTTCTTGATCATCTGTGATAATATGGGAAATGGTTTAGGCACAAGAAAGATATGTGAAAACTACCCCAAACATAGTGAGATACAGAAATATGCACCGTATGATAATTAGTACTGATAACAGTTTAAAGCATAAAGCCTGAATTTTACTAACTTAAAGAAAGATTACACTAAAAAAAAAAAAATCACATACTTTTTTTAAGCTCCTATATTCTCAGGCCTCCTACAGAGGGACAAAAATATCCTAATAATTGAGCCTAGTGCTGCTAACTGGCAAAACGGTCTACAATGCACAGTCCAGAGCTACAGGAATGCCTCTCCATGGCCACCAGACCAGGTGGGCTTGATCAGTTTTGACATATATAAGTTTAAGTTTTCTGAGACAAAGGGAGAGAGAGGCTGTGTGGGCGTAATTCCTGCAAGTCACTGAATTCTGGAAAGCAGTTTGACTAAGTTTCCTTTACTTGTAGACAAAGGCCGTCACAGGAAGAATAAAGCTGGTACCATCCTCACATGTGCCGTGAAGAGAACAGTGAGATACTACTTTTTTAATTAACTCATCCGAAAGTGATGCAGTCTTAACTGAAACACTCTAATCCTTGATTCCTCAAAATAGGAAGCACCAAAGCAAAATAAACACAGGAAACCCACTTGTCCTTTGCACTCCAGAAAGCTAAAAATATCCCATACAATCATATCACTTCTTTCTGGATACACTCCCTTTGCATTTCGTCCTGACATAGAGGGCCTAACCATGTGTGTACTTTGAACAAAGATCATAAATAAAACCAGAGCCAAGGGAATAACAGGAGTTAAAAAAAGGACAGTAGTAATTTTAGGTGCAAATACTTCTGGAGTAAGCTCTTGCTCTCACTGAAAACATTCTGAAAAAGGTCCCTGCATTCAAGGGGTGTTGCCCTCATCTGGCAGAGATCCCTGCTGGGGTAGGTGCTACCTAGAGGCAAAGCTATGCTGTGCTTCTCTCTGAAAATTTAGTTCCTACCTGCCGCTGTGCAGCTCTTTCTTTTAGTGCTTTCTTGACACATGTAGGAGAGGATAAAAGCCTAATGGGTGCAATTGTCAGCACAATATAAATTACTGCAAGGAAAAACTTGATGCATGGCTTGGGATCTGAAAGAGGAATGTCCACCATTGTTTGTGATTATGGATCACATCACAATCTAATAGCAATTTTTATTTAATCAATAATTTCCATGCTGAACAGACAGCCCTGTTACAGAGAATCGACAAGCAGGTACTGATAGCGACAAGGCTTGTTATTAATCTTTACCCTGCCAAGATATCAACCAAACTACTGTAAAAAAGCACCACCAAGATGGATTTAGGTGCTTCTTTTTCTTTTTTCTCTCCTTTCTGCTTCTCTTCCTTTCTTTTTCTTTCTCCTTCTTTCTTTTTCTCTCTCTCTTTCTTCCTTTGCCTTTATTTTCCTCTTAGCTACATAGCCCCATTACCCTTTTCCCTTTCCAGGTATGTAATGTTTCATACACTTTATATTCTAAGTTTATTTGAAAAATCTGGGGCTTGAATTACACAAAAAGGCAATTCATATTAAGCAATTTCACAAATCAGTGGGACCTAGCCCAGTGCTCAGTGTTAGCCATTATAGGCTAATAAATCATACTTTCTCTTTGAGATGTCAATCGCCAAAGTGCTTTGTAAAAATGTTGGCATCTGTAATTCAGCGAAGCCTTTTCATCTTGAAATAAGATGCTCCAGACTGATAACAAGAATAATCCTCTCTTGATCAAAAAAAAAATCTGCATTTTACCAATTAAAGCTGCTGCCAGAAGCCAAACGGAGCAGCACTGAGACTCCACTGTAGTTTATCTCTGCTAAACACAAGGAGGGATACAGTTAGAGCTTTGTTTCATTTTCAGCTTGACTACTTTATCTCATGGAGAACTGCAGCATCTCAGCCCTGCGATACACGCAAGAATGGTATATGCAGACCTCATACCTACAGTGCAAGCCACCAGAAGACCCACTCCTGACAAAACCACCACCCATTCATTTTCTAGATTAGGCAGCCGACACCTTGAAGAAAAGTCATGCTTATACAAAAGTTTAAGCACCGGAAAACACTAAATTCATTTCAACATGATAAAAGGCTGATCTGTTTTATTTTTTCCTTTCTATTAAAAGGTTACACAAACAAAAGAGACTGCAAAAAGGAATCCATGCATCCCAGCCCTCTCAAAAACAAATGCAGAAGTTGCACTCATGCCTGTATTTAGCTAGTCTGTCTCTGCCTCTGTCAAGCGTCCAGTTCTGGAATCCTCAACTTAGGACATCGAGCTGTTGGAACGGGTCCAGAGGAGGGCTACAAAGTTGATCGGAGGGCTGGAGCACCTTCCCTACGAGGACAGGCTGAGACAGTTGGGCTTATTCAGCCTGGAGAAGAGAAGGCTCAGAGGAGACCTTATAGTGACACTCCAGTACCTGAAGGGGGCTACGAGAAAGCTGGAGAGGGGCTGTTGATAAAGTCTTGTGGGAATAGGACCAGGGGGAATGGGTATAAACTGGAGAGGGGCAGATTTAGACTTGGACATCAGGAAGAATTTCTTCACCATGAGAGTGGTGAGACTAGAACAGGTTGCCCAGAGAGGTTGTGGATGCCCCATCCCTGGAGGTGTTCAAGCCAGGTTGGATGGGGCCTTGGGCAGCCTGTTCTAGTGGGAGGTGTCGTCCCTGCCCACGGCAGTGGATTTGGAATTAGATGATCCTTAAGGTCCCTTCCAACCCTAACTATACTATGATACCATGATACTATAATAAGTGCATGCTGATCTGCCTCTTCTGTCTGAGAAAAAGCACTTCCACTTGCAATAGCTGGGCCAGCACTCATAGATTTCTATTCTTCCTGGCTGGAATATGGGCAGCTAAGAGGGAGAACATGGCACTTGTGACAAACACATGGAGATAGGCTGCACTGTGGATAAACTCCTGTTCATTGGTTAGGATGGAAAGGTCAAACTGGAGTCAATACACAAGCCCAACCTTGCATGCAGCTTAGAAGCAGCAATAAAAGCGGCAGGGACTTATCTTTTCTCTCTTCTACATGATATACCTACAAGAGTTAGCTGAAAATCCAACTCACTCTGCAGCTTTACTCTTGCCTATTCGTTTGTCATTCAGTCAGTACAGGCTCTTCTGGGACTTGGCTGGGAGTTTCTTATCCTACACTTCTCCCCCAAACTGGAAGTCACCCATGAAACATCATTAACCTGGAAGCATACACTAGCTGAACTCCAGGCATAATAAACCCTTCAGGTAAGTATGCGTATCCACAAATCACCTAAATATTGCTTTGTGATTACACCACAGTTTAGCCGCACCTGGCTAAATCTCAGCAGCTAAACCCTGCAGCTGAGCTTCCAAAATCCCTTCCCCCACCACCCACCCCACAGGGAAAGAGGAGCGGGAAATGAGAGGAAAAAGACTTGCTGGTTGGAAACTAAAACTATAGCTTTAATGAAATGATAATAATAATAATGATAATGAAAATCATTAGAATGTAATAAAATATATACAAATATATGAGATCGTGCCCCCACCCCTCAGTGACTATATGTCACGACAAATGCGGCAGAGCAGACAAGAGGGAGTGAGTCCATGGCTAGGAGGGAGCTGGACTCAGGAACTGAAATCAGAAACTCAAGGATCTGGGATCACGAACAACCAGATATCCTCTCTGGATGTTGGCCATCACAGAAGAGAGACAGACCCTCGTGATCTCTCAGTTTTATACCGAGCATGACGTATATGGGTTGGAATATTCTGTTGGTCAGTTCAGGGTCACCTGCCCTATTCGCCCTTCCTTCCAGGTGCAGCTCCTTTTCCTCCAGCTTGAGGATGGCCTTGGCTAAGTATAACCTTCGACCCTTTTGCATATCAATGCCCTGTGTTATCAGTTTAGAGAAGAACACTGTCTCAAGAACATGCAGTTAGCTTTCAGAAAAATGAAGCTACTTAGAGCAACTGAGTTAGTCACAAATCTGACTCCTATCTAGCTCAAACCACAACAGATTAAAAGGACTGATAGAGGCCAAATCCTGCTCCCTGCCATACACAGCCCTTTCCACTCAAGTACCCACTTGTTCCAATGGCAATTGAAATGTATAAAGTAACTTCTCAGGGCACAGGAAGAACACTGTTCATCCCTACCCACAACAGTGAAAAAGAAGTGCTATTTAAACAACATGCCACATTTTAACAATCTCTTTCAGGGACACCAATTCAAAGACAATGACTTTGGCAACTTGTATGAACCGTAGCTGAAGCAGCAGCAGACTAACAACAAGTTTTCCTAATGCTGTGAAAGAAATGCTAATTACAGAGGAATTAAAATAAAAAAAATGATTACATTTCTCTCTCTAAATCCCCTCTTAATACTTTACAGATTAGGGTGGATTTATTTTTTTGTAAACCTTTCTCTATTAATAAAAGAAATCCCCACTTTAATTTTTTTTTTTTTTTGGCTTTCTCCTCTGTGATTCATCAAAAGCCAGACTCTAGGTAGGGGACCTGTCGATGCGCTTGTGTAGTGGAGTGCTGAAGAGGACCTGAGCCAAAGCACAGCTGGCCTTTGGGTCAAGCCCGGAGTGAGTAAGATCTCTTCACAAGGCAGCAGTGCTGACTTTTAACACTGCTGGAAGGCACAGGGCATCACTTTGGCTGGCGCGCACAAGCTGGCGCGCACAAGGATATGCTGGGAAGGCAAACAAGGGCCATGTCAGACCCCGAGGGCTACTGAGGCTACAGAGTAGTGAAGTCTGTCTGTGATTATTTAACCTTAAAACCCAACACCACTTACACGGTTGCTTTTGGTGGGGGTTAAAGACATGCTTGATTTAAACAAGTCTGTGTTAGATACCCATGCAGAAGCAAAACAAAAACGAACACACACTTAGGGGCACAGATCTGCTCACTAGCTTTCTCATGCCAGTAATGAATTGCTGGCCTATGAACAATGCTACCCTTCTGACACAGTTGAAAACTATGGGCTCAGCAGCCTATAATCCAACACAGTAAGATGATGCTGTAATTATAACTCAGCTTTTAAACACGCATCAAGAAGGAGATTTCAAAATCTAAAAACTTCTGGAAAGATGTTTCTCATAATTATTTGCTATAATCTCTCCTTCTTTCTCTTCCCCCTTGTTTCGTCACATCTATAAAGATCAAATATACGGAGGGGATGCACAAACTGCGAAGAAACCTTTCCATGGCACTTGCCTGCCTCTGAAACAACTCCCTCCCTTCTCCATGTTGTCCCAAGCCCTGGGCTTGTCTGACTTGAAGAATGATTTCTTTTGTCCGCAGTCTCCAAATATGGATTAGGGTCCAGACACCACTGAGTGAAAAATAAAATAAGATGCAATAGAATAAAACCAACAACAAAACCTTCTTTGGTGTTGTACGCAAAACATTCTCGTTTTGTCAGGAAAAAATGATTACTATAATGGATTTCATGTTCTTATCTATTCCCTACTCTTTTCAATTTAAAGGAAACATTTCTGAACCTTTCAGGGCAGTGGCTGTAACTGCCATGCACAATGATCCTGCGAATGGGCTGAAGCTTCTCTATGTTACTGTGCTAGAACCGAATAAAACTACAATGAAAATGTAGTGCTACAATGTGCTGAAAATTGGCCCTGCGAAGAAGAATTAAAATTTAAATAAATCCCTGCGCAAATCTGGAGATGCATGCAAACCAGGATGTGTAATTACACCCCTTTGGGATGGTGAAGGGCCTTGCCTAGGGTAGCTGGGACTTCACCTGCATTATAAGCAGCTGCAAGAACATCTCCAGTGCTCAGAGAGGAGAAATCACTAATGTGCAATGGATAATCTGCATTTTGGGGCAGCTGTGTGTAATCACCTCCTTTCAGGCACAGTTGCCTACCCACACAGGAGCAAAAAGCACCTTTTAAGCTCTGTCAGCTTGACACCAGTTGCTCATAGAGCAGTTTCTCCTCCTGCAAGCAGAGGGCAAAGTGTAGGTCTCATGGTCGTTCATGGCTCTGCCACTGCAGCTGTTACTCTGAGGAGCCCCTCTAGTCTAGATTATTCCCCTGTTTCAGCGGATATTTTTAGAGAGATGAAGCTCTCTCCAGTCCTTACCTACCACTCTCTTACAGGAGAGGAGCAGAGGAAGAAGCAACAGAACAAGAGCAGGAAGGCAGCAGAGGGAGTGAGACTTTAAAAGCCAATTGGGTGTGTCCTGATTTCTAGGTGTCCAGAATGACCCACTCCAAAGAGGTCTGGTCCTTCACGGAGTAGTGTAAACCACCTTCCAAGGTGCACAGCATTGATTATGGCACCCCACGTCACTACAGAGGCTGCAAAACCTTTTCTGTAGGCGCAGAGGGCAAAACCCTAAGAAACTCAACTCAGGGAACTTCACATAATGATTCTTCTGGGTATCCTCAGTGCACCACAATTACCTTGGGAACATATGGGTACCTGAGAAACACAAGAAACTTTCCTTTTGGTTTGGGTAAGACAAAAGAGCCTGGTGGAGCATTACAGCAGCTGCCCAGGGAACATGCCAGACACCAGGGCTTTGTGAAGTAGCAGGAAGACCTCAGCAAATGAAATTCTGAATGTAAGCCATTGCTGTCAGTTCAGGGCTTTTTGATCTCATCTAATCAACTGTAACAACAATGACAAAATTTTATTGCTGTACAATTAAGGAGAAAACACTAACAAAAAATAGCTCTACAGTTCTTCAAGCATGTTTTTGAATTAAAAATAATTATCATCAAGTCTACACAGCAAGGGGGATGAGAAATAGGCAGCAGTGTGTTTTTCTGATTGCCATTGTATTAATATTTAACAATAACTTCAGTCATTTCCTTGAAGGATAATTTTCATAAACAAACTTTTATCTTTAGCATCTAACCCCTTTGCAATATTTTATTCTTGAACTGATTTCTGGAGGAAAAAAAAGACAAACTGCAACAAAAAGCAGATTTATAAAAATATACAATATCTTATTAGCTTCTGGGCAATCAAGTGCATTTATCACATATTTAAAACAAACTCGAGCTCAGCTAAGCCCAATTATAATATCTCGCTGGGCAGAGAAATTAATTAAACAGCTCAATGATAAAGACCCTAGCAGCAAACTGAGGCTTTAAAATAAATAAGATCCTTCTTTTTTTTCCTTTTAAGAAGAAGGGAAAGAAAGAAACCTATAATACACATGTTCAAACAGCAATGTAAGCAATCTTTTCAGGAGCACAATGCACTGTAAATAACACTACCTGGCAGGGAAATGCAGTGGCGGTTCTAATACGCTCTTCAACTTTGTGATTTGCTAATGTGCAGCACACGCATCCCTTTGCATCAACTTCAAATAACCCTGGGATCCCAGTAGTGCAGCTCGGCGACTGAACCAGAACAAGGGCAGAACTTGTCAGGATTTAGGAGCTTTCAGCAAAACCCTTCAATTGCAGCCGGCACCTTATTCCATAGAAGGATATCAATTATAGATAGTGACTTGCTTTAGCAGAGCAGTCGGTACTGTCAGACGCTAGATAGACAACCATGAAGAATCATGAATCTTTCTATTAACTGTAAGGGGGGCAGGGGGGAAGGATGGATAGGTGCTATAAATAAGGCAGAGCATCTGAATGGTTTAATACCTTGCTTTTTGGTGTATGTATCATGAAAATTTAACCACATTGAATTCTAAGTGCCACATATTGCTTGAAAACAAGAGCTCCCACACCAAAATCACTGCGGTGTCAAACCCTTCTGGGTGGGTCAATAATAATTCTTTTATGTAGCTTTGCAGTTATTTATTCATAGCAGCCCAGGTTCTGTTCATAAATCCAGTCAGAAAGCATCGTCTCTCTGGGCCTAAGCACACTTCAACTAGCACCCACATTTTATGCTAATAAAAGCAGGGTTTTGCTACAGAAAACAATACAGAAAAATGGCATCAAATGCTGACTATTGTGTTCAAGATTGCAATTTCTACTCTAAAGCTATATCATGTATTCAGACACAGATTATCTTTGTATTTAACATTTTACAAATGCTATATTACACACCACATTGTAATGCATATATTGCTGGAATCTGATACACCTGCAGTTGATTTTGAAGTAAATTGGGACCCATCATTCCCAAAAAGGTATTAAAGCCATCCTCATGTGACAAAAAGACCAGAATATACACAAATTCTTATTTATCTCTTTAAAACACATGCATATGTGCTTGTGTATACACCCTATACGTGATGGGAGTAATGACACCTATAACATGAACTGTACGCATTGCGTATTGTAGAAAAGCTCCTGAGCTCTGCTCAACCTGGCGTGACCAGAATTCACGCTGAGGTACCTAACAAGACAAACAGCTAGAAACATACTTCTACCTTTTCCCTAAACACTGCAGTTCCTCTAAAATTCCAGTGCTTTGGGGTGCAAGGCCTCGATAACAGTCTGTTCTGTGCCATGGGATATTTTGGATCTGATATCTTACTATTGTGTACGGCTACAAACAGTATCTTTATTCCCCTGAAAAAAACCCTCACAGTCATTAAAAGACTTACTGCTAGAGTATGTAGACCCTGAAAATTTAGCCTTATCAGGACATACAAGAATGCTTTTCAGGACTTCTTTCTGATACTCTTCATTTTAAAAAAATTTTCTTCCCAGCTGAGCTTCCGAAGTCCACGGTTTAGAGCCTTGTACAGATGAAATACTACTCTAAATAATTCCAAGTCAAATATACAAATGCATTTTCCTTTCTAATGAATATGTGCTACATATCATTTACTCAATGAAGTGAGTGATATGGAAGAGATTTCTTGCACTTTGTGAAGGTTTTCATAGCTCACTTGTGAGTTTCAACTTACAGTTCTTACCCATAGTATGAGGAAGCAGGTGTGTATATACAATATGATGTACTATCACATGTGTAGTGCTGTATCACACCCACCCCACTCCTGAACACATGACTGCATCTCCCTGCCCATGCTAATCATCCTTTCTGACTGCCAGGGAATATAGACAAGCCTGCAGATTTTATCTGGATGAGTCTTGCTAGGGCAATTTAAGCCTTTATTGCCTTTATCTATGACAGTTGCCCCTGCCATTATGATTACTACCCCACAGTACAGTCAATAAAATAGGATGGTTATGCATGCTTTTGATGTCCCAGATGGCAGTCCAGCATCTGACTTCAGATCCAACTTCAAACTCGGGTGGAATAATGGGTGCTCTGCTGAGTCTGCCAGCAGGTTGGGAATCACTTGCAGAGCTGCAGCACGTGCAGCCAGGGGAGGCAACATGGCAGAGCTCTGCTGTAAGGTTTGAAGGTTAATATCCTTTATCCTGCAAAGACTTGACCTTGCTGGGAAGCATAGCATAATCCTAGCTACACACTCTACCCATACGCAAGCTAGCTCGAGTCTCTGCAGACAGCACTGAACAGCCCCATCTACAGGGCTATGGAATTCCAGGGTGAGGACCTCATGCCTAGATCAGGGCCATTCCTTCTCTTGTGTTTGAGCAGTGTCTAGTGCCACGGGACTCTGGGCCTCCAGCTGCTACTGCAACGTAAGTATTACTGAGCTAAAGATATACTCACACCACTGAGACGCATACTCTCGGTGCCTAGTTCAAGTGAACACTTGCACGTGCTAAGTCAGGAACTCATAGAGTGCAAAGACAAAGAGGTAAATATAAACTATGGCAATTTGCATTTAATAGGATTTAACTATGAGTATTTGGGTGGGAAGCATACGTAAGTCACATGAGTGGGAGATTTTCAAGGGCTGAACTCAGGGACTTAATGCTTTCTGCTAGAGTTATACACCTAAACTAAACCAGGACTGCACTCCTGTGGAGACCTACTGAGACCCAGATTTCATCTACCTAGTTGATGCAGGTGTACATCAGTGGGCTGTGGCAATCAAGGGCAGACAAAAAGTGGGAGAGAGAGACCACAGAGAAGAGCCAGACTTTCAGAGTTAGGTGTCTAAAGACCTTTGCAATTCTAGACAGAAATAACTCACTCAGGTGTCCACAGCAGGGCTCCGTTGGAGCAGCAAAAAAAAAAATCACAAACCAGGGCCCCATCACTAGGTCAAGCTGACTCTTAGAGCTTGATTTGTGCTACTTCAGTGTGATGGTTGTGATGATGATGATGATGATTTTATTGTCTTCAGGACATCAAAGACTTGCACTTCATAATCTTAAATGACATCATAACATATCCGAATCCTGAGCTCTCGCAGAAAGAACTCCTTGTTTCATAGAAATGTTTTTATCTTCCTTCTTTATGTCTAGAGAAATCTATTTCTGATGTTGCCATCATGCAGGAACATAAGAAATATACTTTTTTTTCAGGAGTCTTGCTATTAACCCTTATAGAACAGTCAGATTCACTACAAAAATCAATCCAAAACCAACAATTGCATTTAAAATTAATTGCATTTCACAGGCTGCAGAAGTGGGCCTGTGCGAACAAGTTCAACAAGGCCAAGTGCAAGGTCCTGTATCTGGGTCAGGTCAATTCCCCATTTCAATGCAGGATGGGGGATGATGTGGTTGAGAGCAGCCCTAAGGAGAAGGACATGGGGGTACTGGTCAATGGGAAGCTCAACGTGAGCCGGCAATGTGCACTCACAGCCCAGAAGGCCAACCATGTCCTGGGCTGCATCAAAAGAAGTGTGGCCAGCAGGTCAAGGGAGGGGATTCTGCCCCTCTATTCCTCTCTTGCGAGACCCCACCTGGAGTATTGTGTGCAGTTTTGGAATCCCCAACATCAGAAGGATATGGAGCTGTTGGAACGAGTCCAAAGGAGGGCTACAAAGATGATCAGAAGGCTGGAGCACCTTACATCCAGGACAGGCTGCGAGAGTTGGGGTTGTTCAGCCTGGAGAAGAGAAGGCTCCAAAGAGACCTTATAGCGAGGCACTGGCACAAGTTGCCCAGGGAAGCTGTGGGTGCCCCATCCCTGGAGGTGTTCAAGGCCAGGTTGGATGGGGCCTTGGGCAGCCTGATCTAGTGGGAGGTGTCCCTGCCCATGGCAGGGGGGTGGAATTGGATGAAATTTAAAGTCTGTTCCAACCCAACCTATTCTACGATTCTATGAAAAAAAAAAAAAAAAAAGTCAATCAAACTATCAGTCTGTCAATTTAATTTACCTGAAACTGAGAAACATTAGCTATTAGCTAACAGGCACAACGGGATTCAATTGAATTTTAAGCCTGAAACTTCAAAAATCACTCTTCCTCCTTCTCATTACCAAGGGCACCTTTATTCTGAATTTCTCTTTTATTTCATATATTTTGCTGTAAATTATTTATCATCATCACTGGCATCATTTCTGAATACTGAGAAAGATTTGCCAGGCATCACAAAGTTTCAGTCTTACAATTACTAGCAGATATAAAGCCTGTGCCGAGCCCCAGATAATGTCAACTGGTCTGTTTGCATGGACTCACTTGCAAGACTAACACTTGGTCTTTTAAATGTGTCCAGCCTTTGCAGCAGCAGTTTATGGGGCATTTGTGCCCCATACCACATTATGACACTGAAAGAGCATCTCTTTAACACTTCATCTTGGCCTACTAAAACGTTAGGGCACTTTTCATGCAAAATGTGTCCAAAAGATTCTTTTTAGCTTGTGATATTATTTTATTTATTATTATTGTTGTTATTACTACTACTAATATCTAATAATAATATGAAGAACTGAAAATATATCTTGATGAACAAGTGCAACACCAAGAGGCTCTCACACTCACCTGGGATTCCTTAACTAAGATCAGCTGTCCAGTTTACCATTTTGCATAATGTTTGTAAATACATGGTGATTTTTTTGCTTTCTTTTTTCTCGGGTGCAAAATACATTTTCAACAAGCTATTTCAGAACTATTGGCCACGTTATGCTATAGAATTTACATAATCTCCAGGAAGGTATTAACCAGTTTTCTACAATAAACACGATTCTGACACATCGATCATTTGCTGAAAATGTTCCTCTCTAATCTTTATTAGGATTTCTTTTTTCCCAGAGTATTTAGATACGTTCTATGATGCTGGTAATTAAGAGAGGTGCCGATAGCTGAGAAGGCTGGAAATGGCAGGGAGGTCTACCATTTCTTTTCTAGCTTACAATACCACAAAATAGAGAAAATCATTTATTTTGGAGAACTGGTAGAGAGGAAGAAAAAACAGGGCAGATATGAATAATATTTGATATAGAATGAGTAAGGCCATACAGTTCACATTTGCTAAAGACTGAAATAACTCAATCTTCACGTATTTTGCCAAATAATCCACTTCAGTTTACACATAATAGTAAATTGATACCAAAAACTCCCTTAGGGAAGGGGAAGAATTCCCCTTGCCCATTTCTACTGTTACACTTCCTTTTGGCAGAAAAAATCAAACTTGGCTAAAGGTTAATAATAATTCATGTCCAGCTTACTATTACTCAATAACTATCAAAGTCTCTAACTCAAAATAGCGTTTGCTGGCTTACAGGATCAGAGCCATTACAATCTCTATTGAAGACTTTATTGAATTTTACACTAAGCTTTAGCTGACTGAACAGGTCAAGCACTGTGGCTCTGAGTTTTCTTTATTCTCAGAAACTCATAAACCCCTCTCCAGTTTGCTGCGCTCTTAGCTAAGAAACTTGACTCAGCACAGGGTCAGAGAACCCGACCCCCATGAAAAAGGTCACCTAGTTTTAAAACCCAGTTCCTGAATACCATTAACTTACATGCACTAGCTGTTCCTGTGTGTCAAACTCCCGGGAACAGCCTTCCCAGTGGCAGTTTGTCTCATAGACCACTTCAGGCTCCTGTTTGCTTTCATCTTTGTCCCCTTCCTCTTTTACCAGGGTCATTCCTTCTGGCTGTTCCTGGAGAGAGGAAAAAGAGAGGGTGAGGAGAGGAGAGACGAAACCAACAAGGGAGAAAAGTGAATTAAAAGAAAGCATTAAAAAGAAGATTTGGGTGGGTGTGTAGGTTATTTTACGCTCAGTTCACTCTGTTACTCAGTTCCACAAAATACAGAAGCCCAAAACAAGCCTGGTAAGCCAGAAGCCATTTGCAGACTATACGTGTAAAATAATTTTTTCCTCCTGAGAACTACTCACTGCAGATAATTTCTAAAAAAAAAAAAAATCCCTTTACATTTCAATACCAAGCAAATTGTAAAGGTTTGGCTTCCCTCTCCCCATATTTAAGCAGCTCTTTGCAGCTATTTGCGCATTTACTCCTTTTTATTCAGTAGTACCGCTAGTGAAAAGACACAATTCAATATTGTTGAATTAATTGTATTTGACTTTTGTACTATGGTTAGACGCAAAAGGTATCACCGGTAATCCAAAGTGTGGTTTCATTCTTAATCCAGCGACAATTTTGCATGCAAAAACCTTTCTAGAGCAGTTTTGGTAATTTGGTAATTTTCAGTCTACTTGTTAGCCTGTTCTTGTCTGTAATGTGTGCATGAAAGGGGTGAGCAGGAGAATAGAGTATTTAATTTAGGGGTTTGACTTTCCACCTTCAGTTCCTCAAGATGCCTCAATCTGTCCAGGCTATTATTTGCTCAGGATAAGGCTCAGATGTGAGAGTAAACATTTGGTTTACATTATGCACTCACACTCCTTCCATTTCAGACCTGCTGAAGCATTTAGATGGACCTCTGCTTTGTTTTCATGGATTCACTCACGAAACCGAGGCCCGGATTCTCATCTTTCCTGAGTCACTGCAAATCAGGAGTCACTGTACTAAAACCAGTGGCATTAACTTTTATAGAAAGTACAGCAAACGAGATTGGAGCCTTAACACTGAGGCTCCAATGCAGTACAATGCTAAGACCTGGTAAAAGTCAATGCGGTGTAAGTACTCTTGCCGAACAGAAAACCCGTCTTTAATAAACACCTGAATATCTCTCATTCACTTTCCATAGCAAACAGAGAGTTTAGCTCTCTCTGACCGAGCAGAGATCTGCATCATCCTCCATCCTCTCTGCCCTCATTCTGCAACACAGCCCTCTAACCCAGCGGCCCCTCACTGGCCACGTTTAACTCCTGCCACCATGAGCTGAGGCCACCCGTGTGTGCACTAGAGGAGAGGGGCTGTATAAGGGCAGAAAGCCTGAAAACACATGCTATAGGCAAAGTGCATTTTCCCTCTGGCAGTGAGATGAAAGGCTTATCACTGCAACCTGACCGCCGTACCTGCACACTTCCTGCTCCTGGGCTGGGGAGGTCCTCATCGGGCTTTATCTTGGAGCGCTTGTTGTGCATGGGATCTCCAGTGCTGCTCACTGCAGATTCGCTTGTGGGTTTATTCTGCTGTAGGCAGAGTTTGTTTTTTTTCCCAAAAAAGACAAAATTAGACTGTGATAAATATGTATCTCCAAACAGAAATACGCAGCATCTGCTCAGCAACTTTATTTGGAGAAGCTACACTGTTAATTATATTGGATATGCAATTACATTGTGCTTCAATTACATAGCATTAACTTGTGGAAGAGCTGCATCACTCAACCTTGTAATGGAGCAGGGAGGGAACAGGAAGGAGGGCATTTGATTTAATTCATTGCTACAAACCAATGCTGGTTTTACCAGGCCAGGGAGGGGTAGGAAGGACTTAATTTTCCACATAATGATGACTTCAGAAAGGCAGTTTTGAAAAATGAAATCACCGTGGACTAGATTGAATCAATATAAGAAAAAGATATATTTTTTCACACTTGGAGGAAAGGTTTTGCACTTAACATCTGCACAGAAGAATTTTGCTCTTTCACTGTGTTTCCTATTATAAGGTGAATAGGAAGTAGAACTGAACACTCCTGTAAAACCCTCAGCCAAAAAATCCTAGTCCTGGATTCTCCTGTCAATAGCAAAACTAATGCTGACATAAACAGACCAGAATCTTGTTTTTTTTCTTCCTGTGTTAGACTGAACTCCATTATCTACACCTGCAAATGGATCTTGTAGGAATCCAGAGATCTTTTAGAGATATCCGAACTTGCATGGACCCCACAAAAAATCAATACGCTTCCTACAGTGCTATGTTCTGCTTCTATATTTGTAAAAGGTAGCCAGAAGATAAACAGCTCCCAGGCTGATAAATAACCTATCCCAGGTCATCTGGAAGCAAACAGCACTAGTTAATAACAGGCAAACCATGAACTGTGATAAACTCCACATTATGGACCTGATTCACTGCTGCACACCTCCAGCCTTTAAGAATACAATTTGGTTTATTGAAATGATTAATTCAAACTCCTTAAGTCCAATTTTGCACAAATCTGAGAAAAAAAAAATCAAACCTCTGCACTGTCTTTGAATTCCTCTGTTGCTCACAAATTGAGTCATGCACTTTGAGTTACACATTTCTATATCTGGAGGGCAGAATCTGACCCTGTGTATATAATAGTCTGTCTGTTTTGGAGGGGAAGCTGCTAATCTTTAAAATTTTACTGGTTTGATGTGGGTTCCCCCCCTTTTCTTGCTCTCCACCTGTATTATGTTCCTGTATACGATCCAGGAGAGACAGTCTGCAATGAGAAGCTGCTGCAGCACGTTGAAATATTGATGAGGACTAAAAAGTGTGCTACCAATCAGGATATGTGCATACACTCCTGTGATTTATAATAAAGGGACTGCAAATGCTATAGCTGCATGAAAACTGTTATCAGAGGATCTCAGTGACAGTGGTGATTAATTGCCATAAAGACAATGTCATTTGTTTCATTTTTTCATAAATTAATAGGGTGCAAAGGTTTCTTTTGTTGGCTCTCACCTGTGTGGACTCAGAAGGTCCAGAGCTGACCTGGACAGGGTTCAGGACACTGGGGATGCCAGGGATAGGTCTCTGGGTAGGAAAAGTTGGAGCAGGATGGATGAGTGGAGGGCTGTGTCCAAAGGCTGAACCTAGAGTTTGCTGACGACTTATAATTTGCTGATGCATTTGCTGGAGGGATACTGGTGTAGGAGGGTATGTGAAACTCAGAGCAGGGCTGAATTTGGGACAAAAAGGAGGAAAGAAGAAGAAGGAAAAAGATGAGGGTCATTACAGTTTAAACATTTAAAATATATTTTAAAAAATATATTTACATGAAGTCAAGTCCCTCCATCTCCCTCATGTCTTTCTTCATGCTCTGAAGGATGGTATATCCTGCTTTTAAATCCAGAGCTGGCCTGGATTTACTAGTGAGTGCAAAAATGATACCATAACAAAACATAACATTTTTTCCTAACATTTACCAGGAAATCACAGATAGTCAACCCAAGTGGAATTCAGAAAAACTGAAATAAAAGGCAAGCAGTTCAATAACAGCTATTTATTGCAATAACAAACTTTATATAAAGAAAAAGAATGGGTGCCTACATGCTTTATAGAACTTTTATTGATAATGCAGTTCTCCTATGTTCGCGTGTATGAAGCAGTTCCTTTAATCTTGGCTCATGCTACGCTCTTTCATATGTCTCTAGATCTTATTACAAGAGGAGAGAAAATCAATTGGTTAAATGTGTTCTGAACACCATGCTTGTCATATCACTCATTTGTTTGCAAAGATGGAAAGCTCAGTTCTTCCAGAATGTCACCTAAAGAATTTCCATCAGTGCCGTTTGGTTACAGAAACTGATGGATTAACCTTTCCCCTCTGAAATTGGTGATCAATGAGTTTCAACGTAGAAATATTCCAATGGGAAAGCATTTCTCCTTCTTCCAGTTAAACAACATTAAATGTCTATTAAAGCCCATTATGCATGTTAATACCTGTCATCACTTCATTACTTCACCGTATTTCCCAGACTACAGTGACTTCAGAGGAAATTATACTGCCACCTAAGGACCTATTTTGTGGGCAGTGCCAAAGGATTCTTTGTGTCACACAAGAAATAAATGGTGTAGAACTAAATCTTCACACACAGGAATATGAGATTCTCCTGTAAATATTTACCAATAACTTACAATAATAGGAAAGGAAAAAAAAGGAACAAAAAATGTATTTATTTAATATTTTTTTCCTTAAAACCAAAAGACCCACACAAATTTAAAACATTAAGTCTTAAAAGAGAGGGGTACAGACATAACACCTTTTAAGAATGAAGCCTTTTTCTAATGTCAAAAGGGTGGTTTTAATCCAAATTTACAGTCTGGAGTTTTAACTGCTGTTGCTGTTAAGTGCATTAACTGAAAATACTGTGATACAAAAAAGCTAAAATAATTTCAACCATTTTAAGTAATAATTCCACAGAAATTCTGTGTTCATTAATCTGACTATACGTTTTGTCTTTTTGACTACATTCCATGAAGAGACAGCTTCAATGTGATTACATTAGTATTATTCCTGGTGAGAACTCTGCATTACAATAGTTTGCCCATTTAGGACAGAATATCATTAAGAATACCCTGGGAGAATTTTACCAGTCTTTGAGGAACTCTCTTTTCATTTTGCATTGTATTCTTTTTAATAAAGGGAGGCAGAAACATAGTGAAAACAGTAATTGTTCACAGCAAGAGTTAGGGAGAAATCAGTAATAATATTCAGTTATTGCAGCTCTATAGTCCCTGCTAGTGTTCCTGTAAGCAACCATGAATGATTACAGCACGACTTAGCTAAGGTAGCCACTATGGATGATTGATAGGACATTAATCAAAAGATGCATATCAGGCTCAGAGTTTGTTCACAAGCTTTCTTCTAATAGCTGATTTCATGTTCACTGAGCTCTATGCCAGTTTGTTCAATTTATTCTTCAGTGTACAAGCCATTCATCAAAGAACACAATGATTTAACACCCCTTTTCCTTTATAGTGAACAAACATTACTACGTGTAACTACTCTGGTCTGTTCATTAAAAAACATACAATCACAATGTCATACATGAGGCTGAAACAATGCGTCCTTACTATATCCCGTCATTTTTTGCTTCCATATATACACTGTGAGTTCATCTCATACACTTCAAACACTAGACGGCACCATCATGAAGATGCTATCAAATTCACCACAATCAACAAATGCAATACAGGAACAATTTGGATGAAGTATTTCATTCCTCTGTGCATAGTTAAAGCCTAGGATATCTTCACCCTTCAACTGAACCAGAAAAAAAAATAACTGGACTGATTTCATTGGCCACTCTAAGCACACAGCATCCTTGGAAATACAGGATTGGGTTTTTAGGTGTTTAAGTATGCACAACAATACCTAGCTTTGCACGTCCAGGTTCAAAACTTTGGTAACATTCTTCAGATCCTACATGGTAAAAAGACATTCAGCCACAAGATATTACTGACTCTAAACCTAAACTCACGGAGGCAAATCTTGCCCACGACTGCTCTGTGACTCTGGTTACATGAGCACCTGCATCTAACATCAGTTTCTCAGTCTATCCAAAAGCAAGAGCACAGGAGAACCCTTCCAAGCAGTTCAGGAGGGGCATGAAGGAACTGCTGTGATCTGAATACATTTTTATCTTAGTAAAGGGCTGTTAATGTGCCCCTCACTAGAGACTCAGGAACTTGTGTGCTGAAGAGGAACCTTTGGTCCCAAGTAGGGAACCGACTGTAGGAACCCCAAGATGTATATGTACACCTTGCACTGTTAAAAGCAAGCTCATTTATATTTACTGGAATTCAGCAATATTCTCCACTCAGTCCCTCCAAAGAAAAGAAAAGACTGCTGTATAGACAATAGGGTATTTTTGGCCAAGCATGCCTCCTTCACATTCTTTACCCCACGTAGAGCAACACAAAAAGTTGCTCCCCAATGGCAAAATACCTTTCTAACTAAATGACAAAAGCAGCTCTACTTTAACAAATATATAAGTTAATTTCACTTCCCTGCAGTGATGCGCCTTACAGGAGTACACTGCAAGTGCTTAAAAGTTAAGCGTTTGCTATCCCCTCCCCATAGAAATAAAAATTATTTCCATCAAAAGGACAGATTTTACCTCACAGAGATGTCCTTTTTATCCACACACGTTTTGACACTATATGAGCCTCCACAAGGAAAATGCTAAGCCAGACATTGACAACTTCTGTTCGCTATGCAAGCAAGCAAGCTTGTAGGGTACAGCAGAGGAGAGACATCGTCTTAGCTAGTGGCTCTTACTGGGAAACAACGACATCAGCAGCAGATGCATTAAGACACAGCTGGACAGATGCGCTAAGGAAAGGTGGCATCCTTATTTCTTTGCTATCTTTCTCTTGCCTTGTGCTCAGCAGAAAAGGTTGAGTCTGAGGTACTAGGATTTTCCTGCAGAGCCTGGCAACCTGCACTGCATTCCCTCTACCTCCAAACTTCAAACATCTCAGACTGAAATGAGAAGGAGATTGTTAGGGAGCAGAGTAATAGCCGTCACAACCAAGGGGAGTACTCAGAAATGGTGACAGCGGTTCAGCCACCAGGGTGATTTCTTAAATAGTTCAGATAGCTGCCTTCAAATAATTCTCTCCAGCTGTTTCTGGAGAGCTCTTCATAAGGCAAGATGACCTGGCTGGGTTTAACATTACTAGCATGCAAGATGCTGTCACAGGGCAGCCTGGACGGTTTTTCTGATGTGAAAAGATCAGAAAGATGTGAAGAGAACAGAAGGCAGCTGGTCTTTCTCTGCCTTTCAGAAATCATTCAGGCATCTTGATAATAAAGCTGATGTTTTGGGCCAAAAAGAAGAAAAAGAAATCAAAGCTCATAGCATTACTGGCATGTAGTACTCTGTTGGGAAGGGGAGACCTCGATTCCTGCCCTCCTTCCCAAAGTTTTTAATGCACTTTGTTCAAGAACTTTTGAATACAGGAAAGAATCCTTGTAGTCCAGAGTCCCCTCAGAGCACATGGGATCCCTCTGCCTTAACTGGTAGCTGTATAGCCTCTTGCTGGCCTGACCAAACTCACATTGCTTTCCAGCCAGCAGCAGCAGGAACGGTGGGCACTGGCACCACTTGGCCTTGCTCAGCCTATCCAGTCATGCCTGCTTAGAAATGCGCACCAAGATGGCACTAGTGTCATTTAGAAACTCTTGAAAACTCATGCCCAGAGGTGGTAAACAAGACTTGAAAGTAATCACTGTGTGACTCCTGAACTACTAAAACCAACAACCAGGTATTTCAAAAGCAATGAGTAGTTTCAGAGGCCTCAATCCGCATCGCATTTCTTGTAAGGTACCTTAAAGGTCTTGTCTGCATTCCAGACAAGGGATGCTCAATACTGTCTGGATACCAGAAAAAGCTAAGATACCTGCCCCAATCCTTCACATTTTCCAAAACACCAGTCACTTCCAAAAAATCTTGGATTCACAGAAGTGCAAGTGGATTATCAATCTTGTTCTCTCAGCTGCCTACTGAGAAACAAAAATCTACGCTACTGGAGGAAATCTGATTTGTATTTCTGTGACAGACTTTTTTTTTAAAAAACAAAGTAGAAAAAGAAAAAGATGAATGCATGTAAGACCTCTAATAAAGTGCATGCAAGTTGTGGTTTGAGTTGAGTTACGGGAGATAAGGGCTAGAAAAAAATGTGTAATACGTCTGCTTAAGCATTCAATAACTCATATACACTGACAGAAAAGCCCTTCAGTGATATCATTTATTTTTCCATACTGTGGGCTTCTGTGTCTGTCAGTCTGTCTGTCTGTCTGTCTCTCTCTCTCTCCTCTCTTCCTCTGTGATGTTTCAAACTCCCTCCACTGGAGGTAAAACAGGGCAGTGAACTACATTGCAATTACATGAGCACATCAAATTTTAAGGAACAGACTTCAAGAAGAAGAAAAACAGACATTATAATCAAAACCAAATTTTATGGCTACTTTGTGGCTGTCCTACCAACAAAGTCATCCAGTTTCTGGTCACAGCTGCGGAATTTACTGCAAAACAGCTGTGAATTCAAGTCAGGAAAAATTCCTTCTTTCCTATACATTACATAGGTTTGTCTAAGGAGGCACGCCAACACAAAAATGCCAAGAAGATACCAACTTTGTGAATTCTGTGAGGGTCGTTTTGTTATATCATGATAGTTTTCCTTTCTTCACAAAAACGGTGAAGATACTTTCTTGTATCACAAAATACATACAGTTCTGTAAGATCTGATGCACCTAAGTCTGGCAAAAGTAACTGAGTGCTTTCCCCTCTCTGGTTCTGCTTTGCAAGGTTTTAGGGAAACTACTTTTCAAGCATGCAAACTAGGAGGCACTCAATGAAAGCCACAGGTGAATAGCTTAAAAGAGATTAAAAAAAGCATTAGTGGACTTCTGGAACAACTGCCACAAGAAGCAGACATAGCCAGCAGGCTCCTGGGGGGCTAGGCAAGTCCAAAGACAACAGGTCCATAGAGAAATACTAAAAGGAACAAGCAAGGGCATATACTTTGGCATTGCTAATCTAATGATTACTGACATTAGGAGAGCACAGTACAGATATCACTATTCTTACTACATAGGAAAGAGTTACATGAAGCCTGTGGACAAGTGAAACTGAGAAACTAAGGTGCAAAAACCCATCAACAAAGGTTGGACGAATATCTGGACTCTGAATTCAGTGCAGGTTTTATCCTTTCCTTATGCCAAACCAGGATTTCACCTTTAGTTTTTAATTTGGATTTTTAAAGTCCTTGCATTGCTTAGGATCATTATTAAGGGGCAAACAAGCACTGTTACTGTTTCACCAATGTACCCAGCTACTCTTCAAGAAATCACCCTAATAACTCTTAAATACTTCTGAAGAGCAAGCGACTTCAGCAAGTCCTTAAGTGTGGGAGGGAGCACTTAAGCGCTGTCCTAAAACCTGGGCCCTAGAGACATTGCAATCTTAACTGAATTAAATCATAGTACAAGTCATAAGTAAGTTAACAGCGATCAAATACTGCCTTTCACATACTCAGATGCTCCTCTTTTTATAACCAGTAATGTAATAAACAGTTTCATTCATTGTATAGTAAACTGACATGTAGGTTCCACTTTCCGAAATGTGGGGCTTAAGTAAGGGTGGCTGAGAGCTGAGGGCATCTGCATAAGCTGACTTCATGAACAGAAGCTTATGTATCTATTTTGATGGAAATATAAACATGCAGCCAGGAACACTGCATAGTCAGACGTGGGAAGCTGTGGACAGTCAACGAGACAAACTTGTAGGCTGACCACTACAGAGATGTAGAAGAAAGTCAATGACTTTTCCTTGAGCAGGACCTGGAAGAGAAGCAGCAGCCAGGAACATCATGTAAGGAAACTGTCTTCTGTTGCTTGAGTTGGTGGAAACAGGAATATGTGTACATTGTTTATAAACAAACAGGACTGAATATAAAGAAGATTCCAACTCTGTCATCTACTTCTCCTCTCAATGGAAACAACCTGAAAGAGTGACTTGGAAAATTGCTTGGGTCACAGGAGTGACAATACACTCATCAACCTTGCAGCCCTGAACAGATTTGTGAAATTCTTACTGCTTCAAGTATCTTATATGCAAAGTGAAAATGAAATGGTGTTACAGGAAGGGAGACTTCAAAAATGCACTTGGAGCATTTTACCCACAATATTTGTAACATTTTTAGCAATACAAAAGAAGAGTTTTTATTTAAATCCTGTTCCTTTCCCCCTACTTTCTAACTGACAACACTGAGCTTTAAGTAGACAATACAGATGAGTAATCAGTTGCTTTTACAGCTTGTCACTTAAGTACAGGGGAAAACACTATCAAACTGTGACTACAAATTCAGACACGTGGCATGATCTTAAAGGCAGGTATGAGACTTGAAACCCTTTGAAATTATTTTTTAATACTGACTAGGTGTCCCAAATATCCCTCTGCATTTGTAATGTTGACACGTTTCATTAAAAATCACTAACTTGGAGACAAGTCATCTGACTGACTTTGTAAAAAGATGTACCTTTATTAAAGTATAGCAGCTATTATACTACTTTTTTTCCTGTTTTCATCAGATAACAGTAATCAGTTTACAATTGTATTTAACTCACGTACACCGTTGCCTCTTTTTTCACTTTTCTATTTCCAGTTTAAAATTAAGAGAGTCTGTGGTTTGCACTTTCTCTTCAGCTTACTGTATTATCTATTCTTTTTCATCTACTAGGCTAGGTGAAATTTTTCTTCATGAATACATTGCCATGTGCTGGAGTAAAAGGAATAGTTTCACTGAGAGCAACAGAGCCACACTTATTAACCTTATGTACTCAGACAGCATTGACAGCTTTGTCCTTCTCACTGGGATATTCCTGTTCAGGAATCCTTAGTATCCTAACCAGACCTTACATTGATATAGAGTACCTTGTGTAATTCATCTCTGCTCCGTCTATGCAAGCTCATGACATCTCTGCCGAACATAACTTTGAATTAAATTCACGGCTAAGTATTTTGGGTTTTCTAAAACTGGTGTCATTAATTACTTGGAAAGTGCTAATTAATACTTGCTTTTAGGGTCTGAAAATGAAGTAATGAAGTGTTAAACCCCAGCACACTTCTCTTGACTCCAGAACTTCCCTGGAATTAATAAATGTGCTGGGTTCAATGACTTGAAACTCTTCAACTAACACTGAAACAGTTTGCAGCCAATTGTTTCAAATTGACTTTTAATTACAAGATCTGTGACATGCACACTTACAGGCATACATACAAAACCACACTTTCATATATGTGTATCTGTACATGTAAACATGCATGCAACATGTGCTTGCATAGTCTATATTCTTTATGTTGTTTGGCTTCTTACATTATACACTTTCTGAAGGCAGAAATCATACCACTCGTGTATTTGTGGTGAAAAAAATCCACCACTTTTCAATGCAAGATGCAGGTGATCTCCAAAACAATCATAGAATCATAGAATAGCTAGGGTTGGAAGAGACCTTAAAGATCATCTAGTTCCAACCCCCCTGCCATGGGCAGGGACATCCCACTAAATCAAGCTGCCCAAGGCCCCATCCAACCTGGCCTTGAAATCCCCCTGAATGTCATCGTCCTGTAATCTATATGAGTTTTCTATAGGAGGCTAGCTGCAGAATTACATTTCAACAGAGCCTGAATTAGATGCAACTTTCTGTAAAGCTGATGAATTTCATTTTTATGCACTTTGTAGCAGTCCTCTGCTATTCACGCTTCTTGAAAGAGAGTATAAAATGAAGCTATTATGGCCTGATAAAGCATTATATTCCCTTCTTTAGATTAACCATACATAGTACAAGACCACAAAGAATAAAGCCCTGTGCTGTGCATATGTGATGCGTCTAGTTATAATAGAAACTGTTCCAGTGGGTTAGACCCGGTCTAAATTTGAGTCAGTCTGAACTGCAACTAAGCCTTCATTTACAACATGCTACACAAAATTAGCTAGGGATCTTTTTATGTAAGCAAAGCTTTCACTCAAAACTAGCTTTGCATCTCACTTGAGCATACCCAATAAGAGTGATTACAGAACAGCAAAACATCTGCAATGCCCACATGATTAATACACTTTTTATCCCACATGTCATATCACAAGGAGCTTGATGCAAAACACTGCTGAATATATTGTGTTCTACATGTTCTTTCTAAGATTAATTTCATTAAGCAGCATTTGATTGTGTCCTTTTGCATAGATTTAATTAAATAAATATATACACTTAAATCTTATAGTCTAAAATAGATAGCAAAGGTAAGTATTAAGCAGTTGGTTTTTAGTAAAAGTTAGATACAAATTCTCAGATGGAGTCTTCTGGGGTTTAGTGCAATTGTCAGCAATCGGGGCATGGAGTTCAACAATGAAACAATGAAATCTGCATACAGGACAAAATTATTTTGAGCAGAATGGCAAAGAGCTAAGAGTTTATCTTTAGAGCCAAGTATGCTAGATGAACAAACAAGACGTATATTGATACTGAAGGGGAGTCTGAACTACTCATAGGTTGGTTCTAAATCACCTGAGCCAATTCATGAGAATCACCTGCTTGTCTCGATGAAGAATTCAATAGAGGAATGAAAATCTGATCAACATGAAGTTATGGCAAAAACATATTAAGACAAATGGAAGGGGAAACACGGAACACAGAAAATCATGGTGCATTTGACTTGCTCGTCATCTTCTAGAATATTATTGCATGTAGTAGAGAGAGACTGTTTCAGACAGTACTGGGAGAAATGACAATGCAAGAACTGCTTTTTACAGCAGACTGAAAACAACCATTTGCCTCAGAAAGAAGATGAATAAGAAAAGACATAATAAGAATATATAAAATATTGAATAAAGAAGGAAGACTGAGAACACGAGGGCCTCCTGTTTTATAACCATGAGACATTCTGTTAAATTCAAAACCTGGATAATTTAAACCTGATAAAAGCATACTCTTTGCTATTTTTATATAGTCCATAATTAGATTGTAGGGCTCTCTGCTGGAGATACTTCCACTTTTCTTTGTGACAACCTCATCATTTCATTTGTATGTCTTAACTCTGTTTTTATTTTTCTCTTTGCTTTTTTCTCCATGTTTGCCAAAAACCAGAGAAATTAATACATGGTTGCTTGTCCCTAGATATAAAGCAGGTCAGAGAGGGGGGCACCAACTAATTGTACATCAAGCCCTATATTATAAGGAGCTTTTGTAAGATGAGGAAATAACTGCGAATCTAATATCTGCTTGCAGAAACACACTCTTGTTGTCCTCACTGATATTCATCCACTGCCACCTAAGATCATGCTACAAATGTGGCTATCCTTTTCTAAGGCTCTTGGCAAAAGTACCCACATCACTATTACCTGATGCTCAGATTCAGATCAGCCCACAGCAAAGTGACAGAAGCCAGAATAGCCAGGATCTGGCTGTAATTAACTATACTACACGAATTGCTCCTTCCTGTTCTGATGACATCAGAGAAGCAGGGGAAAACCTAGGGTTTAAAAAGTATCCTACAAGTTCTGCTGTGCCTTCTGTTTCTTTCAAACCTTGGAGGAGATCCCGAAGGGCTCCTATGTTCACATGAAATTGAATTATGAGATGGCTAAGGTGTACTCAGTTACATCTGCCTAGACCCAAAGAAAGTCTCTTGCAATATAGGTGGAACTACTCCCGATTTAAACACCAGTAGCTGACAGGGAATTTGGTTCATTTTCTGAAAAGTGACTTTGTAAATTTGGTATCACAGTACTGCTAAGGTACTAGAAAAATACAGAGGTTCTGCATATGAGATCATATAGAACAAGAAGTCCCAGCCTCCTGTGTTTATTAAAGACAAGCTAATCTTTTGTAAAGGTTTTGAATCTGCACTCTCAGTATCCTGGGAAGCGATAATGCCCTCTATACTCTCTCTAGGCCATGCTGCCTCTCAAAAAGAAGTGCTACTGAAGTGCAAAGTCTAATAATTGTCACAGGTAGCAGATATAACATTAAGTACATCCTGACAAAAGATTAATAGCAGGGGTGCTGCACTGCAGGACTAAGGCAGGTAACCAAATGAGTAAATGTCAAATGAAGGATTATCCTCATTTGATGCTATTTCATATGCCTCCTTTCTGCATAATCTCTCCCAGCTGAGACCTAAACCAGGTGTTTTCAAATGCACAAAGTAGAAGCTCTACCTGGTGTGCTAAAGGAGATCCACTATTAGCTGTCAGCAGGAGCGACATCTTCTTTTCAAGTATTCAGCCAGTAGTCAGGATACAGCATTACACTGCCAGCTGACAACGACAAAGCGCTCGCCATGACGAGCCCTATCTGGATTTTGCTAAACTATCATTATTTATTATTTGAACTGCAGTAGTATCCATGCCAAGGACCAGAGCCCCTCTGCGCTCAGCTCTGTATGAACACAGCACAGAATGTGGGTCCTTTAATTTGATTTCACCCTCCACATCCCTCACTGCTCATATAGGGGATCCAATGCTGAAAAGCTGCATGAAGCACAGGATGTGATCTTTTGGCCAGAGGATGTATTTCTTTTTCAGTCAATGCAAAGACCAGTGAAGTCCCAAAGACACTTTCTTAACACAAGAAGCACTTTTGCAAAAACAGGTTAAAAGACCATTGAGGTTGCAAAATCAAAAATATGAAAACTATGCCCGCCCATACCCTCATGTGCTAACTCATCGGCTTTTAGTTATGTGATCATGCACCTCTTTACCCCATTGCAGGATTCATAGCTAGTTCAGTGCATAAGATGCACAACAGCCTTCAGTGACATATTCTCCGGTATTTTTCTTCTCCTTGCCCAGAGTATTGCCCGTAGGCCTTCCTTCTATTGTGTTTAAACCACCAGCGAACACATAATTAATGATACCCTCCTGAGCTTCTCTACTGTGCTCATCACTGTACAATCTAAGTGCTTCACAAAACACTAATGCTTTCGGCCTCCCCCTGAGGTGAAGGGGAAGGACTCAATTTGCACGGGAATGTGAATCAAAGAAAATGAAGGTTAAAAGTGCCCCTTTTTTGTGACTGCCCAATTGCAGACATGGAGACCTGATCTCCTGGGTTAGTTAATATGACACAGGACATAGAAGATCCAAAACAGCTCTCAGTAGCTTCAAGCCATGGCTGTAGTCAATTCAGCTCCTCGGCAGGATTTAGAGTGGTAAGCTAGGCCTTCAGAAGAGAAACTGCATGAGCTTGGTGGTCACTTCTGACTAGTTCAGTTTGCCCAGCATCAGGCTGAGATTATGTTGCAAGAGCAGGGTCCACCCTCCAGGCAGCAAACAACCTGGCAGAAGACTCCCTCCTCTTTTACAGTTGCCTGGGTCAGGTGAGGTGGGGTCCTCTGGCTCTGATCCAGGGAAGATCCTGTGCACGGAAGCCTGCAAGGGCCCTTCAAAAAAAATACTGTGCAACTCTGAAATTAAAGATGGTATCAAAGCATAATCACAAGGGGGCAGTACCTTCATTCACCTTAATGACTGGCTTCTGCATGCTTTATTTTGCAGCTTTTTCTCTCTTCTAGTGAAATCCTATCTAGCGCTATATAAAAGCATTTTGTCCCAGCTTACTTTACCTGGACAGTTCCTGATCTGACTCCTGTCTCCCCTGAAGATCCCTTTCTTTTTCAAAGTCAGGAAAGGCTGTTATGTCTGGCCAGACAGCTTAGCCTCCACAGGCTACCCAAAGAGGTACCAGATTAACTAGAGCTGCAGCTGCACGGAAAGGGCCTCCTTCCTCTCTGTGGGCCCTGGACTGGAACATGCTGATTGCTTAGTTTATTTAACACATGCTAATAGAAACCTCTTAAGGGTTTATCCCTTGGCTGAATGGGACAATTTCTCAAGAACAGCACAGATCACTTCTCTACCCACCTAGGCAACATCCCTGGCAAATTGTAGCTTTTCAGTGAAAACATATCAAGATGTATTTAGTTTGTTCAGAAAAGTCTCTTCATCCTTAACTTCATTCTGAGAAATTAATAACTTTGCTTATGCTTTTTGGAAATACTCAGCATTTGGTAGGTATCTGCCAAGAAAAATGCTGCCAAGTATAAACTATATGGGCTAAGTTTAAAAGTGATTGGAAACAAGACCTAAAAGGAGAAAGATTGTGCAATGTTAAATATAGTTAACGCTACCGATGTTGCCTGTAATACAAATCTGTCCTGTCCAGCAATTCCATCTAGCGGCCTGCTGAACTGTACCTTTTTTCTTGCAGCAACTCCTATGAGATTTACCTGCAAGTTTCCAGAAGCTGGGATTTTACACTAAGAAAAGTTTTTTCTACACTTTGATTGTTGTTGCAGATAGGATATTAAATGGGATGAACCTACAGTTTGACATAGTACAGCAGCCCTTGTGCTGAATGCAATATTTACAAGACAGTGAGTCACAATAAGTTTTACTGATAGTCACATTGCTATTTAGTCTTGGAATTTATCAAAGCAATGAAGTGCAGTCTGGGTTTTACACCTTACACCATTGTTTATTTTGGTGTAACTCTTTTATAGACAGGTGCACATGAGAGAAGTTAAAAGGCATAAACAGAAGTGAGTTGCAACGCTGGAAAAAAGTTAGGTCTCTCCCTTCCCCTCCTTTCCACTGGGAAGAACGGAGAGGTATGTTTCTCACTTTTCATGTTGAACAGGTATCTCTTCTCAAAGAGGGGAAAAAAAAAAAAAAAAAGATTAATTCAAAATGGTGTGAAATTTTGGATCATGCATACCTGGAAAGCATGACCAGGAAGTGCTGAAATCTTTGGTCAACCACAGGCTCGGTCACACAAGCCTTGCTTTCTTCAGTGACTTCAGGTCACAAGACTCAGTGTCCTACTCCTTAGCATACTTACTCAGTCTCTACCTATAATTCACTCCAGCTCCACAACTGTCTTTAAAATGATTTGTTTCGCTCCAGCTTTGCAGGGATGGCCCTTAGGTTTGAGTTTCTACTGTGTTAAAAACATGCACCAAGCATTTTTCAGAAGGAAGAGTGAAAGGGGAGAAGACTTACTCCACCGTGGACACTCTGACAACTTTCATGCACTATTTGCTTTACAAAAGTTAGAAGCAATGGAAAAATAGGTTATTAATTGAAGTGCCATCCCATCTTAACGACAGTTGGGTAGTACACTTCCACAAAGTACATGTATTTAACAGATGTGGTCCAAAACTGCTGTTATAAATCATATTCCACATTATGGAGCTTTATAATTGGGACTGTAGTTACATAGACTGCAGAGTTGTATTGCAGAGGTATGATATCATACCTGTGGAATACTATACAGATATTCAGGTACATCAGAGCTATACTGAAAAGAAATGCTTAAAAAAAACCCAACAGCACTTATGCTAACACCAAGTATTTGCAGTGCTGTCACTTTCAAATTTTGGCAAGCTCACGGTTTCTAACATACCAGTTGCATACCCCATTTTCTCTAGAAATGCAAATTCCCATAGCCAGTTTTTGAAGTTAGTGTGTCATTTTTGCTGGAGAGGTATGTTTGAGACTTGCCAAAAACGGGTCTTTTAGATCTCAAGAAATTGCTGTGGGGACATGCTCCTTTGCCTCATTGCAAATTGAAGGTGGAGGCTGCTTTTAAGCCAAGGACAAGCAGCACTCTTTGTTTGAGTGCCATGAATGCAAATCCAATATTTTCTGAGACTTTGAAGAGGCGGGGGAATTTTTTTTTTTAATACCAAAGAACTTTTCTCAGTTAACATATAGCAATGTCACAAATACAAGAATATTCTGCATTTTCGTCTCGATTTTCCTCCCTATTTTCTTCCACACCTTTTTTTTTTTTGACATTCTTGCTTTTGTTCCCTCTCCCTGTACCCTGTTTTCTTCCTTTTCCTGTACAACCTCTGCCCACCTCTTCCTCTGCTATTCTGCTCTTCAGTCTCCAGAACAACTGTTTTCTTGCACACACAACTGAACTGGATGAGGGAAAATCACAGCACTTCTGATGATACTGTACGAGAATAGTACTTCCATGATAAAAAAAAAAAATTCAAAAAGATAATTTAGCCACAGAAAGTCTAATCTTTCAATATAGGAACTAAAATATGAAAAAAACTTGGAGATGAATACCAAGAATTTCTAGCCAAACATTTTCATTGAATGGTAACACGTCTGTGCTTTGTTTTCTGACTGTAACATAGGAGGATTTCACTGTCCCTTATACAGAAGAACCCAAGTGACTAAAGTCACAAACCCATCCCACAGCTGGAAAACAGATTCCTGGGCACACACACACACATGGTTACTGCTGGTCAGATGGAGTATTATCTGCACTGGACAATAATATGCCTGAAAAGTCCTTCATGGTTACCTTTCTAAGCAATAAAAAAAGGATGTAGTACTTTAAATTAAGCTCCAGTGAACATACACTATAGAAACTGCAAAATACACACACTGACAAAACAAAACGGTTACTTAAAGTTGTGAGTATAAATTCACATTTGCATGTGGGTGTATGACACAAAAAATAAGAATATACAATACAGGTAGAAAATGCTATTCTTACCTTATTGCACTTGCAGATAAGTGGCCATAAGAACCACTGGCTGAGGAACTGCTACGAGAATTATTGAGAATTGTGACCAAGGAATTTGGAGATGTCCGTATCATGGTCTGAAGGTCAAAGCTGTGATCAGATAGGGGGGATATGGATAACGTACGCTTTCGGCTTGGTCTAGCTGACAACCTCGGACTCGGAAACCTGGCGCCTGTTATGTAAACACAAATAATTATCCACCAGGGTACTTAATGGCATTTATTTTTTATCAGTGATGGGTAGAGGGAGTCACAAGACATCAACACGCTGTGACAAGCCCACTCTCTCCACTTGTGATCTACTGGCTATGATTGAGAAAAATTAGGAAGAAAAATCTATCTTCCTGTGGCTTACCTCAGGGGAGCTGTGTTTATTAATGTGCAAGCAAAATGATAAATTGCTAAACAAAAGGAAAAGACTTTTATGAGTTATCCCTCTTATTTCTAGTGATTTATGAATCTGATGGCTCCTTAGACATTCACATCATTAATTCAACCACGAGCAATGAGATGGTGGTTCAGATCTGGGCTACCAGGAAACCCAAACCTGAATTGCTTTAATACATACAGTCAAAGGTAAACTTGCAAAATAGAGGGAATGCTCCCTTTGTTGACCGCAATCCTGCCTGGTCGATATGCAAAACTAATGCAAAACTAAAACTCAGGACTGACAACATGCTACAAAGGCCAGCTCTATCAGCAGAAGTCAAACTGACAGCCACAGCATTAAACTGAGAAACAAAATATATTATTTGAATAAGTCCAAGATCTTATGATATTCTCGTGTTGGGGCAATACAGGGGTCTACAGTTGCCAAATTTCTTTAAAACTATAGAATATGCTTTTCAAAGTAGCAAAGAGAAGGCAACTGTACAGATAATATTTCATAAATATACATCACATTTCTAAATTCTCTGTGCTGCTCTGAGAATCTCTACCTCTTCTGGTCTATTTTACCATGTCATGCTAACTCTCTGCAGTCCTGACAGAAGACACATCACTTCAAATTTCTTCTCTTTATGTAATTAATTTTGATCTCAGTTGAGACTGAGAAGGAGAGAATTACCTTCTCCACCATGTACTGAACTACTTCCTTTAACAGTACTGCTGCTTCTACCTTTTTAATCTCTTTAACCTGTACTAAACAACTGAGTCCTAATGATCCTGACAGCTGAGGTCATGCAGGTCTTGAGTTCAATGCCTACTTCACAGCTATTTCTCCCGGAGTGCCTAACATTCTCTGTGACTTGGCAATAATTCACAGTTGTCCACAAATCTTCATTATGGGTCTGCTTTTCCCACTTCTTGGTCATCTTTTGGTGCCCAGAACCTTTCCTCAATACGGTATTTAAGATTAAATACCTAACGTTAAGCAGGGGAAGACCCAACTGGCTCTGATTAGACTCACCTCAAGGACAGACCTGGATTAGTATCTGCAATTATGTTCTCCTTATGCACCTGAGTGTGCTGCCCTTCTTCTTGGGTGCCTCCTCGATTGTGTGATCGAATTCCTGCCTATAGTCCTTCTCCTAATCTGTGCTTAGTTTTGCCTCAGTTAGCCCAATCTGGTGTCAATTCTCTTTGGCATCTGGCTAACAGAGATTTTTTTTTTCCTTTATGCCTAGTCTTTGCTATAGGCCTCAACCAATACTGCTTCAGTCTTTTAATGACTATTCATAATCTTGATTCATCATTTAAAATTTAGGCATAGCTATGTATTTCTTCCTAAAGCTACTACACGTCATTTTATGTAATCTGCTTTATCTCCTTTTTATGAGCTTGCAATCGTACTGTGTCTGCTTGATATTTTATCAGTGCTGTGCTTCACATCTTTCAAAGGCAGATATCTTTTATTTGTGCTAAAATAAAAACCAACAATGATGAGCAACTTAAGAAGCTACAGTGAATCTAATAATGAAATATAAGACATGTGCCATGGTAAAACAATCACAATAGTAATATCAGTAAGTCCAGTTTTGACTCTCTACAACTACAAAGGGATTGCCACTTATTTGGGAAATTCATTACAAGTCTGCTAAACATGGACTAATAGCTATTGATGCTAAATGCGCATAGGTTTGATCAAAAAAGAGGAACAGTTGTTAAGAATACCTGCACCTGAGCATCTCTCCTTTGAAGCCAGACTGGGTAATAAAAGCAGGAGATGATAGTTATGTTTCGCTACTTCTGTGATCCATTTATTTTCCATGCCACAACTGTCCAAGTGAACTTGTCAGTACTCCAGCCCGCATTTCAGAGAACTAAGTAAGGATTACAAACAACTGTTCAAATCTCTTATGATCTTGGAGAGTAGCACGGTTACCCTCAACAGATCACACAGTTACACCACAGCTCTTGTAAGTGGTCTCTCCCTGCTCAGCCTGTCAGCTGCTGCCAGGTCACCCCTGTCATCATTCTGCAGGGGACACAACAGATCTGCAATCCATGATTGAGAAAGACATTCCTTCTAGCTGCAATGGGCAGAACCTCTGCTTCAGCCACACCATGTAGCAGTTTCGGGCTTCCTTTTCCCTTCCAGGCAGTGCCTGTTTCAGGTCCCAACTAGATGTGGGAACTCAAAAGTCCCCTCCATCTACCTGGGATGAGAACAATCTCCTAAGGGCCAACAGTCTCCTGCAAAAAAGGGAATATTTTTCCTTCACAGCAGGAGCTAACAGATGAGACCAGGCAAGAGCTCTACACAATCTGACCACAGGAGAGGGGGGTCCACTTCAAGGGAGGCCACAACTTTCAAAACTGAAAATACAATTAAATGGAATTACTATTTTTTCAGATCTTTGTGGTCTAATTAGGTTTCACATGCCTAAAAAGTATTAAGCATGAACTGACCACTCATTGCACTGCAGGACATTTGCTAAATCATTCATTTAGCATAACATCAGTCTTAGTTAGCATGTTACTATAAAAAGGAATGGGTCACAATTTGTCAGTGCCTCTAAATACTAAACCAAACTTTTCAGCCTTGCCCAGGCATTTATTTCCAACAGAAACACTTCATATTTACTTAGCAATTTGAGATGTTCATCTGCTCACAGTATTCTCCCACTGAAGCATTACATTCCCCACTGAATAATGTTTAAAAGCCAAAGAATGCAGGAGCATTGATTCACTAAAAATCCATTTACTTTTGTACAAGTGCTGAAAAAAAACCCATCAGCTTTGGCAAAGCATGCAAATGGAAGGTGACAGTAAAGATCTGTTTATGAATGTCCCCATTTTGGAGTAGACATTGTGGTAATAAAAAGTCAGTAGATGACAGTAAAGACTTGAGCGTGCCAACAAAAAATCCAGCAGGTGTCAGAAGAAAAGATCTTATTCCTGAGGTGGAGATCAATTCTAAAATAACAGATATCTATCTCCATCATAAATTTCAAAAATTGAATATGCCATCCAGCAAATTTGCCCATGAATTTGATTTCTGAGTTGAAGTTTTTAGCATTGCTTAATCATTTATAAGGCAATCTTCAGATATGTATCATTTATTCGATCCCTTTAAATCAAACTTCATCAAACCCTTTTTATTCCATTCCTTTAAATCAAACTTGTTTGAACCTGTCTCAGGCACTAGTTTCTGTTGAAGGCTGTGAACATGGGAAGTTTGATTTTTATCTTTTATATATATATATTAAAGCTGTCTTTCTTTCTTTCTCTCTCTCTCTCTCTCCTGGTTTCTGTTCACAGATGTGTAAACTTTCGTTTTCACTTCAGGAAAGTTTGTCATAAATTTTGCCTTAGTTTTCGAAATGGTAAATCTGTTACCAGCATGAGAGGAAAAGGAATGGCTTTGCTACTCCATCCTCATTCTCCAGCTGTGCCTGAAAATCAGAATTCAAACCCAGTCCAAAGCTTCTCATCTTGGCTTAACTCTTCAGGCTGGCCATGTACTTTAAGTCAGTTGGGTTGCTAATGGCCAACGTTGTAGGCCAATGATGAATAACTTTGAAAAAGAAAAACATCCCATGCTGGGTAAGCATAGGCAAAAGTTAATCAGAGTGAGGATATTAATACTCTCACAGGGTGAATCTAGAAACCTCAGGGAAAATGTTTGCTATCCACTCAACACCATTTAAAGGCAGAGTAATAAATATTCCCCAAGTGAAAAAAGCAAGTATCAAACCCAAAAGATTGTGATCTTTTTAAATATTTAAGTGCTTTAAAGCCAGCGTTGGCATACAGTATCGTTACAGCCACAACAAGGAATTTTGGTTGTGGTGCTGTCAATACCTTCCACGCCCATTCCCCTCCTCATTATTTTGATGATATACTTAGGCAGCACATCTGAACCTTTGAGACAAAGGAAGAAGACGGCAAGACCCAGTCAGGAATTCTGGCAACCAAAACAGTATAAAACCAGAAATATCTGGTCCAGTTTTCATGCCATACAGGACAAGATGAGAAAAAATTACAATCAAGCATACACAATCACTTAGATCTTATTTTTCCACAATATATTAGACAGTTCATGGAAAGCGAAGTTCAGAACTTCAAGAAATCTACTGCTTTTTAGGCAAAACTTAACCTCCTGATTCATGCTTCTCCCACTTATATTATCCCCATTTTGAAATCAGTTTTCCAGCATCACAGAGCAAAACAAAAGGCTGGAAACTACACAAACTATATGTAACATGCTTTTGTGCCTGCAACATACTGGTCTTGGAACTATTATTTGTATTGCTGGAGAAGGTAGAGATGCCAAATTACTGTGCTAGATGCTGTATAAACACACAATTAGGAGACAGCCTTGTGCTTCACAGAAGAACAACAATGTATTGCTTGCATCTATTTCATTGTTGTGTGGAATAAATGAGCAGCAGCCTTTGAGTGAGTTGAGTCATCTTGCTCTGAATTTGATAGCAGATAATGAGAGAAAGTTTCTCTTTTCTGTTTCCTTTGACAAAACTGGGCAAAGGCGAAAGAGTGCTTTTAAGATCACCATACAAACCCTCAAGAAGAAAGATCCAAACAAATGGCATTGCTTTGCATTGATCATTGTACTTTGCTATTAAATACAAACATGGCCATTGTTTCTGTAATTTTTTAAAAAAAGTCTTAATATCAGCTTTCTGCTAATTGTTTTGTTCTCATTTCTAATCTAAAATTCTGACAAAGAAGAAAGGGGTTTTCTTGAGCATGATGAATGATAGGACATTCAGATTCCTACTTAATGACAATTAATTTACTGTATACCCATGCAAGTTAAGATAGTTTTAATTAGTTTTTACAAAGTAAAAGGGTAACTTCATATTCTATTTAGATAAAAGCAGCTATTGCCTGACTAAACACATTCTCATCAAATATAGAAGGTGAGATGAGTGACCTTACCAGGATTCACTCTTATTTTAATTCTCTATTTACTGTTTAAAAATAACCCATTTGCATAATACTGCTACACTTTTTTTTGTCTTAAACTCTGAAATAGACCCTAATTGAAAAGTTGCTGCTATAATGAATCTCAAATGTGTGATCTTAATTTTTAAAAACAAACACAAAACAAATTAAAGAGCGTATTTCAAATATATCATGGCTATAGCTGGTGACAGCAAATTCCTTATTAGAGATAGTGTTTAGGTACCTTTTATGAATGGGCTGAAGTTATGGGCAAAGGTCTAAACATTCTCCTTTAAGTAAGAAGTGATAACATTCTTGGAATGCAAAAGCTATAATTCTACATAGATTACAGCATACACAATACCTACGAACTCATGGAGGTCCTTTGTGCAAATGCCATTATTTGTATGAGTGCAGCAATGTCTTCTGTTTTTCTTAAGTTTTCTGGCATAAACCTGGTTATCTATCTTCCTATACACTGAACAGACCCTATCAATGAAGCCTGCATCCAAATACATAGTTTCGTACTCTACCTACGTACATTCAGACACCCTTTCCCAACAGGAACCAAAACCATCGAAACTATAACATAGCTCTGCTTGTTGCAGAAGGTGTTGGACCAGATGACCCTAAAAGGTGTCTTCTGATCCAAACTATTTCATGATTCTATGATCCCTTGACTTCAACCAAATCATGTCCACTCATACACGCTGGGGATTTGTCCTTGAAACTGGAACCCAGCAGCAGATTTACACCACCTGAATGATGCATCATAACAGTTTCCACACTGCAAGGTATTATTAATACGCATCAAATACATCAGCAGCACACCTCACCTCTCTCTATTCCTCTAAAAATCCAAATCAGCAAGTATCATACTTTTAAGCTTTCAAGCACTGAAAACTGCACAATAATTTCTAGTATAAGGCTAGTCTACTTGTGTGGGTTTATTACGTTTCTGAAGTGGGCTCAAGATATACTACGTTACTGTAAAATCACTACGCATGCTACTAGTGCAGTAAGATTGTAGTAAAACAGGAACTGAATTAAAAATCCTTCACTACCAAGGTAACAGAAGGAAAACAGTTTCCTTGTCCAGTTCCACAATTATCTGTCTTGCCTGATTCTTGTAAAACTGTTCGTCATCTACTTCACACTCCCAGCATGTGTTCTGCAGGGGTGACTATCTATGTTCCCATGTGTTGCAGAGGTGAACCTCTCAACTCTCATACCCCTTGAGATCAGCAGCTATGGCATGCAGCCAACAGCAGACAAGAAGAAACTGCATGCTAACAAAGATTTTTAAAAGCTGTGGGAAAACAAGGTGATCTAACATTATTGTATTGCTCTGTACTACCAAGCCAGAGTCAACAGTCATCAACCTTTCTTGCCCAGACCTTTTATTTCCCTTGTTGGAAGGAAATTAGTACATCTCAAAAACGATGTAAGCATCTTACAACTAGAGGGGAGTGCTCTGCATAACCCCTTCTGGCTAATCAAAAGCAGCAGTAGTGAGCAGTTTGGAATGGGGTGCTCTCTTTTCTTCCTTCACCAGAAAAACAAAGACAGATTAGAGGTCTGAAAGATGCTAAAGTTGGTAAATGAGGCTCTTAATAACAGGAAAAACTAAGTTAGGATTCTTGAGAATTCAGCAAACTACTTCACCTTAGAAGCAGTCTCAAAGTCTGTCTATGACACAGAACTTGCAAGCATGGCTACCACTCTCTGAAAAAAAGAGGGGAGCATACTCTCCTAACGGAAAAACAGATGCAAAACTTTTATTAACCTTCCCCTCAAAAGAATACTCAACCTAATGATGAAAGTGAGTTATTGATTTTGAATAGAAAAGGGTATTTTCATAAGCACTCCAGCCCTGCTGCAAATAAAATCTGTAACCTGTTTTCAGAAGCAGTCTTTTTCCTCTCCCTATTTACTTTCAAAGTTTACTTTTAAATTTGCTTTAATCCTTGTACATTTGGCCCTCCAGTCTCATGACAAGGCTAATGTGAATCCCACTTCTCTATGTTTGTGAAGGCCTTTAGGGTCAGACAAGGAACAACCCACGTGGCTCCCTTTGGAGGGCTGTCTATATTTCTAGAAAGCGTCACTTACTATCCATGGCATGAAGATATTCCATATGAAGAGCACTGGCTCCAGCAGTGGCCGCTGAAGGAATGATGTCTGCATACGGGCTGCGCTGGCCTGCAAACAGAGCCATCTGATGGTAATATTCAGCTGGACTGACGCCAGCATGTGGAGCTAAAAACACAACATAAAAAGCACCGTTAATGACGTAAGATAAACGAGAAGGAAAGTTTTATCACATTGCTGGTTTCCCTGGCTATTAAACCAGCTTGTTTATTTTTTAATGTAATGCAACATCTGCACTATGCCACCACAGGTCAGTATATTTCAACCAACGATACTCCAAAGACACCATTCAAAAAACAGCAGGGCATAAAATATTAATGAGTTGGGTGATCTCATTTTTTTTATATTTATTATTAAGTGATTCAAAAAGTGACAGACTCACAGCAGTGGAAACTGGTATGATTCATTTAGTGACATAAAAAAGCAGAAAACCTTTCCTGGAGCTTTATTCCCATTTACCTCATCCCTGGCCCAAAGGACTCAGTCTCTAATGTAACAACATGGCTGAACTTCCATAAGCATTCAAGTTTCTGGAGTCTCTGCTCAGGGCACCAGAAGATTTTCACTCGCGGTGTCAGTTTGTATATAAGTTTAGAAATAAACAAGAACAAAGCATGTTTTCAGGCCAAATACCAATTTTCCGTGAGCACCACAGGAGTGGTATTTTTGGAGGACAGACTGAAGTCAATGACTATGGCCATCCCATCCTTCTAAGTTCGTATGTAAGCTTACTTGACATACAAGTACATTTGCAGAGTCAAAACCACGGACTGCATAGGCTCTAAGTCCTGTCAGTAAGCTTATGAGTGATGTAGTCCTCTGATAATGATGTATAGTAGCCTTTCTCTCCTGCAAAAATAATGTGTGAGCTTTCTCCTCACCTGCAGTTTTCAAGCATGCCATCAAGTAATAGGCAACTCTGGACAAACACAAAAATCCATATAATTTAATATCATCTCATCTGAGCAGGCTTCAGATGCTACAGTAAGTAGATGGTAATTTCATGGTCCTGTGTGAGAAATACTCATAAAATAAGCTAGGCTCCATCTCCTTGATTCTCACACTGACTTGCTTTGTGATCTGAGGCAATCAGACTTCCTTCGTCTCTGCTCTCTACTTGTCCCACTTGCAAAATAGTTTAAATTTCCTTATGCTCTGCTCACCAGAAGAGAGTACATAAGTTTGCCTAAACCACTACAAGTTTTAGGTTAATGGGCTAGGCCCCAACATATTATTTTTATATTCTTTCATATAATTTTAAGAGATATTTCTTCGATCTCAGCAACTGAATCTTGAAAGGAAACAAAATTTTCAGCTCAAATTCTTTTAATTACAACCTTAACATGAATATTGTTACATGGTATTACTAAAAAGAATTTATGTTTACAGATGCTAAGTGCAAAACTTAGAAGCAAAGATTCAACATTTACACTCAAAGGAGGTAAACACGGCATTGGAGTTTGGAGAAAAGTTTATTCCGCAACAGTATTTCTGAAGTGTATTTTTAGCAAAGAAAATGGAAGAATGTGCTTTTGATGTTATAATGTTAAAAGTAACCAATTTCACGAAAGGTTCAGAAAAATAAAAGTACATAAAACAGGAATAGGAAGGGCATGAAATATTAGCTGAGATACATTAAAAAGTTGTTGGTATTTTTTCCAAATGACAAATTGATTTCTCAATTAAACACAATCTATTTCAGCCACCACCACTTTCTCTGAAATGGCAAGAAAAACATTCAGACCAAATTTTAAGAGGAGTAACTCACACTGAATCACTGATTTTAAAGTTTTACAGTAGTCGGCAACCACTATATCTTTCCAGACACACTTAAAATATTTCCCGAGCTTTCTGACATAAGCGTCTGGGTTAACTAACAATAACATTGGCTACAAAGTTTAAAAATAACTGCTGCAGAAAACACAGTGAGCACATAATTGCATTACTAAATGTTCCATACTCTGAGAAACGCCCTGGTGCTCTTTAAAGATCATTCCCTACTACCTTCTTCAAACATAAAAAATTAGCCTACTAAATGATGTATTGCATGAAGGGTAAATGAAGGGTATACGTGAAGTCCGCAGTCCTGAATTTTCTCCTGTTTATTCCTGAGCAGCTGCAGATTTGCCCCTGCATTTCTTAGAACAGGAGGCATTTACTACCACATAGTGGGCACTGCCAAGTTTCTTGTGAGCACTCTGCTCTACACACCCCAACAACTCAGTCCGTACCCCTGCCTCAAACCCTCTGTGCTACTCAGAGAAGTCCTTGGCCACCCCTAGCCCAGCGATTCTGCCAGGTAAGGTGAAATAACATGATAGAAGACAGTCTACCATTACTGCTGCTGGAGCAGTCATTAATTAAAGCTGGCAAGACTTGTAGTGAACATGAAACTGTTCTTCGTTATGTTCCAGATTATTTTGGCTCCTGGCCATCCCCAGATCTGTGAGTCGACAGACTGAGCCCAATAGCACACTGACCTAATTATCTAACTGGCCTAAATCTATTAGGGTAGTAAGAGAAATCTTGCTATGACTTTCAGAAGGACAATAACAACTGACAAGTTTTCACAGTTCAAATGCTATACAACTTAAGCCATGCTGTCTATTATGTTATTACTACATTATGTGCATGTACCCCTTTAAATCAAAGGGGGGATTTATTTACATTCTAGTAGTGCCCCAGCCATGACTTGGACTATCTGATCCCAAGAACCTACCCCTGAAAAAACCATTCCATTGTATGTCTGACTAATCATGCAACAAACAGGATTCCAGAGAACAAATGTAACATCATTTCACTAAGCATGCACTAAGCAGGCCTTCACTGCCTGAAATATCTCAAATGCCTCAATCAAGTTACTGTATATTCACAAGGTGCTGCACAACACCTGGGCTCCAGCAACCGATCACAGATGAGCTGTGAACCTAGAGGAAATATCAATTAACATGTATTTGTTTAAATCCCAAAGCAATAAGTGTAAGCTAGTAAATTTAGCTTGTATTTATGAAAGGCTAAGGTTGCGTATACAGACAGCAATCAAAGCTCGGGGATGAGTGTTATGACATGGCATACTCAACCACGTTTTCCACACCCAAGTGCCTCATGCCATCTCAAAGTCTCTAAGTATTCAAGGCACCTACACGAGGCTGGTCAGTGTGAGACAGGCCTTAGAAGAGAAAACTGCTTTTCTGAGGTGACAGTTGGAGTTGCAGCATGGTATTTCACAGACCTGAACTGACACAAAACACTGTGGACCGATGAATCTTGGCATCATCGTAGTTATGAGGGAGCTCTAGACTCAGCTGGTTACATTCAAGTGTCTATATCTGGGTGAACTGAGTAGCTCTATAAGGCTCCGCTGACTCTGCTTCATAGACCTCACTGGATTCTAATGTCAAAACAGCACAGCAGGATCACAGATTTCTACACTGTACAGATCTAAATTTAGGTGCCAGAACCTGGAACCAAATTCTATCCTGAGACATCGTAGAGTTTCAGAGATATTACCACTGGCCAGGTGAATATGGCAAAGCACCTCTAGGAGATCTCTGCCTTTCTGGAGTGTTGACTGGGTGTTGAGTGAGATACCCGAGAGTATCTCAGATAGCTCTATGTGCTTTCATCTATGCAAGTGAATACAGAATTGCATACCTGAGACCAAGAATGTACACAGGTTCTTTTATTGGTTGGGTGGCAGTTTCCTTCTCTCCTTTCTCTTGTGTTTGCAACTGGATCACACCGTAAACATACAAAATTCTGCAGAAATCTGATCTAAAGTGTTCTGCTTATTAGGTTTTTGTGAAATGCCCAAGCAGACATTGCAAGACTTTTACCAATTTATGCCCTTACATTATAACTTTATCATGTTTATCCAACATCAAAAGCTCCAAAGCTCCCCAAGTCAAAACATGTACTTCTGAGCATCCAATTTGTTCCTTTGATTTTTCTTTTTATATATTTTGGCTAAAATAAAAGAGACTAGAAACAGCAAGGATTCATACAACATCCAAAGCGCTGCTAGGAAAGCCCTGTGTGCATGCCATATACCTTGATTGACAATAGGTCATTAAAATTTATTCTCATAAGGATATGTGCACATAACTGATGGATTAACCATAAAGGTATATGTTCTTATAAACGAGGATTAATTAGTTATCCGTTTGGATAGGGTGCACTGCTCATTTTTCAAATTCAGCTAAAGGCAGTTTAACTCTGTTTGGTAAGTTTCTGTGTACACTGGGAAGATCTTTCCTATAGTTAAAATTATAGTTTAATTGTCTTCACTATATATTTGTTTGGGAGTACATTTTAGTTATCTTTAGCAAATACTACAATTTTGAAATATTCAACTACTTAATCTGTTATTAAAAACCCCACTGCTAAAAAGACTGAGCCTTTTTTGTAACTCTATTCATTGCTCACTTCATTTAAATTTGCATCAAAATGAACAAGGAATGCACCAAAGTAATGAAGAGAGTGATTGCAGGAGTTCACTTCAACACAAATAACCTGGAAAGTAATAGTCATGGTCACATTAAGACCTAGAACATCGATATTTCAAGTGTACTCTCCACCATTTAAACTAAAGGGGCTAGTCTTGATTAACAGCTACTCTTCTACACAAGCATAATTTCATTTGACTATATGGCTAGGGTAAAATGAAGTAATTCTAAATAATTTTAAATAATAATTAATTCTAAATAATTTTAGCAAACCTATTGACCAAATGTAGCAAGTCAGTGCATGCTTTATATGATTGAAAAAATACTTTTTTAATTAATGAGCCTTTCACACCTAAAGAACTAATACACTGATCTACACTTACGAATAACCTGGCTCGATTCAGTGCGGATGCAGTGGATTTCTCAGGAGATCAGAATCGCACTCAGGGTCAGCCCCACAAACAGATATTAAAAGACACACAACACCCTTCACACTTCTAGCTTAAATTTTGAATGAAGCAGGCATTTTTTTTTCTTCTTCCTGAAGTTTCAACATTTGTGAGATGTACAAATGAGCTGTGATCGGATGATGAAGTATTGAAACATTTATGACATAATGAATATGTCTGACAAACCTGCTGAAGCTGTGTTGAACAAGGAGGGGGTGGAAATGTTGACAAGATTAATATAACTTAAGTTGCTATGATGACAGAAAACAGGAAGCCTGTCTTAACCCACCGTCTGTTGGGCTGAGTCCACGGGCTGCCGAGATCATGGAGAGGGATGGACTGCTGTGCAGGGACCTGATGTAGTCCATGTAGGGGTTAATGTACGGGTGAGGCGTGCTGAAGGGGGACTCTGATGTTGCAGCAGGATTTCGGTGTGGGGAAATTCTAAGGAACGGAAGCTCTGAGTACGTTGGGCTACTAGATAAGGCAGAAGGCCTAGAAGAAAAGAAAAATAACAACAAACAGCCAGGTTATCTATATGATAAAGTAAAATACTGTAAAGTAATGCATTCATTTCTTGAAGAGTAACAACTGGGTTGCACATGTAATAACTTCCACTAAAGCCAACTGCCTGGAAAGAAAAAGGATAGGAAACAAATTCTTCTCTGTACCCTGTATTAGCAACATTTTTCTGACCAATTTTAAAGTGAGTTTGTGTTTGGTTTAATCTTTACAACCTCCAGTAACATTTCCCCATTGAGGTTATCAGAAAAACACTTTAACTAGTGTAAAATGTGTACCCTGTATATGACATATTAGTTCTTGCTGCAATATAGAAGACATACTGAGATGCTCAGTCATTTACACCTTCAAAACCACATAGCTATTGGAAAGAAGTTTTGAGACCTAAATCGTGCAGACTCCCTTCATTTGCCAGCTTACTGTCCCTGAAATTGCAAGATTATGTGGTTATGTAAGAAGTCACTTCAGAACAACCGAACTTTGTAAGCCATTAAGACAGCTGTTTCCTTTGAAGGAACCCTTGAATGTTTTGGGGTTTCTTTGTTGATGTTACTTCCCATGAAGGATGCAGAAAACTTAGTAGCAAAGGAAGAAAGATCACTGAGTATGTTTGTTTTTAGCATGGCACCAGAGATCGATGCCTTTAACAAGAACACTTTAATTAAGTACCTCATTCTTGCAATGGGAGAGAAGATGTAACGACCCAAGGCTGCAAGCTGAGTTCCAAAGACCAAAGATAAACAACCTGCCATAACCATCATCCCACCCTGTCAAAAGGACAGCATCTGGGCTCTGTGTGGAGACCCTTGTCTCACAGCATCCTGTCTCCAAAGGCATTAGAAAAAGTCCAAATTTCATCATAAGGGGTTGGAGTGCCTGCCCTTGCCAACCTGCTCTTTGGCAAAAGACAATGATTAAGACTGTCATGCATTTGCTGTAGTCCAACTGGCTGACCCGAACTAAATGCCTTTTTGTCCTCGTTTTTCCAATTAATTTAGCATATGTACAACACAGACACAGGCAGGAGCTGAGAAAGCAGTAAGGGCGTCCTGTTCCTTTGATGCTGATGGCTTACAACGAACAATAAAAAAAGAGATGTGTTTTTTCCTTTAACATACACATACCATGATCAACAGAGATAGTTGTCATCACCTTAAAGGCCAAGAGAATGTAATCATACATACGAGTGAATTCAGCCTTGACATAAGCTTGGAAATGCTAGTGAAGGAGTGGGACAAAGATCAAAGTTATGCATTCTTAACACTGTGCTGGCTTCCCTGCCACAAAATCCATGAGGGCTCATAAAATCCGAGGAATAAAGATTTTTCCTGTTGTGCTTTTCTCCCTTCCCTATATTGCTTTTGTGTGTTTCTTGTCCTCCTAAGGCTTTCTGCAAGGTAAGCCTGTTTAGCCTTCTTGTATGAAATTACCTCCTGGCTCCAAAGTTTTTTAGAGAGTTGCATTCATTGTGGGCTAGCAGCAAGAAACAACAGTGCAATCACCATGTTTAGAAAACCCCAAGGCCTGCAACCAGAAGCAGTTTTCCACCACTGCGCAAAACAGCCATCTTCTTTCCTCAGACCACTTTTTCTCTGCATGATTTTGAAGCACCTTTGTTTTATGGTGGAAACACGGCTTTATTCTTGTTGGTAATGTGAAACTTGACCAGTCATGAAGCATTTGCTGTCTCGCAGTTCTCTGTCAGACCAAGTGCAGAAGGCAGGAGCCTTAAAACTCACAATGATGTAGGAAGCAAAAATAACACAGCTGGATATCACATAAAAGAATGAATTTCCCATCCTGGCAGTAAGGAAAATACAGTACTATAGCAAATTTAATACAAGAGTAACAAAGAAACTAAGTTTGGATGTCATTTTACGAGTCCTTTTTTCTATTGTGATCTCAACTGAGAAAGAGAAACCTAGAGAGCAAGCAAGCAGGAATCTTGGCTTTATCTGGTACATATCGAACAGAAAACTCTTTAAAAGCTCTTGCAAGAAAGCTGAAAGTCTGTATCAGCCTCAGTGATTCACTCTCCAGCTGGCCAACAGCCAAACACTGCTGCAGGAGCAAGATTAAGAGCCAGGCTGTCAGCTTCTCCCTCCAGATCCAATGGGAGCCATTCAAGGACACTGGGACTCAACTACTTCTCCTCCTCCTCAGCCTCTTCCTCCCTCTGCTTTTCTAAGCTCCTCAGTTTTCTGAGGATGCTACAGAAAGGACATCATCCTGGGTAACATTAATCGACAGCAGGCATACAAGCTGCATTACTGGAAGCAGAAATAAGGGGTCAACAGATCCACATGAAATTCCCACCTCTGGACCCTAATGTTTACTGATCTCTCTCCAGTATCTGATTTTAACATGCAGCTAACTTCTCTGCTCACTTCCAGCCTGTACTCTTCTCAGTCCTACCTGTTTTCAGACCCTCCTTTCCCCACGAACCCATTTTCCCTCCTGCCTCCATCTGCTCTCAGGTCCCACTGCCTGAGCCCCCTTGATTAATTCCCATAAGTGTCACATATTCTTCCTATCCTTCACCACCATGATAAACCTCAATGTTCACTCCTTCAAAGTCAAAGGGGACTTTTAGAAAGGGTGCAGCCAAATACACTTACTACTAGCTATTGTTTTACAACCTCTTCGTGTACCAGTAAAAACCAACTTTGGTTCCATGTACATAACAAACATTACAGCCCAGGAGTGGATCTGCAGACATTCATTCAGCAACAAACCAAGCAAATCTCCAGATGTGGGTGGCAGCCCCCCCCACCCCCATCTTCATTTCATGTGTACTTTAACCCTGGCCTTGGCAAATTGTGTTCTGCCCTGGGTCTGAGGTTACTTCGTGGGACACAATGAGGCTCCAGCCTGAGAAAGGCAGGATCATTTTCAGTGATACTGCTTCAAACTTTATGCCACACCTGTAAACCATGGAAAAGCAGATCTAGCTCTGTATCCTCTCCTACACACGGGTTATCCTGTTCACCAACATATTCAGTGTTCTAAGGCTTGCTTCAGAAAGAGGAAGAGAAGCAGACGCATGCTCTTGTCTCAATCAGTGCCTTTGTGCCAACTCCCAGAGATCCTGCAAACTCAACTTTAACACAAAGCCTGTAATACTTTCAATACTTATTTGAAGTTGGAGGTCTCCAGGTTTTGGATTAAAACAGATCCTATGGCTATGTTTTATCACTGCAATTTTTATCCTTGCACATAGGCTGTTTTTTTTTTTTTTCTCATTAACTTTAATTACATCTACACCCGTGACATAAAGAGAAGCAGCAGAGAACAGGGCTGGATGTGAAGGAATCTTCTCCTTTCTGTCCAGAGTGCCTTCCTGCTCACCACTAAGCTGCTGAAATATCACGAATGCCACACAGCTTCCACACTTAACACAGGTCTGCCCATTCCCCACCCATCTCCAACCTGCCAACTTCATGTCCAGACTCCAATGCTTTGGAGAGTCTCAGATACTCAGCAGAAGAACGACACACACGTGCCAAGGCACTGAGATCAGCATAAGGGCAAACAGGTGTAGTTTTTCCTATTAGTCATGATGTTTTCTTTTGATGAATGTTGCAAAGGTGTCTGCACAGCCTTAAAAACTTATATGGTCACACTAGTTCAGCAGCTGCAAACAGCATCAGATATATGGCAAATCACAAAACACATGAAGACACTTTTTTTAATGCTTTTTCGGGCCATTCCTGAACCACAGGTGAGCTGTGTGTAAGATTTCAGTTATTACTCATGAAAACAGTGTGCCATTTTGTTTTGTTGCTTACAGCTGAAACAGACACACTCTGTACGTGAAGATTGCAATGACCTTTTCAGCCTATGCAGTCCTTTTTTTTTTTTTAACTGAGGAAGGAAGATTATGGGAATTTGAGAACTGATGTGGCAAGCACAAGTGAGTTACATGTATTTCAAAATTATCTCCGTGCACAGATCATTACCTAGCATTATCTTGAAAGGATCATCATGCATTTTCCATAAGCAGAGAGAACGGGCGTAGGAGGGCTCATACCACATACTTTAGGTTGGGTTTTGTGTCTAGGTATTAACCAGTTTTTCAATTAAGAAGTTCAGATGCTCCAAATGCAAGTGGAAATCCTATCCCTTTCTTTGGTAGCAACAGAGTTGTTAACTCATGCAGGTGAAATACTGATGTCTGACTATGACTGGAAGTAAAAATCCCCAGGTAAAGTAAGCAAGCACAAAGCCTTTCAACTACGTAGTCCTTCAGCCACACTCTCTCAGTGCCATAATGACAGGATTCAGGAGCATCATTTCCAGTCTCCACGCAAGTCCCTGGTGTGGCAGAGTGAAGTGTGACAGGTGCCAGATTAGCTCCAACTACTAGGCTAAGGAGGACACACAGCATTCCCTTGCCTACCTCATTTTTCCCTTCTAGCTTGCATCTTTCCTTATACCTACATTCCTAAACTGACCCTGTGGGTGAAGGCAGAAGGAAGCCACAGGTGGGAACATACAGCTGTGTTGCATGAATTCTGTATGTTCAAGAAACCTAAAATATTTGCAGATTTTGAGCCTTTAACAACAAACAAACTAGATTAACAAAAGTATTAATGGGTTTTTATTTTCCAAGCCAACAGACCTGTCTTTAACTGTTCTATTAGGCAATTTCTGAACAAGAACACCAAAATCCTTTCCCACCCAATTTCCCATTCTCCTTTTTTAATCCCCTTTCACACATTCTTTTATCATTCCTGTGGACCTAGTGAAAAGCCAGACAGAGGATGAGCCCAAGGTGTCATGAAACCATCTTAAATGGATTTACACTAGCATTTGCATTACAGTGGTTAGCCCAGGAGCTAAAGAAGGATGGAAGGGAATAGGAAGAAAAGAGACTCAGTTCAGGGTTTTATGGAGCAGCAAGGGCCAGCTGCTCTGAAAGCAAAGGCAAGACAGGAGCACAGGTAAACCCCAGCATAGGCAATGCACACCATCACACCAGATCTGAGGTGGATGACCAGAGCTAGCTGCTGGTAACATGGTCCATCAGCCATTTGAGATAAGGGAAAGTGACAAATTAGGTCTAGGGAAACAGTCAAATTCAGAAACAGACATAGTCCAGGAGATCAGCTACACCATACCTCTGTGAAGTCCATCGAGGAGACCAGGTGCCTACAGTGCAGGTCCTAAGCCTGATAGGGAAGGACTAAAGGCCTCAGGCTGAGCTTAAAAAGAGTTCCTGGGTGTACAGGGTGTGGATGGGGGTTCGAGGTGAGGCTGTTCAAGACAACTAAGGTTTATTAGTGGCCTCAGGGCTCTCACGCTGGGTTTCTTTGCTTTGGAGGCCTACAACTGCTCTAAGACATGCTAGAGTATCAATCCAGAGTACCTCGTATCTGGTTTTGCACCTCTTCCAACTGTGAAAAACACAGGAATTTTGGGCATCCTGTGACCTCCATGCTTCTATAGCAACAATTTTCTGAAAGCAGACTTCAAGCCACCCTGGACAGCTACAAAGATCTGTATCATAGGAAAACCTGGATGAAAATTTTGAGGTTTGGTGTTAGAGAAGTGATCTGTCATAAATGGTTTCCAAATTGGTTTAAGCTGTGCTTGGGCAAAAACCTCTTCTAAGCACAACCTATCTTAAAAAAAATAAAAACTAAATAAATCATGTTCCTGATTTTAAAGGAAACTATAACTCTAGGACTGGAAATTTTAATGCCAAGTTTTGTCCTGATAAATTTTTAAATGACTCTTTTATGAATCTGTTGAAAAATACATTTATATTGAAAACAGCAAGTGATCCTTAACTATAACATTGTAAATATGACACTGAGCTGAGGTTACAGATGGAACAATAATCTATCTCACAGAACAAAGCTTGTCAACGAAGTGGGATGAAATATTGTAACATAACCTAATTTATTATTGCCTTTTCATCCATCTTGTTATATTATGAAAGTGTCAAAGTTCAAACCTCGATATTTAATCATTTAACAGTACGTTATTCAATGCTGGAGCAAGCGTTGATGGCATAACTCTCCTGCCAATGACATCCATGCTGTTTCTCTGATACTTGTTCAGTTCACCCCTGCCTGGAGAATCAGAAAATGCTAAACTTATTAAACTGCTATGATCCTTTTCTTTTTTCTTATTTTTTTTCTGGAATAATCTTCTGATGACTGCCCCAAAAATATTGACACTTTTATTTTTAGTAGAACCTGCAAGATGAACAAACAATAAGGACTTCCTTATTAATAAGTGATACCTATTTTAAAGCACATGGCTCAATTCCCTTGGCAATACCTCCCATGTTAAATAAGTATTGTTTGTTTAATGCCATAGTTCCTTGTACAGACTGACCCTTCAGCACTAGAAGTCAAGAACTGGCTAGTAAAAAGCTTTTATATTAAGAAAGCTGAGCTCTAACAAAGTAAGGCTTGAACCTGAAAATACAAGTTAGAACAATTCCAACAGCTGTGATTAGCCTAAACAATCAAGTTACTCCTCACTGCTACAAGAATATACAGAGCTGGAGGTGTCTGATAAATCAGGTTCAGGTAGGTAACTATATGCCTAAAGGACAGGGAAAAATTAAGAGTCAAATAATCATATTGCTTCTCAAAAATTTTAATTGATGTTGTAAAGGTTCAACCCTATATAAACCGCAGTCAATGGGAAACTCTCCCATTTAACTGTTAAATTCCTTAAGCGACCATGGACATGATCTTCATAAGAATAAAGAGCTGACCCAATTCTGCACCCCCAGGAGTCACCAATAAGGTTTCCACTGACTTCCAAGCAACGGAGAGTGAGGCCAGCACTGAGTAACTTTAAAATGCAATTTCATGGTCCCTTTTCTCTTTGACCTGCTAACTGAATTTGTAAACAATCAAACGCATAAATACACACTATGGCAGATCAATAATATAATCTTTCAATACTTAACTTTTTTTTTCAGAAATTGTGTCTTAAAATATGCACTCCATTCCCCTAAAATCATTTGCTGCCTCAAATCTGCTCTACTTCATTCTTGGACTTACGAAAACTAAGCAAATTATTTAGACTATTTAAAGAATTAGAGTTAATTGAATACACAGAAAAGTCAGAGCACACCTCATGTAAAAGACCTCAAGTGCTACAAAAAACGTAAGCACTATTGACTGTTTTTTATCAGTGGTGAAAATGAAACAGGGAAAACAAGAACATGAATAGGTGCTAATGTGAGAAAGAACCTTGATTTCCTATATTCCTTTACATGTTCCAAAACCTAGTCTTTATTTTGCTCACTTTTCCTCCAGGATTCACACTGAAACTGTAGTCAGTAGTGGGACGTGAGCCACAGAACCATAGTTGGCAGCAAAATTCCATTCAGCGTATACATATGTACAAATAAATCATTAATGGGTCAGCACCCATTACACATACGAGGAGCTAGATCAGGATTTAAAGTACACAGTCTCTGGTTTGGTTTCTATCACTTATCTGCTGTGTCACCTTGGACAAGTTTGTTGGCTTCTTGATCCACTGATTCCCCATCTGCAAAACTGCAGTAAAGCAGTCAGAAAGCATTTGGTATCTATAGTGGAAAGGTCAGACCAAGAGATACTGTGTTATTAATATTTTCTCATTGAGGCAAGGACAAACCTTACAGAATGCGTGCACTTCTGGAATGTAAATTCCTAAAATATACAAATAACCTTACTCTAGGTTAGAACAAAATGTTAGTCCTCGTAAAGTTCAAAGGTATCGTGACGGGGGAAAAAAAAAAAAGACACAAGTGAGTGGACAAGAAATATTCATGGTGCTGAAAATCATGGAGAACAGTTAGTCAATGACCCACAGCAAAAGAATATTACTCTGGTTTTCCCCTTTCCTTCTTTGGGAAGGGTTAACATCATGTAGTTACAGTTAAAAATTGGCTACATTAATCAGGGAACTAATTCCTCAGTCAGTGACTGTATTCCTATTTTTCAACTGACGAACTGACTGAATGCAGATCCAGCTTTTTCTCATACACCCTCTGTGTAATAAATAACCCAACCATTATTTTGTGGATTTACTCAAGAATTGTTTACACTGTAAAAAACAATGCATATTCATTCCATTATTTAACATTTTGTTTACATAAGGTCAGCAGTGACACAAGTGACTTTCAGCCCACAGTAACCCCTGTAAAAATTAGAGAGAGCAACTGCTCCTTCAAATGCCACTGAACAAACTTATATTCATTTCATTACACAAGCCTTGACTTGGTGTCCTTATATGTGTTCCTTAGATGTGTAAGCAGACAGAGTTCTGACTGGGTTTTTCTTTTCCTTCCTTCTCCTGCAAAATGCAAATGGACCCATGTACTGTTTCCCAGTATCTCTCCAAGTCATGCCCAGGCTTCTTGTTCTCCTCCTCACATAACAGTAACCTCCCCACAACACCCTCTCTCTCCTTTTCCTCTTCCTTCCATCCTGACATCAACTGCTGTCACTGCTTCCCGGTACTCCTCTGAAACACTGTAAACTTGGCCTTTGCATATAGAACATCCCAGCTTTTCTCTCCTTCCTACAAATCCATCTCAGGACTGCTGCAAGGAAATCGTGACTAAGGGATGATTACATGGGTTTACTTGGTAATGTCTTTGTTTGTACAAAGGGTGCAAACATACAAAAACATGACCAACTATAACTACTCCCTCCAAATGCCACTTGCCTTTTAGGCTTCTAGCGGATATCCTCTTGTAAATTTTGTGGCAGCTTTGTAAGCTTTTACTGTCCCCAACTATCCAGCCAGTCCCCTCTCCCAGTAATCACTACCCTCCATCCAGCAGAGGCAGCACGTCTCAGCCTCTAACCACTTCAGTGAGCCAGAGCAAAGTTGCCAGACTGTAAATGGGGCAAAGGCACACTGTCTGACCCTGCTGAGAGACAAGGGGTAATCTTCAGAGCGAGGAAAACAGCTGGGGCTGATAACTCCAAGGCTGTCAGAGTCGACTCACCAGAGTTCATCTGCCAAAGCAGTCCAGCCTGGAGCTCTTCCTGGCAGAGCTCCTTGTATTTGCACAACACCCAGCAGAGCTCCAAACCTGCATGGAGCTGTTGAACACTGCAGCAATGCAAACAGTAAATAAAAGTAATGCTAACAAGATACACTCTGATTTCCATCACTTGCTTCTGCTAGAGCCTTACCGAGGCATTGCCTTACCTTGCAGAGTTGACACTGACTTCTATGAACTGTATGTAGGGTAAGACCCTATACCTGCGCAGCTCAGCCCAGACTCAGTGCTGGTAAATTTTTCCTCCTCCGTCTTCAGTCAGTTCTAAGTCTATTGACTTATAGTCACTAATACATTGAGGATAATGTATCAATGTTGCATTTGATGCAGAATGCATCATCATGAAACTAAACCAGATGCATAAGACAAGCAAATGTTATTCAAATAACCCTTGGAAAAGTGTTGCTACAGATTAGAGGAGAGACTGCTAGAGACTTCCACGCACCATTCCCTCTTCATACTATGCTATAGCACAAAGAGGAACAGTAAAATCTATAAGGTCTACAGCCTACTCATTATCTGTTGTTATTAATAACAGATCGGACAGTGAAATTACCAACTGCATTCCTACAGCAAACTTCCCTGCTCTGCAATTCTCCTTTGATGCTCTAGAGGTGGTCTCATTTGCTATTCAAATTTTAGCCCCCTCTCGATAACAGGCAGGGCCTGCCATCTCTTGAAGTGTTTAACCACAGTGGCACCATTATATGAATATGTGGGTATGTATAAATCCTGACGGCATTAATCTACCCCTTTCTTCCTTCCCTTTCCCCTTCTCCTCCTCCCGCAAAAGAGCAGGTCAAAGGAGCGTCAGAAGCTTTCTCACACTTAATGCTGTTAAGTCAGCTAATTGAATAAACATTTGTTTAACATTTGCTCCTATTTCACTAATGCACTGTGAGAATGAGAAGAATTTTATTCCCCTTCTCCCCCATCCTCCCCCTTCCTCAGGAGTGCCACTAGCTGTTATCGCAGTGACTAATGTGCTGTATGTGGCCATTATAGTCTTCAACTCTGAAATTACACCCAGGATGAACGATAGGCTCTGCCTGTATGCTGATTGGAGTTGGATGATGATTGATTAGAAGAAAGTCAGACTACGTAGCCATGCAAAAAGAATTGCACTAAGCCACAAGCTTATACACTAAAGAACATTTCACCAGTGGCTTCAGAGCTATTAGATGTTTTCATACGAACAACATTTTCCACATCCAGGTTTGCGCATTTTATCTTTATTCTTTCAAATCCTGAAATTGCTTGGATAAGAGGGTTTTATATATATATTTATACACGTTTCTAAGAGTAGCCTGAACTTTTAGGGGAAATTGAAGAGGCTTTGTGTCAAGTACAGCTAAATCCAGCCTTTCTATATCAAACCCCTGCTAGAAAATTACTGTGCAGATGATAAGGCTGAAAGATATAATAAAAAGTGACTCTACTCAATTTACACTGCAATATTGGTATGACTGAATATTTTTCATTCAGTTGACTGATAAAATCACTAAACTGTATTGCAGATAAATAAAGGAGGCTTCTGTCAAGAATAAACACCATTAATCATGAAGTCTCACCCTCTGAGTGGCTGTGCTATGCAACTGCACAAATGCACCATCACAAGTGGCATGTGACCCAGTGCCTCTTTTCTTCCCTCCGCTCCCTGGTGATGCTGTCTTCTTAGGCAACTTTTTTTTTTTTACTGATTTTACATGTGGAAGCCCTGTAATGTTTTTTCCATTTGAGCTTATGTGCATTTGAAACTGAAATCTAAATTTCAGTGATGATACATTCAGCCAAAAATTGATTCCACTAGATAAAGTGAACCGATGCAGATTGTGGCTGCATTGCTGTAAATCCAGTGTAACAGCGAGAAGTCAGTATTTGAACTGGTGAGGATGAGATCTTTGCAATTCTAAAGCCGAAAAAAAACAGGAAATTTTTTTCAGCTCCCCCAGCCTTCTTCGTCTTTTCACCCAAACCCACATTTTCTTACCAATTTTGTTTCTTAGATTCGCTACCACCAATTAGGTGCTAAGTTTCTTTTTGAACATACAATTACGACATTTTTCAGCATCGCAAGTCTACCTGAGCAGAATCAATGGGTCTCCTTTCAAAAAGCAACTTATAGGCTAGATTAGAGGTGCGCTGAAAGAAACTGTTCTCCAGCAAAAGCACGGTCTTAAAAAAAGAAAACCAGACAAATTAGGTAACCTTTTTGTAACCTGTTTTAGAGCAAGTGATGATTCAATAGTGGCCATGTTATTAAGCTGGAACGAAGCAGCGCCCTACACACTAATGAGGTTAAAAAACGTAGTTAGGTCTTTATGTTAAAGGCACTTAGCAAGCAGTTTGCTTGGCAAAGACCAACTGTGTGTTGGAGCACAGGACTAATCACACAGGCAGGAATCAAATCGACTGGAAGAATTAGGAGACTTGCGGCCCCGAGGAATGTAATTCATGCAGAAAAGCAGTTGTCAGAGTGAGGCCAGGGAACTGTGTGGGAAGAAAGCAAAATAAACAGCTCAACAAAGAAAACAAAGATGCTCAAATAGTGGCTTTTCTAATGCTTGAGTACACTGAAATTTCAGTGGGTGCATATGACAAAAACCTCATCAAAGACGACCTCTATACAAGCAATACACCGGTGAATGATGCACTGGTTCAAAAACACTTGGAAAACGCCTGAAGGCCTTCAAAAAATAACCTTGAAGTCATTATGCACAACAGAAAAAGATCACATACATACATGTATGCATGACTGGGAGAAGAAGAAAAACATCCAAATGGTACAAAGCTAAAAGAGTTGAAATGGTTTCTACAATTACTCCTCGATTCTCCCTCTGCTGTTCACAGATGAGAAAAGGATGCAACCTACATGCAAAGAGCACTCCTGCTTAAGTGCCCCAGTACTCAGGGTGGAAAACCAGCATTACTAATTGGACCCACTCCCTCAGCATCAGGACCAGATTGCTGCATCCACCAGGGGGATTACCTGACCAGAAAGAAGAGCTTGAGGCTGAGACACCTCAACAAAACTCATGTGGTATTCACACAAAGTTCGTTTTTTTGTGTGATGGGTACAACCAGTGACAGTAAAATCAAACCTTGAAATCAACTGACATATGAAATTCACAAACACTGTTCTCTCAGAAAACAGTATTTTCAAAGAATGGGTTTTTACTCCTACAATTTAATGGTTTTAAATTTTTAGAGAAGGAGGCTTTTAGCACTTTTAGTAATTAAGTACCTCTCTCCTCATTTCACTCATTCACTGATGACTTTTCTAAGCCCTCCCGACCTTGCACTGGAGAATACCATATTCACTGTTGTTTCAGCAATTTTCAGCTTCTCTTCTTCCCTTTACTCCTTCCTCCCACTAAAGCAGGCGTTTCTTCTCCTGGCAAAATAACTAAAAAGCCTCTCCTATTACCTCAAATGAACATTCTCCTCAGTCTGTTATGTGATGCCAAGAAACACTCTTTTTCCAAATTCAAAACTAAAGCAAAACAAACCCCTCAGCTCTCATTTCCAGTGCCTATTGTAAGTCATGTCCACAATATTACAAAAATGCTACTTGGGGGAAGAGAAAAAGCTTTTCTTCAATTCTATTTTTATGTGCTAAAGTAAGATCTTACCTGTTTAAAATAAAAGCAAATTGGCAATAGCAAAAACCAAATTCAGTGACTTAATATCTCTCCTATCGCACTTGCTACATATCTTTGGTTGTGGAGGGAACATTTGACTAAATTCTGACTTTAAAGGACTACAACCCTGACAGAAACAATGATGTGAAGTTTCAGCATTAATCATTTCTGTTGAGGCATTGCTGGATTTGTTTCACATCTCTGTACTAACATTAGCAGACAACCCAAAACTGATATTCTCAAGGATTTGTAACCATTACTGAACAGAGAAAGTACCAGCTAGAATTTCTCACCTAACACTACTAGTTGCAACATGAAAAAACACCAAAACAGATGTACAGAAATTTCTGTACAAAAATGTATGTATATACATTTCTACTTAAAATACACAGATTTTTTTTTTAAATGCTTCCACCCACCTCCCCAAACAAATCCACGATTTGAGGGAGAAAAGCCATTTGAAGAGTGCACCTCAGTGACAGTACCAGATGTGCTGTACACTTGTGCCCTCTACCCAGGGCTGCGAGTCAAGGAGTGGCCTTATGAAAACACAAAGGCTTCTGAGCTTCTCCCGTCCTCCAAGCACCACTGCAAATAGTAGGTGAGACATGGATCAGCACCAACATCCATGAGAGCAGTAGGATTCACAGGTATATGACACACAACTTAGATAAAAGGTGAATGCTGATAAGTTAGGAAGAGGGGAAGACAGGTAGTCTACTCATAGTCATATCTCATGATTCTTCTACCAGTATTGAAGGTCCAGGTGCAAGAGCTGGCTGGGGTGCAACCAAATCAGAGTGCGAAAACAGTGAGTTCCCATGTTGGGCTAAGAAGTTCTACTCAGCCAGGTCAGCTTCTTTATTTGATCCTGCAGGCACTGAAAGCCATTGTGGTGCTATGAAATACTACATCAAGCCAGTTTCCACAAATGGTGAATATATAACAGCTAGAACACAAGAGATAAAGGCTTTGCACTGCAGTTCTTGCTCTATTTGTGTGCAAAACAGGAGTTTCAAAAGCATTTCTTGTGCAAAGCTGTAGCCTTAAGCAACCTCACGAACAAGAAATGGGTGAGGACACCACTTCTAACGTGATTGTAAGGGGGAACAGGCCAAAAACAAGTGCTATGTGTAAAGCAAAATAATGTTTTGGCTGCGCATTTTTAGAGAAGCAGTAAATTCTGTTTTGAAATCTTTGAGGTAAATGCCCTATTTATATTCTGGGAATATTATTAGTTCACTAAATATAGTCAGTAGCTAGGTGTGCAGAAGAAAACCGCAAAGAGAACAGACTCGCCAGCTTGGAATACACCTGCACCAGCTGGATGACCTACACGTTTGCTCCCTTAGCACCTCTGCAATTCAATCTAATCACAGAAGTAGAAACACAGTTCCCAGAAAAGGTGTCAGGATTGAAGCCTGATATCTGAAGAACAAGTATGGCAAACCAGGACAGAGGCAGCTATGCAAGCTTTCTTGGTACTGTCTCGATGATGTACACTGATAGTGATCTTCCAGGGCGAAGGAGAGAAAACCTGATTGCCCCTGGTCATTCAGCTTCTGCCCTCCCTGCCAAATCTGTCTACAATTCTGTTAAATGGGGCTATTTGCGTTGGTGGCCTCTATAAACCGGACTAGACTATCAATCTTTTCCTCCGCAGGCCAGTGGAAAAAGGTATGATAAATCTAGGCTGAATTTCAAGAGGAGATACAGGACTGAAAGATGTGTATCTTTAAAGAGATAGCCACTTAAATCTGATATGTTTAAAAATACTCCCTCATAAGAAATACTCCCCAATTTTCTGTTGATCCTTAACACCAATAGTCAGAGCACCTCATAAATAATGCTTTCAAGAAGGAGACAGGTCAGTTCATTCCTACAGAAGCTTTGTATTCCTGGCTCATGAGCTTCAGGATGTTTTGCTTGTGTGTCTAACCCCTGTGGCATCTCCAGAAAATTATCAACCGCCCTGTGAAGCTGACTATAAATGCAGCCACAATCTATTGTATGTTGAGATCTACACATTCAGTGCTGGAAGGGACTACTCAATAAATTCTTGCCTGGTCTTTATTGGCAACTTCATAGGGCCCAGCTTCAATGAAAAGATGCTTCTTAAATAAGGTCCAAAGTCTTTCCTCAGTCACGTAAAACATCCTAAGAGCAAAAATCAAAGGGCATAACATTTTTCTTTAAATCGCTTCCTCTATTAATCGATAACATCAGTAACAAATGTTGGCCCAGCCTACCCTGAGGCACACAGATAAAACACCCATTGAGCACATTCCTTTGGGTGGAATTAGGGTCTTGTCTTTCTTTTTCCTAGCATCATATAATAGAGAATATGCAAGGCACACCTAGTTCATCTCCTGCAACTCAGAGACACAGCTGACACCAGCTCGAGAGCTTGCTTTTTGTTACAAATATGCAAACAAATACAGACATATACATACATATATATAAAAACACTGAGTTGGGTAAGGGGTGACAAAAAAGGCAGCAAGGTGTAACTTAACTTCTGATTTTGCTTCCTTTGGGAAAAAAAGTCTGGACTAAATTCAATCCATACTCCAAGATTACAAGGACATGATGTCTTTGTTGGGGGAGGAGAGAGTCTAAGTCAGGGAAAGATTGTGTGAGAGTATGATGAAGATGCTCTGTACTCCTACACTGCAGATGTACTCATTGCTCACGTTTCTTCCAGTTTATACCTACTCTCACTTTAGGGACTTCTAATTCACAACACAGAAATCTCACCAGTACACTTCAAAAAAAAAGAAAGCAAAAGAAGAGAAAGAAAGAAGGCTAAGACTGTAACATTTCAGTTCTCTTTGAAGCAAGATTTAACATGAGTGGAAGAATTGTACTGAAAAAAAAAGGAGTCTGTCACAGTCCAGTACCTCACAGGCCACTGCAACAAGTTTGACAGCAGCCTCTATAGAGTTGGCTTGCTTCTGGTTCACTGCACGTGAATACCACAGTCAATATCTGCTCACTCGACTAATACTGCTGACTACAGCACAAAGAACACAGGAATTTTGTCCAAGAAACCACAGGCTCACAGCCTCTGAATGTGCACTATATTTAGAGCTTTCATTCTTTGCAGCTGATAACAGAATAAGATAATAGAAATCTCAAGCAGCAGGACTCTAGCACTGCAGCTATATTGTGTATTTTCGGTTAAATGTTAAATTAAGGTAATGATCCATGTGTTTGCAAATTTTTTGCCCACAAATGCTTTTCCATCTTGAAAATGTGTTTTCTAATTTTCCATCTTTCTCAGACTCTGTGTAGTTCCTTCCGTTAGTTTAAACTACAGACATCTAGAATGACTCTGTCCACGATAAATGCAAGCAAAAGTATTCACCCTGTTCTATAAAGAGTATGCATGCACATAAATACGCACACTTGTATACATATCTGCCCAAAGGAGTGCCCCAACATCTTCAAGGTTATGCCTATTTATTCCTCAGTCTACAGAAAAATGTTATATACAACACAGTGTCCTGAGGCATGACTTTGCTGGCCATTCATTTTGCTTCCATCATCTCTTAATTCATGCTGGTTTGAAAGCCTGCCTTAGGGAACCACTTCTCACTGGCAGCTGAGAATTCATCTAAGCACCGTTAACTGCCCAGATGGGGTAAATCAGCTGACTGGTGGGGCTGTCCAGTGCCAACCTTACTGCTAATAAACCAAGGAGCTCTTTCCCTGTAACGACATCACCCATACGAACTTCTTTAAGAATCCCTTTCACTGGATGGGGCCCCACCAAACGAACCTGTGCCACTGCCTCTCAGAGGGGCTCAGGCAACTCATTCCCTTGACACCAGCACAGGAGCATTCCTGAGGACTATCGAGGGCTTTTGCCCCCTTCCTCTTCCCTCCAGGTTGCCCTGAGAAGTTGTTCTGCAAGCTGTGGCTGCTACCGAGCGACTGTATCGTGAGAGGTGGTCAGCCAACGGCCAGTCGGTGGAAGCATGCCTTTCTCATTAAGGCTAGGGGCTCCTGCCTCTTAAGGTCTTTTCTCAACATAAAAAAAAAATGAACAAAAGATCTGGGGGGAAGTTTCTACCAAAGAATTTTCAACAAAACAAGCCACTATATTTTACAAGCTTTTTCTTCTACATTAAAAAAAATCTCACCAAAATTTTCCTCTTTCTTCAACTGCTGTAACTTCCCCAGATATCCTATGATCAAGCTGGCTGTACCAGAAGAACAAAGAAGCTCTGTTAATGCAATATTTATCTGCTGCTATTGTTTCTCCTTTATAAATCTGTAGTTCCTTGGCATTACAATTAGCTACTCCAGAGAAAATTATTATGTCACAAAGTATTATCCGCCACAGAAACAGATGAATGATGTGAACGAAATGTAATCTGGTGCGCTTAGAGGCAATTCTGTTGACTTTCATGTAAATGTGCTTGCTAAAAAAGAGGAAGATTTTTAGCACTGAATCCTTATGTGATCTAGAGTTTATTTGCTCTTTTTTCGACACTGTTTTTTTCTTAGTAGGAAGTGGGGAAATCTGTAAGAAATACAGAACAGTTAAATTCAGTGTGCAGAAACTTCAGACTGCAGCTTACCTAAGCAAATCAACATAACTGAACTTATGTAAAACAGCTACATTCAAAAATAGTTACCTATTTTTACCCGCATTTTTACCCACTGTTTTTTTTTACTTTTAAGTGTCTCTCACAATCAAAACAGAATCACATATCCTTTTTTTTTCTGCAATTCAATATATGCCACCACTACTTTGCTTTCCAAACTTTTCCTAGTTTCAGATGTTTTAAAAAAGTCTCTTTCTGAAGCCACTCTGCAAGCTTGTTTGCAAAGGAGCATTTATGATCTGCAAGTCTTAAGGTAAATATTACTAAACAAGTACCAATAGCTAAACAAACCACTGATTCACTGTTTTAAATGATGCAACACTGTATACTGAGTGAGAGATTGCAGTTCAGGTCTAGACTCAGGCTTCTTCCTCACTTTGCAAAAGGCTGAAAGAAAACTTGCTGCTGAAGCTTGCGTGCAGTCCTCTGGCCCGGCTATTTTACTTCTGTGAATTACCATCGCCGCACTGCTCTGTTGCTAATAAAAGAGGCATACATGTTGCTTGCAAAGCCTGCAACACGCATATCTATGGCATATAACAAACTCTGAATAACCTTAACGAGTCACCAGACCACGCTGCTTCCTTCTCAGAGACTTGCCATAAAAACCCTCCAGGCTATCAGCAGCTGCTTATTCTTGATGCTTCACTTCACTTCCAGGGACAGGTTTCTTGGGGTGCTTCCCATTTAATACAAGATTTCTCACTGCTCACAAAAAATACCTTCATGGATGATTTTTTAAAGCTGTAACTACAGTCATCTTTTCATGTCCCAAGTGCTTCCCAGTCTTTCTTCTTTGATGGCTCCTGGCTAAACCATAAAACCTGTTCCAAGTCTTAAAGTAATTAAAGCCAATTCAACTAGTGATGTTTTTCACACTGGGTGGGGCTCTCCCTTCCCACTGTGAAAGGATCAATGAATGCTGACAAGCTGAGTGACTCCTTGCCAAGTCTCCAATGCAGAGGTACACTGAGGTAAAGCAGCAAGTAAAAGATTTAAATGGTTTATGCATTAAGATTTTTAAAATAAATAAGAGTATTGAAATGAAAGCTCAAAGAAAAAATGAAAATGTCAGTGATGGGGCTGGGAAAATCTAAACATCCTATCAAATGTATGGGAGCAGTTTCTCTCATAATCAAGGATATTTTGCAAAGCCAATGCTTTAATCTTCTCGCATTTGGACATCCTCTACGGTACTACGTGGTCCAAAATCAGAGGCTGATGAAAGCTGAGCATCTGGGCCTGACTTTCCTTTCCTTTTCACCATTGTGTAACTGATGTCTGTATAAATTAGCTATATATCTAAGAATCAGACTCTTTTCATCAACTTGAAGCCAACTGCAAGCAAAACACATGCTTCGCTTTAGTACCAGTGCATTCACACAGTTCAAGATGTCTGTTCAAGGCATTTAAGTTTTGTACATGCACAATTATCTGCATGTGCATCATTTCAGGATGTAAGACTGCCAAGCTCACATGCCGCCAGCCTCAGTCAGCAGTTAATCTTCACTTGGGTTTACCTGCTCATGCTCCCTTACTCACAGCCCAGGACTAACGTAACACGGGATGGCAACAGAAAGAGAAATGAAGACTAAATGGATGAATGCTTGGAACATGCATGGTGTATCTTGTACTACATTCAGCTTGAAACTCTGACTTTCTACTGGCCTCCTACGACACGTCCATTAACCGCTCTGAGGCGTACACAGGCCACCATCCTAGAGACATTCCTGATACTGCTGTCTGGCAGTCGTCCCCTTGCCCGCCTTTGCAGTAAGGTGCTTCCATCACAGCCATGTTAACAGCGCCTGGAAATATCAGGTTAGGTCACCTTCCAAGGCTGTCCAACCCAACTTGAAATGAGGTAGATTGGGAGCAACCTATTAACGCAACTTGGTAAAGGGGAATGAATGAATAACCAAGAATGGTAGCTTCCTCAATTGCTGCGGTTAAATCTGTCTTTCGAAGTTTGCCTCTGCCACAGAAGCTTTTTTAATAAAAATTAATAAGTAAAAAGTCTCATCCTGACAAAGATTTTAAAAGCTGCGGCACTATAAAGTTATTTACACTTTCACTGTCATAAAAATATTCAAGGCACCATTATTCTTCCTCTGCTTACTGCAAACGACTCTCATTAAAACAAAACCAATGTCAACTAAGGCATTAGGCAACTGGAAAAGTTAACTGATAGTAAATGTATGATTTGGCTCTTGCTGAGTAAAAATACTAGCATGCTCAAAATATTAATTTATTCAAATAAATACTCTCATTAGCAGCATGATTTTGAATCACTGCTCACCGACCAGAGGCAGCTTCACACTCTACTGGATAGCCTAGAAAATGTCATGGACCAAAACATCGTTTAGCTTCACTTTCTTCTTTGGTACCTTGCTTTAGAAATCAATTTTGAAACTTAAGAAATAGCTAGACAAAAACAACAACAACAAAAAAAAACAAATTAAGAAGTGGGATTACTAAAGCTGTGCTACATTTGGTATGTTTTAATCATAAGATGTTTAACAAGTAACTTAATTCTGTTAAGTCAATGAAAAGTAGAAAAACCGAACAGTTCAGTTTTAGGTTTACTGGAAAATTTTTTTAAACTAAATTCATGCCTTGAATTTGTAAAAAAAAAAAAAAAAAAAAAAAGGAAACCGGGAAACCACAAGCTCCAGCTCCAATTACATTGCTCACATCCTGCCCCTAAAGAACCACTTAAGTTTCATACATCTTCCAGAAGTATAAACTGAAGGTGTACTGTAGAAATTCCAGGATAACTAAACAATCCTAACAAACAGGTTTTGGTAACACAAAGTGACACATTTCAGTACATATTCATAAGGGTTGGGGGTTATTATCGGGCTGTAATTGCAGTTGTTCTAACACCTAATAAGCCATGGCTAGAAAAACAAAGGCAGGTTAATTTGTGATTTCCTCTACTCATTCAGAGGCAAATTAAGTGTCAAGCAGCTAATACAGAACATATTTCATTTTATGAGATTTTAATTTAATTCTGCACCATATCGTTGATGCCTTAATGTAGGGTGGTTTATCTAAGAGGAAGAGCAATTTATAAACCTCTTTCAATTGAAATCTTTAATGATAGGATACGATAGCATAATTACAGCAATGCCTGCTAGTCCTACTATACATAAGTATCTGTCAGCAATTCCATCATAAACATAAACGGTTTTTTTAGGGGTTTATAATTCAAGTTATAAAATTTGGCTTCAGGCTGAAATTTGGGACACCACAGGTCTGCCCATCAGCAATTAAACCACAAAAAGTATACATATAAATACATATATCTCTTCAGACCTGTAAGTAAGAGCCCTGTAACACCTTAAAAATGCTTCCTTTATTTATTTATTTCACTTGGTCATTGTTCAAAATTTTGCACACACATTATAGATTTCATGTGGACAAGGCCCTGTCCACACTTTTTTTGCACTTATACCTAAAGCAATTCCACTAAAGCTTGACAGGTTCTGGAACACATTTCTAGGGGCTTTGATAACTGGAATGATGCCAATATGTTTCCCTTTTTTCATTTATTCACATGCACACATTTGAGACTATTATGAATCTAGGGAAAAAACACTCATACAATGAAGTTATTGATGAAGCTGTGGGTAAACATTAGTATCCTGACTGGTGTTCTTGCCATTTTATCTCAGAATTCTCAAATAACTTCTCAGAGTCAGTTCTTCTTTCTTTTTTTTTTTTTTTTGGTAAAATAATTCTTAGGACTGCAGTTTAAGTAATGCCTCCGAAAAATCCTAGATCTAACCCTCCTAACTGATACTCACATTAGGCTTTGTAAAACTGCAGAAAAAATGCTGGGTGTCTACTGCATACATGCATTAAACTGGATTCCTGAAAACTGCAAAAAAGTGACAAACCTTAGCATTTACAGAGAAGCTATTGCAATCCACCAGATTTTTTTTCCAAGCTCCTTAATTGCATATTTACGTTTAATTACACCTGCAACAACAGCTACAGAGGTCCGCTACAGCTCACCATTCCAACAGTAACACAAACCAAATGAGAGGAAAAATTGACAAGAAGTTAATGGAAAAATAAACAGCCAGCTTCACGGAAATTTTGAGTTTAAAGCTTGGGCTGATATCAGAGTGTATTTCTAAAGCAGCTGCCTGCAGTCATATCACATCATGCTAAGATCTACTTGTCTCTAACAAGCCTCTGCAGGGACCAGCTGAATCACGGCTGCACCACAGGGTACAGCAGGGATGCGCAGCACCTTTCTGTAGAAGGGGCATCAATTTCAGCATCAGAGAGGACTGCCGCTGAACACCAAACGAGGCACGAAGCAGGCACTCTTAAGATCTTTAGGGGCTCTTACAGAAATACTGGCATTTCCAGCAGTGTAGGCTCCTAGTCATGATCTCCCACTGTCACCTGAAGAAGGGAAAACTGCCCTACCCGCCCAAAATCCCTGGACACAGGCACAAGGTGTCACACTGTGGGCTAGGTTCATGGGACTCTGGCTCAGCACTGCAAGCTGGAGAGGACTCAGCACAGCAAGCAGAGCCAGGAAGGAAGAATCTCACACAGCAGAAGCCTTCACTAAAGTTCATGGATGGTACCCATGTTCTGGATGACGGTCTTCTGCGGATGCAGGTTAAAACACTTTCTGTGCCTCTCTACCTCATCTGCCATGCACCAAAGACAAAGGAAAATTCACCATTAACCTCAAAAGGAGCAAGTTCCCCCCAAAAAATGTCCAGTCAGAGTGTTCACTGCACTGCAAAATCTAGGATGACCATGCAACCACTGTCTGAGCCTGCCACCTTCAGCTTGCAATGTTTTTTAGCAGCAAGTTCAAGCATGTATTTGAGTACATTTTATGATGTGGTTGACTGTGGTGTAAATACCAATGCATCGGAGGAACTCTGAGGAATAAATCACAAGTTTCTGTACTCTCTCCTTCTATAAATACCCACTTTTCCTCTAATGCCCAAGAAGACTACAACACAGATTTATTACTTACCTCCAGGCAAATCTGCTCTGAAATTACAACTCAGTAATAGACGACTGACCCAAAAAACTGTTAGTAGAATAGTGTGTGTGTGTGTACTTCAGCATGTAGTTAGGATTGTTAATATCAATTAATTCTGCTCACAGAGGAGGACTTGTTTTAAAACAACTTCATTTTTCTTCTGCATATATGTAATTACAAGGCTGTAACTAATAGCCATAGCAAAGCAATCTGCCATCTAAACAACTAGCATTATTCTTCAAAGTATTACTTGTCCTTTTCTTCTTGTATTTTCTCAGTATGAGAGGTGATTAGTAGATATGATTAAATATATATATCAAGCCTCTTAGCAAAATACCAAGCCCTGCTTTTCAGCTGCATTTTTAACAGCATATAGCAGTTGTCTGGACACAACAACTGTTTTATTCTGCAATGCTGATATCTGTCTCCCCATATAGAATAAGATAATAGTTACGTCTCCAGGATTTCACCACTACTACCCTTTTCTAATGCACTTTATCACTGGTATTCATTTCTTTTATCTTTCTGTAAACCATGTGCTCTATCACATTTGCCATTTTGTTTGGGTGACATTCCCATCAATCAACCGATTGCCTGTGAGTGCACACAACAGGGACTATGAAAATTTACCAAAAATTTCATTACAGCAGTTACTGGAAAAAAAAACAAACCCCAAACCTTTGGCATGAGAGGAAATTTTAGCTATGAAGAATCCCAAGCCTAATGCAGACAAAATATGTTTTGTCTGGCTGTATTTCACAGGGTTCAGCACTTTTTAATTTAGTATTGATAGAATGACAGCACACAGAATAAATGTCAGCAAAACATATAGGTAACACTTGCTGGCCCCCTATTATAACGGGAATTCCTAAGGTACCAGCCTGGGTTTTGCTTCACAAATACATAACCTCAACACCTTCCAAAAGTAAACCCTGCTCTCTGTCAAGACTGGCAAAGCACTCCAGGTTCATGGCTTTAAGTCCTGCAGACGTTCATATACTTGCCTGTTCTCCCAAACAGCAGAAACAAGAGGAAATACTGAATACTCACACATGCAGAGGAGGAATGGGAGATGGTTCATAATGGTAGCGTCCCTCATGATGTCTCGCATCAATTGGTACAGGAGGGTGGAATGCTGGAAAGAGGTGAGGCGGATCTGAAAAACAAGCAAGGTTCCTGGATCTGAGTATCTTCAAAGACTCTTTAAAAACAACATTCAAAAAACAGAACAGATATTGAAAAGCATGTGTCAACAGCATTGTGACTTGTGGGTCGCCTTCTCCTTCCCTGTTGCAGTCAGTCAGGTCTGTCTGAGAGGAGAGTTTGGCCCACAGTGTTTGCATGAATATGTATTTAGCAATTTTAATATTCTCTTTTTATAGCCTAAATGGAAAGGAACGTAAAAAAGTCTTTAATAAGTAATTATGTGCCCATATGTGAAGTGTCAGATCAAAAGGACCATCAAGCCTTTCATAAACATTCCTGATTTATTTATTTTTTATTAAAACAAGAAAAAAGAAATCACTCCAGGATGAAAAGCCTAAGCAGACAATACAATACAATGAAAAAGTACACACAATCTACAGTGGAAAGTAAAACTGAAGCAACATGCTTAGAAAATACTATCTGGGTAAATAAGGCAACAGCATTAAAAGAGAAATGCAACTGGGAAAGGCCATACTAGAGATGCTTAACCGCATCACAACGACGGGCGATAGCTGCATATAGAGAAATATGCCTGGGAACAGAGGAACTCATTTCATACCCCACTACTAAAAGGGAAGGTTATTTTCTGTGTCCCCGCTGCTGGAGACCCAGGGACTCGTGGCTGCAGCAAGCCCCCCTGACCATTACCTCCAAGGCTTTGACACAACAGAGGGCTTCGCAGCTGCCAGGGTTCCTCTTCCCCACTGTTTCCGGAGAGCCTCAGTGATGATGCTGACAAAAGGGGGAATGCACCCCCACCGCCCCAAAGGCTCTGCTCTGAGTGTCCAAGCACAAACCCTCCCTGCTGCTCCCCACTGCTCCTGCAGCAGGATTGTCTCCCAGCTTTGGAGGCCACAATGCACACAGACCACAGCTCTCCGCACCAGCACACTGGTGTGATTTGTGTGCCTAAACAAGGTTATTGACGACCGTGCCACTCACTGCAGCCTCCCAAATACTCAAAATTCAAATGAGATGCTGAGCATCTCCAGCAGTATGAAAAAAAAAAACTGGTCCTGCTCAATTATTACCCAGTTACCACTTTGGGTGAAGTCATGTATCTATCTGACACAAGAAGCTGAGAAGTACAGATACCAGGTCATGTCATGAATTTACTAAAATGCTTTGAGAAAGCAAAAAACTTTAATTATCCACAAGCAGTAAAACTAAGCCTATTTTGGTTTTGCCTGCTGACTCTTGAAGGTATGTCTCTGTATTTCCGGCCTTTCCTATTCAGCAAAATGTTATCCTCCTCTTAGATTGTGTTATCTGTGAAAGCAGTTCCCTCACACCAACTAGAGATGGTTAATAAAAAAGAAAATTCTTTTTCCCCTTGATGTTGGTCAACAGTTGGGTTGGTTTATTATTATGTTTTGAAGTGGGAGAAAGAACTAGAAGAACAAACCTCATAGCCCTGAGGGAGTAAATGGAGGGGACAAAGGGGAAATCGCATAAATTCTGAGGAAATATTCCCAGTATTTCAGGAAAATTAGGAAACATCTAACACGGCCTGTTCAGTTTCATGACTTGATTTCGTGGAACATCACCAGCATGTGATCAGCCACAGCATATTTCTTCCATTTACTGACTCAGGGCTTAGGCACCATAAATGAAAAATAATTGCGGCTTACAATTGGGAGCTGGGAGCTCAAGTTCACAATAGGTTTAATTCCAGTTCTGCTGCACCAACTGGGCCTTGGCATGCAATCTGTTACAAGCTTCACTTCCCATGCCAAGCACTCCTGAGCTTCAACAAGAGTAAAGGTGGGTCACAAAAGAGCTGGCACCCCTGCTGACATACTGTCCAAGTGAAGGATGCTGGCTGCCACCTCCTGAAACACATTCCTCACCAGCTGCTAAGGTGGAGAAGGGGAAAACGGGTATGAGAAGCGTGTTTTAGTGCATCTCCCTGCCTGTCCTGGTATTTGCCTACAGCACTGTAAGACAAAGCGAAGAGGCTTTAAAACAGATGTCTAGCATTTACCATAAAAATGCCACCATTTTTTTAGCAAAGAAGAAAGTGACTCTCACCCTCACAGGCAAGTCCTGCTCTGCTCTAGATGACTCCAAAGAGTGACGCTGAGAAGCGCAGGTGACACCACAGAGGTTTTGCTACCATTACTCATATCAGATAGGATGGGCTCCACCTGGCCAAGGCAAGCAATCCCACTCAGGATGCCAAGCCTCCTCATTGTCCCACCCTCATTCAGCCTGAGCACCTACCCATTAAAAGCACTCCCAATATTTATGCTGCAGAACACCATTTATCCCTCCTGGATACTATCATCTATATTGACCTATCTGGGAAATTGAAAATTAGTATTAAACAACCCAAAGTATTCCCCTTTGTGGGGCCTATACAGTGCAGAGCACCAACAAGTCATACTTAACACATGGGATATAAATCTTGAAGAACACCTTTTTGAGTCCTCTCACATTAAGCTCCTTTGTATATCCTGGTTGCATCTTGTTTGCAGTTTCCATCTGGGAAACAGCCGTACTCCATCACGGCACAGGGAGCTGTCTCCATCAGCCCTGTGCCGACTGGAGCAGAGCTGCATATCAAAACCCAACATAATTATCCATCTCACAGTTTATTATTTACACATGAGCAATACAGCTGGTGAACATCATAACTCAAGTGTATGTGTAATAAGTTACCACACTGCAGCCATCTCCTCTTGCAAGCCTTAAGAAAAACCACATGATGGCTTTTCCAAAGTCAGGCTAAAACTGCTGAAGCAGAATAAAGTGCCACTAAACCTGGCTACCTCCTATTTATCATATAATTTCCTGACTGATGGTTCCACAAACCAGCTGCTAAGTACTGTGTACTCTACTGTCAGCAGACTAACATGCTAAATGGGAGACAGGGAGAATAATGTGCAGAACTAGTGGAGTCAATTTTACAGACGGAATTCAAATTCTGCTGTGTTTGGGTCAGCCCTCAGCACAGAGGCAGGCAGTAAATTGTATGTGCTTGAGGGTCCGAAACCACTCCACTTTGAAAAGCACTGAATATTTATTTGGAAAGACCCTTAGATCAAACAGAGACCTGCCAAAGCACCCATTGTCCAGGGCTTCGCTTGGAATTCACTTGAAACTCCATAAAAATGTAATTGGTTGACATGTATTTGTATGGAAATACACAGCAAGAAGTTTGCAAAGCAGTAACTTGGGCTGTAGCCAGTTTCACATTGCTTTTTCATATCCCACTCAGTAACTATTTCATTAAAGGCACCATCAGAATACTACAGGTACATTTTGCAGCTATTATGCTTTACCTGAGTAAAGAACAACTGAGTCTACTCACAAGCTACAACTGAATCTGGACATAGCAAACTCCTGGCAGTTGGTAAGAGATGTTCTTCCTATCTAGAAAAACAAGCAGCAACTTAGTATAAAATACAGGATACCTGCTCAGACTATAATGACGTTTTCATGTTTCTCATTTAAAGTATGAGGAACAAAACTCTCTAGCAAAATGGAACTCCACTCACTAAACCAAACTGACAAAATCTAACTTCCTGTTCCCCCAGGGAAAAGATTTATTACCGTTTGCAACTTCTAACAAAACCTGGCTGAGATGCAAACTACCACAACTCATGCCAGGCAGCTTTCTTATAGACATCCAAAAGCAACCATTAATTCCTGGACCAATACTTCAATTACATCCTTGCAGAGACTCCCTGACCTAAGTGTACAGTACAGGAGTTGAAACAGACAGATGTTGTCTGTGTATTTGGAACCTTCAGCTCCAATTCAGCAGAAGTATCTGACCCTATGCTTAAATTTCACTATTTTCAATAACTTGTAAGGACATGCCAAGGCACTGGAAATACACTTAAACACATTCCTCACACATTGCTGAATTTGGTAACTATTACCTTCTGAATTCTCTGCTGCCTACTATTATAAGCTTCCTTCAGATGGTCTCCTGTCTCCTGCATAGCTAACAGGGTCTCCCTAAAACAAAATGGGAGATACCGATGCCTGAAATGCTACAAACTCATCAAATTTAGCACGGTGTGACTTTCTGGAAAATATGTCAATTTATGCTGACTTTTTGTTGTGTAAAACGTGCCTTTTTATTTCTTCTTCAAGAATCTTTATAGCCTTCTTAAAGAAAGTGAATAGGATCATCTTTCTCAAATTACAATCACTTCCATACAGGAAAAAAGAAGAGACCTATGCTTGTTCTCAGAAAGACAGCAACCTAGGGCTCTGCGGCAGCATCAAGGGAAAGAAACTGGGTGAAATGACAGGCACGACCCTTGCTGCCAAACAGCACATCTGCACTGTAGTCTGATGAGATGTAGCAGGCAGCAGCAACTCACTGCAAGGCTTGATGGAAAAGTAGAAGATGCCAGCTGGCTTAAAGATGCTGTACAACACCTTGAAACAATGGCAAAGAGATGAGACTGCCCCAAAGCTCACTGAAGTTAAGGATGACTTTTCTATAGACCCTCTGCTCTCTCAAATACGACTTACTCGGTTAGGAGATCACTACATTTGTAAAGTTTGGCTGTGGTGGTAAAGCTAGTAAAACACCCTGCGCTCAGCTAGCTGACTTGCTCAAGCACTTTGTGAGTCCTGCCAAATCACTGAGGAAGACGGCTGCTGAAATGACAGGCTGCCTTTTTCAGCACATCAAGAAAATATTTGCTACTGTAGAAAATACCTGCAGCAGCTTGAACATGCTCAGTGTGGCCCCGATGCCTGCACCTGTGGCTTGAGATCAGGGCCAAGCAAACAGGAGTCGAGCCCCACACAGGAAGCCTTCATTATGTTTTAGCAGATTTGTCCTCAGGACAATCAGCTCACCAAATTAAATGTCAGAACTGAGAGAGGTGCAAAAGTCTGTCTCAGATATAACCTTATTTGAGATGAAAACTCCTTCCCACTTACAATCATCATGAATTTGGTGGTACCAAGCTTTCACACCAGAGGTAAGAGAAACAATATCAGGCAAAATACAGCCTCTCTGCTAATGTATTTTCAATATGCAGAATAGTTTTGAAGAGGTTGCCAGCAAATTTCTACACTTCCTTTGGTTCATAAGCTGATCACCAGATGGGAATTTCCTAATATTCAGGTTTGCAGAGTCCCTAAGGGCACCACTGTTTCTTATGTACATTTGCTTCAACTGATCTGAACATAACAGTATTGCCTGGTTTTATGGCAAGAATTACGTTCCTTTTTGCCAAGAAAAGATCTTATTTTGGATTTCTGTTTAATTACAGCTTGCATTAGTGCTCAATAAGAGCACATGTTGTCTTTGGGGGGCTTTTTAGTTTTCTTTCAAAAAGGGGTGAATTATGTGCTCTACGTATGCTCATACAGAGGCTTTAATCAGGAAGAAAAATGACTGAACCATAGCCACAGGTTAATGCGTGCACTTAACTTCATGCACTTTGAAGAGTCTCCCTACGGTGACTGGGGTTGCCGTTTCGGCGTGGCTGGTTGCCATCTGAAACACTGCTTATTTGCAGGCTCATCCACAGATGTGCTACAGCCAGTTATCTCAGGAGGCTTTTGTGTGTGTCTGTGCCTGCACATGCACTTCCAATGTGGCAACCACCGTGTTGACATGGACATGACTACTCACTATCTGACTTCACAGAGAAGGAGATTTTAAATAGGAGAAGCAGCAGCCATTGTAAAACTGAAGACAAGAAAAAAAAAAAAAGAAAATTGATAAAGCCAAGAAATGGACAGAAGGAAAGAGAGAAAAAGAATTTTTAATTGGTAAATCCTCTTCATTTCATTAATATGAAATGTTGATTGTGATATCATACAATAGATTTAACATTTTCAGAGAAAAAACAATTCTCAATCAGATTGCATCCCTTTCATGTGATTGTATATATTAATGATAATCAGACTTCCACTCCCTACCTCCTGCTTGAGCTTGTACAACCTATATGCTGAACTTAAAAAATAAACCCCAGGAGTTGCAGGCCAAACCTGACAAACAGCTCCAGCTCTGTGCCTCTTGTTATGGCTGAAAAAAATATCTTCTACTTTTGCAAAACCAAAAATTAAGACTTTGGGGTATCTTAGCTCTCAGCCACCCATTTTACCATTTAGTAGTTAGTAAACTTAAACGCCTTGTGGGAAAAAGTTTTCCTGTTTGTAGTAGTTCCACAACAACCATCATGCCAAACACATGAAGGAGGAGCAGCTATCGGTGTGCTAGGGTGACTGGAAATGATTTCATCATCTGGCACTGAGAGGTCTTTAATAGGCCAAATTTGCTGCAGGTATTGGCTAAATAACTGCTGGATTGATTTCAGTTTGAATGCTCTATTATTCCTCCTAGTCACTGCAACTCTGCTGTCTGAGGAGCAGGACTGCCTTCTGGAATACTAACTAAACTTCCTCAAGTCCATTCAACTGATTCCAGTGCTCCCTGCTGTTTGCCCATCCAAAAAAAAAAGAAAAAAAAAAAAAAACAGTAAGAGACAGACTTGCAGGGTAATAAATATATCGCATGCACACAACACCTTGCACTGAAGTCTCGAATTCTTTAAGAATGTAACTTGTGATTAATCACAGCCCAATGTCCTAGAAATTACTATCTCCACTGGGATGGGCTCACTGCTAAGCAAAGGAAAGACTCTGTGCAGACCCTGATCATGCAGTTGTGGACTTGCCTGGTGAGCGGGATGGGCACAGCACTGCCACCCCATAGCCCACCCCAAGATACACATTTTCAGAGAAATAAGGCCAAGATACTCCACCACCGCAGTCTGTCCAAGACAAAAAAACCAAATTGGTGGAAATGCACCAGGAATATCCCACATCAGTAGTTTCTACCACCCAAGCAATACTGGCTGCTTCATCCTGTAAGGAACCTTAGAAAACCCTGATGAACACAAGCAACAGTTACATATAGCCAGCATCCGTACTGGGCTATGCTATCAGGAGAAGACGATGATGAAGAGATAACTTAACCTCATTACCATGTTTATTCGGAGGAAAAATTATTTCATCTAATGCAGCTGGCTCTTGGTATGGCACAGCTCATCTTTTCATAACCTCTGGATCCCACACAGCATATCTTAACAAACTTAATAATGTGGTCTCCACAAGAAAATGACAAATAGTCCTCTGCCAGGGAACTGACAAAAGAAATCCCTCCCTCCACTACTTCCAATGGACTCCACAGGGAAAAAAATAATTCAGCTTTTGCCTTGCAACACAATTGGTGTTTTGCTGTTGTTGCCCCTAAGGTGATTCCCACTTTTGATTAAGCACGTGTATGAAGGATCGTATCCTCAGTGGTTCCTCCTCTACAAGCAGCAAGTAACTGGATGCATAGCCACAGTACATACACAAATAACTTGTACTTACATACACATGCATACCTATCCAGTGGTTGAAGATGAGCTACAAAGTGGAAATTAAGGAAATGAAAAGATTACACAAGAAATAAGTCTTGATCCACACTGGAGAGAACTAAAGGAGAAATCTCACAGCAAAACTCTCAACTCCAAACTACTACTAAGCAGGGGTTTAACATGGGTATCCTGACCAGTGTGAATAAGTAGCTGCCATACAACAGCTCCATTATTCCCTACAGCTCAAGGAAAGAATTTGAACACCCTGCTATTAGCTGCACCCATTAACTCACCAATAACAAACACCTCTAAGGTGCAAAGGTAAATGTGGCTAAGGAGGGGTAACAGAAAGCTAGAAAGTAGAAAATAATCTAGAAATAACCTTCTGATTTGATGTGGGGGCAAATAAAGACAAGTCAGGTAATTCAACAAGCTTTGGTGACATTCTTAGGAATTTATAAAGCAGCAGTGCCAGTCATTCTGCAAACATTTATTTGTTTGAAAGATACTTTGGAGACTTAATTGCTCTCTGTGTACCAGAATCAAGTTTAAAAGCCTTCTAACAGGCCAAACTTTGAACAGTTGGGTATCAGTATTGCATGATGAAAATCCCTGTAACAAAACAGATCCCCAGCAGCTGAAGGTCTGGACCACAGGGTGAAAGACTTGGAAATAGGTTATACTTAGTAGCTTTGATGAGCAATTTAGGGCATGATAGGAATTAGAGAAGGAAAAGAATAATTAGATCAATTATGTCTATTTTTAGATATTAAACCAGTTCAGATTCTATGGGATGCACAATCAAATGAACACTCGGAGAGATCTTTTTCCTTGCTGTTCAACCTTTTTTTTTTTTTTTTAATTTCATCCAAATATTCCTAATTATTTAGCCTCTCTCTGTACCATCCTTAGCAATTACTCTCCTTCTGTGATGTTTATACTCTTCTAGCTCTTGCAGTTATCACACGTACTGTCAGGCCACTCAATAATATACATTTATTGCATCCTTTAATCTCTGTGTCCATATTCTAAATTAATCACAGCCACTTGTTTTTACTCCCTGGGTTTCTTCCAGCCTGGGAAAGATATGCAGTTCTCACCTCTGCACTCCTGGGCATTGGGTTCTCATATAGCATGACACAACACTGTTTAGGAGCAGGCAGCCTTATAAATTTATAATACAAATACCCTATTTCTGCAAATTTCTCATTCTAACAGGGGTATGTGTTTCTTACACGCGGTCTCAAGTACCATTCATTCTACCACTCTGAGACAGTGCCTTCATCAATGGCAGTGACCCACTCTACCAGTTCTAAGGTATTGCTAGTGAAATGGGCACTGCTCAAGTCAAGTAAAGGACACACAAACTGGTTCTTGGTTATAACTTTTTGACATCTTTAAACACAATTTTAAGCTATTTTCTTCCTCCTTGTTCCCTCATCCTCCTTCAGCTTCTTGGAGAGCTTCTTCCCTATATTTAATTTTTATTCTGGGTACTTTCTGTTTCAGATCATTACTGAAGATGGAAAGTATGGAGAGTTTCCTTAATTTGCCATATTGACATTTATGCTAAGTGCTCATTCAGCCTATTTTTGAGAATGTCATATTGTCGATATTCCAGTCAATCTGAGTTAGTTTTTTCAAGCCAAGCTTTGAGGAAAATATTTTTAATGTAAAGAGCCATAGCCAAGTTATTCCACTTCCCTGTGCCTCACTGTTAACATGGAAACATCCTTTCTGAGACACTCTGACCCTCTTCAGTGAAAAGTCCCCATAAAGAGCTAGAATAACAGTATTTTATCTGCTACACACTATTTCTTTAATTTCTTAGAAAGAGTAGTTCAATTGCCTAAAACTGCTCGCTCTTTATGAACCTCTCTTGGTTTCTGCTCATTATCTCTCTCTAAGTTTATTTTTCTTTACCACTTCTTTGTTGCATATTGTTTAGGCAGAGGGTGTGAGTATCAGCTTTAGATGTAACCACACTTTTTGCTGGGGTTTTAGGATTATTGTTAGGATCCCTTTCACTTCCTCTTCCCCACCAAAGAGCTTTTCTTTCTACAGTGTATGGGAAGTTCCTCACAAAGTCGTATCAAGACTTCATTCCCTTTCTGCAGACACAGTAGCAGGATCTGGCCTACATTTCTCTTTCTTTGGGAACTAAGTGCTGCTTACCAACAGCGCCCGAGTCTTTACATCACCCATTTACACCTAGCATCACCACTGAGAAAAGGGATGAAGGGCAGGTAAGCCTGAGTGCCCCTGTTGAAAAACGCAAATAAAAAAATCAGAGTTAATGGTCATACCCTACAAGGCCATCCCTGAGATAGCAGTGTGATATGTCAAAAGCAGACACTGCATCTAGTCCCATCAGAGCTGCAAAGCAGCAGCACACTGACTGCAGAACCAGCTCCAGCATCTCCAAAGGTTTCCTCCCCGCATTGCATCCTACACGCACACACCTCACTGCTAGCACTCGAGTGCCATGTCCTGCATGGGTAGGTCCAGCCTCATTATGGAAGAAAAACATTTGCATTGATAAGAAAAAAGGAAAAATGGAAAAACAGAGGTGTCAACAGGCAGAAGCATGCACATGTACTAGCAGGCAAAGCAGCCCACGCCATTAGCAAAGATTTTTTCTGCATACAAACAGCACAGAAGCAAACTCTCCAGTGCAGTTTCCATCTGTATATCATCTGTCTGAAGCACTTGCCACCATAGGGCCTCGGATTCTGACTGAGCTTTTTTTGGTATTACTGTAGATAATTACAACAGCATCACTTTCTCCAGCTTCCAGTCCAGGCAGACCAGAGAAAATTACATTACCTGCCTATGCACAGCCATATCCTTCAGGTTGGTCATTAAGGAATAAGATGGGAGAAAATGCAGAATAAGGTGTAGCACAACCCTACAGAGACCAAGAGGAGACCATTACTTTTTATTCCTCTCTTTACATTCTAGAAGAGAAGCCTAAGGTGCTCCCAGAAGACAACAGGAGTCAGAAAAGGGGAAAAATGGCCAAATGAGGATGAGGCACACAGACCACCATTCCCTGCCACGTGGCTAACTGCCACAGGAGGTTTTGGTCACCAACAGTTTAAATGGTCTCAAGGGGAAAGTCACAGAAGAGAAATGCGGTAAGGGTCCAAATATGTAGAAACCACTTACAGACCAGGAAATTTCTGGACTGCAAATTCTGGGAAGTTGAAAGAGTGCCTGAGGTCAAAACAAGAGGAGAATCACCTGCTGTGTTCTTACATTAAGTCCTGGGCATCTGCCTTTGGTGACTGCTTGGAAAAAAACCCTAGGCTACATCCGACTATATTAAAAGATACCAGTATTGCCCCTCACGCTCTGTGCACTCCTGGCATGTTCCCCAAGGCAAGGCTGCAAACTCCTTCCCCTGACCCTCAGCCAGCATCTCACCAAAAGCAGTGTCTGAGCTATGAGACTTCAGCTCATACATCTCAAAAGCACGAGCATGAAAACTTCCCGAGCCCAGAAAAGAACGTCTTTCAGCTGTATGTTTGCACAAGACGATGCACAAAAGCGGGCTTCGGTCTACAAGCTAAACTCAAGCACATGGTGGTGATAAAAATAACTTAAGATGTCTGTCTTAAGATGCCTGCCCACCAAGATGCAATCCTCTCTTCTGCTTTTCTGTGTGGAGTTCAGACACAATCTGGCTATATGAAAATGGGGACTTTGTGGGGGACTTCATTTACTGTCCAGCAGAAGAAAAAGGGACAACTCTCCTCAGTCCCACCCCCTGGCAATCTTGGAGCTTTTCCAATGCATTAAGCATCAATTTCCCGCCAGTGAAGTGTCTGATGCTCTACTAAATGCAGTGGCACTCAGAGAGGTATAGTAAACCTCCATATGGAAAAGCCATTTGACACAAAGGTTGGAGGTCAAAAGTTTAAATGTTTGTGACAGAGATGACAGCAGTCTTTTTCTGGTCAATAACATCAAAGGATCTGCCAGCTCTTAATGCTACTATTGTCGCTTGTTGGGATCCTATTGAAATTCTAGCATATTTATTGCACTCCAGGAGCATAAGGACTTTTTGTTTGTTTTAATCTTTATGCTGAACCCAAGGAGTCTGAAGTGTTGTGACTCCCCTTGCTCCTGATGAGAATGCATGGGGAAACAATGTCAGAGGATGCGGCATTGTAGTCTCCACCAACTTGGCGCTTTTTTCCCCATCAAAAAAAATAAATGATGGATGGAAACATATGGTCTCTATTGGACAGGGCTGGAAATCTCTGCTCCTGAACTCCCCACATAACTGTTTTTAATTGTTTTGTGCTATAGCAGGGAGCGAAAAGCACTCTCCACCATCAAGATCTCTGTTTTGCCAGTCATTGTTGAGAAATGTTGTGCCGCAACCGACTAATGGTCCCACTAGGCACAACTGTGGCAGAGCCGGGAACAGCAGTAAGGTTCTCCAAGACGAACTGTAATGCCATAACCACAAAGAGTACCACTTCTCCCAGCCCTCCCTTGCTCTCTGAACTTTTGCTTGCGGTTAGGCAGAAACTTATTACCGGAGCTTTGCAGTGCATGTTCCAAGCATTGTATCAGCCATCGATAGCTCGTGCCTTGCCAGGAGCAGGATCCAAGTTCATTTGTTACTACCTTCCTCAGATTCCTGTTCCCCTCTCCACAATGAGGATTAACAGTTTAAGTTATGTTGCTGACCTCCATCTGACTAGGCAGAAACAGATGTCTGCGCACTAGGGCACGATCTTATTTCAAAGTGGGGACTCTGGGTTACTAATGACGTTATAAAGGCAATAGCATATGTTGGCTCTCAACAGTCCATTGTCTAATTGGGATGGTTTTAATCAAATATGAATGTACCCAAGTTTTCGCAGCTAATGAATAAATCCCCTTTTTAAATAACAACAGTAATTTTGAGCTCTTCATCCAGGCGGCATCCCAAGGAATGCCTACATGAGCAGCAGTCATCACCTAAGACCTGTAAGAAGCTGCAGCAACATCCGCCGCAGCCTGGTTCCTTACTTAAACAGCTCCAAACTGCCCTTCCCAGAGGTAAGCTGCAGCCAAATTGTTTTCCTTCACTTCACAAACCAGATACGCATGGCTTATTTGAACAGCCCGAAAGTTTACTTTAGTCTCTGTTTAAATACCTTCTACCACATATTTCAAACAAACAGTTCACTTCATTAGAAAGGCAAACAGCGTAGCCGCAGAATACGAGCACTTGAGGAGAACCACATCGGACAGAGGAATCCTCTGCCCCTGTGCAAACACTGCCTGCTCTGCAGCTCCAGGCAGCATCCGCCTGCAACGCCACTTCAAAAGCCCTTCCACAAATACTTCACATCTCTGTTTGTAAGTAAATGATAACCCTGAAGAGATTATCTGCAGGGCTGAGAGCCCCGATGGCTATCGCTATTGCTGCACAGGCAAAGAAAGAAAATCCAAAACGTTCACTGCCAGCCTCTGAGTGAGTTATGGAACTATAATGAACTCGGTGGCAGTTCAGTAACATCAGCTAAACCTGTTAAACTGGAAAAGCAGTGTTGCTTTGGTAGCCTGCTTTGGCATATTTAGCTCCACAAAGGGAAGCAAGTTTTACCTCTAGCAATGGAAAGGTTACTGCACTTCCATCATTATTTAACTGAGTCCTTAAATTGGCACAGAGCAGAGTTGTACAAAAGAGTGAGAAAGCTGCACAGCCAACAAATCACCAGATAAAGCACTAAGCTATTTCTTTCTGGACAAAACACATACAGCGATTCGTCAAATGTCTCAGGAGCACATGACATACTCTCAAGTCCTAGAAATGAGTATGAAAGGAGAAGGAAGAAAAAAGACAACTGGACCCAGAGAGGAAAAGCAATGGAAGGCAGTTAGTGCTGAGGCTCCTGTCCCCTGCCTTCCTTTCTGCATGCCCATGCGGCTCCTGGAGACATTTACTGCTGAGCAGGTGATACACCCTTAAGAGAGCAAAGCAGCTCAGAAACAGTCTGCTGTCACTCCCTGCTGTTCTTACTGCTTTGTGCCAACTGAAAAGTTTTTATCAAAATATTAGCTTTGCATTTTTGAGGGAAAGAGCACAAAGCAGCTTACTACAAATAAGGGCATTCTCACGATGTCCATCAGAACTGTTTTCATCAGAGCAATCATAGCAATCTCTTGGCATCAGTCATAAAGCACAGACCCGTGGTATGCCCAGAACATTAGCATAACCTTAAAAATTAGATTAACAACTATTCATGTGCTCTTAAATACATTCTCAGGCAAAAAGAAACAACTGAAATCTAAAAATCCTTCAGAAAGATTGTAAGCAGGGATTGACTGCACTTGGCTGTAGGGCAAGTGTGCTGAAGTTATTCTAATTATCATATGAAGAGGAGAGGAAAAGGTGACATTTTTATAAGGAGGAATCAAGTATTGTCACATATGCACATGAAAGTTAGGACACCTCAGCAGCTATAACTTTAACTTTGCAGTGATTCAAAACATAATTTTTGGTTATTTTCATTCTTTGGGTGAAACTAAGGCCCACAAAGTCAATGACTGCTTTATCATTAATTTCAATGGAGTCAGTGTAGCCAGCTCTCGGGATTTTACTATGAATCTTATTTTTCTTTTCAGTATTTTTTATTTCCTAAAGCTCCAGTCTTTTCAGTCATGTCACTACGGAAGAAACTCAGCTTTCACTTAAAAAAAAAAACAACCAAAACACCCACACATATGTTTCCAGCTGTTATGGTTGCTGAGAAAAGCTGGACAAATGAGAAACTCAAGATTTTATAACCTGTGAGCAACTAAAAAGTTCCAACAAAACTACAGATGAGCAGGTATGTAGGTACAGAATATTTCAGTAGGTATGTAAGTGTTTTGGATGCTTACACACACAAAGTTATGATTTTGAACACCTACATACTCAGTGGTGGCAGGACACTACATCTGTGTTACTGCAGGTCACACATCAATGATTTTTTTATTTGACTACATAGATGATTCCAGTACAAATGGTAATTTTTGTCATCTCTATTATAGGCAGTTGAGGATTCTTCTGCATCCTCCTTTATGATAATAATCTGGGTTTACGAAGATTGTTTACTAGAAAGATGTGAGGTAGAAAGATCTTTCCTGACCATTTTAGTGGAAAGGCTGAATTTAAAGTGGAAGAAAACCCCTTTAAGTTTCAGCATGGACTAGAGAAAACAACAGCCTTATCCAGCTCTTTCAGGGGCCATGATAATACAAGCAATAAATTTACTATTATTATTACAACTGATAACACAGGCTGAGCTAATGGAACTAAAATATCTTTTAAACCAGTTCTTGGAGAGCTGATAATATTAACCTTTAGGTGCCAGGAGTTGGGGATTTCCCAGCGTACCAGGCTGGTTGACTTACTGATACTAAAAATAGGAATCTAAACCCTGCTGCTCTTGTGGGTTATGTACAAACAATACATTTTTTTTTTCAAGCAACTCTGATCCATTCAGAAGCGTAAAGAAAAAAAAAAAATCCATTTCTTTCAAGATGTTTCTGGCCTGAGGCTTTTCTAATACAAAAAAGGGGAAAACAATTTATTTTTTTATTATGCCATTCCCCAATCTTCAACTTGAAACAGACCACTTCTGTAGAATTTTTTTACAACATTCCAGTGAGTCCTCTGTTGCAGTTCTTTGTTTCCTAGCACATTCAGTTACTAGCTGAAATTTGCCTGGCCATTCTCCTCAAAGCATCTGTTGTAGGAATAATTGTAAGTTGTACAAGACTTAACAACATTGTCTATTCCTTTGTTGCAAGTATTTATTTCATATATTATCAATAGCAAAATAAGAAAAATCTTCATGTACAAGTCTCAATTCTACCTTCTATTTGACCACCCTAATCAATGAGGAGATGCACCAGCCCACCCTGGTGTTTAAAAAACACCTCCCAAATTTAGTTTCTTGGAGTGATCTCACTCAGCTTTTGCAAGAAGCAATACCTACCCAAACAGCACATGGTATGGTTGGGTTGGTGGTCTGAGGTGCCAGAATTAATCTAAGCTCCATCTCAGGCACTAGCCAACAGATTACAGCTTTCTGTCCAAATCCAGTACATCCTCTTGCCACAAACATACAAGATCCTTGGAAGAATCAGTTCAGAGATGAGGAAGTCGTGCATCCTCTGACCCACAAATGCAGAGAAGAGTCCTAGGAACACAGTGTCATTTTGTTTTTCTCTGCAAGTGTTATTTCTGCTCTTTTCTCTACTTGAGCAGTCTGCAGTTATTTTCACTTCACCTACCCCTACTGCAGCAAACACCTCAAAAAAGCTAAACAGAACAACTAATGTAAGCATCTTATGATTGTACTTTAAAGAGTGAAATACATAACAAACATTCACTGAAGAAATCCAGGTCTCTGTTTCAGCTCCACAAGAGATCACCATGGCTTGTCTTTTCCAAGTGTTTAACTTGGGGTGACAAGTCTTTGGAAAAAATGACCTCTCACTTGATGCCCAAGCCCAGGGTCATCCTCGAGAGACTCTCAATCATGCCTGAGTTCAGCCGCCTTCTTGATAGAGGAATATGAACAAGTGGCACCAACAATAGCCTGTGCTCCTAGATTCCTCTTGGTGACATATTCTCATTAGTCAAAACGAGATGGCAACACTTCACTGATGTTTACAATAACGGTGGCACAAGCTGCCTTTCAGTGTAGACAAAGAGCAAACAAGAGGGGCTTGTCCATTTCTCATGCGCAAACACAATCAAGGCTATAAAGCAGCAACACGTATATCTAGCGTTTTCTTCAGCTTACCAAAATAGATCTCCAGAACTTGCTGAACAGTCCCAAATAGTTAAAGCAGGTGAGAGCTGAAAAGTATTAGTCTATCATGGGTAGAACTTGTGGGGGACTCAATGACAAGAGGCAATCACCAATAACAAACCTTAAACTGGGACTCGGTGAACAATCCAATGATGAGGTACAGTAGTAACTGAGACCAACAGAATATGTTTCAAAAGGACTAGCAAATACCACCATCTCCTGCAAACAGAAGGCAGGTCTGTTCTGACAGAAATCTAAGATCCTACTTCCTAAAGCTCTCAGTCTATAAGCTCCATTCCAGGCAGACACGGCATGTAAATCCTCCTCCAGACAAGAGGTATATGCCTTTCCTCCCCTCTCACCAGTAAGATTTTGGGACTGTCAAAGTGAGGGAGCAACAACCAGAACTCAACAGAACTGAGAGTCAACACTTTGTGCACCAGGCAGGCCCTCACGGTTGACTCAGGGAGGGCTGAGCCATCATGCCAGGCACATGTGAAGACTTCTTTGCCAGGTGGGAAAGCAGTTTTCAAGAGGAAAAGTTCCCTTTGGCTATCTTTGCTTCTGGCATTTATTCATATTTGTATCTGATTACAGATCTGGCGCAGAATTTGCTGTTTGAAAGAAAATTCAAGGGAGAGCCTCCTTTTCAGACACAGGCTTAGAGAGAAAACAAGAGCTTCGTGCTCTCTCCTCTTCCCCTCCTGAGTTTCACAAAACAGAGTAGGGGGCGGGGAGGGGGGGCACAAGCTTTCAGTAAGTAATCCCCAATTAAGTTCATTCTTAACTGAAGCACTTGGCTCATGCGTGAATGATGTTTCTCCTGTGCATGTGAGCTCAGCAGAGAGAAATCCCTGGCTAGGAGCTGTGTGCCTTGAGCAGAGGGAAACTCCTTGTTCCCTGGTGCTGAGCTAGTGGTCAAGAAGTGTGACGACCACACCAAAATGTGAGCTATGTTAAGGAAAAGTGCATAACGTCTGATTTGTATACATGATGAGATTGAAATGAATCTGTTTGAGAATCCAGTTCACTCACCTCACTTACATAAACCCAGCAAACCATGCAACAGACTGAACGCAAAGATTTTTTGGGAGCCTGATGGAAGCCTGGCAGAAGAAGGAATTTAACCAACTCAAAGCAGCCTTAAGGAAAGTATTTCTACGAGGACCAGGGACATTTGGTACCCGTATGGAGCAGCCCACTGCTGCTTTGCTTGGAAGCAGGAGATATGCCTGGCACACACAGATATCGGAGAACAGCAAAGCTTTCCTGAGGACTGGGAGCTGTGCCTCCCATGCATGAGCCACACGAAGACCTGGTACACTCCCAGAGCCCTGAAATGACAAGGACAGCTAAGCTGTCTCAGGGACTACCCTCTGCAGCCACAGAAAGAGGCCACAGCCTCTCTCCTCTGCCCTGGCAACCCTCCTCTCCTGTGCCCTCACCACAGCTCCCCGACATTGCTTGTACAGCTAGTACAGTGGAGTGCCATGAGAAGTCTGGAGCCGCTGATCCCAATGAGTGAAGCCATGCCTGCACTGTTATCTGGGTTAATCAGGTTTACAAGGTCCCAGCAAGAGCAGAGCTGTGGTAATATAAATCCTGGCATCACCACTACAGTCCTGGCCTGTTTATTCAGGTAGAGAGCCCACAGGCAGAGTAGCCTGAACAGTTCTCACCGTGTTCAGTGTCGGCGTCTGAGCTGGTGGGATGCTGGTGGGCATAAGCATGAGCACCAGCCTCACCTCTGACTGCAATGGACTTGAAGGGTCCACGCTAACCCCCAGGCCTAGAGGTATGTAAGCAGGAACAAGTTCAGCTGCAGCTGGCAGGATGCTAAACTAATGCTTTAATTATGCCCTCAGGGCAGCAGTGAGCAGAGCCAGCACCTCAAGCAGGGGATGGCTGTACTAGGCACTCTTTGACATATATGGACACATTCACCCTCCTATAGAGGCTCATACCTTAAGAGCCCTTAGCAGTCTGAAGGCTGAAGCAGGCCAGGGAGTTTCCAGCCCATCATTTAAAATAAAGAGGTGTCTTCTGGGAAAAGCTTTTCCTGCCAGTGTTCTCTATTTAATATCCCAGTGCCTCTTCATATGGTGTTAACACCACCATGGAAAAGAGGATAAAAAAAAAAGAAAAAAAAACCCACCAAAACGGACTTTGGACATGATCCAAAACCCACATTCCCAAAGTGGCTGAGAATCACTATGGGGACAATTCAGTACACACTGTTTTTCATTTGAAAGCTTCAGACTGAAACCCTAAGGCACTGGCATGTTGAACTGCATGTTTAAATCCTGCCACACTGCTCCAGCCACAGCATCTGGAGTGGTTGCAGCAGCCACTGCCGCCATAACAGGTATTACTTTTGCTGCCAAACCAGCTGGGGAAGAGGAATTGGCAAAGAGCTGGTGCACGGATGTCTGCAAAGGCTTTTGAACTTTTTCTTTTCCCCCTCGCTTGCTGGCAGTAGCCTATGCTGGTATAGATGCTTTGAAATAACAGACAAGAACACAGAAAAAGTTGAAGGAGAATCAGGAAATAAAGTAACAGCTAAAAAGAAAAAAAAATCCCCAACAAAGCAGGGTCTGGCATAAATACAGGTTTTATGAAGCACAGGGAGGAGGGTCTGTGTGGATAATGAGCAATACTAGGGGACCTCTGTAAGAAGGCCTCACAGAGCTCATTTGTTGCTGAAATAGGTACAATTCTGCCAGGCAGCAACCACAAAGAGGAGTAAGAAAGGAGGAGGGAAATAGAGACAAGAACTTGGCTCAAGGATGAAGAGAGAGAGGGAAACTGGCCCCCTGCCAGGATTTTTGTGAATGGGTGGGTGTGCAGTATCCATTTCCTCCCAGTTCCAGGGCGGGAAAACAACAAGAGAGTAGGGAAATGCTTCAAGTGATATGCTATTTGGTCATGCTTCAAAAATGTGCAACTACTGTCACATAATTTGATATTTTCCTAGTATTATGGGTATTTTCTAGCAGCCTAACTTCTTTCTTAACAGAGGTATTTTTCATTGTATACTGAATGTATTCGACTTCTACACACTGTCTATTCATAAAAAAATGCAAGCCCTTTAAGTGAAAACTTCTGAATTTATGAGTATAAAAGACTTTAATGTACCTTAGCTGTCTTAAATTCTCATGCTGATTTCTGCCATGCTAACATTTTCTTCTTCTTCCAGCATAAAGGGATAGCGAGGAGTCTGAGGAAATTTCACAGGTGTTGCAAAAATTACAGTTTCTTCTAAATATGTTTGAAGCATAAATATTGTACTGTATTGCTAGCAAGATGAAGAAGGAAAGAAGAACATTTGATGATGAAAACAATGAACTAAACACATGAAAATAATTAGAGCTCCAATACAGCGAGGTTTGGGGTGTCGCTGTTTTTTCCCTAGCTGTATCGTCAAGACTTGTCTTTGTCTTTCATTGTTTGGATCTAGTTTCTCAATACAAATGTTTCTCAATTATAAAGCATGTGAATTGTGTGGTGGAGATATTCTAAACTGAAATAATCATGTAACATTGAACAGATTACAGCAATTTGAAAGTTAGCTGCGAAACAAAGCAAGCAAAACTGTTGTGAACACATCACAGAACTTAAAGGCAGGATCGAATCTAAGAGAAAGTAGTATACAATAATTAGAGCCAAGACTGAAAGAGAAGGCCTAAAATCAGGCTCCTCAGGAGAGATTAAAGCACAGCAGTGACAGACTCCCTAAAGTTATAGTTCTCTGAAGTCTACTTGGCCAAAAAGGAAGAGGGGAGGGGAGGGCTGTCTGACATCAAGAGAGGTAAATTTTCACCTCCAATTATATATTATATTCAAATATATTTATTAATACAACACCATTATTGATAGTTAATTTTCCAAATTTTCTAATATAGTGTTTAAAAGCATGCTGTATCTAGAGCTCAGTAAGGTCTATAAATCTTCCAATAAGAGACTGAATAAGAGAAAGGCATTTATGCAGTGTGAACACCAAAAATGAAATACAACTTAGCCCCGCACCCCCAAAATAAAGGAGTTTTAGGTTTCCACCTAACCGTCAGGGAAGTTACAGGACTGCCCTGTGGGGACCTCAGGAACTGTTTGTTTAGTTTGTGTGCAAACAGCTTCATAAAAGACCTAAATGAACAGCCCTCAGTAATCACAAGTAAAGGGGGACTTCTGCTCACCAGTGACAACCCCCAGAGTAAGCCAACATATTTGAGACTTTTTCTGTACCAGAAAGAACGAGCAGGGACCAGTCAAAGCAGAAACTCCATCTGCAACCCCTCCCCGGCTCAGCTCCGCTGCAGAACTTAAGTAAGACCTCAAGGCCTGCCTGTAAAAAGAGGAGCCTGCAGCACTGCAAACTAGTGCGTGCCTGGAAAGTGTTTTTAAGATGTAAAGAAGAGGCTGTCACTTAATAGAACGTAAGTATTAAATAATGATAACCATTTAACATTCCAGCAGAGCCTTTTGAGTCAACAACTTGTCACCTTGGGCTTGGCTGACAGAAGCGTAGAACAGCCATGCAGAGTAAACAAAGTTCTCTTTGCATCTCTTCAATCTCTTTTTCAGGGTTTGAATCTCTTACAAACAATATATTTTTCTTCCAATATCTTACTTTCAGAACAGGTTGTGTATTTTGGTGCTGCCCTGGCACCTTGCATGAATACAATTTTTATTCAAGTACAGACACAGAAAGGAAAAACAAAGAAATTCTCTTTGGCAAGGTTATTAAAAAAGAAATATATATTCAATCCCTGATGGATGCTGATGATTCTTACACATCGTTTTGGGGGGAGGAGGGAAGTGTTTGGGTTTGGGTATAATCTATATATTTATTATCATTACTACAGATGGATCTGGTAAGCTGGGTACACTTAACTAAGTTATGCCATACATATTGTCCACCGTTCACCAGTAAAGAGTCTTATTTTCAGTTCAGCACAAGTTCATTCAACCATCAGGATGTGATCCTCCATGTTGAACAGATGTATCATGGTAACATCAATTAGTCTGAAAGGTGACATCAGTTAGCCTGAGAAGACTCCAAGCTTCTGAAGTTAAATGGATTATTTATTGAAACAAACACGTATAAAGTAGCTGGCACTACAAGTACAACCATCATGTTAGATACGTCCCTACAGCTTGATATCTCAGTGTGTCCACCAAGCTCCTCCTTACCAAACCAAAACCTCCGCTCCCATCTTCAAGTTCAGTGATGGTTCAACAGCTTTAATTAATTAATTAATTAATTAATTCCTATTTCTGTATCTTTTCCAGAACATTTGTTGACTCACTGGGACTGGCATGCAATATGCCTTTTACCACATTCCTATTGCACAGTCTTCCCTCCTCTTTGTCTGTGTTAATACTTTTATTTAATGTTAATACTCTGTCATCATCTTCCCTGCTTTGGGAAAATTTACACTATTTGTGTGTGTTGCTGAGAGATGTAATTTCTTCTCATATTCCTACAACAGGAAGGTCAATTGCAGAACCTTCTGCTTAGCTCTCTTTCTCCTTTGCATCAAGATGTGGCACAGCCTTTTGCAACGCTGATTTCCTCTTTGCCTGTTCATTATTTTGAACGTACAGCTTCTTCATATGAATTTTGTCTTGCTACTGCTTATGTCAGGCCATTTGCTTTCCTACTGTCTTTGTTGCTTACTTGTCTGCTGGACATGGACAAACATCTAGTGACATCAATAAGTCCTTGGGATCCTCAATGTAGAGAATTTTCACACCTGCTTCTTCAGTCTGTCCGGGGTTTCTCCCAACACTGTAGCACTGCAATCCTTGCTGGAAGCAAAGGCCAGATCCTCCAAACTAACCCATGGATTAGTGATTCTCTCTGCTCTCCAGAGTTTATTTGGCAGGCATCAGCCTATTCTGTCTTTGCTGCCAGGTGTTGTTTTTTTCCCCCAAATACCCTTCCTAACAATTCTTGTTGTTTCAAAGGCATCCTGGAGAATATGCATTGTGTTCAAATTCCCAACTGCAAACAAATTTTACCTGAATTCTGCACAATGACAATGGCTTATTTATTAAGAATTGACTGGCGGGCATGCTACAGGCACTGAGACATATTGTTATGACTGAAGTTCACTATAGCTGGTCAAAAGAACTAGGTTTGTTTCATAGTTGACAGTTGCATGAAGAAATGCAAGTACATTACTATAGTAATGTAAAGATTAATGAAACTTAAACTGCTAAGAGATACCACTTGTTAGAAAAGCTTCGTAAGCGGAAAAGCTTTAAATTTCTTACTCTTTTGAGACAGATGAGTGAAACATGCAGGTTTGGAGGGCTTGTGGAATATTTAATTTGAGATCAGATTACAGCAGGGATCAGAAACTCCAAAACCACCCTGTGATTAATACTTACAAAAAACAGTGAGAATTTGCCATCATGTCTACAGACTAGACCAGGCCAGATTTGAATTAAAGTTCTACAGAGAAAACAAAACAATAACAAAGTATCAAGGGTAACAAGCCTCAGATCTGTTGGGGCGAGCAGAAGCAATCTTCCAAGAAGGAGCTTGCAAAATGCCAGCAGCATAAGAGGCAGCAGGAACCATGGCTGTATGTACAGTGGAAGTAAACAGTCATAAGAAGTGTCCATCCTTTGGACAGAAACAACAAGTTTTTTAAAAATTGTGGTAAAAGCTACTGAAAAAGGACTAAAAAGAGTATGTGTCCAAAATACTGTAGAATTGTGACAAGATGGCCATGTGGAGTGCTGACACATTTTCATTCATATGATGGGTATTCTGTTTCTTTAGTGCTGTGTACATCCACTTTTACATGTGTCTTAGACTAGGCACTTGAATGAGTGAGAAGACTGACAGCTAATTTGACCTGTCCATGTATTTAGTGCTCAGTCTCAGATGTTTTTTCTATGGTTACTTCCCCTGTTTCTATCCAGTCTGTAACACAACTCAATTAGACAACATGGTGTAATTGGTAGGAACCCCAAGCATGCTGCAAATCCCAGTTCATATCAGCGTGGTTCTACTATGTTTTCTGGGGGTTTTCTTGATTACTTAAGAATTTCTACACACAGAGTGGTATTTAATGAATTGCTATTAAAACAAATTCTTCCCTCTGACTTCATGGGCACCTGATCCCACTTCCAAAACTATAGATCTAGAGAGCTCATCAAAATAGACCCAGAAGACACAGTGTGGTTAATCCATATAGATTATATATTGAAAGCCAACAACTCCCCTATTGATGACTTGCAGGCCAACACCAGCTTCTGTGGAAGATTGCAGTGGGTTATCAACCCATATGTTGAATCGGGCCATATTTTTTGAGGGGATGACATTTATATTAAAACATATTTTCTTTCTGTTGTAACTAGAATCTTTTCTGTATCAATATACTAATACTTAATGATCTCTTCATCATTAGAAAAACAACAGAATTCATGAAAGATCTACATTTACATATATTAATAGATTTAAAAATAAATATATACATGTATATCTAGGAAAAAAAGAAAGATGAGTAAAAAGGCAGGAATGACTTCTGGGTTATTTTTAGTCGACATAATAGCTTAATTCAGTGCAAGAAAACCTACCAACTAGTGAATGACTACAAAATCACTTACTCAGTGAAGGTGAAAGATCTGTACTGAACACATTCCAATAATAATTTTCTATGCAGATATGATTGCTACCATGGTATTTTTATGTTGAAGTTGAAAGACATTAGATTTATTAGATTTAACTATGAGAACATAAGAAAAAAAAAAATCTTGCTTGAAAATATGCAAATCCAGAGCTTTTCAATGCTTTTACTTATTAGTGGTGCCTATGCAATTAAGCAGAGCAGTTAAACTTTAAGTTTACCCTGTGCCTAACTGTTCTCTTTAGCAGAAACCTTAAGGCTGTATAAATTAAGTGACCAAAGGTGCAGCATGGCAAGTCTCATCTTCCCCACTTCACCCAAAACTGAGTAACAGTCATCTTATTTCCTGCTGACAACGTATGATTGTAAGCAAGTCATTCATCAGCCCAGCCTTAGTGGTGCTTCTGTGATAAATAGTATGTACTTTTCCACGAGGTCAACAGAAACAGTTAATTTATACAAAACCTTTATATTTCTAAGCTTATTTTGGCACCTGGTTTTCATGTCAGCATTACACGTGTATCAATAGGGATGCAAAAGACTAAGACAGAATCATCCAGACGACAGGCAACTGTACATGTTACAGCATCTGTGAACATCAAGCAACTAATGTACCGGTTTCAAGAAGAAAGCTTCCTACTGACAACAAGTCACTCATGCTAATTGAAGTCCCACACTTGGTAACGGTAAATGACAAACATCTCACGATCTTACATGAGAAAGCTTTCCTTTGATACATCTGCAGGCTTGTCATGCTTTTTTGACTTATTGTAAAATAAAGAGACGGGACAGGAGGCTTTTGAGACTCCAAAAACATGAAGAAAAATAATGGAACTCATTACTGAGCACAGTTTTGACTTGTTTGAGGTCTGCTTTTGCTAGTGAATGGAACAAATGATGTTACGGGACGAAAGCTGCCAAGTTTCATTAGAGTACTTCTGTGAAAGTGTATGATCTCAGAGGCTATACATGTTAATTTACAGTAGAGTTTAGATTAAAGTGATGAATGTGTATCTAGTGTACATTTAAACGCAATTTTAAAAGAAAACCAAGCTCAGGCCTTCCTGTTCAACATGCCACTGCAGATTCTCCAGTGTAAAAGCAGAGTACCTCAAGCAGGTTTTACAGTCTGTATTGCCAGAACGACACTGTATTTAATTAAATGTCCACAATAAGTATAAAGTTCATTTCCTAACCCTGGGTTTAGCTATTAGAATACAAGGAGTTTGAACAGTGTTTCGTATCTTCTTGATGGGTAAAAGCTGTCAGAAGGTGCTGTCAAATGACAAGATGAATTTCCTGTTAAATTCTGTTGCGTCTTTTTTCTCTTAGGCTCAAAATGCCAGTTACGATTTCACTGTTTCCCTTCACAGTGAGCAGCCCTAGCACTCATCCTTCCTGAAACCGTTCCAGTATTTTTCTGCTCTTCTTGCACACAAGGTCATACACTGACCCAGGTGTATGAAGTAAAAAAGATGCATGGGTGCAAGCCATTTACATAGAAGTGTGGCAAGTCAGTCCTTCAGTGAGGATGTATTTATATGTTTCTGCTTATCTCCACATTTATAACACACCCCCAAACCACAGCTGAACTTACACAGCTAGAACTCCAATTCTGTCATTGATGTAATAAAGTGCAGGAGGAGGCTTCCTGCTTCCGCCGCACAAATTTCCTTTGAAAGGGAATAGGGGTATCAGCCCAGCTGGGCCACGAAGACTAAAACACCACATGGAGTCTTGAAGTCAAAACCTCGCTGACGGTTAACTTACTGTCAGTGAGAGCAATGGACAGGCGAAGTTCTGGGGGAGAACACCAAGCGTGCCACAGATGCAGCTCAAGCCTTGCAGGAGCAGCTCTCCCGCCTGCACTGACACCCTTGGTCTGAGCGCCAGCTGGTCCAGACAGCAGCTGGCTGTGCCCTACTCACGCTGTGCTGGTTTAGAAAGCAGCAGAACTTTATGGTGAGGAGTTGCATGCATTTTGAGGAAAGTTCATTTCTTTATTTTTTTTTTTAAATCAAGTCTGTTTAAACTGAAGTGGAACATCGTGCTTGTGGAAACAGGACCTACCAGCATCTGCTAACAGCTGTGCTGATACAAGCACAGCTCCTCTTCAATGCGTGACATAGGAAACTGGGGAATGGATTTGGCTTTCTGTTACAGGACTGCAGGTCTACGGGCTTCAGCTCTGGTATCTGGACATAGTAGACTGAGAGCCAGAGATGCAGGCTGACACCAGGCTAAGGAACAGGAACACTGCTTCACACAAAGAACAATCTGGAAATCTCTACCATTCTCCATAAACTGCAGTAATGTATTTGCGCATTTAGGGGAAAGCAAGACTTGGAACTGTCTAATTAGCTGAATGATAAAGTAAAACAGGAGTAAGCTAATGTATAGAAAATAGGTACATATTTTCAGGTGTTGGGGGAGATTTTGGAAGGTAAGAGTATGCGTTGTAGATAAGCAGTAAGGCATCAGAAGGATACTCGAGTGGTGTTTTCTTTTACAATGAAGCCCTTAAGTTAGCAACAAAGACCAGTAAAATAAGAAATTGTGTTTACTGGATCCCTAGACTTGCCATCTAATACAGCTATTCATCAAAATACTGCATGCTTTTTGCATGACACATGTGTCTTGTTCAATCAATGGAAAGCTGCTAAAAATCTCCTAAATATCCTATTCTAAACAATGCTTAGCAGCTACAACCAGAGCCTGATTTTGATTTATTGAATAATTTGACCGGAGAACACCTTAAGTCACAACAACATTAAGCGCAATAACTTTTCATTCCTTTGCTGAACACCATATGAAATTAAACAAAATAACAAGTGACAGCACCAAGTTATCCTGAATCTATTCCAGATGGATTAAGTTCACCATACATATTAAATGGAGATTTTAGCTTGGGTTTGACATTATATTTCACTGACTCCCAAAACCAAATCAAAAATAACCCAGGATGTGTTATCGATTCCATCTTCAATCTAAACATTTCTGATACTAATTATGGAGCAAAGGAAAAATGTTGAAGACATTTCAACTTTAACAGCCCTGCCATTCTGATTAAAAAATATCAGCTTTACATCTGCAAGAAATTTATAAAGTGGACTCTTTACAAATTGTTATGGAGCAATTTGTGCACAGTTAGTTCTTTGTTTAATCGAGAAATCTGCCCAAACCCTGATTGTGTGCTTATTTCCCTGAGGCTGAGAGTGAAGGTTATTTCATTATGCCTTTTGGGAGCAGCAATCTATCTAATACGTTTCTGAATTATTCCAGACTGAGCCGAAGCTGAACATGAGAACAAAGCCCTGCTTCCACAGCAGAAAGACCAGCCTAACTCCCAGCTGGGAAGATTTAGGCAGAGATTTATAAGTACAAACACTGAAGAAATTTGCAAGTAATTGCATGTATTTGGTCTCTGTTGTGGTATGCCGTAAACTAATATTTATTAAAACATATCAGCACAGTACCACTCATTACCTCCTTTACAGTCTCTTCCTGCAAGGTTGTAATGAAGGTTTGTTTGGGTTTTGGTTTCTTTTTTTCCCTTTATTCTTTCAAAGCAAGAGTACTAACAAAAGAGGGAAAAAAAATCAGGATCATTGATTGCTGCCTCCTGTTATGGACACTATAATGTACACAACTCCCATGCCTGTAATTAAATATAATATTGTAATTGCTGACAATGACCAAACAGGAAATACAGTACACGCACCTGCTCTATTTATCAAGAAAACAAATCTCCTGGAGAGAATGCATCTTCACTAACAACCATCTTTGGAAAGTAACTGTGAGATACTCAACCTTACTATTACCTGCATTCAGTCTTTCTTGTTACATACAGAAATGCCCATGTATTTCATTAGTGCCTACACACTCTGCAGGTACATATTTTGCAACAGCAGTCAGTTTAATTACTGCTCTGTTTTGATGTGTTGGTTTAGACAGCACTGGTAAAGTTTTAGTGAGCTGTAGCACTAGTTACTTTAGAGATTACTTCATTTAGTGCCACATTCCCGCACACTGAAGCTCAAGACATTTAATTGTCATGGTGAGACTCTCATTTCACTGCAACACAGGTAAGTTTTTTGGAAGAGCAGGATCTTCTTTCACAGTATTTACTTCTCCAAAAGCTCAAGCATGAGCTGAACTTAAGTCATCGCCTTGGAAGCCACTTGATTCCCAAAGGTTTCCTAACAAAGGGGACGTGTGGAGAAGTCATAGTAATATCTGATTATAGACAATACCAGGGATACTCAGATTTATGACAATCCAAACCTGCCTATTCAAAGTACAGTTTGTTTCAAAAGTTTGTTTAATGTTGCTAGGTGACAGAAGTGATTTAAAAGCAAAGAAGGGAGTGGCTGGGGACATAAATTTGATCTTTATCAGGTAAGGGACCATGCATTGCCCACGCACCTGACCCTACAACATTGCAGCCTATCAAACTGTTTTGCTTTAAGGGGGCACATTCCCCATTTCACAAGTTTATGTGAAAGCAAATATTCCTTGTTAGCACTTACAATGTGCAAAAGAGATTTTCCTGTACAATCTTGTGCAAAGAATTCGAAAGGAAATATTCACAACACAGATTATTGGTAAAAAATTAATGCATAGCTAGTGACTTGTACTTGGGATTTTAAAGAACATATCATTAATAAGTAATCAGTATGCCATACCAGTTTCATTACTCTTTGTGCAACATTTTTGTGCTGTTCTTGGTATTTGGACATTACAGCTACAGAAGCAACACCTGGGATTTTTCGAACCAGTAGTCAGAATCTACCCTGCCTGCTTCTACTCCAAAATGAAAATTTCCACTGGTAATTACTTGGGGTTGAGTTAATGTTATTTAAAGTTGGTAAGAATAACATGCTTATTTACTGTGGGGGTAAAGTGAGATTTATGACAGGCTTAACTATTAATTTTCATGTTTGTAAGTGCTGGGATTGTATAAACTATGAGACAGGTTAACTCCACTGTTGTCACTTAGCAACTGTAACCGGCTATTAAAATGAGTGTATCTTTTGGGAATTTCCCCATGAGGTCCCTGCACTACCTTCTCCATCCAAGTTCCTGTTTCTCCTTCTCCAGATGTACCCAAAGTTTCAGCCTTGTTGCATGAAAGTACTTCATTAGGGACAACAATTAAGCAGATGCTCAAATTCAATACACTTTTTGTAATAATCTGCAGCAATTCATGGCATACAAGGACATGAGTAAATGCTGAAATATGACAAACTTAAGACTATGTGCCATTTTGGGTTTTTAAAAAAAAAAAACAACAAACCAGTCTTTCAGTAAGTAAGAAAAAAAAATGCGACCATCATGTAAAAATTTAGGTGTAAGTAGAGCTGGCCAGGCTCATAATTGCTCCTCTGAGACCTGCTGTATTCACTGCACACCTGACAGCACCTGCACATTAATTATGAAGCAAAATTAACCACATGCATTGCAGTACAACCTATTTTCACCTTGGTTACTGGCAAAATACACACAAAGAGGAGATCCAGATTCAAAACTAGAAGTTAAGATGAAGACTTTCAGAAAACAGAACTCTTAAGCTTTAAGAGTGGGATCTTCCAAAATATGTACCTTACAAGGAATTCAGAGTATAAATCTCATTAATCTAAGACCTAATTAAGAGAAAACACTCCTCATTTTCAAATTAGCAAGCATCCAAAAGCTTCCAAAAAAACCCCTTCTCAATGCTCAGCACTTCTGAAAATCCAGACACTCATTTTACATTGCTGCATCAAGCTGTAGTTCAAATCTGCACGGTTCTTGAAGCAAAGTTTACAGCTTAAGCAATAATTAACTATCAAATTCATGACCCATTCTTAGTTCTTAAGCAGCTTCATTTGAAAAAAAAAAAGTGGTCAATAAAAACACTTTGAAAGAGCGTCTATAAAATGAAGGCTTAAAAAAATTACCCAAATTGAAAACCAGGCTAGAAACAGAGATTTGAATCCACATTGAAAGTCTCTCTAGTTAGTTAATTAGTAAGGCATGGGCTTAGCACATTAGACAAAGATTTTGATTTGTGGCCTTGCCACAAACTTCCTTGGACATCTTTAAGAAATCTCACCCTCTTAGTTGCTACAAGTGGGAAACGGGTCTGTGCATACTGCGTTCAGAAAAAATACCACTTCATACAGAACATCTGACATGGGGCCTCTCTTAATCAACCCCTGGAGTTTTGTTTCATTTTTTGAAAAAATAACACAGGTCAATGATGAAAACATTCTCCACTACTAGCTGCTCTATATTGACTTTATTTATGAGGATTCACATTTAACAACTCCTTTAGTATCTTAGAAAAATGCTTTCTCGTGCAGATGGAAAGATTTAGTTTCCTTTCCCCCCCAAATATTACACCTTGTAAAAAATAGGGTAAGTTACCAAGAAACAACAAAACAGACAATAGACCAAAATATCAAAAAGGAATCACATCTTATTGAGCTATTAGGAGTACTTCATCCATGTTCTTGTTTTTAGAAGATTATAAGATCTAAATCTGAACATGCCTGGAGGACTTCAGCTGGTTTTGCGGGGAGGGCTTTCATTCCTAACTCAAGTTTGCATGCTTTCCAAGATGAGACCCTCATCTTTTCTGAATGAGCTTTGTCTACCTGCAGAGCCAAAGCCAGACCCCACTCTTTCATACTGTACCACCCAAACCAAGGAAAAACCATTTGTCACCTTACATCCAAGACCTGTATGTTCTTCCAAATCCGCAGCCAGTCTCAGATAGATAAAACACCAATTGAGTGAACGAACCCTGTCAGAGCTGCTTGAATGATTATTTTTTCCACCCTGCCACTTGGTATTCAAGTCCTCACTATATCTTATAGGCTATGCTTATACTGCCTTTCCCAAAACAGAAAAGCTTTGCAGCACATGCAAGCTCAGGACAGGATCTAACAGGACAGAGCGCACAGAAAGACCCTAAGTTTTGAAGAGTTTCTCCCGTTACCACATGGATGGACGATCGACAAGCCAATCCCATTCGGCTGTAGCTTTGGGAGGCAAGGGCCAAGAAGAAAGTAAACAGGGAGGAAAGGAAAATGGATGGTCCTGTAGCTATTCAAGCATGGATGAAGCTAAGTCTGGAAGGTAACAGAGTGCACAAAAGATTCCACAAAAAATAGTAAGAAAAGTTTGGATTACCTTGACGGAAAGAAAAAAACCAAAGAAACAGCTGTGCACAAGCAGACAATAAAAGACTCTTAAGGAAGAGAATTTGGAAACTCATCCAGCTTTTTTTTTTTCCTAATCAATCTCTTTGTTAATATGACTTGAATCCACACTGCTCAACACAACTGTTGGCAACTAAAATTCCTTGGCACAATTTAACAGATAGCATTGCATTTAACAGAGGTTTTGAGCATACAGTTTGCAGGGCTAGCTCCTAAAATTGCCATGTACACTCCTAAAATATATTTATATGTGCTAACAACAGCATTCAGCAGCTGTATGGCATGCACATGTATGTAAACACTTAAAAGAAAAACAGACTTCTGTTGTATTGGAGTTTTTTTCATTTTCAGATAGGTAAGTATTTTCTAAATGTAAATAAAGACAACCTGGTGTGACTGTCAGACTTAATTTGAACAACTCCATTCCATGGTTGTTAGCCTGAGATCAGTTTTGATTACAGTTTTGTTCCTTCTGAAGAAAAAAAATAAATTCTACTCCTAATAATACAAAATACAGAGATGTAAACTTAATGAGAGGTATAAAGACTCAAAGCTGCAAAGTGATTTCTAACATATATAATACAATTTATATACACACGCATATATAATCATATACAGAGAGAGAGGTTTGGGTAACACCTACTGTGGTGGATTTATATAAGGACTTAGAAGACCCTATTTTTAGCTGATTGTAACTTTCTCAAAACTTATTTTTCAGGAGTTATGTTTTCCATGCTTCCTCTCCTATTGAACAAAATCAAGTACCATATTTTTGGTTTATGTCACAGCGGGAAAACAACCCAACAGGTTTTCATCTTCGTATATTGTTTTCCTCTCACAATTAAACAATGGCTGAACTTTACTGGTTGAACACTCAGGACGGCTGACCTCCGCTGATTAATAGGTACTTTTGTTATTTAGAAAACACTAGTACTAGTATTAGTAAATGTTACCGTGATATAAACAGTACAAGAGCTGGTCCCTTTCCTTCCCTGTCCCCAAGAGACATTATTTCTCAGAGCCTAGCAAAGACAAGCCCAGGAGCCAGCCCCAGGGCCCAGAAAGCAGCTCTATACATTTCTTGCCTGGCTGCAGACTGCACAGCTGAATCCTTGGACTGCAGCATCACAAGCCCACCAGCCCTCTGAAATCAGCACACCTCCCTGCTTTGTCCCATCCAGCCCCGTTGTGTTTAGGATGAAAAATGAAAGGAGCCAGGGCTGTTTACAGAATAGGTCACAACTTGGCTCCATGTAGCAGAGCACATTTTTCCACCTGAAACACACTTAGCAACCACGTGCTGTATTGTGAACTGTCGTTAAACGGCCGTGTTGACTTTCTGTTTGAAAAGATGCCTCATAATGGCACCTTATATTGAAATTACACAAACAGCCACTAAACTGAATTTAATACTCAGCACTGGAAATTTTAAGGCATTTGTCATAAGTAGAAAAAAAATCTCACATTCCCTGTATTTTATGAAGTCAGAAATGTAACAGCATCGTTCAGAATAGTTCTAGGGAAGTCTAAATTGATGACAACTAGCTCTAACATAAAATTAGAAAAGGGGACATGGATTGAATGTCACATTATTCAAAGTATTTGTATCTTAGAGACAGAAAGTATAGATTATTCTATTTATATACATATTTGATATATGCATCAAGACTATGGCTAAAGCATTTGATTGCATGTGTATATATAAATCAGACAGGTGCGTCTGTTTGTATAAAGTTAGGCTGCCAAGAATTTGCCTGTTTTTCTTCAGAAGACAGGTCTTCTTGAAGGGATCCACAGCACTTCACACTATGACATGTTTTATTACTTTTATTTTAGTTAATCTTTTTTTTCCTTAGTTTCTGTTTCTCTCATCTTCCCACCCTCTCAGAATTAGCTATTAGGGAAAAAATTCATATGGGCAGAATTTAACAATCTTCACAAATGCAGTAAAAATTAAATATGTGCATTACTCTTAAATTATGTGCATTTTGGAAATGTAAGAGCGTATGAAAGTCCCAGGCACATTTATGGAAAGAATGGCACTGCAGAGTTTTATACAGACATCATTAGCTATAGGGCTCCCTATAATAATTTTATAGACAAAAAACCTAATCTGCTGTACATGCATCATGAGCACTTTTCAACACAACACATAACTTTGAAACAGTACACTTGAAAACCAACCCAGAAGCCTTGTGAAGGCACTCATTTGCTTGTTTTTAATTTATAAAGTAAAATCACCACATAACTAATGAACAGGTACTCTGTAGGCAACAACGCGCAACTCATTATTTTACCCCAAAAGGATTCAACTTGCTCTTGCAGAGTAGAAATATGTCAAGTTTAAAATAAAACACACTATCACCTTTCATGATAATTTGAATCAGGGCCATCAAGCTACTTCATGTATGTTCTGAAGAGCTAAACTTAAGGACTTCTACTGCGAGACAGGGATGAGTCCTTTAAGGTATTTATTATCCTCAGAGTTTACTTTTACATGTCAGGGTCACTGATACTGTTTTCCCTTATTCAACATGAACCTTTGCCTTACTTTTACTTCAACCGCTATCTTAAAGCTGTAATATCAGAATGACTTTGTAACACTTTGTTCAATTATGGAAGTAATGAATGACACTGAAGAAAAGAAAATCCAGTTGAGAGTAACGTTCCTTTCTTTGGAATCAAAGCTGCATGGCTTTTTTCCATCTCCAAGATGTAGATCTACAATAGTTACACAGAAACAGTACCAATAACAGAATATATCAGAGCACTGGAAGGTATTTGCATCCCATTGCATCACTAAACCCAGATACGATTCCCGTGTGCGTCATTACTGCGCTCTACTTGCTGCTATTTCACTGACAGCAGGCTTTGACCCTTGGATAAAACAGGAAATGTTTTTCATAAACAAACCCTTAGAAGTGGTGATGCATCTTTTTAATAAATTAATGCTGATAATTTACAACATTCCCACACCCTGAACCCTCTTCCCTGAGCCGAATGGTCTGACTGCAAAATCCACTAGTGCAGGCACAGGAATAAACCAGCATTGGGATGACTTTCTGATTCTGAAGCCAAACATCATCACTCCCCTCCTTCAAAAGTGAGAAAGGGGGGGGGGGGGGTGCAAGAGAAGAAAAGAAACAGAAAGGCTGCCAAAACCAGCAGGCTGTGTAGAGTAACCGGAAGCGTGCAATTTACTGCTAATGGTTCAGTGTCTGCAAAGGACTGCTCAAGCTGTGCTCAACAAAAACCTAGTAATAGCCAAAGAGGAGAGCAAAAAAAGATGAGATGTTTAGTTTTACTTTCTGTCAAATACTGTTAAATATGAGCCACTTAAAAAAAATAGAACGAAAGAATGCAATAATGCTTTGTACAGGTGGTATCGAGGTCCCTGGCTGGGCCTTCAGACAAAACCATTCCCATGTAAACCTTAAAGAGGATTAATCCTCAAGGACCACTGTAATGAGACCTTAAAAGGCTGAACAACAGCAGCCTATCACGGAGGGAAGCAGTAGCCTGCTCCCAGAAGTCTTCTCTAGCAGAGTCACATCAAAGCAAACTGGGACCAGATAGCAGGATTCTGCAAGAATCCCTTATCTCGGCGCTAGCGGATGCTTCTCCTCTGATTGTCTTGAACTGCCACCTGTCCCAGGCATCTTTGAAGGCAACACTAAGCCTGTGATGGATCTGACCTCCTTGAGCTGAGATTCTTTTATGTCTTTCTTCATTTTCTGCTCTGTTACATTCTTTCCCTGCAACGCACACTACATGAAACAAAGGGAGTTCTCACTCCTTGACTTACTGTCCCCAGCTATTTGAAAGCAAAAAAAACAATGTTAAGGATTATACTCCACCCGCAATATGGAGCTGTTCTCAGGAGACAAGCCTCTTATTTTTGAGAGTTATAACTAGATGGCTTTTACACGAAGGGACTTTACAATGAGGTTCAATGTTGCTGGGAGCCAAGATATGAAAGCTGCATATCAGAGATAGCTTAAAAAAACAAAAAGGTTCATAATACAGAAGTATATGAAAAAATCACATTACAAAAATAAGCAGGAAAATAACCAAGGAAGCAACAAGCCACAGAGAAAATGCCAAATTAATGTAGTATATGCATGCTTCACATATTGCACACAAATATTCTATAGTATCAGTGTCCAGCATACTGTAACAGTGCCGAATTCATCCTAGATTAAAACAAAAAGTTGGCCAGCTTGAATAAAATAGCAGTTTTTCTACCTGAGACTCATGCGTACACTGACATGAAGTATAGACCCAGATCATACACAGGGATATGGCTTCACCATGAATGTCACACTTCAGGGTTTCAGTTTGTAAACAACCATACACTGGCAACCATGCTCCCACCATCCTGGTGACACATATTTCCAGTAGGTATCAGCCTAAATTGCAGAAAGCAGAAGATGGGTTCAGGGGCTTGTCATCAGATATTATCCTGATAGCTGCAAGCTACGATCCTAAATGGGCTGATCTGAGGAAGAATGCTCCTATAGCTCCCAACTCTGGTCTCCCACTCTTACACTCACTCATTTCTGGACCAGTTTTTAAGTCCTTTTCTTCTAATTGCATGGCACTGTCAGAAGAATAAGAAGCAAAGTATAGCTAGGCTGAAGAGGATGTTGCCTGCTAACAGCACCTCTCGGTTCCCTGCACTGGCTAATAAAGGAGTGTCATTAGTTGCAATCAGGTAGGGCTCATGAAACTCTTACACAGCAGGATGGAAGCGAGAATGCACCTTCTGCTTTTGAAGCTTAATGGGAAATCACAGCTAGGAGAATTCAACCAACCATGTAAATGGTAAGATTCTGCATCAAACATCTGAGATGGACACTTGATCTCTTATTGTTACATAGAGATGAGCAAAGACTGGCACAAACAGCAGATATATAGGGTCTGAATGCTAATTAAAAAAAAAGCCTTACATGGAAAACACTGAGCGGTCCATAGCATTTTCTGGAGCCAAGACCTATTGGCATGTGTTGCCAAAATGATCTGGCCTAGAGGAGTGCTCAGAAGGAACTTGAAGTTGAAGATTACTTCTTCCCATCCATATGACAATCCCCACAAGAAGGTATTGTGCTTCAGGACCACAGAGCAGTGTAAGGCTGGTACCAGGCTCCCGTAAGAAAATATGGAAGTCACTTCTCAACAACCGGCAGAGCATACCATTTCAGATGGCAGTCTTCCTCAAAGAGCTGTGTCAATATCTCGCGTAGCCTTAACAAGCAGTATCTGTGCCTACACCATTTCATAAAGGCAGCGCAGAGGCTTCCATTAAGATACAGCATGTCATCCCTGCGCTTTGCCAGCCTTCAAGCACAGCCTCAGCAGTAACTGGCCCAGAATTCTTCTGGTCCAGCAGCACCCTGTATGCCCAGGAAAGCCTCATGTGTCAGCACAACATAGGCAATGCTCCCACAGGCTGTCTACTGAAAAATCCCAGAAGAGGGAGGCTGATCAGGATGCAGAGGGGCAGCACGCTTTAACCTTCCTGTACAGACCACCTTTTCAGAGCGGTATGTACACAAAACTAACACCTATGGGAGGAACCATTACAGCAGCCAATATTCTCAACCTGCTTTTCTGGTTTATAGTGCACAGAGGGCAGAAGGCACTACTAAACATAGGATATGTGTTAATCTGTGATGTACAGGATAACTAACTACAGTCTCAGAAGACATATGTAACAGAACCCAAAAACATTTTCACAGGCCAGCATTTCAGGTTTCATTCAGGTTTTGTAATTTTTTCCATGGGAGCAGAGAACGCCAGATCAGGCCTTTATTTGTAAGGGGTTTCTTCCAGTTGGTTTTATGTGCTTATAAGCTTGTTTAAATTTTCTGTACTCAAGTCGACAAATCAAGAAAAACTGAAAACCCTTAAGAGTGGAAATAAGCATAGACTGTGGTCACTGCCAGTCTCAGACAAACATCCCAAGCACTGGGCAGCTCAATGATTATCCGGAGATATACGACTACTGATCTTCTTCTCCCTTCTAGTTAAAAGAAGGAAAAAATTCCACTCCTATCATAGCAGTAATTAATGTTTTCAATGTCTGGCGCCAATTTTATTGTTAAAAGCATTGTAGATCAGTGGTGTTGATGCCAACTCAAATATCGTCCAGCATGAAACATGGCTTTGGTGCCAACAGCTTCCTATCACCGTACCATGCTGGTCCATCTCAGTAAAGTGAGCAACCACTGTTTATACATAACACAGGCCTTGATCCAACAAACCTTATTCACCCAAGCAACCCAATTTCATTTCAACAATGACATTTACGGAAGTCAAAGCCAAAGCTGGAGGCTTTCAACAGTTGTATCTGTAGGCAGGTTGATGAAAAAACATACAAATCAAATGCAGTACCGTTTTACACTAAGGAGTGTGACATGCTGGAATGAAATTTATTTCAACACATTCTACCTCATTAGTTATTTGCTTCAACACTTGGTATGGTGTTACGCTCAGCTGTTACCATAATCAGCCATTCATTTGAAAGTATGTCATATGCCATTACTTTTGGCTTGTTACCATAAGCTACTTCCACAGGGGACTGTGGATAGAGCAATAACAATGTTCAACTCTTCATTTGCAAAATGGTAACATGGATCCTTGGGAATTATGATTTTAAATTACAACTAGCGTTAGGAGCAGGTAAGATGAAAGGGTAGAATATAAGGCAACTGAGGATTATTACAAAGTTCATTGAAGCCAGCAGCTGTTGATTCATTGAATTCATTGGATTCTGGATCAGCGCCGTTTGGCTGTTTGGGAAAAATTATGGCTCAGAGCAGCACTGAAATGTGAAAGGGAAACCAGGATGAACACTGGGGAACCCTGTCTGATACCTTGTTCAGTATGAAGCAGAAAATAAGAGTAATTTAGATTAGAAAGTGATGCTGTGATCTGGGGAGCTATCTGTGCTGAACTCCAAAACCAGCAAGACAAATTCTGAAAGACAATACAAAACATTCTTTTGTTCTTTTTTTTATAAAGTCATTACTCTTATTCTTCAAAGGAACTATGAGGATGATGTACATACATGTACATACAAACACTCCCATGCACGTCCTGCTGCTGTTTACCAACAACCACCACACACGCCAATGACTACATGGAAATACAGCAGCTGCAGTCTTTAAAAAACAGCTACCAATATGGTGATATGTAGTACAGTACTGGCTCCCCACATCAGTGGTTGCTGCCTTGGCTGGAAGTTACACCACAAAGGAGAAAAAGTGGCCAGTATAACTGACTGAAGGAAGAAGCGTTCCTGACATATCTCCAAACTCAGATATGACCCACGGAGCAGTTGTAAGTAATTTGAGCAGTGTTTTAATAAGAAGTTAGAGAGTACTGTGTAAATGACCCAAGAGTCAGGCTAAGAGGAAGCTAATTGTGTTGCTAGGTGTGAATAAAAGGAAGCAGAGGATATGGCTAAGAGGCTTTCCTCCTAAGTACAGAGTTCAATCAATAGGAATAAAGCTGTATCTGCTAGTGATCCTTAAAATGATTCTGCAACAAAAACATCTACACTGTCTTAAAAGCAAAAGCCTGTTCAGCCCTGGGCTCCAACAGGTACACAAGCTGGTGCTGAGACACCTCCATGGAACAATCCTGAAACTGCACCTAGTCATGAGCAACCACACTGCCTCTCTTCAAAACCTCCCCTGACAAGTCCATGCCATGGGGAGAGCAGGTCCATGGTGCCCCCATGCTTCCATCACCCACAGTGCCCAGCCTGACGCATCCACTGGGACACAACACCCTCCTTCAGTGCCTACAAACCGGAGCTTCCCTCTGGCCCCAACGGCAGCAGCAAGGAAGGATAGTACACAGCCAGATGTCAGTGACAAGTACCCAGGACACAACAAAATTAACACTAAGGGAACTGTGAAAGAGAAGCACCCTGTAGGCATTAGCTACTCTGCCACAGATTCCTTCACAAGAGCTGGATGATGACAGTGGAGACGGGGATAAAAAAAGAACTGAACTTGAATGTTGATTTTCTACATGTGGATACACTGACTTAAACACCTGTTTACAACACTGACAAGGATTCAGTTGCCGAAAACCAGACACATAGTGCCATCTTAGACCCCTAAGGTATCTGAGACATCCATACAGAGTTAACAGATGTGACACAGGATGTACGGAAGATGAGTCTTTCCAGGGTGGCAGACACAGACCAGCTAAGAACCTTCCAGTCATGAAAATGGCACTTGCTTAGGCAACTGAATTCCCTCTATCGCATGAATCAGATGGAAGTCCACCAATGCAAGAGAATCATCTCCCTCGCAGTGCAAAGCACTACACAGTGGTTAAGCACATGGCTTGCACTCACCAGCTCAGGAGAATCTGCTTCAGTTCTTGACTAAAATCATCATCACTGAACCAGCAACATAGTTCACATGTTCCCCATGCTTTGCCACAAAGACTCTAGCTGTTGTAGCCACAAAACTCCTTACAGATGCAGGTAACACATCAGACACCAAAAGCTGTATGAGGTCATAGTTCTAGTTAACCTTTTTAATGCTCTAACCAGCCAAGTCAAAGAGGATGTTTTTCAAACCATGTCCCTGTGGCCAAGAAATCCTTGCAGGGCAAAGCACTCATAAAGAACCTCAGGCATTATGAGACACTTCAAAAATTTGCAACAAATGATGCTTATCTTTCTTTGCCCATCAGTTCCCTACATACCTGTCATACTTAGCTAACCTCTCGCACTCTGCAGTCTCGACAACAGCATAAAGATTCTGCAATAACTAATAAAAAGAGAAAACTAGTGAACTTGCCTGTTGAAATAGCACTAATGAGTGCAACAGTTAAGTGCCAGGCTGTGGGGTTTTTTTTTTTTGATGGGGGGATTGGTGGTTGGTCTTTCTTCAGAGAACATGGCAATGGGAAGTGCAATATCCCCTCCATGCTAGTGGACCTCTAGGAGGGAAGAGGAAACGTTATCAAAACTTTTTGACTCAGATTGTTATGGCTTCTAAAATTTCTCTCCCCACACTTTCCAGCTGTTGATGCTATAGAAGTTATCCTGTAGGGACACAAGACCCATCCAAACTCTCTACAGATCTTGCCACAAGGCTCTTAAAGACAGACATGTCCACGTATCAAGGGACATAGTAACTTCGAAGAAGCATTTCATTCTATTCTGATTTAGTAATAGCTGATGTGCCTTGAGGCTAAAGAGGTGGATTACATTATTTCTTGGCTTTTTTTTCCAGGGTTCTTAACTATGACTCTATGGCTCTGAGCAATGTATTCTTTCTCCTTCCATGACGGCATTATACAGCAAAAAAATACTGTAAAGCATCTAAAAAAATCCTTGCTGACAAATCAGTTCTGTGAAAGAGGTGGTTTTGCATTCATCCTCTGTCTTTATCTTCCCTATTCCTTAAAAACTAAACAAAACAAAATAAAACAACCCACACACACACACACAACTTTTATGCGCTTGAACAACCCCAGAAAGAGATTAATAGGACCCATCTGCTTCTCAGAAGGCTCCATACCTCGTATTGCCTGTCAGGTAAATTCTCTCAGGTGTTATAGAGGGGTTTGGGTGTTGGGTTTTTTTTAAATGTAATCCTCCAGATATTTTAAAAATTTTCAAGTCCAACAGAATGACAGGGCCATAAGAGATCTGCAGTCTGTTTCATGATGAGGAGTGAGAAGAGAAAGGAAGAACATTATTATATGCCACTTCCAGCTGTAAATCTATGAAAATGGCTGTTACTTCTAAATAAGAGCATCACACAGCGGAAGCAGCTCCAGGGCTCTCTGCTTATTCAATGGAAGGGCTTCAGCAAAATGGTCAGAAGTCCTTGTAATGAGCAGAACTTCCCAAACACAACCCAGGAGGTTTGGGAGGCATCTTGGAGAAGGTATTTCCATTTATAAGCTGCATTTATAAGGTCTGCAGCACCTTCCTACATTTTAAACTTAAGTTGCTTCTGACTCTAAGTTTCATTTTGACAATAGTAACTTTTTTTGTTGGAGGCTATTATATTTCATATTGTTATCCTCAAACTGTTTCTGCAAACACGTTAATTTTCTTAAAGACCAACATTTCAATTGTTCAGCTGACACCAGTAATCTGACATTCTCTTTCATACTTGAGGCTTTTTTTCCCAGTGAGTTTTATCAAAAGCTTTAGATTTTACTTTTTTCAGCTACCCCTTCTTGACAACATTTGGAAATCACCCCATAAATCACTGTCAGCGGAGAGTTTTTGTTACTAAAGCACTTAAGTCCCTCCCCTGCAAAATGCTGTGGAAAGAGTGGAAGAAGTAGGACCCAGATTTTCAGAGGTATTTAAGAGGCCAAACTCACTTTGAAATTGAAGAACCCCTAAATGTCTTTAAAGACCCTGGCCCTAAATCTCTACAAGGATTCCTCACTGACACTCTCCTAATGCGCTCCAACAAGGCTGTGGGGAAACTCTCTACAAAAAGCTGTCCCAGGCTCCTGCCACCCACTGATACAGAGAGGCTAGAGGTGAGCTTAGAAAAGTGCCCGCTTTGGGACAATCCTAAAGTGTCTCGGTTATCCCTCTGGAATTCCAAAATGTGCCAGGGAGACGATGAGAGAGGCCACTGGCTCCCTCCTCTACAAAGCAGATGGGGATTCCTCCCCATAAACTCATCTGCTGGTGGCACTTGGACTGCTCTCACTGTCAAACGCCCCGCACTCAGCTGGCCAGTGTGGTTCAAGCCACGTTACCATGAAAAGTCATTGCTTTCTAATGACTACATTTTAAAGCAATGTCTCCAGTTACCAATTTGCATTTGTAGAAACAGAATCTAATTCCCTCTTTCTTTTTTTTTCTTCTTTTTCCTTGTCTATGGGGAGATGAATGAAGGGGAATTCTTGTCAATAGAAATTAAAATGCAGTAAATGAACAAGTGCACCTAGTGAACCAGCACTGTATTTTCCTTGCCGTGGTCTTTTCTTCATGTTGGAAATTGATTTTGAGATGACACTAACAGTGGGTAATCTAACCTGGGGCAGTTATGTGGGGCCTGATCCTTACAAAGGACAAGTCCAGGCACAGTCAGTGGGAACTGAGGGCAATCAATACCTTTGGATGGTTAATCCAATGAAATGTGCAATAAGCAGTTCCCACTTCCCCAGACAGATACAGAAGCTTCAAAAACCAGCAGAATAAATCCCTGGTAAGGAAGGGAAAAGAAAAAAAAAATGAAAAAAAAACCCCAAAACCCAGTGAGTTCCTGCTTTCAGTTACATTCAGTACAACCTCTTTGAGATGAAGGGGTGTGCTAGAAAAAGAATCCTGCCAGGGCCATTCCTGTACATACGAATTCTTAGATCAGAGCCAACTGAACTGTCATTGCTTTTTACTTTAGATAATTCTTCAGGCTTTACTAATTAGGAACTAACAATTCTTTCAGATGAGCTGTGAAACCCAGGGAAGAATACCAGCAGTGTGTTTTAAATCAAAGTGTTTACATCAGGAATGATTCATTTTTTCCATGAGGAATGGCTTGTGAGACAGGCAGTCTTAGCACTGTCATAAATCTTCGTGGGAATTAAAACTGGGGAAGAGAATAACAAAGGGAAGTTGCTATCCCCACCTCCCCTGCCTCAGCCCCACCTCTAGAGACAGAATTTACATTAACAAGGGGCTCCAACTACCACTGCAATCTGTTAGAGAAACAGGGGGGTTTAAATCTATTTAAGAAACATTGTGATTACGCTCAGTAACCCTGCTCTCCTTAATGAAGAAAAGGTGCAACACGTGAAAGGAAACTCCAGCATTTTTATCATCTGCCTTAATACTTTCAAAAAGAAAAAAAGTTTTGAAAAAGTTAAAAAAAAAAAAAAGAAAAATCTGAGCAGTGTTTAAAAGGTGCTCAAGATATTCATAACAAAAAAAAAAAACTCAGAAAACAAGAATTTATGGTTCAGGCCTATATGTTTTCCCCTTTATGTCTTGGAGGACGGAGGGCTGTGAGCTGAGCATGAGGCCACTCTCTCATTCTCAGTTGCTAAATGGCTAAGGGGCTCTGTGGCAGCGCTGAAGGGCCACCAGCTCTATAGCATGTTTCATCCCATCTGTTTGAAAAGCTGGTCCACTTGAAACACACCTATTATTCCTACCCACAGTCTCCACGAGACTAGACTCCCCCTCAGTGAGATATTTATTCCACATATATGGTAACTATTATTTCCAACATTTACAACATCAGTCATTTTAATTAGGAAGAAAATTATAACAAAAATCCTACAATGCACATACACAGAGACATGCATATTTACATGTAGAAATGCAAAGCATTCAAGTTGTTTCTCATAACTGCAACTCCTGGAGGGTACACGCGTTCCACACACAATTGACTTAAACGCTCATTCTCTTTTCTTGCCACAAAAATATACAGATGTTCTTCTTTAAAAAATTTATTTTCCCTTTTCCTGTGTTACAGGAAGCCTGCCCGCACTTTTAAATACAAAGTAGGTATAAATAGAAGCACAAATTAGGCATCTTGAAAAGTCTGTATTTTCCAGCCAAAGGGAAACTAAGGAATTATTGTGACTGCTTACATACCCGACTATGCTGAATTAAAACGGTATTTTCTATCCATATGCAAAACTGGCAAGAAACTAAGGAAGGGAATGAGAGTTTTGTTGGTTCTTCACCTGTTGCTACAGCGAGATTGGGGTATTCTTACATTATTCAGTCTTCTTCATATGGACCACTATAAGTGTCAGCCTGAATACAGCCACCACTTTGATGAAAGCATGTCTTACATATATAAATGATATAACTACTATGAAAATTTCAGTAAGTCTTCCTGCTTTCCTGTAAATCTAACTAGACATTTGTCTCTTCAGTTGTCCTTCTGCATCACATCTATTAAAGGTAAATAAAAGCATGATGGCTCTTTATATGACATTAATAGCTTGAGGGATTTTATAAATCAGTGAGTACAAATGTACAGCTCGCTTACAGCAGCGGTGAAGCAGGTCTGCCCATCTGATGTTTTCTGACTTAGACTTCTGCTTTAAGATCATGTTGCTCATTTAAAATTAACTCACCTCCTGTTTCTCTACTGATACATGCTGAATAACTTCTGTTCTCTCAACTTCTGACATCAGTGTTTTTCTTGTAGCCCACACATCCTAACTAGCGAGCATTATTGTCCACAATACAGACATAGTAGCTTCATCTAATGTTGAGAACTCTTGTCAAAAGGCAAATTCAATAAAATAAAACAAAATAAACTAAATGCAAACCACTCAGACCCATTCAGACAAGCCTCCCATTTTCTTCAATCTGAATTTTCAGTAGTATCAATAAAATTTTGAACAAGATTTAAAGGATGGTAATCGTCACCACTAAATTCAGCATAAGGTTTGTTGTTTGTTTGGGGAGTTTTGTCACACATTTCATCTCTCCCCAGTTGTACTGCCTACAAACAAAGGAGTTATTTTGCTTCCCCAGTAATACTTTTTTTAAGTGAGATTCAGGGGTTACATTAAGAAACAGTAAGCTACAAATGATGACTCCAATTTGCAAGCTAATATTTCTATAAGCTGCTGCTCGTGAGCGGTCTGTGCTCTGCACATGCACGTCTCTCTGGCAGACGTGTCTGCCGCTGGTGTGCTGCAACACATCCTCCTCGGCAGAAAGATGAGTAACTCCCCCAGAGGGTTTGAGCAGGGCTCTGTGAGAGAGGAGGAGGGTGTACAGAAACTGCCTGCCTACACTCTAAGAGAGCTCAAAAGATTAGCTGCAAACTTTTCTCTTAAATACTGATCTAAACTATAAAGAAAACAAGTGTTCGTTTTCTCATAATACCTCCATCCTTATTAACAATCAGGCAGGGTTTTATTTTTTTTTAAAAAGGAGGTTGGTGAGACTTAAGGTTGTGTGAGACACACTTTGATCTGCACCCTGATGAGCGAACATTCTCCTTTGCTGCTAGCCCAACTAATGAAGGGATAAAATTAGCTTTTATCCCTGGCACTTTCTTTAGCAAAAAAACATGCACTAATCAGCTGTCCTCGCTAATCAGTCGTCTGGCTAATGACCTTTTGCCTTAAAACACTAAAATTTCTGAATGATGTGGCAAAAAAAAAAAAAACAACCAACCCAATGCAGACTGGCCCCTTTTTGTGGGTCTTAAGCCTATCATCTGGAACTGGAGACGGGAAGGTTAAATGGCAAATCTGTATCCTGACTGGGTGATAAATCTATAATCAAAAGGCACAAGCCTTGACACCTCAAGATGTACTTCATTACTACACAACTAAATGATTTTTATTCTCTTTCTTTTTTTGTAAACTAGAAGCAGATGAAAAAAAATTGCTTAACTCCCTCATATTTTGCCTGTGGAGAAATCCATTCCACATCTGTGTTCAAGTGTCAGTTAATTTCTTACTCTTTTATTAATGCCTGAGCAAGAATTCAGAAGTTGAAACCATTTGCCTTTTTCCGCCCCCCCTACAACTTCATGGAATTGTAGCTGGGGAAGAGAATTGCAAAACCACTCCACCAGACCATATATCCAAACACACGCGTGAATCCCTAAAGAACCTCTGAAACCAAACAAAAACCCCAAAACCACAGAATAAACCTTCCGATTCCTCCTCCTCCCCAGTTCTCACTGTACAAGGCACAGTCCTTCCTCCTCTCAATACTGTACTTTAACATTGTTTTAAAAGAGGGATTTTAAAAGAGGGATTTTAAGGCCAGTTTCGTTTTCATTCTGGGCTTTCTTTAATGAGGCTTTTTTTCTTCATGTATTAAGGAGGTGGAGCAAATGCAACCCTGGATGGCTGAGGAGGATTAGCAACAGATGAGATGTCCTGTGGAAGTTGCTTTGCAGAGGCCTCTGATAATTTCAAGCTGCAATGCAAATGCCCCCCGGTTTTTAACGTCAGAAAAAGAGATTGTATTGCCTCAACACCCGACACCCCCACCAGACAAAGCATTTCTCCCTGGGGATGATTCAAGGCGACAAAAAAAAAATTGCACCGAATCTGACAGCCTTGACAGCCTTCCAACTTTGCATCCCAAAATGAACTGCAGTCAACACTTACGGTAATGAGGGTCCATGTAACCGTTTCGGGGGTCCATGGTAAAGAGTGTCCCGCGGTAAGGTACAGAAGGTTCGGGAAGGTGCGATATAGATCCATGGATCTCCTTCTTGATTAATGAGGCTCTTTCTTCACTCGACGTGGAAGGCTCTTCACTGATCTTGCCGAGGCCTTGCCCACCCTGCGGCTGCATTGTGATCGCGTTCCTTCTCTCTCTGCGATAGGTCTGCCCAGGACTTTCATCCTCTGCAAAAAAATGAGGGAGTAGAAAGAGAGAAGGGAAGGAGAAAGAGAGACACGCACTTTTAGCCCGTTTACAGCATATGCAATAAAGAAAAGTTCTCACCCCCACTCACACCCTCCTCCTTGCTACCCGCTCCTCATGGTGTAAGTTTGTGACAGTAGGTGCACGTGTGGCTATGAGAGATGGTCTGGGGAAGCCTGCCCGTTCCGAGCAGGCAGCTGCTGAGCGGTAGATCATCGTCACCCATGCACCGATGCTCTACTGGCGGGGCTATCAATCCTGCAAGAACAGACACAGGCTTGCTGTTTCCTTGCCTCTGGGACAAGGAGGTCGGGAGTTTGGGCCGCTTGATGGGGAGGCAGAAAGTGATTTGTCACAAAGAGGAGAAGATGAGCCCCGCTGGCTGGGCCTAAATCAAACCTAGCCACCCACCGCTGCCTTGCAGCCCGACTCCAGTCCTCGGAGGTTTGCCTGTGGGAGAGGCTGGAGCCTTGCAGAAAGGCAATCAGCAGTAAGGCAAAAAAATAAAAGGGGCAAAATCGCTCAAGATGCTGCACCAGCTGCATGCAGGTGCAAGCAAGGCCACCCCCTCTAACAATGTCACCACATGGATGTGTGTGGATGGTGATAGAGCACACTTGTCCTCTGCCTTTCTCCCATATCCACTGACAAACCCACAAATTCTTAATGAAAAAGGTGGAAAGAAAGATGTGGGGGCTGGTGGTGGGGGATTGACACAATTAGAAAGGTCAGACCCCAGCCCTAGACTGGAGTAAGCCTCTAGGTCTGTGGTTCCCTTTGTGAGGGGAAAAGGGTCTACCAATGACAGCCCCACCAACCTCCCTTTCAGGCAGCCCCAGCACCAGGTACTGAACGAACTCTCTGCTCCCATGTGAATTTGAACCCCTGGGGACTATGTGCACCCTGCAAAAAACAGAGAAAATTGTTCTGTTCCTCAAAAGCCAGATGCATTTTCCTGGGTACATTTCATACATGCCATGCGGCAGAATGGTTTTTTTTAGCTATACACAAGTCTCTGCTGTAAATGCTCTCTTTCAGTTGCAGTATTGCTGTAGAATACAGACATTTCTCTAAACAAGCATGATTGCTGGCTGTAATCCTTGGCCCATGTTCATGTTCCAGGTACAGCCTTGGTTAATCAACCACGCTGCACATGTGGGCGTACACCAATACATCTTGAAGAGTACTGATAAATACCCTTAGCTTCAAAAGTTGCTCAGAAGTTCTAAAAGTACACGAGAAACCTCAGATTATTAAACACCAGGCACAGAAAAGTTAACTAGAAAGGAAATTAAAACACCCCTAGGAAATAAAACTAAGGTACGCTTACTCTATAACCCACATGCAAGGAAGAATCATTCACAACAGTGCCTAGACTGCACTTCAGTTGCCAGAGATTTGAGGTCAGGGCTAAATTTTCATTTTTACCTTGCCCTGGTATACTCGTTCACACAGTGAAAGCACCAGCCAGCAATTCACCAGGAGACTACTTTCATCACGTCTGACACCAGCATAACTCAACCTATTTGCCTTCATATGAATTCAATTAGAAACAGGCTCCATACGTACAGATACGTGGTGTTGCATTTTGGCCATTCCATACATAAACTAGCTAAAACCGTTGCTTTGAATGCAGTGCTCCAGGCTTCTCCCTGCCCCCTCTTCTCACAAGCAGCACCAACAAGAAAATCCAGCAGCACAGCCTATTGAGTGCTTAATTATTTTTCTATCTCTGAGTATTACAGCAACTGGGGTCTGCTGACTTATCAGCATCTTCCAGGGACTGAATTCCTTTTACAGCCAGCTGTAATTCTCCATACAGAGCATTTCCAGGGTTGAGTCTGAGAAGAAAGAGTTAATGGAAATGGACAACAACACTGCAGAGTTTAAACCCTTTGCCCTTTTCTACTTTTTATTAATATGCACAGGCACTGGTCCCTGCTCTGGATTAGCAAGGTTTAAGGTTTCAACTTTTTACACTGAAGCTGGTTTTATTTAGAGAACTGCAACAGGGACTCTAAAACTTTAAAACTTATATGAGGTTTTCAGAAAGCTGCTCGTATAACTAAAAAAAATTAAAAATAAATCACCCTGAAGTCATATTTTCCATCACGTTTCTCTCTAGTCGGAGTCTTTTATGTTAAATTTCAACCTAGAGTGAACTTTCACTGATGAGATGTAAACTCTTGTAAAAATAGGGGATTACACTCCATTTGAAATCCTGACAGACCCTTAAGCAGAGTAAGCTAACCTGTGCTACCACAGTATAGAAATAAGAAGCTGGAGTGATTTGTGGGGCTCTATAATCAATCCGAGGATCAGATAGGATTTCAGTTCTTTTACTCTTCCATATAAAGATAATATTTGTTAAAACTGCCATCCTGGGATACAACAAGAAGTTGACGTCTGTCTGCAGGCTCCACTTTTATTCCTCCCTTCTCAAAACATGCATGTGTCATGAATCAAGGTACTAGTGACTACTAGGGAACAAGCTGATTTTCCAAACTGCTGAATGAAATTCAAAACCTACTTTCAATGGCTTTGAACTAAAGGAAACTAAAGGAAAAATATGCTTTGCTTTAATAAGCTTACGTTTTTTGGTTCCTCGAGAAGAAAAAAAAAGAAAACAAAAAAATCAGTATTTTTCCTTGTGCATCAACCATCTGTCTCACCATTATGAAATCACTGCCACATGTTGTTAGAAGTCAAGCATTTCTGTACATTGTCTGCCATGTAAAAATTCCCCCAGAAGTTTTTCGGGTTTTTTTTTAAGTAAACATGATGGCATTTTTGCAATAACAAGGCATATCTCACAGCCAAACATCTTGCTAAGTGTTAACTTCAGGCTCCACACCACTGAGCTTCTTCGGGTAAGGGGCAGATGAGCAACTTGACAGCACCCGCGCTCCAGGACACGAACAGGCAAGTGGTTTGCAGGAGTTCCCTGAGCACTGAGCAGGAAACTCCACTTGCAGTAACGCTACCGACTCTCACAACAGCAGGCGAGCCACTCCAGCGAGCCAAAAGGCGAAAGCTGTCTAATCTTGTTCTGTTTCAGCTGAATTGTTCAATAAAGTTCTAAGAGTAAGTGCAGGCAAGCTGTGCCAGGCCAAATTATTGACAGAAACATACTGTCCACCATGGCAACAAGTGGGACACTATAGCAAAAATGTAAGCAAACAGCCTGCTCCTCCTGCAGCATCTGCCAAAGGGGTTTACAGCCAAACACATGACAACTGTTACTGCTCTGCTCACGTTTTAGAAGTGGCCAGCTTTAGGGTCAAAAGAAACAACCAATTTACTAAAATCTTGCAGAGAGACAAATGCCAAAGTTAAGGGGCCTGATCCTCCCTCATCTCCACGTGCTTCCCACTGGTGGGACTCCACTGACTCTAGCATAGGTCATCCCACCCACCTTTTGTGGGTGTAGGAGAAAGGGGTTAAATAAGAAAAGAAAAAAGAATAAAAAGTAATCAGGCCCCAAGAGCAATCTGCATAAGCTTCTCTTTCTTCATGTATAGCCTACTCTGTCTTAACAAGCCAGCAGCCAGAGACACATGTTACAAGTTCGCAGCCTGGAATGATCACATTAATCCAAGGTTCTCCCATCGACTGAGAAATAACCAATTTAGTTCTGTTATTCTCATCAGAAGAAGTTTTTATTAGAAGTGCTGAGCACCAAGGAACACCTCGTTTAATCAACAAGCTTTTCCAAAAAACTGACACTGGACAGCATGCCTGAATAAAAGCATTTTTAATTGCTCAGCTGATTTACTCAGAAAATTGAAAATTAAGACTCCAAACCCAGTGAAAAAATCCATTAAACTTTCTTTCCCTGTTGAACTTTTTTGCTTTTTCATTGTAGACCAAGACAAAGTAGTTCTTTACTTTAAACCTCTTAAAGTCAGCAAACAAAAATGAAGTTGAAATCTACTGACACACCGCACTAAAAATCAGTCTCAACACACTTCAGAGAGACTCATGCTTAAACGAGACAGCATCAGCTCAGTTAAATCTGTTTATGTATTAAGTTTCATCGCCGCATTTCTGCATGCAACTTGCGGAGAGCACTACTGTCTCATGAGCGATCTGCTGACACACTTCAGCTGGGTAAGAGAAGAGACAAGGTACTTACAACTCAGTCCAAGAGACCCTGGCTGACGCTCCTTCCAAGCTCTTCTCTTGACCAAAATTCTCTGGCTACCGGGACGTGGGCATTCCTCCCTCCCTTTCCCCCCCTTCTCCCTGTCTCCCTCCCTCTCTCTCAGAGGCAGTGCTTCTCCCATTAGAGGAATTAGAAGTAGTTGGTGCCATGCTAAATTTAACAAGCTCATTAGTATTCTTCCTGTGTGCTTCCTAGTGAACTCTCCCTATTCAAGCAGCTCTCTCTAGCTGAGGGGTCAGGCGGCTAATCATTAAATCAAACTAATGTCACCCTATCACAATCGGCCTAAGAGAAGGAGGGTTTATTATTTCAGTTTATGCTAAATAAACGGTTTTACAAATGGTCTCCAAGCAAGGTCAACAGCAGCTTCAATTACAAGACAAACTTAACAAGAGTTGCTATAAACCAAGTGCTCCATATTGACCTAAGCACAAGCTCGGCTCCGCATATTGCCACTAGCAGGATTGTACAGGAATGCATATTGTAAAATAAAGGAAAGGGTAATCTTTTCTTTGCCAGAATTTGTGACTGCACAGAGACTGCTCATTCACCTCTCCCCAACCAGCTTGCTGCTCAGCTCAATTCACCCCACACAAAGGCTGAAGACCAGACCTCAATGGACCGAGTGAAACATGTTCAAAACTAGGCTCTCTATTGTGACTGAATTTCTTAACATCTTTTCAAAAAGCGGAGAATGCCTTGAGGCTAAAGGAAGAAACAGGCTAATGGTGAATTGGGAATACTGAGCAAATTTCAGAGCCCTTTCCTCCTAGCTTTTGAGGTTGAAAGCAAGCTCTTTCCTTTCAAGTTTCAAAGTCCTTTTTCCTCCCGCAGTGTCACAGAAGGATTTGAAAAGAAGGTAATTGTGCTCACAGTCCCCCTGATCAGAGCTTACGTCCTATTTCTGGTATTTCGGAATACTTCTTGCAATAATGGTGCATATAGCTCAATCCCTTAACCGTCCTGCACTCTGCAATTGCTCATTAAATGAACAATTGCTGGTATAAAATGCCTTTTATGTTCAAGGTCTGGATATAAGATAAGCATTCTAGTACTCTAAATTTGGTTTACTAAGGAAACTCTCCATCATTAAATTACAAAACTGAAGTCAGAATATCAGTCTTTCCCAGAAAAGTAGCATTTTCGGTTGCTGTGAGCCAGAAGGAAGTGGTGGGGAGGGTGCAAAAAAGATTGACGACTTAAGATTCTTAATGGAATAGATAACTAAGTAAGAAAGCCATTTCCCTCATGTTTAAGAAGGTCTAAGTTTTTGAGACTTGATATTTTCTTCCTTGAAATGATGCAGTAAAGCAGTTTCCACAGATACATTAGGACACAAGTATCTGTGCCTTCTTGCATACACACCCTGATTGCTGCTCTCTGGTCACCTTATGAGCAAAGCTGGAGGAAACACATCCCTAGGACTGTGCCATCCTTTAAAAACAGTGCATATTGTAACTGATGTTTTGTTTTGGATGGGTACACAAGTTTAAATTGGGTGCTCTTGGTTCCAAGTGTGTTACTTTCCTGCATTTGGAGCAACTGCACATGAAGTACATGCTCTGGAAATACTAACACAGATACGAAGTACAATGCTCATAATCGGTTTTAAAAATAGACTCAATAAGAGAGGCTACAAAATCTGTTAGATAACAAGTACAGTACTCTATTTGCAATGCTTAAGCATACCTTATACAAGACTTTTGTGCTTATAAATGGCATACATTATCTGCACTCACCACTGAAAATGTATAGATTTATAGTCCCATTTGTAATGGACTTTCAGCTTAGTTATTTTCCCATTACCACATGTATAGTATTTTCCAGGAACTGATTTGAGACCTTTGGAACATGAATACACAGCTCTTTACCCTGGTTTTGGCGTTTTTTTTTTGTTTATTTTGATTAATAGAATCATAGAATCACTAGGTTGGAAGGGACCTACTGGGTCATTGAGTCCAACCATTCCTAACACTCCCTAAACCATGCCCCTCAGCACCTCATCCACCCGTCCCTTAAACACCTCTAGGGAAGGTGACTCAACCACCTCCCTGGGCAGCCTGTTCCAGTGACCAATGACCCTTTCTGTGAATTTGTTTTTTCCGATGTCCAGAAAAATCTTGAGAAATCGTGTACTTACTCTTGTTCGTCATCTTTAACTTCCAGTGGCAGAAAAAGGATTTATTGATGAGGCAGGAAGGGGACCCAATCCTGATAATACATACATAATACTACACCCCTCCATAGTCTTCCACAAATGAGACACGTTCATTTTCACTGCACCTACAGCACAACTCAGCTAAGTCCCTGTTTTGAAAGTACAGAGGAAGCCAGAACCCGGTGCATCAAGACAGTTTCTAGGACTTTCAAAACAGAGCCTAATCCTGTGCTCCTCCGGGTCAATGACAGACCTCACACCAACCTGGAGGAGACAAGACTAGGCCTGTACATGCTCCAACACTAAGTCAGTGATGCCCTGCTATCAGCAGAACATGGCTTACAGCCTTTTCCAGCTGTGCATGTAATCCTTCCCCAAGAGTGCTGGGGAATCTGCTAATGGTACAGAGCAGCATAAAATTCAGGTAAACTTTTTCAGACACTTAGATCAGAGAGAGCCTTGTTAGTGCAATATCTTTACCTCAATTTCTTGATTATCTGTATGAATTTACATTGTTTGGTGCCTCCCCAGCTGCTCCCAACTAATACCAAATGGCTGAAGTTAAACAGATTTATATGAAATCACTTAAAATAAAACCACCTTTAAAATTTCATATAAGCAAACACCTACCAGATTTAACTGGGAGTCTGTATCTGCAAACCCCAGCATCAGACCTACAGGGAGATACTAAAAATCTCATTTAAGCTAAAACAAGTTCTACCTTGAGAACATAAGAAAACACACAAAGCCACAGGGTGCTGTGAAAATGTCCTGGTCAGTCCTGGCACTCTCACTCTCAGAAGGCAGTCAAGGAGGGCAAGAGGCAGGGCTGGGCTGCCTTGCACCTGATCCAACATGTCACTGATCATGCAGGACATGGGGAAAAAAAGGAGGAACATTTGGGTATATGTCTGAAGTTACTGACCTGACACTCGAGCCATCCCACTTGCCTTCAATGACTTTGGATCAAGTCGCCGAAGTTGCTTGCTGCGAACCAGGTTCCTGCACTACCCTGCCGGCCAAGCTTGATTAGCTGAACAACCAACCAGGCAAGAAGTGGAGCCTGAGCCCCAGCAATGCCCAGCCCCGGCCTGCGGGGCTGAAAGTCTCAGAGAAGCTGATGGAGGCACTAATTCTCAGCAACTCGCAGGGTGAGACTCCAAAGAAGTGAGAGCCTCACTGCTGAACAAGCCCTCACCCAGACCGTTTCCACACAGGCTTTAAAATAACAAAAACAAACAATTTAAATCAAAACAGCTGAAAATCATTTTCTCCCTTCCCAAGTTCAGGGCTACGTGTTTCTCCCATGGCAGACAGTGGATTATTGCAGTGATACTTAACACCACTCATGAGCGCAGCCCCCGGCACTCTGGTTTAGGTGTTAGTGACGACATTGACTGCTGCAGGAGAAACACTAAACCCTGCACCCAGGTATCGAGCAGGTGGTGGCTTTTAAGTTTACCTTCCTGGGGCCTACAAGGTCCAAATCCTGCTTGCTTTACTCATAATGTAATCAGGGGATCCAATGAAACTACTCATGCAAAGCAGAGCAAGAGGGACTGATGTTCAGCATCAGAAATGCTCCAACCATTGACTGTGAACGGTCTGTGCCTGGAAAATGTATCGGAGATGTTTGTCAGTATGTGGAAATGCTGTACCATTAACTTGATGAGGAAAGGACTCTTAGTAGTAAGAGTGATTTGTAGTTCCTTTGGACAAAAAAAAAAATAGAAAGGCTTAATGCATAAGTAGAACACATTTGAAGGTAGAACTAATTGCAAAATTAACATCTAGTGTGTGATTTCTCCTTGTAAGCTAGAAGACAGGCAAAAACATCTCCCTTTCTTAGTATAGTAAATTTTATATTTTGATTTTGCCTCTTCAGGATTGGGAAACTCACATGAGAAGAAAAAAATCTCTTGTAAAAACAATCTTACTTTTTCATTTCCCCTTTTAAAAAGTGTTCCCATCTTACAAAATTCAGCAAAGACTGCAAGTTATCATGTGACAGCCTCAGCAAGATAGAACATTGGGTCCAAGCCTGCCGATCAGGGCTAAAACTCAAGCTCTGCACTTTCAGAATATCTCCAGGATTATTGCTCTTCTCCAACATCTAGGGAGACTCAAATATAATTTGGAGAAAGACAACTATGGGCATCAGGATCTGACTACTGGCAACCATTTCTCAGAAGGGAAAAGCTCCTCAGCTTCTTGCAAGACACTCAAAGGGATCCTGATCTGAAAACATTATGAAGTTCCTTCCATTAGCCACTTATTAGACTGTTAGTTACTGCTTACTTTGAGCAGGCTAATTAGTTACATCAAAGGCGCTACAATAAATTCCCAGGAGGGTTTTAGGGGGGAAAATGTATTTCTCAACCATCTAATAGAGCATTTATGCCTCTCTGAGGGTAACTGCCTCATTTCACTCAGACACTGGGGGACATATTCTGTGGTGCTGTCACTTTTCACCAAGCCAGAAGCAACACCAGGCCTTAAAGCTGTTTTACAACTCTGTTTGTAGCCTGATATAAAGTTGATTACCCATCCTTAGAAGCCATAGAAGAGTGAGAGGAGTTATACGCCCTTTGGTGCACCATCTCCCTTTGTAACATTACAGGCCAGACACGTTGGCCTTGACAGAATAAAAAAAGTTACTTTAATTAGTATTGCATACAAATAGAGTTGATATTCCTTCCATTTTTCCTTCATGGGTTCAAACTGCTAAATGCAATCATTAGCCAATCGTTAAGTAGTTTGCAACAAAGCAGAGCCATGGCAACCCTTCAGTTTAGATGGCAGATATAACCTAATTCATTGTGAAATTTATTTATTGCTGCATCCTTTTACACAGTTGCATTAAGACTCAGTGTTTCCATTATATTGCTGAACTTCTGGCCTCTGAAGCATAGCAGCTGTTTAAAAATATGTCACGGGTTACTTTGCCCTGATTTACAATGGCTGCAATCTCAGTTGTGAACAACAATTTCATCAAAGTCTAAGGGCAAAATTTGAATGCCATCAATTTTTTTTTAGTGTGTAGATGTATCGTATATGTATTTCTATATGCAAGTATGTATAAACATATGTGGTCACATGTACTCACAAATTCCACCTTAGATTCCCTAAAATCCAACCAATTGGATATAAGGCTCTGTGTGATACACAGATGTCTGCATATACGTGTCCACACAGGCATGCTGGATACCTGAACACAGAAATGAGACTTTTTACATTCCTCATCAGAAGTTTAAATAATTCAGGAGAAAAATGCTGCAAAAGAAATGCAAGACTTAGAGAGAAGGATGTTTTCAATCAAAGAAAAAACTTCCTAGAAAATTCTTGAGTCCTGTACACGAAATGATTTGATGCTTGGAATCATCTTGTGGAAATTAGTGTATTAGTTAAAAACTGGAGACCTTCTAATCTATGGATATTGCCAAATATTCCTTTTACCAGCTCTGCTTTTCCCCCAAGAATTTGGTATTCTGAGAACCCCAAACCTGATGTGTTTAACTAAGTTAAGTGTTCAAATGCACTGTCTTCCTTGCCTGGAGACAGCTCCCTAAAAAAGAAAAGTCTCTCCTTAGGTCTTAAAAAGTATTTGACCTTCTGAAAGACTAGCCTGGTTTTCCACCCCTCTGCTCACTGTCTTCTTAGTTTCCTCTGCTGAGGACTATGCACAGGCTCTGGCAGAGATGCACACTGCCACACTACCTCACATAGTTAGCATCTTCACATACCAATCATTCAAATACTGCTGCTACACAAGCAAGCATCAGACTGGATCCAAGGACATGTGCTCACCTAGGGAAGGAATACTCTTGAAAGCTTTGGAGAGAAGGCTTGTGATACAGAGTTGAAGAATTAAGATAACTGACCACAGCTTATTAGCCTCTGGGGTCCCCTTCCCCGGATGATGGGTTCCTCCTTGCCAATGCCTCTCTCCTCTCTTCTTCACACCCACTGCTTCTGGCCAGGCTTCCCAGCCTCTATTGGGGTCTACCAGTCCTGCCTGCTATATTTGAGAAGGGGCAAGAAAGCCTGAGACACACCAGCTTTTTCCAGCTTTTCAACATGACCTCAGAGCAGGTGGAACTGCATGCCAAGCAGATCAATTAATGGATAAAAAGCAAGTTAGCAATTAATGTTTTCTGTTGAGTTCTAGGGATGGGCAAAACTGGTTTTGAGACTTCATTTTTTTCACTTCTGCATTTGTCTTTCTAACCTCAACGCTCTGTAACAGATTCGAGAATAAACTGGAATATCACCACAAGCTTTTAACAATCCAACCACATGCAGGTACTTAAGTGCCTGTCTTAAGCAATATTATATATATCCATTTATCATTAAGCAATGGACACCTGAGATCAGAAAGACAGCCAAGTTAGTAAAACACTCATGTTCAGAAAGAAAATGTGAGAACAATTTTATTAAAACAGCGCCCTCTCTTCCTACTACACTAGCCATGGTAGTTAAAAAAGAGCATTCTTAACTTGTTAATCATGTTTTGATGGTTTCATCCATGCACAATCTGGCAAAAGGAGATTTCAATGTTTCCTTATTATTTTTTCCTTATAATTTTTGGCTACCTAGATTTCCAGGCAACATTAATTTCATAGAAAATAAACTAAGTTTTATCCCCCCAAAAAAGTTAAATGTGTGATTTGTATAGGAAGGATTGTGGAGAAGGAAAAGGGAATCACCTGAAAAGTTCACTTGGCTATATACAAACAAGCAAACTAAAAAAAATAAATAAATCTGTGCATACTGCCCAGGAGTATAATCACTTCTGTGTGCTGAGAAAGAATGCAAAACTGTAGCCAATAAAGAGGGATCCATTCCAATCCAGAAAGTATTCCAACAACAGAAAAGAATTACTAAATTTTACTGAAAGGGGCCTATTTTTAAAAAACAAAGTAGGAATGCCTGTTAAATGTACCTCTACGCATTCTAACTATTTCTAAGCATGCAATAGACTTTTTCCCCGTTACGGCAGAATCCAAACTAAAAATTATTTTCCTCCATTTCAGTTAATAAGATTTGTGTGATAAAAAGGTGCAGCACTGTTGCATTGAACAAAAGTGAGGCAAAAGGAAGCAAAATGAATGTCAGAAAGGGTGTTTCCTCTTAAAAACAACAACAAAGAAAAAAAAAGGAAAAGACTAGATATTTTTTAAAGGAAAATGTAACCTTCACAAGCATTGCATACACAACTCTCATGAGGGACTGAACCTCCAAGTTATTGCAAAAGTAAAATAGTGAAGGGAGAATTCATAGGAACTCTGGACATGAAGATCTTTCTGCTCCTCAGATCTCACCATGGTCCTCCATAAGTCATTTCATTTCTCACAACTTTGTCTTCTTCACTCACCAAGTGGGTAAAATACTGAAACCTGATTTCATAAGAGAAAAAGCATTTTTGCATAGCAAATAAGTACAGTAACGATGGAAGGATTCAAGGTCCATTTGATTTATACACAGAAACATCCAGTTAGATCAGATGGCAGAATATGTTCAAGTCAGCCCAAAGCTGTCCTACAAATCACACTGTATAGTAAATGCTCTAATTCTGCAAAACACAGCATGTCTCCCACTTCTGTTACGTAAAACAATTGTCCACAACTTGCACAACTTGTCCACAAATACTTAACTATTGGCTAATAACTATTTACCACGTTCCCTCCACAGGAAAACAAAGGAAAATAAATGAAGAAAAAAAGTAATATCAGAAGTAAACAAACAAAATCAACCTTTAAAGTGTGCTCTGAATTAATTATGTCTAACCTATCCAATCCTCCTGCTACTATATGATCAGCAGAAAAATCTCATCCCAAGCATACTCCTTTCCCCTCTTCATATCTAAACTACCTGAATGTTCTGAATGATGCTTTTAATAATAACATTTCTGAAAAACCTGAATAGCAGCAGTGGTCTTCATTTACCAATGTCCTCTATGGACTGCTAAATATTTGAAGAAGCTTTTTTCCACGCAGTGGTCCATCTTGCTGGCACCAACAAGAATTCATTTTTTTCCTTTATAGAGAAATCACGGTCTTTTGGAATTCCAATACAGATCTCTCTCTTGCATCATATTGGCAATTTTTTCAAAATAAGAATAATACTTTTATGCTAATATCATTGTTTGGACCAGTGTTAGCACAACTCCTGTAAAAGTGAAAAACGGCAGAAGATAACCTGTAGCCTAAACACTTTAAGGTACTTCTACAGTTATCCGTGACAATATTGTCAACTGTGCCACAACTACTTGTTGTATTAACAAAACCTCCTTGAAGAGGATATAATATTTTAACACATTCGTCCTATAAAATTCAATTAGCCTTTTATAGATGCACCAGAACTCTAACATCAAAGCTGTAAAGAAGAAATTCCCATTAGAAAATGCTAGGATTTCATGGCAAAAAGACTGACAGTCCACAGCCTTCTCACAGCAGAATACATATTGGGCTTGCTTGTTGCAACTCCTTTTTAAAGACTAGAAAAATTCTTTTCCAGAGCAGTAAGGTTACCAGTCAGCTCCACTGAACTACGTACTTCCCTCTCTTTTGGGTCTTATCTTCAAAAATCACGGAAACAAAGATGTAAACTTGGACATTAAAGAGTGTTAACATCAAAGTACGTGCACTACTTTTGATATTAACCAAAGCCTTGAACCAGCAATCTAACTGGCACAAATCAGGGGTGTCTATATAATTTCAGAAAGAGCTGAACTGAGCTCTCTGCCATGGCCTGCATTTACTCACCAACTTTTCAAAGCGCACTATCGCTGTATGTTTTTACTACTAGCTGCCAATCAAGCAAGCAGCAGGAATCCAAATTCACTTCTTGGCACCTTCACAATTCATCTGTCCACATTCTTGAACACATGAAGCCTTCTATTTGTTTCCTTTCCTTAAATACACTTTCAAAATTTTAATGGCTCAATCCAGAGCAATTCCCTAATGTAGGGGCAAATCATAGTCTGTATCATATCACTGCCTTTTGGTTTACATAAAAATTACTGTATACCATCTCAGAGATTTTATTTAGAGATGTTAGGACTTTTTTTCAGCTTTGTCCCACCACAAACCTCCACGAGACACCAGCATAACTACAAAACCCTTTCAAGGTTCCTGATATAGTTTGTGATGCGAAGTCAAAAGAAGGTGAAACTTGCCATTTTCCAAAGAATTAAAATGAAATCAAGTTATGAAAGATATTCTGAGAGGAAGCCTGTCAAAGCCTCAAGTTAACTGGAAAAAAGAATATACTAATGCATAAAGGAATTATGTAAGCAGATGACAACAATACACATCTATCAGATATATCCACTCTTACATCTGAATCTGAATATCCCAACAGAACATCAAATTCTGTCATAGAAAAGAATATTTATTCTCTCCTAACCTTCACCATTTCCCATGAAAACCTTGGGTTTTGTCAGCATTCACACACACTCCTTCTTGCTCTTGAAGATGGTTCCAAAGCCCTCTCATAACTTGTATTTATCTGGGCCTGAATTTAAAGGCATGACCTTACAAAAAGCTAGGCAACACACTCAAGCAAATGCGAGTCCTGCAGAAAAGGCAGTACAAAACATGCAGGGAGACAGCTGGGCAACACTTTGGTTTTTAACTTACCCTTACACTGTAACTTACCAGCTTAGTTCATATTGAACATATTCCTCAAACACTGAGGAAAGGAATGCAAAGGAATACTTTCATATACCCAGTGGGCTTGTGAACCACTCAGAAAACTAAAAGAAGACATGAAGGTAGAGACTGACTATACATCTCTTTTGCCAGGCTGACCATAATATCTGTCACTAACCGGAAATTAGGAAAACTATACATGGTCTTAATGAAGGCTAGCACTTAAAAGTGTGGTCCAGGAGTGATCATAGTTACCTTCATAGAACAGGAGTAGCTTTGTAGAAATGTCAGACTTGCACATCAGAAGCTGGATTTACTGGCAAAAAGGCTTCCTCCTCAACTGCCCCACAAGACAAAACCACTACTCACTTCAGTGAAGTTTCAAGCAAGAAAAAATAGCGGGATAAGGCCAAAAGGAAAATGGAAACAAATTACACCTTAAACCAATAAAATAGCTATGGCCCAGCAAGTTCTCTCATTACTGAGAAGGAATCAGTAATTAAAATTTTAATGGAATGCAAGCAGGTTTCTAAATCATTAGGAAACAGAACACAGAGTGTCAACAATATTCCAGTACTTAAAGGGGGACTACAGGAAAGATGGGGAGAGGCTCTTTAGCAGGGAGTGCAAGGATAGCACAAGGGGTTACAGTTTTAAGATGAAAGAGAGAGATTTAGATTAGCTATCAGGAAGAGATTTTTTACTTCAAGGGTAGTGAGGCACTGGAACAGGTTGCCGAGAGATGGCATGGATGTCCCATCCCTGGAGGTGTTCAAGGTCAGGTTGCATGAGGCTTTGAGCAACCTCATCCAGTAGAAGGTGTCCCTGCCCATGGTACGGGGATTAGAACTGGATTATCTTTAGGGTCCCTTCCAATGCAAACCATTCTATGATGATTCTGATTGTATGAATATGGCTGAATATAAGGTTAGAGGAAAAAACAACGACAACTGTTTAATCCACTAGGACTTTTTCCTGCAGCAACTCATCTGAGCATTCCAGTCAGGGAAGTCCATTACATGATGGCAACTACCTACTCTGTAGCAGTAAGTCCCCTTTCCCACACTGCAATATTTTACTTTTAAGTACTTGAGAGTAGGTATGCATTTTTGCCACAAGTGTAAACCAAAACCATCATATAGTGGTTTTGAAGCATTACACACTTATGGACACAGAGCTATTAGAACATAAAAAATACAAGAAGAAAAATTATAATTTGCATGCAACACCAAGCCTGCAAAAGAAAGACTTGGCAAAATTAAGGCTGCCTGTGCACCATTTGTTATAACTTCACATGTGTAACTACCATCTGCTTCAAAATGTATACAAAGCAACGTGCCATTTTTCTTCTGCAGGACCCCAGCTTCATCCAGTGTATGGGGTGGACAGCATGTGTTTAATGAGCAGCTTGTCACTACCTGGTTCTTCTCTCAGAGTTCACTGTGTGGCCCCTCCACCGCACGTGCTGTGCTTCATTGAAGCCCAGCTCTCCAGATAGAATTATTAATTTCCTCCTGGGCTTTCTCTGGCGCTCATCACAATAATATCTGAGTGCTTCATGAATATTAACAAAATATATTTTACAACAGTTCTGTGAGCTGAAGAGATGGTATTATCCACTACCTAGAGAGACTACTCATTTAATGCCCTTAGTTGTTGGTGCCCAGTCTAAAGAGCCTAAAAACTTGGGTTCTCAGCATATTTAGCACAAGATCTACTTTATACAGTGTATGTTTTTATGTTTTCAAGAGTTATCTACTACTGCACTTGTTAGCATGCACAAGTGCTTGCCTTTTGGAAAATCAGCTGCAAGTCACATACCAAGGAAACAAGAAACACACCATATTGCTGGTGTTCACTTGCACCAGGCGATCAGAGCTTTAGGTGTGCTGTAAGTAATGACACCACAGAAGTTCCTAACTATCTGCACTTTTGCAGTTAATGTGTTTTAAAAGGTGGGAGTTACTACTGAAAGTTTCCTCCCTTCTGGGGCATTGATATATAGTGTCTCTCCTGAGCAGATATATTATCTAAAAGGTGATTTCAATCTTTCTCTATTTTCAGATAAATACGCTACCTTCTACTTTGTTATGTATTTTAGTGAAAATATAGGAATTTATACCACTTAGACCATCACCTCTCTGTCAATGCAGCAAAAGTTGGCCAAGGGGGTGACAGGGTGACACGCTTAAAGGGAGGAGAAAGAGAAGAGAGGGAAAAATACTACAGTCACATGCCCTGTTTCTTCAGGCTACCACACTAGGAAGGCATGAATACACGTGATCATATAATTAAAGACTGCATTATGATGCACAGGCACAGAGAATCCCATGTTGGGATTCCTGATTTTGTGATATAATAATATTCATTGAATTTAATTACTTCCATGCAGCTTCATACAGTATAAAAAAAGCAATAAAGAAAAAAGCAGAATAGAAAACTGAGTATGGCAGCCATAAGAAGCAGGTGATTTGGATTCAAGACACTGATCTCATTCAAAACCTCAAGCAAAACACCTTGTAAGCTTAGTAAGTTACCATCCCCCAAGACATACACGGCAGAAAATTATGGACAGCTTGTCAAGGGTCACAGAAGTTGCTGATAACAACAAATTTTGCATGTTGAATTCCACCCCAGGCTTTGAAGATGAAGGTTGCACTAGTGAGGATGAATTTTCTCCTTCTTCCACTAAATTGTATTACAGGTGTTCCAACTTTCACCTTGTTGTTTTTAAAAAGCTGCATCTGCCTACAACAATCTCCTTCTCCCAGTCCTATTTGCTATAGCAGCCCCACTCTCCACCAACCTGTCATCTCAGATCCATTCTCTTCAGCCAATATATATTAGGTGTGAAAACTAAGCTGTTCGTTCTATTCCTCATGGGAAGAATCTCCGGGCTAGAATATTCCCATCTTCTCTCTTAATCTGTCTTTTTCTTAATCTTCAGTCTTGCATGCTAGTCAGCATGCCTCATTCTTGATGATTCCCCATATCTCCCACCAGGTTGCCCATCCAATGCCAATTCACTGAGCATGGGGTCCTTTCTTTACCTTCTTCAGATGGGATATTTTCTCTCATGTCCCGAGAACTCCCACTCCCCAACCCACATTCAATTAAAGAGAAACTTTCCCCCATCATTCTCAGTATTGAGCCCTGAACTAGCATAGGAAAAGAGAGATGGGGTGTCTTTCACATGATATTCAGGACAGTGGAGATCCTGAAGGATCATCTTCAGTTTCCTCTCGCTTTACATTGTTAGCATTGCCTTTTCTTTGATGCAGCTGGCTCATAATAGTGACAGATAAAAACCACAGACCTAAGGTCCACTTGCACGCTTTGCAGGAGGAAGGAAGATAACACCTAAGGAGTAATTATCCCTGCAACTTTCATAGTAGCAGTTAAGTCTATGGAAGCTGATTGATGCCGTTTCATACAATCAGAACAATAAAGTAAGACACAACCCACATAACCCTAATGTAATCCAGTTGTCTACCTACACTCCTTCTATCATTAGCAGACACCTCCAAATGGTGATTCAGCTTATCTCAAAGTGGAAGGACTCATCCTTTGGACGTACATCACTATAGATCACCTTGATAATTAACGTCAGTTAGATGTCTAAATTCCAGAAAGATAAAGGTAGGTAAGGTGAATTCACAACTTTTTGAAATATGGGGAATGCAAAGTGTTTTCTCATAGTTTTCTGTAGAAGGTACTGTTTTGTCATCTAGTAATAATAATAATGTGCACCCCATCTTCAATTCACTAGTGTAACTGTTTGGTCTGATTTAATCTTTCAATAACATAAGCAGCTGAACTGAAGCTAAAAAAATTCATTCTCTCTTTTCATTTCAGCAACTAAGTACTGCAGAGAAATTCAACGAGCAGTGAATAATTATCACTTTCAAATCACTCATCTAATCTTTACTGGGAAAACTTAAGCCCCAGTGATACATGTGGTTGCTTGGGACAGACCAGACCACCTTCTCACTGGCTAGAATAAAAAAGCCAGACCAAGCAGTACCAAAACTGGAACAGCAATACTTGAACATGAACTCTGAAATTGAACAATATCCCTCCTACAAGCAAATAATATCCTTTTTCATCTTTATTGCTTATTTTAATAAAATATACAGTCTACCATGTTGTAATAAGGGGCTCTCAGCTATGATAACAAAGGTAACATAACACAAAGAAAAGATAATCAACAGGTAAGATAACCAAATCAATACAGCCATATTTTCCTGAAGTCTTAAGAGTACACCTAACACTTTCAGACTTATAACCAGAAAGACTATGGTAGGCATTTTATAAGACTGGTATATGTGTTCATTCCCAGAAACATACTCTGGGCTGGACATCTCACTTTAGAGACAGTGCTCTATGGACATGTTGGTGCCTGAGATGCAGAAGTACTGAATGCTTACAAGACCATTTACATCAATGAATCATTCACAAACTTTTGAGGTTTCCTCAAATTGGACATCTTAAAGTCTAGGCCTAAACTGCTATGAACTGCAGCATTACAAGGCAATTGCACTGAATTGCAGAACCCTGCATGACCTGGTGAACAACTGGTATTAGTCTGTGTTTGCACAGAAGACTGGAGATGCAAAAGACCAAGACCTCCATGAGTTTCGTGCAGCCAGTAAATTTTCAGACTATTTCTCCATCTGTCTGCCTGTATCTCTTCAGAATATAAACTTTCCACAGCAGATAACTGTGTATTATCGGATATATATGCACAACTGAGCAAAGTGATGCCTTTCAGAATGGGTCCTTTGAGGGCACCACAAAAATGTTTTTCAGGCTGCACAATCTGAGTCTCTTGGAGGTCTACTTGAGAGCCTATATTTAGGCATTGGTTACCCAATATGCATACAGTTAACTTTACAGAAAACAGGACACTGCCCATTAAGTGTAAACATAGTGAATTCTCAATCCTGGTTGAGTCTCACAAAGTGCAAGAAATTTTCCCTTTGTTGTCTTGTTTTACTGGTACCACTTATGTTTTGCCAAAGGAATCTCTTGAATGCAACACTCAGAATATTCATCCTTATCTTCTGATTTTCATTTTAATGTGCCTTCCCTCACTGCTACAGAGGTAGTTTGCCTGGACAGCAAAAGGTGGTAAATGTTTAGGTATTTCTGTTAACTCTGATAATGACTGGGGTTAGAGGCTGTGTGGTACCACTGATGTCCTGATCACAGGGAGAAGGAAAAGCATGTGTACTCTATCTTGCTAAGAACACCTTTTTTTTAAATTCAGGATCCAGTGAAGATTGATGAGCTGTACAGTACAATTAATTGTCACTGTTCCCAGATGAGTTATTAAAGCTGTGGAGTAATTAAATCACATCCTGTCTTTCTTCTTACACAGTTAGGACAATCTCCATGTTAGAGAAACATGGGTAGAAATAAGAAGCAGGAAAAAAACCTCTAGATTTCTTTACTTGTGGAGTTTGACTTAAGATGGCTTTGGAACAGCCCACTGCTGGGAGTCAAAATCGCTGAAGAACTGTTCTGAGTGAGTAAGTGTGGGTGTTTGTAAATAAGGCTAAGGGTAACCTTAGTAATTCATGAAAAATTCACAAGCATTTGTGCCTCGCTGGTATACATTTAGATTCCATCTTTTGAATTGTAACTTGCATTGCCAAAATGTTCCATTTCAAACTCAGGGGAGGCTGTATTTACCATTGAGGGATAATAAGTTTTAAAACACTGTTACCATCTCTTAACAGCTAACAAATCTGGAGAGAAAATCAACCACAGAACAAAATTGGGACAAGGGAATTGTTAACAAAAAAAATACTTCTCCCTTCAGCTCTACAAAGAGATCACAGAACAGTTCTTTACTCAAACCAGATTTTAGATGCTTCCTTCCGTGCACAGTACATATGGCTTGCATCTATTTTTTCTTTAAAACAGAGTTACATTTCTTCCTGTTAGTAAACATATCAAGGCTTCTATGAGAACTAACAACAACAAAACTTTTCCTGCTTTTAATATAAATTGAACATGGGTATTTTAAATAGGAAAACATTTCTCTGACCATATGCATAAATAGAATGGCTTCATAAGAGCTAACTAAAAGGTAAAAATACAAACTTTACATAAACTTGGGAAAATCTGTTCATTTTTATATAACCAGCATTTGTGAAACTCAGTGTCTAGCACAAAAGTACTTTGACAAAGACTGAATTTAACTTGACAAGAATACCTGCATTACCTTTTCCCCTCCAAGCTTGCTTTCCCACTTTTCTCCTTACTCCACTTTTTTCTTTTATTCACCACCCTTTTCTTACTTACCTTTTTTCCTTATCAAAAAGTCACTGCTGAGTAAAATATAAAATGCTAACATGAGAGCAAATAATTCCTTCCCACTGCCCTCTTGCCCCTTCCTCTGCCATCCTGAAGGCAATGCAGTCACTCATAAAGAAATGTTGGTAGTGATTTCAAGCAAAGCTAACAAATGAAATATTACAGGTTTTCATGCTTCGTGCTTCCAAAACAGCATGGCACTGTCCACCTGCTCCAACAACTGGCTCTGAAAGATTTAATTTCCTTCCCAGCCTCCTCAGTTTGGTTATAATACAACAGTGAATCTGACCACATGTTTAAGCAGCTATGCAAAAGTCCAGGTTACTGGTAATGCTATTCGTCCATTTTGCACACAGAGAGGTGAAAAAAGAGCAAGAAATCTGCATAGAAAATATGTAAAAATTGATTCAGCAGTTACATCTTGCTAATACTAAGAATAAATCCAGCTGGCAGAAACCCAATAGTGAATGCGAGCATAACAGAGATGTAGAGAGATAACAGGATCTGAGGGCAGCTTATGCAAATATAGGCAAAAAAGTGCTCTCCACTCTATGAAAACTGCACACTGGGGGTGGGGTGACACACAGCAAAGAGGAATCCCTAGCTAGGCACATGGAATAACTGGCTCTTTATGCCGCACTGGCCCTTACAGGTAGCACAAGACAAGAAGGTGCTGGGGAAGACAAGTCTATAAAGGAGCTGATGTTGAAATACTCAACAAGTAAACTCCCAAAACTATGCACACAAGAGAAAAATATGGCACAGTGATGGCATCCAGTATTATCTTGATGACAACTGCATACAGTGCAATGAGCTTGGAAACGGCCTAAACAACAACTACATGCCAGTAATTTTGAACAAAAAGGTCTGATGTATCCACCCAACTCTGACAGACTAGTTATTTGATACTAATTGGGCTCTGCTAACAGCATGGCAAGAAGAGGCTTTACTGGGGGCTACAGACAGCAGTCATTTATCTAATCTTAACATAGACTTTCGTTATCTTAGCTTGGCATCAATATTCTACTGTCCTCTGAAAGCCTCCCACTCTGGTATTTCCACCGTTGCTACTACACTGATCTCAACGGCTTTCTCTGAGGCATCCAATTTTCCCAGTAAAAGGCACGTACTAAATAATGACAAGCCTGAAGCTCTCTCATTAACAATCTTTTTCATCTGTTCATCCATCCATCCAAAATAAGAGCATGCAGCACATTGTTCCAACCTTTGCCCACACCTCCCACTTCCCATGGCCAAGCTGCCCAGACATCGCTGCACACAAAAACATCACACAGTATCCTTGTTTTCATGGGTACCATACATTTCTCGACAGAACAACAAACTACAAACAAAGTTTCTTCCCTCTCAGAACTGATAGGAATAAGCAAGATCACTGTCTCTTACCAGGCTTGCATACAACTATGTACCACAGACGTTATCATCATTGATAATCATCATTACTTCCAGCCTGTAAGTCAGATGTCTTGTCCATATAAGAAGTATCCTTCTTTCAAAACAGATGACCACCCGTGTATCTGTGATGATAACAAAAGCAATTCAGCTGTGTCCACACACCATTTGGAAGGTCCCTGGCTCAAACCTTTGTGATTTTCTTGAACTCATCTCTGAAATATCTGGCCAGCTACCCTTCAGGTCTCCAGCAGAAGGCAGAGTGCAAGCAGATCAGTGACAACAGGCACTGGAATGTCTCATTGGAAGAAGCTGGGTGAGAGAAGAACTACCTAAACTAGACACTGGATGGTTACAACAGGCCATCAAAATAAAGGCACAACCATCCAGTAACAGAAAACAGATCTATGCAGTTCCTAGGCTGCTGGCCTTCATTAGCTCTCAGGATCTAAACCACATCATTGCTTATAAGCTCTTCTTAGAAGTCATAACTTAGATGGCAAGAGAGGAGGGAGGCAGAGTTCAAGAGAGGACTTCTTTAAACCCCTGACAGCTATCTCTCATTAGCAGAGATGAACATTTCCCATAATCAAAAAGACAAAACTTGAGGCTAAAGGAAGAGCAAGTTTGGTGTCATGTATCCATAAGGACATCACTTTGAAGTGTTGCTTCTTTGAAGTATGAGTAGTAACTGAAAAAATGTGAAATTCTTGTGAATGAAATTGAGCAACAAGAAAAAAAGCCAAAATTCTCCTAGCATTCCTGAAGTATGCCAGTAAGCAAGAAACCAAAGCTAGGCTAGAATAAGTATACTCCCACTCATGGTACTGTAGAACCTGGACCAACACGAGAATGAGACTTAGAGAGGAAGAGTTTTAACTTGTACTACCCTATAAGAGCCTCCTTTTTACTCCCCATTCTTTCTCCTTTATGTCCTTTCACTTCCCAGCAGATAAAGAAGGAAAGCAAAAGAGCAAACTAGAGAATATGATTTTAGTCTGTCAAGTCAGCTGCCAGGATCAGTTTTCCAGGACAACAAATCACCTGATTATGAATACAGACGCATATTTACATAGCATTAAAGCTCACTTTAATAATGAGGGATGAAGATCTACCCTTTCTACAGCTAAATCTCAGCACTGAGCGTCCCTCACGAACAGCACTACATTCTGTAAGACCTCTAGATTTTTCCAGTAAGACAGCGACAGTCAGCCTTTGACAGGGACCCCTTTGAAGGACATTAGCAGCATCAGCCAGTCCTCAGAGCCCAGTTTGGAGTAGCACATATCAAGGCAGAGAGGTTATGCTCTCAGTGGCAGAGCTGGAATCACACCCCAGCAGCTGCGGTTTGTCAGAGGTCCACTCAAAACACTCAGCATTACTCTCGAATTATTAGAGCCCATGTGATCAAAAAAATCTTCCTCTCTGTTGTGACATTAAAAATTGCTATTGAACCAAGTCACGCACCTTTTGGCAAACTAAAAAGGAAAAGAAACCTTGGCTCAAATGCAATACTTTAAAGATCAGTGTTAACTCTATCCGACCTTGTGTGTTTCTGACACATACTAACTCAATATACTGGGTCAATATTAGTTCAACACAGTCTACACTTATGCCAACTGCTCTTGCATCAATTTTTATCAAGTCAGATGGAGTTGTTGCATCCAAAATCCAAATGTTTTGCTTTATACCTTTCCTGTACAAACTGTTAAAGGCTTTGCACTGTTAAGCATCTGGCAAAAGTTGATTATGCATCATTAAATCTCTTCTTGCACAGGAGCATAAGTGGGTTCAGGGCAGCTATTAACATATGCCAAGGTAAAACAGCATCATCCAGTGAGAGCTCTATTGGAAAGAACATCTTAAACACTGAAAAACAAAAAGAAATCACATATCTTTATCTGTTCAATATTGTACCTCTTCAATTAACATCTGTGATGTTATTCTTCTACTTACAGAACTTTCCCGCCTTCTTGGGTGAAGACAAAATTTGCAGCCTGATCCTTTAAGTTTTCAGCAAGTCTTGTGCTTGATACCGTAAGAACCATCTAGGTGACAGCCAAAGATTGTATATTTGATTTATACAGGCCAAAAAGTTGCCTCAGAGTATTAAAAAAATGCAAAAATGCTCACATCCCCAGAAATTATACATGTCAAAGAAAAATACAGCAGGGTGCCTCAAACTTATGAGGCTGTTCTGAACTTAGTCATTAGATTGGCTTAGGATCTAACATTCTTAATTTTTACATAAAATATCATGACAGCAACTACAAAAATTACCTGTCCAGGAAGAATAACTACATGCATCTTCTAGCTGTGCCTAATGCATTCTAGCAGCTTCAAGCAAGCAAGGAGCCATCGTTATGTGAGTATTCAGCAGAGCAGCAGCCAGGACACAGCTGGTCAGCAGTACAGCACCAATTTTTCCTGGAAATAATATGGTATGGACTAACAAAATATTCATGGACTTGTCCATTTAAATACAGATGATTAGTCACACTCAAGTGGCCACATACACACAGGTACCACTTTCTCCACACCATTAAAGGTTCATACAGGACAGTAACTAATCCCACAACTTTTAGAGGCTTCAGCATGGAGAAATCACTAACTTCTGTATTACAAAGTTATGGGTACAGAGAGGCAGCATGTGCAATGCAAACTATAAATATGATTCTGTCTATGCAAGTTAATGAAATGTTATGAAATATTAAGTTAAAGGATTTCAATGGATTCCACAGAAGTCACGTCGTCAGCTCCCTTGCCTCCCAATGGCATACTAACAAGCACAAATGGCCAAATATCAAATCCTCACTAGTGACTCAAAGTGTTCCAAACATGTTGTTACTCCCTTTGTAGCACAGAAAACCAAAAGCTGTTGTTCTTCCCCACACTCACCTCATCCAGGCTGCAGAAGGTAGCTGTGGGAAGAACTTGAAATTTAAAAAGACAGGGAACCAGTTTCTTCTTTATTCCTTGAGTTTATGATCAATGTTAACAAGCTGAAAGAGGAATAACTACTCTGAAACTACTCCAAACACTACAGCATGACCTCTCCAAAAATACTCCAGTTTCAACTTGGAGAAAATGTCTCCACGGTTTGTATGTCAGACAAGGGCTGACCTTTTACTGTGAACTTCTATCATTCCTAGAAATGTGGGAACATAGAAATCACAGAGGACTCTCTCTTGCAGATTTATACCACAGAATAAAACATATTTAGACTCATGTACATTTTAGTTAATTATATTGTGTCCATAGTCATGTTCAAGGAATCTGCTGGTAACAGTTTGTGAACCATGACACATTTGTTCTGTATAATTTCTGTTTATAAACCACACACGCGCCATCATTGCTACTGGTCCTACACAGAGGGCACTCAGCACCACCAGCCCTGTGCAGCAGCGTACAGTTCAGTCATTCTGGCTTTCACATAGCTCTTTGCTGTGTCTCCCACCACTGCTATACCTGCAGACTATGCCTGCCATCAATTAGAATTCCACCGATCATATTTCTATCTGAGATCTTCAGAGCTAACAGCTTCCTGGCTGATTTTGTCCAAATCAGCCTCCAGGATGGCAGCAAAATGAGAGAGAAAAGCTGCTCTGCACCTAGATGTTGCCTTTAAGGAAATGCTTATTATACTTGGGGAATATTTCTGCTAGCTTTTCCCAACTCTTATGGGCAGGACGCTTTTAGGAAAGTAATTAACAATTTCCTTGTCAACTTCATCTGGAAAATAGCAACTGATTAGCACATCAAAATAAGTGATGGCGAAAACAGAGCAGCAGGCAGAGTGTGGGTGAGGGCAATGGCAATTATAAAATACCCCTTCACTGTGCCTTTAAACACATTCTGCACATGTGCAAACTTTGTAGCATCTTTACACACACCAGAGTGCAGCCCCTTCACAGTCATGACAGCCATACCTCAGACCTGCCGACCACAAGACTAATCAAAGTCAAACAAGCCTTGGAAGAACTTCATTTATGAAATCCACTCATCTTAGTACCAACATTTGGCCTTGAAGGTAAACAGTTTTATTCAGGCACACACAATCAATAAATGAACATAAGATACCAACACACACTGTTTCTTTACTGCAGACCTTGCAGCAAGAAAATCTACATCACATTCATTTCTAAACCAAGTTTGAAGATGCACAATGCCTACAGCTTGCAAACATCACCATCATGCGTCCATGAAGAACTGCAGTACTAGTTATCTGCAACCATTTATGTGATGTGATTCACAGATTTTTCTGTGTTTTGTGTACGTTGGCATATCTTGAGGGCATGCTCAGTCTAGTGTGGTGCCTGTTTTTCATTAAATAGGAAGACTTCTTAAAAAAATATAGCTTTTCATCAGAGCCCCGAGGCGTCCATTCATCACCTTATCTTGTCCCAACCAATTTTTGAACAGAGACATATAATAAAAGAGTTCTCATTTTGCCAACTGCGTAAAGGATCTACGCATGGTAAATGAACAGAAGGAAAATCTGATATACATACTTCCACTTTTTCTTTTCTTTTTTTTTTTAATTTACTAGCAATGATGTTGCCCATTTGATTATCTCCATCCTGCACAGTGACTGGAGTCAATTCATTAATTCAGTGCCAAAGATTCTCAGTGAAAAAACTAAAATATCATTATATAGGTAGTAAAGAAATGTAATCTTTGACAGATCTCTAACCCACCAGAAGAAAACTGGAATTTCCATTTCCACAAATAAAACAGATCTGAACAACAGCTCTAGAAAGCTCTAGGAACACAGAAGGTAGTAAATTCTGCTCCAGTTACACCAAGTAGTGAATAAAGCATCAGTCAGACACAGGTACTGCTGAAACCAAGTAAGTTTGTGCTGCAAAGCAGCAACCCAAGATAAGCAACCAGGCTGACAGATGTAAGTAAAATCATGCAGGACAATTCCATAAGAAAAAGAATAGTAGGGAAGGCTGTAGTGAAAACAGGAAAGAATGAAAAGCAGACAGTGGCCTCAGAAGTACAGGGCAGTCTTAAATGGGGTAAACTGAAGAAAGGGAAAGGGAAATGATAATGAATGGAAAAGTCACAATGAGCACATAAGAAAACATTAAAATAATTTAAGAACCTGACAAAGGAAAATACTTAGCTAAGATAGCAGATGGTGGAGAAAAAGGTGATTTGAGAAAACTGAGGAAGGAAGGAAGGAAGGAAGGAAGGAAGGAAGGAAGGAAGGAAGGAAGGAAGGAAGGAAGGAAGGAAGGAAGGAAGGAAAGAAAACTGAAGAGAAGGTAAAGGCAGGAGAAGAAATAGAAAAGGTCAGTCATGCCATAGCATACACAAACAGAAATTGTTAGCAAGAAGAATCAGAAGTACCAGAACTGAAGTGCAGTGTAAAAAAGAAACCTAAGGAACTACACAAGAAAAATGTGGGAAAAGCAGTACATTATCTTCAGCACCACATGCACACTATGCCTCTTGGTAAGTCAGGGTTCCAAATTCTGGCAAATTCAGCAACTTCTCATGTTGTTTTTCCCTTCTTTCCCACTTACGTAGCCTTATCTTCTCTCCCTGCAGCAGGACATTGTCCTGCACTAGTAACAGCTCCTGTCATCCTCTGCCGGGCAACTCCACTGGGAACTCAGCCATCAAAAAGCCAACACAAGTTGATTTATGCTGTTTTTTTAAATCTTGCTGTACTTCCATGTTTGCCACTACACACTACACCACTCATCACTTGTAGACTTAGGATAATGAGAACCTTAGTGACTCTCAAATAATTGCAAACTGAGGTTTCCTGTCATGAGAGTCATTGGTTGAGGCCCGTCTGAAGATTGCCATAAAAAAAATATCTGTGGGAGAAGTTATTTTTGTTTCAGGTTTGTTTGGCTTCCTTCAGGAAAAAAAAAAAAATCTATGAGCCACTTCTTATGCATGAGGTTACTTCAGCAGAATGTCTGTGTTTCAGCTCAAGCTGTGATCTCACCATCTCCTCCAACTTAAAAACACTCATACAGACTATTTTTGTAACTCTCACCATCCTAACCAAAACACGTGACATCACTCTTTCTATAGGTGTAAAAATGCTGTCGCTCTTTTCCACACACAGTATTGAGTTACTTAATTAATGAGACAGAAAGAAACTCTGTGAGTTTTAGAAGTAGGAAAAGTAGGACTAGGAGATGGGGTTCAACATGTTGAACCAAAAATATGTCGGTTTGCCAATAAATTGTCTCCTCGCAGGTCTCTCTCAAATGTCTCTGCTTAGCTGGGGATTATCTGTTTTTTTCTGTCTAACCTCAGTTCTGTTATTCTATTCTCTTTTCTATTTTGCTTGTGATTCACCACAGATGTTCTCTTTCCCCAAAAAATGCTCACATGTTCATCTTTCTTTCTTTCTTTCTTTTTCCTTGTAAGCTTATGTCTGTCTTCCTCCACCCATTTGCTCTCTTTCTCCTAGATATTTCACTTATCACTTACTTTTAGCTCTTGTTCAGCTGTTTTACCTTCTATCTATCACCATCTTCAAAACATTTCCCCCTTCCTTTTTCCATCCAGCCATCATTTCCCTTATCCTATAGGCAAGTCTTGTTTTGTCATCTGCCACCTCCCACCACTCTCCATTTCATCTTCCAACCTCTCACAGCCCAGAACTCCCAGTCCAGGACTGAGCCATACCTCTAACAGGGACTGCAAACCACAGGCAGAGGAAGATGAACCAAATTAGGTAGTGAATACAGCCCCAACTCAAATCCCCCAGGTCAGAATCACACTGGTGCCACCACCAGCTGGTGGGAGTCCACTTCCTCTTCTGAAATAGGAAAGTGGCTGCCCGGCTGCCAAAGGTACCCAAGCTTGGGAGCCCTTGCTACCTTTGCTGTTTTAGAAGAGCAAGGATCTACCATCCGCACCAGTCTTACCACATGGTAGGTCCCTTCTCATTTCTCCTACCTTGCCCTAGCAGAAGAAACATCTACAGCGTTAGCCCTGCTCTGAGCAAGGCCAGTTTGATCTATGCTGCAGCCTCTGCCTACACCACCAGCTGTAATACCTGCTGCTTGTTACCAGAGACAACACACCATGGAGGCAAAAGGCCTGGGAGGGGAGAGCAGCAGGAGCTCAAAGCAGTTTTTCATGGGGATGAAGCCTATGCACCACCTTGGGCTTCTCACTCTTCCACTTCCAGGAGAAAAGCGGGGTGGAGCAAGAGCCTAAAGAGATCTTCACTCCTGTAGGTAGCTAGTGGAAACAGCTGCAAATTGTTTTATTGTCCCAACTCCCTCCTCCTTTTCAAAGGGTGGGTAAGGAATGGTTTAAAAAGATCTCAGATTTTTTCTGGTGAAGTGAAGCAATGTGATACCTGGCTTCAGAGTGAAAGCAAAGTCCTCTGGGAAGCGGAACAAGGTGCCATCTTAAACTTATATGCCAAACAACTCTCTGTATGTCAAACTCTTCCTGAACAAAAGAAGTTTAGATGTGGAAGCCATTAGATAGATAATCCTGCCTTTAAAGATGACAGTAAAGTGTCCTGAAAGAATAAAGACCCCAGTCACATAGCAAGTTGGTCAGCTTCAGAGTGCAACTGGTTTGGTCCCCAGCTCTTGCTCCCTACAAAATAGGGCTGCATCATTAAAGCCATAAGAGACAGTTTAATATTTAACAGTGAATTTATAAGAAGTAGCTAGCATACAAGTTCTTTTTATTGCCCAGAAGCAGTTAAGGGACAGCATTTATATGCTCTGTAAAGCTGTGCTCACTGACTGAAAGAATGGGCAGAGCTGATTATAGCCAGAGCAAAACACAATTACTTTTAAAAAAATTAAGTATTCCACCTCGTGCTCAAATAGTCCCGAGGAAGGTCTCAGAAAGCACTTCCAAAGAGCACACCATGCAAAGTGCTATGAGATAAACACTGAAAACTTGTTTCCACTCTTACTTGAAACCACTGTAAATCAAGAGGAGGCATTCAGTGAAGTAACACCAAGATAAAACTGACCCAAGCATGTGGAGGAGCACAGACCTGGGAAAGGAGTTTCCTGCTTTGCCTGTGCTGGCTTACAATCAATGAGTGTCATTATGTTCTTGCTGCTGACTTTTGACTTCAGCCACTCTTATCTCATGAAGCTTCATGAACAAAAATTACTCTCTGTATAATAAAGCCTTCCTAGGGCATGCTATCACTTACTTGGATGCTAAGCTAATCTTTGCTAGACTGCTAATGCCAGCAGCTCCCTACTGTCATCCAAGCTGACCCTTACTGTGTTATAGCACAATGTCTCACACCATACCTTGATATAACAGCATTGCTTCCTTAATTTCGACTCTCACAGGTAACTGCTTACTGTTTTGTTTTCAAGTCTGGAGACAGGCTCCTTGTTATAAAACTAAGAAAGTGTCCTTAAAATGCTTTGTCACTGACAAACGGAGTTGTAGCTGCACTGTTATAAACCAGACAGAAGTTGTTCAGTCTGTGCTTCCCAGTAAAGTTGTCAGTGAAATGGAGCAAGAAACTCCTCATAGAGGCAGAGCACAGATTCTTTCAAAATCTCAGGATTCATCAAGAAAAACAAAATGCAAAGCCTACACAGCAACAGGCTATTCAGCCTGTTCACTCATAAAAAAAAAAAAGAGCGGTTTGGGGGGACAAATAGTCCACATATAGAACAGCCAGGGATTTGGTTTTCCTGGTGCTCTGGCGATTCCTGCAGAACTGAAAGAGAATGGCAGAAAAACAGAAAATATTTATACTAGTTTCCTGCTAAACACAAAACTGAAACACCTAGTCTTATTTTGATTTTAACTTGCCAATGTAATACGGTGATACCTTGAGATCAACTGGCTGGCACAGTTTTCCAAAATGGAATATTTTAATACCACCATTCCCACAGGAGATGCTCTTGAATGTTTTTGGGTGTGTTACATACAGAGTATAATGTTGCAATCTACCTTTTGATTTCAAACATTCCACTTTGTTTGCATTTGCAGTGTACCACAGCAAATAATCTGGGACAGTTGGAAAGAGAGTATCACATTTGGGACAAGGGTCTAACAGATCAAGTTTGAGAATGTGTCAAAGTGTTCATTATCAAGTTCCCTTGGGTTTTGGTGGGTTTTTTTCCCTGTGTTAGAAAGAAGACAAAAATAAACACGAGTATTTCCAGTGCAGTGGTCATTGCCAAGTTTGAGGAGAAGGATCATCAGGCTGTGTGCACTGACATAGCTCTATTTGCGCCGCAGAAAACTCTCACTGATTTCTGTGGAAACAAAGTTTAGACAACATGAAGTATAATCCCACATTTAAATGCCTGCCAATGCATGAATAGTGAACAATCTTCTTGCTTCTCTCATCCTCACTGTCCAAATCTGTGCTCTGGTCTTCACTGAAAGTGGACCCTACAGCCCTAATCCAACATTGCCATTCTATGACAAACTGACTCCTGACCTTTTTATTACCATGTTCCTTTAAAAAATTAAAATGATACACAGAAGGCACAGCTTAAGTAAAGCCTTACATCAAGATCATTCCTGTATTGTGAAGTCTAAGGTTCTACAGAAATCTCAGTTTAAGTCTGTGTTACAATATCCTTATCGTGATGGCTTTTATCAAGCCATACAAAATCAAAGTAGTCAAAAAAATAATACAGATGAAGAAATAAACAAGAAAAATCTGACAAAAATTAGCAATCATACTTTAAATGAAATATGGCTTCTGTGAGACAAGCATTACTCTTGGACAAAATTCTAACCAATTACACCAGAGAAAATCAAGCTAGGGTCATTATGATGGGACATTAGTAATAACTAAATTTACTTTACATGCTTCTTTATTCACAAGATACGAAAGAGTGATTTAGTAAGTAACTAAATGAATTATTTAAGTCCTCAACCCATGAACAGTCTATGCACACACTTCGATTTACACATTTCAATAACCCAATTCTTCTTAGCAGGTGCATGTGCTTCAGGACATACCTTGAATGTTATATCATTACAAACTAGACCCCAAGTAATCTATGTGTCTGTACAATGTAACTGTACCTACTGGCTGAGAATTATTGTAATAAATGGAAATAGAAGCCTAGATCTCCAATAACATCAAAAACTTACTGAGTGAAGAAACTTACCTAGAGACAGCTAAAATTCTTGTTTTCCAGTTAGAAACACAAATGGGGAACAGGACCGATCCTGGACATTAACTATCCAAGTATTGCATCTCTCTGCTAGGATTCTGCTAGAAATGTAACCAAGTTAGGTTGCCAGTAATGGAAAGCACAGATCAGCTCTTCAAATATTAACTAAAACATTTCCTTAAAACTCTAATGGGGGGGAAAGAAAGGAAGAGAGAGCCTGTATATGTGTGTGTGTAAGGAATGTGGGTTCAATATACAACAGTGCTAAATATTTTATCTTCTAACCAAGTTGCTACAAAAGAGTCTTGATTAACATTTCATTGCAATAGATGCGCCACTATACCAAAGGCCTTAAAAATCTACATTTAAATGGAATAAAAAAAAAAAAAGTGTTATACAAAAGCATCCTCTAGGCATTCCCTTTTAAAAGCAGTAGGTTAAAGGTTTGATTTATATAGACTTTAAAGAGGTTACACATTGCCTTTGTCACATCACAGTTTAACTGTGTAGTTTCACCTCAGCTTCACATTTATGAACTGGATGAAGACAATACCATTTCTGAAGTGCAAATCCAGATTTTTTATTTTTCTATCTGTTAAAAATTCTCTTTGGTACATATAAATGCTAACATCTAGCCTTTGAGGTGTTCATCTTTTCCTTTTTTTACCTATTTCCCTGGAAAATGAACATATGCTACAGGTTTTAATTTTATTTTACAGTAAACAGCACATGAAAATGCTTGCTGGAATATTTATTAGATTCATCTGTTACCCTTTTGTTACATGACACGCAAAGAAGAAGAAATATACTCACAGCTATGCAAAAGAGCATAGTTGGTGCACCATGACTGCAATATGGATTGGTTGATCTTTACTGGACCCTATGCTGCAAATGAAAAAACCTTAGGCTTTACTCACATTTCAGTGTTACATGTCTGAACAAGCCATGGTGTTTGAATTATCTAAGCTCTCTGCTGTGCATCACCTATAGACTAATAATTCTCGCTCCGTGCAAAATCCAGCTATGCTAAATGCAAGCACTAAAAGATAAAACTCAACACTTTCTAATCAGTTGTTTCATAGCGAAACACAGCACAGAAGGGGCTCATGCAGCAGCCAGCCTCCATGGGGTGCCAAAGCATTCAAACTGGGGGCCTGTCTTCTCATCTAACCCCCAGTGTTTACACAAGGAACTGGTGAGAGATACTAAGCAAAGACATCAAGCCACAGGAGAGCAGCCAACACTTAATAAATGCAAAACACATCACAACCTAAATATGTTAGCCTAAATGTTGAATGACTCCTAATTATTTATAATCAGCAGTCATTAAGAATCATGCTTTTCCCCATGGATTCCTTCAGTGGAGAGGAGGCAAGCGTGAAAAATGGGTTAGCATCCTTTCTGTGGGCCAATTGCTCCTGTTCTCATAGGGACTCAGCCAAAGCCCATTAGGACGGTACTGACCTCAATACACTGTGGATCAGGCCCTAAATTCCACAGAAGTCTCTGACTTCCAAGGAGGTCATGCTCCACCTGGCTTTACAGACAGCGGGAGAAGATATGGGCAGCCTTGTGCTACAGCCTCTTTCCCAGACGACTTTTAAGCTTCCCATGAAACTCAGTCAGAGGTTAAATAATGTAAAACCCCCAGCTTATGTCCCACAGACTTGCAAAGTGGTGGCTGCATTCTGCAGAAGGCAAGAGAAGGAGGAGTAAATGCACTTGTGCATGAACTCAAATGCGTGCCCTACATTGATATGCCACTGCAGCATACAGTTGCGCCTGCAGATTGCCTCCTCCCAAGAACCTGTCTGCTTAAATGCTGCACAGATGGGTCCCCCAGCAAGGTAACGGCGAACTGATACAAAAATAAGAGAGCATTTAAAGCATTCTTCTGCATTCAGACAAAACTGCATTGCAACTATCTTTCACACTCTACCTCATGTTAGATCTTTGTGATCTTCAGTGAAGCCCACTGCTTTTCTGCTGAGAGGCAGTCTTGCCCAGACCGAATGTAGTCTATATGTAAAGACTATTAATTTAAACAGCTCCAGAAGCCATCAACCAAAATCTCTCTCCCCACTATCCTTCCCCAACAAAATAAAACTTCCAGCCATAAGTTCGGTGACACCTACTAGTATACAACTTCCTTGACGGTGCTGAAGCTCCTGAAGGGAAACACTTAGCAAGCCATTTGTGAAAATTAGAAAGCCACTGTGCAATGTTTTCTAAATAGATAGTCTGGAAGGTTGTACAGAGTTGCTGAAAATACCTTTTTTATTCCCAGCTACTTACCAGAAACTCATAAAAACAATACTTCCAAATCTCTGGGAATCTGCAGCATACGATGTTTGATGACATAGCAAATAACTCTTCCATTGGTGCAGCAGTAGCAGCTCTCAGACACAACTCTGGCATTTACTCCCTGAGAAGTAAATATTGACTTAACAGCAACTCCCAGAGCATATGCAAAAGCCATATGAAGATCGCTTCCACCAGTGCAGACTCGCACATTTGGAATGACACCTGCCACTTTATTCTAGCTCGCTCAACCCTGTAAATTATGAGAGAGAAATCTCCTCTTTCATCTGCCTTGAAAAGAAGCCAAGAGATTTTCCCCTTATTTCATCCAACCTATCACTCTATTTTTCAATGGGCATTTTACACACAACATCCCAGTCCCGCCAACAGACGTACATATAACTGATTCCAGAAGCAGCCTGTGTAAGTAACACCCATCAGTATCAAAAGACAATTTTATATTATGTGGATCTGGGATTTTTAGGTCAGGCCCTTATCTTCAAGCAATCACCGCTTCAAGTTAATTTTACAGTAAAAGGCTGGATTAGTGATAGTTTGGAGAGCACAACACAATGACATTTCCTCCACCCAGCTCAGTGAGCTTCAGGCGAGGAACAAAAGGGATTTCTCAAGGAAGAGGAATGGACTCTATCAGTTAGAGAGACAGCATGGAATTAAGATAATATAACTGATTGCTACGCAACCCCACAAGGTGACCTGTGTCACCTCAGCTCAGTGACCACTGTCATTACCCAACCCACTTCCCAGCCTCCTCTTCACACCACCCTCTACAGATCCACTCCGCTGTAGGTCTCGCTTATTCTGTCAGGAGAGGATCTCTTTGCTCTGCATAGGAGAACCTTCATGCCAAGTGTCTCTATGGATCATAAATATCCTAATAAGTTTATTCTTTACTCTGAAATATGCCATCAGGGGTGCTGTCCTTGTCACTCCAAACCTCACAGGAGTCCTCAGAGCATTCCAGCCCTCAACAAGCACTATAAAATGCAAATAACTAACAACATCATAGTACCCAGTTGCAAGGGTTTATTGCCAAGCGGACAATTCTCAACATAAAATTAGACCCGTAGGTAATGAAGCTTGATTGCTACCTATTGGTACAGACTTTTGAGAATGTGACTTCATGTTCTGCATTAAGTAACCCAAGAAGAAGGATGCAGCAGTAAATTGGAGCATGCATAGGTGCACCCAATATGTGCTTCTTTGCATGTTCCAGTGAGGAAGCTGAATGTGCATTTGTAAGAGAAACGGTCTGTCTCCATAGACAGATGTTTCCCAGTGCTACCACCATGACAAAGACAAGAAGGTCCAATCTGCAGTGCTTACAGAATCACAGCCATCTCCTCTGCTCCAAGACTGAATTTACAGTACTGAGAAACTCTCAGGCATTTCCTTCTGACATGAACAGCTATCTAACAGAGTTAAGGACAAGACCTCAAATCCCATCTTAACTGTAGCACAGCCAAGAGCTGAGCATACATCTGTGGAGATAAAATGTCAGCATATAAACAAGCTGTGAGGGCTTGTTCCTTGAAACGCAGCAAGAAGGCGCTCTAATAAGGGAGTCACTTACACCTCCTTAATTATGCTGCCTCCACATCAAGTTTAACTATCATTTAGTAGATTCCAAAAACAAGGCAATCGCAAAACAGTTTATAACTCAACCATAACCGTTTATTGTCAGTAGTGCACATCGCATGTCATTTTCAGATGACAGCAAAGCAGAGAGGGGTAGCACCCTGATTTGGCAAAGGTCCCTAATGACTGTCTCTTGTTAGCGCCAGAAAGGAGAGAGAGACAGCCATCATCATCATCACCAACACCACCACTTCTGGCATCCCAGAGCTAAAGGGAACACAGGGATACTCATCTTGATACAACATGTTACAAAACAATATTCCCCAGAGGATACGGGCAAGCTTATATAAGCAGCAGTGAAACCGGGCAACTTTCCAGCAAATTTATCCAACTGCCTGCAGTTTTCCATTTCAAGGTAGCTGAAACACTGAGCATTGAATAAAGTCATTTGATTCACATCCCATGCATTTTAATAAAGAGTGGGAAAGAACAGACACCTATTAGTGTTTGCTAATTTTTATTTCCTAAAACACTGAAATGTAAAACATCTTTCTCCTTTCCCCTGCCTTCATGGTCCCTTTCAGTTTTAAGTCACTCGCAGGCATCTCTAGCACTGAAAGAAGAAAAAATACATGTTTATGAACAGAAGCCTTCTGAGTGGTTTTAAAACACAAAAATGTACCAGATGCCAAGTTTAAAAAAAGAAAAGTAAAATAAAATGCTTAACAAAAGCACTGTAAACTCGTGGTGGAAT